>NC_054472.1:109395733-110674233 GCF_017639515.1 Carcharodon carcharias
TTTCAAGCTGGATTGGGTCAGGGGTGCGCCCACCCAATTGGTGTAAAATTCTGCCCATAGTTTTTTTCAAAAATCATTGTAATATTTAGTATTGCTAGTGCAACCACCTGTTAGACATAACAACTGTGATTAAAAATTCTGTAGGTTGTTGAAGCTGTCCCATTGGGTCCAGTAAAATCCAATAAAACGTCATTAAAAAATTCAACTAAAACATCCTGGCCCCAATTTAAACTTATTTACATTAGCATGAAACATGTTGGGTTTCCATTCCAGTGCTTTAATTTCATTTTAGCATTCATTTTGCCTTTTTTTAGCCAATTTTTTATGTTATGTCAATTTAAATGAAAAATGCCAGAATGTCATCATAGAATGTATTTATCTCCATGTTTGGAATCTTTGACTCCATTCAGATTTCAGTCATTGATTCACGGTTTTTATGAAGAGAGTGTTCACAACTTGGACTGTGCTTCAGCACTGCAACATAGTGTTAAATGTACCAGCTATGGAAAACTGTTGACAAAATTATTCAAAATGTCCCCTGAAACACAGCATTCAGATCTAGGATCATAAATCATTTAACATTTACAAATCTATTCTAAAACCCTAAGAATAGGGTTACCCTGATTACAATATGTTCAAGTACAGAACCAAGAATTTTTAGAGCTTATCAAAATGCAACTTTTTTTTAACAACTGTTAATATTATTTATTTAATCCTATCCACTACACAGAACACTGCTGTAAAACATATCCTCAGGTTGTGGAGTAAAGGTTGCATAGCTGTGTCACTGTACTCTGAATCTGATATATGTTTGTGGTACTTACAAGTTATGCTGTCCCGCCACTCGTACTTTCTAATGGTTTCATAAACAATGCGCTATGTAAATAGTGTTTAAAACAGTGGTTCCTAAGCATTTTCCTCAGAAAGATAAGATACCTGGGAATGAGTCACAAGAAGGTAATTATATCTTGAGATTAAAATGGCAACGTTAAAATGTTAGGGCGAAGTTTCATCTATTAACGATTACCATCTGAAGTTGAAGTTACTACCTTTAACTGGGCCAAGTTTCATTTTTGATGATATATATTTTGTATTGTTCAGTCTTTTAATGATAATGGGAAGCGTAAAATCTGCAGTGTTTCTTAGTTGTGTATCCAGGAGGTCAATACTGGATCTAGGTGGCTCCTTGTCTTGGGGGACATTTTTAACCTACCCTGCCCTGGGGTATAGGGTAACTGCATAATTAAAAAATATGCCTCCAAAAATTTCCCATCTACCATCAACCTAACTTGACTCTCTTATTGATAAATAACATCCTGTATGACTGTGAAAAATCTAAATTATCGCTGAGCATTCCTGACTGCAGCTTTTGACATAGGGGACCACACCATCTTCCTCCAATGTATCTTCTACTGTTGATAAGCTGGTTGTGAATCTGCTCGCCTGGTTTTATTCCTATCTATCCAGTCATAGCAAGCCAATACCTACAATGGCTTTTCTTTCCACTCCCGCATTTTACCTCTGGTCTTCCGCAAGGATCTATCCTATTTCTCATCTACATGCTGCCCCTTGCCGACATCATCCAAGAATGTATTGTCAGTTTCCTATGTTGACAACACCCAGGTATACGTCTCAATTCCTTCACTCTCTCTTAATTGGCTGTTTCTCCAACACCTAGTACTACTCTAGCCATTGGGAAACTAAAACCGTTGTCTTTGGTCATTGCCACAAGATCCAATCCCTAGCGATCAGCTCCATCCCCTTCTCTGGCAACTGCCTGAGGCTGAATCTGATTGTTCACAACCTTGATGTTGTTTTTGACCCCAGGATGAGCTTCTGACCACATAGTCATACCATTACTAAGATGGCCTAATTCCATCTCTGTAACATCTCCTGACTCTTCCCTGCCTCAGCTCAATGCCGCTGAAACCCTCATCCACGTCTTTGCTGTCTCTAGATATTTCAAAGTACCCCTAGTCATCCTCCTTCAAAAAAAGTTCAAAAATGAACCTTGTCTCATTCACCTATCACCTGTGCTCTCTGAGCTACATTGGCTCCTGGTTGAACAACGCCTCAATTCTAAAATTTGTACTCTTCAAATCCATCCATCGCTAGACTCCTCCAAACCTCTGTAACTTCCAACAGCCCTACAACACTCCAAGGTTTCTGTGCTCCTCCAATTTTGGCCTCATGCGCATGCCTGATTTTAATTGCATTGCCATTGGCGACCGTGCTTTCAACAGTCTGTGCCCTAATCTCTAGAATTTCCACCCTATACTTTTCCATTTCTCAACCTCATTTCTCTCCTTTAAGATGCTCCTTAAAAACTACCTCTTTGACAAAGCTTTCGGTCACCTATACTGATATCTCCTTATTTGGCTTGGTGTCAGATGTTGTTTGAAAATGCCCCTGTAAAACACTTTGGGATATTTTACTACATTAAAGGCACTACATAAATATAAGTTGATTTTTCTGCTTGTTAGGTAGCCGAGGTACCCCACTGGACTCGGACATAAGCATCATTAACACATGTAAATGAGGATCTTATAATGTCATTAGCAGAGCTCTTACAGACAACAATCTAGAAATGATTCTGTAGTAATTATGGTTTTATTTTTTGTGTAATGTACCTTTAAGAATACTGCTTGTTAGGCAAGATCACATGATCTGTAGTAACCAACAGGAGAGTAGCATGGGCTAACTCAGCAGTCAGTGTACAGATAGAGTTGGAGTTGAAAACACACAGTTGAAAATATATTGTTAATAAACTTAATGTTTCCACCCAAGAAGTGTCTGCAGATCAGCTCTATCAATAGTAGCAACTTGGCCACCCTCACAACTAACTGGCGATGAAGATAAAACAGGATTGAACAGATGAAATCAAATTAGAAAGAAATCGGCACTGTACCTCACCCAGTGATTATAAGTAGCAAGCTCCGTTAGAATTGAGGAAGTTATCCTCTCTCAAAATGCCACAGTTTGGGAGAATTGATCCTTTTGAACCAACCACAGATGATTGGTCTCATTACATAGAACACCTCACTTTTTTTTATCAAGTGAACGAGATTATGGGGGAAAAGAAGAGGTGAACAATCCTCTTGAGTACTTGTGGGAGCAAAACCTACTATTTGATTAGAAGTTTTACGGCACCCAGTGCCCCAGATTCGAAGAATTTCAATGAATTGGTGGACCTCGCAAAGGGTCACTTTCGACCCAAGCCTTCAGTCACCATGCAGAGGTACAGGTTTAATTTGTGAAACAGAGCAATTGCATGCTACGTGGCAGATTTGAAGCAGCTAATGGAACATTGTGAGTTCGATACAACTCTGAACAACATACTCAGAGATTGAATTACCTGGAAAAACTCAGCTGGTCTGGCAGCATCGGTGGAGAAGAAAAGAGTTGACGTTTCAAGTCCTCATGACCCTTCCACAGAACTGTTGAAGGGTTATGCGGACTCGAAACATCAACTCTTTTCTTCTCCGCCGATGCTGCCAGACCTGCTGAGTTTTTCTAGGTAATTCTGTTTTTGATTTGGATTTCCAGCATCCGCAGTTTTTTGATTTTATGCTCAGAGATCGTTTAGTGTGTGTGTGAAAGAGGACACTATTCAGAAATGATAATTGTCCGAAGTGAATCCGGATTTCAAGAAGGCACTTGAGATAGCACTGGCCATTGAAAGTGCTGTAAGAGATTCAAAACCACACACGGTGTGCTGTCCTCCACATCAGGTGGGAAACCTCTGCTGAAAGTGACATGAAAAAGCTAGACTCAGTTGAGAAGCAGCAAACATCCCCTGCTAGATGAAGAATAAAGAAAAATATCTTAGCAGTGAATTTGAAGAATAATTTAAATAGAGGTGGAAACAAGCAGTCTTTTAGCGATTGGCAGTTTAAAAAAATCAAATGCTACTATTGTCACAGAAATGGACATATAATGAGGGAGTGCAAGGAAAGATTCAAGCAGACTTGTAAACAAAAGAAGAAGCGCAATAAAATCTACAATGTAGAAGAGCCTGAAACAACAAATTCAGATATTTACTCATCGTTTAATCTGAAAGTTGGAAAGACAGAACCAATATTTGTCACAGTGAAAGTAAATGGCAAACCTGTTAGATTGGAAGTGGACATGGGAGTTTCCATTACAGTAATTGGGGAACATACCTTTGAATATCTGAATAAGGGTGAACAGCAATTAAGCTTAGAAGAAACAACCGACAAGCTAAAAACTTACACAGGTGAAAATATTCAAGTAAAAGGCATAAGCAGAGTAGCTGTACATTATGAAAGCTAATCAGCAAAGCTACCCTTGATGGTGGTAACAGGTGAAGGGCCAAGCCTGCTGGGGTGAAATTGGTTAAAGGAGATTAAGTTAGAATGAGCTGAAATTTTCCAGTTGAGACCAAGTGGTCTATCAGAGCTACTTATAAAGTATGGCACCATCTTTAAGAATGAATTGGGAAAAATCCAGGACCTGCAAGCAAAGATTCATGTGGATCTGGAAGTAACCAGTTACTTCATGAAGGCGAGACCGGTGCCATATGCTCTGCAAGAAAAAATCAACATTGAACTGAACAGACTAGAGAAACTGGACATTATACAACCTGTATAGTGCTCAGAATGGGCAGCACCCGTAGTCCCCATTCTTGAACCCAACCAAAGCATCGGAATTTGTGGAGACTGCAGACTGACGGTTAATAAAATAGCTGAGCTAGACAGGCACCTATTCTAAAAATCGAAGACCTGTATGTCAAGCTGGTAGGAGGGACAAGTACACAAAGTTTGAAATCAGTCATGCTTATCAACAACTAGAGTTGGATAATGTCTTCCGGGAATTCGTCACAATTAAAACCAACAAAGGGTTGTACCAATATACACGATTGCCTTTCGGTGTCTCCTCCACTTGTGCCATCTTTCAGAGAGCAATGGAAAGTTACTGCAGGGACTGCCTAGGTTGTAGTCTATTTAGATGATGTGTTGGTGACAGGATTCACTGAAAAAGAGCATTTGGCAAACTTAGAAGAAGTCTTAAAACGTTTCTTGTAGGCTGGAGTGCATTTAAAAAAAATAAAAGTGCAAGTTCCAAGCAAGGGAGGTAACCTATTTGGGTCACAGGGTAGATTCATAGGGCCTCCACCCAGTTGAGGAGAAAGTTAGAGCCATAAAAGAGGCACCTGTGCCAAAGAACATCTCAGAGCTCAAATCATTCATAACATGATCAAATATTATGGGCAGTTCTTACCCAATTTATCTGCAGTGCTGGCCCCCTGCATTCTCTACTCAGAAAGAACCAATGTTGGTCTTGAAAAGCGCCCCAGAAAGAAACTTTCATAAAGGTGCAACAATTGTTGCGCTCGTCCAATCGATTAGTGCATTATGACCAGGCGAAAGAGTTGGTGCTGTCATGTGACGCATCTCTCTAAGGAGTGGGAGCAGTGTTCCCTCGTCAGATTCCTCTCCAGGGCTCGACAGATCAGAGAATGGACAAGCCTGGACCCAGTGCTATCTCAGGTACAAGAACAAGTGCTACATGGTTGGTCACAGGAGCCCATATCTAACAAAATGAAACTGTACTTCAACAGAAGACATGAAATAACCAGCCAGAATGGCATCTTATTGTGGGGAGCATGAGTGATAGTTCCTCCAAAGAGAAGGGAGCAACTTTGAATTGAACTACATAGTGTCCTTCCAGGAATTTCCCAAATGAAGACCATAGCATGTAGCTATCTATGGTGGCCTGGGATGGATAGTGAAATAGAGTTTAGTAAAGCACTGTGTGCAATGTCAGCAACTGCAAAAGTTGCCAGCAACAGCTCTGTTATACCCATGGGAATGGCCAGGTAAACCCTGGGTGCAGTTACACATTGACTACATTGGATCTTTCCTGGGAACAATGTTTCTGCTCATTGTTGATGCCCATTCAAAATGGTTGGACGTATATGAGGTGAAGTCAGCAATGTCAGCCACTACAATTAAGAAACTACGTCAGAGTTTTGCCATTCACGAACAACCAGAAGTAGTTGTTTCCGATAAAGGCACGGCATTTACGAGTGCTGAGTTTCAAAGGTTTATCAGCCGCAACAGTATCACTCATGTGAAAACTGCACCATACCACCCTTCCTCAAACAGACCGGCCAAAACAATGGTTCAAACATTCAAGGCAGGCATGTAAAAGTTAACTGGCAATTCCTTAGCAACCAAGCTAGCATGCTTTCTTTTTCATTACAGGACTACCCCTTGCACAACTACAGGTGTCACACCTGCGGAGTCATCGTTGAAGCACCGTCTCAGTAAGAGATTGAGCTTAATAATGCCGAATTTAGAGGGGAAGGTGGAAAGGAGCCAGGGAAACCAATAAACCAGATGCAACTGGCATAGTTGAAAGAGGAAATTTACAGTGGGAGAGCCAGTATATCTGAAAAATTTGGGGGAAGGACTTAAGTGGGTTACCGGGTGAAATTAGTGCGGTGACTGGACTTCTATTTTACCACGTGGAGGTGGAAGGCTGGATCATCCAGAAACATGTACACCATTCAAGGAAGAGAGAATCAAATCACCAAGATGTGGTTCCACCAGTGACTATGACTGGCTCTGTGTTTCTTGTTGAGGATGCTCAACCCAGGACTGACATGTCTGGTGTTCCTGTAAGAGTTGAGGATACAGAACTGCAAGTGCCCACCCAAGCACCTGATATTTGGGCAACTCCGGAAAAGGAGGTTCCTGACAAAGAAACTGAAATTGTGGAGCTGCGACGTTCCACACGTACCAGGAAACCACCTGAAAGATTGAACTTGTAAATTCCGCACCCAGTGTAAGTATTATGTTGTCTTGAAAAATATGTACTTGTAATATCTGTAGCCGAGTTAAAGGGGGCAGAATGTAATAATTCTGGTTTTATTTAGTGCGCAATGCACCTTTAACAATAATACTTGTTAGGCAAGATCACATGATTTGTAGTAACCAATAGGAAAGTAGTGTGGGCTACCTCTGGAGTCAGTGTGGAGATCAAGTTAGAGTTGAAAGCACATGTGTAGTTGCTGTTGAGAATATTGTGAATAAACTTAAAGTTTCCACCCAAGAAGTGTCTGCAGGTCAACTCTTTCACTAATAGTACAACTAGGCCACCCTACAACAAATTCAAAGACCTTATTGACACCCAGTCCTCAACTTTCAGCCAACTCATTACACTTCCTGAAGAAATAACCTCTGCCAGTTAGATGAATGAGAAGCATATAGAAACAGTCAATTGATGAGAATATCAGCAGCAATTTTGATCAACATATTATTTTGCACAAGTGACTATTGGCATCATCTCAGAAAACATTAACCCCTTTGCACACAGCCCACATGCACCATTGCAGAAACATTTGTGTCAATCACACAGGCCTTCAGAACTAAAAACAGCTGGTCAGTTGGCTCAGAAATGAACCATCGCTGTTATCGTCTCAGCTTGGGGAGCATTTGGAATGGGCCAAGTCATACATACATAATCCACAAGGGGTAAGTACCTTTGAAGAACACACAAAAACACATACCAGGCACGAAACCACCATATGTACTCAATCACTCATTAAAATTTTGTTTGTGGCATATTACTGTGAGGTTTGCCAACAGAAACTACCATTTTAAAGTAATACATTTTATGTAAAGCATTTGAGTAATTTATTTTAATTGTATTGAAAAGATACTTCCAATCTACATCTTCTATTCTTAATTTAATTAATCTTCCTCAAATTCATTTTTTTTTGTCAAATCTCTTTATGAATAATATTCATTCCTTCATTTCTTTATTGCACCTACATTCTCTAATTGGAAAAGTAAACTGGCAACTTGTTCCAAGGCCTCTACTAATGGAATTCTTTAAGTCACTCTGAGAATGTGACAGCACTTGCACTCACTGATTTTTCTTTCTTCTTCTTGGGAAAGCAACTACCTCCATTTGATGTATCCTCACTATTCACAGTTCAGCATGTAAATGCACCAATATGGTAACGAACAAGGTCTCTTCAAATTATAAAAGTTGATGCAAAGATTATTATTTAATTTTCCTACCTTACTGTTTCTCAATGCAGGTCAAGAATGGGACAGAGCAATGTTGATTGGAGGTCCCATTCAATTCATAAACCATCATCCACTTGCTGAGTTTCAAATAATAAGACATGTTCCTGAACTGTCTATTAGTTTTATTTAGCCTAATTCATTAAATGCTTGTCTTATTTCTCCATACTTTTTATTCGGCTCTGCAAAGGTTTACAATTTCTTATTTATTCAGAGCAATTTGTATCACATTTCTAAGTTGATCTTTCAGTTTTAAAATTAACAATGGCGAATGTACCAAGACATTCTTTGTGACAGAAAGCATGCTGCTGCGCTTTCAGGTGGAAAATAAGTCAGGGATTAAGTACCTTTACTAAAGACATAAATCAGTTCTTGTAATTCTTACCAGCATGTTGAGACACATCATGGAGAGCAGTTTGTGTTTATGTAACTCTGAGTGACTGAAGACGCAATAACGTGGAGCTTGGCATCTGCTGGAGGCTTTTGATTGCCAGACACATATCACACCTATGTGTAGGTCAGGCCCACCCGAAGTATGGAGCCATGACGTGTTTTAGCAGGTTGGAGTCTGGCAGAAAAACATGCACCTGTTTGCAATTAGCTGCCATAGATTCTTCATAAAATTCCTTGCTGCACCAAAAAGGAGCCCTTTCACATGCCTGCCTGCAATTTTGTTTTTGGTTGGCATTTTATTTAAAGCAGATGTTTGCTATTGTCAAGTATCAAATTATTTTCTTCTTTCACTCTGCTGACTATGCCTAAATATAACCAGCTAGAATCTACTATTTGGGAATTATTTCTATTTGTCTAAAATGCTCATTAATTCAGAAGTAGGTTGCCTCAATATATGTATATTGCAGATTGCTTTTAACTTGGCTTTATTCCTTGTTTCTTCCTAAAGGCAGCGGATTGTGTGGGATATTGCACATGGACATCCTCCGCCTTTGAACCTGGATATGGTTTGCTAACAGGGGGCATCACAGCTAAGTTCCAATCTACTCTCACCTCACACAGGGGCCTTGATAGTGGTAAAGAGTTAGCTCCTCTCCTGACAGCTGAATCCAGTTACACCAGTATCTCCCAGGAATTCAGCTTAGAAATATTATAGGCGGTGTAGCTCATTGCTGCATTGGGTTGTACATAGAAGCATAGGAGTCAATATAGTCCTTTGGTGACAGTGCAACATGGATGATGGCCAGTTGGGAGGCTCCTTGCCTGATTTTCAAGGAAGTTAATGGAAAAGAAAATCAGGCGAGATGTAAAACAAGCTGACAATTCACTATTGCCCATTTTGTGCAAGCCCCAAGGTGAATTTCATCACAGATATTTCCAACTCAAATGCAGGCCAATCACCCTCTTTGCACTAATTTGCTGAAAAACCTAGGACCAGTTTTGTTTTTCTCGCATAAAAATTGTATTCCTTAGAGAATATTAAGAAGCTGCAGCACCAGTAAAATAAAATTTACACAGAGATCAGAAAGGGGGTGTTGACACATGGTGCTTCATTCCTTTTGAGCTGCTACAAGGTAACATGCAAAGAACAGATGAAAATGTATACCCAAAAGGACAAAACTCTAACAAACAACATATGTCTTTCCCTTGTTAAGGGGTGGCAAATAAAGGGTTTCTTTCTCTGTATTAGCATCATCAATAGATTAAGTTTGTGGAACACCAAACAGAAACCTACCTCATACCTTAGTCAAATTCCTTCAAATTGGCTATGAGTTTATTTGAGCTCTAGCTGACTCGGTTCATTTGAAATTGAAGTGAGAATGGAGCCAAATTTGATTGGTGATTTCAAAAGGACAAAACACTGCAAATGCTGAAAATCTGAAGTAACAACAAATGTTGGAAACATTCAGCAAATTTCACCTTCGGTGTGGTTGAAAATGGGCAATAACAGTTTGAACGCCCATTATACGCCCACTGAAATTAGTTTTCAATGAAGCCAATGGCAAGGACAATCGGGTGTGTTGCATAATAGATGACCAATCCACTGCCAACCACTTTGCACCCCCAGCAAAGCTGAATTTCATTCCAAACACTTGGGGAGAGAAAAGATGAGGCAACATTTCAGGCATTGACTCTATCAGAGATGGAAGACATTACAACTGAACAACATTTGAAAAAGGTGGAACAAAGAGAAGGTGGAAACATACACGCACACACAGATACACACACACAACAATGGGTTTCCAAACACACATGTGCAGACTCAAGTATACACAAACACACATAGATATACATTTACACAAGCGTCACTTCACACAAATGTACCCACACACACACACACACTCTAATATACACATGATTACATGCAAATATATTCACTCATGCATATTCATTCACACACACATTCAACCACACACAAATACACAAACCCACATTCACGCTCACATGGGACAGAATTTTATGTTCCATGGAAGGGTGCACACCAGACATGATCAGGTGTAAAATTGCGCGAGGCGCTGTCAGGTGAGCATCCCGACGCCATTGCGCACTCGCGCAATATTTTGCTTGGCGGGCAGGCGCAAAAATTGGAAGCACCCCCGCCGACAATTAAGAGGGCAATTAAGCCCAACAGCGCAATTGTCTGTGATTATTTGTGGCCAATCCAACCTTATGGTTGGCAGACGGGCCAATTGGCCAGGCAGCCTTTACATTTTTCATGAAACCTCATCCAAAGGCGGGATGAAATCTTCGTTAGGAAGTAAAATAATAATAAATATCTGGGGACAGCATTTTTATGAGGCGTGCTTTCAGATGCTTGATTGTGATGCATGGACATGTTTTGCAGCTTTTAGAGCTTTACTTCATTATTTGCTGGTCTGCAGCTCCCTGAACTGTATGCCTTCAGGGAGCTCTCTCACAGCGCTCACCCATGACCACAGTGACATTGTTGCCCGCAGTCTTCCCACCCCCACCCCGGCAGCACTGAGCTTTTCAGCGTGTGTTTCACGCTGGTCGGCTGTTAATCAGCCAGCCAGCCGGAAATCACAGTCGGGGGCTGATTGCGGTCAGGGGCCCGTTTCTCGGTTGCTCCCAGGCTCGTGGATCGCACGTGCCCGATGAGGGAAAAACTCAAGCCATGGTTACATACACATATATTCACTCACATTCGTTCACACACACACACACACACACACACATGTATTTACTCATGCACATGCACACAAGAAAAGATTTAGATTGCTCTGTTAAGTGCTTAAGTGGAGACAGGAGATGGTTAAATGGCAGAATTGATATTAGCATGAGACAGTAGGCAGAGTAATGAAAGACATAAATAGCATAACAAACACAGAGAGTATATGAATAGTTTTAGCAGGTGAGGAATAGATGGGTAGAAATGGAAGCATGATAAACTGTCAAAGAAGTGCAGAATCCAGCAATCTAAATGTCTGGTTTAAGACAAAATAATTTAGTTTGACACAAAATCTACAGGTCACCTCCCCACTGAGTGCTAGGGTTTGCCTGACTCCTCTGGCCTCCCCAACCCTAGTTATCTTTCTTCCAGGGTGACTGAGCATTAAGTTGCCCTCTCTGTGTCTCTGGAGCTACAGCCTCAGCAATGGCCACCTCTAGCCCTCTGATTCGGCCAGCAGCTCTTGGGGGCAGGCTGCTGTCCTTAATCAGATGGGGGCCTCAGGCTGCTGCTGGCAACATCCCACAACCAACCTAAGAAGGGTCATCTCCCACTTTCATCTTCGGCAGTAGGACTTCTGATGCCTACACAAAATTCAGTCCAAAAGCATTGACTATTTTTACCCTCTAACTTCTAATGCACCAGCTGGCTCACTGACTAAATATTGTGGGATTAAGGTATGCAGACAAGCTTCGTGTTCAATCACAGTTGAGGCAGTAAATGGACACAGTGAGTACCAGGAAGTTCTAATGAGAAAAGGTAAAAACAAGCAGTGGTCGCTATTCCTGACATCTCTGAAAGTGTAGATGTGTATTGTTATGACCAGTGAGGACACATTTCAGTGCTTGGCCTTTCTTTCCCACTCCTCTATTGATCATAACAGAATTTTTTGTAATTTATAAGGATGAAGGTGTCAGTTCATGTCTGTACTTAACATTTACCTGCTGATTGCAAATGACGCAGTCTGACAGGCATTCTTGAGTTTAAACACAAAGGGGTTAGTGTTGTAATATTCCTTTAAGGACATCCCTAGAAAGGAAGTGTGTCATGCAATCCAGTTTTAGTTTTGCTTTTGTTTTCAGCAGAGCACGCAGCAATCAACTCTGCTGCTGGTGCCTTCAAGTTTTATGTGCATATATATCTGTTCACATGCACTTAGTCTTAATAAATGAATCCACAACATGTTTATCCAATCCCTTTTGCGTGATTGGTACCTTTCAAAACATGACATGGTGTGCAGCAATGTTTCCTTCTAAACGGCATGGTGCTCAGCCTGGCAGCAAGATTAAGTATAGGTATGACAGGGTGAGTAGTCTTAAATCGTGCTACATGACATGAGACGACCCTTGATGTTCTGGTCAGACCACAATGAAGCCCTAGCATTGGAGAGTGTTGAAATCACAGTATGCTAACTTTACAGAAATGCTTCGAAGACACAATGCTGGGATAGTACTCAAATAAAGAACTGGTAAGCAGATAGATCCCTCAGTAGGACAACACGTTGAGAGGACCAGTACCGGGTTAGCTCAGTCGGGAAAGACAAGTTACCGAGGTGTGGGGTGGATTGATAGCGAGCAAGGGAGAGTCAAAAAAAAACAACCAATTGGGCCAGGGAAGGTTGTGATTATATCAGGCGGAGCTTCAGAAAAGTGAATGAAAGTGGCAACATTCATCCCAGGTACTATAGGTGAAGGAAAGTCAAAGGGATGTTGTCAGAATGTCCACAAAATTCCCCAGTTTGTATTGGGATGCAGCTGACCTAATGTCCAAATTCAAAATGTTTAAAAGTGTACACAGCTCTGGTTTCTTGATTCAGGTGTATCTGAACCAAACAAGCAAGCCATAAAAATTTGCCTAGCAATTGGGAACGAAAGGCTGTACATGTCAGGATTGACAGCAGAACAGCTAAAGGATCCCCAAAAGATATGGGGCAGAATTTTTCGTCCAGCGGGCGGGCATGCACCCAATCCGAACGGGAATAAAATAGAGCGGGTGAGCGTCCCGAAGTCATCGCGCACTCATGCGATTTTTCGCTCAGCGGGCGTGTGCAGGGCTGCAGGAACAGCACCCACCATTAATTAACAGGCCACTTAAGGCCCTTACCAGTCCAATTGACTGATTTTTCCTTGCTCATGTGATTTTCTGCTTGTTGCATGGGCAAAACAGGCAGGTGGCCAGCCGACATTTTCACAAACCTCATCCAAGGGTAGGATAAAAAGGGTCAGCATCATTGCCACTGTGAGTAGTGAGGAGTTTTGGAGATAGTTTACTGCTGGTTGCTAATTGGTACTTGGCAGCTTCATCTCTGTTCAGGGCTTCATTCTTAACATTTCCAGGCTTCATTTCAGGACTCATTGCTGTCTGAAAAGCCCCCGGAGGATGCAGACCATGTGGACCCTTCCAGATATCAGACAGCCTTCTGTTCCCTGGTAATGGAGATTGTGGTCTCCTCTGGTGGCACCTCCTCTGCGGAGGGGCAGAATAGAGAGGAGGTCATGTATCCCTATGCAGCTTGCAGGGGAGGAGAGGTGCAGGCACAAGAGGCGCAGGGCCTGCAGGAAGTCCAAGGTGGAAGGGGCTGCAGAAGACGCTACTATCCTGCTGTCAGGGTTTACAGGCAGTGATGGCGCTACCTCAATATATCTGAGGTGCAATGTCGAAGGAGGCATCGCCTCTCTAGGGAGAGCGTGACCTCCATTTGTCAGATGACCAGGCCTGAGATCAGCTCCAACTGTGTGGGTGGACACCCCATGCCCATCACAGTATCCCTCAACTTCTATGCCTCTGGCTTTTTCCAGGGGTCAGTGGGGGATCTGTGTGGATTCTCCCAATCAGCTGTCCACAGTTGCATCAAGCTGATGACAGAAGCTCTGTTCAGGTGGATACTGAACTTAATTCTTTACCGTATGGAGGAGGCCAGCCAGGCTCAGTGAGCCAGAGGCTTTGCAGCGATTTCTGGGATCCCCCGTGTCCTGGGTGCCATCGACTGCACACATGTGGCCATCAAGATGCCAGCGGTAGAGCCCGGTGCCTTCGTCAACAGGAAGGGCTTCCACTCCATGAACGTGCAGATAGTGCGTGATCACAGGATGCTGATTCTACAAGTCTGTGCAAGGTACCCAGGCAGCTCCCATGATGCTTACATCCTGAGACACTCCCAGGTGCCGGGGCTCTTCAGTGCTCCAGCCCGGCTGGATGGATAGCTGCTGGGCGACAAGGGCTATCCATTGAAGAGGTGGCTCATGATGCCTCTCCACCATCCAAGAACAGAGGCAAAGAAACATTACAATACGAGTCATGCCTCCACAAGGCTGGCGGTGGAGAGGAACATAGGTCTTCTCAAGTTGCGCCTCCAATGCCTGGGCTGTTCAAGGGGCTCACTACAATACGCCCCAGAAACAGCTGTCACGGATCATGGTTGCATGCTGTACTCTCCACAACCTGGCACTGGCAAGGGGGGACCCACTGGAGGAAGAGGATCTTGATGCAGCTGCACAGGCCACAAATGTTGATTCCACTAGTGTGTCCGAAGAGGAGCACGGTGAGGAGAATGCTGAGGGCATGGAGCCAGACCTTGGTAACCTGCAGGGAGGCAGGGACACCAGGGACACCTTGATCCAACGCTGCTTCAGCTAGGCTGCCAAAGGTCAGCTTGCAAAGCATGCCAGGTCTGCCGCCCCCCACCCAGATACCTGAAAGTACCCTTTCATTTGAACACAAGGAACACTCAGTGCCTGTGCAATAAAGTTTGGAGCCACCTAAGTCCAGCATTACATACTGGCATTCCCCACACCAATGAAATAAAAACGTGATGCATACTCAGGCCATGATGACAATAACACAATTTATACCAGTTCAATAATCTTAACAGAAAGATCAGACCAGTATACATAAAGTAAACAAATACGAATATAAAATCACCTGTGACCTGTTCCTCTTTTGCTCATGGTGCTTTTAACTTACGTTTGTGAATGCTACATGTAGGTGCTCCCCCTCATTAGCACCTGCATTGGAGACAGGATGCATTGCCAACTCTGCTGTCTTATTGGCCTTGGGACCTTGGTAGTCGTCCTCTGACCAGTGGAACCTGTGTTGGCCCGGCCTGGGAGCAAGTGGCCAGTGCCATGGCTGGCATCTCCCCAGTCGTCTCAGCCTCATCAGATGCCATGGTCACTGGCGGAGCAGTGGAGAAGCTATCATCCAGAGCACCTTGAGAGGAGCCCGCAGAGATGACAGGCAGCTCATGTGCTAATGTGAGGTCGCTCTGTACCTCTCTGTGATACATTGATTAACAGACACCTAGCTAGGATACTGGTGCCTCACCCATCTCCCACACTGACACTAACCACCTGAGGTCAGTACCTGTGTGAGAGCTTGCAGGTCTGAGCGCAACCACAGGAACCCCTGTCCCTGGAGCTGCCTCTCCATGAGAGTCGCCACTCTCTCAATGGAGGAGGCAGTACGCTTGGCCATGATGGTCAATGCAGTGCTCACACTCTGCATGGACTCCTCCATCATGGAGACCATGGCAGGCAGACCCCCATGGATCTCCGCCAGATCCCCCTGCACATCCCCCTGGACATCCAGCATCTACCGCCTAATGGACATCTCCAGAGGCTCATCATCAGCCTTCGACTGAGCATCGTCCTAGTCCCCAGCAGCCCTCCAATTGCCGATGCCCTGGGCACTCACTACCTTCACCTGCACGTCAAGTGATTGTGAATTCCCCTCCAATGTGCACTGAGATACTAGCTGCCACTCTAATGCTCACCAAGTCGCTGGTATCTGCACTGGTGCCTGCTTCAGAGACCGAGTGTGATGCAGATGCAAATGATGCCCGGTGGTCCTCTAGTTTCAGGGGTGGCCCTTAGGGGCCCAGAGATTGAACGTCTGCTGGCAAACCTAAAAGGGAGAAGAAGGACATGTCAATATTTAAAGTCATCACTCTATCACTGTGCATGCCAGACAGCCTGGTGAGACAATGGAGATCAGCATCACAGCGCCATCGTCTTGCACTGATCAATGGGGACTCCAGGTTCAAGGGTCACATCAATGAAGCGACTACACTAGAAGGGTTGTACAAGCTGAAATTCTCACCTCTGTGCACTGCACACTTATCTTCATCTGGCACCCCGCCTCTCCATGCCCAATTGCACATGGGGTGCGCCAGCTCTCGAGCTCTAGGGCATATTGCTTATATTGTGAGAGCATTAGGAGGCTAGCGGGGCCTCTGCCAACCCATGACCTTTCTATATTGTTGTGGGCTGTCTTCTCCTGAAGCAACAGAGAAGCATTGGTTAGTCCGCTCTGTGCCTGCAGCACAGGACCCATTGCAGCCTGGCCAACCCAGGTGAGGAACACCTCACAAGGCACATCCGAGTCATGGCCCTCGATTCACAAGGCACTCAATCCAAGCAGCCAGGTCCCACCCCCTTGGCCAGCTCTGCTGTGATTGACAGTTGGCACTCAGACTCTAGCACCCCTGAGGTCCACAGGTGGATGACCAGACCTTAACACATCTGCACACTGATCCACACCAACATGATATTCACACTTCCTGAATGCAGCAGGTCATTGAAGCACTTCTGGCACTTCACCCAGATGCACTGCGCCACATCACGGCTGCTCACCAGTGCTGCCACCTCCTCCCATGCCCTCTTGGTGAGGTGCGGTGGCCTCCTCCTCCCATCCCTGGGTAGAAGCGTGTCCCTCCTGGCAGCCACCTCCTCCAGGAGGATGGAGAGGCACTCATCAGAGAAGCAGGGGGCTGGGTTCCCACCTGACCTGCCCTCCTGCCTGCTGTGTCCAGCTGCACTTGGGTTCATAGTGCCAGCTCAGGGAATGTCCTCTGTGGCAGCCTTCCAGGGACTGCCTGGTCCGCTTTAAACCGACCGCCAGGTCGCCATTGGACCCAGCAGCCGACAGGACCCCGCCCATTCTCAGCCCTTCCCGGCCAGTGCAGAGCTGTGTTTCATGCTAGGCGGGCTTTAATTTGCCTGCCCAGCATGAAATGGCGGTCGGGGCCCAATCACGGGTGGCGGTCCGTTTTGTGTCTTGTTCCAGGCACGCGAAATGAAGGGAAAATCCTGCCCATAGTCTACATTGGAAAACTGGTTCAGAATCAGGTTAAATTCCATATTCATACAATAGAGTTTATGTCATTTCGACAACAGCCTGCAGAATCCATAGGCCACTTTATCAGCAGATGCAGAGAAAAGAGTATGCACAATGATTTTTCAAAAACAGAACTAACAGACAGAATTGTTGAGTTGGTGATCACATCAATTCCCCCAGAAGCTTTCCAGAAAGATCTGCTACACGAGACCAAAATATATATCATTGGACAACTACTTGGGAATGGATGTAAGCACGAGGTGATCTTTGCAGGTCGACAAAGCTTAACGGTCCTAAGCACAAGCCCATTTGCTGACACACTCACTGGAACACTCAAACCTAGCAAGACATGTGGAAGGTGTGGCCTTCAGCATGCACCAATGAAATTCTCAGCTTTCCATCAATTTTGCAAGGCATGTGGCAGAAAGGGTCATTGGCATCAGCAGTGCATTAGAGCAAAGGCTGATGCAGCTACAAAGAGCCGTGCACTGATCCAAACAGACCATACACAACAGGCACCTTCAGGCAATAAGAATGACCATTCAGTATCCCATCAGAAACATATGCATGAGGTGATTGACAAACCAGAAAATTATAATGATGTGCACGACGAGACAAGGAGCAGTAAACATGTTTCACACCATCAATCTTGTGGAATACATCGATACTCTCACACCATCTGAAGTGTTTGCGAAGATTAAAATTATCTGCCCACGGAAGTTCGTAACTATTCCTTATTGGCCAAAGTTGACACAGGGGCAAGTATCACCATGCTACCCCTGCAAATTCTAAAGGACATGTATCTACAGACATGGAAGGCCATTGCAAAACCTACTACTGAGCAACTTTCAGCATACAGTGGTCCACTAATTCCATGTGCAGAATTCATATTCCTGGAGTGTAAGTCCAGTGAATCCTCCTGGGTGTCTCAGATGTTCTACATCTTGGAGACTAAAAGCCTGGTGATTGAAGGTTTACTGGCATGCCTTGACCTTGAACTAATGACAATCCATGGAATTTGTCAGACATCATACAACAGATCAACTTCAGAAACTACTCCTATCGCCTCAGGTCATGACATTAAAATATCCAGATTATTTCAACAAAATTGGCAGCTTCAAGGGAGCTGCAACATAACACTTGCAGGAGAATGCAAGTCCGTCAACAGATCTGGTCCATTCTGTGCAATGCAAATACCAGCAGCTGGAAGAAGAAATGGCAAAAATATTCCACACTACAGAAACTGTGGAATACCATAACTGACAGATGGTCTGATTCGATTCAGCAAGTCCACAAACACATGAGACCATTTTGGCCTTTTCGGGATGAGATATGCATTTCCTGGGAAGTCATTTTTAAAGTCAGGCAGGTCATCAGACCAGAACCTTTGTGACCTGAAGTTCTTCGACAACTTCATCACTCACGCATGGGCATAAATCGGATGAGAAGACTCGCAACAGGGAGAGTCTATTGGCCAGGCCTAAACAATAACATTGAAGTCATCATCAAGAAGTGCAATGCATTGTCAAGAACATATGACAAATCAGAGCAAAGAACCATTGACTCCGATGAAGTTCCTACCCAACATTAGTCCAAGTTTGCATCTGACCTCTTTCACATCCATGGCACTGAATTTATTGCCATCATCAACTATTTTACAAAGTAACCCATTAAAAGAACAAAGAACAAAGAAAAGTACAGCACAGGAACAGGCCCTTTGGCCCTCCAAGCCTGCGCCGATCATTTTGCCCATCAACTAAAACATTTTGCACTTTCCGGGTCCACATCCCTCTATTCCCATCCTATTCATGTATTTGTCAAGCTGCCTCTTAAACATCGCTATCGTACCTGCTTCCACCACCTCCTCTAGCAGCGAATTCCAGACACTCACTACCCTCTGTGTAAAAAACTTGCCCTGCACATCACCTTTATAGTTTTCTCCTCTCACCTTAAATCTATGTCTCTTCCACACTGGGAAAAAGCCTCTGACTATCTACTCTGTCCATGCCGCTCATAATTTTGTAAACTTCTATCAAGTCGCCCCTCAATCTCCATCGCACTAGTGAGAACTATCCGAGTTTCTCCAACATCTCCTCATAGCTAATAACTTCCAGACCAGGTGGCATCCTGGTAAACCTCCTCTGCACTCTCTCCAATGCCTCCATATCCTTCTGGTAATGTGGTGACCAGAATTGCACACAATATTCCAAGTGTGGCCTAACCAAGGTTCTATTCGGCTGCAGCATGACTTCCCAGATTTTATACTCAATACCCCTGCCAATGAAGGCAAGAATGCCATATGCCTTCCTGACTACCTTATCCACCTGCGTTGCCACTTTCAGTGCTTGTGGACCTGTATACCCAGATCCCTCTGCCCATCGATGCACTTAAGGGTTCTTCCATTTACTGTATAATTCCTGCCTGTATTAGACCTTCCAAAATGCATTACCTCGTATTTGTCTGGATTAAACTCCATCTGCCATTTCTCCGCCCAAGTCTCCAACCGATCTTTATCCGTTGTATCCTTTGACAATCCTGTTCACTATCTGCAACTCCTCCAACCTTGGTGTCGTCTGCCAACTTACTAATTAGCCCAGTTACATTTTCCTCCAAATCATTTATGTATACCACAAACAGCAAAGGTCCCAGTACTTATCCCTGCGGAACTACACTAGTCACAGCTCTCCATTGGTAAAAGCACCCTTCCACTGCTACCCTCTGTCTTCTACGACCAAGCCAATTCTGTATCCATCCTGCCAGCTCACCTCTGATCCCGTGCGACTTTACCTTCTGTACCAGTCTGCCATGTGGGACCCTGTCAAAGGCCTTACTGAAATCCATGTATATAACATCCACTGCCCTTCTATCATCAATCATCTTTGTCACTTCCTCAAAAAACTCGATCAAGTTAGTGAGACATGACCTCCCCTTCACAAAACCATGCTGCCTCTCACTAATATGTCCATTTGCTTCCAAATGGTAGTATATCCTGTCACAAAGAATCTTCTCCAATAATTTCCCTACCACTGACGTAAGGCTCACCGGCCTGTAATTTCCTGGATTATCCCTGCTACACTTCTTAAACAATGGAACAACACTGGCCATTCTCCAGTCCTCTGGGACCTCACCCATAGCCAGTGAGGATACAAAGATTTCTGTCAAGGCCCCAATAATCTCCTCCCTTGCCTCCCTCAGTACTCTGGGGTAGATCCCATCTGGCCCTGGGGACTTATCCACCTTAATATTCTTCAAGACGCTTAACACCTCCTCTTTTTGATCCCAACATGATCCAGGCTATCTACTCGCTCTTCCCTAGACAAATGGACCGTTAAGTCCTTCTCTTTGGTGAATACTGATGAGAAGCATTCTTTCAGTATCTCTCCCATTTCTTCTGGCTCCACACACAGATTCCCACCTCTGTCCCTGAGTGGGCCTACCCTTTCCCCGGCTACCCTCTTGCTCTTTACATATGTATAAATGGCCTTGTGATTTTCCTTAATCCTGGTTGCCAGTGACTTTTCATGGCCCCTTTTAGCCTTCCTGACTCTTTGCTTAAGTTTCTTCCTACTTTCTTTGTATTCTCCATGGGCTTCATCTGTTCCCAGCCTTCTAGCCCTTACAAATGCTTCCCTTTTCTTTTTGACTAATCTCACAATATCCTTCGTTATCCAAAGTTCCTGAAACTTGCCATACTTATCCTTCTTCCTAGCAGGAACATGCCGGTCCTGAATTCTTATCAACTGACGTTTGAAAGCCCCCCACATGTCAGTTGTTGATTTGCCCTCAAACATTCGCCTCCAGTCTAGATTCCTCAGTTCCTGCCTAATATTGTTATAATTAGCCTTCCCCCAACTAAGCACCCTAACCCGAGGACTCCTGTTATCCTTATCCACCAATACCTTGAAACTTACTGAATTATGGTCACTTATTCCCGAAATGCTCTCCTACTGAAACTTCAACCACCTGGCCGGGTTCATTCCCTAATACCAGGTTCAGTATTGCCCCTTCCCTAGTTAGACTATCCATATATTTTCTCAGGAAGCCCTCCTGGATGCACCTTGCAAATTCTGCACCATCCAAACCCCTAGCACTAAGTGATTCCCAGTCAATATAGGGAAAGTTAAAATCACCCACCACTACAACCCTATTGCTCTACACCTTTCCGAAATCTGCCTACATAACTGTTCCTCAATCTCCCGCCGGCAATTGGGAGGCCTATAGTAAATCCACAACATTGTGACTGCACCCTTCCTATTCCGGAGCTCTACCCATATTGCCTCATTGCATGAGCCCCCCGAGGTGTCCTCCTGTTGTACAGCTGTGATATTCCCCTTAACCAGCAATGCAACTCCCCCACCTCTTCCACATCCCTTTCTATCCTGCCTGAAACATCTAAATCCTGGAACGCTTATCTGCCAATCCTGTCCATCTTTCAACCAAGTCTCTGTAATTGCAATAATATCATAGTCCCAAGTACTAATCCAAGCTCTACGCTCATCTGCCTTGCCTGTTATACTTCTTGCATTGAAACAAATGTATTTCAGACACCTAGTCCCACTGTATTCAGTAATTTCTCCCTGCCTGCCCTTCCTCTTAGTCCTACTGGCCATTTTCACTGGTTCCCAATCCTGCATTTCCTCTGCTGTCCTATTGCTCTGGTTCCCACCCCCCTGCCAAACTAGTTCAAACCCTCCCGAGTGACACTAGCAAACCTCACAGCCAGGATATTGGTGCCCCTCCAGATTAGATGCAACCCATCCTTCTTGTACAGGTCCCACCTGTCCCGGAAGAGATCCCAATGATCCAGATATCGGAAACCCTCCCTCCTACACCATCTGTTCAGCCATGTGTTCAGCTGCACTATATTCCTATTTCTAGCCTCACGGCACGTGGCACAGGGAGTAATCCTGAGATTACAATCCTAGAGGTCCTGTTTTTTAACTTTCTGCCTAACTCCCTGAACTCCCGCTGCAGGAGCTCGTCACTCTTTCTGCCTATGTCATTTGTACTAATGTGTACCACGACCTCTGGCAGTTCTCCCTTCCTCTTTAGAATGTCCCAAACCCGAACAGAGACATCCTGGACCCTGGCACCAGGGAGGCAACATACCATCCTGGTGTCTCTTTCACGACCACAGAAGCGCCTTTCTGAGCCCCTGACTATAGAGTCCACTATGACAATTGCTCTTCTGTGCTTTGACCCCCCTGCTGAACAACAGAGACAGCCATGGTGCCACTGCTCTGGCTACTGCTGTTGTTTTCCCCTGATAGGCCATTCCCCCCCAACAGTATCCAAAATGGTATACCTGTTAGAGAGGGGGACAGCCACAGGGGATTTCTGCACTGACTGCCTGTCCCTTCTAGCGGTCACCCATCTATCTGTCTGCACCGTGGGTGTGACCATGTCTGTAAAACTCCTGTCTATGATGCTTTCCGCCACCTGAATGCTCCTAAGTGCATCCAACTGCTGCTCCAACCGATCCATGTGGTCTGTGAGGAGCTGCAGTTGGATACACTTCCTGCAGATGTAGTTGTCCGGGACACTTGAAGCATCACAGAGTCCCCACATCCCACAGGTGAAGCACTTCACCCCAGCAACTGCCATTTCTAGAACTTTTTGATAAATTAATTTAAATCTAATAACTGCTTATTGACTTCTTATCAACTATATGTTCCCTAGGGCTAGATTTCTACCATAAATGCTAAATTCTAAGAAATAATCCCCTGATTCTGGTCTAGATACCCTCTATTTATTAATTAAGTGATACATTTATTTGGTTTAATTAGTTTAACAATGTTTTAGTTTCAAATTTAGTGTAGATTCCCTACCAGCCAATCAGGTCACAGATTTACCTGGATGTCCACGAATCCCCGAGGTAAGGTTTTATCCTCACCTCCCTGGAACTCCGCCCTCCGACTCTGCTCCCTGGAACTAGGCCGTGAATCCCCGAGGTAAGGTTTTTATACTCACCTCCCTGGAACTCCGCCTTCCGACTCTGCTCCCTGGAAATAGGCCGTGAATCCCCGAGGTAAGGTTTTTATTCTCACCTCCCTGGAACTCCGCCCTCCGAGTCTGCTCCCTGGAATGAGGCCGCGAATCCCCGAGGTAAGGTTTTTATACTCACCTCCCTAGAACTCCGCCCTCCGACTCTGCTCCGTGGAACGAGGCCGCGAATCCCCGAGGTAAGGTTTTTATCCTCATCTCCCTGGAACTCTGCCCTCCGACTCTGCTCCCTGGAACGAGGCCGCAAATCCCCAAGGTAAGGTTTTTATCCTCACCTCCCTGGAACTCCGCCCTCCGACTCTGCTCCCTGGAACGAGGCCGCGAATCCCCGAGGTAAGGTTTTTATACTCACCTCCATGGAACTCCGCCCTCCGACTCTGCTCCCTAGAACTAGGCCGTGAATCCCCAAGGTAACGTTTTCAACAATTATTAAACAATTACACAATATATTATGTACAACTGTTGTACACACTCTAAGTGCTATTTCAGTTTATTTGGGGTGCTTAGCGAGATAATTATGGATAATGATCCAAAATAAGTCATTTCAGGATATATGTGAGAAGTGGAATATCGATCACACTACTTCTTCTCCTGATTACCCTAGATTTAATGGCTTAACTGAATGAATGATTCACATGGTGAAATAATTAGTGCTCAATGTAGACAGACCAAGCAAGATCTACACATTGCAATGATGCATCTGACAGTGACACCTCTAAGTGTAAATATTCCACTACTGGCAGAGCTCCTATTTGGCAGACCAGTGCATACCAATTTACCTACTCTTACTCATTCCACTCTTTCAGAAACTAGGGAGCAACTTTTAATACTGCAAGAGAAGATGACCAACATGCATAATAAAAATGTGAGTACAGAATTGCCAAGTTTACAGTTGAGACCACAAGTTTGCATCCAGGACCCCACAGAAGATACATGGCAATCAGCTGAGGTGACAAGGATTTATTCAGAGCCAAGGTCCTATGAAGCCACACAACGGTGCATTGGTGAGACATACCGAAGGCAAATCAGATGCACTCCAGTTCCTCAACTGCCATGCAGTCCTATTGCATCTAGGACAAGATCTCAAACACAACCAGGAACAACATCTAAGAATGACAATCCTACAGATTATTGAGCAGTTAAAGAAACTTCCAGGCAAGGATACCATCACAAGAGCTGGGTTTACCAGAAGATTATCTTTATGCTTTAGAGACTCAAAGATTCACCTCTTCTATACATTTTATGTAATGGTAACTAAACATGAACATGTACTGTAAATAGTTATACTTCTTTGGAAGGGGGGAGAATATCTTTAAAGAGAAAAGGAGGTGTTGCAATCTGTCTTTAACATAACATCACTAGAAAGGAAGTGTTAGTTTCACTTTTGCTTTAAGCAGAGTACACAGCAGCCTTCAAGCTTTATATCCATGTATATCTGTTCACATGTGCCTGTCCTTAATAGTTCGATTAGGCCGGAGGGAGGGGTCAACTGGCGGGTAGAGGTCGGGTCAGGCCAGAAGGAGGATGTCGGGCTGACGGGTGGAGGTCAGGTTGGGTTGGGTCTGTAGAGGTTCGGGTCAAGTTGAGGGGGAAGGGTAGTCGAGGATAGTGGGAGATGGAGTGTGTCCCGTGAGCCTTGGGGGGGTCAGGGGGTTAGTCAGGGGTAGTAGCAGGGGGCTTGGGGGAAGTCCTATGGGAGGTTCAGAGGGTTAGTGGGGGTGAGTGGTTGGGAGGGTCCTTACCTGGGAACTTCTGGGAGAGGGGGGGTTGCCAGTACCCCTGCCCCACCCCCCCCCACCTCCCACCGGCCCAGATACACTGCCCCGGAGCACCCAAGTTATGGGCCAATGTTTTTCCCCAATCCATTATGTGTGATTGGTGCCTTTATATCATAATAGAAACACAACTTGTCATGCTAAAAACCCACCCAAGGAAAGAAATGAAAAAAATATTTAAACAGATAGACACACATCCCAACCTTCACAACACACACACACACAAACTAAGATACACACACAAGCATGTAAAATTACAAGTTTTGATAGAGGAGGTTAACTTTTAGCCAAGCAATATTCAAAGATGAAAGGTAAAAATAGAGAGTTTATATTTTATGAGTCCTCCATTGTTGTCTATAGCTGAGGCAATAGTTTTTTTCATGCTGGTCTTGAAACTCTAGTAGGGTTGAGGCCAATGTAAACTACAATTCCTGGAGACAATCACTTGTAAACTATAATACAACTTTTACAAAAGTTAATGCTATTGAGGTTCCTTGCAATTGAAATTCTCTATCTCTGTTATGGATTCCACTATATAACAGTGATAGGGCTCCGATTTTGAGAATAGGGAGAGAGGGAGATGGTGTTACTGCTCCATTGCAGGCTTCTCCTTCTAGACTTCCTAAAAGCATCCAGGGTATTTTCATAAGAGCCAATTCAAAAATGGTCATTCTGATCACATGATCTCTCTCTCAATATTGGGTATTCCATGGATGGTGATTGATTAGCTCACGTCTGGACAGACCTTGGCTATTGTATTATGGCCTAGGTTATTAATTTCTTTAATGTCCCAGCCATCACTTCTGAATGGACCATTCTTCCCTGTGATTAACTAGGAAGAACACCTTCTGTATAGCCATTGTTCTGATAGAGTTTCTGTCTCTGCCTGGAAGGTAGCTTTACAGAAATGCAAATGGTGAGAGCCAGTTACAAGTTTCAGTTTATCTTTGAAGTGACTCTTGACATCAGCAGGTGCAAAATTCCGTAGGAGGTTTGCCTTGGTGCGTACAAATTGTAATCCACACTGAAAATGTCTAGAAACTGACCAACTTGGAATACTAGGTGTGTTAGATGATGTGTGGCAGCCATCTTAAGCCAGCGGGCTGAATCATCCCAGATTTGCACTAAGTGCAGTAAAAGGCTGGAAAAAAAACGTTTTACCTGTTGGCTGCAATGGTGGGTTTTTGCACTGTATCATCCCAAACCCTCCTCATTAATCATACATTCCCAGGAAACACACTGTTTCACAGGTGGGCAGCCTCTGATTCACCCACCATGTCACCACCTCACCGCTTCCTCACACCAGGCACCATATTTAAAATACAGCCACATGCTCACCTCCCAGTGCTTCCAGCCCAGGACTGCTGCACAGAAAATGTTGCTCTGAAAGGCAAGAAGACTGCTGTGGGAGCCTGCCATGGTGTCCTGTACCCCCACTCTGGCCACAGCAGGGCCAGCAACATCACCAATCCAGTGTGGGAGGTGCTGGCACTGGCGGCCAGTGCCAACACTGCCCACAAGAGGTCAGCCATCCAGTGCAGAAAGAGGATGAACGATCTCATCCAAGCCACCAGGGTAAGTCAACCATCTCATCACTCTAAACTCACATACTCGCAAGCCCTTCACACATTCACTGGCATCTCACTTACTGTCAAGGGACATCACCACCCATTCTCTCAAACACACCCTCACATCTCCATCTGGCCTCATCTCTTCTGGAGATAGCCACCTCATCCCATCCATAGCTCCACTCAGCACACACACACTCACATAAGTGGCATCCTTCTCATTTGGCTGGGCATGTGCCTTGGTCACGCTCTCTCTGTCTTTATGCAGGACAAGATCACGCACAATAAAAGGGAGAGGCCCCAGACCAGGGGATGGAGTGCCAGACATCAAGGTCCTCTCTCCCTTCAAAGACCGTGCATTAGAGTTGGCATGGGAGGATGTGGACCATTCCAACAGCGAGGGCAAGGTCAGCGCCAAGCATCCAAGTGAGGATCATGAACCAGATCATCCCCTTGGCAACTCAGCTGTGAGTCCACTGTTTTGTGTACCGCAGCGGCCATGCACTAATAATCTCCACTTTGTCTCATAGGCACATCTGCCAGTTCGCCCTCAGGCAACCTTGACCCTGACTTCAGCACTGAGAGAGCCTCGAATGAGGACCCTGAGGACAGCATGCTTGAAGACCCATCACAGCGCTCACCCACACCCTCCACCAGTGCAGCAACATACATGGGACCTACATGTACAGCAGGCTTGGGATCACAATCTGGTGAGCACAGCACACAATCTGTCTGCAGCAGGTGGAGGCAGGGACACCCGAGGTCGCTGGCACTCAGAGGACCGCTGGAGGAAAGGGATCCGCTGAGTCTGAGGCAGATGATGAGCCTCTGGACTTGGTCAGTTGTTGCAGCTGCAGTGACAATCACGGAAACGACAGGAAGGGATGTTTGCTGCGCTCCTCAGGTTGCAAGGCACGATGGAGGAGTCCGCCTGCCTTCAGTCCAAAGATGGTGGCCACCATGGAGATCTCAGTCCAGGACATCTATCTTGTGCTGCTGCGTGCACTGAACTCTATCGCTGACGCCATAGTTGGCCTCCAACAGTGTCTACACGAGAGGCGTGAGTGGCAGGTTGATCTCGCTCCAGCTTCCCCTTCTCCTCAATGAGTCAGCCAGGGGTCCTCAGGCTCCCATAGACAGGAGTATCAGCAGGCGCACACCCAGGGGCCATCCACCCAGGTGACTCCTGGAGCGTCCGGCCCATTCAAATCCCCTCTTCCTGTGATCCCAGCAGCTCCAGCTCCACAGGCCAAGGAGGGTGCCACTGCCACAGGGCAGGACCCCAAAAGCAGGCCTGGGCCATCCAGGTCTCAGCCCTCCTGATGTTGACCATCAAGATCTTACAGGCATGGAGTAATAGTTATCAGGCTGCCTCCCCCTCCACTGTGGATATCAGGGGAACACCAACAGCTAGGAAGGTTAAGCTGATATAGTTGCACAGCCTGAGCATGGGTGTTATTCACTTGTACATAAGCATCTCGATGGGACTTAACATTATTTCCAGAAATTCCTGGGCCGGTGGCACAGAGTTCCATCATTCTCTCCACGTGCTCCCAGCACCTTTTAGGTGTGTCTGGCCCCCCCATCTCATTAGCATCTGTGTCCAGTGACAGTGTGGTCCTGAAGAGTTCAGTTCAGGAAGGATGCCATAGGGTTAGGAGAAGTTAACGTTTCCCCACTGCATCTCCATGATATGACCCTGTTCACAGAGCACAAGCAATCTGCCATCAGACAGAGAGGAGTCAGACATTCACATAAGCTATGTGAGGATCTATGGAGTGTCCCCACTGCATGTTGTCATCATCCTCTTGGAATGTAGGGACAATGGGCACCCGCTGTGTCTCCATGACAGTAGCCTTATCACAGAGGGTATGTGCACTGCCATCAGCCAGACTGGAGTCAAATATTCACAGATGCAATGTGAGGATCTCCTCACTGCATGTTGTCATCATCCTCCACAAATCTAGCATCTATGTGGGCTTCCTAAGGGCCTCTCAAGTGCACCTGCTTCATTTGGCCAGAGCGATGGCCTCACTGCCATCATATATGAGGGCTACCTCACCCTCATCCCTGTCAACATCATTCTCATCGGAGGAGATGTGCAGCTCTTCCTCAGCCAGCTCCACTCCCCATTGCAGCACCAGGTTGTGAAGTGTGCAGCAGGCGATGATGATGCATGACACCCCCTGTGGACTGTATTGCAGGGCTCCACCAGACTGGTCCAGGCACCGGAGCTTCATTTTCAACATTCAGATGGCTTGCTCCACCAAAGTGCAAGTTGCTGCATGAGCCTCATTGTCCCTCTCTCTGCTGCAGTCTGAGGCCACCGCATGCTTGTCATCAGCCTAGTCCTCTGCCCTTGTCCCTGAGGAGCTATCCCTGCAACATCTGTGGACCCTGGAAGCCATCAGGGGTCTGAGACTGACTGAGAATGTAGGAGTCATGGACACTCCCTGGAAACTAAGCGCAGACCTGTAGGATGCATTTGCTCTGGTCACACACAGTCTGAACATTCAGCAAGTGGAAGTCCTTGTGGTTGATGTGGTTGACCGCTTGTCGCCACGGAGGTCTGGGTACCATGTCAGTGCAGTTGATGGCCCCTGCACCTGTGGGAAGCCTGAAATCTGGGCAAGTCCCAGCTCTTGCTTCCTGGCTTTCCTGATCCCGGGCAAAATGCACAAAGTTGTGTGCCTTCACAAAGATGGTGTCTGTGACCTCATGGATGCATTTGTGGGTAGAGGCTTGTGATATCCCTGAAAGGAGCCACTGGTGTAAAAATTGAGTGCTGTGGTCACTTTCACAGCCACAGGCAGTGGATGCCTTCCATGTCCCCAGGGCGCCAAATCCTACAGCAGGTGGCAGATGTGACTGACCAGTTCCATGGACATGCGCAGTCTTTGGCGACACTGGTTCTTGGTCATCTGCAGGAATAACAAGCACCGCCTATACACCCTGGGCCTAGCTAGGCGCTGCCCAGTGATGGCTCGCTGTGGCTCTTCAGTGATGTTTGCAGGACCCCCAGCCGTCCCTTCTTCCAGAGGGTGCTGCTCCTCCCTCTGTCCAGCTAGGTGCCTCCGCCACTCTCTTCTCCTTTGTTTCTGCTCTCTGTAAACCATAAGGCATACAGCTAGTTCACCAGGTTCCATGCTCCTGATGTACTCCTCCTCCATGAAAGAGAGAAACACATGGGTTAGCATGGGTGTACTAAGAACCTCTCTTGGTTAAGTATGAAGTCCCCTTAACCTGTCCCAGAGAGTGCTGGCCACCACTTGGATGGTCAGCGTTTAGTGCGTTTTGTGGTTACCCAAAACTCCACTTACCTCCGCCCCGCTCCATCTGGCCGATTGGTGGCAGCTTTGCCCATTGGACTACATGCTGTGCTCTCAGCTCAGGCACAGACATTCTCCTAACCCACACTGCAAGGCTGTACTGTTAGCTTGAACCATGGGGGAGACTGGTCCAAACTTGAATGATGACATTGCAAGGGACTGTGAGCGCCTCCACCAGTGACTGCTCCATGGCCAGCTTTAGCAAGGGGATTGTACAATGTGTGCAGCCTTCCAACTAGAATATTCATTCGTTTGCAGTCTGTGTTCGAGGGGTGAAATGCCCTGGAGCGTTGGGGGCAGTTTCATGCCTCTGCATTATTTGAGTGGGCAGATAAGCTAGAGGCCCGACTCCAAGCATGTCAATATACTGCGTCTGAACTGTCTCAGCCGCAGAGGAATGGTCACTTTATACAAATTTCCTGAATGCGTGGCTGCTTCACTCCCCTGCCCCACCAACCCCCCACCGCCAGCAGCATGTGCTTATGCACTACCATCAGACTGGGCTGCCTTGCCCCCACAACTCGCCCCAGATGCAGTTCTGCCCTTGCCCCAGCACCGCACAGTTAGCCAACCAGGAAAAAGTGACTTGCCTGTGCCCTCGCCTGAATGTGCGGCGCCTCAACCTTGAAGTCGAACAGGCAATCCTCATGAGCACTACGCAACATTAGTGAGCACTTATCTCCAAGCTCCCCTTGAAGGTCAGCTTGCCAGGTGCACGCCTTATAAATGCTGTTGTGAGATATGTCGGCGTGCAATCACACCGATGTACCCTGATGATCCAGTGTGGGCGGATGATTCCGGTGAGCAGGACTTATAATGATATTCAAATGTATTAAAATGATGTGCAGCGTTGGGAAAGGCAGGCCGCCATTGATGGGCGAAGTGGAAGATCGCAAACTGGCTTCACGTCAGCGTGGAAACCGATTTTTGGCCTTCCTACCAAATTGTCCATTCACGCCCACCATGACACCTGACACCAACAGGGCCTGAAAATTCTGCCCAGTGTTTTTGTTTGTTTTAAGAAGTTCTTTTAACTATGTAAAATACATATTTGACCAACCGATTAAAGCAAAGATTAATATTACACATGCAAACATCACATTATCATGACAATGTTTTCTGTATGTGTGAATAGAGCTGAATTTGCCTCTTGAATGTTGTCTTGAATAAGCCACAGTCACTATCCAGGATGAGCTGTGCAACATGAGCATTTGATTGAGGCACCAGACCACTACCTTCTGCATAGGTACATCCCAACAGGGCGTTACCATCTTCAGGGGTATAAGAGAGTAGATTAGAATGTTTATGCAAATCAGGGTGTATCTAACATATTCATCTCAGCCTCAGAGTTTGTGTATAGTCAAGTATAAATATAACTTTTCTTCTTTTTATATCACCAAAGATGACAACACTGTTATGATGAAAAGGCCAGCAAGCTATCATGAAGCAATGGAAGAAATGTTAAAACATTCATGTGGAAAACATAATCTGGAATATGTAGTTGGTAGTGGGATGCATCAGCCTGAGTACACCTCTCCTCTAGTCTAGTTCAATAGCCTGCAAATAGAGCATTTAGGCCTACTTATCAAAGCCTAGATTTACTTGTGAAGGGCCAACTTTCCTCCCCATACCCCTTGCTCCAATGTAGGATGATATGCTTTTGTATGCATCTAAATTAATCTGGGGTGAATCTAGACAGTTTACGCTGACAGGACAACTGATCGGTGATCACTCCCAAATGAAGGAGGGAAGTCATGAGCTTCTCAAGATCTTTGGCTTATTATCATTATTATTATCATCATTATTATTAGTATCATTATCATTATTATCATTATTATTATCATCATTATTATCATTATTATGAGTATTATTAATGCTATTATCATTAGCATCTGTCTGTCTCTGGAGATGATGGACTGCGCCCAGAGCGTGTGTCACTTCTGAGTTGAACATCACCTGTTGTGGTTGTAGAGGCCGATTCATGAAGGGCCGGCCCTTCCACAACTGGTAGATGAATAGCGTAGACCTAAGGTCAACTGAAGGTTTTTTTCCTTCTGCCAGCCTCGCTTTTCTGCTTTCTGGTTGTTTCTTTTGTCCTCTGCGTTTTCCATGTCCTTCCTGACTGCTTATTTACAGACAGTCTGGTCAGCATCAAGGATTTCCCGTGCATCGACTCTAATACTGGTCAACTTGAAGTCTCGCTTGCAGACGTCTTTGTATCGCAGACATAGGTGACCTTTTGGTCTTGTGCCAATAGCAAGCTCACCACAGAGCATGGTGAGGATGTGACTGTTAGCCATTTGGTCCTGTGACCCAACCATTGGTGTTGTTGCTGACGCAAGAGAGCAAGCATGCTGGGATCACTATACACTGGTGTACTTCCATATTTGGTAATCTATCCTGCCAGGAGATGCCCAATATTCATCTGAGCCAGTGAGGTGGAAGCTGTTTAGCCATTTTTCATGACTTGCGTAAGTTGTCCATGTTTCACTTCTGTAAAGGAGGGTGCTGAGAACACAAGGTACTACACACGGAGCTTTGTATTTTTGGTTAGTTTGCTGTTGGTTCACACTTGACCTCTCAACTTTAACATGACAGCTGCAGTCTTGGCAAATCCTGGTGCTGATTTTGGCATCAAGGGACAGGTCCCTGGTAATTGTTGATCCAAGATCTGTGAAGCTGTCAACGACCTCCAGAGTGAGGTTGTCAATGTTGATGGAAGGTGGAGTTTCTATGTCCTGGCCTATAACCTTGTTCTTCCTGATGCTGATTGTCAGTCCAAACTCCTTGCAGGCCCCGGAGAACCAATCTACAAGATGTTGCCTCCTATGATTTATAACAGTGTAAATTCCTGGTGGTATTTTTATCTGCTGGTTACTTTACAGCAACCTGCAAACCCAAATCCTTTAATCTAAAGAAATAGCCCTGCAATCTCTACCCATCTGGAGGTGCTCTTCAGAACAAGCAAATTCCCATTGAAACCCTTGAGGAGGGTTATGGAAAGTGTAAGATCCTATCATATTAGAAAAATAGAAAACTTAAAAGTTTAACATAACCCTTAGGTATCTAACTTACAGGAACAAGGGAAGGAGCTGATTGGCGAGTAAGTCTACTTCACTTTCTAGCCTCCAGTTAATAGTAAATAGTGTAAAAATGAGCCTAAGGTGTGGCTGGATAGCTTGGCTGTGCAGAATGCCCATCCTGTGGCATGTGGGGAGTCATGGATGCTTCACATAGCCTAGATGTGCACATGTGCAGGAGGCAGGAGGAGTCACCAGCTCAATAACGTGGGCTCCAGGTTTCGGAAGTCAAGTGGCGGCTGAAGTCACTACCCGCCTGGTCCTCCTAGGCTTTCTGGTGATCACCCATTCCCTCTCTGCCTGCACGCTCTTCACCTGTGATGTGACCACCTCCCTAAATGCATTATCCACATAGTTCTCAACATCGCAGAGAGAGACAGAGACCAAGAGAACTGAGAAGGAGGTAAGAGGAGTGAGCAATTAAGCAATGGACAACTATCTGGACTTTCAAATGCCTGGAAAATTCATACCATACCAGTGGCCACCTGGAAAGCTTTTAACACATGGGCCGAGAGTCTCAAGATTCAAAGCCTGCTTTGCTGCTGCACTAGGAAAATTGTATTGATTAAAAAGACAAAAAGCCTTTAGAAAAGCAAAGCCTAAGCAAAGAAACATCTGCTCACTGAGTGCCCAGGGTGGTCAAGTACCTACAGTACATAACATACAGTGTACAATATTTGACAATATTTATAAGGTAATAAAGTAAGGTAATAAAGTAAATGTGGCCTCCTTTCACAGGTCTGGCAGACTAATACTAGCAGGAACAGCGCAGCTACAGGACAGGCAGGTGGCCTGGCCCTGGAGCTCCGTTTTATGTGCATGGGTTGAACTGACAAGTCAATCAATGATGTCATCATTTTTTGGAAAAAACTCTCCAGGAATTGCTTCAGTCATAGTTGGCAACCCTAAATGTCATTGGTAATGATTTGTTGCTCATCCCTAATTGCCTTTGAGAAGATGGATTTGAGCCACCTTCCAATCCATCTGATGTAAGTATACCTACAGTGCTGTTTGGAAGGATTTTTACCCAGCAACAGTGAAGGAACGAAGGTACAGTTCCAAGTCAGGATGATGGTTGTGGTTTGAAGTGCAACTTCCAGGTGGTGGTATTCCCTTACATCTGCTGCCCTTGTCCTTCTAGGTGGTAGACGTCATGGGTTTGGAAGTTGCTGTCAAAGGACCCCTGGTGAGTTGCCGCAGTGCATCATGTAGATGGTACACACTACTGCCAATGCGCATTGGTGATGGAGGGACTTCCAATCAAACACGCTGTATTGTCCTGGATGGCCCTCTCATCCAGGCAAGTGGAGAGCATTCCATCACACTCCTGACTTGTGTCTTGTGAGGGATTCAGCAATAATAATGCTGTTGAATAACAAGGTGAAATGATTAGATTCTCTCTTGTTGGAGGTGGTCATTGTCTTACACTTCCGTGGAGCAAATGTTACTTACTACTTGCCAGCACAAGCCTGGATGGTGTCTTTGCTGAAGATGGACATGGGCTGCTTCAATATTTGAGGTGTCACAGATGGTATTGGACACTGTGCAATCCTAGTGAGTGTCTCCACTTCTGACCGTATGATGCAGTGAAGGACGTTGATGAAGCAACTGAAGATGGTTGAGTCTAGGACACTACCCTGATGAACTCCTTCAGCGATGTCCTGGAGCTGAGACAATTGGCCTCTAACAACAACAACCATTTTCTTGTGTTAGGTATGATTCAAACCAGTGGAGAGTTTTCCCTGATTCCCATTAACTTCAATTTTGCTAGGGCTCTGCCACATTCGGTCAAATGCTGCTTTGATGTCAAGGGCAGTCACTCACACCTCCCCTCTTGAGTTCAGTTCTTTAGTCCATGTATGGACCAAGGCTATAATAAGGTCAGGAGCCACGTGGCCGTGGCAGGACTCAAACTGAGCATTGGTAAGCAGGTTATTGTAGTGTATGTGCCATTTGAAAGCATTGTTGACAACACCTTCTATCATTTCCTCTTCCAATGTCCTAAGAACTGGCACAGAGGAACAATTAAAAGCAGGATAAAATTGGCCCTTTGGCCTTCGTGTAACTTGGAATGAACATAGGTTTTACCACATGTTTGGGATATAAGTTGTTAGGATCATATTTCTTTAAACTGGATATTCATTTTTAAAATATGGAAGGACATTACAGTATTTGGACATTGGAGGCTGCCCAAGAGTTTTTTTTTACAGGGTCATAACTTCACCTGTGTCAACAAGCAGGCCTTTTCCAAGCAATTACCTGAGCCGTTTGGTCCTTGAGAAGAAGTTGTTTGTTTGTTTTGAACTGCAAAGAACTCTAATTAATGAAAAGCTGGAAGACAAAAAAGTAATCACATGGCAGAGGAAAAAAGCCTTAAGTTTGAACCTGTGGTCTTGCTTTCAGTCTTGTTGAAGAAATGCTGAAAACAGAAGGCAACCCTGACTAGCTCTCTCTCTCTCTCTCTGCTTTGTGGAACCGTGTGTGGTTCTCGACCTGTAGCCAAATGATCCTCATCTGAGTGCAATTTGTCTGCATAATTTTGGACTTGCTAACTGAGACAGGAAGAATTGGTCCAGCTATAGTCTCCTCCACACTGAAGCATCATTGTTGAACTTCCCAACATCTACTGAGCCCAGCAGCACGCCTTCATCTGAGGGAACTTCAGATCGACAGCATCAAACCTCCATGAATTTTGATCACCTTTTCCTTTCTAAGAAAGTTTTATTTCCATCTGCCCAACTCTGCAGAGACCACCTGTATGTCTTTGATTTGTCTGCGTGTGTGTGACTGTGTGTGTGCTGGGGAAGTTTAAAAGGGTTAGTTAGTTACACTTCCAGATTACAATTGTATGTCAACTAGCTCTTGAAACTTGTTTAAAAGGAATTTGTTGTATTATAAATTAATCATTCAAAGTTTTTTGAAAGAAGCCTGGTGAGAGACTATTTTCTTTTGGGTACTAGAAGTATAGGTAAACAATTGGCCATTTCAGTGAGAAAATTAAACATTTAAATTAATGGTATGGCTGCAGAGTAGTGGGGCTTGACAATTCGCTCACTCCTCCCACCCCAGCCGAAGCAAAGCACATTACAGGATGATTTGCATTACCCCATAACAGTGGTCAGTTGCAGAATATTGTTGAGAGACATATGTAAAGAGCAAGAGGGTAGCCAGGGAAAGGGTAGGCCCACTCAGGGACAGAGGTGGGAATCTGTGTGTGGAGCCAGAAGAAATGGGAGAGATACTGAATGAATACTTCTCATCAGTATTCACCAAAGAGAACGACTTAGTGGTTGATTTGTCTAGGGAAGAGTGTGTAGATAGCCTGGATCATGTTGAGATCAAAAAATAGGAGGTGTTAAGCGTCTTGAAGAATATTAAGGTGGATAAGTCCCCAGGGCCAGATGGGATCTACCCCAGAGTACTGAGGGAGGCAAGGGAGAAGATTATTGGGGCCTTGACAGAAATCTTTGTATCCTCACTGGCTACGGATGAGGTCCCAGAGGACTGGAGAATGGCCAATGTTGTTCCATTGTTTAAGAAGTGTAGCAGGGATAATCCAGGAAATTACAGGCCGGTGAGCCTTACATCAGTGGTAGGGAAATTATTGGAGAAGATTCTTTGTGACAGGATATACTACCATTTGGAAGCAAATGGACGTATTAGTGAGAGGCAGCATGGTTTTGTGAAGGGGAGGTCGTGTCTCACTAACTTGATCGAGTTTTTTGAGGAAGTGACAAAGATGATTGATGATAGAAGGGCAGTGGATGTTATATACATGGATTTCAGTAAGGCCTTTGACAAGGACCCACATGGCAGACTGGTACAAAAGGTAAAGTCGCACGGGATCAGAGGTGAGCTGGCAAGATGGATACAGAATTGGCTTGGTTATAGAAGACAGAGGGTAGCAGTGGAAGGGTGCTTTTCTGGATGGAGAGCTGTGACTAGTGTAGTTCCGCAGGGATAAGTACTGGGACCTTTGCTGTTTGTGGTATACATAAATGATTTGGAGGAAAATGTAACTGGGCTAATTAGTAAGTTTGCAGATGGCACCAAGGTTGGAGGAGTTGCAGATAGTGAACAGGATTGTCAAAGGATACAACGGGATATAGATCGGTTGGAGACTTGGCCGGAGAAATTGCAGATGGAATTTAATCCGGACAAATGTGAGGTAATGCATTTTGGAAGGTCTAATACAGGCAGGAATTATACAGTAAATGGCAGAACCCTTAAATGCATCGACGGGCAGAGGGATCTGGGTGTACTAGTCCACAGGTCACTGAAAGTGGCAACGCACGTGGATAAGGTAGTCAGGAAGGCATATGGCATGCTTGCCTTCATCGGCAGGGGTATTGAGTATAAAAGCTGGGAAATCATGCTGCAGCTGTATAGAACCTTGGTTAGGCCACACTTGGAATATTGCATGCCATTCTGGTCGCCACATTACCAGAAGGATATGGCGGCATTGGAGAGGGTGCAGAGCAGGTTTACCAAGATGCTGCCTGGTCTGGAGGTTATTAGCTATGAGGAGAAGTTGGAGAAACTCGGATTGTTCTCACTAGAGCGACAGAGATTGAGGGGCGACTTGATAGAAGTTAACAAAATTATGAGTGGCATGGACAGAGTAGATAGTCAGAAGATTTTTCCCAGGGTGGAAGAGTCAATTACTAGGGGACATAGATTTAACGTGAGAGGAGAAAACTATGGAGGAGATGTGCAGGGCAAGTTTTTTACGCAGAGGGTAGTGAGTGTCTGGAATTCGCTGCCAGAGGAGGTGGTGGAAGCAGGTACGATAGTGGTGTTTAAGAGGCAGCTTGACAAATACATGAATAGGATGGGAGTAGAGGGATATGGACTCCAGAAGTGCAAAATGTTTTAGTTGACGGGCAATATGATCAGCACAGGCTTGGAGTGCTGTACTTCTCTTTGTTCTTTGTTTCTTGTTTTTGGAATACAGACCCAACACATTTGTTCAACTTCTCTGCCATTTCGTGATTCCTTGTGATAATTTCTCCTGTCTCTTCCTTAAAGGGCCAATATTTACTTTAACTATTGTCCTTTTCGTATGCTTCTAAAAACCCCCACAACCTAGTTTTATATTCTTGGCTAGTTTATTCTCATATTCTAATTTTTCCATGCAGGATTGCCCTAATGGTTCTCAGGTAAGGAGAGCTGAAATCTGGAAACAATTGGGAAAATGTATGTTGGAATCTGATTTTCTCAACATTATCAGTTATGTGCTTCACAGCTATCATATAATTATGTTTAAAGTTATAGATTTTAATCTTGAATGTTTCACTGATTCATTCAACAGTAGCTCGGTGATTAAGTGATATTGTATTCCATTTTTTGCAGGTTTGCAAATACATTTCCAGATTACTATTTACACATACCTTAAGTTAAAAAATTCATTTGGTGAATGCATCATTATTTAACTTAAAGGATGTTTATAATCCAATGATTTTCCAGCTATCATAAACGGGTTTCTGTGACTTGACTAAAACAAAAATTGGACTTGGTCATTTCTCAGTCTTCTGCATCTTTTATTTCATTAGCCACTTCTTCTTTTCCTTGTTATCTACCAATTTGGTGCTGCAGCCAAAGAGATGGTAGGTGAAAAATGTTTTGGAATCATCGATCCCATATGGCTCTCTTTTATCCTGTGGGTAATGCTTCTATTTGCATATTAATGTAGCAGGTGGTTATGAGTGTACCAGTTCATGGCAACAAATACATTTTGGGCGCAATTATAAATATTTGCAAACACCTGCCCTCTGTTCACATATTGCGCTAACATAATTCATATTCTAAGATCTTAATACTTGGCAATGTATACGAAAAACATTGCTTTACCACTTTTAAGTATTGCAAAGAAAAAGAAAATTTGTACAATGCCTCATATTATGAAAGTAAGAATATATTTCTGAAGAAAAATTATTTTCCATCTTGCCTTGCAGGTGGGTGGATGATTCAGACACAGAGGAATTCAGTCAAAGCCAGATTTCCACCCAAAATATAATTTTCCTCTGGCAAAAAGCAGGCTAAGAATTTATCAATGCCTGGTTCCTCCCATAATCTCCAGAGCCATCTGTAGATGTAGGAGTAGTGGTGTGGGATTAAACTTTCCTGCATTCAGTTAAGATGGGTGTTATTAGCCAGAAACATGACGAAACCAAACTTATATTTTAATATTTTAAATCCTTTATTGTCAAAATTGAAGAGATTTATCTAACATTTTTTAAGAACTGGTTAGTTTAATGAATTCTTTGGAAATAAGTATAAAATATAGGCCATACAGTTTTAATAATCTCAAGAAAGATATATTGTACAATAATGAAAAGTTCAAACCTTTCAATGCTTAATCCAAAATGAAAACTGCACAAATGAATCTGGGACAAACTCATTTTAACTCATTCAAAGCCCACCCTCATGCACAGAGCTAAAATCAGACTCTGTATGACAGACATTTTGTATAATTCTTAGGAAAGAATTTGACAGCAATGCAAATAGTCCCTTAAACCAGTTTCAGCAATGAAATCAAAAATGCACCAAACCATACAACAAATTCCAAGTTCAACATGGTTGAAGGGGAGGAACAGGTCAGGGTGCAAAACTTACACCCATTGTGGTTGATTTTTGGGCATTATGAGTGTATTTAGAAGTCGAAAATGGCATGTGTGGCACTTGTGCACACCAATGCTATGAGTCGCACCAGATGCCATACTGGTGAGGGCATTAGCACATGCACATTGAGCATCCACCAGAAGTATTCAGAGTATACTCTCAAATCATAATTTAAATCAGCATGTTTGATGCCAGCACTGCCATTTGGAGCTCCACACTTCAGCCAATGACCTCTTGTAAGTTTGAACAGGCAAATTCGCATTCAGCGGTAGGAAGGCTAACCTTACAGTAATATTTAAAGGGATCATTAATTGTTTTCAGGTTAGTTGTTGATCAATTTCTACTGCTGCTGCAACAATTGTACAAGAGTTTGATGTTTTCTAGGGTTCTTTAAAGTCTGCAAAGAATGGTGTGATAGGTTCTGAAGAACCTCTTCCTTACTTCAAGGCTCCAACTCAAACTAGTTGCTCCTGGACATGGATGCAGCAGCAGGCATTCCCTTTGGAATAGAGCATGACTGAGAGAATGATCAGAGGGAACACAGAGCAGGGAAATCTGTTAGAAGAGTAAGGAGGAAGAGAGGATGAAGAATTACTTTCAAAAGGAGGTCATATCCACCCACAGTGTTCAGCGAATAATTCTCCCAGCTGAACCTCAACGATGAACCATGTGTCAGACATCCCCACTTCACTCAGTATATCTTCAGTGAAATTTGCCGCCTACAGCGACCACAACTGTCGCCTCAGAGTGGTGCAAGAACACATTACCAGCGTCTGTGAAAGTGATTATGATTATAAACCTGAATGCATCTGACTGCTTCCAGGCTGGAGCTGGAGATGTTTGCAACTTTTCTCAGTTTGCCATCCACTGATGCTTGGGGAGGCCACTGATGATCTCTATGCAAAGCAATGACTGCATTTCATTCTCTCTTGTCAGAAAGCAGCAGGCAAAGCAGACACAGGACTTTGCAAGGATTGTATGACGGTGACATTGCCTGCTCAAATGTCTCTTTGTGGCCATCACATGTCATTCAGAGATGTCCTGCAACCAAAACGGATTCCACTCCCTCAATGTTCAGCTGTATTCTGACAGTAGTCATGATGCCTCCAATCTGTGGCAGTCCACGGTGCCATCTGCCTTTGACCCACCATGACAAAACAGAAGGTGGCCACTGGCCAATAAGGGCTATCTACTGACAACATAGGTCATGACTCAAGTGCACAATTCATGGGGAGCATCCATGCAATGAAAGCACTGCTGCCATATGACATGTGAGAGAGCAGATAATTGGCATCCTGAAACAATGCTTCCATTGTCTGGACCGTTCTGGAAGAGCTCTGCCATATGTAGCAGAGCGATTGTCAATATTTGTGGTGGGCTCTGCATGCTGCACAACCACGCTGACATGAGGGCTCAACCTTTGATCCCAGCTGTACAGTGAACAGCTGTGGAGCAAGAGGAGGAGAAACAGAAAGAGGAGGAGGAAGTCAGGAAGCAACCTAGAGCAACTCCTTTCTGGCCAGCTGTCCATGATCGATGCATCTGACTGTGACCCTAGTAAACACAATGTCAATTCCCCATTCACCAACTGTCCAACTCCATTTTGAATTTGGATTTATAGTAGCTCATGTCTTACATTGTTATCAGTCCCATACATTTACATTGTTGTTATTACATTATCACTATTGCTACATTAGCACAATTGCTACATTATCACTACACCATCTTCCCCCTTCAAGTCTTTGAATTTAGATGTTCAAGTGGTCTTATAACCCTTTGATATCTCGTTCACAGTTATGTTGGGGGAGTGGCACAGTTGGACTTCCAAAGAGAATTAATGGAGTCTTCTACAACAAGAAGGTTTAAATCTCTGCCTTCAGCTTCCAAGCCTTTCTTTGGAGCTTTGCCTGGCAATTTTGCCTCTGAGCCTTTGTTTCTTGTGGAGCTACTTTCAGGTCAGAATGCTTTGTTGAACTTTTCTCAGCCTTCCAGCATTTCAGTTTGTTTCTACATTTTAGTGAGGTTCTGGGTTTTTAATCTGCTGGCTTCCACCATGTTGGGAGGGCATTGGTTACAGATCGGTATATTTTAAAGAAGTTTTCATAGCCTTTCATAGATTAACTGTATGTCTTTATTAACTGCTAGAACCATTTACACATGTACAGTAAGGGGCACAAGCTATGAGCTAGCTCCATGCTTAGGTCTATACATGTCTCTGCTCAACACCACATTGACCTAAGTCTGGGTCATGTGCCTTCTTACATATTACATCTCTGACTGAGCAGTATCGTACTCAGTCCCACATTAACCCTATAAGTGCCAGACCCTTACACGACATCATCCTGAGAAAGAACAGAAAGTTCATGCTCCATCAAATCACTGCCACTCTCACTGCTGCCACTATCACACATAATAACAAGAAATGGCTGAGCACATTATACAAAGCAAAGGCTTGTAACCAGATTTTCCCAGTTGGAAACAGAGGAATGCAGATCCTGCATGCGGAGGTCCCACCCCCATTTCTGTCACCAGCTATTTTGATCAGCATGGGAAAGGGAGCAGGTCATGAGCGTGCAGGTAGCACTTTCACCCTGGCCAGCTCCGTCACGTGTATTTTAGACCCCCTGATATCTGCATGGAGTCAGGTCTATTTTGGTAGGAAGCATAGTTCATGGCAACTCAGATATGTTATGAACCATGGGGGAACCCTTGTCTGGAGAAGGGAAACTTTTGACAGGTAAGTTCAAAATGTGTTGATAAGTTTGCAAGTCATAATGTAATTGTGTATGATAAGTTAAACATGATTTTAATATGGTGATTAATGATAGGGCTTTGTTGTTGAAAGGTAAGTGACAATTAAATTGTGCACAATGTCAGTATCTGAACTGTGGTGTTCCAGTGTCAAATCATGGTCAGAATTTTTCTTCTTGGGCCAGGACCCTGATGAAGGTGAATTTCTGGGTTCTGACCCCAATCGTGTTAGTGTACAAGGCTGAAGTGTCAATAAGAGGCTCTACAGCAATGATACATCAGCAGTCTGCAAACCGACTGGAAAATTCTAGTCAACTTCTGCTAAGTGGTATTAATGATCCATGTAATTGGCCTAATAGGCAATTCACTGCTTGCCGGTAGGTAGCTGTCACTTCCCCTACTCCTCACATTAAGATAATGGCCCGGAGGCAGGAACATGCCAGCAGCTCAGCGCCAATATTCAGGCCTTCTTGCCTCCAGTCCCATCTTCAACTGCAATCAAAAGTTCTGCCCCCAAGTTCCTGAGGTTTTTCATCATTAGTGTCTTGTTGCTGTTACGCCAATGGCTGACCAGGTTGCAGTTCTTGGCTATCTGAAAGGAGAAAGGCACAAGGATAGCATTATGGGAGGGAAAGGATAAAGCAAGAGGTACATGCTGCAATATAAAGGATTAAGAACGTAAGAGCATTAGAAATAGGAGCAGGAGTAGGCCATTCAGCCCCCGAGTCTGCTGCACCATTCAATCAGATCATGGTTGATCGGCTTGTGTTTCGAATTCCATATTCCCATGTACCCCCAATAACCTTTGATTCCCTTGCCTAACAAGAAACCAATTAGGGATGGGCTATAAATGCCATGAATTAATTTTTAAAAACCCGACGAAGCTACAACACAGGACGACTTGTGTGCCAAACAGCATAAGCAGCAAGTAATAGACAGAGCTAAGCAATTCCACAACCAACGGATCAGATCTAAGCTCTGCAGTCTTGCCACATCCAGCCGTGAATGGTGGTGGACAATGAAACAACTCACTGGAGGAGGAGGCTCCACAAATATCCCTATCCTCAATGTCCAGTACATCAGTGCAAAAGACAAGGCTGAAGCATTTGCAACAATCTTAAGCCAGATGTGCTGAGTGAATAATCCATTTCGGCACCCGGGGGTCCTCAGCAGCACAGATGTCAGTCTTCAGCCAATTTGATTTACTCCATGTGATATCAAGGAGCCCAAGCAAAACTGGAGTCAATGGGAATCGGGGCGAAAACTTTCTGCTGCTTGGAGTCATACCTAACACAAAGGAAGATGGTTATGGTTATTGGAGGTCCATCATCTCAGTTCCAGGACATGACTGCAGAGTTCCTCAGGGTAGTTTCCTAAGCCCAACCATCTTCAGCTGCTTCATCAATAACCTTCCTTCCATCATAAGGTCAGAAGTGGGGATGGTCGCTGATGATTGCACAATGTTCAGCACCATTCGTGACTCCTCAGATACTGAAGCAGTCTATGTCCAAATTCAGCAAGACCTAGACAATATCCAGGCTTGGGCTAGCAAGTGGCAAGTTACATTTGCCACACAAGTGCCAGGCAATGACTATCTCCAACAAGAGAGATTCTAACCATTGCCCCTTGACATTCAATAGCATTACCATCACTGAATCCCCCACTATCAACATCCTGGGGGCTTACCATTGACCAGAAACTGAACTGGACTTGCCATATAAATACTGTGGCTACAAGAGCAGGTCAGAGGCTAGAAATCCTGCAGCGAGTAACTTTACATCCCAGCTCCCCAAAGCCTGTCCACCATCTACAAGGCAGAAGTCAGGAGTGTGATGGAATACTTGCAAGCTACTCACCATCCTGACTTGGAACTCCCTTCCATCAGAACTGTGGGTGTACTTACACCATATGAATAGCAGCAGTTCAAGAAGGCAGCTCACTACCACCTTCTCAAGGGCAACTAGGGATGGGCAATAAATACTGGCTTAGCCAGCGACACCCACATCCCAGAAATGAATAATAAAAAAGAATTGAATGACTGACTGTCTTTCATGCGATAATCTTCAACCTTCTGTTTAGAAGCAGTGGAAATCCAACCTTCAGAAGTTGAGAATCTTACAGGAACTTGGTCATTTTTCCTTCGTCGTCTAAGTGCATTGAAATCTCGATCTTCAATGCCTTTTCAGTCTTTGTTTGCAGCAGTAGATGATACAGCTGTGACAGTCTTCCCTGGAGGTGAAGATCATTCCTCTTCTAAAGCTTCTTCCCAGAGCCCTTCGAGGAAACAACAAGCTCTTTAGAGTGTCCTGAGTTCTTCTGTTCTAGTCCCAGAGGGTCCAAAGGTCGATTCTCTTCAGTCCTCTCTTCTGGATCAGCCTTTTGTTGAAAAATCTTTGTTGTCCTTGCAGTTCAGTCATTCTGCACCCTACATTCAGCTTTCAAGCTATGCTGAGAGCAATGCTGATAAAGTGCTGTCCTATTCTGCAGATGATGCTGTCTTCCCCAAGGACTGAGAATACTGAGGAAGATTGAATCCCCTAGAAGTATGATTTGGGGAGGGGAAGAGTCGGAGTTGGAATTGAGTAGAGTCTGTAGTTGTCAAAAGGGAGTTGCAAAATTGTAATGTAAATAGTTAAAGATACAAGCCCAGATTTTCGTTCCCGGATCGGGTTTGCAGAGTCAGGAGATTTCCTGGCTTGGTGAACCCAACCTTTAAAATGGCCATCCGCAGGTGGGATTTTCAGCTGAGGGGGTGGTAGGCTGAAATAGGAGTTGGGGCAGGCAACCCCGGAACAAACCAGCAGGCTGTCGGGTGCAGAGGCGGGCTGGGTGCAAGGCCTGCCTCTGTGGCCTGGCAAATATCTTAAAATAAATTTAAAGAAATAATAAAACATAAATAACCCTCCAGCCCTCATCCCTCAAACCCCTGTATGCCGGTCCATGCCACCCACCCACCGCCCCATTGCCTCCTCACCCATATCCCAACTTAGTGTCCCCTACCCACATGCAATGACCCCACATATCCCTATGCCAACTTAATGCCCCTCTACCTAACACCATTGCCACTATACCCCCTCTGCCAGCTTAACTGCTAACCCATGCCCCCATTGCCCTTTGCCCTTACCCCTCCTTGCCAACTCACCTAGTATTCTTGGACAGTTCCATGATAGCTTTGACACTTCCTGGATAACTTTTACAGACTTGACACTTCCTGGATAGCTTTGACATGTTCGAGACTTCCCAGATAACATTGACAGGTTTGACAGCTGAACAGCTTCTTAACATTTCTTTGACAGCTGGATAGTTCCTTGCCAGCTGAACAGCTCTTTTACAGCTTGATGAGTCCAATGAGTTTGTGTGCAAAGAGTGCATAATCATGTTCTCTTTTAACAACACCAAAGGGGGTGGTACCTCCCGCAAAGTGTGCTTGACCTCTCCTAAAGGTGCCCTGGGACCCTATCCAAAGGGTTACCTGACCTCTACCGAGCTGGCTATCCATAAGTATGCACCACGTTCAGACCTTCTCTTACCAGTTCTAACCTGCACACTCCAGATTCCACACTCCTGTTCTTCCAAAATCCCACTTCAGTGGAGGCAGCTGGTGATTTGGATGGCCTGCTGCCTCCAGGAATTGCATATGCATGAACCCCCAGCCCAACTCCAGTCCTGCCCCAACAAAGATGGGAAATGCTGGATTCGGGGGTGGGACTTCGAATTTTTGGCCACTTCCAGAATTTTTGCAATGATGGAGAGGCTCTTCATTGTGGTGGAAATCTGGGCCATAGGTTAATATTGTTGTTAAAAAATAGGACAGGATCCCTGGGAGGAGATATAGTATAAAAGGTTAACAGATGGGATATGCTAATGTATGATGTAGATGCTGATATCCCACAGACACTAGTCAGTTATGTGTTAAATGTTAGAGAGAGGGGTTGGAATTATGACTAAGAGCTGCCTACCCTGTTACCTGTTTAGAAGCGGTACTAATAAACAAGGGTTCAGCAGATACCAGAGTATGTCTACAGTCTGTCTAAGACCCAAGTCCTACATCTAAAATCCAGTCTCAGAACACGTTCTTATACCATCAGCAGATCATAAATCAGAAGAGACTGTGGCACAATTGCGAAGTGGAATGTGAGAAAGAAGAGCAGTTATGGTCTACAGTTTCAGCCCCACCACTGGTCACAGCTTCAGTAATGGCTGTTCCAATGATGATGAGTTCCGTCTCCTCCCTGTATTCTGCCTGTTCACTCCTGCTGCCTCTAATTATGCACCTCCTTGCTTGCAAGAGAGAGAGGGAAGTGTGTCACTCTCTGTGATGAAAGCTGTTTGGGTAATGTGGCTATCATAGTCCCACTGCTTTCTGAACATTTGTCTGCCATGTCTCCCAGCCTGTTAAGAATAAAGTGATTCTTTACTGATTTTCAACTGCTCCACCAAGGCCTCCAGTGCAGATTCCAAAAACCTTGTAGCAACCTCTCTTCCATATTGTGCTACTATTCAGTCTTTTTCCATGTCAGTGACTTTAATAAGGACTTCCACCACATGTTCTAGTCACAATGTACCTTCTGTTTAAGAGGTGCAGGCTGGCTTTAAGTAGTGCAGACTAGCTTTAACATCCACTAGCCTCTCACAATTTTGAACCTCCTGCTAACGCCTGCAGTCACTCAGCTGTGTGGATTGTGTTGGTTGGGCACCACAACCTTGAGAATGAGCAGGCAGCGTGCAGTTTTGAGAGTCACATGGCCATTTTTCAGGCCGTACAATTTAGTACCCTAGGAGACTTCCCACACTTGGGGTAGAATTTAATGCCCTCCACTGTGGTGAATTTGGTGGCTGGGGGGCATTTATAAGGCCTAGAGGGCTAGGGTGGGTACTTTGCTGCCTTCCTGCCTCTGCCCCAATTAAATCCGTGGCAGGAAGGCTCATGGACTGCCTTCCTGCCCTGATGCCAACTGAAGCGCTTAAAATGCACAATTAATCTCCACTTAAGAGCTTCATTCCGCTGTTGCTGCAAGTTAATCAGCGGTGGGTGGTCAGTCACCACACTGGGAGCCCAAATAGCAAAATAATGTTGGGTTTGTTTGCAGACTCCTGGGGTGGGGTGGTCCATTGGTGTCAGGCACTCATAGGGAAGGTGGGGGTGGTTCACTGAGAACCAACCACTGCCTTCTCTTCCAATTCCACCTCTCCTTCCAGCCAGCGACCACCTCCCCATGCCTTCATGCTGCCCTTACTAAGTTCCTTGGTCTAGGTCCTTTGCTGATCCTGGGCTTCTGATGTGAGCATTGCCGGCAGTTACCACAACTCCCCCAGTGGCACTGATAGCAATGGAGAGCTGCTGGCCTCTCATTGGCTGTCAGCTCTCCAAGGCTTTCACCCTGAGGGTCCTTGATCCTAGGGATCGAAGGCCCACTGCTGGCCACTTAAGAACCTGATTGGCACTTAATATGGAATGCTTTCCCCAAAGGAGATGATGCTGGGCTCTCACCAGCTCTCCAGCCAGTCGGTGAGCCCCCATTACCTGAATTAAATTCTGGCCAGGGAATTAGGGCAGGTAGTGTTCCCCTTCATTCCTCCTCCTGCACAGAGGCCAGTTTCATGTGTCAATTAGTGGCTGATTAAAAATCAGCGTTGAAAAAACCTAGCAGGTTTGAGGACAATTTTAACCAATGGGAATGAAGCTTGGAAAAGGGGGCAGAGTACTGGGAAGAACCCAAAAAAGGAAGATCAGATAAATCATCACTGAAGAACTAAAAAACATACACAATGATTTTCTCAACCAATTAAATCTCATTTGGGCAAATTGCACAAGCAAGGGATTTAATACTGAACCAAAAGATGTTATGGGCTACGATTGTCTATAACAGGTGATAATGAGTCAGCCAATTTTATATTGCCCCTGATTTTTATTTCCATTGAAGTCTCGCTATCATATTTTACATAATCATCAATGTCAAGAACTACCCCACAAAAATCCTGCAGTCTAGGGTTAGAAGCAGTTCATGTGCTATTACCATTGATCAGGCCACATCATGCACAGTCCTGATTTTACATGGTGGAAAGTAAACTTTTCAGTTACTATGTTTCACACAGGGAGACATTTTCTGTTAAGTTCTCCCATAGGTGGAAGACAGAGGAAGCACACCTGTCTGTAGAATTCAAACCACCTGCTTGCGCAGGAGATTCCACATACAACTGTTGCTGCATTCCCCATGTAAGGGATGTTTCCATTACTCAAATTCTTTACCTAATTATCGCTTATATGACAATTAATTATTAGCGTGTACTTGATCACTGATCTCTCTGTGGACAAGGGAAGACCAGTATAAATTCAAAGGGGAGACGGTGATTGTGAGCGATGCATGAATCTTACCATAAACAAATATAGTTAATTATGCAGCATTAGAAGTTCTTTGAATATGATCAGCAAAACTGAACGATGTTACTTTAATGGCATACCCTCTGTAAAAATAAACATGCATCACCTTTCATTGAAGTTTTCTGTTCCAAGAAGAGTCAGAATAAGAACCATTTCATTACATAAAAAGGTGTTTTTATTTATCTTTAGAAAACAATTATTGTTTTTGAGAAAATTGTATTTCCCCCGCACACACCACCCCCCACCTGCCTCAGATTTCATCCCCTCCTCCTTCTCATTCCCAGTCTCAATTGATCGTCCGGGAACAGAGCTGCTGTGTTGGAAGGGAATATGTCCCATGAAACATTTCCACTGCAATCTGTGTGAATCCATCTCTCAAGTGAGAACAAAGGAAAAATGAAACTCTCTCAAGTCAATTACTTTGTTATTTTCTCATGTGAAGCAAATGCAAATTTCAGTTTGCACACAAGTCTTGGGAGTTACATTTGTGAATGCTTATTTTCACTGGGTTGATGTATTGTGTAGTTCTAGCATCATACAGGAATTTTCATTTCACATTTGCACCATTGGGAGTGATTTTAAGCACACACTTTTCACAATTTTCCATTAATTAAGGTGAATGTGCAAAGCTCTGTACCAGGTGCATAAGCTCATAAAATTGTCTCTGATAAGTGTATTGAAATCCAAAGACAAATCCTATGATTTTTACAGTTTGAGGGCCACATGTTGTGATAATTACCCTATTTAATGCTTTAAAAAATACCCAAAGGTTAAAAGCAAAGGATATGCCGTATGAATTTAATCATTGTATAAAACAAGACTCACAGATGCTGACTTTTTTAATGTTATAGAAGGTTGTTTGCTTTTCTAAGGCTGGGACACTAGCTAAATTAATTAACATGTTAAATATATACGCCAGCTCCAGTAATTTGCAGGTATTAATAGGATGAAGCTCTGTAAGTTCAGGATCAAAGCTGTTTGTGAGTGGGTTATTTAGCAAAGTCACACTCCCAATATTATCCTTACTGAATGGAGAGCTTGGATATTGTGTCATGAATCTATCTTATCTAGATAGGTCTATCCTAGGAATATTACTCACTGAATTTGTCCCATGAATTTCATCACTATATAAAACCAAACTCAAAAATGATTTTGTTGTGGTTAATTGTTAAGACTGGTGAAATGATTTATTTGAAAGTGGTCATGGACTGTCCTAAAGCCACAGTGTTATTCCATTGCAGTCGGTTTGGTAATATCTTTCAAATTCATCTACTTTCCTTCTTCAAATAAATAGAGTGGTAAAAGCAGGATATTTTTGTAGATTATTTAGTTTTTGCTGAATCTTGGAAGCTGTTCAGTCAAAAGTCCAGGATGAGCATGAAGCTTCCTACCTGAAGTCAAACAACATTCTATTACCAAGGGCAATGTGAGGGAAAGCTAACTGTCACTGCTCCAGTTCTCAGAACTTTGCTGGATTCCAAGAGACTGCAAGAGTCCATTCTAGCTGTTGAGCAAATGGTGTTGAGTACTAAAAACAAAAAAACTGCGGATGCTGGAAATCCAAAACAAAAACAGAATTACCTGGAAAAACTCAGCAGGTCTGGCAGCATCGGCGGAGAAGAAAAGAGTTGACGTTTCGAGTCCTCATGACCCTTCGACAGAACTAGTTCTGTCAAAGGGTCATGAGGACTCGAAACGTCAACTCTTTTCTTCTCCGCCGATGCTGCCAGACCTGCTGAGTTTTTCCAGGTAATTCTGTTTTTGTTTTGGTGCTGAGTACTGTCTGTTATAAACCTTATTGTTCTTGTGTTCTAGTACTAAACTCTTCTGCTGCATTTTGTTGCTCTTATCTGATTTTTTTGGTGAGCCACACAAGCCAAACATCAGTATTCGATGTTTCAAATGCCACCACAATCCATGCTTTTGGATGAATGTTAGGCCAGGCAATGTCCTTTTTGCCTTTCAGCCCCGCTCCTGCTATTTTTGGAAGTGATTATTGTCACATATGGTTGAGGACTTGATTACAACAGAAATTCATGCCTGGGGCAGAAAGGAGGGGCAGTTAAGGAGATGGGCTGCCAACTCTGGTTTGACATATTCTTGGCAGTGTCATCATTTGAGTGGGGTGGGAGGGGGGGGAAAGGGAGGGACAATGAGAAGATAGAAGAATCAAGGATTGACTGTTTGGCAGGAAAGGTTGGGAATGAACTTTGCTGAGGCTGGACAGATAGGCTAAAACACATTTTCTTGCTCCTATACATATATCCTTTTCAAGTGGGGAGAACCAAGGACCCACAATCTGTGGAGGCAAAGCCAGGATTGATGTTTTGGGAGCCAAGAGAGAAGAAGATCGTCGCCAAGTGGAATAAGAAGAACGTCAACATCAACTGAAATGGTGAGATCAAGAAAGCACAATTTGAACAGGGATGAAAGGAGAATGCCAGCATGAACTTAAAAGGTTGAAAGCGGAGAGTGTCTCAATGAATAGAGCATGGAGGAAACAATGTAACACTGAAGAGAGCAGCAGTTACACATTTGCAGTGAATAGAGTGAGAGTACAATGTCTAAGTCAGTGATGGAGTGAAGGTACACATCCTCGGTGAATAGGAGTGTACACTGTCTCAGCGAACAGAGTGAGTGTGCACTGTGTCAGTGAATAGAGTGAGAATACACTGTCTCAGTGAATACAGGGAGAGTACACTGCCTCAGTGAACAGAGAGTACACTGTCTCAATGAATACAATGAGAGTGCATTGCCTCAGTGAACAGAGTGAGATTACACTGTGCCATTGAAAATAGTGAGAGTAAACCCTCAGTGAATACAATGAGAATATACTCTCTCAGTGAGAATAGAGTGAGAATACACTCTTTCAGTGAATAGAGTGAGAGTACACTGTCTCAGTGAGCAGAGAGAGAGTGCACTATCTCAGTGCATAGAGTGAGAGTACGCTGTCTCAGTTAATAGAGAGGGAGTACACTATCTCAGTGAATAGAGTGAGAGTACACTGCCTAAGTGAATAAAGTGAGAACATAACAACTCAGTGAATAGAGGGAGTGTACACTGCCTCAGAGAACAAAGTGAAAGTAAATTCTTAGTTAATAGGGTGAGAGTACAGTGTCTCAGAGAATAAAGTGACAGTACATGGTCTCAGTGAATAGAGTGAGTGTACACTATGTCAGTGGACAGAGTGAGAGTAAAGCCTCAGTGAACAGAATGAGAGAAGGCAGTCTCAATGAATATAGTATGAGTAATCTGTCTCAGTGCATAGATTGAGAGTACATTGTGTCAGTAAATACAATGAAAATATACTGTCTCGGTGAATAGAGTGAGAGTACACCATCCCAGTGAATAAAGTGAGAGTACATTATCTCTGTGAATACAGTGAGAGAACGCTGTCTCATTGAGCAAAGTGAGTATACATTGTGTTAATGAATAGAGTGAGAATAAACTCTGTGAATAGAATGAGAGTACACTGTCTCAGTGAACATACAGAGAGTACACCATCTCAATGAATACAGTGAGAGTACACCGTCTCAATGAATAGAGTGAGAGTGCTCCATCTCAGTAAATAGGGTTAGTGTTCACTGTCTCAGTGAATAGAGGGAGTACATCAACTCAATGAATAGAGTGAGAGCAAAATCTCAGTGAATAGAGTCAGTACACTGTCTCCATGAGTAGAGTGAGAATACACTGTTTCAGTGAATAGAGTGGGAGTACTCCATCTCAGTGAATAGAGAGTAAACTCCCATTGAATAGAGAGAGAGTACACCTTCTAAGCAAATACAGTGAGAATGCACTGACTCAATGATTAAAGCGAGAGTACATTGTCTCAACGAATAGAACGAAAGTAAACTTTCAGTCAATAGAGTGAGAGCAGTGTCTCAGGGAACAAAGTGAGAGTACACTATTTCAGTGAATAGACTGAGATTACTTCGTCTCAGTGAACAGAGTGAATGTGAATAGTGTCAATGAATAGAGTGAGTGTAAACCCTCAGTGAATAGAATGAGAGAACACAGTCTCAGTGAATACAGTGGGAGGACACTGTCTCAGTGAACAGAGTGAGAGTACATCATCTCAGTGAATAGAGGGAGAGTACACTGTCTCAGTGGATAGGTTGAAAGTAAAATTTTAGTTAATAGAGTTAGAGTACAGTACCTCAGCAAATAAAGTGAGAGTACACTCTCTCAGTGAATAGAGTGGGAGTACACAGTCTCAGTGAATAGAGTAAGTGTACACTGTGTCAGTGAATAGAGTAAGAGTAAACTCCCAGTGAATAGAATGAGAGTACACTGTTTCAGTGAATACAGTGTAAGTACTCCATCTCAGTGAATACAGTGAGATCCACTGTCTCAGTGAATAGAGTGAGATTACATTGTCTCAGTGAACAGAGTGAGTGTAAACAGTGTCAGTGAGTAGAGTGAGAGTAAACCTGCAGTGAATAGAATGAGAGAATACTGTCTCAGTGAATACAGTGAGAGGACACTGTCTCAGTGAACAGAGTGAGAGTACATCATCTCAGTGAATAGAAGGAGAGTACACCGTCTCAGTGAATAGATTGATAATAAACTTTCAGTTAATAGTGAGAGTACAGTATCTCAGCGAATAAAATGAGAGTACACTCCCTCAGTGAATAGAGGGGGAGCACACAGTTTCAGTGAATGGAGTGTACACTGTGTCATTGACTAGAGTGAAAGTAAACTCTCAGTGAATAGAATGAGAGTACACTGTCTCAGTGAGCAGAAAGAGAGTTCACAGTCTCAATGAATAGAGTGAGAGTGCTCTGTCTCAGTGAATACAGTGAGAGTACACTGTCTCAGTTAATACAGTGAGGGTACACCATCTCAGTGAATAGAGGGAGTGTACACTGCCTCAGTGAACAGAGTGTGAGTAAACTCTCAGTTAATAGAATGAGTGTACAATGTCTCAGAGAATAAAGTGAGAATACATTGTCTCAGTGTATAGCGTGAGAGTACACCATTGAAATGAATAGAGTGAGAGCACACTGTCTCAGTGAACAGAGTAAAATTAAACTCTCGGTGAATACAGTGAGAATACACTGTCTCAGTGAATAAAGTGAGAATAGGCCATCTGAGTGAATAGAGTGACAGTACACTGTCACAGTGACTACAATGAGAATGCATTGTCTCAGGGAATAAAGTGAGAGCACACAGTCTGAGTGAATATAATGAGAGTATACTGTCTCAGTGAACAGAGAGAGAGTAAATTCTCAGTTAGGAGACTGAGACCATACTGTCTCAGTGAAAAGAGTGAGTACACTGTCATAGTGAATAGACTGAGAGTACTCCATACCAGTGAATAGAATGACAGCACACTGTCTCAGTGGATAGAGTAAGAGTACACTATCTCAGAGATAGAGTAATAGTACACTGTCTTAGTGAATGGAGTGAGAGTATACAGGCTCAGTGACAGAGTGAAAGTATTCTGTCTCTGTTGGATCCCGGTCACCAGTTTGTTGGGACTTATGGATCTGGCTTGCATTTTTGTTTTGCATGGCCGAGTTGGTAGAATAGACAGAGTGGGTCAGCAGACACTTCTTAGATGGAACACATTCTGTTTACTTACAGAGGTATTCAACAGCTATATTTGTGTGTGTCAACTCAAATCCTGTCTATACACTACAGGCTCTAACTACAAACTACTGACTACTGAGGTATCCCGCGCTACTCTTCTATTGGATACTAAGATCATGTGATCTTCCATTATAACATTCTTCTTAAAGGTATGTGACACATCAGATTACCACATCCCTCCCTCTTTACTCAGAAATACAATTTACAGTTGCAATCACAATTTTCTCAAAATTATTTACAGAGATAAATAATTACAAATTCAGTATTTCTGGGGGTTTCCTTGTGCATGTAGCTCCACAACTTCAGATGCTTTGTTAGGAACCTCCTTTTCTGGAGTTTTTTGAACATCAGGTTCTTCAGGAGGCACCTGCAAATCGATTTTCTCAACTCTTGCAGGTGCAGCCTACCCTGCATCACATCTGTACTCGGTTGAATTCTCTCAACAAGAAACGTTGACTCAGTTGTGAACACTGGTGGAATCATTTCTTGGTGAATGGTTTCTCTCCTCCTTATATGATCCATATGTCTCCTTGTGACTTGGTCATCCACCTTCATGTGATAAGAAAGAGGTCCAATCATTGCACATATTTCACCCGATAACCACTTTGGTCCTTCTCCAAAATCCTTCACATATACTGTTTATCCTACAGTAAATTTAGTTTTCTGACTTCCATGACTCTTTTCCACCTTTCCCCCCTAAATTTGGCATTATTAAGCTCAATCTTGTGCTGAGACGGCATCTGTTGTTGTGTGAGGGGTGGTCCTATAATGGAAAAGAAAGCATGCTAGCTTGGTTAAGGAAGCTCCTGTTAATTTCTTCATGCCTGCCTTGAATGTTTGAACCACCATTTCGGGCTTTTCCTTTGGGCAAGGGTGGTACAGTGAAGTTCTTACATGGGTGTTACTGTTGAGGCTGATATACCATTGAAACTCAGCACTCATAAATGTCATGCCATTATCAGAAATGACTACTTCTGGTAGTCCGTGAATGGCAAAACTTTGATGTAACTTCTCAATTGTAACAAAAGATGTTGGTGACTTCACCTCATATATGTCCATACATTTTGAGTGGGCATCAACAAAAAATAGAAACATTGTTCCCATGAATGGTCCCATATAGTCAATGTGTAATTGTATCCATGGCCTTCCTGGCCACTCCCAAGGGTGTAACGGAACTGTTGAAGGTAACTTTTGCACTTGCTGACACTGCATACAATTCTTCTAAGATCCCTATTTCTCCATCCATCCCAAGCCACATGCTGTAGTCTTCATTCGGGAAATTCCTGGATGTGCACTGTGTAGTTCAATTCAAAATGGCTTTCTTCCTTTTGGACAAACAATCACTTGTGCTCCCCACAATAAGATACCATCCTGGCTGGTTATTCCATCTTCTGTTAAAGTATGGTTTCATTTCATCAGCTACCTGCTCTTGTGACCAACCGTGAAGAGCTTGTTCTCATATTTTGGATAAGACCGGGTCTCAGCTTGTCCATTCTCTGATCTGTCTAGCACATACTGGTGATGAATCTAAAAAGTCCAACAGTAAAACAAGTTCTTGAGGGACTGGGCCATCCGCATCTTTTTCTTGTAAGGGTAAATGACTCATTGCATCAGCGTTTGCAATTTGGCTTCCAGGCCTGTGGATGAACATATATTCCAGGATCAATGCCCATCTTTGTATTCTTGCTGAGGCTATGGTGGTATAGCCTTGTGCTCACTGAACAATCCTAGCAATGGCTTGTGGTCTGAAACAATAGTAAAATGACAGCCAGGTACGTACTGGTGAAATTTCTTGACACCAAAGATGATTGACAGGCCTTGTTTTTCTATCTGTGAGTATCCCTTTTCCACTGTGGTGAGTGGTCTTGAGACATATCCTATAGGCTATATCCTGTGCCATCATCCATTCAGTGGGAGAGCACTGCTCCCACTCCATAGGGAGATGCATCACATGCCAACACCAATGTTTCCCTCTGGTCGTAATGCACTAATAAATTGGATGAGTGCCACAATTTTTTTTATCTTTATGAAAGCTTCTTTCTGTGGTATTTGCCAAGATCAACGTTGGTTTTTCTTGACTAGGTAATACAGAGGTGCCATGTCTGTAGACATATTAGGTAAGAAACACCCATAATAAATGATCATTCCTATAAGTGGTTTGAGCTTGGAGGTGTTCTTTGGCGCAGGTGCTCCCTTATGGCTCTTACTTTATCCTCAACCGGGCGGAGGCCCTGTGAATCTACCCTATGAACCAAGTAGATTAGCTCCTTCACTTGGAACATGCACTTTTCTTCTTTTAAATGCACTCCAGCCTGTATGAAACATTTTAAGACTTCTAAGTTCGCCAAATGCTCCTTTTCAGTGAATCCTGTCACCAGATCATCATTTAAATAAACTGCAACTTGGGGCAGTCCCTGCAGTAAACTTTGCATTGTTTTCTGGAATATGGCACAAGTGGAGGAGACGCCGAAAGGTAAATGGGTATATTGGTACAACCCTTTGCGTGTATTAATTGTGACAAATTTCCAGGAGGCCTTCTCTATCTCTAATTGTTGATAAGCAAGACTCATGCCAAGCTTCGTGTAAGCGGTTCTGCCTGCCAGTTTAGCATACAGGTCGTTGAATTTTGGTATAGGGTGTCTTAGCCACTTAGCCACTTAATTAACTGTCAATTTGTAATCTCCACAAATTCAAATGCTTTGGTCGGGTTTAAGAATGGGGACTGGTGGTACTGCTCATTCTGAGAACTGCAGAGGTTGTATAACTCCCAGTTTCTCTAATCTGTTCAGTTCGGTATTAACTTTTTTCCGCGGTGCATAAGGTACAGGTCTTTCCCTCATGAATTGGGTGGGGGGGCACCTCTGGGTCCACATGAATTTTTGCTTGAAGTCCCTAGATTGCCCCAAGTTCATCCTTGAAGACTGAGTCGTATTTTTGTGGTAGCTCTGGTAACCCACTTGCTCTCAGCTGGAAAATTTCAGCTCATTCTAACTTAATCTCCTTTGGCCAGTTTCATCCAAGGAGGATTGTCCCCTTGCCTGCTATCACCATCAAGGGTAGTTTTACCAACTGGCTTCCGTAAAGGACAGTAACTCCGCTTATGCCTTTAAGTTGGATGTCTCCTCCCATGTAAGTTTTTAATTTGGCCTCCGTTCTTCCAGATTTAATTTATGTTCACCATAATTCAGTTATTTGAAGGTGTGTTCACCTATCGCTGTAGTAGAAGCTCCCGTGTTCACTTCCATTCTAATAGGTCTGTCATTTATCTTCACTGTTAACATATATTCGTCCTGGTCTTCCAGCCTTCAAATTGTACAACGAATAAATAACTGAATCTGTTACTTCAGGCTCTTCTACATTGTAGATCTCACAGGACTTTATCTTTTGTTTGAAAGTCTGCCAGATTCTTTCCTTGCACTGTCTCATTAGGTTTCTGTTTCGATGACAATAAAAACATTTGATTTTTTTAAACTGCCAATCATTATAAAGTTGCCTGTTTCCACCTCTGTTGTCATTATTCCATGTTTTCGCTGCTAAGTCACTTCTTTTTTTTTAAAAGCAAAATGCTGCGGATGCTGGACATCTGAAACAGAAACAGAAAATACTGGAAAAACTCAGCAGGTCTGACAGTAGCTGTGCAGAGAAAGACAGAGTTAACGTTTCGAGTCCGTATGGCTCTTCTTCAGAGCAGGCACTACTTTTTATTTGTCTGTTAACGGTGGCTGTTCCCCACCTCTCAGTACAGCCTTGCAGTTTCGCACCCTTTTTGGCTGGGGCTTCCCACCAAACGTGGAGGACATTTTGTGCTCCCAGTGTGGCTTTCGAATTCCATGACCAGTGCTATCTCTAGCACCTTCTTAAAACCCAAATTTGTTTCAGACAGGAATCTCTTCTGAATCGTGTCCTCATTTACACCACACACTAAACAATTTCTGAGCATGTCGCAATATCTTGTTAACTGTTTCAATCTTGCCACATAACTAGCAACTGCCTCCTCTGGGGCTCTATTTCTTAAGTTAAATTTGAACCATTGCATCGTTACCCAGGGCTTTGGCTGGTAATGAATTTTTATGAGGTCCATGAGTTCCTCAAAACTTTTTGAATCGGGGCACCAGGTGCCATCAGACTTCGAATAAGTCCATAGCTTTTACTCTGACACGTGGAAAAGAGGATCGCTTGACTCCTCTCCTCCCCAGCAATGTCGTTTACTTGGAAAATGAATAATGAGATCAATCGTTTGTGGATCAAATGGATCAATTCTTCTGAATCGTGACATTCTGTGAGGGGATTGCTTCAACGATTAGGAGGGAAATTCTACTTACAATTACCGTGCAAAGTACAGCCCGATTTCATTTCTCTTGATTTATTTTGTTAACTTGTTTTATTCTTGAAGCCAGTTTATTATATATTCGCTGTTTTCTCACTTTTTCTAGTTTTTTTCTCGTCGCCAGTTTGTTGGATCGTGGTCACCAGTTTGTTGGGACTTATGGATCTGGGTTGCAGGCTTGTTTTGGGATGGCCGAATTGGTACAATAGACAGACCATCAGACACTTCTTAGGTGGAACACTCTCTGTTTATTTACAAAGGTATTAAGCAGCTACACTTGTGTGCTTTCAACTTAAACCCTATCTCTACACTACAGATGTAGACTACAGGCTATTGACTACTAAGGTAGTATGCACTACTCTTCTTTTGGATACTAAGATCATGTGATCTTCCATTATACCATTCTTCTTAAACAAGCCAGACTACCACAGTCATAGTGATTATAGTGAGAGTGCACAGTCTCAGCAAATAGAGTGAGAATACACCATCTCAATGAATAGAGTGAGAGTACACTGTCTCTGTCAATAGATTGAGAGTACACTGTCTCTCTCATAGAGTGAAAGTACTCCACCTGATTGAATAGAGAGAGTGTACACTGTCTCTGTGAATACAGTGTGAGTGCACTGCCTCAGTGAATAAAGTGAGAATACACTCTCTCTGTGAATAAAGTGAGAGTACACTGTCTCAGTGAATAGAATGACAGGACTCCATCTCAGTTAATAGAGTGAGAGTGCACTCTCTCTGTGAATAAAGTGAGAGTACATCGTGTCACTGAATAAAATGAGAGTACAGCATCTCAGTGAATAGAGTGGGAGTACACTCTCTTCGTGAATAGAGAGTACACTGTCTCAATGAATAGAATGACAGGACTCCATCTCAGTTAATAGAGTGAGAATGCACTCCCTCTGTGAATAAAGTGAAGTACACTGCCTCAGTAAACTCTCCATGAATAGATTGAGAGTACTCCAACTTGGTTAATAGAATTAGAGTACATTGTCTCATTGAATAGAGAGAGAATACACCATCTCAGTGAAAAGAGTGAGAGTACACTCTCTCCATGAATAAAGTGAGAATACACTGTCACTGAATAAAGTGAGAGTACATGGTCTCAGTGAATAGAGTGAGAGAACGCTGTCATTTAATGAAGTGAGTACACAGTCTCAGTAAACAGAGTGAGAATACGCAGTCTCAGCGAATAGAGTGAGTGCACATGGTCTCAGTGAATAGAGTGAGAGTACACTCAGTGAATAGAGTGAGAGTAAACTCACTGAATAAAGTGAGAGTACATGGTTTCAGTGAATAGAGTGAGAGTACACTGTCACTTATTAAATGAGTACAGTCTCAGTAAACAGAGTGAGATTACACAGTCTCAGTGAATAGAGTGAGAGTACACAGTCTCAGTGAAAAGAGTGAGAGTACACAGTCCCAGTGAAAAGATTGAGAGTACACAGTCCCAGTGAATAGAGTGAGAGTACACAGTCTCAGTGAAAAGAGTGAGAGTACACAGTCTCAGTGAATAGAGTGAGAGTACACAGTCTCAGTGAATAGAGTGAGTGTACATGGTCTCAGTGAATAGTGAAAGTACACTGTCACTGAATAATGTGAGAGTACACCATCTCAGTGAATAGAGTGAGAATGCACTCTCTCCATGAATAAAGTGAGAGTACACCATCTCAATGAATAGAGCGAGAGTACACAGTTTCAGTGAATAGAGTGAGAGTACACTATCTCTGTGAGTATCTTGAGTGCTCACGGTCTCAGTGAAAAGAGAGAGTATACAGTCTCAGTGAATAGGGTGAGTACAATGTCTCAATGAATGGAGTGAAGCACTCCATCTCAGTGAATAGAGTGAGATTACTCCACCTCAGTGAATAAATTGGGAGTCATACTGTCTCAGTGAATAGAGTGAGAGTACACTGTATCAGTAAATAGGGTGAGTGGTAATCATGTCCATTTTTCTGGGCCCGCTGACTTCTCCCTACACTCCCTGCTAAATTTGGCCTTATGAGACTCAAATGTGTCCTGAGATGTCTCTTCATTAATAACTTTACGGGGGCAATACTGTGTTAAGTCATTTGTGGAGTAATCCTATAGCTGAGTAGGAAACATGATAATCTAGTTGCGATAGACTTTCTATCCAGTATTTTCATTCTGGACTTGAAGGTCAGGGCTGCTCTCTTGGCCAAACCATTAGATGCAGGGTGGTATGCCGAGGTCTTAAAATGTGATATACCGTTGAGACTTGTTAGCCCTGGAATTCTTTGCTGGTGAATGCTGTTCCATTATCAGACACTATTATCTCTGGTAACTCATGTATCACAAAACTTTGATGCAATCTGTCTATGGTGGCGGCAGATATGGGTGATCTCACCTCATATACATCCATCCACTTCGAGTGAGTGTCTATGATCAAGAGGAACATTGTACCCAATAAAGGCTCTGTGTAGTCAATGAGAAGGTGGACCCATGGCCTTCCTGGCCATTCCCAGGGATGCAATGGAGCCAAAGGGGGAAATTTCTGTACCTGTTGGTACTGCATGCAGCTCTTGACCAAGTTTTCAATTTCTGTGTCCATCCCTGACCACCCTAAGTAGCTGAACACCAATATTTTAATTCCAGAGATACCTGGGTGAGCACTATGCAATTGAGTCAATATTGGCTGTCTTCCTCTGGAGACACAATGACTCTCGCTCCCCACAGCAAGATGCCATCCTGGCAGGTGGGCTCGTATCTCCTATTAAAATAGGGCTTCATTTCGTCTGACTTTGGCTCATTAGACCATCCTTACAAGACTTGTTCCCCGATGTGAGGCAAAAATGTATCGCAGTCTGTCCACTCTCTTATTTGTTTGGCAAGTACTGGTGACGAATACGGAAAGTTTAATAACAAGACAAGTTCTTGAGGAATTGGGATGTTCACATTGCTGTCTTTTAGACATAATTGGCTCAGTGCGTCAGCATTTGCAATCTGGCTTCCCGACCGGTGGATAAAAGTATATTTGTAAGCAGCTAAAATCAGTGCCCGCCTTTTGATGTGTGCTGCGGCAACTGGGGGTATTGACTTATCTTCCCGAAACAACCCTAGTAATGGCTTGTGATCGGATATAATGGTGAAGTGGCGACCTTGGATGTATTGGTGGAATTTCTTAATGCCAAATACAGTGGATAAGCCTTCTCTCTCTATTTGTAAGTATCTTTGCTCTGCCAAACTGAGTGCTTTTGAGACGTAACCAATGGGCCATTCAGAGCCATCCACCACCCGGTGGGACAGTACTGCCCCTACTCTGTGAGGGGATGCATCTCAGGTTCAAATTAAATCCTACTTTGGGTTGAAATGTACCAACAGGGCCGATGAAAGAAGCAACTGCTTTACTGTCGTAAAAACCTGTTGTTGTGGAACTTGCCAAGTTCACCTATGGTTTTTCTTGAGTAAATCGTACAATGGAGCCAGTGCTGTTGATAAATTTGGGAGAAAACGGCCATAATAGTTAATCCTACCGAAGAAGGATTTGAGTTCTATGGTGTTTTTCAGTGCTGGCACCTCATGAATAACTCTCACCTTGTCTTCTACTGGGTGAAGGCTCTGCAGGTCAACCCTATGACCCAGGTAAACCACTTCTTTTGCTTGGAAGGTACATTTTTCCCTTTTCAAGCTTTTCTCTGGCTTGTGAGAAATGCTTCAATACCTCTTCCAAGTCAGCCAGGTGTTCTTCATCAGTTAGTCCTGTTACTAGGATATTGTTGAGATAAACCACCACATGGGACAGATCTTGAAGTAACTTCCATGGTCCATTGGAAAATGGCACAAGCCAATGAGACTTTGAAGGGTAACTTGGTATATTGGCATAATCCCCTATGTGTGTTGATAGTCACACAATCCCAAGAGGCTTTTTCTAGCTTGACTTGCTGCTAAGCAAGGCTCATGTCGAGTATCATATATGCGGTTCCCCCTGCCAGCTTGGAGTACAATTCATCAGTTCTCAGTATAGGATGCCTGTCTAGTCTGGCCACTTTGTTACTGGTCAACTTGTAGTCCCCGCATATTCACACACTCTGGTCACGCTTTAGTACTGGAAATATGGGTGCTGCCCATTCGCAAAATTGTACAGGTTGCAAGACTCCCAAAATTTCCAGCCTGTTTAATTCGATATCAACTTTCTCCCGTAATGCATAGGGGACCGGGCTCGCCTTCAAGTATGTGGGGGTTTCCCGGGGATCCAGCTTGCAGTTCCTGGATTTTTCCAAATTCTTCCCAGAACACTGGAGCATATTTCTGTAATAATTCTTGCAGATCTTTCACTCTGAGTTGAAAAATCTTGGTCCACTTTATTTCCTTAAGCCAGTTCCGACCAAAAAGACTTGAAACCTCTCCTGCAGCCACTCTCAGGGATAAATTAACAGGCTGCTTCCATACTGTACTGGAACCTTGCATATACCTTTTACTCATATCTCTTCACCAATATACATCATTAATTTAGCATCTGAATTTTCCAGATTTAATGGGTGGTCTCCTCCATTCAGATATTTGAGCATATGGTCCCCTATAACTGTCGTGGATTGCCCTGTATCAACCTCCATACAGATGGGTTTTCCATTGACTTCCACTGTTTTACCTACTTTTAAGTCGTGTAGTGAATAAATATCTGACTCTGTTTCTTCTGGTTCCTGCATGTGGATTTCACAATTTCTACATTTTTGTTTAAAATTTTGTCTCAATGTGTCTTTACAATATCACATAATGTGCCCATTGCGAAACAATTTGATCATTTAAATTGTCATTCGTTTGCAGGCTGTCTGGTTCCATATCTACCATTACTAATATGGTTCTTCTCTGTTAAGCCATTGCTTTTTGCTAATCTGTTAATGGTGGCTGTTTCCCGCCTTTCCGCAGAGCCCAGCATTTCCGCGTGATTTCTAAACAGTGCTTCCCTCCCCACGCGGTGGACAGCGCTATTTTGTGCTCCCTTGATTGCTTCTGAATCCCTGACTCTATTCTCCATTCTGAAGACCAACTCCAGCACCTCGCTGAAGTCTAAATTCATTTCTGACAATAACCTTTTCTGAGTGCCGTATTAGTTAATCCCATATAATAATTGGTCTCTTAACATGTACTTAATTGACGTCCAAAACTCACAGTGCTCTGTCAGTTGATTCAAGGCCACTACATAAGAACATAACAACATAAGAAATAGGAGCAGGAGTTGGCCATTTGGCCCCTTGAGCCTGCTCCACCAATCATAAGATCATAGCTGTTTCGATTTCCACTTTCCTATCTAACCCCAATGACCTTTGATTCCCATGCTTAACAAGAATCTATCTTCCTCAGCCTTCTGTGTGAGAGTACACTGTCTCAGTGAACAGAGTGAGAGTACACTGTCTCAGTGAATAGAGTGAGAGTACACTGTCCCAGTGAATAACATGAGAATACACCATCTCCATGAATAGAGTGAGAATGCACTGTCTCAGTGAATATAATGGGAGTACACTGCCTCAGTGAATAGGGTGAGGGTACACTGTCTTAGTGAATAGGGTGAGATTACAATTTCTTTGTGAGTAGAGTGAGGGAGCACTATCTCAGCGAAGAACAAGAGGATACACCGTCTCAGTAAATAGAGTGAGAGTACACTGTCTCAATGAATAAATTGAGAATATACCATCTCTATAAAGAGAGTACACTGTCCAGCGAATAGATTGGGAGTGCTCTATCTCAGTGAATAGATGCAAGTACACAGTCTCATTGAAAAGGGTGGGAGTACACTGTCTCAGTGAATAGAGTGAGAGCACTCCATCATTATGAATAAAGTGAGAGTACACATTCTCAGTGAATGCAGTGAGAGTACACTGTCTCAGTGAATAGAACAAAAATACAATGTCTAAGTGAATAGAGGGAAAGTACACTGTCTCAATGAATAGAGAGAGAGGACAATGTCTCAGTGAATAGACTGAGATTTCTCTACCTCAGTCAATAGGGTTAGAGTACACTGTCTCAGTGAATAGAGTGAGCAGAGTGAGAGTGCACAGTCTCAGTGAATAGAGGAAGAACACATGGTCTCAGTAAATAGAGTGAGAGTACACTGTCTCGGTAAATAGAATGAGAGTACACTGTCTCAGTGAATAACGTGAGAATACACCGTGTGAGTGAAGAGAGTGAAAGTACACCATCTCACTGAATAGAGTGAGAGTACACTGCCTCTGTGAATAAAGTGAAAGTACACTGTCTCAGTGATTAAAGAGAAAGTACACTGCCTCAGTGAATAGAGTAAGAGTACACTGTCTCAATTAATAAAATGGGAGTACACCATTCCAGGGATGCATCGCTGAATCGGGGGGCTGCACTCTCATTGGCTTTTGGGGCCATGTCTTCACTGGAGCAGTCCTGGGCTGCAAAGCATTGAGAAGTGTATGCGCGGCTGCAGTTTAAATATGATGCCCTGTGGGAGGAAATGGTGAGGTAACGGCATGGCCACCAGCGAGATGGTGTGTTTCCTGTGGCTGCATAATCAATGAGGCAGGAAGGGAACACCCTGCCCACTACAGCACTTAGTGCAAACCTGGGATGGTTCCATCCCTTTTCTGAAAATGGCGGTCAGCAAATCGCAAATCAGGGGTGGATGGCACACATCAGCTGCACCATTAATGTCCAAGGCCTACCAGATGTAATTTTCAGAGGGATTTACAAATAACAGAGCTGTCTGCTTTCTGAAACTGGTGGTAAAAGCTATCTAAATATACAGATTAGTGTCCAACACCAGTTGTGGAACATCGATTGCAATATTGAAGTATAAAAAGGCTGGAGTAGGCGTGTGCACCATGTGTTCTGTGCACTTGTACTAGGTCTTGAACAGCCTAACCAGCGATCCTTATAGAGACCACTGGTGCCCAATCCAGGAATGTGCCCCCAGGAAACATTCAATTTTTATTTGATCCTTGGAGGGGCAGTAGGATTCTGGCTCATTTTCATGGTCCCCAGGATCAGGTCTTTCCCCACAACCCCACATCGACTGACCTATTTTGCTAGCTGAGTGTGGAAGCCAGCATATTTCACACCCTCCCAATGAACTACAGCTCTGCCACCCCCCAACATCTCCCCCACACCCCCCACCCCCCCTCCCCCACCACCACTTGGCCTCTGCAGCTCTCCAGCTTTGGTCTCTGCAGTAATCTGATGTGTCATATACCTTTAAGAAGAATGTTATAATGGAAGATTGCATGATCTTAGTATCCAATAGCAGAGTAGCGCAGGCTACCTCAGTAGTCAGTAGTGAGTCGTCCAGAGTTAGATTCTGTAATGTAGAGACAGGGTTTGAGTTGCAAGCACACAAGTGTATCTGCTGAGTTCCTTTGTAAATAAATAGAAAGTGTTCGACACAAGAATTTGTCTGCTGATCTGCTCTGCCTATGGTACCAACTTGGTCATCCTGAAACAAGCGTGCAACCTGGATCCATCAGTCTGACTAAACTAGTGACCAGGAACCAACAGTCTTCTTACTGGAAGCTTGCACTTGCCTTTGAGGGGGTGCAAAAAATGTTGGCTAGATTGATTCCTGGGGCAAGAGGTCTGCCCTATGAAGAGAGATGGAGTAAAATGGACGTATGTTCTTTGATGTCCGGACAAATGAGAGGTTACCTCATTGAAATTTATAAAATTCTTGGAGGGCTTGACAGAGTAGATGTTGACAGGCTGTTTCCCTTGGCTGGAAAGTCTGGAGCTAATGCGGCATAGTCTCTGAATAAGAGATTGTTTATTTAGAACAGATTCGTCACTCAGAGGGTTGTGAATCTTTGAAATTCTGTAAACAATAGAGCTGCTGATACTCAGTCATTGCGTATATTCAAGACTGAGATTGATAAACCTTTGGGCACTAAGAGAATTAGGGATATGCAGGTAAGGTGAGAAAGTGGAGTTGAGCTAAATAAAAACCAGGCATGGTCTTACTGAATGGTGGAACAGGCTTGAGGGACCTTAAAGTCTTTTCCTGTTCTTATGTTCTTAATGAGACCTCAGCCTCATATTGGCACAAATAGGCAAACTGAGCAGCTGCTATGTCCATCTTGCGCCCTCTTTTGGACGCCACTTGAAAGTTACCTTCACTGTTTGATTCCTTCATCTTGCTTCCCTCCAGGTGCATACAAACCCCCAAAATATATACACATAGCCTGCTGCAAATTGAAAAAGGTTCTATGTATTGCATTGCCATATCTTCCCCCCTCAGTTATTCAAATCAAAATGGCACAATCATTTTTTGCATTATAAAGGAACAGTGTTTTAATTGTCAAAATACAAAAAATTTGGGACCCTGACAGACACGTTATTACTGTAGTTGGTTACATTTCACAAAATGGAAGAAAATAACGTGTTTAGAATCAATTTCAAACATATTGTAATTACTGCTGTCATAGGATATGTCCTTAATCTAAAACCGTTTCCTGAATGTACCCATTGTTTCTCATGTGCCAAATACAGCCTTTGATCTCCTCCTTGTGTTTACACTACAGATGTGAATTTGCAGCTGCTTCACATTCGTAGTGGGCTTGTTAATGTAAACCAGCCTTGTTTGAAGTTGCAAAAACTCCCACCTCTGGGTACAGATTTGAAGTTAGCTGTGAAATAGTAGATTCACATCAGACTGGGTACAAATTCCTAATGCGAATCTCCTGTTGTTTTCAGGAGTGGAAGGGACACATATCCATTTGGGCTCATTCCAACACCAACTCAATGTAGTCTTGCAGTGTAAACTTGGATTTTGCTCAGTCACTGAATGGAATCTAAAATCCCATCTATGTGGGCATATTTCTACCACACTGGGTAATGTACTCTGCAATTTTTCTGTCACCTCTCTGCAAAACCTGTGAACAAAACTCTGGCGGTATCTGGATTCAGCCTTGTTACCCTAACCTTTAGAGGAGCATGGAAGTGTCCCCAGTGGAGTGCAAACGGTTCTTCAAAGTCAGATTACTGTATCCAGTCCTTTGAAATTCAAGGGTGAACACTTCCATTACACTGGGAACACAAGGGAGCAACAGTAACCAAGGGGAACAGAGACAGATGGAAGATGCCCTGTGCTCATTTTTGCACTGATTTCTGTCCTTGATTTTCTGACCGCTGTCAATCAGAGGAAGGGCTTGCATTGTCCATGGTACAATTCACCATGCAAGATCAGCTCTGTGTACCATTAAATGTTGAAGTGAACCATAATGCTGCAAGCACATTGCCACAGTAAATATTTTCAAGGTTGTACTCCACAGCCTTTTGCAGAGGCAGTTTTGGTCATTTTCCCATTCCTTTGATGTTATGTTTTACTTTGCAGTTGCTTTGCTTGCGAACCAGTTGCACGCTTATCTGTCAGCAGATAAGTCGATTACAGTCTACTACAGATGCAGAGACCAATAGGAAATGAAGCACATACTATTTATTTACACAAACAACAGAGCACAAACATGATGTGTGCTTCTCCAACCAGACCCTACTGTAGACTAACATTAACATGGTAGCCTGCGCTACACAGCTATTGGGTCTTACAGTCACATAACCAATCTGCTCACAGATCATATCACCTTAAAGGTGTATTACACCTCTGATTACCACATATGAATTGCACTTTTGTTGGATTATACACCCTAAAATTCCAAAGGGATTCTACCAGACTCCAGTGGTAAATCAATAGAACCCACTTGTGCTGCTGCCCTAGAAGGAGAACCCGAGCAAAAGTGTAGGATCATTGAGGGTGAAATCTGTCTTGGGCAAAGAGCAAAATGGGTGACAATAAATTTTATACTCAGCCTGATTTTCATCAAATTGAACATAAGAACACAAGGAGGAGCAGAGGTAGGCCATATGGCTCCTCAAACCTATGCTGCCATATATTATCTTGACGAAACCTGAATAGCAACTCCACTTATTACCTACTTCCTTATCTTTCACAGCCTTAGTGTCTGAGAATGTTTGACCTCAGCCTTGAATATACTTATCGATTGAATATTCAGTCCTTTGGAATGGAAAACTCCAAGGTTTACAACCTTCTGAGTGAAGAAATATCTGCGCATCTCAGTCCTAAGTAGCCAATCCTTATCCTGAGACTATTCCTCCTAGTTCTGGACTCTCCAATCAGGGGAAATAGCTTCTTATATTCAGGCAAAATCTCTAATAAAAAGAAAATTAAGCAGCATTAAAATGGGCTAAAACAAAAACAGAATTACCTGGAAAAACTCAGCAGGTCTGGCAGCATTGGCGGAGAAGAAAAGAGTTGACGTTTCGAGTTCTCATGACCCTTCAACAGAACTGCCCATTCTCTATCTCTCATTTTGCTGAATTTCAACCCAACGTTTTATTTGGATTCAGTCTTTAATTAGTTCACTTTTTTGGTTTTGAATTTAAGTTTTGTCCTCCTCCCATTTAGCCTAGAATAGGCAACAGGACACAATGGATAGCATGGGCCTTCCTTTGAGAATGGTAGTTACCCCCAGGGACTGTGGAGAATGAAGAGGAGTTTCACAGCCAGGAGCAAAGGCAGGAACTTTACCTGCATTCCTGCTTCAGAGCGGATGAGAGAGCCATGGTCCATTCTGTCCACAACCAGGCATGTCACAGACTCGCAGAATCATACAGTGCAGAAGAGGCCCTTCGGCCCACTGATTCTGCACCAACACGTGAGAAACATCTGACCTACCTACCTAATCCCATTTACCAGCACTTGGCCCATAGCTTTGAATGTTATGATGTGCCAAGTGCTCATCTAGGTACTTTTTAAAGGATGTAAGGCAACCCGCCTCCACCACTCTCCCAGGCAGCGCATTCCAGACCGTCACCACCTTCTGGGTAAAAAAGTTTTTCCTCACATCCCCCCTAAACCTCCTGCCCCTCACCTTGAACTTACGTCCCCTTGTGACTGACCCTTCAACTAAGGGGAACAGCTGCTCCCTATCCACCCTGTCCATGCCCCTCATAATCTTCTACACCTCGATCAGGTTGCCCCTCAGTCTTCTCTGCTCCAACAAAAACAACTCAAGTCTATCCAACCTCTCTTCATAACTTAAATGTTTCATCCCAGGCAACATTCTGGTGAATCTCCTCTGCACCCCCTCCAGTGCAATCACATCCTTTCTATAATGTGGCAAGCAGAACTGCACACAGTGCTCCAGTTGTGGCCTCACCAAGGTTCTATACAACTCCAACATGACCTCCCTACTTTTGTAATCTACGCCGCGATTGATAAAGGCAAGTGTCCCATATACCTTTTTCACCACCCCACTAACATGTCCCTCCGCCTTCAGAGATCTATGGACACACGCGCTAAGGTCCCTTTGTTCCTCAGAACTTCCTAGTGTCATGCGGTTCATTGAATACTTACATGTCAAATTACTCCTTCCAAAGTGTATCACCTCACACTTTTCAAGGTTAAATTCCTTCTGCCACTTATCTGCCCATTTGACCATCCTGACTGTATCTTCCTGTAGCCCAAGACACTCAACCTCACTGTTAACCACCCGGCCAATCTTGGTATCATCTGCAAACTTACTAATCCTACCCCTGACATAGTCAGTTATGTCGTTTATATAAACGATGAATAATAGGGGACCCAGGACAGATCCCTGTGGCACTCCACTTGACACTGACTTCCAGTCACTAAAGCATCCTTCTGTCATCACCCTCTGTCTCCTACAACTAAGCCAATTTTGAATCCACCTTATCAAATTACCCTGTATCCCATGTGCATTTGCCTTCTTTATAAATCTCTCATGTGGGACCTTGTCAAAGGCTTTGCTGAAATCCATATAAACTACATCAACTGCACTACCCTCATCTACACACCTGGTCACTTCCTCAAAAAAAATCAATCAAATTTGTTAGGCATGACCTCCCTCTGACAAAATCATACTGACTATCCCTGATGAAACCTTGCCTCTCCGAGTGGAGATAGATTCTCGCCTTCAGAATTTTCTCCAATAGTTTCCCTACCACTGACGTGAGACTCACTGGCCTGTAGTTCCCTGGCTTATCTCGACAACCCTTCTTAAATAGCAGAATCACATTAGCTGTTCTCCAGATGTCAAGGACTTGAGATCTGGCGTGGCTGCTTCCATTTTGCAGAAACTCACTTCTGTTGCTGGCTGATCTCATGGTGACTGTTTCCTGAGCTCTGGTCACTGTGCTTCCAGAAGAGTAGTTGGTACTGTGGTAGATTTTAATAGCCCAACTGACAATTGGCAAATGTTTTCTCAGGAAGATGAAAGGTGTAATGCTGGAAAATGGATTTCCATGTACTACTTTTGGAGAAAAGAAAATGCACTGAAGAGAGGAAAGTATCCCATGTGAGTACATAGCTACTTTGGGGAACGTCTGCATGTATGATGTAGACATCACTCTACAGGTATATTTAAGTGTTAATTGCAGGACCCACTTATCTTGGGAAACTTTGTCAGGGGTCAGATTACTTCCCCTCCAAGAAGGTGATCTGCTTACCGCAGCTGTGTGTCAACTTGCTCAGCCACCTCTCGCCAGGACTCCTGATCGCAGTTCACCAAGGAGTGTATGTTCTTTATACTCAAAAACATTACATCTGCTTGCCATCACCTTGCTCAATAAGACCTGCAGGGCATTCTCAAAAAAGAGAGCTGTGTTCTCCCCTCCAGTGAATTGGCAGATACCTGGTTCTTCTCAACATAATAAAGGCAAGAAAATGTAATTTCAACAATTTTCAGCCAAGACACAATGCAGATGCTGCTTTATTGAACAGCTCCTATATTTTTATGCTTCTGCCCAAGAAGTCTTGCTTTCCCCATTCACTCAGCCACTTGATGTAAATCATTATGGGACTGCATCACCGGCATGTCAATGAAAGATCAGCAGAAATCATGGCAAGTCTCCTTTGTGCACCATCAAAAAGAAGTGTGACAGATACAATTAACCCTGTGCCATCAGTACACCCATAGATGAATTTCAGCTCTTTAGTTGCTTTGTTTGGTCAATAGTGATCTCAGTTCCAGAGACCAATCTCTGACCCAGCTGCCAGGAGTTATGTGGAAGCAGCTTCACTTAGCCCTTAACTTTCACTCCCCCTGAGAGTCTCCTCTTTCTCCATATTTTAAAGGAAGTGGCTGCAGCAATAGTGGAGGCATTGGTCGAAAAATTCCAGAACTCACTGGATTCTGGAAGGATCCCAGTGGATTTGAAAACCACTAATATGATGCACCTGTTCAAAAAGAGAGGGAGGCAAAAAGCAGGAAACTATGGGCCAGTCAGCCTAACATCTGTCGTTGGGAAATTGCTTGAGTCCATTATTAAGCAAGAAATTGTAGGGCATTTGGAAAAGCTTAACGCAATCAAACAGAGTCAACATGGTTTTGTGAAAGGGAAATTGTGTTTGACAAATTTGCTAGAGTTATTTGAGGATATAACAAGCAGAGCTGATAAAGGGGAACCAGTAGATGTAGTGTATTTAGATTTCCAGAAGGCATTCGATAAGTTGCCACACAAAAGGTTATTGCACAAGATAGGAGCTCACAGTATTAGGGGTAATGTATTAGCACGGATTGTGGATTGGTTAACACACAGAAGGCAGAGAGTTGGGATTAATGGGTCTTTTTCAGGTTGGAAAGACGTAACTAGTGGAGCTCCACAAGGGTCAGTCCTAGGGCCTCAATTATTTACTATCTATACTAATGACTTGGAGAAGGGGGCAGAGTGTAATTTATCCAAATTTGCTGATGATACAAAAATAGGTGGGAGGGCATGTTGTGATGAGGACATAAGGAATCTGCAAGGGGTTATGGATAGGTTGAGTGAGTGGGCAAAAACTTGGCAGATGGAATTTAATGTAGGAAAGTATGAGGTTATGCACTTTGGTAAGAAGAATCAAAAGGCAGACTATTATTTAAATGGAGAGAGACTCCAAAAAATGCAGCACAGAGGAATCTGGATGTTCTTGTGCATGAAACACAAAAAGTTAACATACAGGTGCAGCAAGTAACTAAGAAGACAAATGGAATTTTGGCCTGCATTAGGGGTTGGAGTTTAAAAATAGGGAAGTCTTGTTACAACTGTACAGGGTGTTGGTGAAGCAACACCTGGAGTACTGTGTACAGTTTTAGTCCCCCTATTTAAGAAAGGATATATTTGCAGTGGAGGCAGTTCAAAAGAGATTCACTAGGCTGATTCCTGGGATGAAGGGGTTGACTTATCAAGAACGGCAAAATAGGTTAGGCCATTATTCATTAGAGTTTAGAAAAATGAGGGATGACCTTATTGAAATGTACAAGATTCTGAGGGGGCTTGACAGGGTAGATGTTTCTGGAGGCTTTTATCAGTGCTCCGAGTGTGTACATTGGCTCCTCAGCCCGTCCACCAGTGACCCCAGTACCTCCAGTATCCATGATGACAGAGGAGGGTTCAGCACTTGTGAAGAAGCCCCTCAGCATGCCGGAGCTCTCCAGGCCTCAGGCAGCCAGATAACGTCTGTCAAGGTTATCCCAGACCACAGGGCAGCCCAATCAGCAGTCTACCTCCATCTCAGCTGCAAGTGCAGAGATCACACCTCATAGAAGCACTCATAAGCAAGTTAAGAAGAGCACCTTGATGCAATTGATGTTCACAGGTGATTAGACTTTGCATTTGTTAAGCCTTCATACTGTAATTCCACTCATAAATGTTAAACTTACCTTTGTTAGTCATCCATGTATTTCTTGCTGTCTTGACAGATGTCATATACAGCCTTGCTCCCTCAATGGGCTGTTGGTACTGGGTAGGCCTTGTTTGGTCAGTTCCTCAGCTTTGACAGCACACGCTGAGAACCTCAGTGCTAGGCCATGGGGTGTGAGATGAATGAGGTAGCAGCAGGTCTACATTATAAGTTTAAATTGCACTGATGTTGAAAGGGAATCAGAGTCATAGGAAGTGGTTATGTACAAGATCATCTTGAACCTCCTTTGCATGTCTCTCAATTCCCCTGGCGTCTGGTGCAAATGTTTTCTCCTCTTCATCAGATGAGGAGTGGCAATCCATCATGTCCTCATGATGCAAGACCTTCTCCTTTGCAGTGCTTTTTTAAAAATTCATTCATGGGATTTGGGCTTCGCTGGCTGGGCCAGCACTTATTGCCGATCCCTACTTGCCCTTGAAAAGGTGGTGGTGAATTGCCATCTTGAACCGCTTCAGTCCATGTGGTGTAGGTACACCCATAGTGCTGTTAGGAATGGAGTTCCATGATTTTGACCCAGTGACAGTGAAGGAACAGCGATATATTTCCAAGTCAGGGTGGTGAGTGACTTGGGGGGGGAACCTCCAGGTGGTGGTATTCCCATCTATCTGCTACTCTTGTCCTTCTAGGTGGTAGTGGTCATGGGTTTGGAAGGTGCTGTCTAAGGAGCTTTGGTGTATTCCTGCAGTGCATCTTGCAGATGGTACACACTGCTGCTACTGTGCGTCAGTGGTGGAGGGAGTGAATGTTTGTGGATATGGTGTCAATCAAGCAAACTGCTTTGTCCTGGACGGTGTCCAGCTTCTTCAATGTTGTGAGAGCTGCTGCACTCATCCAGGCAAGTGGGGATATTCTTGACTTATACCTTGTAGATAGTAGGTAGACTTTGGGGAGTCAGGAGATGAGTTACTCATCGCAGGATTCCTAGCCTCTGATCTGCTTTTGTAGCCACAGTATTTATATGGCTGGTCCAGTTCATTTTCTGGTCAATGGTAACGGCCCAGGATGTTGATAGAGGGGGATTCAGTGATGGTAATGCCATTGGACATCAAGGGGTAATGGTTTGATTCTATCTTGTTGGAGATGGTCATTGCCTGACACTTGTGTGGCACGAATGTTACTTGCCACTTGTCCAGGTCTTGCTGCATTTGGACATGGACTGCTTCTGTATCTGAGGAGTCATGAATGGTGCTGAACATTGTGCAATCATCAGTGAACATCACCACTTCTGACCTTATGATGGAAGGAAGGCCATTGATGAAGCAGCTGTAGATGGATGGGCCTAGGACACTACCCTGAGGAACTCCTGCAGTGATGTCCTAGAACTGAGATAATTGGCCTCCAACAACCACAACCATCTTCCTTTGTGCTAGGAATGACTCTAACCAGCGGAGAGATTTCCCCTGATTCCCATTAACTGCAGTTTTGCTAGGGCTCCTTGATGCCACTCTTGGTCAAATGCTGCCATGATGTCAAAGGCAGTCACTCTCACCTCACCTTGCGAGTTCAGCTTTTTTGTCCATATTTGAACCAAGGCTGTAATGAGGTCAGGAGCTAAGTGCCCCCGGTGGAACCCAAATTCAGTGAGCAGGTTATCGCTAAGCAAATGCTGCTTGATAGCACTGTTGATGACCCCTTCCGTTACTTTACTGATGATTGAGAGTTGACTGATAGGGCAGTAATTGGCCAAGTTGGATTTGTCCTACTTGTGTACAGGACATACCTGGGCAATTTTCCACATAACCGGGTAGATGCCAGTGCTGTAGTTGTACTGGAACAGCTTGGATAGGGGCGCGGCAAGTTCCACAGTATAAGTCTTGAGCACTATTACCGGAATATTGTCAGGGCCCATAGCCTTTTCAGTATCCAGTGCCTTCAACCGTTTCTTGATATCATGTGGAGTGAATCGAATTGGCTGAAAACTGGCATCTGTGAAGCTGGGGACCTCTGGAGGAGGCAGAGATGGATCATCTACTCGGTACTTCTGGCTGAAGATTGTTGCAAATGCTTCAGCCTTATCTTTTGCACTGCTGTGCTGTGCTCCCCCATCTTTGAGCATGGGGATATTTGTGGAGCCACCTCCTCCAGTGAGTTGTTTAATTGTCCACCACCATTCATTTCTGGATATGGCAGGACCGTAGAGCTTAGATCCGATCCATTGTTTGTGGGGTCACTCAGCGCTGTCTATCACTTGCTGCTTCTGCTGCTTGGCACACTGATGCCTGATGCTACTCCTGGCATGCTCTCCTGCACTCTTCATTGAACCAGGATTGATTCCCTGGCTTGATGCCAATGAAAGAATGGGGGATATGCAGGGCCATGAGGTTACAGATTCTGTTCGAGTACAATTCTGCTGCTACTGATGGCCCACAGCATCCCATGGGTGCTCGGTCTTGAGGTGCCAGATCTGTTCGAAATCTATCCCAATTAGCATAGTGGTAATGCCACACAACATGATGGACGTTATCCTCAATGTGAAGGCGGGACTTCGTCTCCACAGTGACTGTGGTGGTTACTCCTACCAATACTGTCCTACCAATACAGATGCATCTGCGGCAGGCAGGTTGGTGAGGATGAGGCCAAGTATGTTTTTCTTTCTTGTTGGTTCCCTCACCACCTGCTGCAGACCCAGTCTAGCAGCTATATCATTTAGCACTTGGCCAGCTCAGTCAGTAGTGGTGCTACTGCGCCATTCGTAGTGATGGACATTGAAGTCCCCCACCCAGAGTACATTCTGTGCCCTTGCCACCCTCAGTGCTCCCTCCAAGTGATGTTCAACATGGAGGAGCACTGATTCATCAGCTGAGGGAGGGCGATACGTGGTAATCAGCAGGAGGTTTCCTTGCCCATGTTTGACCTGATGCCATGAGATCATGGGGTCCGGGGTCAATGTTGAGGACTCCCAGGGTGACTCCCAGGGCAACTTCCTCCCGACTGTATACCACTGTGCTGCCACCTCTGCTGGGTCTGTCCTGCCAGTGGGACAGGACATACCCAGGGTTGGAGATGATAGAGTCTGGGACATTATCTGTAAGATATGATTCCATGAGGATGACTATATCAGGCTGTTGCTTGTCTAGTCTGTGAGACAGCTCTCCCAATTTTGGCACTAGTCCCCACATATTAGTAAGGAGGACTTTGCATGGTCGACAAGGCTGCGATTGTCGTTGTCATTTCTGGTGCCTAGGTCGATGCCAGGTGATCCAACCAGTTTCATTCCTTCTTTGTGACTTTTAGCAGTTAGCTATAACTAATTGGCTTTCTAGGCCATTTCAGAGGCATTTAAGAGTCTGGAGTCGCATGTAGGCCAGACCAGGTAAGGAAAGCAAATTTCCTTCCCTAAAGGACATTAGTGTACCAGATGGGTTTTTACAACAACCGACAATAGTTTCATGGTCATCGTTAGACTTTTAATTCCAGATTTTATTTTTGAATTCAAATTCCACCATCTGCCGTGGCAGGATTCGAACCTGGGTGCCCAGTGGGTTATCCTGGGTCTCTAGATTACTAGTCCAGCAACAGTTGTATAGAACACAGCAGACCATCACAATCTGTGAGATCTTTGCTGGAGTACAATGAAGGGCTTCACCAGAGCAATCAAGGGACCTGAGTCTCATCTTCAGCAGCCCAGTAGCCTGTTGATGGTCCCGGGGTGGACCCTTAGCTGATATTATATGTCTTCTGTGCTTCGGTGCTTGGGTTCCTCATTAGCTTGAGCAACAATGTTTACAAGACTCAATTCCTGAAGGCACCTGGAGTGGGCTGGGAAAGCTATGACACCTGGGATTGTCTTTTTATGTACATGTCATGGCTTCCCGGGTACCTTACACACATCTGAAGATGGTTGGAATGGTCCAACTCAAGACCAGTTGGACATTGATGGAATGGAAGCCTTTCCTGTTGTTGAAGGCTGCTGTCCAGTCTGTGGGAGTCTTGACACCCACATGAATGCAATGGCTGGCACCCTGCATTTGCCCTGAACTCTTACCATGACCTTTAACCCAGAAGTAGTACGTAAGGAAAATGTGTAACTTCTTTAAAACGTCTATGGAATCTGTAATTGTTCTTAAGAATGTCCATAAAGGACTTTTAAGAGTTTGTCATCAATTGTAAAGGAATCAATTGCAATTTTCTAGGATAATAAGACATGCTAGTCCATGTCACCTAGTGACCTTTGACCTAGAAGGAGTACCAACAAGAAGGAAGTTGAGAAAGAAGCCAGGTGGCTGGCAGAGACAAAGGAGAACTACAAGCAGTAGAGCTGAATGGCAAAGACATAAATGCAGACACAAAGAGAAAACAGACGAGGTAGAAAGAGGAACACAGAGATTTCTTGTGAGGAGAAGAAGCCTGTCAGGAGGAAGTCAGATTTTCTGTTCGGCACAAAAGGAAACAGGAACTCTTGGAGGCACTAGCTAGCTAAAAAGATCTAAAATGCGGAAAGCTGTGTGAATAACTTGGAGACTCTAATGAACTGGGTGTTTTCCCAGAAATGACCGAACTATGAACCAGGGTATTATTTGTTGATCAGTTGAAAAGGAACTCTGTAAAGCTACACCATCAGGATTGTGGCCCAAGGGAGAGAGGGTTCATAGAAGCATGCCTTGCAGATGATAATCATTCACATGAGACTTGGAGGGATGAAAGCTGTCATTGGATTGGACTCTTGACCTACTCTACGTGAATAAAGAACAGCATATTGTGGAACTGTGCAGCTCTGTAGTGCCCCATGTCTGAGGGGAGTGATGCAGATGTGTGTGATTATACAAGCCATCTTTGTTGTATTGATTATTTAGAGTGAAATTTACCCTTTTATTTGAAGTATCATTTGCCTGTTAATTCATATGTCGATTCAGATTTGTGTGAAAGTAAAAGTTGCAGAAAGTGAAATCTTGTTGGCGAGGATCATTTGGTAAATTTGGTTATTTTGGTTTATGGTTCCCCCATGGGAATTGGACAACCACCCCACCTGACTGTCTGGGTCAGTTTGGTAGTGCACATAGTAACTGGCCATCGTGAACAGTGAAGCAGCTCCCACCCAGACAGGACAACCACCTGATGCAGCTCCCACCCAGACAGGACAACCACCTGATGCAGCTCCCACCCAGACAGGACAACCACCTGATGCAGCTCCCACCCTGACAGGGCCACAACTCAATGCAGCTCCCACCCTGACAGGATCAACACCCAAAGCAGCTGCCACACTGACAGGACCACCACTCAAAACAGCCCCTACCATGACAGGACCACCACCCAAAGCAGCTCCCACGCTGATAGGACCACCACTCAATGCAGCTCCCACCCAGACAGGACCACCACCCAAAGCAGCTCCCACGTTGACAGGACCACCACTCAATGCAGCTCCCACCCAGACAGGACCACCACCCAAAGCAGCTTCCACGCTGACAGGACCACCACTCAATGCAGCCCCTACCATGACAGGACCACCACCCAAAGCAGCTCCCATCCTTATGAGCCCCCTGTCACCAGCTGGCATTTTTATATCTCAGAACAATGCAGAAATGACACTAGTTTCTATGTGTGTGACAGGTTTTATTTACAATGCTTTAAAATGTCTGTCTATGCTTCCAGCTCTGGCTTCCACCTTTTCCTACAGCTTTGCTTATTTTTCCCTGAATCCACGCTCAGGCTTAATCCATCAAACACAGTGAGCATCAATAGTAATCAAACACAGAACAATTGAACACTGCACACCTCACTCTCCCTTGGAAAGTCAAGTCAAAATGCCTGGTTGGCACAGACAGCATTGACTTTGTTGCCACCACCTTTAACTGGTCGAAGATCTGAAGTCCCACGGGCAGGATTTTTAGCTCGGTGGGTAGGCACGCGCCCGACCTGACCAAACGTGAAATGATGTGCGATGACGTTGGCTGAGCGTGCCAACGTCAACACGCAGTCGCAAGATATTTTGGTCGGATTCGGCCGGCAGTGTGCCCACCAACAATTAAAAAGCCTATTACGGCTAATAAGTTATCAATTGTGCTGAATTTTTCACTGCCTGTTCAACCTAACGGTTGGGGAGGCAGACAAAAAGGCTGAGTGGCCTTTGCATCCCATGGGCAGGATGAGGTTTCCAAAATCAAATACAAATAAAATAAAAACTTTAATTTTTAATTAAAAGCATGTCCCTGAGGGGACATGTTTCATTATTTTTTTCTGCTCTTTATTATTTTTTAAAATATCTCTTCATCTCCCTGAGGCATGGAGCTGCCTCAGGGAGATTATTCAGCGCTCCCTTACATGCATGCGCAAAGTTTGCACTAGGCCTGTTCACCCTCCTCCCCCCGACCATACAGGCAGCTCTCAGCACTGCCGCTCGCGTATCACGCGTGTAAAATCGCAGAGCGATGCCGAACCCAGGCGGCAGTCAGCTTCCCGACCGCCTCCGCCGAACCCGCAGGCCAAGAGCAAAATTCTGCCCCATGATTCCTCTGCACCGTTCATTAAATCCAAAGCGCCCCATTAAGTTCCGTTCAATTGCATGTAAATTCAAGTTAATTACCCTCTAAACGAGTTAAATTACTGTCCCACTGCATCACTGTGGTCTTTTCAACAGCTCACAAAATTCAGAACTAACATCAAATGTCAGGGTACATGCAAGTACATCCCATCCTGAGATTTTTAATATCGCAATTAATTTTATTTTGATTTTGATTAATTTATTGATAATTCTCACAAGCATTTTCTTTACTTTTCAGGCTTTCTCTGTAAGTGAAACTATTTTAATATCTATTTTCAATGTCCTCTGGGATCGCTCAGCAGCTGCTTCTAAGCTTATGCCTCCTCTACCTCTAGCCCCAGCTTTGGGTCTTTGGAAATGGGCTGGATATAAAAGTCATTCTGTCTGTTTTATTGTACTGTAACCCAGGAGCCCAGCTTCTGTCTAATTCCTTCATTCTTACAGGTGCACAACATGGATTAGGCCTTCCACCAGTAGAATATGCAGTTACTTTGTCAGTCTGCGCTCCTCATTCCTCACTCATTGTTAGGATCTGGGAGTTACTTCCTGTATGGGGTAGTTGCTGATTGCAGGCTCAAATTCATTATCCAGCTCTCTAGCTAGGTGCCAGAACAGCTGTACTTTACCAACAATTTCCCCAAGATTGATAAAACTGTCTCTGTGGTTCATTAAAAAAAATTGATAAGATAGCATAGCCATCAATTTCCTCCCCTATTCTTTCAGTGTAAAATTAATGGGGTGTTCATGCCAGTGAGATATATAGCATAAATAATCAAGGATAACTGGACTGACATACAACAAAGCATGAACATTTCTGCGATTGCACTTCAAGGCTAGCCGTCATTCAAGTATAGTGTAAAAATTGCTCTCGTGTTCAAAATGAACCCTGCCAAAACCATTCAGATGAACTGTAAATTGGAATGGCATCCAGAAATATTCAGCACAAGACTATTGATTTTAAATAGGTTAAGTTGTTCCTTATGTAGCCGAAAATGAGGGGGTGGTTGAGGAAACTGAAAACCACAAACGGAGAAATTTTGTAGTACATTTTTGCTAAGTAAGTATATTGTGATGCTCTGGCTCCAGTAGTGGTTAGTTCGGTATTGTGTGCCATTGCCATAGTGTCTGGGAAGAGGTTTGGTTTCATATGCCTCAGCATGTGCAATACAGAAATACCAAGCCACAACCTGATAAAAAATCTCAGCATCTATACTGAGGTTAAAACCAAGTATTCTGCTAATGTGTTTAACTTTTTAAAGCTTTTATAAAAGTCAATTTCTCTTTGCAATTATTCCTACTGTTTAAACATGTGCTTGTAAAACATTTTTCAAGGTCTTTCTTTATAATGCTGCCCATGTAGGAAGTGTTTTTTTGTGGTATGGATTATCTAGAGCTCACTACTAATAAAGGAGCTACAACAAAGCAAGCTATAAATGTACCAGGTCAGAAATCTTAATAAAGAGTATCTGCAGTAGAAACAACCAGGATCTTGCGATCTCAATAGATGCAAATGCTGAGAAGTCCACTGCTTTGAAGGACACAACAGCACAGCAACTTCAATGAAACCCAGTTACACTCAAACCTGGAAGTTGCAGTGCACCTGAATGGGCTCCGCAGGAACCCATGGTGACAGTTTCGCCAGGAACTTGGGCTTATTGCTCAGTAGTTGCATTTCTTTTTATAAAACAAAAACAGAAATATCTGGAAAAACTCAGCAGGTCTGGCAGCATCGGCGGAGAAGAGCAAAGTTGACGTTTCGAGTCCTCATGACCCTTCAACGGTTCTGTTAAACAAGTACCTAAATATTCTAATCCCATTTCCAGCTCTAGGCCCATGGCATCACAAGTGCACATCCAAATACTTCTTCAATGTTATGAGGGTTTTTGCCTCTACCACCCTTTCAGGCAGTGAGTTCCAGATTCCCACCACCCTCTGAATGAAAAAATTCCTCCTCACATCCCCTCTAAACCTCCTGCCCCTTACCTTAAATCTATGTCCCCTGGTTATTGATCCCTCCACCAAGGGGTAAAGTTCTTTCCTGTCTACCCTATCTATGCCCCTCATAATTTTATACACCTCAGTCATGTCCCCCCTCAATCTCCTCTGCTGCAAGGAAAATAACCTCAGTCTATCCAATCCCTCCTCATAACTAAAACTCTCCAGCCCAGGCAACATCCTGGTAAATCTCCTCTGCACTCTCTCTAGTGCAATCACATCCTTCCTATAATGCAGATTCCAGAGCTGCACGCAAGACTCTAGCTGTGGCCTAACCAGCGTTTTATACAGTTATACCTTAAGAGACCGGTGGACATGCACACCAAGGTCCCTCTGATCCTGGGTACTTCCCAGGGTCCTACCATTCATCGTGTATTCCTGTGCCTTGTTTGTCCTGCCCAAGTGCGTCACCTCACACTTATCCGGATTAAATTCCATTTGCCACTGATCAGCCCATCTGGCCAGCCCGTCTATATCCTCCTGTAATCTAAGGCTATCCTCCTCACTATTTACCACCCCACCAATTTTCGTGTCATCCACGAACTTACTGATCAACCCTCCTACGTTCAAATCTATATCGTTTATATATACCACAAACAGCAAGGAACCCAACACTGATTCCTGTGGAACCCCACCGGACAATTTCTATTCTTCCCACTAAAATGGACAACCTGATATTTCCCCACATTATACTCCATCTACCAAATTTTCACAGACTCGCTTAACCTATTTATACCCCTTTACAGATTCTTTCAGGAGAACTTAATGAGGGCAGCAGAGGGCCCAAAATCTGCCACCAAAATTGGCAGCACCACCGCCGACCAGATCCCTGGGAGCATTGAGGGAATTAGGCCCCTAATTGGCAGTGCAAACCCTGACCGGCGCTCCCAACTCCACATGAGACATTTAATTGTTGCACTTACCCCAGGAGGGTGGAAATCAAGTCTCCAAGAACTGCCAGACAATCAGAAGTGTTTGTGGTGGCTGCTTCATTGGGGGATCCCTGGATAACAGTAAGTGAGTGTGGAATGGGGTTAGGCAAAAGTGGGTTGGAGGCAAGGAGTGCAGGGGGTGTGGGAGGAAAAGACAGGGGGAGGTGACTCTCAGCAGGCCCCCCCCACCACCCCTTCCCGATGTCAGATCCCTCAATCAGACACTGCATACCTTTGAATGAGGAACTGCCCACCCACACCAGGCTACAGACAAACCAAACAGGATTTATCACTCTTCACACATGGCAAGCCCCCCCCCCCCAACCCGCTGCCAGCTGAATACCAGTGGCAGAGGGTTGAGGCCTTTCAGTGGTCCTGCCTGACCAAACAGTCCCCCACATCCTGCTTCATAATTCAACTCCAGTGGGGACAGCAAATTTTGCCCTTAGAGCTCTCCTAATTTCTCAGGCCATAATGCGCTCGGTCCTTCCATCCAAGTCAATAATATAGACCATAAATAGTTGAGACCACAGCTCAGATCGCTGTGGCACAGTCACCTAAAATTAACCCATTTATCTTGATTGTCTGTTTCCTGTTAGTTAGCCAATCCTCCAGCTTTGGTAATATATCACCACCAATACCCTGAGCTCTTATCTTGTGTAGTAAACTTTTAGGCAGGACCTTAAACATGGCAGGATTTCCTGTCCTACCTCCTGAAAAGGAGTGTTAATTGGCTGGAAACCAGACTTTCACCCTCTGCAGTTCCCAGATTGAAAGTCCCAGAGCCCAGAGCCAGGTAAGCGCAGACGTTCTCATGGTGTGGTGGAGAGGTGAGACTCAAGGAGGGGTTGGGGTGACAGTGTGGGGGATCTTGAAGGAGAGGTAGGTGGGGAAGGAGCACTTACAGGGGGCTGACTTGGGGGGCTGGCTTCCGATGTGGAAAGGGGGCAATTGAGGGAAATGTTGACCTGCCAGGCTTCCCCCCCCAAGCCCCTGAACTCAGAATTGAGGCTGGGTGGGAAACAGCCATTAAGTGGTCATTACCTTCCTTAAGGGCCACAACTGGGACAAGGATGAGCCTGCCAGCCTAGGCCTTGCCTGTCCTACTGTAAAATTGCAGAGACATCGGGGCGGGCAGGAAGGCAGTAGCAAGGCCTTCAGGGGAATTTTACGCACCCCTGCCTGTGCCCCCACCAATAAAATTTTGTCCTTTATGTGGCACTAATCGAACACCTTTTAGAAACCCTAACACACTACATCTACTAGTTCCCCTTTATCCAACCCTCAAAGGACTCTAATAAATTTGTTAAATAAGATTTCACTTTCACAAAACCATGTTCATTCTTCCTGGTTGTATTATGATTTTCTAAAATCGCGCTACTACTTCCTTAACAATGGATTTCAGCATTTTCCCGATGACAAATGTTAGGCTAACTTGGCCTCATCTCTTGAATGGAGGTGTTACATTTACAATTTTCCAATCTGCTAGAAACATTCCAGAATCTAAGGGCAGAATTTTCAGGTTGGTCGGTGGGCACACGCCTGCCCTGATTGGAAGCAAAATCGCTCAAGATGACGTCGGGCGAGTGCCCCAACATCATCCCGCGCTCGCGTGATATTTCGGTCGGTGGGCACATGTGAAAGTCGGAAGCGCACCAGCTGACAATTAAGAGGCCAACTAAGATAATTGAAGTGGCAATAGCCTTCAGTTTTACATTGCCTGTCCAACCTTATGGCTGGCGGACGGGCGAATCCACCAGGCGGACTTTGCATTTTTCTTCAAACCTCATCCATGGGCAGGGATGAGGTTTCTGTGATGAAATAAAATATAAATAAATTTCTATGCACAGTATTTTTAGTAACTAAATTTTCAGGTGATTTATTATGATGCATGGACACTTTCTTTCAGCTTCTGAAGCCTTTATTTTTGATTTAACAGGTCTTCAGCTCCCTGAGGCAGCTCTCTGCCTTCAGGAAGCTTTTATTCAGTACTCACTCACGGCCGCGCTGATGTCAGCGCCTGCCCTCCTCCTGCCCCCACCCCGGCAGCATTGAACATCTCAGCGTGCATTTCATGCTGACTGGCCATTAATTGGCCAGCCAGTGTGAAATCGCGGTTGGGGCCCGATCACAGCTGGCAGTCCGTTTCCCGGCCAATCCCACCAATCGCGGCTACTCACCGACTTAAAAATTCTGTCCTAGGAAATTTTGGAAGATTGCAGCCAATACATACACTATCTCTGCAGCCACTTCCTTTGATGTACCTGAAGAAGAGTTGAGGGAGGAGGCCGGAATAGGACTGGACCAAGAAACATTCCCTATATCCCACAAAAAGAGACATAGCTAGGACCTTTGCAGGTATCCTTGGCAACATCTTCTGTTTGAAGGAAGTGAAACGAGTTAAAAGTGAATTTGTTCAATGAGCATTCAGCCAGGTAGAGCATGGTGGTCGTGGTTGAAAACTGGTTGGACTTCAATTCAAGGAGGAAGTGGAGAGCCCCCAGGCTGCCCTAGTGGGGAATGGGGATGGAGGAATATTGGACACCCATGGTGGAGAGCAGTCAGTTAGGACCAGGAAACTGGAGGATGCAGGTGGGATCGACTGGACAAGGGGAGAAAAAACAGAGTCAAAATATACAGTGTGGCAGGAGCAAGCTGAAATGAGAGCATTAGCAGGGCAGGCCTGGTGTGGAAGGAGGTAGAGGCTGGCTTTTCACGGTTGGGGAATTGTGAGGTGGGAAGCTTAGGAGGGAAGATCTCCGGAGGAGATGAGGTCAGTGACACTTCTGGAAATAATGGCTTGATGTCCAATTGTGGGGTCTGGAGGACACATGAGGAAGTGTCGGAGAGTTGGTGTTTAGCCTCTACTGGGTGGAGGTCAGTACGCCTGAAAATAACAGAACTACCCTTGTCAGCAGGTTTGATAACAATGTTAGTGTTGGACCTGAGAGAACCAAGAGTGCAGCAAGTTCAGAGGGACTTAAAAACAACCTGCATCTCTTAAATGGGAGATACATTCTGGCTGGAACAGGTACCATGAGTCATTCTAGAAGTCAGTTTGACCTGGGAAAGACAGGAATGAAACAACATGGCATGGAGCGAGCTCCAGAGTTCTCCAGTGCAGCACTGGAGGCCTTGGTGTAGCATGGGGACAGGAAGAGAGAGGTCCTCAATATACAAGGGTCCATGAAACCCTCCAGCCAAACCCTGAGAAAACATTGGGAGCAATTAGCTGTGCAAGTCAATGTCAATAGTGTAGCCCCAGGGAGCTCGATGCAATGCTTAAAGAAGTTCAATCATTTCGCACAAATGGTCACGGTCAGTGAATTCATCTTCAAATGCCAATTTCCACCAGCTGCACCATTAGCCTCGCACAATGTTCAAATAACCAAATCCCCATCACTCACCTACTAATAATCTCAATCAATCATGACTCATACCTGACATTCGTAGCTTCACCTCACTTTCACGTACTTAACGCTGCTGCCAGCCTCAGACCCACATCACATAGCTTGCAGGCACTTCTAGTTTTTCACTCATGAAGCCACATCACCCAAACACAGTATGCCACTCTAACTTACATAATTTCCTCTCCCTTGCATACCTAAATGAGAGGCGAAGGCATAGCTGTTCATCCTTATTCCCATCGTGAAGGCAGTGCTTGCCATTACAGGAGCAGCCATGACCAGTGATGGGCTGAAACCATTAGTAATGGATGATGTTATGTTAACACCTAACTCTCCTTCTCACATTCCAACTCCCCACTTATCGCAGCACCTCTTCAGATTTACAAGGTGCAAACAATTTAAGGTGCTTTTCCCCACCTCTCACCCTGACCCTATCTTTGTGCCTTTCTCCTTTCAGGTCCCCAAGAACTGCAATTTGGCCAGGCAGGAGCAGGAAGTGGTAGAGGAATAACAGACTGATGGTGAAAAAACAGCATCACTCGCTCTGATACTGGCAGCCAACAGCTCAGATACTGACACTGGATACCTTAGGAGTTAGTTTAAAGGTGGGGTCTGCACATGGTGAGACACCAGGTACAAGTGCCTGCTGCCAGGGCACAAGGAAAGGTAGTGCAGGTGCCAGCTCCCCGGAGGGTGAAATCATTCACATGTTCTGCTATAGAGGACTTCAATGGTGTGACGCATGGAAACAGGCTGATGGGTATTCACACAGAAATGCTTGGTGTCCTAGCAAGTCTATCATAAAGTCTGTGGTCACTGTAAAGAACATAGAAGAGCCTGGCATCAATCTTGCACAGGGCTTTGCACAGAGCGTGGAGCCAATACTTTCCATTGTGCAAGTGTTGACCAATGCCCTGAGAACATACACAGACCCAACCATCATGCAGCGTTAGATGGTCAATGCCTCAGCTTCCATGGTCGCACAAGTAGAAAGCCACTCATTGTCTGACTACTAGAGCAGAAGCTCAGACTGAAGCTAGGTCAGCTCAGGTCTCTGCTGTCAGGACTGTACCAGTGCTCAAAGGAACTTGCATGATCTCACAGCAGTACATCGATCTGCGCTCCAGCAAATTACAAGGATTGCTGAGAAAAGGCCTTGGGGGAGTGGCATTGGCTCTGTGGAGTATGAACCAATTGCCCTCTCTCAGGATGGCAGCATTCATTCTCCCACCACTGACATTCAACTGGTTCTTGATAATCAGCCAGCCAGCCACTAAGTAGCACAGAGTTCACTTCAACGGAGAACATGTCTACAGAGTAATCACCTCAGAAATTTGGGAAGGGATGGAATTTGGTGCAGTGAGGGAAGAGTTGGTGTTCTGGTAGTTAAACAAAACAGAGTAGCCCAAGAGAGAGAATGAGGAACTGCAAAACCTGACAGCTGAGGTCTAGAGGCATTAATCAAATGAGCAGTTAGGTGATTGGCTAGTGAGGTTTTCAGTTTTTTCTCTAAACTAAGATAATAGCTTAAACTTGGGGACCAGGGCGATATAAGTAACATATTAAATTTATAGCTTAACTTGTTATACCACTTGACATAGCTACAAATAATCATTGAGTGATATTTCAAGACATGAAATCTTAATTAGTTAAACAAAATAGACTTAGCTGGGCAGGTGATGTCTTGCAGCTGTGGTATGTTGGAGATGTTAGACACCAGCTTGATTCACAGCAACCACATCTGCAGTAAGTGTCTGCAGCTTGGGAACTCTGGCTCAGAATTGATGAGCTGGAGTCCAAGCCTCAGACATTGTGATGCATGAGGAAGGGAAAAAGTTACCTGGACACTTTATTCCAGGAAGCAATCACACCCCTTAGTTTAAGTACTTCAGATTTGGTCTGTGGTTAGGAGGTTAGGGACAGGAGGGTGTGACTGCAGGTAAGGCAGGTGACGGGATCCAGAAGATAGCACTTGAGGAGCCTCAGCCCTTGCACTTGTCCAACAGGTACAAGTTTCTTGTAGCTTGTATAATGAGCAGGGACTTTTGGAAGGATGAGGAAACTGACCATGGTATAGTTAGGAGGAAAGATACTATTCTCTGCAGCCAAGAGAGCAAGTCCCAAAAGCTGTGTTGTCTACCCAGTGCCAGGGTTAAGGACATCTCCTTGGAATTGGAGAGGAAGTTGAAATGAGAGGGAAGGGTCTAGTTTTTGTGGTCCACATAGATAGGACAAAAAGGTTCTGTTAAAGGAGTATAAGCAGCTAGGGGCTAAATTTAAAAGCAAAACCATAAAGATAATTATCTGTACATTACTACCTAGGCCACATCAAGCAAATTAGCATAGGGTAAATAAGATCAAAGAGTTGAATGCATGTTTCAAAGTTGGTGTGGTTCCGTGGGGCACTTGCACTGGGGAAAGAGGGTGCTGTTCCATTGGGATGAGCTTAACTGGGATCAATGTCCTGTTGAATCAAATAACTGGGACTGTAGAGAGGGCTTTAAATGTAATAGTTGGGGTGGTAGGGAGATGTTTCAGGTGAGGGGAAATTTAGAAAGTTAGAGAAAGGACAGGATCACAGTTCAGGGTAATAATATGGATAATGATAACCAGAGTGTGACAGGAAGGGATAGACCATACAGACATATGACTATAGCAGTAAAGAGGGTCAGAAAAGGGAAAGTGGTAAAATGGAGGAATTAAGGGTTCCTTATCTGGATGCGCATGGTATACGTAACAAGATAGATGAATTGATAGTATAAATAGAAATAAATAGGTATGATATGATAGCCATTTTAGAGACATGGTTGCAAGGTTGGGAACTGAATATTCAAACGTATTTGACATTTTGCAAGAATAGGAATAAAGGAAAAGGAGGTGCTCTAATTCTGTTAATAAAGGATAAGGTCAGTACAATAGTGAGAAATGATCTTTGCTTGGAAAATCAAGGTGTAGAATCAGTTTCGATAGAGATAAAAAATAGTAAAGGAAGAAAGTTACTGGTGGGAGTAGTTTTTAGGCTGCCTAACAGTAGTTTCTCTGTTGGACAGAGTATAAATCAAGAAATAATGGAGGCTTGTAAGAAAGTTATTGTAACAGTCATAGGTTTTAATCTTCAAATGGATTGGACAAATCAAATTGGCAAAGGTAGCCTTGAGGATGAGTTCATAAATTGTATTCAGGACAGTTTCTCAGAATAAAACATTGTAGAATTAACCAGGGAAAAGATTATTTTATACATGGTAATGTGTAATGAGACAGGATTAATTAATGATCGCATAGTAAATGATCCTGTATAGAAGAGTGATCATAGCATGCTGGAATTTCACATTCAGTTTGCAAATGAAACACTGGGTCGGAAACGAGTGCCTTAAACTTAACTAAAGGCAATTACAAAGGTATGAAGGTGGAGTTGGGTAAAGTGGACAGGGAAAATAGGTTAAAAGGTAAGACAGTGGATAAGCAGTGGCAAACATTTAAGGAAACATTTCATAACTCTCAACAAAAATATATTCCAATTGGAAAGAAACATTCGATGAGAAGTTAGAACAGTCCTACTCCTGCTCCTATTTCTTATGTTCAGCCCAGACTGCGTTGCCCATGCTGAGAAAGTATAGTTTAAAGATATGCCTACTAAGGTCAGAGCTGCACAAGGTCATCCTACAAGTCCATCTGCAGTCTCCTCTACTGGAAGTCAACAGTCTTCCACCAGCCATGCTGCAGCCACTGAAGCACCCTATAGGACAGGCAAAGGCACTTGCAAGATATGCACAAAGGAAATGCAAAAGGATGATTAGTTTGGAATATTGGATAGTTGGTTAGAAAAAAACTTGTCTTCTCTAAAGTGATCCAGACAGCAGAACTGTTGCCTAAGCACCCCAATGGCCTGCTCAATCACATTTCATGTGGCAACATATCTTTCACTACATGCATGCTGCCCATGTGTTTGTGGGCTACACACCGTAGTCATGAGCCATGTAGTCAGCAGATAATCCTTGTCACTCAGTAGCCGCCCTTTCATCTCTCATGGTGGCTCAAATGCCGATGGCAGAGCAGACAAGCATAGTATCAGTGCTGCCAGGATAATGGGCATTGATCTGCCAGGTATACTGAGCATGGTCACGCACCAACTGCACATTGAGAGAGTGGAACCCTTTGTGATTGCATTTAAATGTGACACCCACAAAGCAATGTGTGTGCAGTCATTTAGCACCCTCCATCATGGAGAAACCTGATCTCCTTAGCAAAGCCATGTGTTCACTCTCCCTGATTCTCTCTGGAAAAAGAAAAGGCAATGAATTCCCTTTTCTTCGCAACCAGTGCATCAATCACCTCCCTAATACAACAGTGGACAATGAACTTGGGAAGTTGGAGAGTTACCCTGCTCCAGACTGGAAGGAGCCCAAAGATAAAAGTTCATGGCCACGGTCACCTTCACAGCCACTGACAGGGGCATCTTCACCCTACTCTGAAGCTGCCGATTTGACTGCAACAGGTGGAAGATTTCAGTGAGCACTTCCTTAGTCAAACAGGTGCCAAATGCACTGTTCATTGCTGGGGTTAATTGAGACAGGCAAATTACTTCCTAAAGGCCCTGAGTGGATATGATCTCCTGCTGAGAGCCATTGTCCCCTTCTATCCCCTCCCTCTTTGAGCAGCTTGTCCTCCCCTGCTGGTTATGCTCATTCTCCACCTTGCTGCAGGCCAAGCGGGATGGAAACCACTACACCCATGAATGACAGCAAGTAGTCTGAGCAGGACCTGTGAAGTCAGAACCAAGGCCTTCACCAAGTAGACACTTGACGATCTGGCAGCTGGTTCAAAAACAGTGCAGGCAACCCCAGGAAGGCTGCATATGTCAGAGTTGCTACAACGACATGGCTGCAAACAAAGATGTGGATGCCAGGTGGGAGGTAAGGTCGGCTGGGCACTCAGCATCCCGTTTTTCCGATGAATGCCTCGCTGCCCTCCAGGAGGCAGTGTCCCCAGAGATGGGAGGAGGCCACCGCACCTCACAAAGACAGCATGGGAGGAGGTGGCAGGCTGGATGAGCAGCCATGATATGGTGCGGCGCCCTTGGGTACATTGCCTGAAGAATTGAATGCAGAATTCCTGCTGCATTCAGGAAGGGTGAAGACTGTGTTGGCATGTGTCAGTGTGTTGAATTGTTTTGGGCTGGCCATCCTCCCTGTGGGCCTCAGGGGTGTTAGAGTCTGAGAGCCAAATGTCAATGACACTGGAGCTGGCCAAGGGGTGACCTCTGGCTGCTTTGACTGAGTACCTTGAGCCTCAAAGGCCAGGACTCGGATGTGCCCTGCAAGGTGCTCCTCAGGTGGGGTTGGCCAGGCTGCAATGGCGTTGCAGATAGAGAGTGGACTAATCAATGCTCCCCTGTCCTTTCAGGAAAAGACATCCCATAACAATATTGAGAGGTTGCAGACTAGCAGAGGACTCCCCCCCACCTCCTCATCCTCTCCCGGTACGAGCAGGAGTTCTTGGAGCTCGAGAGGCACCTTATACTTCAATCAACTGGCAGCAGTGGGGGCAGGGTGCCAGACAAAGGCAAGAGTGCAGTGCACTGAGGTGAGAGTTTCAGATGCTGCAAATATTCTTGTGCAGTCTCATCACTGATGGGAGCTTCCAGACTGGATTCCTCATTAATCATTGAAAGACGAAGGTACCATGATGCACATCTCCATTGTCTCACCAGCATCCCTGGTACACACAATGACAGTGTCATGACTTAAACTAATGACATGTCCTTCTTCTCCCTTAGATCTGCCACCAAGCAGCGAAGCGCATGACCTCCAGGAGCTACCCCTGACCCCGGAGGACCATCATGCTCCCGAAGCACCTGCGTCACACCCACTCTCTAAACCAGGCTCCAGTGCAGATACCAGCACCTCCGTGGGCATTAGTTTAGCGGCTAATATCTTGGCACACATTGATAAAGGCACTTTGCACTGGCTTGATCCGGAGGCAGAGAGTGCCCAGGGCACCGGCAGTCAGAGGACTGCTGGAGAACAGGATGATGCTCAGTCGAAGGCTGATAATGGAACTCTGAATTCGTCCATTAGACAGCAGATGCTTGATGATCAGCGGGGTGTGCGGGAGGATCTGGCAAAGATCCATGATGGTATGCATGCCATGGTCTCCATTGTGGAGGAGTCCCTACGGAGCGTGAGCACTGTGTTGACCCTCATGGCTGAGCGCACTGCCTCCTCTGTGGAGAGAGTGGCAACTGTCATGGAGACGCTTCTCCAGGAACAGAATGAGGGGTTCCTGGTATGGCACACAGACCTGCAAGCCCTCACACAGGCACCAACATCAGGTGGTCAATTGTTTTGTGAAACCTGGATGACCATTCTTGCCCATACCAATTCCACAAATATTAAATACTTTCCCAGTTTTTGGACCATTACTGGGCAGCCACTAGGCTGCTCAAGACCCAGAATGCCAGTCGAAGCTTAGAATACCAGGTCTAAAATAAGGGCAGGATCCTCATTTCAGTATTGATTGGGTGTAGGCCTTTGCTTTGCTAAACTTGTGATCATTTTGCATGTTTTGGGCCCATAAAGAAAAACATTTCTTTAGATTTGCATTAGCTATTGGATCTATCCCATGCCCCCTCTTCATGTTCTTGAGAAGCAGATGAATACCAGCACTAGGCCCTGTTCTAGTTTCTATCTGCCAACCACATTTATTGAACAATAAAAGGAAGAGAAAGTAAATAACAGTAATGACAGTTATATATTTACAGAGTGGATGCTAGTTTATGCTAACTGGTCATGTAACAAGAATCATAAATGGTTCACATTTTCTATCCTAAATTATACTTAATAATTAATTTTGTAGCATATTGTCATATAATGGAGTATGTTAGACTAAGTTCTACAAAGGGTTAAACATAATAGTCTGTGATGTCAAAGAAGGAAGTGACATATAATCATGTGATCTGAGAGTTTAGGAGAAAGCTGCAAGGAAACAAACCAGAGTAAGGGTGTGTTCTCATAACTCTAAATATGTTGCAATAAAATTAGTGTTTGCAGTTCGCAGTCTTCAGGAGTTAATGAAACTACTCCAACCCAACCACACAATAATATATGCTGGCAAATGGTAAAAAGATGGTAATAGAAAAATCCCTACCTTTAGCAGAGAGTTTCAAAAAAAATTGCAGGCCTAAATTAGGCTGAAGTATGGCTAAAGTGGTACAAGTGATTCGTTTGATTTCACATACCATCTGGTCTCGCAGCAAGGCCAGACTATGAGCAGGTCAGTACACTTTTGTATGCAATGGTTGACTCTGTGGATGACCTTTTAGTTACCTTTGGGAACATTGAGGGTAGAGTCACATATGCCAAAGTCATTGATGCATTGTAGACATATTTCAATCTCCATAAGAACATCATCGTGGAACGCGTAAAGTTCAATAAACGCACCCAAAGGCACAGGGAAAGCAATGCTGCATTCATTTATGATTTGTACCAATCAGCAGAAAATTCTGAGTATAGTAATCTGAAAGAGGAGCTAATTCATCACTGAATAGTTGCTGGAGTATTAGATGATGCTTATCAGATAATTTGTAGTCCCAGAGGACTTGACCCTGGCGAAGTTGATGCAAATAAACAGGCAGCCGAGGTCAGGAAGCAGAACCAATCCGTAGTCAGAGGAGAGTGAGACAGCTCCAACCCTAAAGTAGTAGATACAGTTGAATTCATCAGATATGAAAAAGAGAAAACAGAAGAGACATCTGGCATGAAAAGCAATTAATGGTGGCAGCCTAGATTAGCTGTTGCTGGTGGGAAGGAGAAAGGAATGGGCGCAGAATTGTCCTGCCAAAGATACCAATATCTTTGGTGCAAAAAGGTGAGGCATTTTCAGGCAGTATGTCGTACTAGAGAAGATGGGCAGAACACTCAAAAAGAAACTTTTGAAAGGAAACAGAATCCATTATGTTGAAGATTCACAAGACATTGGGATACCCTTCTTAGGAGAGATTAAAGAATTAAGCAGGAACTACTGGAGTGCAAAGATCCTGGTAGAAGGCCACAGGACACCCTTTAAATGAAATAATGGTGCAGTCATTTTAATTCTTTCAGATGCTGAACCATGGTTAAACAAAAAAGTTCTTCAACCATTCTACAAAAAGCTACATGGACCAGGAGAAACAGAGCTGAAGGTTCTGGGAGAATTAACAACTACTTTAAAGCACAGAGAGAAAGTAATCACTGCATGTAATTCAAGGTCATAGTTTCTTACTTTAGGTAGAAAGGCACGTATGGAAATGAATCTAATCCCTAGAATAGGAGAAATAAAAAGTGGCAAATTTCCAAAGTTATTTATAGATTTGGGAGAGCTAAAAACAATGTTTTGTACAACACTAAACCTAGAAGCGAAACCAATATGCTTGTATGCACTCAGAAAGGTTCCACACCCACTACCTCCATAGGTAAAGAAAGGGATCGATTCATTGGTAAGACAAGGATTCATTTCACTCGTAAAAGAGCGAATGAGCTGATGCTCAGGGCTAGTATTGGTTCTGAAGTGAAACGCTTCCATAAAAATGTCAGTCTTACACAATTCAATAAAGCTGTGGGAAGAGAAGTTCATTGAATGGTATCAGTAGATAAGAATTTAGCTAAATTAGGGAAGAACTCAATATTTTCTAAATTAGATACTAACAGTTGATTCTGGCAAATATCACGAGAAGAGGAATCCAAGTTTCTCACGACTATCATAATACCATTTGGAAGATAAAAGCAAAATACTGTGGATGCTGGAAATCTGGAAAAAAACAGAAAATGCTGGAAAAACTCAGCATGTCTGACAGCATCTGTGGAGAGAGAAACAGAGTTAACGTTTCCAGTCTGTGTGACCCTTCTTCAGAGTTCATTTGGAAGATTCTGTTTTAACAGATTGTCCTTTGGAAATAATATCAGCACCAGTGAGCTTTCAAAGAGCAATGTCAAATCTTTTAGAGGGCTTAGGAGTAGTTTGCCACAAGAATGACATGTTGATATATTGGTCCACTCAAGCTGAGCATGACATGAGAGTGACAGCAATACTGAGAAGAGGCAGGTTTGACACTCAACAGTAAATGTGAGTTTTCACAGCCAACAATCAGGTTCTTGCTTACATAGTGAGTACATCAGGAAAAAGGTTAATCCCCTGAAGACCAGAGTCATAAAAAAATTTCCAACTCCAGGAAACATTGCAAGATTACAAAGGTTCACGGGAATGATGAATCAAGTGGCAACATTTCTTTAAAAAAAAGAAACTTAACAGAGCTCAACGAGCCACCACGTCATGATGTTACACCAAGACAATGAATGGTGTTGGGAAGAAGCACATCAGAAATCATTAGAAAAAATCAAGGAGAGTTTGATGATATCAGAGATATTAGCACATTACAATTTGGAATTACCTATAATAATAGCAGTGGATGCATCCTCTACAGGACTGGGCGCAGTACTTTTTCAGTTACAAAGAGACGGAAATGCAGATCATTCTATTGTGCATTGTGTTCATTAACAGATACAGAGAAGAGATACACTGTAATCGAAAGGGAAACATTAGCAGCCACATGGGCATGCGAGAAATTTGCTGACTATGTCTTGGGTCTTCACATTATGATAGAAACAGAGCATAAACATTTAGTCACACTACTGAATTTGAAAGAGCTTACAGCTATGCCATCAAAAGTTCAAAGGTTTAACTTAAGATTGATGAGGTTTGATACTCATACAGTATATGTTCAAGGGAAGCAACAGAGCACAGTAGAAGCATTATCAAGCATTGAAATAGCGAATCCAGAAAAATGTGATATTGAATTTGTGGAAAAAGTTGAGGAGCTTGCTATAGTGACAGTCCACACATTACCAGCAACTACAAAAACATTGAGTTAAATCAAAGAGGCTCAAAAATCAGGCAAGGAATGTAAGCAGATCAGAGAACTTTGCATCAGAGGATGGCCAACATATATACCATATAGTACTATCTTGAGGCCATACTTCAAGCAATGAGTACATCTGACAGTGATCGATGATTTACTGGTATACGATGATAAAATAGTAATCCCAAGGGCATTGAGACTTGAGGTCTTACAATGCTTGCATCAAGGTCATTTTAAGTGCAGAAGCAGGGTAAAGTATTCAGATTGGTGGCCAGATCTCTTGAAATCACATGTACAATTCACAGAAGAACCACCTACCAGTTCAAATTCTGTTCAACAACATCAGAATCAGAGGACCAAAAGCAGAATGAGAAGGCCTTATTCCGTTCAAACGAGAGGAGAATGAGGTAAGGTAGACTAGTGAAGCTACAACACTTATCTGTGCAAGAGAGGGTGAGAACCTCAAAAAACTGGAGAAAGAAAAGAGAGCAAGAAGGGAACATGGAGAGAGAAAGAAAAACTGCATTTCCTACGAGACTTCAAAACACTGAAGTGTTCAGAGTGACTAAGAGACTGAGCTTTGGGTTTCCAGGAACATCAGAGAACATTGAAGTATGAACAAAGACTTGGGGGATATGTAATATAATGGAGTATGTTAGACTAAGGGCAGAATCATCCCAAATTCACACTGTGTGGTAATGAACATGAAAATGAAAAAAAAGATGTTTTACCTGCCAGCCACAATGGCAGGTTTTCATGGTGTATCGTCCCCTTCCCAGCGTATCCTGCCTCCTTAGTATTAGTGTTAGCGCTGGACCACTGGCGGGCGGGCTCGGATTTGCGGGCTTCTTCACCCTGGGTGTAATATTTAAACCACACCAGAACATAGCCTACTTCGTGTCTACAGACCAAGACTGCTCCAGGAGACATATGGCCTCAAAAGCCAGGAAGACAGCAGCCCCTTGGGGCACCTGCTGGACACAGTAGAAGGCAGTAGAAGGCTGCCACGCTGTCCTCTATCGCCACTCAGGCCATAGGAGGTCCACCAGTATTGCCAATCCAGCCGGGGTGGCAGTGGCAGCAGCAGTCAGTGCCACTGGAGCACAGAGGAGTTCAGCCATCCAGCACAGGAAAAGAAATAGTGCTCTCATCCATTCTGGCTTGGTAAGTCAACCACCTCATCATTCTCAGCTCACGCACTCTCAAACCCATCACACATCCCTGGATTTCACACCTCAAGGGACAACAGCACTAACTCGCACACACACCCTCACATCTCCATCAGGCTCATACCCTCTGGAGCTCGCGTCTTCATCCCATCCATTGCTCCACTCACCACACAAACATTCCATGCAGAACCATGCATCCTGCATGCAGTCTCTCCTGTTTTCATGCAGGAGAAGCTGGCTTACAACAGCAGGGAAAGGTCCCAGATCAGGGTGGAGTGGCTGACATTAGGCCCCTGACTCATTTTGAGGAGCATGCCATCATGCTGGCTGGTGAGGACGTTGCCTGTGGCAATGGTGAGGTCCATGGCGAACACCCACATGTGGATCCTACACCACATCATCCCTCTCTCAACGCAACTGAGTGCTCTCCCCTGCTTTTGACCCTGCTGCCTTGCACTAATTATCTCCACTTTGGTTCATAGGAGCTCTGCCAAACGACCAATGCCCTAAGCTGGCCAATCCCTCAGCTCCATCCACATCCTCATCTCCAGCCAAGAGGGCACTTCCTCCATTGAGGAGCTAGTAATAAACAGCCTGGAAGACTCACACCCTCCACCAGTGCAAAGATACACACCTCGGTGGGACCAAGATCTAGAGCAGGCACGGGTTCACAATCTAATGTCACCTCACAGCCATGTGTCCGCAGCAGGCTCAGCTGAGCTCCTCAGCCCTCGGAGGACTGCTGGGGAAGAGGTATCCGTGAGATCCAAGTCTGATGATAAGCCTCTGGACTCGGCCTTCCAGCTCATTGTGGAGAGCCAGCACAAGGCAGGGGGAAAATCACGCAGAGCTGGTGGAAGCCCTCAACAGAGTGGCACGCAGGTCAGTGAAGTGCGGCCACCTGCTCTCTGATGAAGTGATGCCTACATGTGCATGTATGGAGGTCTCCATGGGAAGGATAGCGGATTCCATAGAGACCCTGGTCCAGCAGAACACGGAGATGCGCGCAGATTTGTACCCCAGCGCAGTCGCCATGGGCGAGTTCCTGCAGTGGCAACGTGAGAGGGAAACAGGCACCTCGACATCCCGCCAGAGAGTTCCTTCCCCTCAAATCAGGCCGGGCCTTGGGCACCCGGAGGGAGGTTAAGCGCAGATGGACACCCTAGGTGATCCACTCAGGAATCTCAGAGGTTGTCCCCTCCCTCCAAGTCCCCTTTGCCTGTGACCCCCTCCACCTCATCCTCTGTCACCGCAGAGGGAGCAGCTGGCTCATAGGAGGACAACCAAAGCAAGCTGGGGCCCTCAAAGCCTCGGCTGTCCAGAGGACACACGCTGCAGTCATCAGAGGCAACAGGGCGACCCATTGCACAGGCTGTCTCCACCCCTGCTACAGATGTCATGGCAGCACCTAGAAGAAGTGGCAGGCCTAGAAAAGTTAAGAAATCTTGATCACAAGTGGTTGCATGGGTGAACACACTTTGTCAGTTTATAATCTGAAAATATAATCACTTTCACAGAATAATGTGCAATGTTGTCTTTCAAATTCATTCACAGGCTTCGCAAGTCCTCCCCTGCATCCCCACCCCCACCCGCTCCCAACCTCACCCAGCTCTGGTACACCTTCTCTTCCCACTCATACCTAGACCTTCCTCTATTCACACCGCCGCCACCCACACCCACCACCCCCCTCCCCCCACCCCAGCTGATCATCCATAGCAGCCCATGGTCAAGACTGTGATGTTCCAAAGCAGACCCGAGGCATCAACAGACACCTCCCACCTTCTGAGAGCTTCTTCACAGAGTAGCCATGACCATGAGGAGCCACCCAGCATGCAATGCACGTGTTCCTCCAGGTTCCTGTAACTGTCGGGCTCCAGCGTCTTCTGCTCCTTAGAATGTCCGCAATCTCAGCAAGGCCCCAAAGGTAAGTCCTGACTTCTGCATGTCACACTTATCCAGACGTGTTCTGGGCCGGCGTGTTGTCTCACTGGCATACTGGTAAATTGGGCGTGAGGGGGTGATTCCAGTCAGGCCTTACTTTGGATCCTATTACTGGGATGCAAATCATGTTCATGCCGGCCTCCAGTGGGATTCACGTTCCACCATGACAGACATCATTGGATGATCCCACTTTGCTTTCGTGCCGGCGTGAAAGCGATTTCTGCCCTTCATGCTGACTTCTCCCTCCCCTTTCCCCTTCCCCTTATCCACCCCACCCCCTTGCTCCACCTGCTTGCCATGACAGCCGCTGCCAATAGGACCAGACAATTTCACCCAAAGTTCCACAAAGGATTAACTCTTAATAGTCTGTGATGTCACAAAATGAAGTGACATATACTCATGTGATCTGTCAGTCTAGGAGAAAGCAGCGTGGAAAGAAGTTAGTGTAAGAGAGTGTTTGTAGAACAGTAAATATGTTACAATAAAGTTATAGTGTTTGCTGCTGGCAGGCTTTGGGAGATATTGAAACTACTCCAACTCAACAACACAATAATATACATATAACTGTTCTTTGTATATTTTCCCGAGATGCAGAAGTACCTGGTTAGCTGATTTTCATCATGGGTTCTGTTCCAATAACCTCTATTCACAGATTCACTCCAACACAAAGATTTAACAAGTCATAGTGGATAAAGGTAACTGATAAAGCAAAAAGAGTATACATAACTGTACAATTGTAAAACAGTCAATCACATGCATTCATGAACCAATGAGAAAGTATGTTTCTGTTTGCATTATGTGGTTTAGTTGTAAGTTAAAGCAAATTCCCTGGAAACAGCAAAATATTTAGGTCTAGACATGATTTTTGAGAGTGCAGGTGTTTTTAACTCCTCATATGTCGAGGCTGACTTACAGGAGCCTAAAAAGCTTAACATTAAAGATGAACTTTGAAACAGTGAATATTTTAAAACATTGAGAGTTGTTGTATTCATATTTGTTTTCAATGTTGTCCTGGAATTTAAACCTGAGGAGGGAGGTTAATAGTTATGTGTACACATTCATAATCAAATCCATTAATCTAGCTGGAAGATGTGAAACAAATTTCAAAATTAGTTTCACATTCTGATGCTTGGTTTGCAGACTGGCATGTTGTGTTTGAAAAACCCAGACCACAGCCACTTTAAAAAGGAGGCTAATTTTGAAAATTACTGCTGGCTCCACGTTGGCATGAACCTGCACATAAAAAATTGCAAAGAGTCATCAATTTTAAACAGCTATTAAAACAATCTTTGTTCCTGAAGTTTCCAGTGATTTTCACGGAATATATCTCAGGTTCTTGAGCTATAACTAATGTCTACAAGCTACAAGTCTTTGAAAGTCTGCAGTGTTGGATAAAGGTTCTCATTTACATTGAGTATTATTGTCCACATAGTAAAGTGGATTAAAAAAGAAACAATCTACCAAAGTAGCATGCATCAGAGTCATATGTATATCAAGGCTAGTCCTACTGCATAAAGTTTGGGAACCTTGCACATAATGTTTCAATGGAAAACCTATTTACATGAGAAGAAATTATATGGGCTATTCATGTCAACGCAAATTTTTTAAATCAGGTTAATGCACTGACACAAGTACAATTTTAGAGAAATCAGCAACTTTGTGTTTAATCTAAAATTGCATCAGGATTTTGCATGTTTACTGAGAACCATTTGTGCCTATGCTGTGATTCAGGTACCATGCAATAATGGCATAGTCAAAATAAATTGAAAAGATTTTCAAGCTCTTACTTGCAGATGATATGTGACTACTGACAGGTATAACATGCATGTTGATCTACATTCATACCTGCTGCACAAACCCAATATTATTCCAAGGGAAAGGTTTGGTGTCTTGTGATTGGAAAATATAGATTAGACATTGCAATCATGGCTCATGACACCTCTGCAACTGGCTAACTGAGCATTGGAATGGTCACGCCTGGATGAGGGTATTAGCAGAAGGTAGGTTGAGGTAGGGTCAGAGATGGGCACCATTATGAAAGTAGGCAGTATTTTTGCTGGAGAGGTTATAGGTTCAGAAGATCAAGTTAGAAACAAATAGGATGCCAAGATTGCAAAGAAATTGGTTTCAGTTCTCCAGTGTTTAACTGGAGGCAACAGCAGCTCATTCAAGAGTGGATGTCAGATAAGCAGATGTTGAAGGGGTCAAAACAGCTGATGAAGAGGTAGAGTTGGGTGTCATTAGACTAAGTATGGAACTTTCTTTTTTGGCCCATCTCAAATCACCTTAGAAAGGAAAGTGATAACCATGGAGGATCAGTTTTGCTAGGTCTTGGTTGAAACCAAAGTTCAAGTTTGTTTCACTGAACAGTTTATATAACTTACCAAACTGATGTTCTCAGATTCTGAACAACTGCCCTGCTGATGCACGAAATATACTTCTGGTTACTTCATACTGTTATTGTCCACTATGCATAATCATTAATGTATTGTTCAGTTAGATGATCAGACAGTAAGAAATGTAGTTAACGTTAAGTTAGTCTGATCAAGTAAGCTGTTCTAGAGTTGCATACATCCTGTTACATATCATGACATTTGAAACTCGCTCATATGAAAGCAGTTCTGGCAGCTTCTGCTGCGATACATATTTAGCTATGATACATATTTTCCCAACACTTGGATCTCCCACACACCTGTAATATTTTCTCCTTTCTAACTTTAAGCTATCAAATTCCCATGTTAAGTGTTGGGATTTGTGAGTCACCCTATCCATGAAGTGTTGTGTCAATGAGTAGACTGACTCAATATGATATGAATGAATATTAAAATAGGACTTTGTAAAGCTTTTATCAACATTTTATCAAAAATACTTAATATAAAATTATCCATAAAGCACAATTTGTTTCAACTAGTATTTTGGATGTCCTTGTTGCACAGTGTGCAACTTTGGCACATCATTTAACACACTCACAGGTCTGTAAATATTTACATGTCTGCAATACCACATCACAGTGGGAACTGGCTCATATAAAAATCTACTGAACATATAGTACTAATGTAGTTTCTGTTTCAAATCTGAGAAAGGGTCAGAAAAGAACCATCAAGAAGTAAAATGTTGTCATCTTCTCCAAAAAGTTCTCCATATGACCTATTCATAGGATAATGTTGAAAACAAACACTTTACTAACTCTGTCTTTTCAATAAGGTATAACAGAAAGAAATAGTTTTTGATATGTATTATAACTGTGGCCGCAGACAGGATAAATCCTGTAGGAAAATGCATTTAAAAACAGACACATTTGTATTTATTTATTCAGCCATGTGCATCAGAAAACTTATGGTATATGAAGTTTCATCCAACTTTACAGAACAAAAATTGGGGAAAGAACAAAGGGACTTTTGGAGACTGGGTTATTTAAACTCTAATAAAGGTCTTTAAAATTATTAAGGGATTTGACAATCCTGACGTGGAGAAAATGGGGGAATTTTATGCAGAGGCATTGACCCCGCACACCCCTAACCTAAAAGAACTGGTGGGAGGGCAAGCCCACCCTGCTTGCCTGGGAGGACCATTCACCCACATCTGAGATGAAGTCCCAACTCCGAGAGCTACCAGCCAATCAAATGGCTGGCAACTCTCTAGTCCCATAGCACCACTAGGAATGCCACTGGAGCACAGCAAATCCCCACAAACAGCAGAACTGATAAATGCCAGATAATCTCTTTTTGTGGTTTCAATTAACGCAGTAGGATTGGCCAGGACACTGGAAATAACTCCCCTGATCTTCTTCAAAATAGTGCCATGAGTTCTTTTACTTCCACCTGAGAGGTCAGACTGGGTCTCAGTTTAAACAACTCAGCCAAAAGATGATACCTCCAACTGTGCAACATTCTCTCAGTACTGCATTGGAGTGTCAGCCTAGATTTTGTGCTCACATCCAAGGGAGAATGGAATTGAAGGATACGCTCATAGGATTAGATGAAGAAAGTTGCTTGTATGAAGCATAGACCAATGGAGTTGAATGGCCTGTTTCTGTACCATAAATTCTGCATAACAAATAGTCCTTTGGGATTAACAATTTCAATTTCCTAATTTTTTTAACAATTTCCTCTGGGACCTGGAATTGAATTCAGCGCCGTCCGATAGGGTGAAAGTTTTCTACCATTACTGGGTGGGCAGCCCTAAGTAAGCTAATTCTTAATACACAAAACCACAGCGCAAAACTGCTTGCAGTTCGGCCCAAACTTGGCAGTAAGTTGGCAATTAGACACACAGTCAACAACAACAATGTAGGACCAATGGAATTTTCACACTGCTGCCCTAGGATGACATTCCTCTGCATTGAGATTAAGCTACATTTTGATGCAAAATAAGGAAGATTTTATCATTATCTGGTTGTGATATGCCTACCTTGGGAATATTTGATGCCAAAGGTAGAAACCACCAGAACCAATATAATTTGTTCGATGTAGGCAGTGATGTAAATAACCAAGCCTCAGGGAGTCTGAGGATTAAAAGCCACAGTTTAAAGAAAGTGAGAATTTATTTCCCTAACCTGCTTGATCATATGAATAATAAATGTTGACCTTGCCAGTGACAACCAGATCCCATGAACAGTAAAAAAACATGTATTTCCATGTAACAACAAAAATGCCCCTGTTCACTATTTATAGCGACATTGCAAATGTATTGGTAATGGGTTTTTTGCAATTCTAGCAAAATCATAATCATGTTCTAAATATTTACTATATTAAAGGAATTCTAATTTTTTGGAAGTTGAGGAAATGGAATAATGGCAGTGGTGACAAAGGGAGAAGGGTAGTTCTTTGATAGGTTTCATTGTGATATCCTTTTCAGCTGTCACAAAGAGGCCCCCAAGTGGACAGTTCTCCTGTAGCCACACTTCACATTCTTTGATTTGAAAAGTAGCTCGCCAGGAATCTCCATGTCCAGATCTTTCCATAGTCCACAAGTTGTATATAAAATATGAAAGGTTGAAAGACCTGTATCTTCTTTGTAACAACTTAACTCTGGAAATGTTTTGCCAGTTTAATAAGGCTGCTTTTCTAGTTCTTAACTCAGGAGCATTAAGCCATGTTCCAACTAATGCATTGGTTGAGATGGTAGCTGCTGGCAGATGAGAGATGAGAGGAATTAACTTTTCTTTCACATATCTTTCAAACTAATGTCACTGTAACCGGTTTATAATGGAAATGACCATTTAAAAAAGCACGACCAGTATAACTGATACTGCATGTAAATGCCACACTCAGAATGGAATTTGTCAGAGATGGAACGCTAGTAAAGAGTTTTCAATCTATAATAGATGGTAAAAGGGAAATGAGGCTGTGGAGATGTTCTGCAAAAGAAAGAAAGAATGATTTGCAATCATATAGAGCCTTTCACAAACTCAGGACATCACAAAGCACTTTACAGCCAAAGAAGTACATATTGGAATGTAGCCATGTAGAAATGTAGGAAACACAGCAATTTGTGTACAGCAAGTTCCCACAAACAGCAGTGTGATAATGAACACATAATCTATGTTAGCAATGTTGATTAATATTATTGGCTGTGCCATAGAGAAAACTTCCCTGTCCATCTTCAAAATAGTACTATGGGAACATTTACATCAACCTTAGGAAACAGACTCCTTTTATTGCCTCATCCAAAAAACTGCACTTCTGACAATGTAACATTCCTTCGGTGCTGCACTGGAGTGCCAGGCTAGATTTGAAGTGAACACCCTATGAAATTTCTCACAAGGTTGAAGTATTAATAAAAAATGTTGCAGCAAAATGTGTGCAGAGAGAAGCAGTATTTACAATTATGTACCATACTTGTAAACTTAAACTTAAATATTATGGGAATAATTTCATCAGATATGTTCTATGGAAAGTCCAATTAAGATGTGAGTTATGCAACGCAGAACCAAAGTACTGTGGGGGAAGTATGAAAACATCACATGAGAGATCAAAATCTGGAGAAATAAAACAAGTATTCATAATTTATTGAATAAGTTAATTTACTGTGTTTCATAAAATTTATTTGGAGCCCTATCATCTTTGTATCTTTAACAGGCATAAAAGCAACTCAAAGTTTCACAACAATCTTACATCAGAGTATGAAAAACTATAAATTTAGTTTTCATACTACTCTTCTAGCAGATTGGAGCATAAAACTCTCAGTATCACATATCTTATTGCCATATTGGCTTCTCACTTCAGAAAGGGGGAGATCATTGGAAGTGCAGTATTGAAAAACTCAGGTCATATCAGCATCTTCACAGTAATGAAAATGATGACTTTTCTGAAAAAATGAAAATAAATGGTACAAGCCAATCAGCTCTTCATTAAACACAATTCTTTATAAAATTCTATTAGTAAATACAATCATTTCTTATGCTGAGGTTCAGAGTTACTTAAAGTGATATTCCTGAAGCAACAAAGAGAACTCCACCAAGGGCCACACTTAGAGTGTCATTAGTGGATGCTGAAAAGATGTTTCCCCTTTTGGGGAAGTCTAGAACTAGGGAACACAGTTTAAAAATTAAGGATCTCCCATTTAAGACTGAGATAAGGAGATTTTTTCTCTCTCTCGGAGGGCCAGTAGTCTGTGGAATTCTTTTTCCCAGAGAGCAGTGGAGGCTGGGTCATTGAATATATTCAAGGTTGAGTTATATTTTTGAATAGACAAGGAAATCAAGGGTTATGGGAGGCAGACAGAAAAGTGGAGTTGAGGCCACATTCAGATCAGCCATGATCTTATCAAGTGGTGGAGCAGGCTCCCAGGTCCGGATGGCCTACCCCTGCTCCCAAATCTCATGTTCTTGTGTCAAGCCAGAGTTAAGTCAACCTGGTAGATTGGCTCGTGCAGTTCCCTAAAAATGGCTCAACAGGCAATCTCCAAATATTTCTCTGGGTTTGTCACTGAAAAATCTGACCCCATCCAATTCAGAGACCAAAGGAGTGTAGGGAGTACAAAACTAGCAGGCAGACTTCAACACAGACATACAGGCACCTGCCTATTTCCAAATTGTCCTATCCAGGTGCACTGACCAACATATTTTTTGCCTTACATAACTGTAATACTTGAAAAATTGTGCCCTTTATTTTAAAATCCAAACACAGACAGGAAGAGGCAAGGAATGTGGAAGAAAGAAGTAATAGGGCAAGCAGCAGCACAGGGGCCTCTGTGATGTCGAGGTCAGTAGACCAGACAACAACAGCACCGCCCTTGTTGGCAGGTTTTATAACAAAGTCAGGGTTGGACCTGAGAGAACAGAGTGTGGCAAGTTCAGAAGGAGACAGAGGCTAAGTGTCAACTCGCAGACACTTCCTCCTACCTCCTCCTGGACCATGACCCCACCACTGAACATCAAGCCATTGTTTCCAGGACTGTCACTGACCTCATCTCCTCTGGAGATCTTCGCTCCACAGCTTCCAACCTTATAGACCCCAACCTCAGACCGCCCGCTTCTACCTCATACCCAAAATCCACAAACAGAACTGTCCTGGCAGACCGATCGTGTCAGCCTGTTCCTGCCCCACGGAACTCATTTCTTGCTATCTTGACTCCATTCTCTCTCCCCTTGTCCAGTCCCTTCCCACCTATATCTGTGATTCCTCTCACACCCTACATCATATCAACAATTTCCAGTTCCCTGGCCCAACCGCCTCCTCTTCACCATGGACATCCAATCTCTCTATGCCTCCATCCCCCACCGGGATGGTCTGGGGGCTCTTCGCTTCTTCCTCGAACAGAGGCCGAAACAATCCCCATCCACCACTACTCTCCTCCGTCTGGCTGAACTTGTCCTCTCACTGAACAATTTCTCCTTAAACTCGTCTCACTTCCTCCAAATAAATTGTGTGGCTATGGGTACCCATATGTGCTTAGTTATGCCTGCCTCCTTATGGAGTATGCGGAACATTCCTTTTCCAGTCCTACTCCGGTCCCCTCCCACAACTCTTTCTCCAGTACATCGATGACTGCTTCGGTGCCGCTTCATGTTCTCATCTGGAACTGGAAAAATGTATTAATTTTGCTTCCAATTTCCACCCCTCCATCATTTTCACATGGTCCATCACTGACACTTCCCTCCCCTTCCTTGACCTCTCTGTCTCCATTTCTGGTTATAGACTGTCCACCAATATTCATTACAAGACTACTGACCCCACGGCTACCTCGACTACAGCTCCTCACACCCCGCTTCCTGTAAGGACTCCATCCCATTCTCTCAGTTCCTTCGCCTCCGTTGCATCTGTTCTGATGGTGCCACTTTCCAAAACAGTTCCTCTGACATGTCTTCCTTCTTCCTTAACCGAGGTTTTCCACCCACGGTGGATGACAGAGCCCTCAACCGTGTCTGGCCCATCTCCCACGCATCTGCTCTCACTCCTTCCTCTCCCTCCGAGAAGCATGATAGGGTCCCCTTTGTCCCCAATTATCACCCCACCAGCCTCCACATTCAAAGGATCATCCTCCACCATTTCTACCACTCCAGCATGATGCCACCACCAAACACATCTTCCCTTCACCCCCCCTGGGGCATTCCACAGGGATCATTCCCTCCAGGACACCCTGGTCCACTCCTCCATCACCCCCTACACCTCAACCCCCTCCCACAGCACCTTCCCATGCAACCGCAGAAGATGTTACACCTGCCCCTTTACTTTCCCACTCCTCACCAAATACTCCTTTCAAGTGAAGCAGCATTTCACTTGCACTTCCCTCTATTTGGTCTACTGCATTCGCTGCTCCCAATGCAGTCTCCTCTACATTGGAGAGACCAAACGCAGACTGGGTGACCGCTTTGCGGAACAGCTTCAGTCTGTCCACAAGCATCACCCAGACCTCCCTGTCGCTTGTCATTTCAACACACCACCCTGCTCTCTTGCCCACATGTCCATCCTTGGCCTGCTGCAATGTTTCAGTGAAGCTCAATGCAAACTGAAGGAACAGCACCTCATCTTCCGACTAGACATTCTACAGCTTTCCGGACTTAACATTGAGTTCAACAACTTCAGATCATGAACTCTGTCCTCCATCTCCACCCCCTTTTCGATCCCCCCCTTTTCCAATAATTTATATTTTTTACATATATTTTTCTTTTCCCACCTATTTTTAAATCTATCATTTTATCTCCACCTTTTAGCCCATTTCAATCCCTTCCCCTCACCCTACCCCTAGTAGGGCCATCTGCCACTTGCTTATCCTGCTTTCTACCCTTAATGTCACATTAGCACATTCCATAGATAATATCACCACCGTCAACACCCCTTTATCCTTTTGTCTACGACATCTTTGGCAATCTCTTCTTTGCCTCTACCTATCACTGGCCCTCTATCCAGCCCTACCTGTTCCACCCCTCTTAACCAGCTTATATTTCACCACATTTCTATATCTCTTTAGTTCTGATGAAGAGTTATGCAGATTCAAAATGTTAACTGTGTTCCTCTCCGCAGATACTGTCAGACCTGCTGAGTTTTTCCAGCTATTTTTGTTTTTTGTTTCAGAAGGCGACAGGTTAGATTGGGAGAGAGGAGCAGAGAAATTAAGACGGCCGATGTCACACCGACAGTTCTCAACGGAAAATATTAAGAGCAGGTCAGAGGGGCTGTATGTAATCGACTCATCACACAGTGATACCAGAAAAGACAAACCCAATTCTCCATTCACTAATAGTTTCACACCTTACCTTCCTTGCGTTTCTTATCATCACAGCATCTACTTGGCCAAAATGCAAAATTAAACATCCAAACCTAATCCATCAAATCAAAGTGCCTCAACACTCCTAGTAAAAAGTTAGATAGATTGCTGGATTGTGTGATGCCCTCGAAGCCCCTCTGAACACTGTGCCCATAGCAAAAATAGCAGCAATTTGGGAATGTGTGGCAGCGATCTGAGTTGTATGCCTTTAGTCTGAGTTTCAGCAGCACTCAGACTTTGTGTGACTTCTGCTTGTGTTGCAATGGAATATCAGCCATAACGTGCTGCATCCTGGATGGGCACTGATGGAGCTGGCCACTACTTCCATCTTGGAAAGAATAAGTTCCATACTCTATGCAAAGCCCCCTGCAAAGTTGGTGCTGGACTCCTCTATGCTCCTTGAGATTGAACACAAAATTTCTGACAGGCCTGCCAATACATCAAACATTTCATTGTGCCTATCCATCAGCTTTCCTCTGTAGACTACCCCTTCAAAGCCCTCATCTGTCCTCTACAATAGAACTCATGTGCAACTTCACCATCTGGCAAGCTGGCACCAAAGCTACCCTTGTCCCCTGCCTGACTGCAGGCCACTCATGTCCAATATGTCACAAACCTCTCTAAATTTTCCTTTAAATTACATGCAGTGTCAATATCTGAGTTGGTGTTTATGAGTGAGAGGAACTGGCGGTATTTCTTCATCCACAGATTCTTCTTGCTCCTGCACCATTGCCTGACAGGTTATAATTTTTGGGTATTGGAAAGAAAAAAAGCACAAGGTTGTGATGAGAGAAGGGACAGGGGAAAAACAAGGGGTGAATGCTGACACCATCTGCAGCATTTAAATCAGAATAGGTTGGAGGATGGGGGGGATGTAGGATGTGAGGAGGATTAAGTAAGCGCATCCCTTCATCTTCAGCTCCACTGCTGGCCAAGGCATGGTCATGGTCACTCCAATGATGGCAGCTATCATTGCCTCCATTGGAGTAAGGGCATGCATCCATGCCTGTCCTCATCAGTTCGAAGCTGCCTGCTTCAGTTATGCACCACCTATTGTCTTGCAAGAAAGAGGGAAGTGTGCTAGGGAGTGCGGTGGAATGTGTTTCCATGCGTTAATGATTGAATAGCTGGCAATGTATGCAAGCTGTGAGATTTGGGTGTGAGGATTACAGTAGTGCTAAGTGTATGACAATGAAGTGAAGCAAATAAATGTTAAGGATGAATCCTGATTGATTGAGGTTGTCGGTGAGCGAGTGATAGGGGCGTGATGTATTGAGCAGTCTGTGAGGCTAGTGCTGCAGTTAATGGCAAATACACCATTTGAAAATATATACACTGATCTTAACCAGTCACATGTGGTCATCCAGGTCACCTGTCAGGGAGATTCGCTAGTGCTGTTGGGAAGGGTTTAAACTAGATTGGCAAGGGGATGGGAACCTGAGAGGGAGCTCAGATTTGAGGGAAGCAAAACTGATAAAAGGAAGTAGAAAAATAGAAAGCAAAAATAAAAGATAGATGAAGCATAGACAAGCATCAAATAGGATCAAAATAGAGAATAATGTTAAAAAACAGAATTAAAGGCAATCTATCTAAACGCACGTAGCATTCGCAAAAAGGTTGATGATTTGAATGCACAAATTAAAGTAAATGGGTATGATTTAATTGCCATAACAGAGATGTGGCCACAGGGTGACCAAGGTTGACATTTAGGAAGGAATAGGCAAAAATGAAAAGGAGGTAGGGTAGCCTCTTAATAAGGCATGAGATCAGTATATTAGGAAAAGAGGATCTTAGATCAAAGGATCAAGATGTAGAATCAGTTTGGGTGGAGCTAAAAAACAGCAAGGGTCAGCAAACACTAGTGGAAATTGTTTATAGGCCACCAAACTGTAGTGCTAATGTTGGGCATGGCATAACTCAGGAAATTAAAGATGCATGTAATGTGGGGTATACAGTAATAGTTGGCAACTTCAATTTACACATAGTCTGGGTTAACCAGATCAGCACTTATGCTCTAGAGGAGGAATTCCTGGAGTGTGTACAAGATGGTTTCTGGAGCAGTATGTTGAGGGGCCAACTAGGGATCTGGATATTTTGGATTTAGTGTTGTGTTATGAGAGAGCTAATTAGTAACCTTGCTATTAATGAGCCTTTGGGAAATAGTGACCATAATATGATAAAATTTGCATTAAGTTTGAATGCAATATGGTTCATTCTGAAACTAGGGTCTTAAACCAGAAGAAAGGGGATTATGAAGGTATGAGGAGCAAGTTGGCTATGGTGGATTGGGAAAATACACTAAAAGATTTGATGGTAGATAGGCAATGGCTAGTATTTAAAGAAATACTACACTGTTGCTCTACAATGGATATATATTTGTCTAAGATACAAACACCCAAAGGGAAAGGTAAATCAATCGTGGTTAATGAAAGAAGTTAAAGATTGCATTTGATCAAAGGAAGTGGCTTATAAGGATGCCAGAAAAAATGCTAAGTCTGAGGATTTGGAGCAATTTAGAACCCAGCAAAGGAGGATGAAGGAACTGAATAAGAAAGGGAATATGAAGGCAAACTATTGAGGAACATAACGGAGGACTGTAAAAGTATGTGAAAAAGAAAAGATTAGCCAGGACAAATGCAGGCCCATTACAGGTGGGAACAGTAGAATCTATAGCTGAGAACAGGGAAATGGCAGAGAAGCTAAACATTTAGTTTGCGTCTGTCTTCAAAGAAGAAGATTCAGAAAATTTCCCAGAAATACGAGGTGACCAAAGGACTTGTGAAACTGAAGAACTGAAAGAAATTAGTATCAGTAAAGAGGTAGTACTTGAAAAGTTAACTGGATTGAAGGTAGATAAATCACCTGGACCGGATGAGCTTCATCTCAGAGTGTTAAAGGAGATGGCTAGAGAGATAGTGGATGCATTGGTGGTTATCTTTCAAAATTCTATAGGTTCTGGAAAGGTTCCTGCGGATTGGAAAGTAGCAAATATCACCCTACTGTAAAGAAGGGATGTCAGTATTAGGGAAAATGTTAGAATCCATTATAAAGGATGTGATAACTGGACATTTAGAAAAAAATGGTGAAATTGGGCAGAGTAAACATGAATTTATGAAAGGGAAATCATGTTTGACAAACTTGGAGTTTTTTGAGGATATTACTTGTAGTGTTGATAAAGGAGAACCAGTGGATGTGGTGTATTTGGATTTTCAGAAAGCTTTTGACAAAGTCACACTGGACGTTAGTATAAAAAATTAGAGCACATGGGGTTGAGGGAAATATATTAGTATGGATTGAGAATTGGTTAACAGACAGAAAGCAGAGAGTAGGAATAAACAGATCATTCTCAGGACATGCAGGCTGCCACTAGTGGGGTATCACAAGGATAAGTGTTAGGTCCACAGCTGTTCACAATCCATATAAATGATTTGGATGTGGGGACCAAATGTAATATTTCGAAATTTGCTGATGACACCAAACTGGTTGGGAATTCAAGTTGTGAGGAGGATACAAGGAGGCTTCAAGAGGACTTGGACAGGCTAAGTGAATGGGTGGGAACATGGCAGATGGAATTATAATGTGAATAAGTGTGAAATAATTCACTTTGGCAGAAAAAACTGAAAGGCAAAATATTTCTTAAATGGGGAGAGGTTGAGAAGCACAGGTGTCCGGAGGAACCTGGGTGGTCTTGTTCATGAGTCACTAAAAGTTAGCATGCAGGTGCAGCAAGCAATTCTGAAAGCAAATGGTAAGTTGGCCTTCATTGCATTTGAGTATAGGAGTAAAGATGTCTTTCTGCAATTGTACAGAGCCTCACCTGGAGTGTTGCGCACAGTTTTGGTCCCCTTACCTGGAGAGAGAAACTTGCCATGGAGGGTGTGCAATAGAAGTTCACCAGATTAATCCCTGGGATGGCGGGATTGCCTTATGGGGAAAGGTTGGGGAGACTGGATCTGTATTCCCTTGAGTTTTAAAAAATGAGGGATGACCTCATTGAAACTTACAAAATTCTAACAGGGCGTGACAGGGAGAATGTAGATAAGATGTTTCCCCTGGTTGGTGAGTGTAAAACCAGGGGACATAAGGGGTAGGCCATTTAAGACTGAGATGAGGAGGAATTTCTTCAAACAGAGGATGGTGAATCTTTGAAATTCTCTATCGCAGAGGACTGTGGAAGCTCAATCATTGAGCATGTTCAAGGCAGTTAGATTTCTGGATACAAACGACACCAAGGAATGTGGAGATAGCACGGGAAAGTGGCATTGAGGTGGATGATCAGCCAGGACCTAATTGACTGATGGAGCAGGTTCGACAGGCTGAATAGCCTACTCCTGTTCCTATGTTCCTCAGGGTTGGACTTCTGGCATTGCCCTTCTATTTATAGGTATATATAGATTATAGGACTTAATTTTTCAAGCTTCAATGGTGCTATTCATCTTGGAAATGTAATGCAAGTTGGCCCTGTTGGATATTCCAATATTCTTAAAACACAATTTTCCATATCTAACATGATACATGCCTCAATGTTGAAAACTATTGTGTTAACATTTTGCGTGGGTAAAAAATATTGAATGGGAATTAAAATCTTAAAAAAATATAAGGATTGGAGTGTGCATAATATATGCATTTTTCATTTATTACATTTTCAAATATGACTTTGCAAAACATCAGCTAAAGAAAAAATCAGCCTTGAAGGAAAATAAAACAAATATCATTCTAAACAAAAGCACTGTGATGAGCTAAAAGATTCAAGAAATAAGGGCAACTGCCTAATTTTCATTCTACCACAGTTGTCACTACATATTTCATATTCTTATTTTTAAAGGAAGATTTTGCTTTCTACAAAAGCCATTAAACATCTATTGATCCCAGAAGAAAAGAATTTTAATTGATTAGGTAAGTGAAGTAGATGCACAATGTGAGAAGCTTCTGCTGGAAAGGTGAATTCAGTCATACACAGACTCCAATCTTGCCTGGATGAGTGCAGCTCCAACAACCCTCAAGAAGCTTGACACCATCTGGGATAAAACAGCCCACTTGATTCGCACCCCATCTAGAAACATTCACTCCCTCCACAGCATCTACAAGTGCACTATGAGAATTCACCAAGACTCCTTAAACAGTACCTTCCAAACCTACTACCTCTACCATCTAGAAGGACAAGGGCAGCAGACACATGGGAACACCACCAGCTGGAAGGTCCCCTCCAAGCCACTCAGAATCCTGACTTGGAAATATAATATACTGTTCCCTCACTGTCACTGGGTCAAAATCCTGGAATTTTCTCCCTAACAGCACTGTGGGTGTATCTACACCACATGGACTGCAGTGGTTCAAAAGGCAGCTCACCAGCACCTTCTCAAGGGCAATTAGGGATGGGCAATAAATGCTGGCATAGCCAGGGATGCCCACATCCCATGAATGAATAAATAAAAACCTGCCATGGCTTTTTTACCCTGTTGCTTTCACAAACGTTTCTCCCCCTGCAAGAGAGATGACTTCTCTCTTCCTCCACCTCTGAAACTAAGGCCTCCAATGCAGCATTGGAAAGTCTCAGAGCCCACTTTCTGGCATGTTGTCTTATAAAATCAGAATCACCTTTAGAATCACTTCCAGCACCTGCTTCAGCCATAGTGCACCTCCACTTTAAGAGGTGCAAGTTGACTTTAAGTCTTGCAGACTAGGTTTATCTCATACTAGCCTCTCTGAACTTACTCAAGCAGTGTGGTTGGCATTGGCTACCTGCTACAATCATTTCAATAGCAAGTAGGTTTGTGTGTTACCTACATCAGAAGCAGTGGGCGCAGATTAATCTATATCACAATCTCTGCGCCCTTTCTCGAAATTGTTGAATGTCGCAGCCATGGTTACAAAACAGGAAAATTTGTAAATTATCATGATCATTTTATGAGAAGGAAAATGTCACTTCTCTGTAAAATTTATTTTATCTATTAGTAGTTTTAATGGATGGAATTTAACATTCAAGGCATAGGGCCCGTCCACCGACTGCAGAGCCGGTGGCAACGCTGTCACAACCTTTCCGCACCCTTGACCCAATTTAATGCAAATCAGGCATTAACCTGGTTGGCATTGTGGTCCTCATCATCTTCAGCGTGGTATCCCACCTTTTAAGAGCTATCAGCCAATCTAACACTGGCAGCTCTCCAATACCAGCAGCACCAGTGGGAGCAGTGGTCACTGCCAGTACTGCAGTGGGGCTTGGAGCAGGATCTCATTGGAGCCTGGAGTGATGGTAGGTAAGATGGCCTTGCTGGTACCAGCAGTAGCAGGATGAGGTCCTTAAGTGACCACTTAAGGGTTACATTTGACTTCCAGATTGGAAGGCTGTCCTTGAGCCTTCCTGGCCTGGACTTAGCCAGGTGTAACTGCAAAGGCAGTGGTGTCTCTACCCTGCACATTCCCACCCATGTAAGTGGGGCCCCCACCTCCAAGCTCACCTCCTGGGGAGAATTAAATTTCCCCGATGGATGATCTGTCTGGGACATGTAGGGATTATGGAAGAAACATTCTGGAGCCTACAGGGGTCTCTGCCTCCAGCTGGAGAACCAGCAAACACCCCCCTCCATTGCCTCTTGTCATAAGGTGACCAGATGTCTAGGACTGGGACATTCCAGGTTTTTCACTAACCATCCGGCACCCCAATGGTTGTCTCCAGATTGCTCAAATGTTAGTCTTTTCAGCTCTGCTGAAGCCCATCTCCTTTAACGTGCCCCTCACATTCCATTTATTATCGCCAAACCCAAAAAGAACCTTCTCGTACTACGCTGCACTCTGGGGATCAGAATTATAGAGAGATGAGGGACAGGCAGTACTTCCAGGTAACATTCCCTTTACCTTGCAGGAGCACATTAGATTCCCCTTGTGTCTTTGTCCGCATCAAGCCGGAGATGGAAAGGAAGCATTTTGAGATCTCTGCACTCCCCTTCAGCTGGAAAAGGGAAGAAGTGTCTCAAAAGTCAGGCCTGTTGGTGGGGAAGAGTAATGTCTATTACTATAGATGAGCGTTGGAGGGAGGCCACAGCTTAGCAATGGCTTCAGGAGTGGGGGGTAACCAGCATTTAGCCCAGCCCAACAAATCACAGACCACGATCGCAGCTGTAACCCCCTGTTTTATTGTGTGGTCCGAGGTCTAGATGAGGGTTTTGAGGATTGTCTATTCTCCCAAAGAATGTTCACCAAGCCTGTAGTTTCCTGAAACCATTACTCTTTATTTAAAGCAAGTATTTACTCATTTAGACCTCTACATGAGGCTGAAGTGTCTCTTCCTAACAGATCTCACTTCCTTCTCAGTCATGTAATCTGACACAATTATTACATCAACTGGGACAGAATGCTGATGTCAACCCTTCACTCTACATCTCCTCCCAAGTCTTTATTCCTATCATATTTACATCCTGTTACATCCCCAGGGATATGATTTCTTGTTACTCAACCTTGCTGTTCACTTTTATCTACTCTGCCTCAATCCACTCCTCAGTGAAACAGCAGCAGCTGCCACTTTGTGCTTGGGGCTCATTGTGGCTCTTTTGGCCTGAGACCAGAATGAGTTGGTTTCTAGGAAATGCTTAAATTATCATGTGTGCCCTCATGCTTTAAACTTTTTATCTCAACATTTTTGCAGTGTTCAGTATTTGTTACAATAACCCATGTCACTCTGCAAATTTCTTCACATCGCATTCCTGTTCTTGGACTTGGTATTTCAGTCCAAAAGCAACTTCTCCCTTCAAATGAGACTGAGGTGTGGGACTGTCCAGTTGTCTCTTGGCTGCTGAGTGTGTAATTGTTGTTATTGTGGTTGATGTTTATAGGCTAGAGATACCAGGAAGACACCTTGCCCTCCCTCTCCCTCCTTGACCACCCATGGTGCACAGGCCCTGAGGCCTTCCCCAGACACCTGGCCAGTCATTCACTCTGGATCCACTGAAAACAAATCAAATATACTGAGGATTTTTTTTAAAAATGTCCACAAGTAATAAAAAAACAACCACACCAACCAGGCTGGAATTTAGTGGCGGTTATATTTTTAAAACTCAGGCATTAATAATAGCCACTTATATATTAGTCCATGATCAGATGAGATATGTTGCTTTTATGGGTTTTATTGGTATTTTGAAGCGAGTCTCTCTCTCTCTCTCTCTCTCTCGCTGTCTGTGCATGATGTTGGGAGTGGTTAATAATTGCTCGCTGAGACAGAGCCATTGGCACATGCACTATGCAAGCCATGTTTAAACAGGCGGTGGGTTCAAAATGGTTAGTGCACGTTGGGGAGGCAGATAGGGAGGAGGGGGTAAGATGAGGGGGAGGCCAATGGGGGAGAGCTGGAGGCCATAGTGGGGAGAGCGAGGGAGGCACTGATTTATAGGAGGCACTGTGGTTATTTTATATGAGGCATTGTGATTAATTTATAGAAGTTACTGGGACTAATTTATTGGAGGTCAAGGGGGTAATTTACCACCATGACCACATATAAATTAACCCATGACAACCTGGGAGCCAAGAAGGAATCAGTCTCTGGGTGATGACAGAAGATTGACAGTGGTGTCTGCCAACTGCAAACCCCACTTGAAGAGGGTAGTTGGCCTTGCCCATCAGTAAACCACTAATCAGCACTGAGGAAGGTCGCAGGGAAGTTCATTTGATCTGTGGCATGTTCAGCCAAATCTTTAATTGAAAAATTGCAAACAAAATCTCACACACTTAACGTATGTTCGCTAGTTTAGAAGTCAGCTTTGAGCTGAAAGTGTCCATTGTTAGAATGCAGTGTGCAAATGAAAATAAGCGAGGCTTGAAAATTGAAGTTAGTTTTACCATTGTGCATTAAACAGTAAAGTTTGAGTGGAAAAGAGGATCCTGGCTGGGATTATGTGACAAACTAATCCTTGATTCAGTGTTTTTTTTAAGGAAATGTGGCAGAAATGTAATGGAAACAAAAATCTGTGGTTCCTAAAGGCTTGCTTCAATGTCTTAATAGGGTTGCCAACTCTGGCTGAATATATTCCAGGAGATGTCATCACATGACCTCTTACATTCAACTGCCCATCCGTAGACTCCTGTCATTAGTTGCCCAACATGCCAATCATCACAGAATCCTGCTTTCCCAAGTCTTTTCAATGTGTTCCATTTTTGATCTTTGAAAATCTGGTCACGCTATCTTTTTGGCAAGGCCCAGCACAGCACAGCTTGTGCCACTCAAGCATTACAGGCCAGCGGGAGATCTTCCCCCAGAATCAAGGATCCAGGGGGCCAGACAGCTGCTAGCCAATCAGACCAGAAGCTCTTCTCTACTCAGCGGCGAGTGGGGCTGCTGTCAGTACTACACTGAACTGAGGTTTCAGATCAAGGAGGGACCCAGGCACAGTGGAGTGATGGTGGGAAGGGTGTTCCTGGGTTGAGGTCATGGGAGGAGGAGTTGGCAGCAAGGAGAGAGGTCTGGCTCTCAGCGTGCCCCCTCCCTCTTCCCGTTGCCAGGCCCCCGATCTACCACTGAGCGGCTTTGAACCCGGGGCCCACCTTCCCGGGAGCCCAAGAGCAAGCCCATGGGTTTGCTTGTCGTGCTCCTCATATGGTGAGCTTCCTACCCACTGCTGGGTTAATATCAGCAGCAGCAGGATGAGGTCCTTAAGTGCGAGTGTGGCGGGGTCCACACCCAATTAAATGCCCCCTGCACTCCTCCAATAAACTCACCGCGGGGGAGGGCACAAGATTCTGCCCGATATTTTTCTTTTGGGGTGTGGGGGAGCGGTGGCTACATTTCACTTAAAATTAAACGAATTAAGATAGTTTGATTATTCTGTCATCACTTCCCTTCCCCCATTCCCCAACACACACTGCATCACCCAGCCACAGCTATATCGTATTCACTATTCTCGCTATTTTTGAATTTCAGTTGTTGACAGGGATAATAGAAACTGTGAAAATTGTGAGCTCCACTTGAAAAGATTTACACAGGCCTGAGCAGGAGGTTATATGGAAATCCTTGATTATATAAAGAGGCAGACCAAGGGAGAATAGAACTCTCTTTGCAAATCATTAAGCTTTAGAGTCCTTTGTCTCACAGCACAGGCCTATCTGAATAAACATTTAATTGGCTTGAATCCATATTGAAAGGTCAGTGGGAAGGGTGTTTCTGTGACAAAGTTATTCTTCTTTTAAACAGAATGTTGCATATATACAATACAGCAGCATGCACCAAACCACAATACAGTGACCCCCGTCAAAACTCAAAGCTAAATAATTCAAAAGACGTCACAACAATGAGGAATTAGCCACAACTGTGCCTTATCGGCTAATCTAGTCCCTTCAGAATGGGGTACAGTGATTATTGTTTTTATTAGCAGTGCATTTGCTTGTTCAAATAATCATGGCTCTAAATGTTTAAACATTCAGTTTGTGACACTTCTGCTGTTTCAATGCAGTGATTCCTGGTAATTGATTGTGGGTCAATTAGTCAAAGAGCAAGTTTCAGCGCTTTGTACTCATTGCTCAAACAGACTTAAGAAAAAAAAAATGAGCTGATCTATGACAGACCAGACCCTCCATTGTCACCATGACTAACAATGAAGATGATTTACTATTATGTTGTGCTTTTTCCGACAATGCAACAACCAGCAGGTCCAGCGAAGCATTTGTACAAAATCTTTCCTTTTCTCATCATCACAGGTGCAAAAATGAACAGAATCCACCTGACATGCATTTTTCCACCTAACTATTCAGCGTAACTTTTATTATGCAGTAAAATTATAACATTAACGTTGGGACAATCCATTTGTGGAAATGCCTAGCATTCCAAAAAGTTAAAGAACGACTGGCAGCAACATACAGAAATAAATTTCCAGAGAAAAATGTTTGTTGTCTTATTAATAACCAGTCACAGCTCTCAAGCACCTCTCTATTGCTTGTTCTCTCTCTCTCTCTGCCATACACATCCCCTCAGCATTGTTTCTTGCTTCTTTTATCAATCCGATGCTGAACAATGCTTCTTTAAACCTTCTTCCCATTCATCCTAAGCAGTATCCTGGGTGTTTCCCTTTCTCACTGAGTCAAATTTAAGTCTAATTGTATTAGATTCTTTTCCAGATTTTCAAATCTATGGGACACCTTACCTACATCAACTTTCCATTTCTTCAACAATCGCAAGTTTGGAAAACCCATGCAACCACAATGTGGTGCTATCCTGCTGATATCCGGAGGTCAATGTTACTAATTGGCACTCCGTGCAATGGGAACACAGTCCTGGCATTCAGGTGCAAATGTCAGACTGTCTGCATGGTTTTCCATCCATTACTTTTAATTGGCAGAAAACTGCGCAGAACAGGTGGACGCCCAGGCCCAAATCGCCAGTAAGCGCTCCTGTTAAGTGAAGTTCTGCATCGGAAGCACAATTTTGTCAGGTCTTCCCCTCTAGGTCTTAGTCATTAACCCTGGTTTCACAAAAATAATACTAATATCAGCCATTTCCAGAATGCTAAAAGCATAAGACATCTGCTCAGGAACACATTCTTTAATATTTGTTAACCTGACCATTACATACAATGGAGCCAATTTTCCTGTGCCAAGTGCCTGGGGATTGCTTACTTCCCAGGCACAAAGCACAGGAAAAAAGGCCAGAGATGCAACATCTGGGGGTAGACCTTGACTTTGCGCGGTAGCGAGCCAATAACCTAATTTACATCTTCACCAGTTTTTATTTCTATTGAAGTCAATAGAGTTCAATATCAGGACAGATGTAAAATGGGCTGCTATCTCACTATCACCCATTTTATGTTATCACACAAAATCGAAGTTTACCCCTAGGTGTCCACTTCCTTTGTGTTTCCCTATGATTTCCGGGGCCTGGGTGGTGTCTTGGTTTATAGTGTCTCCACCTACTATTGACACAGACTCAGGACAGACATAGAAATGGGATGGGAGGGGTGTACCTGGCTTTCCACCTCATTCTCCTCTAGGTTCATCAGAAGGGCACTCGGACACAGATACATCTAAAGAAGTTATCATTGACCTATGTGACAGCAATACTGTCAAGGTATGAAGGTCTGGATGATGCAGACGGCAAAGAAAATGCAGCCTCAAAAAATGTCTTTTTTTTGCAGGGACCCATTATATCCTCAGGGCTGGAGGCCTTGTGGCTGCTGTTTTTTTTAGAAATCAGTCAATCCATGGCTATTCCCACTGCTGCTGGGCTCTCAGGTTTCCTGCCCCAAATTCCGGATTTGAGCAATGTAGGTCCTACAGGGGAGGGATTTGCACCAGGTTCATGTTGAAGCCAGCCAAGTTACCTGAGACCACAAACTCATGTGGGATCAGGCATAGCTCAGATTCACTCAGGTCTCAGAAACAGGAGGGATAGGAAAATCAGCCCCTAGATCTTTCCAATTTGTTTATGCTTCTGTTAAGTACCTTGTGGCCATCAAACCTTAAAGTTTGAAGTCCTTGTCATGACTGTCAAACCAATAGAACTACTGCACTCCTTCCTTGCTCAAAATTTGTGCCTTCATCCAATGTGCTCTCCCAACTGTCTGCCTTTGACACCCCCTTAACTCCTTTTAGCTTCAGTTTTAGGCTCTGGGCACTATCCTGTTTTCTTCCAAGGTCACAGAGCCTTTAAACTCCAGTTACATTCCAACACAGTCCCCCTCACCCTGACACCCATTTCTCTTTAACAAATCCCTCCCCTGAAGGACCTGCATTGCTCAAACTTGCTGCAGCATTTCCCAGATGCAGCCGTTTTGGTCAGCGTTGAGGCTCTGGAACAACAAGAACAATAAAAGGAAGATAAATGTGCAGTTCTAAAAGTACCAGTTCCTGCCCAATACATCTCCAAACCCCCTCACCAGCTTACTGTTAGGTCAGACAAGAAAAAGGGTCTCCTTTTGGTCCAAACGGAAAGTGATTCACAAAGGACTTGATCCAGGTCCATGGACAGGGACAGCCTTGCCAGAGAGTGTCACCTCTAGCAATCTGCATCTACTCAACACACATGAAGTTTGCTGAAATTTTTAAAGCACCTAAATTAACAGAAGATAATTATACCTCGTAGCAGTGCAATAAAATATGTATCTTTCCTAGCATTAGCCAACTTACCTGATTACAACGTAGCAGCAACATGCAAGAGATTCTCCATTACCCTTGCTTCTCTTATAAGTGTTCCTGTATTCATGACTAACATACAGGGATGCAGTGGAGAACTCCCATGAAAGGTAGTTCACAGACAGCACCAGTTCTCACCCCAATAAAGGAATGGTCTCTGAAATCTGGGGTTGAATTTTTGTCTTCAGGTCACAAAATGCAAATTGGGCCATTTTGCAACTCTCAAACTGCACCCACAAACACTGTCTGACTTCACCCGCCACTTTTCCCAATTTCAGCAGGCAGCAGGTTTTGGATGCAGATTGCGAACCACAAATGCATTCGGGCTCATGTTTGGGAATGAAACACATCCAAGGCGGATACAGGTTCCTCCTGTCCTCTGCTCATAAAAGGGAACCAAGCAATGCAGCATCCACAGGATGGATGTAGCCCAGACATGCTGTTGGAGATGACCTGTGAGTCTTGGAGTGTAAGTACTATGTATTTGTTTGCTGGCTGATACATTGCTGCCTTGTGTGAGCTGGCTCATTGACTGTATTCTTAGTTATTCATGTGTTCATTGTTTTATGCCAATGTTGAAATTCTACCCTATAGTATCACTTCCCTACTGCACCAGCCTTGTGATGCTTACCCCTGTTAGTATCTGACTTTTGAATAAACATCATGCAGCAGCTCACAAAGCTCTGCAAGTTGCCCCAGCAGCACACTTCACGTGCTGCACCCTCACTCCAATTCGGACCCTCTCACACCCGTAGCAACATCTTGAAGAATTCCACCCTCGGAGCATGCAGCAAACTGAGCAGCCCTCATTCTATCCCCAGAGGCACCAGAAGGAAGCCACAAAATCCCCTCCATAGCCCTCATGCTCTTACAACCATGTGGCATGGTACATGGTTTGCCACCCTCTCACTAGTCACGCAATGATTAAACCACCAAACATTTGCCAGTCACACCTTTCCCTCCCATGCCACCCACAGAGCAATACCTTCCCTCAGGAGCTTTACACCCATGAAGTACATGACAAAGAAAAGCATCACACATATACATACTGACCCATGTGTCTCCTTTTAACTCCTACGCTCAGAGCAGCCAGGAACAAGCTGCTCGACAATTCTCTGAACACTACCAGGATTTGCTCCTGCGCCAGGTAGAGGTTCATATTGTCCTGTTCCCCTTAGGACTCAGGCAGCCTCCCAATTCCATCAAGGCAGGCTGGGTTACGATTGCCAAAGTGGCCAATATCTCGGAATAGCACGAGAGAACCTGGATCCGGTGCCGTAAGTGCTTTAGTGATATTCTGCCCTGCATTCATTTGAGTTAGATATTCCTCTAACGCATACAGCCTGGCCTTGATGCATGGCCTCATGTGTACACAATGCACATGATGCTTTGCAGTGCAGTGCAGCAGCAAGCATCCATGATCAAGGGGAAACAATTTGTGCTCATGTGAATGGAGGGCATTGGTGGGGAGAATGTGAGACAGCTAAGGGACATCACGAAGTACCGTACCTTGATGAGTCTACAATTCATCTTTTCCATCTTTGCCTTTCAGGAGAGGAGGGCCACAACCTGAGAGAGATAGTGAGAACTGGGTGTGTGCCCCCAACCTTAAGAACATCAAATCTGTAGAGGTGAGGGCAATGGCCATCCCAACAATGCCAACGATGGAATTTGTGGGTGACGGCAAGTCACAGGTGCACATGGCTGTGTGTGTTATACAATGTGCAGCTGCATGTGTTTACTGCTGGGGGGTGGGGTGGGATGGAATGGGGCAAGAGGATGGATGGGGTACTCAGGGATGGTAAGTTGGCGACTAATGGTTGCACCACAAACACCTTATGAGGTACCAGTCACCAGCCCAGAGACACACACATTAATGTCTCAGAGTTTTAGCACAGGGATAGATTAGGGAGCACTTAATGAAGAGCACAGCACCAGTGTGTCAGAGGGGGAGGAGATTGAGGCAGGGGTATCTGTGCACAGCTCATCCCAAAGGGGATAGGACAGTGACAGGGTAGCTCCATGGGTGAGAGGTCAAGTCCACTTTGGGACTGAGTATTTAAACCTCAGCAGCAGATAAGAACTCATCTAGCTGAGTTTTCTGAGGCATTAAAAGATCATGCACTCCCAAGAGAGGAGTCTGTCATTGTCAAAATCTTGACATCGTCCCGGATTGAGGAGCATATGATGAACACCCATAGTGAGTCCCATGTCTCATGAGAGGATATCACAGCCTGAATTAATCTTATACGCACACTGAACTTTTTGAGGGAGATTTTTTTTTTAAATGGGCGTACAAACAAAAACTGGCTGAGAATGTAAAGTAACCACTTGCTGGAAAATTCCTACATGGATTACACTTGACCAACTAGTCCAGAGCGAATGGAATGTTGCACCTAAAAGGTGTCAAGGTCTACTTCAGACAGAGACACTTGAGAGGGAGAGATACAATGCAAAAAGCTGAATTTTAATCTCCTGTAATTGTGAAGACAATGGAGACTGATTACCATCTCAGTAGAAACATCTCCTGTTGAGTTATATCTCAGAATGGCAACATGATCTGAGTTTAAAGAAAACAGATTCTGAGCGAAAGACATGTTTGTTTTTCCCTTCCAGAAATACACAAGAAAAGGAGTTAAAAAGCCAGTTGCAAACCTGATCTCTGTGTACTAGTTCTGGTGCTAATGTGTGCTGTGAAGGTCATAGCAGAAGAACATCAACTCGGCATTCCTGCAGCCTGCAGGTAAAAGTCAATCGCTCTTTCTCTGTTACTGGAGGCAAGTCACAGATCAGTAAAGCCACAGTCAAAAAGGAAACACGACAACAACTTCAGCTAACCTGCAGAACCAAATGTCTCCAAACCAACAGGTCAACTGCCAAAGTCAGTTCTACTGGAATTACCCAACTTAACGGCTGCAATTTTTCTCCATCTATTCCTTATGGACAAGCCGAAGACTTATTTGTATATCTTTTTAACTTTTATTTTTGGACCCAACTTCTCATTTCTAATCTGTGCGTGTGTGTGTTGCATTTTTATTATTTTTTCATAACTAATGAAACTAATAAATTTTTAATAACTAAAAAACTTACTGTTTCTTTGACTCAAGAAAGCCTGGTTAAATTGGCTCCTTTTAAAACATAAATACATTTGGACTGGGAAAAGGTATCCCAGAGGGAAGGGATCCTTTTTAAATTAACCTTGTGGCGACCAACCGAGGGGGCTGAATACAGAAGGGGAGCCAGTTCATCCCTCCTCACTGGGAGCATGACAATTTGAGGTGTCTCGTCCAGGTTCACAACAAATTGGGTTACCTGGCCCGGACACGGGTTGTAACATGCACGCAAGGAGGTGCGTGCAGGAGGTACGAGATCTCCTGCACAGTGGGGCTAGCTCGATAACAATCCTGGGAAAGGATCTACTGTCACTGCTTATCTTGAGGATGGCAGATCAGTGGCCAAAGGGAATCGCAGCTGTGGCATTACAGTCTGTCCAACCAGTGGGACATTACCCCAAGAGCTGGGGGAGAATCTTCGGCCCAGCAAGTGGGGATGGGGCCCACTCACCAAGGTGGAAAATGACACGGGGTGACGTCGGACATGCGTCCCGACATCACTGCGCGTCATTTAGATTCTCAGTTTGGCGGGTGCGCAGCTAAGACAGCTGCACGCCCACCGAACTGTCAAAGGCCTGTAAAGGCCATTTAACTAACAAGTAAAATAATTAAAAGAGCTGCCCATCCAGCCTTAAGGTTGACGGGCAGGTGAAGAGCCCAGGCGGCCTTCACATTTTTCATGGAACCTCATCCACGGGCGGGATGAGGTTTCATGAATGATTTTAAATTTTCTCAAAAATTTTTATTGAAATTAATACACATGTTCCACCTCTGCCTCAGGGAGATTTCTGCGCTCTTTTGCGTGCATGTGCACTCCTGGTTCAGGGAACCCCCACCCCCGCATGTGCACTCCTGGTTCAGGGAACCCCCACCCCCCTAGTCACACAGCGTTTCTGATTGCGCATCGCACTGGGTGGGCCGATTAAGACCCGCCCAAGTAAAATGGCGGCGCCCCTGATCGGGTCCGCGCACTCCCACACCCAGCCACCGCACAACCCCCCACCCCCGATGGGGGAAAATTCTACCGCAGCATTCAGAGGAAGAGGAGGATGGTTCTATGCTTTTGGAAGGAATCTCACTGTCCTCTGATTCCTCAGCCCCTCGGCCAGTTGCTCCATCTGCTAGCCAGGCCCAAGCAAGGGCGGTTGCACATGCAGAGGTGCAGGTAGTGCAGTCTTAGATAGGGTCCTACAAGTCCCTGTACAACGAGGCCAACCACCATGACCCAGGGAAGTGAACAGCCTGCTTCCACCTCCTCCACAGCAACAAAGAGAACACTGGGCAGAAGTGTCCAAGGGTGGAGGACACCACCTTGGTTATAGCAATAATGGCATCAGTGTGCTATTTAGATAAGTTTAGTTGTGTTTAGCAAGAAACTAGAATTGTGTAACTCAAACAAACAAATAATAACTATGTACAATATATTTACCAAATTTGGGATGTGTCCATGCAGTCCAAAGTCTTTTTTATCTTAGCTGACCAGAGCTGTGTATCTACGTGTGGTTTATCAATCCTCATCAGGATCTATCCAATGACCTCTCCTTAGTGTAGCCAAGCACCTGCTCTGACCTCTTGGTCAGCTTTTAAACTCATGGCAGGGTCCCATCATTTGAAGTGTCTTTGTATGAGAAGGTCTCTGGCAATGGTGGCATCCTGCATGGACTCCTCATAACATGTGTGTGGGCAACCCCTCCCTCATTGCTGGGGGCCATCCTGTTGTACATTCATTTCACCCTCCTCATAGTGTTTAGTGCTTCCTCCTCCTCCTCCTCCTCCTCGTCTTCCTTTGGAACCATAGAAAAGTTATGGTGCAGAAAGAGGCCATTCAGCCCTTCTTGTCTGCGCCAGCCAAAAAGAGAAAAAAGAAACTAGTCGCTAATTTTAATCCAATTTTCCAGCACCTGGTCCGTAGCCTTGCAGGTTACAGCATTTCAGATGCAAATCCAGATACCTTTTAAATGAGCTGAGCATTTCAGCCTCAGCCACCAGCTTAGGCAGTGAATTCCAGACAGCTACCACCCTCTGGGTGAAAAAGTTTTTCCTCATGTACCCTCTAATCCTTCTACCAAGCAGCTTAAATCTATGCCCCCTGGTAATTGACCCCTCAGCTAGGAGAAACAACTCTTTCCTGTATACCCTATCTAGGCCCCTCATAGTTTTGAGTTTTTTTGTATTTTTGTATAATTTTCAATTAGGTCACCCCCTTAGCCTCCTCTGTTCTAAGGAAAACCTTCCTAGCCTAGCTAATCTCTCCTCATAGCCACAATTTTCAAGCCCTGGCAACATTCTTGTAAATCTCCTCTACACTCTTCCTGTAATGTGGTGACCAGAACTGTACACAAAATCCCTAACCCGCGTTTTATACATTTCCATCATTGCATCCCTGCTTTTGTAGTCAATTTCTCACCCAATAAAGGAAAGCATTTCATTTGCTTTCTTGGACCACCTTGCCTATCTATCCTGCCACCTTCAAGGACCTGTGGACATGCACTTGAAGGTGTCTCAATTCCTCAATCCCTCTCAATAACTTCCCATTTATTGCGCATTCCCTTGCTTTGTTTGCTCTCCCTAAATGGATTACCTCACTTTTCCAGATATCATTCTGGAGTCGACAGCTATCCTCTTCACTGTTAACTGCATGGCCAATTTTTGTGTCATCTGAAGAGAGGCCCATTCTTCCTCATCTCCTGGGCCTGGAACCAACCATCTTCTTAGTGCCAGATTGTAGACCGCACAGCAGACCACAATGATTCTGGAGACTCTGTGAGATACACACTGTAACGAGTCTCCTGAGTGGTCTAGGCACCTGAACCTCAGAAGGCCAATATCCTGTTCAATGAGTGCTCTCATGTGAAGGTGACTCATTGCACCCTCTCTGCAATTGAGTCTGGGGATGTCGCAGAGTGTGAGAAGTCACATTCTCAGGGGGTAGCCCTCATCCCGGGGCTGTGCACCAGTGGAGTGGGTCTAAACATTCCTGGCAGCCCAGACTCCCCGAGGATATATGAATTGTAGCAGTGCCAGGGTAGCTGATGCAGACATGTAAAAACCTTTTGCAGTGGTCACAGACAAGTTGCATGCTCAGGGAATGGGAACCCTTCTGGTTGATGTACCTCTCAGCATCCACAAAGGGTGTCTTTATCGCCACATGTGTGCAGCCAACTACACCCTGCACCCGTCAGAATCCTGAGACCAAGGCAAATCCTATAACTCTCTGCGTCTGTGCTGCATCTGCGTTGAAGGAGATGAAGTGCTCTATCCTGTCAAAAAGGGCACCATTTACCTAATGGACAGGGGCAGATTCAAATTAAGACACACCGTCCCATGGCACAGGGCCTCGAAATGACAGGGGTGAGGGGGGCCCAAAATGATGAGCGAGTGCTAATATATTAGAAGAGCTGCCTTTCAGCTGAGACGTTAAACTGTCTGCTCGGCTGTATACAAAAATCTCCTTGCTGTTTCCCCGCTGTGTTCACTGGAGATGTCAAGGGGGAATTGCTCCCTTCTCTCAAGATCTCGACATGTCCACAGTCCCCCCCGATCCATAGCAGCAGCATCGACACTGACTTGACCAAATCAGGGAAAACCCAGCACTCGGCAGATTGGGGGTGGCAGCCCTTTCATTCAGTGTTAACGCTGTGCCAGGAAAGCTCGACAAGAGGCTGTGATCCAGGCAGTGTCAAGACCTGAAATAAATAAGTAGCCCTCAGTCACAGCCACTGGCCTCACTGTCATTGGAAATCCCCTTCCTCAGGCTGTGTCCCCTCAGTGTTACAGAGGAATGAGTGAGGGGCAGAGTGGGAGCAAGGGAGGCAGCAATGGCTTTTGCTGTGTGTGTGTGCGTGTGTGTGTGTGTGTGTGTGTGTGTCTAAGGATAGGCAGATATATCCGTGTGCAGACTCATTGTAATCTCAATATACATTAACCCTTTATACACACAGATTGACATTTCTAGTCCTGTGCCTCTTGTTTATTAAGCAAAGGATCCTGTGAGCTTAACAGTTTAATCCACTGATTGGAGACAGAACCAGTTCCAGCTATGATTCCTCCTAAGGTTGAATATCCAGCTCATAGCTTGCCCAGTGAATAATGTTCAGCTGGGAGCACGATCCCATGGCAGAGGGAGCGGGGAGCAGAGCTGTTGAATCCCAGGGCAACAAGAAGCCAATGGGAAGGGGAGGGAAGGGAATTAAGGCCAATAGAAGCAGGATCAAGAAACTGGGCTGAATGCAGAGTGAATACTGAGAGCTGGAATGAGAGGAATAACCGGGATCTCTAAACACAGGGGCTGGAATCATGCAGTGTGATAGTCATCTAAATCCCTGAACACTCAGCTGTGCTCATTTCCCTGCATTGACCCTCTGGCAATGCAGCACTCTCTCAGTTCTACCCCACTGACAGTGCAGCACTCCCTCAATAACAACCCTCTGCCAGTGCAGCACTCCCTGGCACTCTGTCAGTGCAGCACTCTGACAGGACTGTCCTTCCGTCATTGCAGCACTCCCTCAGTACTGTCCCTCTGACAGTGCAGCACTCCCTTAGTGCTGTCCCCCGACAGTGCCGTACTCCTTCAGTACTGTCCCTCTGACAGTGCAGCATCCCTCAGTACTGTCCCTCTGACAGTGCAGCACTTCCTCAGGAATGTCTCTCTGAAAGTGCATCACTCCCTCAGTACTGTCCCTCTGACAGTGAGCACTTCCTCACGATTGTCCCTCTGACAGTGCAGTGCACCCTCAGTGCTGTCCCTCTGACAGTGCAGCGCTCCCTCGGTACGGTCCCTCTGACAGTGCAGCACTCCTTCAAAACTGTGTCTCTGACAGTGCAGCACTCCCTCATTGCTACCCTTCGAGACTGTGTAGCACTCCTTCGGTACTGTCCCTCTGACAGTGCAGCAATCCCTCAGTACTGTCCCTCTGACAGTGCAGCAATCCCTCAGTACTGTCCCTCTGACAGTGCAGCACTCCCTCAGGACTGTCCCTCTGACAGTGCAGCACTCCCTCAGGACTGTCCCTCTGACAGTGCAACACTTCCTCAGGAATGTCTCTCTGACAGTGCATCACTCCCTCAGTACTGTCCCTCTGACAGTGCAGCACTCCCTCAGGACTGTCCCTCTGACAGTGCAACACTTCCTCAGGAATGTCTCTCTGACAGTGCATCACTCCCTCAGTACTGTCCCTCTGACAGTGCAGCACTCCCTCAGTACTGTCCCTCTGACAGTGCAGCACTTCCTCAGGAATGTCTCTCTGACAGTGCATCACTCCCTCAGTACTGTCCCTCTGACAGTGAGCACTTCCTCACGATTGTCCCTCTGACAGTGCAGTGCACCCTCAGTGCTGTCCCTCTGACAGTGCAGCGCTCCCTTGGTACTGTCCCTCTGACAGTGCAGCACTCCTTCAAAACTGTGTCTCTGACAGTGCAGCACTCCCTCATTGCTACCCTTCGAGACTGTGTAGCACTCCTTCGGTACTGTCCCTCTGACAGTGCAGCAAACCCTCAGTACTGTCCCTCTGACAGTGCAGCAATCCCTCAGTACTGTCCCTCTGACAGTGCAGCACTCCCTCAGGACTGTCCCTCTGACAGTGCAGCACTTCCTCAGAGCTGTCCCTCTGACAGTGCAGTGCTCCCTCAGTGCTGTCCCTCTGACAGTGCAGCACTCTCTCATGACTGTCCCTCTGACAGTGCATCACTCCCTCAGTACTGTCCCTCTTAAAGTGCAGCACTCCCTCAGGACTGTCCCTCTGACATTGCAGCACTGTCTCAGTGCTATCCCTCGAGACCGTGCAACACCCCCCTCAGTGCCACCCCTCGAAACAGTGCAGCTCTCCATCAGTACTGACCCTCTGACCTTGCAGCACTCTTTCAGTACTGTCCTTCTGACAGTGCAGCACTACCTCAGTACTGGCCCTCTGACAGTGCATCACTCCCTCAGTACTGTCCCTCTGACTGTGCAACACTCTCTCATGACTGTCCCTCTGACAGTGCAGCACTTCCTCAGGACTGTCCCTCTGACAGTGAATCACTCCCTTAGTACTGTCCCTCTGACAGTGCAGCATTCCTTCAAAACTGTCTCTCTGACAGTGCTGCACTCACTCATTGCTACCCCTTGAGACAGCGCAGTACACCCTCAGTGCTGTCTCTCTGACAGTGTAACACTCCCTCATTGCTACCCCTCGAGACTGTGCAGCACTCCTTCAGTATTGTCCCTCTGACAGTGCAGCACTCCCTCAGTACTGTCCTTCTGACAGTGCAGCACTTCCTCAGGACTGTCCCACCCTCAGTACAGCACTCCATAAGTACTGTCCCTCTGACAGTGCAGCACTACCTCAGTGCTACCCCTTGAGACAGTGTAGCACTCCCTCAGGGCTCCCCTTTGAGACAGTGCAGTATGCCCTCAGTGCTACCCCTCGAAACAATGCAGCACTCCCTCAGGACTGTCCCTCTGACAGGGCAGCACTCCTTCAGGACTGTCCCTCTGACAGTGCAGCATTCCCTCATGACTATCTCTCTGATAGTGCAGCACTCCCTCTGTACTGCCCATTTGGCAATGCAGCACTCCCTCAGTACTGTCCCTGACAGTGCAGCACTCCCTCAAGACTGTTCCTCAGACAATGTAGCACTCTCTCTGGACTTTCCCTCTGACAGTGCAGCAGTATCATCTTGTTTGAGGCACTAATTTTTTCGACTGAGTGGTGAAAACTGAGGTTGTATGATAGCATGCAGAAATAGTTACGTGACTGTGAACAATCCAGTGAAATAGTTTTGGGTTTTGTTGGTTTTGGGGGTGTGGTCTCGGGGCTGAGGGGTTCCCTTAAAGGAAGCTGAGCACAGGGCGCCACTTAATGTAAATCTGCCACTGCTAATAGATGCACCAGTGCACTGCAGATTGTGAGATCCTACAGAGGTGAGATGCAGAGCTTTGGAAAGAGCCACTGACAATGAAATTGAGGATCACAGTCACTTTCAAGGCCAATGGGAGCGCATGCCTCTGGTTTCCAAATAGCTGATGGTCACCTTGCAAAACTTTGCAAAGCTAAGCCACGACCTCTCAGTACAGTTTCCTCCTCTAACATTGCCTCTCGGTCATAACATTACATTACTCTGTTCCTGTATAGCCTCTCAGGTGGATAATTCCTTATTATTCTATGCCACCTTCTCACAGGCCCTTGGTGTTGCGGTGCCTCCCCTGCCCTGGCGCCTTTGACACAGGTCTTTCTGACCTGAGCACATTCTTCTTCAGATTTCTGAGCCATCTCTGATTTCATTCAGTCGTTACGTGGAGAACGACGCATTTCAGACTGCTACTACGCCACCCGAGGTTGATGTGCCTCTCAGCATCAACATAGTGTGTTCTTAATGCCACACGTATGTAGTCAACCACACCCTGCACCTGCGGGAATCTTGAGACGAGGCAAATCCTGTACCGCAGATGGGATTGTGCTGTTCCCATTGTAGACTGCAGATTTTAATAGTGCTTTTCTTACTCATCAGGAGGCTGAGCTTGAAGGTACAGCGCTCCTTCTTGCTGGTGTTTAGATGCACTGGGTGTAATTTAAGGGAATCCTCTTTCCACTCCCCCTTCCGAACCAGACACTCAACTTGCTTACAGGCAGTGTATGGTGGTTTAAAAGTTGCAGAAAAATATTAAGGAAAATTGCTGCACTTTACTCAATGCCACTTCCCAGCCTGACAAATTTCTTCACTACTCAACAGAGATGTACATTTATTCTGACAGCAATATTTACGGGTCATATAAAAAGGTGGGGGTTAGGAAATGCAATTTTTCATCCATCTCTTAAACTGGGGAACCCAACATCAGTGGGGGGTCAGCATGGGTTTCACACAGAGGCATTCCCAGCCCATTAAAAAAGTATATAAAAATGGTGCCGGTTTAGAAATGTGGAGGAAAATCTGATTTCCTCTGAAAATATTCTAAATTTAGCCTTTCATGAACTGAAATGCACTCCACAGTGAGATGAAAATTTGGCCCTGGTTGCCTTACATTTGATGGCATGAAGAATTTCTTCACCCTCTAATTATAATATTTTTGGTCTTGTTGTGCTAACACAGAATATTCAGAGTCTGCTGAGGTAAGGAAAACACTAACTTTATTAAGAAAACATCTTGCTGTGAACTTTATTAAGAAACATCTTACTGTGGCTTCATCTTGCCATGAGATCTACAAGAGAGAGCAAGATCATGTGACATTGCATCGCTTCCTGTGATGAATAATACTGTGTCTCATTAACATATCACACAGTTAGAATTAACCCCTTATACTACATCTCCCACCAAATCTCTGAATTCACCTTTTTTATAGGGACAACCATTTTGGCAGATTCACTAGCCTATCCAAACAGGTCCTCTGCTCCTTTGGAGGATATCGGGGATTTGATTTCAGCAGGTGGTCTCTCAGACTCTGCTGGGCAGAGTAGAATTAAGCTCTTGATGAACGCAGCGTCTCTAGTCTATTCCATTCTGCTTTGGCTGTGTAGAAAGTTGCTTCTGTATGGCAAATAGTGCACATCTGTTCTGTCACACCATACCGTTTCTGGTCTGAACGAGGTAGGACCGTGAATGTGTTATCTGTACAACCATTTGTCCACAGAGAGCTTGGTCTCAGTTCCAAACTGGCTCTCCTGGTTGGAGGTCTGGCGGGTTGCATGCTTTGTGACATTTATGATAGTTCCACATCACCTTTTTCCCTCACCTTGTTCAAGTCACCAACTTGTATATGCAACATCAGTGTATGTGGGAGCATAGGAAGTTGAATTCTCAGTCAACTTCTGAATGGGAGTTCACATGGTACTAAACCTTTATGGAGTGGAGTTGAACAATAGCTCAGAAGTGCAAGTTGGATGTCATCATTCTTCTTCAGCAGTGCTTTCACTGTACACACTCCTCTTTCAGCTTTGCCATTGGCTTGCAGTTGAGCTGGTAGCATGGAAAAATCCATATGATGCAATGAACATTTGAAAGTATTCACTGGCAAACTGAGGTTCATTGTCTGAGATTTCAAGGTCTGGGATTCCATGTAGTACAAATATCTTTCAGTGATGTAATCACTGCTTCAGAAATGTGACCCGCAGTTGCTTGACTTCTAACCATCTGGATTAGCAGTCTACAAAGATCAAAAACATCTTCCCTCTGTGTTCAAAAAGGCCGATCCCAAGACATTCCCATGGTCTTGATGGAAAGGAAGATGACATTAATGGTTCTCTTGCCTCCTGATAATGAATAGGACAAGTAATACAGCTTGATATCATCTCTTTCAAGAACTTTGAGAGCCCTGGCCACCAAACAGAATATCTTTCTCTGGTTCAACATTTTGTGATGCCCAAATATCCTTGGGGCAATCGTTGTAGTATATTGAGTATCAGAATTCTCAGAATGATCAATCTCTCATCATGAATGCGTAAACCATCAACTACACTGAGGTATCCTCTCTGTTCTTGGTACTGTCTGAGAGTGAAATTGTGTGGCATGTATGTTGGCCATCCTTTGACACAGTAGTCTTTGACTGGAGCACGTTCTTCATCAGATTTCTGTGCATCTCTGACTCATTCTGTCATTGAGTTACTGCTGGTAGATTTATGGGTTGCTGTTGATTTATGGATGTTGTTGTTCAACAAGGACTACATCACCTTGTTCAGGCATTGCCACTGGGATATGGAACAAAGCATCTTCTATAGTCTGCTGTTTTCCCGGAACATAGTCTGTCTTTGCATCAAAGCACAGATGGTGCTTAGTGGTATTGTCACTGGACTAGTAATCTAGAGACCTACGCTAATGCTCTGGGGATCTGGGTTCAAATCCCACCATGCTAGATGGTGAAATCTGAATTCAATAAAAAATTTGGATGACCATGAAACACTGTTGATTGTTGTAAAGACCCATCTGGTTCACTAATGTTCTTTAGAGAAGGAAATCTGCTATCCTTACCTGGTCTGACCTACATGTGACTCCAGACCCACAGCAATGTGGTTGATTCTTAAATGCTTTCTGAAATCACCAAGCAAGTCATTCAGTTCTCAGGGGTAATTAGGGTTTGGCAATAAATGCTGGCCTAGCCAGCGATGTCCCCATCCCATGAACAAATAAAAAAAAAATCACCCTAAGCCTGAATCGTTGTACTTGTGGAGGCATTTTTGCTAACTCCTAAGAGTGTCACTAAGGATTTGTGTTCTGTCTCTATTTTAAAGTGAAGACCAAGAGCATAATCTGCAAACTTTTCACAAGCCCATGTTGCAGCTAATGCTGCCTTCTCTATCACTGTGTATCTTTATTCAGCATCTGTCAGTGAACGGGATGTGTAGCAAAGTGGTCTACACTTTCCATCTGCCTGAAAGAGTACAGCTTCACTCCTCTAGAAGATGCATCTGCAGCAATGATAGTGGTTAGCTCTGGGTCATAGTGAGCTAAAATATCAGGTGATATCAGCATCTCTTTGATTTTCTCAAACTAGCTCTGTTGTGCTTCATCCCAACACCAAGTATTGTCTTTCATAACAGCTGACACAGTGGCTCATTGACAACAGGTAGGTTGGGCAAAAACTTTCCAACTTTGTTTACCATACCCAGGAATCTCTGGAGCTTTGTCACATTCCGAGGATTGCTCTTGTCTTCTGTGGATCAACTCTGACACCAGATGCATCCACAATATGCCCAAGGACCTTGACAGTCGGCTGTGAGAATTAGCATTTGTTATTGAGTGTAACTTCTGCTTCCTGTAGGTGTTAGCGCACAGCTCGTGCTTCAGTGTCATGTTCTGTCTGAATGGGTCCATGGATCAGGACATCATCCATGTGACATTCAACCCCATCCAATCCTTCTAGACTACTTAGCATTGTCCTCTGGAAGATTTCAGGTGCTGATGTGATACTGATAGGGTAATCTGTTGAAAAAAAACCTCACAAATGGTGTAACAAAGGTTGTGAGCAACTTAGACTCTTTGTAAAGGGGTAGTTGCATAAACCATTATTTGCATCTAACTTCGTGAAAATTGAACTCTATTCCAATTTTACTAAGCTCTCATCCACAGGCGACATTGGATGAATTTCGCATTGAACTGCTTTGTTCAGCTGCATAAGACCTATGCAAATTCTGATAGGTCCATTTGCTTGAGCACTGGGACCATCCCTTGATGGTTCTGTCACAGGTGAAATAACCCCTTGCTTCAACAGAGTCGATTTCCTTCTTTACCTTTGGCAAGGGTAGATGAGGAACTTTTCTGGGTGCAAACAGATGCACTGGCTTCGTTTCAGAAGGTAGAATGATGTTGTACATTGTCTTCAGCTTTCCTAGTCCAGTGGAAAGCTGTGCAAATTCAGTTCTAATGTTTTTAGGCTGATCTTCTTGGCTTTCCAGTTCCTCTACTCTGTAAATCAGTTGTAAATTGGTACAGGCTTTCCTGCTTAAGAGTGAACAACTCTAGTTTAGGAACACATAAAAGGTTTCAGTTATTTTTCTCTCTATATTGAAGGGTTGTATTCAGTTGTTCTATGACCTTAAGTTCTGTACCTCCTGGCTCATACGGTTTTATGCATGATGGCTGGAGAGAACTTTTCTCCAACCGCAGTTCAGCATTAGAAAGAACAGAAAATGCTGCATCTGTCTCTAACTTGAAGCATATCCTGTTTCCTTCTGCTTGTATATCTGCACTCCAATAGCTTCCACTTGGTTCCTGGATCTCTCCAAGGAAAGGCACCTCAACATCATTGATATCTTCTTTTACATGGATCTTTCCACCTTTCGAAGGCTTCTCTTCTTGCTTATTCTGTGTAGGCTTCTTGCTGCAACATAGCCCAGAAGTGACCCTTCTTTCTGAAAAAATGGCGTTCGGCTTCTTTACCAGGACAATTTCTGTGCCTGTGTTTTTTCTTGCCACACCAATTCTGGGGTGGTTAATGGCTGCTCTTCTTGCCTCCCCTGCTTTTGTGCAGCCACCTCTCTGCTTTTAACTTGAACACACCCCACTGACTCTCTTGTTTTTGAGTTATGGTTCTTCCTGTCACCCCAAATCACTTATCGACTTTGCTTCCTTACCTCGGCTTGTCTGCTCAATGGAATTGCCTTTGTTCAGATTAGGTCATCCCTCGACTGCAAGTGGCCAGACAGTGCTTCATCCAAGACTCAACAACAATTATGTTCTTTTAAGCTGCCATATTCAAAATTGTCTGGAAACCTATACAGATCATCGATAAATGTATCAACCCTTGCTTATTAAATTTAGCCTTCATGATCATTGTATTCTTTTGCAGATTGAAGTAGGCATCAAGTGCTTTTATTACTTCATCGTACATAGCTTTTTCTTCACTGATTCCTTGCCTGACTAGGATATTGTCTGTACAACTAATTCAGCCATGCAGCTGCCTTTTTGTGAGCTGCAGCCTGCTCAAAGTGTTCCAGTAATGGCAGATTTTTCCATTCTTGTCCTTTCACTCGCTGCCACCATATAATATTCTGGGTCTTGTTGTGTGAACATAGAATATTCTTATATCCTGCTGAGGAAAGGAAAACACTAACAATATTAAGAAACATCTTCCTGTGGCTTCATCTAGCCATGAGCAGGAGGCGGTAGCATAGTGGTATTGTCACTGGACTGGTAATCCAGAGTCTCAGGGTAATGCCCTTGAGACCCGGGTTTAAATTCCTACCACGACAGATGGTTAAATTTGAAGTAAATAAAAATTTAGATTTTAAAAAAGTCTAATGTCAATTGTCATAAAAACCCATCTGGCTCACTAATGCCCTTTAGGGAAGGAAATCTACTGTCCTTATCTGGCCAGGTCTACATGTGACTCCAGACCCACAGCAATATGGTTGACTCTTAAAAACCTTCTGAAATGGCAAAGCAAGCCACTCAATTGTATCAAACCGCTAAAATGCCTCAAAGGAATGAAACCAGAAGGACCACCCGGCATCGAACTAGGCACTGGAAACGGCAATGGCAAATTTAGCCCTGTCATCCCTGCAAAGTCCTCCTTACGAACATCCATGGGCTTGTGCCAAAATTGGGAGAGCTGTCTCACAGACTGGTCATGCAACGTCCTGACAGTCATACTCACGGAATCATACCTTATGGACAATGTCCCAGACACCACCATCACCATCCCTGGGCATGTCTTGTCCCACCGGTAGGACAGATCCAGCAGAGGTGGTGGCACAGTGGTATACAGTCGGGAGGGAGTTGCCCTGGGAGTTCTCAATATCAACTCCAGACCCCATGAAATCTCATGGCATCAGGTCAAATATGGGCAAGGAAACTTCCTGCTGATTACCATGTGCCACCCTCCCTCAGCTGATGAATCTGTGCTCCTCCATGTTGAGCACCACTTGGAGGAAGCACTGAAGGTGGCAAGGGTGCAGAATGTACTCTGGGTGGGGGACTTCAATGTCCACTTCAAGCACCACTACTGATCGAGCTGGCCGAGTCCTAAATGACATCGCTGCTAGACTGGGTCTGTGGCAGGTGGTGTGGGAACCAACAAGAGGGAAAAACGTACTTGACCTCATCCTCACCAATCTGCTTGCCACAGATGTACTTGTCCATGACAGTATCAGTGGGAGTGACCACCGCACAGTCATTATGGAGACAAAGTCCTGCCTTCACATTGAGGATACCCTCCATCATGTTGTGTGATAAATGGGATAGATTTTGAACAGATCTAACAACTCAAGACTGGGCATCCATGAGACGCTGTGGGCCATCAGCAGCAGCAGCAGAATTGTACTCAAACATAATCTGTAACCTCATGGCCCGGCATATCCCCTACTCTATCATTACCATCAAGCCAGGGGATCAACCCTGACTCAATGAAGAGTGCAGGAGGGCAGCACCAAGCATACCTAAAAATAAGGTGTCAACCTGGTGAAGCTATAATACAGGACTACTTGCGTGCCAAACAGCATAGGCAGCAAGTGATAGACAGAGCTAAACAATCCCACAACCAATGGATCAGATCTAAGCTCTGCAATCCTGCCACATCCAGTCGTGAATGGTGGTGGATAATTCAACAACTCACTGGAGGAGGAGACTCCACAATTATCCCCATCCTCAATAATGGAGGAGCCCAGCACAGCAGTGCAAAAGATAAGGCTTAAGCATTCACAACAACCTTCAGTCAGAAGTGCCAAGTGGATGATCCATCTCGGCCTCCTACAGAGGTCCCCAGCATCACAGATGCCAGTCTTCAGCCAATTCGATTCACTTCATGTGATAGCAAGAAATAGCTGAAGGCACTGGATGCAGCAAAGGCTATGAGTTCTGACAACATTCTGGCAATAGTACTGAAGACTTGTGCTCCAGAACTTGCTGCGCCCTAGCCAAGCTGTTCCAGTACAGCTACAACACTGGCATCTACCTGGCTATGTGGAAAGTTTGCCAGGCATGTCCTGTACACAAAAAACAAGACAAATCCAACCTGGCCAATTACCGCCCCATCAGTCTACTCTCCATCATCAGTAAAGTAATGGAAGGGGTCATCAACAGTGCTATCAAGTGGCACTTGCTTAGCAATAACCTGCTCACTGATACTCAGTTTGTGTCCCGCTAGGGCCATTCAGCTCTTGGCTTCATTACAGCCTTGGTTCAAACATGGACAAAAGAGCTGAACTCCAGAAGTGAGATGAGCGTGACTGCCCTTGACATCAAGGCCGCCTTTGACTGAATGTGGCATCAAGGAGCCCCAGCAAAACTGGTGTCAATGGGTATTGGGGGAAATCTCTCCGCTGGTAAAAGTCATACCAAGCACAAAGGGAGGTGGTTGTATGTTTTGAAGGTCAGTCATCTCAGTTCCAGGACATCACTGCAGGATTTCCTCAGGGTAGTGGCTTAGGTCCAGACATCTTCAGCTGCTTCATCAATTACCTTCCTTCTATCATAAAGTCAGAAGTGGGGTTGTTACCATCACTGAATTCCCCCATATCAACATCCTGGGGGGTTACCATTGACCAGAAACTGAACTGGACTAGCCATATAAATACTGTGGATACGAGAGGCTAGGAATCCTGCGGCGAGTAACTCACCTCCTGATTCCCCGAAGCCTGTCCACCATCTACAAGGCACAAGTCAGAAGTGTGATGGAATACTCTCCCCTTGCCTGGATGAGTGCAGCTCCAACACTCGAAGCTTGACACCATCCAGGGCAAAGCAGCCCGCTTGATTGGCACCCCTTTCACAAACATTCACTCCCTCCACCACCGACCTCCAGTAGCAGAAGCGCGTACCATCTACAAGATGCACTGCAGAAACTCACCAAGTTCCTTGGACTGCACCTTCCAAATCCACATTCACTACCATTTAGGAGGACAAGGGCAGCAGGCAATGGGAACACCACCACCTGGAAGTTCCCCTCCAAGATACTCAACCATCCTGACATGGAAATTTTTCACCATTCCTTCACTGTCACTGGGTCAAAATCCTGGAACTCCCTTCCTAACAGCACTGTGGGTGTATCTACACCACATGTACTGCAGCGATTCAAGAAGGCAGCTCACCACCACCTTCTCAAGGGCAATTAAGGATGGGGAATAAATGCTGGCCGAGCCAGAAAAGCCAACATCCCATGAATGAATTTTAAAAATGATGTCTACAAGAGAGAGCAAGATGATATGACATTGCATCACTTCCTATGAGGATGTATACATTGGAATATCACACAGTTAGAATTAACCCCTTTCCTACACCGATTGCTTCTTAAAGGGAAAACTGTCCACAGGTAAAAGCTGCAAATCATCAGCCAGCCACATCTGAATCTGATGTCACTCTAGGAGAAGTAGCAAGCTCAGATAGAAAATGCACACAAGAGTAGTCACGATGGGGACACTGATCTTCAGCAGTGCAAAAATTGTCATATTTGTTGTCGGTGAGATGTTTATGATACTGACAGAATGTGTGTTGCATGATTTGAGGTGAGGTGGAAGATTTCCAGCACAAAAGTGCAACAAACTGAACACCAAATGGAAGAATTGGTAATTGTGGATTAGAGCTCAATGTCAGTAAGTGGCTAAGTTGAGTTTGTTCCCGAAATGGACCCATGATGGAAAGCCTCATTTGCCAGTGGGCATGCATCTTAGATAGCTGAAGATTTATTTTACGAGTTGTAGCCATATATGTTTGACAGTTAGCATAACTTAGTCATTGCTTCATGAGAGAATCACAACCTTCTCAACCATTGCTGAGAGGTGATCATGAACTAGTCCACCTGGACCTAGATGGAGGTGTGAGTACCTGCAATCAGGGGACAGAGACAACTTCAGTGTCTATTCAACCTAATATCTCTCCAGTGTTCCTTTTGATCCTTCTCTTCTTCCTCATACAGAGGAACAGGGGAAGGCCTAAGTGTGGCCAGATTCATTCCTGTGGCCCAGTTTGCAATATTATAATTCAAAATATCCCATTTCCAAAAATAGTTTCAAAATATCTTTAAAAAAACTTTTCTGAAAAAGGAACATAGTGGTCGACTTTAGCTACTTTTAGATCCTTTAAGGCCTTCTATAACCTGCAAATCCTGGCACACGGAGGCTTCAACATCTTTTTCATTGAGGTGTTCTTCTCAGGAGCTGGGCTGGAACGAGTAGGGAAGTGAAATAGCTGCTGTGAGGAGCCAAAACAATGAGTGACCATTGTACAACAAAAATAAAAATACCTAGAAAAACTCAGCAGGTCTGACAGCATCTGCGGAGAGGAGTCCAGTTGACATTTCGAGTCCAAGTGACCATTGCAGTCTGCCTCCAGTAAGGAAAGAAACAATGCCGAAAACAGCTTGTTGTGTCAGGGATTCAGCAGCACTACCCCACCACCCCTTTTCAAGAATTATAGAGCACAGTCAGAGGCCTTTTGACTAATCATGCCTGTTCCAACTCTTTGAAAAAACTATTCAATTGTATAGGAATACATCGTATGTATGGCACAGAAACAGGCCGGTCAGCCCAACCAGTCCATGCTAGTGTTTTTGCTCCACTTGAGACTCCTTTCATTTTTCCTCATCTAAATCTACCATCATAACCATCTATTCCCGTCTCCCTCATATGCTTGACTAACTTCCCCTTAATTACATCTATTCAGCTTCAACCATTTCCTGTGGTAATGAGTTCCACATGCTCACCATTCTTTGGGTAAAGAAATTTCTTCTAAATTCCCTATTGGATTTCTTGGTGACTATCTTGTATTGATGGCCTCTAGTTATGCTCTTCCCCACAAGTGGAAACATTCTCTCTGTATCCACTCCGTCAAAATCTTTCATAATTTTAAAGACCTCTATTAGGTCACCCAACAGCCTTTTTTTCCAAAGAGGCCCCGTCTGTCAATGCTTTCCTGATATGTATACCCACGCATTTCTGATCCCACACCTCTGCTCTTTTCCCATAGCCCTGCCAATGTTTATGTTTCAAATATTTATCCAAATCCCTTTTGAAAGTTGCTTTTGAATCTATTCCCACCATCCTTCAGGCAGCATTTTACAGATGGATTTCCTCCATCCCCACCCCTCAAAAAATAAGAAGAATACTGGAGGAAAATCTAGTGAAACAACTATCAAGCTTAACACATTCCTCAGTGAGTCAGCAAACTAAAAGCAAACCAGGGCATGAATATCAATTTTGTTCTGAAAGTATAATTTACTATTCCTGTACATTTTTTCCTTATACATGTTTATGATTTAAATCTCCAGAATGATCTGCACAACTTACTCTAGAATGTAGAAATCGCATGTGGAAGTTAAAATGTGTGGTTCATGTTCCAGGATAAGTACGTGTAGAGATGATGTGAGGAAACCATAGATCTGGGAGGTACAACTCGTCTTCCAGAACATGGCCTGTTGTTCTATTATGATCAAAGCAATTCATACCAGATGTCCATCTTACGCATCCAGTAACAACAAAGGTAACGGGGTGGGGAAGAGAATGAATTATGGTTCAATGGGAATGAGTAATAACACTGTAATTTAATCAAGGGGTACAGATTATGTCAAAAACCACCAGTGGTTTATGGATGTGATCTGAACCCTAAGATTAAACTTCAATATTCTTGCTCATTCCTCCCATCTATTATTTTTCGTAATATATACATCTTATGGTTTCAGTCAAAGGAACACAATGGTAATGACAGCTAAAGAGTTATTCTCAAATGATCTTGATTAAATACTCTGAGAAGTTATTGTGATGTTAATACTTAGAAGTTAAATTATAAGCATATGGAGGCCACTGTACATATTCTAACAGTTTTACAGTATTACAGTTCAGGCTTTTTCCCAGCACTTTAAATTATGTTCATGCCAAAATAAGACCGGGTCCAAAATTCCAATTCTTTCCCTTCTCTGCTATAAGTTTAACGGAATGGCCCTGAATGCACCCATGTGCAAAAGATGCAGATCTAAGGGATGGAGTCATCTGCATACACTGGATGAGTGGACCATATGTGCACATCTCAGTGTGGCCCACTCCAACAGAGGCCCTGCCACTCTAATGTGGAACTCAGAGACCCATATTAGGCTGAGAAAGTAAATGCAAAATTGTTCTTCCGCACCCAGAGGAGACAGCATCCCATTAAAGCATTTTGAAAAGCTCAAGCTTGCTTTCAATAGGCACAGGTCCCTTTGGAGCTGTTAGGTGGAATCCCCTGAGAAGCCCTCTAACCTCCTCCAGAGATATCACTTAACATAAGCAGTTCGGCAACAGTTTATTCTTCTTTCTTCGGCTTTTATCTCCACAGGGCAGAATCCCAGCAGAATTTCAGGCTAACTGTTTCCTTATGCAAAATAAATGTCCTATAAACTGAAACTGAACCTTCGTATATTCTGTGGAAAGGGCAGTTTGCGATGGGACGAACTTGTTGTCCTTTTTATTACAGATAATGGACTCGGACCCACATACAAATGCTGCCTTGCTGTCCAGTCAGATCTGGAAGCAGTAAGTAGCAGACAGTTAGACAGCCATGCTCAGACTAAAACTAACAATCAGATTTATTTACAAGATACAGAAACTACTGGTGGGGCAACATACTTTGCAAGCAATAAAGACTGAATCTGTCCACAAAAGCTTAAGATATGGGGCTGAATTTTACGTGTCCCTGCTGGGCGTGTTTCCTGCAGGGGTGGGGGAGGGGGGGCACATAAAATTGGGCTGGTGCCCACCCCACCACCTTCCCACCCACCCCCAAGCTCACCCCCATAATACGAGGGTGTGGGTGGGTTCCAAAATCCGCAGCCTGCCCACCATAGTTAAATAGATAATCAAGGCTCAATTTTTTAAAATTCATTCATGCGATGTCGCTGGCTAGGCCAGCATTTATTGCCCATCCCTAATTGCCCTTGTTACCCTGATACTACATTATCCACACCATAAAATGTTTAGGGGGGTGCCCTTTGCGCATCAGGGGGCTGCCCCCCTAAAATCAAACTCCTCCCATTCTTCCTAATCTGCCCCCCCCAAGCCTCAAACCCAAATCACCCCCACCCCCGCTGCACCCTTCCTGACCAGCCAAAACCCTCCCCAGCCAAAACCCGGGATTTAGTGGCTCAAGGGAATGCTGGGACTTCTTCGTCAACTTCTTGCAGTCCTGGCAGCGGTCACTAAAATGCTCTGGGACTGTGAGGGCTGCCAGCTAATTGGATTGGCTGGCAACTCCAGAGGCCAGGACTTCCTCCCCAGTGAGGGGCGGAACTCTCACTTTGGCTTATTAAGCCTGCCTGCAATGCATTACCACGCAGGCTTTACTTCCGGGGGGGAGGGGTGAGCCATCTGCCCCCTCCCCCCGCCCCCTGCGTATTATTCAGCCCATGTTCTCAGCAATATATTTCTCAGTCCTTTTGATGCAAGTTTTCAGCATCTTTACCTGATAATACTAATGCCAAAAATTGAAACTAAAACCTAATCACCCTAAAGTTGAACACTGAACTAAAGATGAATAATTATGTCAGTAGATTTATGCTATCAGAAGTATTTTTTTTAACAGCGGCTTTTAATTTTGAGTTATCTTCCTTTTCAGGTATTCCCTGATGACCCAGACGATAAGGGGTGAATTTTAACTGCAAGGAGCAAGTGAGTTTGAGAGCAGGCGGGGCTGTTAAAAGTGGTGAAACTGACGGAGTGTCAAGAAGCTGGATCCTACTCATTGATCTCCACATTTAACTGCAGAACATTAGGTTACGTACAAGAAATTCACTCAGGAGCGGCAAGCTGTTAATTTCAATAGGCCTGATTTTAACTATGTTCAAATGAACATATGAGTTCAAATCAAACCCAAATATGATACTAACTTCTTAAGAGCAATTCTCATATGGATTAGGGATTTCACTAAGGGTGAATGGGTTTTCTGGGCTTCCAGGAATTCATCAGTGAAAGCAAGGCGAGAACACAACGCTAATTGAGGAGATTGAGAAATGAGAGGCAAAAGTTCCCAAAAGTGCTGAAATTACACAGTTAATTTCTTGCCTAATTGTGTGAAAGTCTCACAGTTCTTGTTTGAGATGTTGCTTTCACTACTTTACAGGTTCACTTCACTGCTTTGGAGGTGACTTTTGTTTCTTTGGAGAATTTTGTGCCTGGACTTCACTTTGCAGCTGTGATGTACCAGATTGACTTGGATCACAGATGAGAACCAAAATGACCTGCAGCATCAACAGCAGCAGCAGGACCAGCAGCTAGAGCACTAGCTGAAGCATCACCAGCAGGAGCAGCAGAAGTGATCTCCTTACGAGCCTCAAATGCCACTGGCAAGAGGGGATGATCAGAGACCGTACAGGAGGCAATTGCTGCAGCACAGGGTGTACAGTCAGAGAGGATCGGTTTCTGGAGATGTTAGAACACCCATACCTCAGGAGATTCAAGACATCACAGCAGACCATTGCAGACCTTTACAACCCACTAGAAGAAAACTTGCTGCCAACTGTACCTGCTGGAAATGCTCAGCAGGTCAGGCAGCATATATGGAAAAAAACAGAGTTAACGGCCTGGATTTCCACCTACGAGGTGGGTAGCGGGAGTCGGGAAAACTCCCAGCTTGTCCAGCCCACCTCGGGAAAAGTGCCCACAAAGGTGCAATCTTCACTGCCAAGGGGTCGGTGTGGGCAGGATTTGGGCCAGCTGGCCTGTGAAAATGTTTGGAAGCAGCCACAGGAGCTGCCAGGTGCAGCGGCGGGTTGTTTAGAATGTCCGCCTCAGTGCCCTGGGGCTCTGGTACCAGTTGAAATGAAAACACAGTTCTCAACCCTTACACCCCATCATCTTCCAACTGCTCCCCAGGCCTGATCCATGTCACCTCAAGCCCCCGACCTATCCTCCACATGACCCCGCATGCCTCCTATGTCAAGCTCTGCCCTTACACATACCCCTTATGGCCCCAATGCCTAGCTATGGAACTCGCATGCCCACTGTAGACTGTCTAGAACCAATATAATGTATAGGGGCACGTATAAAAAAAAGCTTTAAAAAGTAATTCATTCATAACTTTCTCCTGTATTGAAAGAAAGTCATTTCCATACAAGCTAATAAAAGCGTCAATTATCTAGACCCTTTAAAGTATAAATAACAAAACTCACAAACTCTTGAAACCACATAACATTGTGTATACATACATTGTGAAATTGACAGCAGAGATCAGAGAGCCTAAGCTGTCAATCAAACAATGTTTTCTTTGGGGTGCATATGCTTTAGTACTCCAAAGGATGTCTAAGCTCTTAGACAAACATACACAATAAGGCTTGGCTAAGAGCCCAGAAATCCAATAAGCTTGTTGAAACAGCTGGTTAAAACCTTTTTTCAAAAAAAAAAATCCTACTATACATGCTGTACAGGCATTTTAACTCATTATCACTTTATGTTTAAGCATCCTTTTAGACTCCATGTCTATAACTCTATTTATTCCTTTACCATCAATGTCTTCCCTTACTTCATTCTTTCCTGTGTTTTACCTCCCTGTTTTGTTTACACTTAGGCTGCATACCTTTTTTGTAGATCCCTCCTCCCATCTTACTAGTTTAAAGCCTTTGCCACCTCCAAATTTACCCTTTCGGCTAGGTCACAGGTCCCATCCCAGTTCAGGTGGAATCCATCCCATCAAGATAGCTCCTTCCTTTACCAGAACAAGTGACAGTGTCCCATGAGAAGGAACCCTTCTTTCCCAAACCTTTAGCCACATGTCCATTCTTCTAATCTGTCTGTTTCTACATATGAATAAGGAGCAAGAGTAGGCCATCAGGCCCCTTCAGCCTGCTCCGCCATTCAATAAGATCATGACTGATCTGAATGTAACCTCAATCCCACATTCCTGCCTACCCCCAATAACCTTTCACCCCCTTGTTAATCAATAATCTATCTAGCTCTGCTTTAAAAGTATTCAAAGACTCTGCTTCCACCACCTTTTGAGGAAGAGAGTTCCAAACACTAAAGGCCCTCTGAGAGAAAACATTTCTCCTCATCTCTGTCTTAAATGAGCGACTCCTTATTTTTAAACAGTGACCCCTAGTTCTAGATTCTCCCACAAGAGGAAACATCCTCTCCATGTCCACCCTGTCAAGATCCCTCAGGACCTTAAAGGTTTCAATTAAGTCACCACTTACTCTTCTAAATTACAATGGATACAAGCATAACCTGTCCCAACTTCCCTCATAAGACAACCCGCCTGTTCCAGGTATTAGTCTAGTAAACCTTCTCTGAACTGCTTCTAATGCATTTACATCTTTATTTAGATAAGGAAACCAGTGCTGTACATAGTTCTCCAGATGTGGTCTCACCATTGCCCTGTATAACTGGAGCATTAAACTCCCTGTTTTTGTAATCAATTACCCTCACCATAAATTATAACCTCTATTAACTTTCCTAAATACTTGCTGCACCTGCATACTAACCTTTTGTGATTCATGCACTAGGACACCCAAATCCTTCTGAATCTCAGAGTTCTTCAATTTCTCACCATTTAGACAATAAGCTTCCTTTTTATTCTTCCTGACAAAATGAATGATTTCACATTTGTCCATGTTACACTCCTTTTGCCAGATCTTTGCCCATTCACTTAACCTATCCATATCACTTTGTAGCCTCCTTACATCCTCTTCACAATTTACTTTCCTACCTATCTTTGTGTCATCAACAAATTTAGCCACCACTCCTTCAGTCCATTCATCCAAGTCATTTATATAAAGTGTAAAAAGTTGAGGCCCCAGCACAGATCCCTGTGGCACACCACTCAGTACATCCGCACAACCAGAAAAAGACCCATTTATGCCAAGTCTCTGCTTTCTGTTAACTTATCAATCTTCTCTCCATGTCAATGTGTTACCCCCAAACCATGAACTTTTATGTTCTGCAATAATCTTTGATGTGGCATCTTATCAAATGCCTTCTGGAAATCTAAGTATAGTACATCCACCCTTTATCCACAGCACATGTGACTCCTTCAAAAAACTCCAATAAGTTGGTTAAACATGATTTCCTTTTACAAAACCATGTTGACTCTGCCTGATTGTCTTGAATTTTTCTAAGTGCCCTGCTATAACATTTTTAATAATAGTTTCTAACATTTTCCCTATGACAGATGTTAGGCTAACTGGCCTGTAGCTGGTTATGTAGCTCGGGCAATAATCCAGAGATTATTACCCTTGAGGTCCTGCCTTTTGATTTAGAGCCTAACCCACGATGCTCTTTCAGCAGGCCCACCTCCCTGTTCCTACCAATGCCATTTGTTCCAAGGTGGACCATGAAACTGCATTTACCCCTTCCCTTTCCAAATTTCTTTCCAGCTGCCATGAATTATCCCTTACTCTGGCACCAGGTAGACAACACATCCTTCAGGATTCTCATTCTTGGCTGCAGAGGCCACTACCTATCTCCTTAATTTTGGAGTCCCCTATTATGACCTCATTTCTATTCTACTCTTCCACTCTCAGACAGCCACGGTGCCTTGGGTGCATTGTAGCTGTCCTCACTGCAGTCTTTCTTCTTGTTCTCACAAGTAGTGAGTACGTTGCACCTGTTGGACAGGAACAGTGTCAGCAGGACTTTCTTTTCAATTTCCCTTAAATCCCTGCTACCCAGTTCCCTGTTAGTCACATCCTTCTTTTCACAAACCTGTGTTTTCCTCTGGGGTGTGACTGTATTCTGGATAAAACTGTCCAGAAACTCCACTCCAACCTTATGTGTCAGAGTCTCTCCAGCTTGCACTCCAGCTCAATGACTCTGAGCCAGAGAGATTAGAGTTGGAGGTATCTCCTGCAGACATATTTGCTTGGAAAAGTCTTATCATCCACAAACTCCCACATTTTGCAGTCCAGGCACACGACCTGCTCTGACATTCCTTATTTTATTTATTTTGTTAATTAATTAATTAAAGCCTTTGTTCTATAATTATGTGTGTACCCAAGCAGGCAAATGAGGTCTAGGTTTACCATTTTATCCGAAAGACAGCAACTCCAACATTGTCCCTCTCAGTACTGCACTGAATTGTAAACTTGGATGATGTTCTGTGAATGGGACTTGATCAGAAAGGTGAGGTGTGCTACCAACTGATTCTAGCTTTAATCTCCATATCTTCCCATATATAATAACACCCCAAAAAATGTAATCACTTTATTTTTCAAAGTAATACCTCACTGTAAGATGCTAAAACTTGTGATAAATAATGCTAAAAATAATACTTTGAACAACTTGATTCACCAAAGAACGTTTAATCCTTAGTGAATGCAAAATAATTGTTCAGAGGAGGTAAATATCTTTTACATTACAATCTCACCAAATTAACAGCGCAGTTAGCATCTCTTATGTAGAGGTAAGAAATACTCTTCCCAATAGATGGGAATTCCAAGTGACATAATTTTTAAATACAAAATGGTTTGAACCATTATTTATAGAATTAGGACTTCAAATGAAGATTCAATATTTCCTAATTCAAATCCCATTATGCATGTAATAATCACTGAATGGATACAGGTTCCTAAAATTTTATCCTGGAACTCAGGATTTTCCCTAATACTTCTAAATCATTCTCATGGCAAAGATGCAGTTTCCATAGCAGAATGACTCTCTTTTGAACTGAAACTTCCACCATCATGACTAATGTGAATGAGCTGGCATACCACAGGACTAACAATTGCCCTTTACCACTGAACATTACACTAGATATCACAAAGCCTACTCAGATGTCAAGTCTGAACGGCAGCAAATAGCCCAGTCTCAGATTGTAAACTTCAAGCTAAATTATGATGATCTTATTTACAAGTAAAATAATTACACAGAATCAGAGAAAGTACAATGTGAGATCAGCATTACAATATTTGACTTATATGATACCTACACTGTTCCAAGACAGTCCTCTTGACATTGGCACATTTTACATAGTCAAGTGCATTTAAATATTTTGGGTGGGTACCCATGCACAGCACAGCATTTTTTTTTTATTCATTCACGGGATGTGGGCTTCGCTAGCTGGGCCAGCATTTATTGCCCATCCCTAGTTGCCCTTGAGAAGGTGGTGGTGAGCTGCCTTCTTGAATTGCTGCAGTCCATGTGGTGTAGGTATACTCACAGTGCTGTTAGGAAGGGAGTTTCAGGATTTTGACCCAGCGACAGTGAAGGTATATTTCAAAGTCAGGATGCTGAGTGGCTTGGAGGGGAACTTCCAGGTGGTGGTGGTGTTCCCCTGTATCTGCTGCCCTTGTCCTTATAGATGGTAGCGGTCATGGGTTTGGAAGGTACTGCCACGTTTGTGGAAGAGCGGGCTGCTTTATCCTGGATGGTATTAAGCTTCTTGAGTGTTGTGGGAGCTGCACTCATCCAGGCCAGTGGGGAGTATTCCATCCATCGTGCCTTGTAGATAGTGGGCAGGCTTTGGTGAGTCATGGGGTGAGTTCCTCACCATACTATTCCTAGGCCTGAATTTTTCAGTCGGCGGGCAGGCTTGGCGGGAGCGAGCGGGGGCGGCCGTAGAGCCAATTAAGGCCCGCCCAGCGTAAGATGTGAGCCATAGTGCTCAGCGCTACCTGTGAGGGTAGGGGGAGGAGGGAGAGTCAGGGCCAGTGCTCTTTTGCGTATATATGCAAAAGAGCACAGCAACCTCCCTGAGGCACTGAGCTTACTCAGGGAGATTGAAGCGCTTTTGAAATAAATAAATGGTTTGAAAATTTAATTAAGCATGTCCCCTCATGTGACTGTGTCACATGAGATGGGGCATGTTTTTATATTTCAGAAAAATGTTTTATTTAAGTGGTAAAAGCTTTAGGAAACCTCATCCCGCGCATGAATGGGGTTTCCTAAAAAACATGAAAGCTGCTTGGCCTTTTCGCCTGCCCGCCAACCCTAAGGTTGGACGGGCAGCGTAAACAATTACATTAATTAATTCATTAATGGCCTTAATAGGCCTATCAGTTATCGGCGGGCGCGCAGCCTGACTCCGGCACGCTCCTGCTGAATGAAACATCGCGAGACAGTATGATGATGTCGGGATGCACGCCCAATTGTATCACGCGTCATTTTACACGCCAGCATGTAGGGCCTGCCCCTGCACACCGAATGAAAAATTCAAGCCCTAGCCTCTGACCTGCTCTTGTAGCAACATTATTTATATGGCTGGAGAGCCAATTTCAGGTAGGAGAAGGAAATGGTTGGGTTTACTCAGCACAACTTAAATGTACCTACAGTACTGATTGAACTTGAAAACAAAAGGTTTCCCATTTATTTGTCAGTTTCTGTACCATAATCAATCAATTACAAAAGAGAAACTAACAGTTAAATTTTAACCTTTGCCTTTAAGGCCATTGGCAATGCTGAATGCTAAAACACAGAGGTACCCCTTGCATCCAACATGTTGGGTACAATTACAGAAACTTGTTGCATGACGTATTTCACTCCTTGGCATCATTATAGGCAAGCCCCATAAGGGGAACTTTGGTCGGGCATAAAAGCAAGCAGTCACCTTGTATTACCAGGTCCATTCTGCTCCTGCCCACGAAGATCATGAATATTTCACGTTACAATGTGGGAGGAAATTCAAGGTCACTATCTGGTGATAAAGGAATGCTGCATTTCATTCAAGATACTGTATTTAATAAAAAGGTATGAGACAGCTTAGACCAAAAAGCAGAAAATGCTTTTATAGATAATGGCAATCAAGCTACCGAAGGACAAAGAAATGAAGACTGGTAACTTTTGGCAATGGAAATTTTGTGTTCATATAAATTGTTTAATATAGTTTAACACATGCTGAATCTATTTATTGCAAAAGGGTTAATGATCACACTATAATTGTGCACAAAAAATGTGTCGTGTGAAGCAATAAGCATTCAACCCCTGATATTGTTGACTGCTATTTCTAGACTTGTATCTCCATCCAATCTGAAAATAAACTGTGAATGGATTATTAGAAGTATGAATCCAAAATCAGCATTTGGCAACATGATTTCTCAAACAATGGTTGTTGGAAGAGGCTCAACTCCATTCCCAGGGCCAGGAAGAAAGACTCTGAGTCTGTAGAAAAGATTAAAATGCCAAGTTAACCATCTAAACAGGTCTGCTAGAATGTGGGCTGCAGACAATCACTTATTTGCCTGTTGGTACTTCAATTTCTCTAAGTCTTTTTGTGATACCACAGAATCAAACTTAAACAGACATCTGTTGTGTGCCTTCACCTCTTACAAAAATTTACAGAAGGATACACGTACATACCCAAAGTGAACTGTATTGTTAATTTGTATCTGTTGTTGTTGGTCTTGTATGGGTAATCTCTTTAAAAGGGTAGCAAACCCAATTTAATTTTAACAATGCACAACAGGGATTTTGTTACATATGACTCTTGCTGAAACCTGTTATGGTATTAATAGGCAGTGGCAGAGTTTTAGCTCATCTTGACACTTTGGCAATAATTGTATGATTTCCTGGCCATGTGCAGTGCATCCTGTATAGGTGCTAGTCATCAAATTTGTCTGGCATCTCATCCTTTTTCTCCTATACCATACTTAATATGCACCATGGGGACTGGATGGAGCTAGGGCCTAAAGGTTCATTTACCACATAAATCAGAGTATCATTCTCTTCCTCAAATATTGCTTAGATCTCTGAATAACAATTTGTTATATGAGCACAGGAATTAATTGAAATGCTTATTTAAAGAAATCAAATATTAACTTAAGATATTAATGATAATCTAAGAAGGAAGATGGTCTAATACACGTGTATAAAATGAGAATTAATGTCATATGATCATTTTTAAGACAAATGCAAATCATCTGCTGGGACATTTTCAGCCTTCGCAACTCACTGTGGACTAAGCGATTAGTCAGATTATGAACTGGACAATGCAGAACAAAAGCCACATCAAAGGTCCCATATGGATAGCGTGGGATACAGGCTACAACAAGACTGAAAGAAGCCTTCTGAGTCAGACAACTTCCATTATGGAAATGCACAGGAAACTGCAAAGCAACGGAGGACACTGCCCCGGCTGTTTCCCTGTCATTTCAGCAACAACACCATTCCATTTTCAACTGTAGTTAGAAAAAAGATTTATTTCAGTTCTATTTAATTGATCCTTTTTTTAATGGGTATTACATTTACTATTTACCGTTAAGCCAGCCAATTATTCTGATATGTATTAGACTGATAGGAGTCAATTCCTATTATCATGGCCAATTTGCCAGGCAACTATACGGTCTTAAACTTAGCAGCCGGTAACTAAGAAAGAATGAAACAACAAGAGAAAGTCAAAAGAGAAGCAGATGTACTCTTAAATAAAAATGACAAGGAAATATAAAAATGTTACAATGTTTCATTAACCAATTACAGGCTGAATAGTTAAAACTGGCTGCAGAATCCCTGACTGCTATCGCGTTAAAAAGTGTGTTTGAACATTGAACAAGGAAAGGATTAGGTTCAAATCTATGTCCTCCCCAAATAAATAGCCTGACAACATACGCTGTATAGACTGATGCAAGAGAAATAGTCAGCAGGGTGAGGCATCACAGTGACGATAAGTTGCAAACTAGAAAAATGTAATACACTGACCCAGATTTTTCTGGGGCATGGCATCTAATGGTATCTGCCATTAGTTAAACTTATCCTTGCCCTCTTTAATTTTTTAAAATTATTTTTTGCATGGCAAGTTGCTGATAGTGCAAGCTGATAACAGAACAGTGAGAGAAATACAAGTCTTCTATTTTCCCGCAAGTCAGTTTATCACATCTATACTGAACTGATTATTTAAACATAACTTTTTACACCAAACAACAGTATGAATCATTTTTAAATCCTGTGAAAGCAATAGCAATTCTTTGAGTTAATCATTTAATTATACTGAGTCTTATTACATTATCACACCCAATATCATGATATTTAGGAGCACCCTTTTTTTTAGAAAAAAGGTTTATTTCCAGTTTTTCCCCTTCTTATCCTATGGATGCTAATTTCTATCTGGATTATGGTCCATGACTATCATGACTTTGAATACGATATGCCTCTCTCCCTCTCTCTCTAAACTTGATTTTAATTTATGATATAATAATTAACTACCATCATTATATAAGTAATGGAGCGAGCCATTTTCCATTCATATTTTTAAATGTTCATTTTTAACGCAGCCTATCCATAGGCTTTTTAGAGGTTTTACCAAAAAAACATATTTTAAGATCGAGTCACAGTAGAGAAACCAATGCTTTAAATTTGACTTTAATTACTCAGTGAACCGGAGTCAGATTGGTATCATATCGCCTGTTATTAAAATGCGATTCTTCAAACTATTTTTAATTTTTAATGATCTTAATCACTTTGATGAGTTATGATTGGCTAGATGATAGAGAAAAAGTACAGAGGATTCATTTTGGGATTTGCTTTAGTTTAGATATCATAATGCATCATGTTACTAGATCAACAATTGGTCAAACTAAAATGCTTATATTCTCTTTAACCTCATTCAAAGTTTCAAATTGCCCAAATGTGAACTTTCGTTCATGTATGATTATGTTTTGTCAGAAGTATCGATATTATCAGATTTACTGCAAAAATGTAAACATTGCACACTGTTAGATTAAGCATGAGACTACATTAGTTTCTGTGGACATAAAACAATAGTGTTGACCCTCTTTTCCTTCTTAACATTATACAAATTTTGCAATTGCAAAACTTTTAACTTGGACTATGGGAGCAATTAAGAGTACTGCTGCACTTGGCAGCATTGTTCCGATTTGGCTTTTAATTTTGGGTTTGAAATGCAGCTTACATAGGCCAAGAGAAAAATATACTTCAGCTTTCAAAAGTACCAAAAGTCCTTAAGGGAAAGATTGGAAGGTAGGAGGGCGTAGGAGCAGTGAAAAGAGAATACAGTGCCAATAACCAGAAACAACTGAGTCATTCAGCAAATCAGAGATGTTTAAACTCACTATACCGCTAACAAGGCCTTCACATCCCCATGGTAGGCAAATCTCCACACAGAGCTCTGTGAAGGTTTTTTTTTGCAATCCACCGCCTATCTATTATAATTGTTTCCAGATTTGTGTGGGAGGTCAGGGCCCTGGAGTGCTGCTGCATGCCAAGTTTATAAACACAGCAGTATTTCCAGATGGCCACTGGCTCCAGACTGGCTAGCAGGTTGATTGGGACCAGAATAACAACAGGTGGAGAACAGACAATGAATTCCTTGACACTCTTTCCTCGTCCCCCACCACCCTACCACCTCAATGGTTTGGGTTCTAAAATAAGAAGAATACTTGGCATGCAGGAGTGATGTGTGCAGTTTAGAACAGTCTTACTGTAATTAAAGCAGAGACCGATTTTCATCTCAGGGAAATTGGGCAGAAATGTGAAAATACCAACACAGAGGAGGTGCGAAATACTGTGTGCAAATGATGAATAAACCCAATAAAAGTGCCCCTGTTTGTGTAAACTAGACTTTACATTTTTTATATTATATTTTTATTATATAGTCATATTTTTTGCCTTTTTGATGGTTATGTTGACACGATAACAGATAACACATATTTTTGAAAAAGAATAAGCACTTGTAAAAATGCAGCTCCTTTAATCCATCAATGACAAGTTTGTTTAAGTTCAGACAGTGTTACTGAGAGACCTTCCTTTAATTTCAAAGATTAATTCAGTCATTTGGTGAATGAAACATTAAGTACTGGTTAAGTCCGCTTTGTGGCAGGTCAGAGCTGTAAGTGATTTACTGCAAAAGAGCTAAAAAAAATGAGAGGGCGAGTTAGGTAGATAAAGACTCTGCAGTACTTTTTTAGGTTTCAAGAAAAAACAAGATTGTGCAATGTAACTTCTTGGATTCTCCAAGGCCTACCAGAATCTACTGACACCTCCTATACTACATGTTGTCAGGCAAGCTACTTGAGATTTATTCTGAAAATATTTTTAGTAAAGAAACACTTGTTTGTTCTGTTCACTTGCAGTATTTTTCATGATTACATGTACAGGTCACTATGATGCTCCTATTTCTCTGGATGAGTAATTCAGTTTTTGCAGATTTTATCAATTATAACCCAGACTTGATAAATCAAATCATTTTTTGTGCAAGGGGTTTACATTATCCAGTAATTTGAATTAAGCAACACAAATAGTCACGGCAAAATGCAAATTTACTGCTAAAAACAATTTTTGAATCGTCAAGCATTTTGAATTAGGCAACTCTGAATTAAAAGACATAGATTGCAGACAAAATATGGTGAGTTTTTTGCTGAAAATCCAACTTTCAGGGAATTCTAACCTTTAAAACAATCAAAGTTAAAGTTTAAATGGTTCAGCATTTTCATAGCCAGGAATCCAGCATGTTCATCTCAGGTACCGTTCCATTTTTCAGTGTGAACAGGGCAGTAGGAGAAGAATACTTACAGTTACCTTCTTGCCTGGGATCTCCCTGATGTGATTTTTGAGCAAGCCTCAAAAATAGGCAGTCAGCAGTCTAATCAGACGGATGGCTGATTAAAATATTTATCGATAGGGGAAATAAAAATCAGAAGAGATCCAAAACAGGCTGCCAATTCATGATCACCCAATTTACGTTATCTCACAAAGTCAAAATCCACCCCTTTGCCTATTTGATGCTTTGTTGTAGAATATGAATTCATTTCCTCTGAGGGGAGGTGATGGCGTAGTGATATTGTTGCTAGACTAATAATCTAGAGACCAAGGGTAATGCTCTGGGATCTGGGTTTGAATCCTGCCAAGGCAGATGGTGGAATTTGAGTTTAATAAAGATCTGGAATTAAAAGTCTAATGATGATCATGAAACCATTGTTGATTTTTGTTGTAAAAACCCATCTGGTTCACTTATGTCCTTTAGGGAAGGAAATCTGCTGGTCTGGCCTGCATGTGACTCCAGACGCACAGCAATGTAGTTGACTCTGAAATGGCCTAGCAAGCCACTCAGTTGTAACAAAGCCTCAAAAAAGGAATGACCTGGCATTCACCTAGGCACTGGAAATGGCAATCGTAGACCTGTCGAACCTGTAAAGCCCTCCTTACTAACATCTGGGGGCTAGTGCCAAAATTGAGAGTGCTGTCTCACAGATATCGCCATCCTCACGGAATCACACTGTACAGATAATGTTCCAGACTCCACCATCACTCACCAAACCCAGGTATGTCCTGTCCCACCAGCCAGACAGGTCCAGCAGAGGTGGTGGCATAGTGGCACAGTGGTATACAGTTGGGAGGGAGTTGCCCTAGGAGTCCAAAACATCAACTCCAGGCTACATGAAGTCTCATGGCATCAGCTCAAATATGGGCAAGGAAACCTCCTGCTGATTACGACGTACTGCCCTCCCACAGCTGATGAATCAGTGCTCCTCCATGTTGAGCACCACTTGGAGAAAGCACTGAGGGTGGCAAGGGTGCAGAATGTACTCTGGGTGGGGGACTTCAATGTCCACTTCAAGCACCACTACAGATCAAGCTGGCCGAGTCCTAAATGACATCGCTGCTAGACTGGGTCTGTGGCAGGTGGTGCGGGAACTAACAAGAGGGAAAAATGTACTTGACCTCATCCTCACCAACCTGCCTGCCATATATGTACTTGTCCATGACAGTATCAGTGGGAGTGACCACCGCACAGTAATTGTGGAGACAAAGTCTTGCCTTCAGGTTGAGGATACCCTCCATCATGTTTTGTGATAAATGGGATAGATTTTGAACAGATCTAACAACTCAAGACTGGGCATCCATGAGGCGCTGTGGGTCATCAGCAGCAGCAGTAGAATTGTACTCGAACATAATCTGTAACCTCATGGCCCGGCATGTCCCCCACTTTATCATTACCATCAAGCCAGGGAATCAACCCTGGCTCAATGAAGAGTGCAGGAGGCCAAGCATACCTAAAAATAAGGTGTCAACCTGGTGAAGCTATAATACAGGACTACTTGTATGCCAAACAGCATAGGCAGCAAGTGATAGACAGAGCTAAACAATCCCACAACCAATGGATCAGATCTAAGCTCTGCAATCCTGCCACATCCAGTCGTGAATGGTGGTGGATAATTAAACAACTCACTGGAGGAGGAGACTCCACAATTATCCCCATCCTCAATAATGGAGGAGCCCAGCACAGCAGTGCAAAAGATAAGACTCAAGCATTCACAACAACCTTCAGTCAGAAGTGCCAAGTGGATGATCCATCTCGGCCTCCTACAGAGGTCCCCAGCATCACAGATGCCAGTCTTCAGCCAATTCGATTCACACCATGTGATAGCAAGAAATGGCTGAAGGCACTGGATGCTGCAAAGGCTATGGGTCCTAACAACATTCTGACAATAGTACTGAAGACTTGTGCTCCAGAACTTGCTGCGCCCCTAGCCAAGCTGTTCCAGTACAGCTACAACACTGGCATCTACCCGGCTATGTGGAAAGTTTGCCAGGCACGTCCTGTACACAAAAAGCAAGACAAATCCAACCTGGCCATTTACCGCCCCATCAGTCTACTCTCCATCATCAGTAAAGTAATGGAAGGGGTCATCAACAGTGCTATCGAGCAGCACTTGTTTAGCAATAACCTGCTCACTGATGCCCAGTATCGGTTTCACCTGGGCCACTCAGCTCCTGACCTCATTAGAGCCTTGACTCAAACATGGACAAAAGAGCTGAACTCCAAAGGTGAGGTGAGCGAGACTGCCCTTGACATCAAGGCAGCATTTGACCATGGGTGTGGCATCAAGGAGCCCTAGCAAAACTGGAGTCAATGGGAATCGGGGGAAAACTCTCCATTGTTTGGGTTCATACTTAGCACAAAGGAAGATGGTTGTGGTTGTTGGAGATCAGTCATCTCAGCTCCAGGACATAAGTGCAGGAGTTCCTCAGCATAGTGTCCTAGGCCCAACAAACTTCAGCTGCTTCATTAACGACCTTCCTTCCATCATAAGATGAGAAGTGGGGATGCTCACTGATGATTACACGATGTTCATCACCATTCGCAACTCCTCAGAAACTGTCAAAATGCAGAAAGACCTGGACAATATCCAGTCTTGGGCTGACAAGTGGCAAGTAACATTCGCGCCACACAAGGGTCAGGCAATGACCATCTCCAACAAAAGAGAACCCAACCATCGCCCCTTGATGTTCAATGGCATTACCATCACTGAACCACCCTACTATTAGGGTGTTGCCATTAACCAGAAACTGAACTGGACTAGCCAGATAAATACTGTGGCCAAAAGAGCAGGTCAGGGGCTAGGAATCCTGCGGCGAGTAACTCAACTCCTGACTCCCTAAAGCCTGTCTACCATCTACAAGGCACAAGTCAGGAGTATGATGGAATACTCCCCACTTGCCTGGATGAGTGCAATTACCACAACCCTGAAGTAGCTGGACACCATCCAGGACAAAGCAATCCGCTTGATTGACACCACATCCACAAACGTTCACTCTCTCCACCACCAATGCACAGTAGCAGTAGTGTGTACCATCTGCAAGATGCACTGCAGCAATTCACCAAGGCTCCTTAGGCAGCACCTGCCAAACCCATGACCACTACCACCTAGAAGGACAAGGGCAGCAAATAGATGGGAACACCACTACTTGGAAGTTCCCCTCCAAGTCACTCACCATCCTGACTTGGAAATATATCACCGTTCCTTCACTGTCACTGGGTCAAAATCCTGGAATTCCCTTCCAAATGGCACTGTGGCTGTACCTACACCACAAGAAGGCAGCTCACTACCATCTTCTCAAGGGCAACTAGAGATGGGGAATAAATGCTGGCCCAGCCAGCGAAGCCCACATCCCATGAATGAATAAAAATGTATTGCACTAAGAAAAGCTCACCTTGTGGATTCACAGCGAGCAGCCATTATTGAACAAACTTTATTTACATCTTCGCATTTGAGAGGGCAGTAGAGAGGGCAGTATAACAAAGTACTCAGATATTACAATTTACTACACTCCCTCCCTACTTAAAAAAACAAGTTATACACTAAAATGTAAAATGGTACAAGTAGTTCCCAGGATACAATATAACTAAACCAACATCAACAATCCTGAAGTTTTAACAGGTTGGATTGCATACTTGTTTTACAGTAACAATATGATCAAAATTACCAGACTAATTTATATATATTTTTTGAACTCCAGAATGTGTTTAACAAAAGTATTATCATCTGACAAGAAGTAATGAAAAGAAAAATGTTTTCCTTCTTTCTTCCTACAAACTTTCAATTAACCTAACTGGCTTCTTTCTCTTTCTGTCTGGGTATCTGTCCATTTCCATTAACTTGACTCTACTCTCCCAGAAATCTGATGGTGTCAAATCAAAACTTTGAGTTTGACTACCAACCCCACTTAATGATTGGGACTGTGACATTGATTTGTCTTAATCAAAGACCCTGACTCACTATGCTCTAGCAGCTGATTCTGTGACACTGACAAACTTCCAGTTTCTTTTTGATTTTCACTTTCTTTCTGACCTTCACTTTGGGCTGTAGGAGGAATTTGGATTATAAGAGGCTTCTCCTGCTCTTCCTTTGTCAGGTTTCCTCTTTCAAGCAAATGATCTACATGACATGGATGGAGTCTCTCCAATCTTCCCTAGATATGTGAATGCACCTAGTCTCTTTACCATAATGCCATCACATACCTCCCCTTATCAACTTGGTGTTTTTTCATTATAACCTCCTGACCAGCACTAAACTCATGTATCATGACTCATCTTCATTCTGTGTTGCTTTTCTCTTGCTTTGCTTTGATGACAGGCTTAAGCAAACTAAACCTTGTCATAGGAGCATGTTTAATTATAAACTCATAAGATGAGCTATTTTAGACTGTGGAGTTACCCAGTAAGAGAACAGAAAATTGTCTAGCTCATATTGAAGAGAAACATGGAAATTATTGCCTAGCTTGCCATCTAGCAAATGCTTCTGCAAAAATCCCATCACGATTTGTATGTTTCTTTCTACAGCACCATTCTATTTTGGACAATATGGTGGTATGAAAGTGTGTTTGAATCCATTCTTACTTAGAATTTTTTTTTGACGTTAAGTGTGGACCATTATCTGACCCCAACCCCTCTGGCAACCCATAAATTGCGAACCAGCTTCTTATAGCCTCAGTAGTTTTAGACACCTGTGGTATTGAGCATAGACTCAACATTTATACCCTTGTTATAGCTATCAACCAAAACAAGTTACTATTTCCTTCCATTTCAAGAAAATCAACATGTACTTGTTCCCACATTTTTCTTGTGTTTAACCATGAAATGAAAGGATCATTTCTCATTCTGAGGCACACTTCACAGCTGTTCACAAACTCCTCAATATCACTATCTACCTTTGGGACCAAAAATAGCTTCTCACTACTGCTTTCATATGGACTATCCCTTTATGCTCTTGATGAAGTTCCTCTGATAATATTTCTCTAAACCTTGGTGGAATAATGACTCTTAAGCCTCATAGGAGACAGCGTTTATCAGCACTCAGTTCATTTCCACATGTGAAATACACCTGCAATTTCTCATCACATTCTTTAGGCCAGCCATTCATGACATGATTGAGCACTTTACTGAGCGTTATATCCTTGCGAGTTTCTTCACTAATTTTGCTGGCAGACACTGGCATGTCATTTGTGTATGTAAAGTAATTCACAGTGGCTAGAAATAAATCGCTCTTTTTTGGGAAACCTCAAAAGAATGTTTGCATTTGCATGATCTGCTGACTTACAATATTTAACAGGTACTGATGGGTCATCAAATTCAACACCCACCCTGAAGCCGTGCTGCCACTAGGGATAGTACTCCCTTCTTTGAACCAAATATCTCTCACCAATGCTGCCAGACCTACTAAGTTTTTCCAGAATTTTCTGTTTTTATTACGATTGTAAGGGCTTGGTGGTCAGTTAACAAAGTGAACTTCCTACTGTACGAGTATTTGTGGAGATTAGTAGCACCATATATGATTGCTAATGCCTCTTTCTCAACTTGTGAGTAATTTTATCTGACTTCATTAAAGCATTTGAAGCACATGCTACAAGCTTATCCAAACTGGCTTCCATTATGTGAGATAACACCCCACCTAGCCCCTGTGGTGAGACAGAGCAAGCTAAAACCATTTTTTTTCTTGGGATCATTGTGTGTCAAAACAATATCACAATCAGTAATAAAAAGTCAGAGTTAACGTTTCGAACCCTTATGACTCTTCTTCAGAGCTCTGAAGAAGTGTCATACAGAATTAAAATGTTAACTCTGTCTTTCTTGCCACAGATGCTGTCAGCCCTACTGAGTTTTTCCAGCATTTTTGTTTTTGTTTCGGATTTCCAGCATCCGCAGTATTTTACCTTTATTACAATCAGTAATTTTGTCACTTCTTCAAATGCTTTCTGGCAATCCGCAAACCACTCCCAATCTATTTCAACTTTGAGCAGTTGATGCTGTGAAGCAAATGTATCAGCCAAATCAAGGGATGAGTTTAGAATAATGCTTAACAATTCTTATGAATGCTCCAAGTTCTTTTTGGTTCTCTGATCTCTTTGCTTTCGAAATCGCATGAACCGTCTCCTGAGTTGGGTACAAACATTCACCATTGATTTGGTGACTCAGGTATGTTACACTTGACACCATGTAGCAACAGTTGGGCATTTTAGCTTTAATGCCATACTTTTGGGCCTGAATCTTTGGCTCTGTGAGCAGGGGCGAGGCCTGCTCGCTGAGGCGTAAAATGACATGGGGTGACGTTAGGCAGGCATTCTAACGTCACTGCGCATCATTTAGATTTTCACTTCAGCGGGCGCACAGCCGACTCAGCTGTGCACCTGCCAAACTGTCAAAAGCCTATTAAGGCCATTTAAATATCAGTTAAAATAATAAACTGAGCTGCCCAGGCAGCCTTCGAACTTTTCATGGAACTTCATCCATGGGCAGGATGAGGTTTCATGAAGTGTTTATAAATTGAACAAAAATTTTCATAAAACTTCATTGACATGTCCCAGCTCATGTGACACTGTCACATGAGGGGATATGTCTTAAAATTTTTTTGTTTCTTTATTAAAATTTTGGGAACTTAAACTAACCTCCCTGAGGCAGCTCTGTGCCTCAGGGAGATTTCTGCACTCTTTTGCGCATATGTGCATGAAAGAGCACATGCCCTGACTCAAGGAACCCTCCCTCCTCCACCCACACAGGGAATGCTCAGCGCTACCTGGCGCACATCACACTGGGTGGGCCTTAATTGGCCCACCCAAGTGAAATGGCAGCGCGGACTTGATCAGGGGCGCCAGTCGGCTCAGCGCCAGCCCCTGCCTGCCCATGCACAACCCCCAATGGGGGGAGAATTCTCCCCTTCAAGTTGAAGTAGGGTTTCATACAACCTTACAATATGCTCCCTCTCTGTCTTATTGCTAATTAGAATGTCATCTAATGAGCAGCACGGTCCTTACATCCCACTTTGTATCGGATCCGTGATGCTCTGGAAAACTGGGAGTAGTGGACACCCCAAATTTTAACCTTTCTTACTGGTACAACTCTTTGTGTAGATGAATAGTAAGCAGGTCCTTTTGCTCTTGTCAGTTAATTCTAATTGAAAATGTGCATTTGATAAATTTAACTTACCGAACACCTATCCATTGGTTAATTTAGAAAAAAAATCTTCACTGGTAAGCAATGGATAGGTTTATTTTCAATTACCTTATTCACCGTTTGTTTATAGTCTACACAAATCCGAATGGACACATCTGCTTTTTGAACTATCACAATGGGTGTGGTCCATTAACTGCTTTTCACCTTCTTAATCATCCCTGTTCTTTCTAATCTATCCAGCTCCTTACTTAATGTGCAGAAGGCACTGACCAAACTTTACAAAATATCGGCTGTACATTGTCCATTATTTTGACTTTGGCCTTGTAATGCCTAATTTTATCATTTGGTCCTTTCTGCTCAAAGACTACTTGTGCTCTCTTAGCACTTCCTCAATGTCAGATGTATTCTTACTTATCACCACTGTAAATAACTTGGTCCAGTTTAACCATATTTTCTTAAGCCAATTTCTTCCCATCAGGGAAACCTTGTTCCCCCCTCCTACTACCAATGACAAATAATTGGGTGTATCATCATATTCCACCCTAACTAACTTCACCTAGCACTGAATAACTAGTTAGTTTCACAGTGGTTTTGCATAAGGAAATGTGACTTAGGGACTTCTTGAACTCTCCTTTTAAGATAACAGCTGTATCAACAATGAAAGGAAGTTGTGAATCTTTGACTTTCATCTTTACTGGAACTATATCTTCAGCCCTTTTACTCTCATCTGCCATGTGCTGTTTCTCTTGTGCACTGACTGAGTACAACTTTTGATCTTCTTGCACAATAACATCAACCCTGTTCCCACATCTATCATATGTGTATTCGAGGATTTCCATGCTCCTGAACTAGCTATAGATCTATCACAACCTCGACCTGGCTGTGACCTGGAGCTTTGCCATGATGTGGAGCATTACTGTTTCCTGTACTCCTGCATGCCTACTGGTCATGACTGACGTTCACACAGGTATAACATTTGACTAGAAATTGGGGGCATTTAAATTGTTGGTGGCTACCATGTAGCAGTTGTAGCATTTAGACTTCTGACTCTGAGTCTGTGAACTTGGCTGCTTTGGTCTCACCAAAATTTGGTGGACCTCCTCTGCCAGCTCAGGGAAGCAACTCCCTTGCCATCTGTAGCTATCTTTTTCTGCCATTTCCATGGCTGTGGTCTAATTGCAGGCCTCCTTCCACATCAACTTATTGCTTTTGCTCAAAAGCTTGGCCTTTTAATGTTCTTTTGCCACCTACAAACATGTCTTGAAGGTTGATTTCAAATTTAGCACCATACCCACACTGATGAGAGAGTTTCTTTAATTTGAGAATGTAATCTGCAACGGTCTCACTTGGCAACTGCTTCCTTTCATGGAATACAATTTTCAGTGCTATATCATTCTTAGTCATGCCATAATATAAGTTCAAAATCTCAGTAATGTCATAATAGTCCATTGTACTGAGGTCTCATGAGCAACATTGGTTAAGTATCACCTCAGAAGCATCTGGAGCCATCATGGTGAGGAAACCATTGCTTTATCCTCAGCTCCTATTTTATTTGCTTTCAGCCAAATGTGTAACCTTTGTTCATAATTACACCAGTCCTCTTTGTTAGTGCTGAATTCCCACATTGTCCCCAAATATGTCAGTGTCATTTTTTCAATTATGTACCATGTTGAGTCACTGTGTACCTGAATATGATGCACACACATGGAGCAATTTTTCAAATTAATCAAATTTCCTGAAAATCAACTTTAGGTCGAGTTCCAAAAGTGTGCCACAACATTCTTCAGTCCTTAATTTCTCAAATGAAATGTAAAAGAAACTTCCATCCCAGCCCCATCACCATCTTTTTGTTGTGTATTGCACTGAGAAAAACTCATCATAAGGTTTCACAGCAAGAAGCCATTATTGAACTAACTTCATTTACACCTCCTCCAAAGAGAGGGCGGCAGAGAGGGCAATATAACAAAATGCTCAGATCTTACAATATACTACATTCAACGCATAAATCATATAAAACATATAAATACTGAATTTGCATATGAGGCTCCATTGACTCTCAAAGCTGTAGCCTTAATGGATCAGCCAATTATAACCATATGTTTCCACACCACTCTTGCTTTTATTACTGAAGGCAAATGGTATAAAAAGTATATTTTAAATCCATGTGAATTTGTTTGAGTTTTTTTAGAAATTAATCTTATTGCATTTTCAAACTACGCTAAACTCTACTGCAATACCCTGTGGATGATGTTATCATGCAGCTTAGACTGTATAACATGTAGGTAATGCCAACCATTGATTTCAACAGCAAAGTGCAATTGAGTTTCAAAATGAAGTTGTTGCCAGCTGCTAATAATTTCACAAGGGTTTTGCAATACAGACTTCCTGGGGCCAAATGCTTTGTGGAGTCGCTAAGAACTGTATCAGTGCCAACAACAACCTACACTTAACATTGTGCTATGAACTATATTTTAGGAAATACTAGCCTTGATTTTCTAAGTGATGTAGCCATAAAGTGAATAGACCACAGACCGTTGTACTTTGATCAATGCAGAAATGGGACCATTCATGCTGTGATGCTCAAAAACATTCCCAATAAAACCACTGGATCAATATTCTTGATGAGGCTGTTATATAAATACAGGAGTGCACACAGGACTGTGTGAGGAAAATGATCAACAATTCAACTACAACTGATTTCCCAGTCAATATCAGATACCAATTTTGATATTTAGGAATCCTCCAAGGAACTAAAGTCAAAAAAGGTTGACAGCACTATTCTAGATGACATGGGGAAATTATGTAAAATATGGGAACTAGAGGAGGATGGAGGCAGGTGAGGCGAGAAAGAGATAGGTGGTAAATGCAGTTCAGTATTTTGTTACAATCCTGTAGGGACAAATAGCTTTAGAAAACATATGAATTTCCCAGTGACTTATGCAAAGTATCACATGGCCATATTTCACATTTTAAGACTTTCACTGTAATAAGCAAACTAAAATCAACATTGCCTAAACATGAGTAAGCAACTGATACCCTAAACTACAGAAAAGTAATTTCCTAGTGACTTCTTAACATAACCAAAAACTCCAAACCATGTTTATACATTACACAACACACTCCACAGAGATGTAACCTTGTGATTAGAGTTTAAAGCTCCACCTGATTCTAACAGGATCTCTTCTGCCTGATTCACTATGGTGAATCTTCCAATTTCCTTTTAAACAAATTCCCCTTCCCTCAACTCTTTGAGCAGAATCAAAAGAACTTCCAGTTGTAAGGTACCCTCTGGTGTTTCCATGATCTGTAATTCTTCACAGTCCATGTTTCCTTGTTTCAACTTCTCAAGAAGATGATGGTGATTAACCCAAAAACAATCCTTCTCTTCTGCCTGGCATAGCAGAACTTCTTGTGGGTCTTCATCCCCCAATCTCTTGGTCTGACTCCCTTTGAGAATGTATGTGTCTATCTGAGCAGCAGTAAGTCAAGATGCCTCCTTCTTTGTGTTCAGATGTTAAAGCTTGCAGTTTACTTTCAATAGGTCTTGATCTGGGCCCCTGTCCCCATGGAAACCAGGTCACATTGGCTTGTCTCCAGGCAAACTCAGTATGAAGTCACATGGGTTTGTTTCCAGGCAGATGCAGTTTGAGGCCATCTGAGCTTGTCTCCAGGCAAATCCCATGTGAGGTCCCATTTACCTCCCCAGACTACTCCATTTTACCTTGAATCAAAGGAGACAGTTTAAAGCACAACTATCTTATTGGGCTTCATCTTCCAGTGGGGGAGCAGGGGTGGGGCCCTGACGTAACCCCGCATCATTTACATTTTTGGGTTGGCAGGCGCACAGCCGAGTTGGCTGCGCACCCGCCAACCTGTCAATGGCTTATTAAGGCCATTTAAAAAGTAATTGAAATCATTAATGGACCTGCCAGTCCAAACTTGAGGTTGGCGGGCAGGCAGGCTTCTGAAAAAACATGAAACCTCATCTACAGGCGGGATGAGGTTTCATGAGGGATTTAAACATTTCTGAATATTTTAGGATAAAAGTTATGGACATGTCCCAACTCATGTGACAGTGTCACATGAGGGGACATGGCAGCGAAATTTTATCTATTTTTACATTTGAGCCGATCCTCCTGAGGCAGCACTTTGCGTCAGGGAAATCTGTGCACTCTTTTGCATGCATTTGAGAAAGAGCACACTCCAGGCTCAGTAGGGGACAATATAATTAGGGGGATAGATGCTATTCCCTGAAGCCCCGAAAGCTGTGTTGCCAGGGTTAAGGACATCTCCTCAGGTCTGAAGGGGGACTTGGAGTGGGAAGGGAGGGATCCAGTTGTCATCTTCCATGTTGGTACCAATGAAATTGATAGGACTAGAAAGGGGGTTCTGCTGAAAGAATTTGAACAGTTAGGAGCTAAATTAAAAAGCAGAACGTCCAAGGTTATAATCTTGGGATTACTATCTGAGCTGTGGGCAAACTGGCCTGGGGTAAATAAAGTCAAGGAGTTAAATGCGTGGCTCAAAGATTGGTGAGGGAGGAATGGAGTTCAGTTCACGGGTACTGGCATCAACACTGGGGTAGAAGAGAGCTGTTCCGGTGGGACAGGCTTCACTTGAGAAGTGCTGGGACCAGTGTCCTGATGAATTGAATAACTAGGGCTGTAGAGAAGGCTTTAAACTAAATGGGGGAGGGAGGGCGGTTCTACAGAGGGGGCACAGGCTAACAAAGCAAACGGATATGGCAGCATTGCAGGGCATCTATTTAGGTATTGATATCCAGAGTGTGACAGGAAGGGACAGGATGTGCAAACATAAAAAAAAGTAGCAAATAGGGTCAAAGTGGGTAGAAAATGGTAAAAAGGCAAAATTAATGGTTCTTTACTTAAATGCACATAGCAATTGGAACAAAATAAATGAATTAATGGCACAACTAGAGGCTCATAGCCGTTACGGAGACGTGGTCACAAGGAGATCAAAGCTGGGAACTAAATATTCAGGGGTATGTGACATTTCAAAAGGACAGGCAGGAAGGAAAGGTGGTGGGGTAGCTTTGTTAGTGCAAGATGGAATAAGTACAATAGTAAGAAATGATCTTGGATCGGAAGATGCAAAATCCATATGGGTGGAGGTAAGAATTTACAAGGGAAGGAGACACTGGTGGGAGACTACAGGCTCCCTAACAGTGGCTATACAGGTAGGAGAGAAAATAAATCAGGAGATAATGAGGGCACATAAAAAATGCAGTACATTAATCATGGGTGACGTTAATCTTCATGTAGATTGGGAAAATCAAATTGGCAGAGGGACCCTCGAGCAAGAACTCATAGAGCATATCTGGGACAGTTTCCTAGAACAATATGTTATGAATTCAACCATGGATCAGGCTATTTTGGATATGGTAATGTAGGCCAGTTTAATACATGATCTCAGAGTAAAAGATCCCCTAGGGAACAATGACGACAACATGGTATAATTTAACATTCAGTTTGAGAGTGAGAAACTTGTGTCAGAAACAACTGTGCTAAATTTAAATAAGGGTAATTACAAAAGAACGAGGGCTGAGTTGGCTGGAGTGGACTGGGAAAGGAGTTTAGCAGAAAAAATGGCTGCTGAACAATGGCAGACATTTAAGAAAATAGTTCATGACTCACAACAAAGATATTTCCCAGTGAGAAAGAAGGATCCTAGGAAAGGCATAAACCAACCATTGTTAGCCAAGGGAGTTAAGGATAGTATCAAATTTTTAAAGAAAACATACAATGTGGCAAAGATTAAGCCAGAGGATTGGGAAAGTTTTAAAAAACCAACAAAAGATGACCAAAACAAAAAGGGAGAAAATACTCTTTGAGGATAAACTCGCAAGTAATATTAAAATGGACAGTAAGAGTTTCTTTAAATATATAAAAAGAAACAGAGAGGCCAAAGTGGACATAGGCCAATTAGAGACTGAGGCTGGGGAAATAATGATGGAGAAATGACAGCGGAGTTGAATAAATACTTTGCATCAGTCTTCACGGTAGGAGACACAAATAACATTCCAAACATGCTAAATAATCAAGTGGCAAATGGGGGTGAGGAAATAAATATATTAACTATCATTGGAGAAAAAGTACTAGGGAAACTAATGGGGCTAAAGGCCAAAAAGTCTCCTGGGTTTAATCCTAGGATATTAAAGGAAGTAGCTAACATACAAGTTCAGCAGGTAATAGGGAAGGCAAATGGAATGTTGGCCTTTATTTCAAAGGAAATGGAGTATAAAAATAGGGAAGTCATGCTAAAACTATACAAGGAACTAGTTAGACCACACCTATAATACTGTGAACAGTTTTGGTCTCCTTATCTAAGGAAAGATACACTGGCATTGGAGGCAGCCCAGAGAAGGTTGGCTAGGTTGATCCCAGGTATGAAGGGATTTTCTTATGAGGAGACGTTGAGTAGGTTGGGTCTGCACTTGTTGGAGTTTAGAAGAATGAAAGGCAACCTTATTGAAACATATAAGATTCTTAGGGAGCTTGACAGGGTAGCTGCTGAGAGGTTGTTTTCCCTTGTGTGAGAGTCGAGGACCAAGAGGGCATAATCTCAGAGTAAGGGGTAACCCATTTAAAACAGAGATGAGGAGGAATTTCTTTTCTCAGAGGATAGTGAATTCTTTACCGCAGAGGGTCAAAGAGGCTGGATTCAAGACTGAGATAGACAGATTTTTAATCAGTAAGGGAATCAAGAGTTATGGGGAAAAGGCAGCAAAGTGGAATTGAGAATTATCATATAAGCCATGACCTCATTGAATGGTGATCTGTTTCCCTTCTACCCCAATAACCCTTGATTCGCTTGCCTAACAAGAATCTATCTACCTCTACCTTAACAATATTCAATGACCCATTGGTTCCAGGGAGCAAAGTTGGAGGGCGGAGTTCCAAACCGGTGAGTATAAAAACCTTACTTCGGGGATTCGCGGCCTCGTTCCAGGGAGCAGAGTCAGAGGGCAGACCTCTGGTCTTATAGAAAAAAATTAAAAGTGACATCCAGGTAAATCTGTGACCTGATTGGCTGGTAGGGAATCTACACTGAATTTGAAATTAAAACATTGTTAACCTAATTAAACCAAATAAATTAATCACTTAATTAATAAGTAGAGGTTATCTAGACCAGAAGCAGGGGATTACTGTTCTTAGAATTTAGCATTTACGGTAGAAATCTAGCCCTAGGGAACATATAGTTAATAAGGAGTCAATAAGCAGTTATTAGATTTAAATTAATGTATTAAATAGTTCTAGAAATGGCAGTTACTGGGGTGAAGTGCTTCACCTTTGGGATGTGGGAAATCTGTGATGCTTCAAGTGTCCTGGACAACTACATCTGCAGGAAGTGTATCCAACTGCAGCTCCTCACAGACCACATGGATTGGTTGGAGCAGCATTTGGATGCACTTAGGAGCATTTAGATGGCGGAAAGCGCCATAGACAGGAGTTTTGCAGACGTGGTCACACCCAAGGTACAGACAGATAGATAGGTGACCGCTAGAAGGGGCAGGCAGTCAGTGCAGAAATCCCCTGTGGCTGTCCCCCTCTCTAACAGGTATACCATTTTGGATACTGTTGTGGGGGAATGGCCTATTAGAGGAAAACAACAGCAGTAGCCAGAGCAGTGGCACCACGGCTAGCTCTGTTGTTCAGCAGGGGGGTGTCAAAGCACAGAAGAGCAATTGTCATAGGGGACTCTATAGTCAGGGGCTCAGAAAGGCGCTTCTGTGGTCGTGAAAGAGACACCAGGATGGTATGTTGCCTCCCTGGTGTCAGGGTGATGTCTCTGATCGGGTACGGGACATTCTGAAGGGGGAGGGAGAACAGCCAGAGATCGTGGTACACATTGGTACTAAAGACATAGGCAGAAAGAGTGACGAGGTCCTGCAACGTGAGTTCAGGGAGTTAGGCAGAAAGTTAAAAAACAGGACCTCTAGGGTTGTAATCTCAGGATTACTCCCTGTGCCACGTGCCAGTGAGGCTAGAAATAGGAAGATAGTGCAGCTAAACACGTGGCAGAACAGATGGTGTAGGAGGGAGGTTTTCCGATATCTGGATCACTGGGATCTCTTCCGGGGCAGGTGGGACCTGTACAAGAAGGATGGGTTGCATCTAAACTGGAGGGGCACCAATATCCTGGCTGCAAGGTTTGCTTATGTCACTCAGGAGGGTTTAAATTAGTATGGCAGGGGGGTGGGAACCAGGGCAATAGGTCAGCAGGTGAAATAAATGACTGGAAACTAGTGAATATGGCCAGTAGGACTAAGAGGAAGGGCAGGCAGGGAGAAATTACTGAACACAGTGGGACTGGGGGTCTGAAATGCATTTGTTTCAATGTGAGAAGTATAACAGGCAAGGCAGATGAGCGTAGAGCTTGGATTAGTACTTGGGACTATGATGTTATTGCTATTACAGAGACTTGGTTGAAGGATGGACAGGATTGGCAGATAAACATTCCAGGATTTAGATGTTTCAGGCAGGATAGAGAGGGATGTAGAAGAGGTGGGGGAGTTGCACTGCTGGTTAAGGGGAATATCATAGCTGTACGACAGGAGGACACCTTGGACGGCTCATGCAGTGAGGCAATATGGGTAAAGCTCCGGAATAGGAAGGGTGTAGTCACAATGTTGGGGGTTTACTATAGGCCTCCCAATTGCTGGCGGGAGATTGAGGAACAGTTATGTAGGCAGATTTTGGAAAGATGTAAGAGCAATAGGGTTGTAGTAGTGGGTGATTTTAACTTTCCCTCTATTGACTGGGGATCTCTTAGTGCTAAGGGCTTGGATGGTACAGAATTTGCAAGGTGCATCCAGGAGGGCTTCCTGAGACAATATGTAGATAGTCCAACTAGGGAAGGGGCAATACTGGACCTGGTATTAGGGAATGAATGGTCGAAGTTTCAGCAGGGGAGCATTTTGGGAAAAGTGACCATAATTCAGTAAGTTTCAAGGTACTGGTGGATAAGGATAACAGGAGTTCTCGGGTTAAGGTGCTTAATTGGGGGAAGGCTAATTATAACAATATTAGGCAGAAACTGAGGAATCTAGACTGAAGGTGGATGTTTGAGGGCAAATCAACAACTGACATGTAGGGGGGGCTTTCAAACATCAGTTGATAAGAATTCAGGACCGGCATGTTCCTGCTAGGATGAAAGATAAGTATGGCAAGTTTCAGGAACCTTGGATAACGAAGAACATTGTGAGATTAGTCAAAAAGAAAAGGGAAGCATTCAGAAGGGCTAGAAGGCTGGGAACCGATGAAGCCTGTGGAGAATATAAAGAAAGTAGGAAGAAATTTAAGCAAAGAGTCAGGAGGGCTAAAAGGGGTCATGAAAAGACATTGGCAACCAGGATTAAGGAAAATCCCAAGCCCTTTTATACATATGTAAAAAGCAAGAGGATAGCCAGGGAAAGGGTAGGCCCACTCAAGGACAGAGGTGGCAATCTATGTGTGGAGCCAGAAGAAATGGGAGAGAAACTAAATGCGTACTTCTCATCAGTATTCACCAAAGAGAAGGACTTAGCGGTCGATTTGTCTAGGGAAGACTGTGTAGATAGCCTGGATCGTGTTGAGATCAAAAAAGAGGTGTTAGGCGTCTTGAAGAATATTAAGGTGGTTAAGTCCCCAGGGCCAGATGGGATCTACCCCAGAGTGCTGAAGGAGGCAAGGGAGGAGATTCCTGGGGCCTTGACAGAAATCTTTGTATCCTCACTGGCTATGGGTGAGGTCCCAGAGAACTGGAGAATGGCCAATGTTGTTCCGTTGTTTAAGAAGGATAGCAGCGATAATCCAGGAAATTACAGGCCGGTAAACCTTATGTCAGTGGTAGGGAAATTATTGGAGAAGATTCTTCGTGACAGGATTTACTACCATTTGGAAGCAAATGGGTGTATTAGTGACAGGCAGAGTGGTTTTGTGAAGGGGAGGTCGTGTCTCACTAACTTGATCGAGTTTTTCGAGGAAGTGACAAAGATAATCGATGATGGAAGGGCAGTGGATGTTATCTACATGGATTTCATTAAGGCCTTTGACAAGGTCCCTCATGGCAGACTGGTACAGAAGGTAAAGTCGCATGGGATCAGAGGTGAGCTGACAAGATGGATACAGAATTGGCTTGGTCATAGAAGACAGAGGGTAGCAGTGGAAGGATGCTTTTCTGAATGGAGAGCTGTGACTAGTGGTGTTCCACAGGGATTAGTGCTGGGACCTTTGCTGTTGTAGTATATGTAAATGATTTGGAGGAAAATCTGGGCTAATTAGTAAGTTTGCAGATGACACTAAGGTTGGAGGAGTTGCAGATAGTGAAGAGGAGATTGTCAAAGGATACAACAAGATATAGATCGGTTGGAGACTTGGGCGGAGAAATGGCAGATGGAGATTAATCCAGACAAATGCGAGGTAATGCATTTTGGAACGTCTAATACAGGTAGGAGTTATACAGTAAATGGCAGAACCCTCAAGTGCATCGACAGGCAGAGGGATCTGGGTGTACAGGTCACTGAAAGTGGCAACGCAGGTGGATAAGGTAGTCAGGAAGGCATATGGCATGCTTGTCTTCATTGGCAGGGGTATTGAGTATAAAAGCTGGGAAGTCATGCTGCAGCTGTATAGAACCTTGGTTAGGCCACACTTGGAATATTGCGTGCAATTCTGGTCGCCACATTACCAGAAGGATATGGAGGCATTGGAGAGGGTGCAGAGGAGGTTTACCAGAATGTTGCCTGGTCTAGAGATTATTAGCTATGAGGAGAGGTTGGAGAAACTCGGATTGTTCTCACTAGAGCGACAGAGATTGAGGGACGACTTGATAGAAGTTAACAAAATTAGGAGTGGTTATAGGAGTGTCCTATGAGGGAAGGTTAGATAGACTTGGTTTTTTTTCACTGGAGTTTAAAAGAGCGTGGAGTGATTTGATTGAAGGAAATAAGATCCTGAATGGTGTACAGAGTAGATAGTAAGAAGCATTTTGAGAGGAGAAAACGATAGAGGAGATGTGCGGTGCAAGTTTTTTACACAAATGGTAGTGAGTGTCTGGAATTCGCTGCCAGAGAAGGTGGTGGAAGCAGATACGATAGTGGTGTTTAAGAGGCAGCTTGACAAATACATGAACAGGATGGGAATAGGGATTCAGACCTTGAAAGTGCAAAATGTTTTAGTTTGACAGGCAATATGGTCAGTGCAGGCTTGGAGGGCCGAAGGGCCTGTTCCTGTGCTGTACTTTTCTTTGTTCTTTGTTCTTTGTTCTTTGTTCTTTGACCCCACCTCCACCACCTTTGGAGGCGGTGAGTTCCAAAGTCACACAACTCTCTGCGAGAAAAAAATTCCCCTCAACTCTCACCTAAATGGGAAACCCGTAATTTTAAAACAGTGCCCCTTTGTTCTGGACTTGCCCGCAAGAGGAAACATCCTTTCCACGTCCACCTTGTCAACACCATTCAGGATCTTATTTCCTTCAATCAAATCACTCCACGCTCTTTTAAACTCCAGTGAAAAAAAGCCAAGTCTATCTAACCTTCCCTCATAGGACAACCTGCTCATTCCAGGTATCAATCTAGTAAACCTCCTCTGAACCACCTCAAATGCATTTAAATCCTTTCTTAAATAAGGAGACCAAAACTGGACACAGTATTTGAGATGTGGTCTCACCAATGCCCCATATAACTGAAGTATAACATCCTTACTTTTATGTTCAATCCCTCTCTCATAATAAATAGCATTCCATTAGCCTTCTTAATTACTTGCTGTACCTGCATGCTAACTTTATGTGACTCTTGTCCCAGAACACCTAGATCCCTCTGCACCTTGAAGTTCTGCAGTCGTTCTCCATTTAAGTAATACTCTACTTCTTTATCCTTCCTGCCAAAGTGAGCAATTTCACATTTTCCCACATTATACTCCATCTGCCATATTTTGCCCACTCGCTCAACCCATCTATAGCCATCTGCAACTTCCTTATGTCCTCTTCACAACATGTTTTCCTGCCTATCTTTGTGTCATCTGTAACTTTAGCTACTATGCCTTCACTCCCCTCTTCTAAGTCGTTGATATAAATTTTAGAAAGTTGAGGTCCAAGCACAGACCCCTGAGGGACTCCACTCGTCACATCCTGTCAATCAGAAAAAGACTAATTTATGCATATTCTCTGCTTTCTGCCAGCCAGCCAATCTTCTATCCATGCTAATACATTACCCCTACAACATGAGATTTACTTTCCACAATGACCTTTGATGTGGCACCTTATCAAATGCCTTCTGGAAATCAAAGTGCAGCATGTCCACAGGCTCCCCTTTATCCACAGTGCATGTTACTCCTTCAAAGAACTCCAATAAAATGTTTAAGCATTGTTTCCCTTTCTCAAAACCATGCTGACTTTTGCCGATTACTTTGAGTTTCTCTAAGTGCCCAACCAAAACCTCATAAGTGATCAATTGTTACACCTTCCTCACAGCAGATGTCAAGCTAAATGACCTAGTTTCCTGTTTTCTGCTCCACTCCCTTCTTGAATAGAGGGGTTATATTTACCACTTTCCTGTCTGATGGAAAATTTCCAGAATCTACCGAATTTTAGAAAATTAGCACCAAATGCACCTACTACCTCATTAGCCACCTCTTTTAAGAACCAAGGATGAAGTCCATCAGGATCCAAAGGCTTGTCAGCCTGCAGCTCCATCAGTTTGTTCAGTACACTTCTGTTTTGATTGTAATTTCACCCACTTCCCCTCTCCCTTCCACCTCCTGATTTACAGCTATTACTGCTATTACGACAGAAGCAAAATAATTATTAATTTCATCCACCATTTCCTTATTATCTACTTTTAACTCCCTATCCTCACTCTCTAGAGGACCAACACTCACTTTAACTACTCTTTTTCTGTTTAAATAACTATATAAACTCTTGCTATCCATTTTTACATTCCTAGCAAGCTTCCCTTCATACTCCAATTTCTTACTCCTGATTAATCTTTCAGTCATTCTCTGCCGTTCTTTATATTCTGACCAATCACCTTGCCTCTCTAAAAGGTGTTGTGGGACTTTACCCAAAGGGGTATCTCCAAAGGACTCCACAAAACTTAGACTGCTCCTACCAGATCTAAACTGCAAACATTATGTTTCCCACTCCTGGCTATTGAAAATCAGGAATGCTCGGAGGCAGCTGCTGTTCTATTTGGGCCATGAAATGCGCATGTGCAAATTCCAACACAGGCCCATTCCATAGCCTAAAAAAAAGTAGGTGAAGTGTTTGAAGATGGGACTTCTGGATTTCGGCCAATTCCATCATTTTCACAATGGTGGGGAGACTCTCCTTCACTGTGAAAATCTAGGCCCATGGAAACTATATTCAGGATTCATAATTAAACATGAATGCGGAAGTTGTTTAAAAAAAAGGCACCCAATAAGCAGCTGGAGGACGGAAGGACCCGGGTCCTCAGAGGATTTCCCTCCTAGTTGTCTCATTTACTGCTACCTACAAAGCCACAATGGGGAAGGTGACAATAGACTCCAGGAAACAGTGGTAATGGTTGTGAGCTTCCCAATTGGAGGAAGAAGGAAGCAGCCTTTAGCCCTCCAATATGATCGCAATAACTTATATGTGTAAGCCTTGGTCTCTGGCTGGATCTACAACGCTGCAGTTCCATCAGTCTTCTGGACAATTACATTTTATTAATTTCAGGCCTACCTCTTCGGCTGCTGCAGTGGCAGCACACATTTGCCTAAGGGAAAATGGCAGGCTCCATCCTCATAGCAGGAATCCTGCCAGGACCCACATGGCCCAAAATGCTTGATGTCATCCTGCTAAAGCCAGCTGCAGTCTCCCGACTGAAAATCAGCAGACTTCCACCAGCCATGCCACAGCATTGGTAGCACTAGGAGCATTCGGACAGGTAAGGGCACATGAATGATAAGTGTAAGGGTGATTAGTTGCTTTATGCCTTGGTAAATGAGTTTGTTGGCCAACCAAACTCTAACTGCACACCTTCCTATGTTCTCATCAATTGCTGCTTGCAATCAATAATGGGGAGAGACTGATGTAAGGATCATATGTGCTCACTCAGAAACCTCTAGAACTAGACTTATTGTTCCCAGTTACCCGTGCTGTACAGCAATTTGTCAATGCTGTCACATGATCAGTATACTTGAATTCTCTTAAAGATACAGTATGTAATATGGAATTGTTTGATTTATCAATTTAGTTTAAAATATTTGTTTTGTGATGGCTTCCATTTGAACATTCCAAGAGGACACTGTGATGATCAGTGACAAAGCAAACGTCAGGTATGGGACTGTTGATGACTGGGGATTTGGGACTGCATTCGGTGGTACTGAGGTTGCATGAGTTGATTACAGAGAAAAAGGCCATAAAGGAACTGTGTTGGTTGACTCCTTCTTTCCTTTTCCTCGGCTTTTTCCTCCTCCTGTTCCTCCACCTCTTCTTCCTCCCCTTTCATCACCTATTCCTCCTCAGCTGGTCACTGTATTGCTGGTGGCAAGGGCTATGCTCCCATGTTGGTGAATCTGTGCTGAGTGCAGCAGACCATCACAAACACTGGCATGCACTCTGCCAAGTACTGCAGGGCTTCTCCAGAGTGGTACGTGCAGCTGCAGCATTGTCAAAATCATAGCAATGATCTACTTGATCACAATTCATGTGGCACCATTAATCACATGCATGCTGTCCACATGTGCGTGGATTGCACACTGGAATTATGAACCATACAGTCAGCAAATAGCCCTTGTCACCCTATAGCCACTGTCTGTTGGCTCAAATGCACATGGTACAGCGGGCTGCCACAATTTAAAGGCACTATGTTAGGACACTGATCTGCATGATCTGCTGTATGGTTGCACAGCATTGAGGGTGCAGTATCTCTTCAAGTACATCTCAGAGTTGACATGTGGTGCCTGCAACTCAACATGGATGCAACCAATGGCACTGGGCACCATTGGAAAGTCTGCCGTCCTCATGCAGCTGCGTACTTTCTCCGCCTACTTCTCTCTGACAAAAGAGAATGAAATGTATTCACCTTTGTTGAAATAGAGAGCATCAATCTGAAAGGAGCTAGATGAATAAAAGTTCATGACCATGGTCCTGGTCACAGCCACTGGCAATGCTGTCCTTGACCTGTTCTTAGGCTGCAGTTGTGGCTGCAGCAGGGGGTAGATTTCAATAAGGAACTCCTTGATGAAGCAGAGACCCATTGTTCTATGCTGAGGATCAGGTGAGAAAATGTTTCCCTGAAGACCCTGGGTGGATTTGGCCTCCTGCTGAGAGCCTGCCTCCTCCTCATCCCGCTTCCACAGCTTGTCCTGCTCTGCACCAATCTGCTCATTCCCCCTGTCATGCTGTAGGCCAAGGACAAGACAAACTATTGCGCCCATATCTGGGAGCAAGTGATTTCTGCAGAATCCTTGAAGTCAGGACAAAGTCTCCAGCAGCTGCCACAGTACTGCCTGTAGAATTTAGCAACTTTAACTAACAGGATAAACCATGAAACACGTCTAAAAATTAACCATGGGCAATATAAATCAACCAACAACTAACTTGAAAGTAGCTGATATTTCCTTTAAAAAATAGTGCTGGTGTGGGGTCCTTCCTGCTGCTGAACTTGTGTTTATTAGTTGGTGCATTGGGCTCCACAATAGATATGCTAGCATCAAATCAGTATTACACACTGATTGACATTACAATCTCCCTACTCTACATACTTCCAGTGAACACTTCCTGGGTCCACAATAACATCCTACTCAAACTAGCATCCGGCACTGCCTAGGCCAGAGCTGCATGCTCACTCCACACACACCATTTTGGAACACAGACGGCAGCTGTAGGATCCAAGCAACAGGCACTACAGAGCCGAATTTTGCAATTTTCATCTACCTATAAACTGTATTATCACTTCACTATTATCACCCTAAAATATTGGGTTCATCTATATTATAAACATGTTTCTATATCTGGAGCAGCAGGAAGGAACTTTAGGGAACAAGGAGACCCTAATAAAGGTCACTAGCTTCTGATGCCCATTCTTTCTTTACAGATTAATAATCATCCCTTTTTCCAACTCAGCCTGTTACATATAACGTGACATCCTGTTATGACCTGGTATACTGAAGAATAATAGTCAGGACAATTATATAAAATGCAAGACAATTCTCATTAAAATACATAATGCAACTTATTATACTTTACTATTGTATATTTTTAAATATTCTTTTTGCTTGGTTAGCTCAGTTGCCTAGATGGCTAAAGTGTGATGCAGGATGATGCCAATGATGTGGGTTCAATCCCCATACCGGATCTGGTAGCACATGGAGGCCTGCCTCTCACCTTGCCCCATGCTTGCGGACTGGTGCCCCTTGACCAACATATAACCAATTATCTCTCTCTAATGGAGAGAGAATCCTTTGTGGAGCCCAGTGAAGGCATGTCCTATTCTTAACGTCAAACATGGACTGTGTTCCTGTGGAAGTTTCTGGAACTGTCTTATATATTTTAAAATGAAAACTCACAAGGCGGCCAAGGTGACTGCCAAGTGGCAGATGACATTTGCTTAACCAACACAGGCTATCTCAAGTTTCTATGTAGTTCTAATTGAATCACCATGGGTTGGTGCTTCCCCATGCAATGGATATGCCTTGATTTACGTTATCTGTGGGATTTACATGTGTTATTTTCCATGATTTACCCAAAACTTAAAGTCAATATACCTCTAGACTTCTAATCCCCAAGATAAATGCTTCACGAAAGAGAGCTGAAGACAACAGTTGTCCACAAAATACCTGTGAAAGGCTACCATCAGTCTCTTATTGTACATCATTGACCTTTTAGCTAGAAACTATTTTGGGTGGGCAATGGCAGTTGATAATGTGAATAAAATGACCCTCTGATACTGAAATCCTTTATTATCCCAGGGCCTGGGAAAAGGCCAGGGGCTGTCTACAGAAGAACACTGCAAGCCTTGGCAGCTGCAAAAAAGGCAGTATCATCTTTGCTTTTCAAGAATCTGGAGGCTGTGAAGTATTTTAAAAAGGGCCCCCAGCCTGATTCCCAAATCCAAGTTCACCTGTAAAGAAATTGGACCTCCTGATATGAATGCTACAAGTGCCTAACTTCATGAGCAGCTGAACATTCATCTCTTCAAGGGAATCCTGGAATAAACATGATATCCAAGCCCAGCTGTCTGAAATCACCTAAACTACAATACAAGAGTGGAAAAGACTTCTCCACCTGACCTGCAAATAGTGTTTTCCTCCAATGAGCTGGGCACTGAACTATGAATTATTGTTTTGTTTACAGCTTGTAAAAATGTTCCATTTTTTATAACTGTATTTTTTTCTCAATTGTTTGTGTGTGTGAGTGCTGAGTGATTGACAAAACATTTAGATTGTGGCAAGTGTGTGAATAAATAATCTTCTTTACTTTTAAGCCCATGAAAATTTGCTGCTGGTTCTTTAAATTGACCACATGCTAACTGTGGCTTAGAAACACACACATCTACCTTTCTAAAAAACCACACTAATTACAGGCACTAAGGGAAGGGAGTTGGAGGTTTCAGTTTATCTCTCCTCCCCTGTCCATGACAGGCCCCAACTGGAGTATTGTGCCCAATTCTGGTCACCACATTTTAGGAAGGATGTGAGGGACATGAAAGGCATACCAGACATACTAAAACTCATTATAGGTAAAAAAGGGGCAGAATTTTCCCAAATTTGCACTAAGTGCAGTAGCAGGCAGGTAAAAAGACATTTTACCTACCGGCCACAATAGTGGGTTTTCACACCATATCGTCCCAAACCCACCTCATTATTTATGCACTCCTGGGAAACACACCTTTTCCATGGTGGGTGGGCTCTCATTCGCCCGCCCGCCATCACCCCACCGCTGCATCATGCCGGGTTTAAACAGATATCTCAGTGTTTCCAGCTCACCATTGCTCCATGGAAGATAGGGCCCTGAAACTAAAGAAGGCTGCTGACCCCTGGTTTAATGACAGGTCTCTCAAGTGACTTATGGATGCCATGGAAGCCCACCAGGATGTACTGTACGCCCGCTCTGGCCGCAGGATGGCAGCAATGTGATTAATGTAGCCTGGGAGGCGGCAGTAGTCAGCGCCAACACCCTTCAGAAGAGGACAGCCACCCAGTGCCACAACAGGATGAATGATCTCTTCCTTTCTGTCAGTTAAGTCACTCTTTTCATCAGTCTCAATGCACACTCACAAACCCAGCACACATCCACAGGGCCCTCATTCACTGCCAGTTCAAGGGACATCACCATTCACTCTCTCACATACATCATCATTGTTCCCATCCCATCCATGGGACCAATCAACACCCACACAAGCCAGGCATACTTATCATCTGGCCTGGCAGGAGTCTTGCTTACATTTTCTCTATCTCTATCCATGCAGGACAAGCTGGCACACAATAAGAGAGAGAGGTGGAATCAGTGGTGGAATGCCCGAAATCAAGGTCCTCACAAACTTTGAAAACAGAGCCATCCAGCTGACCAGTGAGGATCTGGACCATTCCTGTGCTGACGGTGAGGTCAGCGCTGCTCTACTAAGTGAGGATCCAGCAATGCAACATCCATCAGACAAACATGCCGTGAGTGATGTGTCCTGTTTCACAGGCCACTGCCACTCACTAATTATCTCCCCTTGCTTTCGCAGGCATATCTGCCAAACAGCTGACCCAGGAGTGAAACAGAATCCATGACCCAGGGCCTCTAAGCAAGCCCCGAAGAAAGTTCCAGAGGGAAATCTGAAGGCACCCTCCTTGAAGTCCCGTCACAGTGCTCACCCACACCCTCCACCAGTGGAGAGACACACACCTTGGTGGGACCTAGCTTTAGAATAGACACGGGATCACAATCTGAGCACATCACACTGTCTGATCCACAGCAGGCAGAGTCAGGGACTTCTCAGGTGTCCAGCACTCGGAGGATTGTTGGAGGCCAGAAATTTGCTGAGTCTGAGTCAGATGACGAGCCTCTGGACTCGGTCATGTCACAGTTGCTGAGGCAAGCTCTGGAACATCAGGAAGGGATGTCTGCTGCACTTCTCAGATTGCAAAGCATGATGGAGAAGTCCATCCACCTTCACTCTGAGATGATAGCGCCGACATGCCAACACACCGATGTCATTGCTGATAGGATGGCGGCCGCCATGAAGACCTTTTTCCAGGACCTCGCTCCTGCACTGCTGCATGGGCTCAACTCCATCATTGATGCCATAGTTGTCCTCCAACAGTGTCAGCACGAGAGTGGTGCAGGGCAGCTCGATCTCACTCCAGCTACACCGGCTCCTCAAGAAGTCAGCCTGGGGCCGCGGGGCGCCCATAGAGAGGAGCACACTCCAGTCTCATCCATCCAGGTGACTCCAAGAGTGTCCGGCCCATCTGACTTTCTTCTTCCTGTGACCTCAGCAGCTCTAGCTACACAGGCAGAGGAGGGTGCCCCTGCTACACAGCAAGAGCCTGAAAACAGGCCAGGGCCCTCCAGAGGATGCCCGCCAAAGTCATCACAGGTAGGGTGTCGCAGTCAGCAGGCAGCCCCCACCTCCACTGTGGATGCCCGGGGAGCATCAAGACGTAGCGGCAGGGTTAGGGCAGTTAAGGAGAATTAGTTGCACAACCTGCGGATGGATGTTAATCGGTTGTACATCCTGTTCACTATTGTCAATAAATTCCCAAGAATGTCTCCCTGCCTGTGGCTCATTGTTCTGATGAGCAGTGTTCTTGTAACTCAGACGTGAAACCTTCCTGCACATGATAAAGGCAGGTTTCTCAATCCAGGGCCCCTTCCCTGTGCTTTGTGTAACCTTCAGAGCAAAGTGATGGTGCGGCCTTACACTCCCTGGAAACATTACTGATGCCTGCACCTCGATGGTGCTTAGCACTGCTGCCAGAATGTAGTGGGCAGGCATCACAGAGTTCTCTCATTGTCTCGATGTGCTCTCAGCATCTTTAAGATGGGGCTGGCCCCCATCTCCTCAGCATCTGTGACCAGTGACGCTGTGCTCCTGAAGGGCTCATTCACTGAAGGCAGACAAAACATCAGAACTTCTAAAGTTTCATGGCTGCGTCTCTATGATATGATCCTGATCACGGAGATCAAGCAAGCTGCCCTCAGCCAGACAGGAATCAGACATTCTCAGAGGCTATGTGAAAATTTATGGACTGTCTTCACTGCATGTTGTCATCAACTTCCTGCAATCAAGTAACTATTAGCGCTCCACCATGTCTCCATGACAGGAGTGTTCTCACAGAGGGTATTCATGCTGCCATCAGCCAGACTGGAATCAAACCTTCACAGGTGCAATGTGAGGATCTATGGGGTCATCTCACTGCATGTCGTCATCATCCTCCACAAATCTAGCAGCTATGAGGGCCTCCCGAGCACGCCCACCTCATCTAGCCAGTGCAAGGTCCTCATCCTTGTCATCATCGCCTCCAAGGACCTCCTCAGCCTCATCCCCATTGGCGTCCTCCTCATCGGAAGTGACATGCATCTCCTCCATCTCCTCCTCAGCCAGCTCGTCTCCGCATTGGAGCACCAAAGGGCACAGTAGATGACAACGATGCATGATATCCTCTGCGGACTGTATTGCAGGGCTCCAGGCATCTGAACCCCAAATTCAGCATCCCAGTGGTTGGTTCCACCAAGTTGTGAGCTGCTGCATTAGCCTCATTAAATCGTTGCTCTGCTACAGTCCGAGTTCTCTGTCGGTAACCCTTGTCCCCGAAGAGCCATCCCTGCAGCTTCTGTGGACCCTGGAAGATGTCACGGATCTATGACTGACTGAGGATGTAGGTGCATGCATACTCCCTGGAACCTGTGCGCAGACCTGCAGAATATGTGTCTGGTCGTCGTACACCAGCTGCACATTCAGCAAATGGAAGCCCTTGCAGTAAATGCAGCTCTGAGAAGCTGGTGGCACTTTGATGCCTCTGCATTGCTCGAGTGGTGGGCTGATAAGCTAGGAGTCCTACCCCAATCATATCAATGTGGCTGCGCCTGAACTGTCTCAGTTGCAGAGGAATGGTCACTTTATACAATTTTCCCGAATATGAGGCCACTTCCCTCGCCCACCCTGATCCCCACCCAGAATGCTTGTGCACTATATTCAATGGCAGGGCTGCCTTGCCCTTGCCCTCCCCCCCACCACCCATTGCCTCAACAGCAAGGCTACACTTACCCCCCCCACTCCCCCTCACCTTTAAAAGTCCCCTCCGAGGCAGGGTGGCACTTAACCCCAACCCCCTGCACCCCTGAAGCCTGTGAGTTCTGTAGAATGATGCTGTTAACTCACCAAGTGCAAGTCGCATCTGTGCTGTTGTGAAACAAGTCGGCTTGCTTTCCTACCAATGTGGGCGGACGATCCAGCGTGGGTGCAAAAGCCTGGATGGATAGCCTGATAATGATATGCTGATATATTACAATGAGGTTCCAGACGATCGATGGAGGGAAATGCAGCCTGCCATTGGCAGGCTGAGTGGATAATCGTGACCTGCCTTCCTGCCTTCGTGAAATCAATCACACCATATTGTCTGCTCACACCACCCATCACACCATCCGCCAACGGGCATGGAAAATTCCGCCCAAGGTGTTTGAAATCATTGCAAGAAATAAACCCAAATGGCACTCCATGTCCAGATGAAATACCTCCCTGGATCTTAAAATTAGCAGCTGAGGAATAGGATACAATATTGACCAATCTCTTTCAAGAGATAATCAACACCAACTACTTACCCAACCATTGAAGATAAGCTAACATCGGCGCATGTTCAAAAATGTCAGCCAGAAAGCTACAGGCTAGTATTTCTCACCAGTGTCATTTGAAAATTGCTTGAGCATATTGCTCAATCTCATGTCATGAAGCACTTTGAAGCTCACATTATTCTGGGAGATAGTCAACATGGTTTTTGGTCATAAAGATCTACCAAAACATAGCCTTTACACCCTGTTAATGGCCAAGCTTCAAGTCTCAGAAGAGATTAAAATACTCACATGGCAACACTGGATTTCTCAAAACCCTTCACCAAAGTTCCACATGAATAATTTTTATCCCCATGATTCCATGGTAGTGAGGAATGAATATTATTAAATTGGATCAGGCATTTCCTTACCAACAGAAGACAGGGAGCAGTGTGTGAAGGGGAATCACTGTGGAATGCCTCAGGGCATTGTGTTGGGAACTTTACTCTTGTTAACGTAATTAACCTTCCCAAACTGCAAAATGCTCTTCTGGATTTGCAAAATTGGCAGGACCAATGGGAGATGGCATTCAATGCCAAAAAATGCTGTGTCATGTGCATTACCAACAAAAAGGATCCACCAACAGATAGCTTTAAGTTCTATAATCCAATGCTCCAACAAGTAGACACACAACCATACTTGGGGGTTCAACCTAAAAACAATCTTCAATGAGGATTCCACATTCAGTAGATAATATCCAAAGCAAACAGGGATCTCAGATTTCTGAGCTAGAATCTTTGGTATTGCAATAAAAATATCAAAGTTACCAAACCTTTGTTTGTCCAATCATTGAGTATGCAAGTTGTGTGTAGGATTCTATATGGCGAAGCAATCCAAAGACATGCTGCATGATTCTGCATGAATCAGTATGGGAAATATACCAGTGTCACATCCTGGATCAAAGATTTAGATGGGAAAGGAGAGAGATAAGTAGACTGAGCATATTCTATAAAATATGGAATGGCCTGGTGGGAATTGACAAAAACATCAGCCTAGTGCCCTCCCACAATCACAAGACATGAGGTAGCCATTCACGTAAACTACAAAAACCATTTGTTTCCAAGGCAATGTATCAATAGTCTTTCTTCCTTAGGACAGACTCACAGTAGAACAAGCTACCAAAAGAAATAGTCACAGCTCTATCACCTGAAATCTTCAAGATCCCAACTCTAGTTTATTTCCAGTTGTATGTTTTTCATTATCAGGACTACCATATTAGCAGGTCGTCTGGTTAGCTAGCACTAACCATTTAAATGTTGGTTGACTACAGATGTTAGTCTGTGATGCCGATGCAACCAAAGCAGAAGCAGAAGTAGAAATGTCATTGAGAGGATGCTGAAGAGATTTGCCGGAATAATTTCATGGATGGGGGATTTTAATTACAAGGTTCTTTTGGAAAAGCTGGAGTTGTTCTCCTTGAAGCAAAGGAGAGTGAGATGTACAAGATTATGACAGGTTTGAATAAAATACACAAGAACAAACTGTTCCCATTAGTTGATAGTACAAGAACTAGGGAACACAGATTTAAGGTTTTAGGCAAGAAATGTCAAGGGAATATGAAGGAGGGACATTTTCACACAGTGAGTGGTAATGATCTGGGACTCGCTGCCATAAGGGTGGTGGAAGCAGAAACAATTAATGATTTCAGAAGGAAATTAGATGAGTCCCTGAAAGAAATAAACCTGTAGGGCCACATGACCAAGCGAGGGAGTGGGACTGGCAGAATTGTTCTGTGGACAGCTGGCATGGACTCAATGGGCTGAAGGGCCCCCTTGTGTGCCATAAATGATTCTTTGGCTCTATGACTCTATGATTTAACTATCAGCGAACCTGATGAATTCAGAGGAATATCACTTTGAAAACACCAGCCTGATTTAATGGACCATTGGCCATAGCCATTATAATCTTGGGTTTAACTCCAAAACCTATGCCAACAGAAAACATTGGAGCACTTAACAGGCAATGTGTCTGAATCTTGTGAAAGGTATCTGTTTCCCAGCATTTTTTGATTGTTGACTTCAGCTTTGGATTTTTGAGGACTGAATTAGTGATTGCTGGAGTTTTCTTCTGCTTCATTTTTGCTTCTCTGTTTTACTCTGCTAATAATTTTGGTAATAGTACTTCAATAGCAATTAAAAATATGGATATAGAATTTTTTTTGACTTTTCTTCTTTCTGCGCTTCTTTTTAGAAAGAATCGGATAAAAGGAGGCATGTGAGACAAGCATAATTACCCAAAAGACATAGTGCCTTTGCAGCCCACTGATCTAGATGCACTTACCTGTACATGTAAATGTCCAAGGAAAAGTGCCTTTACAGGCTTTGTTTCAGCCTCAAGCCATGTTAAGTGCTGGAATCTGGCCCACAGACAACCTCCACCAAAGAAACAACATGAGCAATGGCAGCCAAGGTCACCATGGGTCTGAAGCTTTATGGTACAAGCTCATTCAATCAATTTGCAATACACAGGAGCATCAAGAGAAACAGCATCAGAATCAGAGGGCACAGCAATTCTTCCACATCACAGGATTCAGCAAGGTTCAGGGAATTATTGATGGCACACACATCCCCATCCAGGCTTCTGCACATAATGATATTAGCTTTATGAACCCTGAGGTTTCACTCAGGGGGTTTCACTCTTTCAGTGTTCAGCTGGTCAGAGGCTTGTGTAGGTGAATGCATTCAGCCATGACCCCTTCACTTAAAGTCAACTCTCTTTGGGCAGAATCATCCCAGATTTGCACTAAGCGTGGTAGTGGGTGGGTAAAACAACATTTTACCTGCCGGCAGCGATCGTGGGTTTTCACGCTGTATCGCCCCAAACCCGTCACATTATTTATGCATTCTCGGGAAACACACCGCTTCTATGGCGGGCGGGCTCCAATTCACCTGCAACATCATCACCTCGCTACTTCATCACGCCAGGCGCTATATTTAAAGTCCAGCCGCTTGCACGCATCTCTGCTTCCAGGAGAGATGTCCACAAAAGGAAAAAAGACTGCAGCCCCCAAGTTTAGGCGATGTGTCACTAAGCGACACACCTTTTGTACACTGTGGAGGCCTGCCACGATGTCCTCTACCCCCTCTCTGATAGCACGGTGGGCTGCGGCGTGACCAACGAAGCTTGGGAGGCGATGGTCAGCACCAATGCCCTTCAAAAGAGGACAGCCACCCAGTGCCACTACAGGATGAATGGTCTCATCCATTCTGCCAGGGTAACTCACTCTTCTCATCACTCTCAACTCGCACACTCACAAATCCATCACACATCCACAGGGATCTCACACGTCAAGGGACAACACCACTAACTGTCACACACACCCTCACATCTCCATCAGGCTCATAACCTCTGGAGCTCGCGTCCTCATCCTGTCCATGGCTCCGCTCACCACACAAATATTCCACGCAGTGCCATGTGTCCTGCTCATGCTCTCTCCATCTGTTTTCATGCAGGAGAAGCAGGCTCACATCAGCAGGGAGAGGTCCCAGATCAGTGGTGGAGTGACCAACATTAGGCCCCTCACTCACTTTGAGGAGTGTGCCTTCGCGCTGACTGATGAGGATGTGGACCCTGCCTGCGGTGGCAGTGAGGTCGGCTGCAAAGACCCCCATGCACAACATCATCCCTCCCTCAACACAACTGTGAGTGCTCTTCCTCCTGCTTTTGACTCCGCAGCCATGCACTACTTAGCTCTACTTTGGTTCACAGGGAGCTCTGCCAAGAGACCAACACCCTCAGCCAGCCAGTCCCTCAGCTCCATCCATATCTTCACCTGCAGCCAAGTGGACTCCTCCTCCGTTGAAGAGGTGGAAATAAGCAGCCCAGAAGACCCGTCATTGCAGAGGGAGCAGCTGGTCCATGAGTGATTATGGAGGGAAAAATGTGTGTGTAGCAGGGCCGCTCAGAGACTCATGCAAGCACTCTGTCACACACATGGATCCTTCACGTTTCACACTCATCTCAATGCCCCGAGCATTATGAATGCTGCCTGCTGGGGTTCACTTTCAGTTGTCCATCTGAGGTGATCTGCATCTCCGCCCCACCCACTGATCACATTCCCACACAGCACATGATCTCGCCCACCACGATTCTCGTTTCACTTTCAATTTGGACACCATGGTGCTAATTTGTCTTTACTTTCGCTTCCCCCTCCTTTACCCACCCCCAAATACCCATTTCCTCTCCCCCATCACAGTTGATCCCCCAGTATCACATTCCACCTCCCCTCCATTACCTACCAGCCACAACCCTTTTCCTTCAGGGATATCCAGGTGAATTCCTTGCTTCCTGAAAATCCCAACCCACCCATATTCACTTCTCTGACCTCCTCCTTCCCACCCCCAGGGTCCATGTATGCCTCCGGGCCCCTACCAACTACCCCCGCCGTCCTTTCTATCGCTACCATCGAACACTCACCCCCCCACCCTACTGCCTCACTCTGCCCTCAGTCATTCAGTCATTTTCACCCTTCCTCCATACCACGCCTACACTCAGTTCGCTCCCCAGGAGGCAAACATGGACCTATCCGACCCCTACTGTGCACATTCACCTCTCTCCCTCCACATCCCTCCCCGCCGAGAACCATTTCTCTCCTGGAACCCCAACCGCCCCAGAACCCCTTCCCCTCTCCACACCCCTACGTCCTGGAACCCCTTCATCCCCAGAACCCCTTCCCCAACCTTCTCCCAACCCCTGGACTCCCCAGCCCCGCCCTTAGACCGTCCCCTTTCCTGACTCCTTCCTCCAGCCTTACCTCTTCCTTCAGGTTCTCTTATTCCTCCAGCCTTACTCCTACCCCCTTCCTGATTCCTTCCTCCACTCTTACTTCTTCCTCAACCCTTACTCCATACCCTGTCCACACCCCTTCCTCCTCCCAGACACCCTCCCCCCTCTACACCCCTTCCTCCCCCTGGACACCCTCCCATCTCCGCACCAATTCCTCCCCCAGACGCCCTCCCCTCTCAGCACCCATTCCTCCCCCAGACACCTTCTCCTCTCCGCACCCCTTCCTCCCCCAGACACCCTCCCCTCTCCGTACCCCTTCCTCCCCCAGACACCCTCCCCTCTCCGCACCCCTTCCTCCCACAGACACCCTCCCCTCTCCACACCCCTTCCTCCCACAGACACCCTCCCCTCTCCGCACCCCCCTTTCACCTACCTCCCCAGTTGCAGTCTTCTCCTCCGTTAACCCCTCCTCCCCCTGTTCTCCCTCCCTTCACTCCCAACCTTCCACCCCCAACACCTTCATTCCCCTCTCCCAACCTCCCACCCCAACACCTTCATTCCCCTCTCCCAACCTCCCACCCCCAACACTTTCATTCCCCTCTCCCAACCCCCCACCCCCAACCCCTTCATTTCCCTCTCCCAACCTCACCCCATTCGGACACCTTCATTCCCCTCTCTCAACCTCAACCCATCCTGACACCTTCATTCCCCTCTCCCAACCTCACCCCATCCTGACACCTTCATTCCCTCCCTCCCAATCTCACCCCATCCTGATATCTTCATTCCCCTCTCCCAACCTCACCCCATCCTGACACCTTCATTCCCTCCCTCCCAATCTCACCCCATCCTGCCACCTTCATTCCCCTCTCCCAACCTCACCCCATCCGGACGCCTTCATTCCCCTCTCCCAACCTCACCCCATCCTGACACCTTCATTCCCTCCCTCCCAATCTCACCCCATCCTGATATCTTCATTCCCCTCTCCCAACCTCACCCCATCCTGACACCTTCATTCCCTCCCTCCCAATCTCACCCCATCCTGACACCTTCATTCCCCTTTCCCAACCTCACCCCATCCTGATATCATCATTCCCTCCCTCCCAATCTCAGCCCATCCTGACACCTTCATTCCCCTCTCCCAACCTCACCCCATCCTGACACCTTTATTCCCTCCCTCCCCATCTCACCCCATCCTGATACCTTCATTCCCCTCTCCCACCCTCACCCCATACTGACACCTTAATTCCTCTCTCCCAACCTCACCCCATCCTGACACCTTCATTCCCCTCTCCCAACCTCACCCCATCCTGACACCTTCATTCCCCTCTCCCAACCTCACCCCATCCTGACATCTTCATTCCCTCCCTCCCAACCTCACCCCATCCTGACACATTCATTCCCCCCTCCCGAGCTCTTCCTCTCCCAGCTGACCCTAACCCTTCCTCTCCCACCCCAACGACCATCACCCATCGTGAGCATCAGCAGTGACTTTCGAACTTCCGTGCAGTGCTCCGCAGTAGTCATGTCCATAGGAATCCACCCAGCATGCCGCTGGCGTCGGGCTCCAGCATCTTCTGCTCCTCGGATGTCTCCGATGTGAGCAAAGCCCTGTCAGGAAAGTCCCAATTTCTGCACGTCACACTTGTCAAGACATGTTCTACACCGGTGTGCATTTCCCAACAAGGTGGACGTGCGGTCTAGCAGGGAGGATACGATTCGAGCCAGCGGATCTAATAATGATATACTGATGTATTACAATGAGGTTCCCGATGCCCGATGGTGGGAAATGTGGCCTGCCATGGTGGGCTGAGCGGACGATCGTGAACTGGTTTCACGCCATGGTGAAACCAATCGCACCATATTGTCCGCTTATGCCACCAAATACACCCGACGCCGGCAGGCATGGAAATTCCCAGCCTCTGTATTGAAGGTGAAGGAAAAGAAAAGTCAGAAAATGGTTTCTAGGAGACAAAGGGCAGAATTTTACAGGCACTCTCTGGTGCATTTGAAGGCAGGGTGTCTCAGTAAAATTCTTCAGGTGGCCTTTCTGCCGCATACCCACCCCCTCCTGATCTCCCAGAAATTTTACAGCGGGTGGGTGAAGCCTAGGGCAGCCAGCCCGCCATTGTCCAAATTCAGGTACTTAAGTGGCCACTTCAGAGCCACTTGCCACTTGGCCACAATTTTGGTGGGAGGAGCTCGGAGATGGCCAGCCAGCCAACTCAGCAGCACTTGGAGGAGGGGAAAGCCCAATTGCAGCAAATGGACCCTGATAATGACCCAGTAGATGGGCCTGCTGAAACACAAACTACAGTATGGAGTTCTTCTGCCTGTATTTTCAGTCATTGTAATGTACTTGCCTCAATAGTGATCAATTATCTCTCTACATAGTCACAATGCTGGCTTCATGGTTCTGAAAATAACCCACACTGGGCACAAGAGACAACCTGCTCAATGTGTGAATTGGCATTTGTACCATCTGTAAATATAAGATGCAAGTATCTTTTTCATTGTTCATTTTCTCTCCTGAAGGCATTGACTCAGATTGTTGCACCATTCCACAGCCGATTGTAGCTCTTTAGCACTTTGTCCAGATGCCCATTTGTGGACTAAGGCAGCATCAGCAGGTTATAATATAATGGGGGTACCATGGTTGACTCTGATAGTGTCCTCTCCTGTCATCTACTCTCCAGTTATTTTCACAGGTTGGGAATTAGCAGTTGACCTTTGTTTGCAAGTTTAGTGTCCCCATTGCCATTCTAGCTGAGATATTTAATTCAACACGGATTATAAATCAAAATCTGGGAGCCTTTGGCCCTCGGAGTTCAGTGCCACATCACCACAGCATGAATCTATCTACTCAGATTGTAGGGAGCCCAAGACAATTTTCCCTTGAACAAGTAACATGTTCTCCCTCTAATTGTAGTTCAATTTGCATATTTTATAAATAGTACAAAAGCACTTGCCATACTAGCAGTTCTAGTAACAACTCATCAATTAATCAGCTCAATTCTATGAGCTGTCATCACAGTCTTGCAAGTTAATCCAGATAAGAAAAGGTGATTGAGTTATTTGCATTTCTGTAAATATATTGCTTTTTTGCTAATGTGCCTTTTGACTATTCTTTTTTCCTATTCCATAATACAAATGCCAGAATCTCATGCAGAACCTTTTTAAAAGAATCCATCCCTCCCTCCAGACTTTAAACAGTAGACACAAAAAAATGAAGTCTAATTCTAGGAGAACAAAGTTCCTTTTTGAAGTCAATGGGAAAGCAAGGCTCAATTACTTACAATGCACCACTGGCATGATGATGTCATAAACACCATAGTCACTTTCCAGGCAACTGAAATCTCTGCTGAAGATATCACTACAGCCTTGTTAGTCTAACACAATACAGACACTGTCATGAAATGATTTACTCAGTGACTCCAGACTCAAACAATATTTTTAACAATATTCCTAATGTTTTAATATACGCAAGGATGTTGTGTTTTAGAGCTGTGAAAGGGTGAATGCACCCACTCCATCAGTTGTGTTTATAGAAGGAAATAGACAGGGATGGGGGAGGGTCTGTTTTCAGCGGCTGCTGTCTATTTCTGATGGCCTGGCCAAGGCTGGCCTCTGTTTCTCAGTAAGTTTACTCCACTCCAGATGTGCCTCGGCTCCAGCGTGGCTGCCATGTACAGCAAATCGGCATCTTAGGGCTCGTCAATCTGTGGGGTAAAACACCACTGTGTCGTCAACCTGACCCACTGGACAAAGCAGGAATTTATACTGCTGAACTCGGAGGAGAGGAGCATGTTGTTGGAGCTGAGAAGACTGCAACCTATAACACTCGAAACAGATTTAGCACTTTAGAATGACAACGTTCTACTTAGACAGCATTTAAGCATTACTTGCTTCCTTCAATTAAACACAACAGTTTTGCGGAAGCCTTCTTTACATTGCAGCTGTAAACTCAGATTCATTAAAGAAATGTACAGCTGTTTTGAATCAAAACATTCTTCAGAAATACAACAGATAAATCCTGCTTCTATTTTAGATCAGAGTAAAAACCCCCACTTCCTGGTGCCTGAAACCAGTTCGGAAACAAAGATTTTGAACCGAGCTAATGGAAGTAATTTCATTCATTTTCCTGCTCTAGCTGAAAGTCAGCATGTGTGTCAGACAGGTGTGTGGGGCTGAATTTTACAGACTCTGAAAATCTTTGGCATCAAGACCAAGTTCAGGCTCGACTCCACTTTCTTCAGCAGTGGCACTTCAGGCATGATCTTATGGGACACAGTCATTTAAGCACCAGGATCATCACCAAGTTAGGGATGGCAGGCGGGCAAAGGAGATGGGAGGGGCAATCAGCACCCGCCATGTGAGTGCAACTGGCAACCTTCACTGTGACAGCACTGGCAGTACAGCAACAGTGACTGGGATATGAGAGGGAGCAATGCGAGGAAAGGGAGATATGAATGAAGTGACTGGAAAGCCTTTCTTTAATCTAAGCGCTCTCTGTGGCAGCAGTCTTCATGAAAGACCGTTGGAATGACAGGCTTGTGCCTATGGATGATCATGGGCTTTCTGTTTTCAGCAAATAAAGGCCAGATTACATGTAACTGTCAAGTCGCTGGAACCTCCTGCTGTGCACTCATCTCCTGGGAGCTGCCAAGTTCTGCACACTCCTGGTGTCCAGTCATTAGAATATATGAATGCAAGAAATAGGAACAGGAGAAGACAATGTGCCCATCGAGCCTGCTCCGCCATTCATTATGGTCATGGTTCATTTTGGGTTTCAACTCCACTTTTCCGCCTGCTCCCCATATCCCTGGATTCCCTGAGACCAAAAATCTGTCTATCTCAGCCTTAAATACATTCAACGATGGTACAGCCACAATCCTCTGGGATAAGGTGCTCCAAAGAATCACAACCCTCTGAGTGAAGAAATTTCTCCTCATCTCAGTACTAAATCATTGCCCCCTTACCCTGAACTCTACCCCCTTGTTCTAGATTCCCCAGCCAAGGAAACAATCTCTCAGTATCTACCCTGTCAGGTCCCTTCATAAACTTGAATGCTTCAATGCGATCACCTCTCATTCTTCTAAGCTTCAGAGGTTATGATCCAATATTTAAATTAGGGGAAGGTGGAGGGTTGAATGGGTCATGTGACCTGCTTTGTATTCTGCTGACAACAAGCCTGTGTGGCTTTGGTGGTTAAAGATACCCCAGGTTGTCTTACCAGGAAGAAGGTCCAAGATATTCACACCTGTAAACAATGACCAGAGCAACAGTACCGACAGTGGATAGACTGTTAGGCGTCAAGTCCCAGGGAGGTGTTAGGGATGTCAGGTTTTGTAAATGGTTAACTTTAAACTGTCCATTAAATTTCAAGATAGAATGGAGTTGGAGGTCTAAAGAATAGCTAATTAGCACTTCTACCTGGATACAAGGCTCATTTGATTCATGTTACCTGGAGGGACCTGCAGCTCCATAGGAAACCATTATAGGATCAGGTTGCAGGATTTCCTAAAATATCACTGAATTTATAATTTAAATTTATATTTACTCATCATGGGACAACTCTCTCATCGCAGGGACCAATCTCATGAACCTTCACTCTACCACCTCCAATACAAGTATATCCTTCTTTAAACATGGAGACCAAGTTGTGGTCTCACCAAAGCTCATGCAATTGTAATAAGGCCTCTTTACTTTTGTAATCAAAACCCCTTGCAACAAAGGCCAACATGCCACTTCTCTTCCTAATCGCTTGCTGCATTTGCATGTTAATTCTTTATGCTCCTTGTACAAGCACACTTATATCTCTCTGAACGTTATTTACAAGTTTTATGCCTTTTAAAAATATTCTGCTTTTCTATTCTTATGATCAAAGTGAATGACCTCACACTTCCCCACATTATACTCCAACTGCCACTTTGTTGCCTACTCATTAACCTGTCTATATCTCTTTGGAGTCTATTTGTGCCCTCCTCACATGTTGCATTCCCCTCTAGGAAAATTGGAATGCAGAGATGAAAATCCCTATTAATAACCTCTTCAGCTACATTAATTGGTTTTCCACAGCTGCCGGATAGGTTGCCATCACTGCTCTGAACTGTCTCTGGCAAAAGTGTGAAGAGGTGGAAAAATTTTAAACTGGTTTGGCAGATTATCTTGACATTTCCCAGACCACCAACCCCCACCACCGCCGTCTCCAAATTCACCTCCAAGGTGCTTAGAAAATACCCCCCATGATGTCCAGTGTAATTGAACGGTTGGAACAGAGGTAAATATTCCAACTGATAGTGACTTTATTTAGTTTAACTATTTATAAAATCAGATCATCAACATTTTACCAACCCTGAAAAATTAAGAGAACATTGGTAACAGCCTGTTCCCTCCAGCACTGAACTAAGTCCATTAGACTCACTCTAAGATTACTGATTGTATTAAATTCATTCCATAAAATCAATTCCATCAGACATACCAGGAATAGATCAATTCCATTGGACACACCAGGTGTGAATCAACCCAATACAGCACAAAAACAAAATTGTGCAGATGCTGGAAATCTGATGAAAGGTCACAGACCTTAAACGGTAACTTAGTTTCTTTCCCTGCCTGACGTCCTGAGTATTTCCTGGACAAACTCCATTAGCCACACCAGGACTGAATCACTTCATCAGACGCACCAGGTCTGGACCAACTCCATTAGACTCATCCCAGCAAATGGGCAAACTCCAACTGGGTCCCAGGGACTGGATTAAATTTATCATGGTTCCAGGAACCGAACTCTATTACATTACCTCCAGAGACTATACACTTAGGGTCACTCCTGCAATTAGGCTGACAGTTAGGATATGTCCCATATTCTATCACTGCTTTGATAGAGTGTCCCAGGAATGTCCTAGTCACTGGTTTATGTCAAGTTAACATATACCTTCAAAATACTAGTCAGGTAAGGACAATGAAAATTAAATGCCTGCCTGACCATTGGGTATGGCCAAAACAGCCTTACAGTTGACTAACTTACCCACAGACAGTCCCTCAAGTTCCATGGACAAGCACACATTGCCTTACCTAATTGTAGTGCAACTTTTTCCCTGACGAATTTGGGGCCCATCAGTTCCACACCCACTGAAGTTTCAAAGGGATTATTCCAGAGCTGCCATGGATTTTGTTGTGGTCATATCCTTCCCCTTTTTGATCCACCTTGAAATTCGGGTTTTGGAAGCACATCCTCCAGCTGACCTCCTCCCACCCATCCCAGCCAACATCAAAAGGACATGTCAGGTGAAGTCCCCAAGCTTCCCAAGGAAATTACACACAGTCTGCCCTTGGAAGCCTTCAGCAGAACTCACACCAGTTGGAGGGGGTCAACTGCTGCCTTGGTGCTGCATCCCACGGACAGGCAATCGAGGTGGGGGCCAGGGTAAGCGAGGGAAGTAGCCACGCATTAGGTTCACCTGTATAAACTGACCATGCCTCTGCAACTAAGACAGATCAGGCGCAGCCACAGTGATATCATTGGGGTCAGGCTCCTAGCCTGCCCACCCATGCAAGCAACGCGGTGGCATCAAAAGCCAACAAGCACTTCATACCTTATCCACCCACCACCTCCACCCCCCTGGCACAGACTTTGAGTCCGCCACCACTATTTTGGAACACAGAGCAGCTGGACTGCACACCTTGTACAATCTCCTTGCCAACGCTGGCCATGTAGCAGTCACTGCTGGAGGTGCTCACAGCCCCTTCCAATCTCAGCATCCTGGTTTGGACCGGTACCCCTCATGCCGCAGGTTGACAGGGCAGCCATGCGGCGCACTCTTCTCTGGCCATCCAAGGGGTGACCAGCACTCTCCGGGAAACATTAAGGGGTGGTCACACAGGGCCAGGAAAGGTGCTAAGTACAGCCATGATAACCACGTCTCTCTCTCCTCCATGCTGCAAGAAGACCATGTCAGGATCGTGGGTTCTGGTGACCTGGCTGCATACCTGATGGCCTACAGAGACCATAGAAGACTGAGGAGAGAGAGCAGCTGAGGCACCTCACTGCAGAAAAGCAGGAGCAGCAATCTCATGAAGAAGGGGCAGCAGGGGGCTCCCACACACACTGCCCAGGAGCAAATGCGAGCCTAGCAACAACCAGGGTCTGTAGACGCTGCCTGCCATTCCTGCAGATGACTGAGAACCAGTGTCACCAATGACTGCACATGCCTAGGGACCTGGTGGCTCACATCTGCCACTTACTGCAGGACTTGGCGCCAAGGGAACATGCAGGGAACCCACTGCCAGTGGCTCTGAAAGTGACTGCGGCACTCAATTTCTATACCACTGGCTCCTTTCAGGGCTCCACAGGTGACCTGCGTGGGATTTCACAACCTGCCAGCCACAAATGCACCCGTGAGGTCATGGATGCCATCTTCTCCATGGCACACAATTTTGTGCATTTGCCCAGGACCCGGACTGCCAGGATGCAAGAGCCATTGGATTCGCCCTGATCTCAAGGTTCCCACAGGTGTGATTGACTGCACTCATGTGGCGCTCAGGCCTCCATCGCTACACTCAGTGGGCTTCATCATCCGCAAGGGCTTCCACTCATTGAATGTGCAGCTGGTGTGCGACCACAAGAAACACATCCTACAGGTATGCACACGGTTTCCAAGGGGACTGTGCATGACACCTACATCCTGAATCGCTCACAGATCCCTACAGTTTTCCACGGTCCACAGAGGCTGCATTTTGGCTCCTTGGGGACAGGGGCTACCCACAGAGGCCGTGGCTGATGACACCCATGCAGCAGCCTCAGACTGCAGCAGAGCGATGGTATAACATGGCTCATGCTGCAACTCACACCTTGGTGGAGCAGACGATCAGGATGCCAAAGATGCAGTTCCAGTGCCTGGACTGGTCTGGTGGAGCTCTACAATACAGTCCGCAGAGGGTGTAATGCTTCGTTGTCATCTGCTGCGCTCTTTACAATCTGGCACTTCAACAGGGAGAGGAGCTGGCTGAGGAGGAGATGGCTTGAGAACTGCGAATGCCCTGCAAAGGAGGACAGCCACCCAGTGCTGCAAAAGGATGAATCATCTCCTCCGGGCCCTCACTCACTGCCAGTTCAAGGGACATCACCATTCACCCTCTAACACTCACCTTCATTGTCCTCATCCCGTCCATGGGACCACTCACCGCCCACACAGACCAGTTGTACTTATCATCCGGCTTCCACGACATCCAGCAGTCACTCGAGAGGCCTGTCGTTGAAGCAGGGTGCTGCAGTTTTTTTTCCTTTGCTGACCATGTCTCCCAGGCAGCGGTGGTGAGTTGGTGGTGATGAGTGCTTTGCTGGTGGCTGTCTGTTAAAGATGGTGGCTGGCGCAATGTGGGGTATTGGCAGGTGGGTGAATGAGAGCCCGCCTGCCATGGAAACGACATGTTTCGCAGGAGTGAATGTATAATGAGGCTGGCTCAGGAAACAGCGTGAAAACCCGCCATTTTCGTTGGTGGGTAGGACTCCATTTTACACACCTGCTACCACATCTAGTGCAATTCTGGGGCAATTCCACCCAGAGCTAGGTGTCGTCAGCATACAGGTGAAAATTAATGCTGTGCCTTCAGCTAATGTTGCCAGGAGGCAATATGTAGATGAGAAATAGAAGGCTGAAGCGGGGCTCTCTGAAATGCTGAGTACTTCACAATTGTACCCTAATGAAAATTAAAGCAGTTTGGACATCGAGTCATTTTTAAGTGATAATTGGTGGATCGCCATGGACGATCAATTGAAAATCTGAACAATTAATGTAACCATTAGCAATTGGCCTGTTAACCTAACTGGTCACAAGTTTATTTCTATGATTCATACATTATTTGTGCTCACCAGTCACTTCTGGTGGAGAACTTCATCAGCTGTTGGTTTGCTTGATCAAGAATACCGCACTATGGCAAGAACTTCACCCTTATGGTAGATGTGAACCTGCATGGCCAGTAAATCATAGTCAAAAATAAACTTTCCTGTTAACATGGCACAGCATTCAGGATGCAATATGTCTTTAAAAATCTAGTAGAATTTGTAATCGTAGGTTTAAGTTAATGGATCACCTTTGAACACTATATAAAATAACACATGTTCCAAAACTCAGCAGCAATAATGGTTCTAAATTTCTGCTAGGCTGCCTGTTCATTCCCAGTTTAAATCAGCCAGGAGTGTAATGTGGCCACAGGTACATCACCCAAGAGCTGAATACACCAAATATGAGCCCTATTCAAGACTTTCTGTCATGGACTGTTGGAACAAACCTCCCTCTGCCTCAAACATGGCCCATGAATCCCAAGGAGCAAGGCTGGTGAATGGAATTCTCACACTGGGAATTTCTTCAGCTCTGACCTCCCTGATATTGAAAGGCCTGCATGGTGGGCTGAAGCTGGCATGCTGATCTTTGTGCCACACAAGTGCCAGGCAATGATCATCTCCAACAAGAGAGAATCTAACCATCATTCAATGGCATTAACATCAGTGAATCCCCCACTATCAACATCCTGGGGATTACCATTGACCAGAAACTGGACTGGACTAGCCACATAAATACTATGCCTACAAGTGTAGGTCAGAGGCTGGGAATCCTGTGGCGAGTAACTCACCTCCTGACCCCCCAAAGCCTGTCCACCATCTACAAGGCACAAGTCAGTGTGATGGAATACTCCCCACTTGCCTCGATGAGTGCAGCTCCAACAATTCTCAATAAGCTTGACACCATCCAGGACAGAGTAGCCCACTTGACTGGCACCACATCCACAACATTCACTCCTTCCACCACCGACGCACAGCAGCAGCAGTGTGTACCATCCTCAAGATGCACTGTAGGAACTCACCAAGGGTCCTTTGACATCACCTTCCAAACCCATGATCACTACCACCTAGAAGGACAAGGACAGCAGATGGGAACACCACCACCTGGAAGTTCCCCTGCAAGTCACTCACCATCCTGACTTGGAAATATACAGCATTGTGGATGTACCTACATCACGTGGATGGCAACGGTTCAAGAAGGCAACTCACCACCACCTTCTCTAGGGCAATTAGGGATGGGCACTAAATGCTGGGCTAGCCAATGATGCTCACATCCCATGAATGAATAAAAAAAAATTTGTTCAGCAGTGAAATGAGAGCCCACCTGAGGTTCCAGGTCTGGGTCCTAACTTAGACTCTCAATCAAAATGATAATTTAATTTGTAACATCAGCCCTTTATAATGGGTGGCACATAAAGATAAACATTTAGTAGTGAAACTGGTAGATCAACCAGCAATTACCTAGTGCCCATTTCCCTCCCTACCACCTCACCCCCACCCCCCACCCTGATTTCCATTCAAACCATCTTTAAGAAAAATTGCAGAAACCATGTGGAGAATGAATGATTTGTTAGGCACCATACCAGCCTACAGTCTACTATTCAAATAGAAATTACAACATGGATCTGGAGCAAGCTTATAGAAAGTCAGCATAAATCAGCATTCTAATAATCATTTCTATATAAAAAAAATGTAATCCACTGACCAAGGGAAACATCTTTCATTATTTATCTGCTCTGTTACCTCAGATCCAGAGCAATCACTTGGCAATTGCATATGTAATGAATAATTGTGCCTCAAATCTGCCCCAGTATGCTTTGTAATTGATGAAGATACTTGCATTCTTCTAAAAACTGTTCATGGGGCTCAGCACATCTGTCTTCTTATTTCTGAATGATATAGAGAATATTGTCTATTGATGGGAACAATCAGACAGGAGTGACTTCCAGAGCCTTTCTCTGAATTGAATCAGGGCCACATATTACAGAATTGCTCAGAATATCTTTTCTAATAGTGAAAGAAGGGAACAGAGAAAAGAATGACCCCTGTGGGAAATATGTGGGTGTGAGAAACACAAATTTAAACAAGTCAGTGGGTAGAATTTCCTGCCACTGATTCAGGCTGCTGATGCACTGATGGAAAAAGATTTGCTCCCACCACTTGTGTGAACAGGTAGTTAGATGAGGTTTTCTTAGGTCAGCTCATTTGCATATTAATTAGTGCAGTGATTGTCATAAATCCTGTACAACATAGGTATGATCTATATGGAAATTAGAGTCAAGCCTTTAGAAAGACATTTTTTGTCAAAAACAGTGCCCCAGCAACTGGCAGAACAAGCAGGTAAGCAAGAAGTGGTGCTTGGCTCAGTCACTTGTCTCTCAGATAACTTTACTGCATGTCTCATCAATCTTCTCCTCTTACGTTTCAAAAATGTCTACAGCAGGAACCACCGGAATGAGCAATCAAACAAGGAAGTAGGGCATGGTACTCAAGCATAGAAAAATTTTCCAAACCTCTGATCTCCAAGTTTTCTTGGCGGAAGTAGAGGTAAAGAGACACAGACTGATGCTTGTACCAGCCAGGCTGCCACAAATTTCATCTATTCCATCTAGAGGGAAGTGGCACTGCCACTGAGAGTCAATTCTTGTATCCGCAGCACTGCAGACCAGTCACTAAAGAGGTTGAATGACCTCAGCAAACTAAACAAGAAACACATCAGACATACTCCCATACTCAGATAAAAGCAAAAAACTGCAGATGCTAGAAATCCAAAACAAAAATAAAAATACCTGGAAAAGCTCAGCAGGTCTGGCAGCATCTGCGGAGAGGAACACAGTTAATGTTTCAAGTCTGTATGACTCTTCAACAGAACTAGGTTGTGATTCCCAGGTCTGATTTGTGGTCATATTGGGGAATCTTTTTCTTCATTTCAGGTGCCTATGGATCATGGAGAACTTCATTGAAAATTGCAGCAAATCCCTAGCTAAAGATTGACCTGGAGCATTTTGGTGCCTCCATCTCCACAAAAGCACTGGCTAAAGTTTTGGTGACAGTAGAGGAGAGAATTGAAGACAGTCTGAACAGGGGTTTCCAGAGCATGGCAGCCGTGATGCCAGCTTCTGTGCTTATAGGCTTTCAGAATGTGATAAAATTCATTGGTCCATCCCCTAATCAGTAGGAACACAGATCCAGAGCTCAGTGGAATAGCAATGGCTGGAGTCCATCTGCCTGATGCTACCATCTGTCTCCAGTCTTCTCCTTCAGAACACCATAACAGTAAAACATAAGATATACCACCCAGATGACCAGAACAAGCCCAAAGGATGGAGTCTCCAACAGTTTCTTTGCCAGGAGCTACCTGCCATGGATCAAGAGTCATGTCAGACCCATGATCCTTTGTAAAACATCAGCAGCCAACTATTTCCTGTGATACTGGCCTTCAGTTGAACATTTAAGGATCCATGGGGAAGAAGAGTATTCGGAACGAGTAGATAGACATGCAATCACCTTGGGCTTCATTGTATTAAAAGACAATGTGCAGGAAGTTGAAGTCATACAGCAAAGGGTGCGCTTAAATGGCATTGACCTATTCAGTTAGGTGATGATCATTGACATGCTCTAGGGAAATATTGATGTGTAATGTCATAGGATGGGACATGGATCACTTCATTTGAAAGTGATGGAGACAAGCCTCTTATGTCAGATGTAGACTGCTACAAAACAGAAAATAATTCATTGATAACAATTGTTTTGATGACACACAATTGAAGCATTCTCTTAAGTTCTGCTCTCCTCCATTTACAGCTAGTTCCAATGGGAGCAGAGGCTCAACATAAGCAAGGTCAAAGTTCAGCCATTGTTGAATAGCAGTATTGTGAAAGGCACAGCACACTACAACTATCTGCAGCATACTACAAAGCCAATCCTATCCTGCCCAGACAGCCAAAGCACCCTCACCAGCACTTAGATTTTTTTAGGCTACAGCTATTAATTCATCTTTATGAGATAGGGAAAATACCTTCCATATAGCTATTGTCCCGGTAGATCTTTTGAAGTAGTTCTTGACATCAGCAGGTTTGAAATTCTATTGAAGATTGTCTTAACGTGTCTTAATTGTAACTCACATTGGAACCTTCCAGAAACTGGTCAACTTGTAATACCAGACATCAGGTGATTTGTGGCAGCCATCTTAAGTCAATGTCTTTGCTTGTTTTTTTAAAAGCCCTTTTTAAAGCAATTTAATATATGTTTGACCAGCAGATGAAATTAAAGGTTAATATCACATGTGCACATGTCATATCCCATGACAATGTGACAACATCCCACACAACACATCAAACACTGACATGCAGGATTCTCTGTATGTTGTCAGACAATCTTTACATTGAGTGAAAGGATGACATTCCTGTTCATTAGTTCAATGTGTCATGAAAAGCAGATTGCACCCATGAATTACTTATGGGCATATTGAATTTTTTAAGGAAGACCTGTGTTTTTTTTAAAGAAATACAAGCAAAGAAACTAAGCAAAACATGGCTGATAACGCACAGCGACCACATTCTGGAAAATACCTATGTGGATTATAATTGACCAACTGGTCCTGAGTGGGCATGGAATGTTGCACCTGAAAGATGTCATGGTCATCTTCCAGCAGAGACACTTGAAAGGAAAGATGCAAAAGAGTGAACTTTAATTTCCTGTGTTTGCAGAAAGAAAATATTGATTTGCACATCTCAGCCGTCGTCCAAAAATCCATCTCCTGCTGATTTATATCTCAGAATGTGTAAAACAGTCTAAGATGAAAGAACATGGACTCTGGGTGCAAGACTTCTCTTCCAGGAATATACATGGAAAATGGGTAAAAAGTTAGCTGCAGACCTGATCTGGTGTATATCAGCAAGAAGGAAAAACAGTCAGCCCTGCAGTTTGCAGGCAAAGTCTCTTTCTCTCTCTCTCAGTTGCTGGAGGCAAGGCTCGGCAGAAGCCGCAATCAGAAGGAAATAGGACAGCCTCTCCAGCTACCCTGCAGAACCAAGGGTAGAATTTTCCCGTTGGCACGTGGGGGCAGGCCCCGCACACCGACGCATCCCAACGTCACAGCGCACCAATGCAATATTTCGGTGGGCGGACGCACAATAATCTCTGATGCACACCTGCCATTAATTAACGGGCCGCTTAAGGCCTTGAGGCCCCAACTGGCAGTGATTTCTCGGGGCCTTTGTAATCTTCAGGTGGTCACACAGGCACAATGGGCAGGTGGGTAGGACACATTTGTTTAAACCTCATCCACGGGCGGGATAAGAGGGGTCACTGGGGTCGCAAATGTGTTCTGTCAAATATTTAATTTGGAAAGTTACTGATACTTGCCTATGTGAGCAGAAATACTTCAAAACTCATACCAGCTGCTTGAACAGGACTCACAATCTTCAGGTCAGCACTCTACAGTGAAGATCCTTTTTGGGGCCTGCAGGTTTCAGGAAGCCTTCCCTTGGCCTGGGAATGGGAGTTGTGCTCTCCACTGGAGGCACCCCCTCTGAGGAGGAAGGGAGGGCCAGAAGGGGGAGGTGGTGAGGAGTGCACATTCAGCCTCCAGGGGAGCCACCTTTGGGAGGAGAGGCGCAGGCACAAGGGGCGCAGGGTCAAGAGGAAGTCCAAGGTGGAAGGGGCCACAGAAGACACCATTATCCTACTGCCAGGATATACAGGCGGCAAAGCAGCTACCTCAATATGTCTGAGGTGCAGTGCTAAAGGAGGCGCCGTCTTTCAAGGGAGACAGTCAAACATATCTGTCAGATGATTGGCCCTGAGATCTCCACAAACTGTGTGGGTGGACAACCCATGCAAGTGGCTCTAAAGGTCACAGCAACCCTCAACCTCTATGCCTCTGGTTCCTTACAGGGCTCGGTGGGTGATCTTTGCAGTGTCTCCCAATCAGCTGTCCACACTTGTGTCACGCAGATGACAGATGCTCTGTTCAGGCATGCATTGACTTCCATCCACTACCACTGGGACCAGGCCAGCCAGACAGAGTGAACCAGAGGCTTCGCGGCCATTACTGGCTTCCCCCACGTCCAGGGTACTATAGACTGCACACGTGGCCATCAAGGCGCCAACAGGTGAGCCCAGTGCCTTCGTCAACCGGAAGAGCTTCCACTCCATGAACGTGCAGATAGTGTGTGACCACAGGATGCTGATTCTGCAAGTCAGTGCAAGGTACCCAGGCAGCTCCCATGACACCTACATCCTGAGACACTCCCAGGTGCCGGGGCTCTTCAGTGCTCCAGCCTGGCTGGATGGATGGCTGCTGGGTGACAAGGGATATTGCCTCAGAAGGTGGCTCATGACGCCTCTCCACCATCCAAGAACAGAAGCTGAGCAGCGCTACAATTGGAGCCAGGTCTCCACAAGGGCTGTGATGGAGAGAACCATCAGTCTTCTCAAGATGCGCTTTTGATGCCTGGACCATTCAGGGGGCGCACTCCAGTACCCCCCCCGGATCGTGTGTCAGTGATAGTGGTTGCATGCTGCACTCTCCACAATCTTGCGCTGGAAAGGGGGGACACAGTGGACGAAGAAGATGTAGACACAGTGGCTGCAGCTGCACACAATGAGTCCAGCAGTGAGTTCGAGGATGAGCACGCACAGGGAAATGCTGAGGGGGTGGGTGCTGACCTGGGCATACTCCAAGGAGGCAGGGACACCTGGGAGGCTTTAATCCAATGAACCTTCAGCTAGCACACATTTTGACCTCCAGGTCAAGCCTGGGCTGCACACGATACCTGGGTGCTAAATCTGCCTGGATAGGAACATTAACTAAGGGCCTTGTCAATAAAGCTCAATGTGACACAACTCACTCATAACATCATGGCTAACCATCCCCCTGCCGAAGAAAAGAGTCACCCTCAGCCATGGTCACATGTCTAAATTTAATGATATAACAAAATGAATTTAAGGAAACAAAATGACACAGGTGTTAAACACCACACCAACAAATCATGACCTCATTGCGGGGCAACATAAAAGCAGCAGTGAAAAACCCGTGTGTGCCTAAGGTGCCATAAATTTACTCTTTCGGGTGCTACATCTAGGTGCTCCCCCGTCACTGGCACTGGCATCTGAGACAGCCTGCTCACTGTGTTGTCTGGCTGACCTCGATGACCTTGGCGGCCATCCTCTGGTCCGTGGACCCTGTGCTGGCCTCGCCTGGGAGGGATCGGCCACTCCCACTGCTGACATCTGCCCTGTCGTCGCAGCCTCATCAGAAGCAACAGTCACTGGCAGAGGAGCGGAGGAGCTGCCACCCTCATCTGGAGCGCCCTGAGAGGAGCCCGCAGAGATGACAGGCAGCTGCTGCGCCGACGTGAGGTCGCTTTGGACCTCCCTGCTCACCGTGGATGGATGTTCACCGAGCTGGGAAATTTGGTGCCCACGCCATCTCCCACACTGGCACTGACAGCTGAGGTCAATGCCGATGTGAGGGCTTGCTGTCCGAGTGCATTGCCAGGAAGCCCTGATTGTTTTCCTGGAGGAGCCTCTCCATGAGAGTCGCCACTCTCTCCATGGAGGAGGCATGGCGCTCAGCTATGAGGCTTATTGTATCGGCAATGGTCTGCGTGGACTCCTCCACCACGCCTCATGTATCTCCGCCAGATCTTCCCGCACGCCCTGCTGGACCACCAGCATTTGCTGTCTCGTGGATGACTCCAGAGGCACATCATCAGCCATCAACTGAGCATGTGCCTGGTCCCCTGAAGTCCTCCAACTACTGGCGCCATGGGCACTCTCTGTCTGGCTAGCTCCTGAAGCAACTGTGAAGTGCCCTCACTGCTGTGCCCCTGGACACTAGCTGATGAGGTGCTAATACCTGTGCTGGTGCCTGCCTGGAAGAGATAGTGTGATGCTGGTGGGTCAGAGACTTCAGGGCCGTCAGGTGTGAGAGGGGGCCCCTGTGCATCCTCCTCCCGGCCCTGCTCCGTTGATGCTGAAAGGAAGAACAAGGGCATTTGATTAGTTAACATGGAGACAATGTCAATGTGCATCCCTGTCCCCCTGATCATTATGTGCTCATCCTCCCATAAGCGATGGTCAAGTCATGTTGCAAACTTCAGTCACTGAACATTCAGCACTGCCATGGCTGCTGGGACACTAATGGTGACCTCAGTGCTGAGCAAACATACCTGTCCGTGGAACCCCAGCCTCACCGATACCCGTGGACCTGGGTGCATGGCACCTCTTCAGATCCAGGGCCTCCTACTTGAACCTGCTAATGCTGGCCAACTGGGCCAGCCCTCCACCAGTCCTCAACCACTCGGTGGCATTATGAGCATTCTTCTCCTGAAAAGGAGAGAAGAACATTGATTAGTGCAACTTGTACCTGGAATCTCTTCACTGCCGTCCCACCCCAACCAGAGTGGGACATTGCAGGACTTCAGTACCGCACACTCACACCAAGATGCCAGGCCTGTCCCCACCCATTGGTCAAATGCAGCCCACATCACATTTGGCACCACATGGTCCAACCTTGCAAAGCACGTGGAACGCAAAGGGCAGCAGATGGATTGGTGCCCCACTACCTGGAGCTCCCCTCCCAGTATGTCAGCACCCTGATTTTGACATGTTTTGGAGTTCCAGTACTGCGCCTAGGGGCAGATCCTCCAGGTTGCTCCCAAAACAGTAATGTGGGTGTCACTATACCACATGTTGCAGGTGCAGAACCCATCTCATAATCACCTTCACAGGGTGCCCTAGGCATGGGCAATACCTGCTGGCCCACCCAGCGAAGGACACATGCCATCAATGCAGTAACTATACTCAGAGCTGGTTGCGGGGGGGGGGGGCGGGCACGGCCGGTGGGGAAAGCCTACCCTGCTGGGTTAAGTGAAAAATGCCAACATGGTACTCAGCCTTCCAGCGGGCAAGAGGTCATTGAAACACTTGCAGCACTGGATCCATTTGCGTCATACCACGTCGCAGGAATTCACCATCTCTGCCACCTCCTCCCAGGCACATTCAGTCATGTGAGAGGGCCTCCTCCTCCCGTCCCTGGGAACGAGGACCTCCCATCGTGCTGCTACCTTCTCGAAGAGGGCGGCAAGGCAATTGTCTCAGAAATGAGGGGCACAGTGCTCCCCTGCCTTACCCTCCTGCCTGGCCTGCTCACCAGCAGCAGCGCTCTGGGAAGCCCTTCTGCTGGCCATATTTGACAGCCTTTGTAAGGCTCCAGGGGCTCTTTTAAACAGGCCGCGGGGTTGCCATTGGACCCAGCAGATATAGCAGTCCCGCTGCTGCTCGCCCACTTCCGCTGTCCTCGGGAGCCACGTTTCACGCTGGGCGGGCCTTAATTGACCCGCCCGCATAAAATGGCCGCACGGACCTGATCGCAGGCGACAATCGGATCCGCACCCACCCATGCCCGCTCCCACATGGCCCGCCCAACAGGCAGAAAATTCTGCCCCAAGTGACTCCAACTGACTGCACATCTGCCAAATTCAGCTCTACCAGAATCACCCAACTTAACGCCTGCAACGTACCACTATCCATACTTCACTGACAAGCCAAGAACTGATTTGCATTTTTTTTACCTTTTATTTGGACTCTTAACATCTCAATTTTGATCTGTGTATGTGTGTTGTGTTTTTATTATTTTTCTCGAGCTTTAGTAACTGATAGACTTACTCTTTCTTTGACTCAAGAAACCCTGGTTAAATTGGCCCCTAAAAAGTAAATATATTTAGACTGGGAAAAGGTATCTACAGGGAAAGGATTTTTAAATTAACCTTGTGACCAACAGAGGGTATGGAATAAAGAAGGAAGCCAGCTCATTCCTTTTCACCTGGGATCATGACAAAATTGGGATCCCATCCCAGTTGCAACAAATTGGGGATCTTGTCTGGGAATTTAACAAATTGGGGATCTTGTTTGGAACTGGTCATAACAAGGGGCTGGCCTAGGGGAGCTTGTAAAACAATATGGATGTGATTGATTGCTCATTGGTCCTGGCAGATGCCAGTAACCCTATAAAATTGGATGGCCCTTTTCATTGCTTGCCTTGTTGTGATGTCAAAGATGATAACTTAGGCAACTCTCCTTTAAACTGCCACAGTCACCTCATAAATATACCCCTTACTGTCTCTGACTGACATCACAGTGATCCCCCTCCTCTCCCTGAGCCAGTGCCTTATGAGTGCAGTGGTACCTTCATAGCCATGCAGGAAAATGACTGTTTGTAGGTGTTGGTGCAATAGTTGGTAGAGCTGCTCATTGCCTCTTTGTTAAAACACATTTGTCCTTTACACAACTCTTCAATAAGGTCTCCATGTTGACTGTACATTCTTACCACAACCTTACAAAAGCATTCAGGGTTCAACAGGTGAGTCATAGGAAGGGCAATTGTGAGGGAACTTGGGGCTAGCAAGTTAATGTTGGAAAACCAACAGATACAATTTCTGCCCAAACTTCCTGCCACTAAAATTTACTTGCCCAATTATGTATAATATTCTTGGTCATGTTCTGCTGACACAGAAAATTCAGAGAGTTTAATAAGGTAAGGAAAACATTGGCCAGGATTTTCAGCTCGGTGCGTGGGCATGCGCCCAACATGCCCGAACGTGAAATAGCACACGATGTCAGGCAAGCATCCCAGTGTCAGCACACACTTGCGCGATATTTCGGTCAACAGGCGTGCACGAGAGTTGGCAGCACGCCTGCCAACAATTAAGAGGGCTATTAAGTCCCTTAAGCAGGTAATTAGGTAGAATTTTTCACTGCCCATCCAGCCTTACAGTTGGCGGGGGGCGAATAGGCCAGACGGCCTTGGCATTTTTTGCGAAACCTCATCCCATAGGTGGGATGAGGTTTCCAACAATGAATTTAAAGAATTTTTTTTAAACTCATTTTTAACATGTCCCTCTTCATGTGACTGAGTCACATGTGGGTGAATGTTCATATTAATTGTAGATTCTTCATTTTTCATTTTAAAATTCTTCAGCTCCCTGATGCAGCCCTGTGTCTTCAGGGAGCTTTCAGTGAGCGCAATCCCACGCATGCGTAATCTTCAGCACCCATACTCCTCCCGCCCCCATCCTGGCAGCGCTGAGGCTGTTAGCATGCGTTTCTCTCTGGCTGTCTGTTAATTGGCTAACCAGTGTGAAATCACAGTGAGGGCCCAATTGCAGGGGGCAGACCGTTTCGTGGCCGCTTCCAAGCCCACCCACTGCACCCGCCCGACGAGGGGAAAATTCTCCCTATTAACTTTAATGGAATATCTCTTCCGCGAACTACATCACAACATGATGTTCAGCAAAAGAGAGCAAGATCATGAGGCATTGCATCACTTCCTGTGATGAGGTATACTGTATCTCATTAGCATATTGCACAGTTAGAATTAACTCCTTATACTATAGCTCCCCCTAATTCTCCCCATTATAGTACATTATGCACCAGAATTACACTACAGGGTGAGAAAACTCAACCCCTCAGATAGTCAAGCTTTGTCTAAAATAAGTAATGTAACTAAATATGATACACAGTTCACTGAAAATGCACTTTATCCAATGTGCAATGTTCATCAGAGGTCTTTATGGTTGAAATTTGAAGTTGAACACTAAATCATTTTGCATAATTTCACAACTAATGTTATTAGCATATAAAAATGGTTAACATGTTTAATACCTTATTTCCCTTTTGTACCTCAACCGTAATACCCAATGTAAACCTACCAACAATTGGCGTGATCTGACTGGCCATCTTCACTATGGCAAAGAGGTAAACATAAAGAACATATGTATGTAACATGCATAATAGAAAAGCCTGTGTTTCTCTCTGGCTATTATTAAGTATCTCTCTCTTATTTAATTGAATCAATTTGGAATCCAACAGCTGAAACATGCACTCAAAATGACTCTGAGCAAGTTAAAGCATCAAAGAACAGAACAATATCAGCCTGATTTATTAAACCCCCAACGTCATCCCACCCCACTTAAATATTCAGGAAGACGGGCAGATAGCATGATCAACTGTCTGCCCGCTGACCTGTCAATGGTCAGTTGAGGCTATTGACAGGATCGTTAAGCCAATTAAAGGCCCTGCCCGTCCAACTTTAAGGCTGGCGGGCAGGCCAGGAGCCCCAGCTGGCTTCTGAAAAAACATGAAACCTTATCCACTGGCGGGATGAGGTTTCATGTCTGTTTTAAAAAAGTTTAATAAAGTTTTTGTGATATTTATTAACATGTCCCATCTCGTGTGACATTGTCATATGAGGGGGACATGTTAATAATTTTATTATTCTATTTTTAAAGTTTGAAACACTGTCAGTGATCTCCCTGAGGCAGCACTTAGTCTCAGTGAGATGTGTGCTCTTTGGGGGCGGCCCGCCCGGCAGGCCTTAATTGGCTCACCCAGTTAAAATGGCGGCGGGGCCCGTTTCATTGATGGCGATTGGCTTCTCGCCCGCCGCCGAGCCAGTGGGGTCCGCCCACCCATCAAGGGCAAAATTCTGCCCCATAACTTTGAACTGAATTGATATTTTAATTTACATGTGCTATTTAATTTACATGTGCTATACTAATCAATCATAAATGTTATAAATATAATATTCTATGTTTAGTAGCATGTGAAAACACTAATGAGTAGTAATTACTGTATCCTGAATTTCTTCTGGTGGGGTCAGAGTGAGGAGTAAATAGTAATTACGTGATTCTGATCTCAGAAAAATAAATAAAAAGAACACTTAACACTTCCACATGTCTATGGTCATAATTCTTCCTGAAAATGCTGAAAGTTATACAACCTTAGGCCTGAAGGCCTAGAAGAAGTCTCCAGCTCCCGTCATGCAAAACACGGTTTCCACTCAATCAAATAAAATAGACCATTTGGGGTAACAACTGGCAATTAAACTTTAATATTTCTGTAAAACATGTGTGGGATGCTAGAATATTATGCACACACTTACCAATAGGCTTAAAAAGTCATCATTACTTTTTTAGAAATTTAGACATACTGATTTTTTTACTTAGTATTAATTAATGCATATATTTTAAGAGGTGCTGTGGTAACAGGTTCCTCTGACAGGAGATGACTAGATTATACACCACAAGATTAAATCATGAAATGCGGATGATATTTCTACTTAGAACCATTGTAAAGAAATACACACAGGTTTGTGTTAATATTTACATTTTAAGTATGCAATTTGCACCAGTGTAAAAGTCATACCTATAACTTTTACAACAGGCTGTCAGACAGCTAAAGCTCATTTGCACCAATACTTGGTGCACTTCTGGTTATGCAGATCATTAAAATCCATCACATTTCATGGCTATCCTGCTATGAAACGTTTAATATGGTGAGATAAAAAGAAAGTTTTCCTTGCAGCCATTAGGTCTCATTGACTCCAGTTTAAATTTGCCTGTCTTTGGAATAAGTTTTGCAATCATGGAGACACAGCTAGGTAATTTTTCCAGTTCTCTGCAACCAAGGTTAGCACCATTTATTTCAGGTTTGGCATTGTGCAGATCAAGGAAAGGCTTTCCAATATTTTACAACATAACTTACACTAGCCTAACTTATTTCAACTTTCTGTATCAGCCCTTCCTATAGCTTGCCTCAGGATTACTAAGCAATCCTGATTAGTGTCACGTTATTTGTGAATCTGTTTCAGGTCATTCCGCTGATACAATGATTTTCATCTAGAATCCATTTCTCTCCCGTCAAAATGAAGTCACGTGGCTGCAAAGTGTTACTAAGTGCAAATTAATTGTAATGACAGGCCCCCAGGCAAGCTCTCCCAATTTTTTAACCTCCCAAATGGAACCCCAATTTTGTGATGCTCTCGAGTGAGGAGGAATGAGCTGGCTCCCCTTCTTTATTCAACCCTCTCAGTTGGTCGCAACAAGACTAATTTAAAAAAGATCCCTTCCCCCCCCTGGATACCTTTTCCCAGTCCAAATGTATTTATGTTTTAAAAGGAGCCAACTTAACCAGGCTTTCTTGAGTCAAAGATAGAATAAGTGTATTAGTTACTAAACACCCGAGAAAAAATAATGAAAAAGCAACACACATACACGCAGATCAGAAATGAGAAGTTGAGCCCGAATAAAAGTTTAAAAAGATATAGAAATCAGTCTTTGACTTGTCTGTGAGGAGTAGATGGTGAAACGTTGTGGCCATGAAGTTGGGTGATTCCGGTAGATCTGACTTTGGTAGTTGAGCGGTTGGTTTGGAGACACTTGGTTCTGCAGGTTGTCTGAAGAAAATGTCCTATTTCCTTTTTGATTGTGACTTTGCTGATGTGCCTTCAGCAACAGAGAGAGGGAAAGAGAGAGAGAGAGAGAGAGAGCCTTTTGCCCACCAACTGCTGGGATGCCTAGCTGATCTTCTTCTGCTGTGACTCTTATAGCACACTGGCACATTCAAACACTAGCACACACAGATCATCTGCAGTTACCTTTTTAACTCATTTCCTTGTATATTCCTGGAAGGGAAAAAACAAACATTTCTTTCGCCCAGAATCTGTTTTCTTTCAACTCAGATCATTTCCACATTCTGAGATGTCACTCAACCGGAGATGTCTGCTGAGATATGGCAATCAGTCTCCATTGTTTCCACAACCACAGGAAATTAAAGTTCAGTCCTTTGCTATTCATCTCTTCTTTTCAAGTGTCTCTGTCTAGAGTAGGCCATGACACCATTTTTAGGTGCGACATTCCATGTTCTCAAGGGACTAGTCAGTCAAGTATAATCCACGTAGGAATTTTCTAGCAAGTGGTTAATTTACACTCTCAGCCATCTTTTGTTCAGTGTCTTTGCTTGTTATATCTTTTTAAAAAAAACGCATGTCTTCCTCAAAAAGTTCAACATGCCAGTAAGTAATTCCGGGCTGTAATCCACTGTTGTGACACCATGAAATGTCATTGATATGGTAGAACAATGAGAGTGAGAATTCTGATGTTTGATGAGATTATTCTGTGCAAAAAGCAATTTAAGGATCTATAATGTGGCCTAGAAGGTTGAACTAACCAAATAATGCTGAGTTGTCTTTTCTTATGTCAGTTGATCATGGTACAGCATTAACTTTCCTTCTTCTCGGTTATGGCCCAATCTATCTTTGCCTGTCTTGCCTATAGTCTGATGGTGAGGAATATATCAAAATAAACATTAAAAAAGAAAATCAAAAATTGTGTGAAAGATGGATGCATTAAACTCTGTATTTAGCTTCTTTTTAATTTCCCATGATTGAGTTACACAAAAATTGCTCAGAGTTCCTATGAAATGGAAACTAAATCTTCTTGCCCAAGGAAATTATTGAAAAGATTTTGCTGAAGGATAAGGCCTTTTATTTTGTCTTAGCTTCTAGTAGTTGTACCTGCTGAAGGCAGAGCAAGTTTAATGAAAAATCAGAAGCAGAGATCAGAGACTAATATAATATCAGAATCTAAAGCGCAACCACCCAAATGCATTGATAATTATCAAGTATTTTGTATGCTTTGAACTCCTCACTCAAGAAGTTCAAGGGTCATCAGCAATTGTAGTCATTTATAATGTTTTCACAGCCAATGGATTTCCTCTTGATTACATAAAGCATCCCCTGTGGAAAAAGTTGGGATTTGTTACATAAATTCATTTAACATAGATACAAAAATTAAACTGTGTTCTAAATGATAAAAATTTTGTAAATCTCATCTCAATCCTGACTAAACAGGAGTGATGTTTGTCTGTTTAGAGATAATCCAATAACAGCAATTATAATTTCTGTTTAACCTCCAGAGAGCTCTCTAACATAATCTTGCAATCTCAAGCAATCATTCATCATGCATTCCACTGGCAACTATTAATGAAGGAATCCAAAGGAGGGAGGGGACATTTAAGAGTCAGCAGGTGATAAATTCATAAACTACTGGCCCAGATCTTCCAATCTCTGTACTGTTGACGACTGAACATACCCCGGAAGATGCATTGCGGGACCCCTCGGAAGTCCTAATGCAATTCCCATTTCCCATGGGAATTGCCGGAGAAGTTTGAACTTCCAATGGAAAATTCCCCTGTTCCACAGGTCTCTCCAAAAATGTCTCCATCTCAGTCATAGTCAGAGACTTCAGGCAGTTCTGACTTAATTACCTGGATAGCTACCCAGGAAATATTAGACAGGAAAACCCCAGTTTAACTCCTCGGTAACTATACAACTGACCCCCCCCCCCCCACCCAATCCCCTAATCACTCACACTGACACCCCCTAACTACACCCCTATTCCCTCGACTAATCCCCTGACCCCCCTAACTAACCCCCCAATCCCCTGACTTCTTGTGACCCAACCTGACTAGCCCCAGCCTGGTGTCAATGGGGCTGGAAAATTCTGCCTGAAACGTGGGACTGATTTAGACTGCCCACAGCAGCAATCACTGAGGCAGTTGGTTGTCCTGAAGGAGAGATTGGCAGTTTGTGTCAAAGCCTTGCACTGCACCAGAGGGAAGCAAGATGTTACAGGGGAGCCAGAGCCTCACTTCATTGATGCTGTCCTGGATCTAATGCTGGAGGCCATGAGGGAAGAGAGGCAGGTCTTCTTCCTGGAGGGTGACAGGAGGAGGCCACCTCATTTTGCAGCAGGGGTGCCCTTCTGCTCAGCCTCATCTCACTCCACCTCAATTCCTCCTCCACTCTCATGTCGTCCTCTGCCCCCATTGAGCTGTCTCCTTCCAGTGCCTCATTGTCCTCAAGGTCCACACCTTACTGGAACACCATATTATAGAGAGTGCAGCAGATGACCACAATGGCAGAGACTCTTGCAGGATAATATTGGAGGGCACTACCCAACCTATCCAGACACTGGAATCGCATCTTCAAAAGCCCAATGGTTGTCCTAATGAGCAGGTGGCATTGATTGTATCCCCTCTGTCCTTCTGTCTGGGGACCCCTAGCGGACATCAGTAGCCATGTCCTTATCCCTTAGGATCCATTCACGGCCTTTGGTGGTTGGAGTGAAGATCTGAGGCAGCCTGGATTAGCGGAGGATAAAAGAATCATGAAAGCGGGAATGGAGGTGGGAGTGGTCCCTGAAAATACCAGCGCTGGAAAGCGAGCACTCACATGGAGGAAGCTCTTGTATTTACAAGAGTTACGACCAGTTGGACTTTAAGGGAATGGAAGCCTTCCCCATTGCTGGATATCCCTGGCTGGTCATGGATCCCTCGATTGTCACATCGGTTTAATTGACAATGCCCTTCATCTTTGGGAATCCAGTGATGGTGGTGAAATCCTATGCCTCTGTGCCTGTGAGCCCACATCTGTTCTTAAGTGAATGTGCTGACAAGCTCTTGGCATAGAGGGTATCAGTGACTAGCAAGATGCATTGGGATGCAGCCCTTTTTGAGATGCCACTAAAGTTCGCAGCTGGTCTTTGGAAAGAGCTAGAAGTGAAGAAGTTCAAGGCCACAGTGGCTTTGATGGCCACTGGAAGCAAGGTGGCCAATGTTGTGATGTGCGAGGCCTTCAGCAACAAGAGCAAACATCTCTGTCACCCTCTGCCTGGAGAGTTACAGTCCACACAGCACTGGTTCTCGGTCATCTTCAGGTAGTTCTGGGTTAGGTGGTAGATTCTTTGTTGTGGGTTTGGTCTCTGTTGTCTTCCTGCCATTTTTTCCTCTTACGTGCCCTCCTAATGCCTGGGTTTCTTCCCTTCCTACAAACGCTTTTGCCCTTTATTGCCACTGGACTCAAATATTGTGCTGGTTGGAGCTTTCCTTCTGGGCAGGTGACCACCCAATTGACCTTGGCAGCCTTGTCCCTTGCTCTTCTGCCACCACAATACTAGGTACTGACCAAGTTCAAAGCCTGGGCACTGAGTGCCAACTCTTACTGCCACCTGTGCAGCATTAATAGCATCTGCTTACCAAGTACCCAGTCCTCCTTCACCCCACTGAACCTTTATATGGGATCAGGGTGATACCCTAGGGTAGCTGTGACAGATTCCCCACTGTGTCCCCACATCTTCTTAGCTGCTCAGAGACTGACAGCTTCTGAAGCCCATGGGTCCCTTTAAATGTTCCACCTTCCCCTGCCAACAAGCTCTAAATGAACTTTTTGACAAGTTTAAAGGCAAAATACTGCGGATGCTGGAAATCTGAAACAAAAACATAAAATGCTGAAAGAACTCAGCAGGTCTGACAGCATCTGTGGAGAGAGAAACCAAGTTGGTGTTTCAACTCCATATGACCCTTCCTCAGGTCTCCAGACGGACTTGAGATGTTAACTCTGTTTCTCACTCCACAGATGCTGTCAGACCTGCTGAGCTTTTCTTTTCTAGCATTTTCTGCTTTTGTTTTTGTTTTTGACAAGTTTAATTGGCCGCAACTGGGAGGAAAGCAGGATTCCTCTCCTGCCTTTTCTCTGCCCTGATGATTATTGCTGGTGCCAGGATCAGCACCTGGTGTTTTTGGGGAACCTCCCACCTCCATTCCCACTTTTGAGGGGACCTGAACATTCAACCCATTGAGTCACTCCGATCTTTGATAGTCCTGGCTTCTAATGTCAAGGAAAGAAATTTGAGATAACATACAGATGGATCAGTTTGTTCATTACAAATGGTTCTCTGTCTAACTTCCAGAAAACATCAAAAAGAATTTCAAAGATGAGGGGACAAGAAGCCTGTCAGACACTAGTTCTGTGTCAGTCAATTGGGTGCACATTTCACAGCATTAAATTCCCACAATGTGGCAGGGTTTTATTTTTCATCTGGGAACTGTGCTCTGAAGCTGGGTTGCCTTTCAAAAGCAGCATGACATGGTGTAAGTTGCATGGCCCTGCCACTGAATTTGATATACAACAGGGTTGCCATTGAAGTGATCTTTTAAGAAATTTCTTGCTGCTCTGGAGGAGGCTGGCCGGAAGTAATATCTGGAAAAATGCTTGCGGAAGAACAGAGATGCGCTCCTCTCTGAGACACAGGCTGCTTTATTTCCAGAGGGATTCAGCTGTCTCTCCTGGCATTCACACAAGATAGAACAGATCTGGAGCCTGGGCCTAAATTTTTCGGATGGCCGGGTATCTTTTATAATGCCTGGGTTTCTGCCCTTCCTGCGAAGGGTTTTGCCCTTCATTGCCACTGGAGTTAAAACCTCTCACTCTCACTTGGGAGGAAGTCCTGCCTTAGAGAGATGCCAATCAATCTGATTGGCTGGCAGCTCTCCAGTCCCTGCAGCGACAAGAACTGCAGTGGATTGAAGAGGAATTTCATCAACACGCCTAAGTCTAAGTCCTGGGTCCAGAGGGCAAAGTAAGTTAAAGGGGTCCCAGGGCGGGGAGGGTGGGGAAGGTCTCGGGACTTGAAAAATGAAGGATACAGGATATTTAGGAAGGACAGGAAACAAGGAAAAGGTAGAGGAGTGGCTCTGTTAGTTAATGATGGTATTAGCACAATAGCGAAGGATGACCTAAGTTCAGGAAACCAGGATGTCGAAACGGTTTAGGTAGAGATGAGAAATGGTAAAGGCAAGAAGTCACTTGTGGGAGTCGTGTACAGGCCCCCTAACAGTAACCACATGGTAGGGTTGAGCATAAAGGAAGAAATAATGGGAGCATGTCAGAAAGGCACGGCGATAATCATGGGAGATTTTAATTTACATATAGACTGGAAAAGTCAGATGGCCAAAAATAGCCTAGATAAGGAGTACATTGAATGTTTTCAGGATATTTTCTTAGAACAGCATGTTCTGGAGCCAACCAGAGAGCAGGCTGTGCTAGACCTAGTATTGCGCAATGAGGTGGGAGTAATTAATGATCTCATAGTGAAGGCACCCCTAGGTAGCAGCGACCATAATATGATTGAATTTTACATTCAGATTGAGGTAGAGAGGAGTGGGTCTGAGACTAAGTTTTAAAACTTAAATAAGGGCAATTATGAGGGCACGAAAGCTGAGGTGGCTAAAGTGAATTGGCAAATTAGGTTAAGGGATAGGTCAATAGAGATGCAATGGCTAATATTTAGGGGGATATTTCAGAATGCACAGAATAGATACATTCCAACGAGTAAGAAAAAGTCCAAGGGACGGACACACCATCCATGGTTAACTAGAAAGGTTAAAGATAGTATCAAAGTTAAAGTTAAAGCATATCATTGTGCAAAGATAGGTGGAAGGCCAGAAGATTGAACAGAATATAAGGAACAGCAAAGAATGACTAAAAGACTAATAAGGAGGGAAAAATTAGAGTATCAGAGAAAGCTAGCCAGAAATATAAAAACAGACAGTAAGAGTTTTCATAAACGTTTAAAAAAGAAAAGAGTTAACAAAGTGAGCACTGGTCCTATAGAAAGTGAGTCTGAAGAATAGATAATGAAAAACAAGGAAATAGCAGATGAATTGAATAAATATTTTCCATCAGTTTTCAATATAGAGGATACAAGCAACATCCCAGAAGCAGAAAATTCCTATAAACCAGGAAATGGAAGTGAGGAAGGGAGTCAGGAAAATTACAGTCACCAGAGAAGTGGTACTAAGTAAATTGTTCACGCTGCAGGCTGACAAGGGCCCAGGTCCTGATGAACTTTATCCTAGGGTCTTAAAAGAAGTGGCAAGTGAGATAGTTGATGCATTGGTTTTAATTTTCCAACACTCCATAGATTTGGGGAAGGTTCCATTATATTGGAAGAGAGCAAATGTAACTTCATTATTCAAAAAGGGACAGACACAGAAAGCAGAAAACCACAGGCCAGTTAGCTTAACATCTGTCATAGGGAAAATGTTAGAAGCTATTATTAAAGAAGTTATAGCAGGGCACTTGGATAAGCACAAGCTCATCAGTCAACATGGTTTTGTGAAAGGGGAATCGTGTTTAACAAACTTATTGGAGTTCTTTGAGGAAGTAACATGTATTGTGGATAAAGAAGAACCGGTGGATGCACTGTACTTAGATTTCCAGAAGGTGTTTGATAAAGGTTATTATGGAAAATAAAAGCTCATGGTATAGGGATAACATATTGATACGTATAGAAGATTGGCTGGCTAAATGGAAGCAGAAAGCAGGCATAAATGGGTCTTTTTCAGGTTGGCAAGATGTAACGAGTGGTGTGCCACAGGGATCAGTGCTGGCACCTCAACTGTTTACAATTTATGTAAATGATTTGAATGAAGGGATTGAGGGGATGGTTGCCAAATTAGCTGGTGACAAAAAAATAGATAGGAAAGTAAGTTGTGAAGAGAACATAAGGAGGCTACAAACAGATACGGATAGGTCAAGTGAGTGGGCAAAGATCCAGCAGATGGAGTATAATGTGGGAAAATGTGAAATTGTCCATTTTGGCAGGAAGAATAAAAGAGAAGCATATTATCAAATGTTGAGAGATTGCAGAGCTCTGAGGTGCAGAGGGATCTAGGTGTCCTAGTGCATGAATCACAGAAGGCTAGTATGCAAATACAGCAAGTAATTAGGAAAGCTAATAGAATGTTATCATTTATTGCGATGGGTATTGAATACAAAAGTAGGGAGGTTATGCTTCAGTTGTACAGGGCACTAGTGAGATCATATTTGGAGTATTCTGTATAGTATCAGCCACCTTATTTAAAGAAGGATATAAATTCAAGCAGTTCAGAGAAGGTTTACCAGACTAATACCTGGAATGCGATGGTTGTCTTGTGAAGAATGGTTGGACAGACTAGGCTTGTATCCACTGGAGTTTAGAAGAGTAAGAGGTGACTTGATTGAAACATATAAGATCCTGAGGGGTCTTGACAGGATGGGTGTGGAGAGGACATTTCCTCTTGTGGAAGAATCTAGAACTAGGAGTCACTGTTTAAAAATAAGCGGCCAATTTAAAACAGAGATGAGTGGAAATTTTTTCAATCAGATGGTTGTGAGTTTTTGGAACTCTCTTACTGAAAAGGTGGCGGAAGCAGTGTCTTTGAATATTTTTAAGGCAGAGATGGATAGATTCTTGGTAAAAAAAAGGGTGATAGGTTATCGGCAGTAGGTGGGATGCAGATTTCAGGTTACTATCAGATCAGCCATGATCTTATTAAATGGCAGAGTAGGCTTGAGTGGCTGAATAGCCTACTCCTGCTCCTTGTTTGTATGTTTGTATGTTCTAATGTTTGTATGGTGCAAAGGGGGTGATCCAGATGTTGAGGGAGAGTCAATGAGGGAGCGAGAACCAGCCACTGGACCTTAAGGGGTGGTGGGGGGGCACCCGCAGTTAAAAGGGGGCTTCTATGGAGGTGCTACCCCACCTCCCCCTTCCCACCCGAGATCTAAGCTAGTTCCTTTTTAGGCTTCCCCTATGCCAGGTAAATCCTCCTGCCAGCCCAAAAATTGAGACTTGGCAAGAAATGGGCCAGTCATGGGCCCCAATTGGGGCAAGGGTGTGTGTCCTAGGCCATGCCTGTCCCACCTTAACATTGCTGCGAGGTCAGGGTAGACGGGAACCCGAAGGGAATCCCATTCCTCCAATTTCACGCTCTGCCTAAAAGCCCACCAGTGGGGGAATGTGAAATTCATGCCCTGGTGTTTGGACCAGAGGTTATTACCGATTGCACACACTGTTCAAAGCGCGTTAATACTTTGTGGAATGAGTTATGTTATTGTCTTGTTTAAGACATTGAAAAATCCTGCACATATTGCATGCATTTTCCTTGACAGGAAGTTCAGCAGAAGATACAGGATTCTTTCCCATGTATTCCAATAGTGCCAAATGCCTGACAATAGAGATTATCCCCTTTTGTATACACAAGCAGCTGGCTTTCTTGGGACCTATCAGGAAAGGGGAGGCAGAACTGGAGGCAGGTGGCAAAGGCCCTCCCACTCAGACTCCCATTTCCGGAGCAATCTCATGCCAGTTGGCCAATCAATGGCAGATTGACTGACCACTTGGCAGCCAGAGGCAAGGATTGAGGTGGCGACCGCGTCATCGCCCGACATGGAAGAAAGCACTAGCGCTTTGATTAAATGGGCCCACATCCTTGCGAGAAATAGCAGTAGAAAACTGCATGTGGGCTTGGCAGAGGGAAGATCCCAGGTGGCCCCAAGGCTCAATGTTGTGCATGTTATCCTCCAGGCTACTCAGGCAAGATGGAAGCTCCTCCTCCCCAAGGACAAAAGGAGGAGACCTCCACACCTAACCAAGCAAGCCTTGACTCAAGCCAACAGATGTGGGGTATTCTGGGGAAACTGGCTGCAATGTCACAAGTGGGTCAATGCCCTTCTCCACTCTGCAAGTGCAAATGCCCCACATCTCACATCCCTTTGGAACACAGCCAATGGATTAAGTGTGAGGGTGCAGATGCTGGGGAGGGAGAGCCCATCACATCAACGGGTGGCATCTGTAGCATCTCCTGGGAACGAAATGTTGCACCTTTGTCAGGGAACACGAATTGCCGATCTTCACAAGTCCACTCCAGAGTGGCCACATTCTACATGCCAGCCATTGGCCACATATGCTGCAGCAAGTGTGCAAGGTGATTGGGTGTTGTGTTTGCTCTAATGTGACTAACATTATGCTCCTGTGTTCCCGCAGGAAGAGAGAGTCCAGAACACCAGGGAGATGGCCCAGATTCTAACAGCCATGGAAACAGAGGCTCTAGATATGGCAGGATATCGCGACGGCCAGATGGGTGCCAGAAGGCGAGGCTGAGTTCAGTCACAGGAGGGTGAGTTCCCTCATCAGTGAGCACAACGGAAAACATCAGGTGAGCATGAGGGATGGTATTCATGTGTCCTCCAACATGCAGACAAGGATGTGAACTGCAGCAGATTCTGTGAGCTCCTGGCTGGAAGAGTGAGAAGTATTGATCATTTTGTTCACTCTCACAGATCAAGCACAGGACCAAACAGCTGCCATCTCAGGAGGCCATTCGTCCACCTCTGAGGAGGAAGCGGAGGGGACCTCAGAGGGTGCAGCCTCACACCATTCCCCTGTACCCTCCACCAGCACAGATATTTTCACCTCAGTTTCTATATGTTTGCGAATGGATTTGAGAAAACAGCCTGGAGTGAATACCATACATGTGCCTAAGCAGCTGTCAGAGGCTGTGACAGTCAAAGCCACTGACACTTGGAGGATTTTGGGAGGCCAGGCCCTTGCAGAGCTCCAGGCTGATGACGGGCCTCTGGAGTCATTCGTGAGCAGCAGATGCTGGAAGTTCAATGTGAGGTGTGTGAAGATCAGGTGGAGATTCCAGACAGTATCTACACCCTGGCCCGGACAGTGGAGGAGTTCATCCAGGCCAGGAGCATTGTGATCTCCTTCTCATCACCATGCATGGCCTCCTCGGTTGAGAGATTGGTGACTCTGATGGAGAGTTACATCCAGCCAGTGGATACCGGAGATGCAGTCAGGTCTGCATGAGCTCGAGGAAGCAGGGCGAGGTGAAAGGGGGATGAGGCACTTGGCTTCGCCACCAGATTCCCATTCTTCTCAGGTTACAGGGAGGTACAAACATGCCTCACACCTGAGGAGGAGTGGCTGCCTTCTGCCTCGGATTCCTCTCAGGGTGTTCCGAGTCTCGACAGCAGCCAGTGCCTCAAGTTGCTGTGACAGCAGAAGAGGCCCCTGCACCCCTCCTGCCAGAGGACAGCTGCCAAGATAATCCCAGACCATAGGGCAACAAGGTCAGCAGCTTGTCTCCACCTCAACTGGCAGCAAAGGTAGAGCACCATGTAGGAGCAATCGTAAAAGAACTGAGAAAACACATCAGGTACACTTGGGCCTCACAGGTGATTAGACAGTTAATGATTCCCTGCTTGTGAGATCCAATTAATGTAATAAATATCTGATTTGGTTTATAAAAATTTCCATCCAATGTTGGTGGCCTTCCAACACTGCAACACTGGACAATGCTGTCCAGGTGCACCCATGACATGTGTGTTTATAATTTGTAGACAAGAGCAGGAACTGCAGGAGGATGAACAAACTTACCATGGCCACCATGGTAAAGGAAGCCATTCAAGTGGGGGAAGTTAAAAGGAATCTATTTGTAGTAAGGGACAGTATAGTTTGGGGTTAGATACTGTTCTCTGCAGCTGAGAACTTGAGTCCCAAAGGCTTTGTTGCGTGCCCGGTGCCAAGTTTAAGGACATCTCCTCAGGGCTGAAGAGGAACTTGAAGTGAGAGGGGAAGGATTCAATTGTTGTGGTCCACTTGGGTACCAATGACACAGGTAGAACTAAGAAAGAGGTTCTGCAAAGGGATTATGAGCAACTAAAAAACAAAACCACAGAAGTAATAATCTCTGGGTTACAACCTGAGCCATGAGAAAATTGGCATACGACAAATAAGATCAGATAGTTGAATGCACGGCTCAAATGTTGGTGTGGGAAAAATAGGTTTTGATTCATGGGGTATTGGCACCAGTACCGGTGAAAGGAGGGAGGTATGCCGTTGGGATAGCCTTCATGTGAACGGCGCTGGCACCAGACAACTGATGAATTTAATAACTAGGGCTGTAGAGAGGGATTTAAACTGAATGGGGGTGGGGGAGGGTTCACATGAGGGGAGATTAGAAAAGTTAAAGAGAAAGGACAAGGCATCAGTGCAGAAATCTCCCTAATGCAAAGTTGCCTCAGGGAGATTAGTTTAAGTTCCAAAAATTTTAATACAAAAAATAAAAATTTAAGACATGTCCCCTCATGTGACAGTGTCGCATGAGCTGAGACATGTCAATGAACTTTGATGAAAAAATTTGTTTAATTTATAAACCCTTCATGAAACCTCATCCTGCCATGGATGAGATTCCATGAAAAATGCAAAGGCCGTCTGGGCTCTTCGCCTGCCCACCAACCTTAAGGTTGGATGGGCAGCTTTCTAATAGGCTTAATTAGTTTATTAATGGCCTTAACAGGCTGTTGACAGTTTAGCAGGTGCACAGCCGAGTTGGCTGAGTGCCTGCTGAACTGAAAATCTAAATGACGCATGGTGACTTCGGGACGCACATCTGGCGTCACCCCATGTCATTGTGCACCTGGTGAGCTGGGGCCAAAGATTTAGCCCACTGAGTTTTTCCAGCATTTTCTGTTTTTGTTTCAGAAAGCAGGCTATTTTTTTCCTGGTAATGTGTAAAGAGGCAGGGTTAATTAAAGACCTAATCATAAAAGATCCTCTAGGTAAGAGCGATCATAACATCATGGAATTTCACATTCAGTTCGAGGTCATGAAATTTGGATCTGAAACTATCTTAAACTTAAACAAGGGTATGAAGACAAAGTTGGCAAAAGTGAAATGGGAAAGTAAGTTAAAAGGTAAGATGGTAGGGAAGCGGTTGAGAAGGAGATATTTCATAACTTTCAGCAAAGATATATTCCATTGAGAAAGAAAGATAATACAAGAAGGATGCAACATCCGTGGATAACTGAAGAAGTTAAGCATAGTATCAAATTGAAATAAAAGATGTATAATGCTGTAAAGATAAATGGTAGGGCAGAAGATTGAGAAAACATCAGAAACCATAAAAGGATGAGTTAAAAGAAAACTATAAAGAGGGAGAAGTTAGTATATGAGAGAAAACTAGCAAGAAATATAAAAAACAGACTGTAAAAGCATCTAAAATTGTATAAAAAGGAAATGAGTAGCTAAAGTGAGCACTGGTACCTTAGAGGGCAAGGCTGGGGAATTAATAATAGAAAACAAGGAAATGGCAGAGGCTTTGAACAAGTTTTTTAAATTTGTCTTCACAGTAGAAGACACAAAAATATTCCAAGAATAGTAGCAAATAGTAGCAAAAGGGAGGGAGGAATGTAAAATCATAAGCACTAGATAAAAAGTAATGGGAAAACTAACGGAACTTAAGGCTGACAAGTGTCCTGGACCAGCTGGCCTGCATCCGAGGGTCTTTAAAGAAGTGGCTACAGAGACAGTGGATGCTTTGGTTGTAGTCTTTCAAAATTTCCTAGATTCTGGAGAGGTCCCAGCAGTTTGGAAAACTGCAAATGTAACACCACTATTCAAGAAAAGAGAAAGACAGAAAGCAGGAAACTATTGGCTATAATCCATTGTTAAGAGAGTAGCAGCAGGAAATTTAGGAAATCAGAATACGATCAGGCAGAGTCTGCATGATTTTGTGAAAGAGAAATCACGTTTGCCAAATTTATTAGGGTTCTTTCAGGATGTAACAAGCAGGGTGGATAAAGGGGAACCAGTAGATGTAACGAATTTGGATTTCCAGAAGGCATTTGACAAGGTGCCACATAAAAGATTACTATGCCAAGATAAGAGCTTAAGATGTTAGGGGTAATACATTAGCATGGATACATGTCTGGCTAACTAACAGGAAACTGAGAGTCAGGATAAATGGGTCATTTTCAGGATGGCAGACTGTAACTAGTGAAGCAACCCAGGGATCAGTGCTGGGGCTTCAACTATTTACGATCTATGGCGAAGGGGCCGAAAGTATTGTAGCCAAATTCGCTGATGATAGAAAGATAGGTAAGAAAGCAAATTGTGAGTCTGCAAAATGATTTGGATAGGTGATGAGTGGTCAAAATTTGGCAGACAAATTATAACGTGGGAAAATGTGAGGCTGTCCAACTTGGCAGGAAGAATATAAAAGCAGAATATTATTTAAATGGAGAGAGATTACAGAATGCTGCAGCACAGAGGGATCTAGGTGTGTGAATCACCAAAAGTCAGCATGCAGGTGCAGCAAGTAATTAAGAAGGCAAGTGGAATTCTACATTTATTGCAAAGAGGTAGCATAAAAAGTAAGGAAGACTTGCTATAACTGTACAGGGCATTGGTGAGAACGCACCTAGAGTACTGCTTATAGTTTTGATCACCTTACATAATGAGGGACATACTTGCAATGGAAGTAGTTCAGAGAAGGTGCACTAGGCTGATTCCTGAGATGAAGGGTTTTTCTTTTAAGGAAAGGTTGAGCAGGTTTGGCCTATACTCATTGGAGTTTAAAAGAATGAGAGGTGAGTTTACTGAAACATATAAGGTTCTGAGGGGGTTTGACAGGGCAGAAGCTGAGGGGATGTTTCCTCTTGTGGTGGAATCTAGAACTAGGGGGCACAGTTTAAATTTAAAGGGTCTCCCATTTGAGCAGGAGATGAGATGCAATCTCTTCTCTCAGAGGGTCGTTAGTCTTTGGGATTCTCTTCCACAGAGAGTAGTGAAGAATGGATCATTGATTATACTCAAATGAGTCAGTGGTTATGAGGGGCCGGCAGGAAAGTGGAGTTAAGGCCATACCAGTCTACAATGATCAGGCTCAAGGGGCTGAATGGCCTATTCCTACTCCTATTTCTTACATTCTTATGTTGCACCATGCAAAAACACCCAGTGCTGCTAGCTGAGGGGCTCTGGGCTTACAGCAGGGTTGATTGACATTATAGTGTGAAAATTAATACTGCTGAATATGAACCACAAACTGAAAATGATGGAATTACTCAGGAGTGAGTCAATGAAATCTAAATCAAGGAACACTTTATTTGACTGGAAGGCTGGAGTGGTAAGTGTTAGGCAAAATGAGCAAGTAAGTTCCTTCCAAGTGTCTCTTATGTCTAGACCTTGACGTCCCCCAAGCAGCCCCTCATATCTAACAGGATGTTATGGTTCTTCATTGGCTTCCTCATCTTCCTCCTTTCTTAAGGATGTCTCATGCTCCATTGTGTCTTCAGCGGTCATGGCCTCACCCCTGTGCAGTGCCAGATTGCTCAATGTGCATCACTATCCAGGAGACCCCTGCTGGGCCATACTGAAGAGCACCACCCATTCAATCTAAGCTCCTGAATCTCATTTTGAGGAGGCGGGCAGTCTGCTTGATGGTCACTTTAGTCGCAGTGTGGCTCACGTTATTGTGTTCATCTGCCTCATCCTAGAATTCCTTACTGATGTCAGCAGCCATCTCTTCAGTGGGCTCCCTTTGTCGGTGAGCGTCCATCCTTGCAGGCACACAGCAGTGGGGAGAGCAGTAGTGAAAAGTTATGGCACCTGGGAGTGGCAGAGAATGTAAACATCATGGCTTCTCCCAGGGTAACAAGCACACACCTGCAGGATCTGCTGGCAATGGTCACAGACCAGATGGACGTTGAGAGAATTAAATCCTTTACTATTAATGAAGGCTGCTGGCTGATCTATAGGGGCCTTCATGGCCATATACATGTAGCCTATCAAACCATGCAGCTGGAATACAGAAATGGCATTGAAACCTCTGGCTGCCTCGACCTGATTGTCCATATCATTTTGGTAATTGAGGTTTTGATTGACCTTACTAAATAGAGCATTGGTCACCACCTTGATGCAGTGAGGTGCAGCTGATTAGGAGATGGCTGCACATGTTTCCAGTGGATCCCTGGGATGAATCTGCGGCATAGAAATTCAGGGTCACAGTGACCTTGAGGAGCACTGTCATTGGGTGACCACCAGTACAAATGAAGCTCACCTCCATCACCATCATGGCACACAGATTGGTCACGGCCTGTCAGGAGAGGCACAGTTTTCAACAACTGCCACTCTGACATCTGAAGGTATGTCTGGCCACTGAGTATCTTTGTCTCCACACTGGTGTCTGCTTGTGGTCCACACTGCAGCTTTCTGTTGCTTCCCCTTCATGAGGCTGGCCCTGCAGGTATTCAGGAGGTTGCTGCTATCCCAATCCATGTGCCTGCTCCTCCCCCTTCTCAGGTTCTCCTCCACCCTGGAGGAGTATCCTCCAAAGTGAATGACGCCCATGCCATCTGGGCACTGCTAGTCTGACTGGGACAACTTTGCAGGAGCTGCTGCAATGCTGCAACCTTTCAGGCCCCTCTCCATTCAGTCCCCTGTCAGGAGCATGATCCCTTCAAGGGATCCTCCAAACAACTCAATGGCAGTCCATTATTTTCTGAGAAAGAAAGTAAAAAACTTCACTGCATGGCTGCTGAGTGCAGCATTAACAATGGCTGCTGCCCCAATGCAGCCCTTTAAAAGCTGCCAAGCATCTGAACCCCGTGCCTAACACCAACACCCCCCCCAACCCACTCCATCTTTTAATCTAAAATGTGGAGGGGCCCATAAAATTGGGTTCAATTGCCTTCTTTACAAGTTCATGTGCCTCTCCATTGCTCATTTCAGAAATGTTGTTGAAAATCCTTGTTGAAAAAACGGGCCTGGGGTGATGACATTAGGAGCTCAACCAGATGCCATCGCACACAATTATGCCCTCACCTCCACTGCCATCCATTTCTGCACTGTTAAATCTTGGCCAAGTTCTCCTTTTAAAATTCCAGCATCAATGCACAGGCTAAAAACTTGCTGGAAAATCAAATGACCTGAGATAGGTTTCTAAGTGCTATCTATTTGTGTATAATATGTTAAAACCCACCCCGGATGGCTGGGAAAGGCCAAACCTGCTGAAGGTATCAATCATTTAAGCAGTGAATAAGGTAGCATGCCCAATTATTTACAGGTCCAATTTTCTGTTAAGAGTTTTCATCAATCTACTAATGCCATACAACCAGCATGCATGAATCTGATTAATATATGGAAATTACCTAAATAAAGTTCTACACAGAACTTCATCAAAGCTCTGTCACCATCACTGGCCCTGTCAGTATAACTGGGCAGGTTGGCACTTCAGTGCTCAAGTAAAGATAAAGCCTAATTAATAGGGGCCTCTAAAAGGTGATGGATTGCTGTTCTGGCATCTTCTTCCTCTTTTTCAATTATTCAAAGACAACAACTGCAAACCTAGATCACTGCTAAATCTTCACTGCTTTCAGCAGATAGTAAGCTCCCCATCCACATTAGCTAATCTTCACAGTTTTAGCCTTGCTGACAGACTTCACCCACTGTGTCGTTATTACTGCTTGACCTTCACTGATCTCTGCGGTAGGCTCACAACCATATACAAACCTGCTGTTGTAACTTCAAAGGACATCTCTGGGGACCTCATGGGGTATTCCAATGCTACTCCCCTGTAATACATCCAACTTTCCCGTGATATGTTCAGTGAGAGCTAAACCTACTGAGAACGTGTAGACATTATTGTGGTCTACCAAAGGCCCTATTCAAGGTCACAATATAGGTAATCAGTTCCCAAGGCATCAATTCCCTTCAGCAAAGTTCACTTTTCTTTGCAAGCGATCACTAAAATTGTCCTCTCATTTATCCTCAACAAATACCCACCATAATGCCAGCAAGCCAACTGAGGCTGAAAGTCTCTGTTGCAAGAGTTGCAGCAGCCTGTGGCCAAGATATCAAGAGCTCAAGCCCTCAGAAGTTGCTGGCCACGAGCATCTCAATGTTTCCTGCAGCAGTCTTCCATCAGCTTTGCCCAAGCAGCAAACCTTCTTCAAAGATAACCACTATGGTTGATCATCTGGATGAGAAATGAACAGAAAGCATTTACCATGTTTAGCATTAAGTTAATCTGTTTGGTTGCTTTTGAAACTTTGGTCTGCAGAGTAGTTAAACAGCAGCTTCTGAGTCTGCACAGTCAGAATGTCAATGATACAGAAATTCTCAGAAGGGTTTGAATGTTCTTTATTGCAGGATGAAAGGGGTAAAGAAGAATGTGTCAAGGACTGTTATAAAATCAGAGGGTAAGGGTGTCCAAAGCTCAGCAGAATCACTGAAATCAGAGCTGATTCCTGATGTTGCACTGCAAGGCACTGATGTGATCCTCCCTCCTCTGCTGCATCACCCTCCTTCCCAAAGGTCTTCCTCATCATCTTCACTATCAGGTCTTCCTGATGACAATTGCTGCCCTACCTCTTCTACAATCATTGTTGTGCAACCTGAAGAAAAACATAATAATGTGTGGAACTCTAGGCAAATTGCTGCAAGCACCCTCAAGCTGTTCAGACACTTGAACCTCTGGGTAAGTTGTGTACACCTCTGTTGTGTGCACTATAACGATCCAGGTAGTGTCCTGGCTTTGATTGTAACTGTGTAGCATGGACATGGTGGGGCTATACAGGGGTGTCATGAACCAGGTCTGCAGTAAGAATGCCTTCGACAACCCACCACTGAACCCTACCTTGTCATATTCCTCCCAGAGTCAAATAGCAAGGAGAGGCCTTGCTGGGGGTATATTTAGGGCTAGTGGTGCAGAGGACAGACTGGATAGGGAACAGCCTAGCTCCCAAAGTATGAGGTCCAGGAAAATTGGAGGGAAGGGTAGGGGGTGGTGTTCGGAGCAGGGTGAGGGATTAGGAGTTTATTTGTTATCCACCTCTCTCTGCTGTCATGGCCTGTCTTCCCATTCAAAAAATTTGAATAATACTTTTCACAATGCAGTGAAATTAACAAATAGATCATTAAGAGATTGGGGGCTTATAGATCCTGACAGTTGCATGCTACAAATACTACACACCATATGAGAATGTTAATGGGGTGAAAGCATGAACAGCTAAGTGAAGTAAAGCTTTCAGGTGAGATCTGGAACAGTAATGGAGATGGTGCACTCTCCTGGACATTAACTGTAAAAATTCAATCACTCACAGAATGAGAAGAGGCCAGTGTAAGTGGTTAACATCTTTAATACAGTGAGTTCCTGGAAAATGTGGCTGTTTACTCAGGCCTTGGCAGGCCTGGCAAGGTCATTACAGGTTTTAAAGAACAGAGTTGCCATGCACGGTGTAATGTACCTTCCACTGCTGCCTATTTTTGTGATGTTTGTATATATATGAGGCATGCTTCCACTGCCTAAATTCTGAAAGGGGTAGTTCAACTGCAGAATGATAAGAGTTACAAAATTGTGATAGAAACATTCCTGATACAAACATGAACTGAATATTCACAGGATTTCCAGTGCCAACCTAGCATCTGGGGGACAGTGTTGTGATCAAAGGCCTGCAAATTTGGCCTGGTCCTGCACCAGTTGGGTACCAGCCAATGTGAGCTTTGCATGTGGAGCAGAACATGGATGAGAGACAAGAGATTTATAAAAATAGCCATAAACCTGAATAGAATAGTTTGCTTCTCGAAGCCAAGTTAATCACCAATTTAATTGAACATTCTATTCCCACCAATCCCACGCACCCACCACCAGCAGCCCTCCTCCCCTCCACCACTCCCACCAACCAACTCCATCTCCATTTTCCCTTTCCCCACACCAAATCTCTACTGTTCTAAATTGGAAGCATGTTACAGCTCATGAGCAACATAAGGATGATGCAGTAATAGTGATAATCACTTTTAATCTACAAATAATGCTGGATGGTTTTACTCTTCCCAGTCAGCTAACTCTCCCACCCTCCAATAGATCATAGAACATTGAATCATAAGATGATTATGGCACAGAAGGAGGCAATTTGACCTCTGTGAGAGCAACTCACCTAATCCCACTCTGTCTTTTCCTCATAGCCCCGCAATTTGTTTCTTTTCAGATAATTATCCAATTCTCTCTCGAAGGCCTCAGTTGACCCCGTCTCCACCATACTCTCTGACATTGCATTCCAGCTCTTAGCTATTTGCCACATAAGAAAGCTTTTCCTCATATTGTCATATTTTCCTTTGTCAATTAGTGTCCTCTAGTTTTCAATCCTTCTGACAATGGGAACAGTTTCTCTCTTTCTATTCTCTTCATATCTCCTCTTAATCTTCTCTTTTCCAAGGAGAACATCCCCTGTTTCTCCACTCTATCCATGGAGCCAAAGCTCCTTATCCCTGGTACCATTCTCATGAATCTTTTCTGCACTCTCTCCAATGGCTTCACATCCTTCCTAAATTGTAAAATGCAGTTTCTATGAGAAGTGCGGGTAGAAAGGTCAACCATAAATGTCCATGCCATTAGGCTATTTGAGATAGATTGGTTTAGGAAGAACAAAAATCTTGAGCTTTAAATCCCAGAGGTACTGAATTAGGTTAAATGTCAAAAGAGAGATATTTTATCGTAGGGTGTCACTGATCTATGCTGTCATATGCAGTGAGTGCGGATTCAGAGCCAACATTCAAAGTGAAGCTGGATGAGTTCCTTGGTGTGGCCACAAAGCCTCATGCAGAAGGAATGTGTTACAAGTCCAAGTAGTTACCTGGAACTTTTATGATTACCTTTAAAGAGTTGGAGAGGAAGTTTCCAATTTGTTTTCCTAAACTGACCAGTTTTTATTTCCCTGTTTATTCCCTTCTCCCAGGAGATTTTGTGGTTGCTGGATAGGGAAAGAGGGCAAATAACCATAGAACCATAGACTGATATGGCACAACAAGGCCCTCCAACCCGTCATGCCTATGCCAGTTCTTTGTAAGACCTATCCAATTCGTCCGACTCCCCTGCTCTTTGCCCATAGCCCTTCACCTTTTGAAAGTTATTATGGAATCTGCTTCCATCACCCTTCGGGTGCACTTCAGATCATAACAGTTCGCTGCATAAAAATACTGTCCCCATCTCGCTTCTTGTCTTTTGTCAGTTACCTTAAATCTGTATCTTCTGATTACTGATCTTTCCGCTATTGGAAATAGTTGCTTCTTATTTATTCTATCAAAATCCTTCATGATTTTGAACACATCTATGCAATCTGCTCTTAACCTTCCCTGTGATAATATAAGACAGGCTCGATTGGGCCTGTCCTTCTTTTTCACATGTTTGTAAATTCAGTCTCACATATGAATATTTTAAGTAACAGCCAACATAAGTTGGCCTAGTAAGTAACTCCACCATGTGCAGGACTAAATCACTCAGGCCAGAGGGTCCAATATTTCATTCTTGGTCCGAGCTAAGTTAACTGATCTTAGTTAGGTGAGCAGCTTGAGTGCTAAAATTTACAACCCTTTTACTCTAGAAAGAGGAAAAAATAGCTAGTGTACAATAACATTTAGCTGTTAAATCCATCACAGTGAGTTGCCTCCCAACAGATATTGAGACATAAATGCACCTAAAGAATATTGCCTGTCTATGACATCATGGGCTATTGTCATGGAATTATCAAATCTTATACAACAAACCATTCGGTCCATCAAGTCATTGCTAGTGTTTTCCTCCAAATGCATTACCCCACTCTCCTACTTGAGCCCTATATCTTCTCATATTTCTCTTTTTGAAACAATTAGCCCCCTTTTTACAATACAAGATCTGCTTCAATAATTGGTTGTAACAATTAATCCACTGCCACAGCTGTTTCCCATTCATCCTTTTGAAACAACATTCTTTATACTGGAACCCAGGGAATGACAACGAGAGATGTCCACACCCCAAATGACTATCAAAAGATCAAAGTAGGCTCTCTCCTGTTTAAGGCAGGGCCTTTGACAGCAATGGTCCCCTCCCCTTAAACTGAAACACAATGCAAAATGGGAAGAGTCCAGTACATCCCGTTCATCCAAGTTGTGGTGCTAGAAAAAGTGATTGGAAGCAGAAAATCCAGGCAAAGTTGTTTCCCAACAAGTGAAAACTCCCTGCCCTATCCTAGCTTAAGCCTGCCTGCTTTTTTTGAAGCAGTATCTCACAGGCGTTACCCTCCAGTGTTTTACACAATTTCCTTTTCCAAAGAAGTTGAAAAATTATACTCAGAGCCTCTGCTATGTCTTCACATTTTCCTCAAGGTCTCAAACGTAAATTGTCACATCTCAATGGTTTGTCTCTTTTAAGTGGGAACCTCACGAGCTTCTCCAGACTTGTCTCTGGTGATTCTGCAATCCCAACATCCCCCTCCTCTGTGAAAGCTTAGTCAAAGTGCTCAATTCATATTTCCCTCACTGTCTGCTACTGTATTGCCACCGTCTTCTCTTTCTGCTGTACCCCACATCTGGACCATCCTCCTATAACTAATGAGTCTGTAGAAAGTTGTTCTTTTATGTTCTTTACTAATTTCTTATCATTTTCTTTCCTGGCCTTTCTAATGTCCCTTACATGGCTTTCCTATATTCTCTGTTAGTTTTCAATTTCATTTTTACTATCTTCCCTGGGAACGTTAAATGCTTCGCAATTTATTTTCAAATTTGATCTAATTTCCTTATTCATCAATGGAACTGAGCATTCAATATTTGTTATTATTATTATTTTTATTATCACTAGAATGTGCATGATTTACATAAATATGAACACATAAACATATGAAATAGGAGCAAAAGTAGGCCATTCGGCCCCTTGAGCCTGCTCTGTCATTCAATAAGATCGTGGATGATCTGTTTGTGTTCAAGTTTCACATTCCCATCTACCTCTGATAACCTTTCATTCCCTTGCCTAGCAAGAAGCTATCTACCTTTGCCTTAAAAATATTCAATGACACTACTTCCACTGCCTTCCGAGGAAGAGAGCTCCAGAGAGTCGCACAACCCTCTGAGAGAAAAAATATTTCCTCATCCATGTCCTATAAGGGGGGCCCCTAATTTTAAAACTTTGCCCCTTAGTTTACCCACAAGAGTAAACATCCATTCCATGTCCATCTTGTCAAGACCATTCAAGGTCTTATATACTTCAATCAATCACCTGTCACTCTTTTAAGCTCCAGTGGAAACAAGTACCAGCCTGTCCAACCTATCATCACAAGAGAACCCGCTCATTCCAGGTATTAATCTAGTAAACTTCCTCTAGACCACCTACAACACATTTACATCCTTCCTTGAAAACGGAGACCAAAACTGTATACAATATTGGAGATGCAGTCTCACTAATGCATTGTATAACTGAATCCTACTTAATTTTCTATGTTCCTATCTCCTGTTTAAATATTTCTTACCACTAATTTGCATTTTGATTTGCAAATTTCCTTCCATTAATCCAGAAAAGGTTCAAGGTTTCCTTCATCATTTTTGTTTCCAATCAAATTCCTGTGTCCTTAACCTTTTGATTCTTAGACTGGAGCTGATGATATTGTACGCCCATCTTTAAATTACTTACTTGCTCTGTTTTATTACCCAGGACCAATGGTTTGTGCCTTGTTGAACAGAAACGTTTTTGAACAACCTGCAAAAATACCTCCACTTGCTCATCACAAATACTTTCCCTATTCCAGTCTCTTTTGGGATAATTATTTTTTTCTATAATGATGAATCTATATCTATCTAATTTGTTTACAAATTTCATCCACCATTTGCTTTGACAGTCTATCATATACTTCCAATAGTATGACTGATTCTTTCATTCTGTCAGCTTAACCCAAGGAGATTTTGTCTGGACCAATTTAAATTGTTGGATTCTAGTGCTATGATACAGGACTGAATATCCCTTAATTCATCCAATAGGCTTAGGATGGCACTTACATCCACATCCCTGACTTTGTTGTGGCCTCTGCCCAGCTATCTGAGTTAAGTTGTCATTAAGATATCACAGGATCAGAAAAAAAAAACAGGTGGAAGCATTAAAGTGGTTGCAGATAGGAACACCTGAAACCCTCAGTGAATAGTGAGACCATCGACACCTATGTGGTCAAAGGATGAATGGGTTGATACAAGGTCGTCTTCAATTACAACATTTAGAGTCACTGGCACTGATATCCTGTTCTACCATGACCTATCACTAGTCAGAGGCCAGCAGCAAGAAGGGTAGACAGGGAGGAATGGGCTGGAAGCTGAGACACACCCTCTTGAGCTTTTGCATATCATTGCATAGTCCTCATCATTCCATCTGCCCATTGTCTTTGCTCCAGATCTTCCCATACACAGCTCCACCATTAAACCTTAGACCCTCTGTGTATTGGCACTAATTAGTATTCAATTCACCACCTTCTGGTTATATTTGTTTTGAGATATACAGCACACCTGCACTGCCCATTGCAATTTTCTCACATTTGGAGAAGCTTTGGACGTAACTTCCTTAATATTTATAATGGAAAGACTAATATATTTATGTAATTTTATTATTTGGATCTTGAATTGAAACAATGGCCCGGTTCTTCCAAGCAGAAGCAATGATCGTCGATTTGCTGCTGTGTTCATAAGTTCCCCCGACTGGACGCCAGTGTGCATTTCTACCGGGGTCTCCCAATCCCATATTTTATAAAAATGCACAGCACAGTGTTCATCGGGGAACGCCATTGGAGTAGAGTCAGGGGAAGACAGAACATGTTCCCCTTTTTGCAGCACTAGCTGCCATAAAAAGTTTAACTTTAAATATCCATTGTCAATGTCAGTGAATGGATGAGTAAATGGATGATTGGATGAATGGGTGGGTGGGTGAGTGAGTGAGTGAAAGGTTAAGTTTGTGAGGTGGTTTGGTGCATCAGTGGGTAAGGTGGGTAAGTTAGAAGATGTAAGGTCCAATTTGAATGTTAGTGAATGGATGAGTAGATGAGTGGGTGAGGTGGGTAAGTGGGTAGATGAGTCAGTGGGTAAGGGTAGGTAGTGAGGAAGGTAAGTGGATAAGTGTATAGGTGGGTAAATGGGTGAGGTGGGTAAATGGGTTAGGTGGATGAATAGAGTCGGTAGAGGCGGGAGGTAGGTGGGTGAGTGAGTAGTTGGGTCAGGGGGTTGGTTGGGTCAGATTGAGGTGTTAGTCAGGTGGTCGAGAGAGTAGTCGGTCAGGTTGGTAGGGTAGTCAGCTAGTTGGGAGGGTAGTTTGATAGTGGTTTTGTCAGGACAAGTCGAGAGGGTAGTAGAGTCAGGGTGGGTTGTAGCTGGGTGGTCAGGAGGGTAATCAGGCTGTTGGGAGGGTTAGTCAGGTTGGGAAGGGTAATCAGGTGGTTGGGAAAGGTAGTCAGGTTGGTGGGGTAGTCAGGGGGTGTAGTCAGGTCAGGGGTCATCAGATCTGTTCGGGTGGGTAGTCAGGTCAGGGGGTAGCCGGCTCACGTCAATAGGATAGTGGGGTGGTTGGGAGGGTTGATCAAGTTGGGTAGTCAGGTTTTCAGGCATGATTGTCAAGTGAGGGAAGTAGCTGAGTGGAAGTGGGGGTGCTGTAGTTGGATGGCTGGGAGGATAGTTGGGTCAGGTCAATGTTGTAGTCAGGTGGTCGAGGGGAGGTGGTCAAGGAAGTAGTAGGGTGGTCAGTGATGTAGTCAGGATGGATGGGGGGTGATTATGGTGTTAGTTGTGGAGATACCTAATGTTAGATTAGGTTTTAATATGCTATCATTTCCTGGGTAACTGTTCAGGTAAGAACTACAAAACTGTCCCAAGTGTCTGATTCCACCAAAGAGTCATAACATTTGCAGAGGGTCCCGGGGAGCAGGGGAATTATCCATCGGAAGTAGAAACTTCCTAGGCAGTTCCCAGTAGATCCAGGTGTCAGGATTTCTACAGCATCCCGATGTGCATCTTCAGTCGTACATTCAATCTCTGATGATCCGGAGGTTTTGGCCCTCTGCTTATTTTGAATTACCGCTGAAGCCCTGAAAAGGTTAAAATTTGAATATCACCTTTGAGCCTGTTTCAAAAGAAGCGAATTAACCATTCTAAAGAATTATAATTAACTGTCCATCCTGTTGTTCTTTCCTGTCTGATAGGAGTGACTGGAGAGAACATCTTTATTTATCTTCTGAATGTCAATGACATCACTGAACAGCTGCCTTGAAGGAGTTACTGAAGCCAATAATGTGAGATTGATGAATGAATATGAACCGCTATACACCACTGAAGGACCACAATTACAAATTGAAACTTCTTAATATTTGTTCACACTGTAACTCATGTAAGTCACCTATTTTAATGACAAAAATATATTTAAAGATATACATATATATACACATTGTAATGACCATGGATCCTATCCCTGAATTACTTATGGATATATTGAACTTTTAAGCAAGATGTGTTTTTTTTTAAAGGCCATACAAGCAAAAGCTGGCTGAGACTGTAAGGTAACCACTTGCTGGAAAATTCCTATGTGGATTACTTGACCAACTAGGTAAGGGAGACCAGAATGTCACACCAAAAATGTGTGACATAGCCTACTTCAGACAAAGCACTTCAAAGGAAAAGATACAATGCAAACTGAACTATATTCTCCTGTGGCTGTGGAGATATTGGAAAATGATTACATCTCAGCCAAAACCACCTCCTGTTGAGTTATATTCCAGACTGTGAACATGAACTGAATTGAAAAGAATAGAGATCTGGGTGAAAAACATGTTTGTTTTTCCCTTCCAGGAATACACAAGGAAAGGGGTTTAAAAAGCTAACAGCAACCCTAGTTCAGTGTACTAGTCTGGTGTTCTGTTTTGGTGGGTGAAGTTCACAGCTGAAGAACACCAACTGGGCATCCATACAAACATATGAGCACACAAACATATGAACAAGGAGCAGGAGTAGGCCATTCAGCCCCTGAGCCTGCTCCACCATTCAATAAAATCACAGCTGATCTGATGGTAACCCGAAATCTGCATCTCACCTTCTCCTGATAACCTAGCACCCCCTTACTTATCAAGAATCTATCTACCTCTGCCTTAAAAATATTCAAAGACTCTGCTTCCACTGTCTTTTCAAGAAGACAGTTTCAAAGACTCACAACCCTCTGAGACAAAAAAAATCACCTCATCATTTAAATGGGTGACCTCTTACTTTTAAACAGTGACCCCGAGTTCTAGGTTCTTCCACAAGGGGAAACATCCTCTCCACATCCACCGTGTCAAGACCCCTCAGGATTTTATTCATTTAAATCAAATCACCTCTTACTCTCCTAAACTCCAGCAGATACAAGCCTAGTCTTTCTAACCTTTCCTCATAAAATAATCCACCTATTCCAGGTATTAGTCTGATAAATTTCCTCTGAACTGCTTCCAACGTATTTACATCCTTCCTTAAATAAGGTGACCAATACTGCACACAGTACTCCAGATGTGGTCCCACTTGTGCTTTGTACAACCTCCCTACTTTTGTATTCGATTCCCCTCGCAATAAATGACAACATTCTATTAGCTCTCTTGATTACTTACTGTGCCTGCATACTAGCCTTTTGCAATTCATGCACTAAGATACCCAGATCTCTCTACATCTGAGATCTGCAATCTCTCACCATCTAGATAAAATGCTTGTCTTATAACCTTCCTGCCAAAATGGACAATTTCACATTTTCCCACATTATACTCTATTTGCCAGATCTTTGCCCAGTCACTTAACCTATCTATATCTTTTTATAGCATCCTTATGTCCTCTTTTCAATTTACTTTCCTACCTATATTTGTGTCATCAGCAAATTTGGCAACCATCCCCTTAATCCAAGTCATTTATATAAATTGCAAACAGTTGAAATCCCAGCACTGATCCCTGTAGCACGCCACCCGTTACATCTTGCCAACCTGAAAAAGACCCATTTATGCCTACTCTTTGCTTCCTGTTAGCCAGACAACCTTCTATCCATGTCAATGTTACGCTATATAGCATGAGCTTTTATTTTCCACAATAAAGTTTGATGTGGCACTTTATCAAATGCCTTCTGGAAAACTAAGTACACTACATCCATCGGTTCCCCTTTATCCACAGCACATGTTTCTTCCTCAAAGAATTCCAATAAGCTGGTTAAACATGATTTCCCCTTCACAAAACCATGTTGACTTTGCCTGATTACCTTGAACTTATCCAAGTGCACTCCTACAGCTTCTTTAATAATAGCTTTTAACATTTTCCCTATGACAGATGTTAGGCTAACTTGCCTGTAGTTTCCCACTTTCTGTCTCCCATTTTTTTGAATAAAAGAGTCACATTTGCTATCTTCCAATCCAATAGGCCATTCCCAAATCTAGTGAGTTTTTGGAAAATTGAAACCAATGCATCAATTATCTCACTCGCCACTTCTTTTAAGATCCTAGAGTGAAATCCATCAGGACTCGGACACTTGTCTGCCTGCAGCTCCAATAATTTACTCAGTACCACTTCTCTGGTGATTGCAGTTTTCCTGAATTCCTCCCACCCTTTCATTTCCTGATTTATAGCTGTTTCTGGGATGTTACTTGTATCCTTGCACTTGCAGGTAAAAAAAAAGCTCTTTCTCTTGCTGGAAGCAAGTCACAAGTCAGCAAAACCACAGTCAAAAACAGAACAATTCCTTTCAGCTAACCTGCAGAACGAAGAATCTCCAAAATCACTGCTCAACTACCAAAGTCAGCTCTACCGGAATCACCCAACTTAATGGCTGTTAAGTTTCATCATCTATTCCTCACAGGCAAGCCACAAAGATTGGATCGTATATCCTTTTAACTTTTACTTTTGAACTCAACATCTCATTCCTAATCTGTGTGTATGTGTGCTGCATAATTATTATTTGTTCTCATGTTTAGTAACTAATAAACTCACTCCTTCTTTGACTTAAGACAGCCTGATTAAATTGGCTCCTTTTTAAAACATAAATACATTTGGACTGGGAAGAAGTATCCATGAGGGAAGGGATCCTTTTTAAATTAACCTTGTTGTGACCAACCAGCAGGGAGGGGGTTAAATAAAGAAAGGGAGCCAGTTCATCCTTCCTCAGTTTGTAACATAACAATCTGGAGATACCTCATCCAGGATCAGAACAATTTGGGAGAACTTCGCCTGGGGACCCGTCAATATGTAACATCACATTGAAATCAATAGCATTAGCCAAAGAAATTGAAATTTAATTATACTTTCTTATAATTGTAATATTTTTTGAAAGTAGTACCAATGGTGAATCTCATTCTTAAAGGTCTCTAGGATGGATTAAAGATCTCATTATTAATTTAGTTAATAATTAAATGTTTAATTAATCATTTTTGATATATTTGTCTAAATGCAATATTACATTAGTTTAGCAGCAGTGCACCAGTATCACTGGACATCTCCCCCAATTCCACTGACTTCCTGTTCCCAGCTGGTCATTGCGAAGCCAAGTAGAAGCCAAATAGTAAGTATGGTGATGTTAATAAAAAAAATGTTCACATGTTGCTATGAAACTCATGGGGGAATAAATCGGGCATGTTGAAGACCATTTCTGACACCATGCAGCCATATAAGGCTCAAAAATGAGTTCTGAGGTGTGCATGCTATCTTGGTAAAGGGTTTGCGCATATATACCTAATGACTGAAGGAAGTGAGATGATGATGTGAATGAATGTGCAATACAGATTTGAAAGCACTGCTGCCATTTTTGAACTCCACAATACACCCAGAGGCCTGTCTTAACCTTGTACAGTTGAATATGTTACACAGAATGAAGGAACCCCACCAATGCAATTTAAAGGGATCATGAAGAATTTACAGGTTAATTGCTGGATTATTTCTTCTCGTTGCTGGTGTGTGTTTTTGGAACTTTTCAATTCTTGGTTAAAATCTGAATAGTCAACAGGGAATGATCTGGCTGGTACTGAGTATTTGTTTTGTGATTCAAAATCCTGTGCTGAAAGATGTTGTTTCCAGACATAGCTGGCCTATGGAGGTTCCTCTAGAAATAGAACATGACTGTAAGAATGAAGTGAGGCCAAAAAGAGCAGGGTAATCTGCTAGAAATTTGGGGAAGAAGCGGGGAAGGGCACTCAGCAGAAGGCCATATACGCTCAGGGTCATCAGAGACTAATTCTCTTACTTCGCCTTCAGTGAGAACCAATACATGAGGCATCTTTGCTTCACAAAAGAGGCCATGAATGAAAGCTGCTAAATGCTGCAGCCATGGCTGAGATTTTCCAGGGCAGTGTTGACCCCAGTGATGCATCAGAATTAACCACGGGGCAACCCTGCCTCAGCCACTTGGGGAGATCCAACCTGATTTTATGTCCTCAGGCAGCTAATAAGCTGCCATTAGGGTTCTTGTCCCTTTCAGGCTAAGACCCTGCCTCCAAGAGCTGCTGGCCATTTGGAGGCAACTAACTCTTTAATCCCAGCAGGCCACTAGGAGCATTGACCACAACTGGGACTGCACCTAACCAAGAGAAACAGCATGGGCATCACCCTCAGAACAAAGTAATTAGGGCTGGGGGTCCGGAGCAAGTTAGGCAGGTCCCAGTGAATGGAGAGGAGCTGGCTGGTGAGAACAGGGGCTGGTGTTGGTGCAGAGGTGGCCAATGCTTCCAAGGGGCACAGGTAAAATGCCATGGAAGCAGAAAGAGGCCCTTAATTGACCACTTAAATGGCACAAATGACCTCTGGATGGGAAGGTTGTCTGCCACATTCCCCGCTGCTGGCAAAATGTCATGGTGGTGGGAGGGCAACGGCCACGTCACCCTCTGCTGTCATTCTCAATTCCCCACCCCCAGCACCTCATATCTCATGCCACTCCTGCAGGCCTCCTAAAATCATGGCCCACAAGTGCAACCTCAAAATAGATCAAGGACAACATTGCCTGTTGGTAACAAAGAAACTGGATCCTTACAGGCTGTTGCTGCAGATATACGTAACAGCTCTCAGTTTTCAGTACATTGCTGTATACAGGACGTCACTGAGGACCTCTATACCAATGAAATAAATTCTACCTAATTCCCTCCTGCATGAGACAAGCAGGGGGAGCATGCACAAAGGTTTGCACAGAGAATAGGCATCATCAACTTGCAGAGTACCACCGACTGCATGCACATTGCCCTCGTTACGGATGGGGAGGGATGGTGGGATAACTTATCTCCTTTTTCCTCGCCTCTTGGTTATCTGCAACACAATGTGTATTTTAGAGGGAGTGTTTTAAAACCTTTTGGGTGTTGTGACTTTTAATAATAGACACAAAACAGGCTTTTCAGTATGTTTAAATCAAAAGAAAAGATAAACGCTTATTCACACAACCCTGAAATATAAATGCAACAAAAACACTTATTCTCTCACACAGATACACACAAGTAAATATGAATTCTAGTGTCAAAGCATGCACTTAAGTTTTTAATAGAATAACAAGAAGCAAATCACGTGTTTAAATTTGTCCTTTAAGATGCAAGCGTTGCAAGTCTGATGGGTTTTCTTTCTTAGTTCTTTGAAGATAAAAATGGAGGTTGAGAGGGTTTCATTTGGAATTTTGGCTGAGTTTCTGTGGAGCCGAATCTTTGCAGGTAAAGATAAATTAGCCCCTCTCTCACTACCTAGGTTGACTGGTTGTATTAAGCAGGATTCCTTCTTTTTGGAGATTGGTCCCTCTTGTGTTCTGTTGGTCTCCAGACTGATTTCTCCCAGACTGGTCCTTATAATTATAAGGTGTGTTGTCTGAAGTTAGTTTTGATCATGTGACCATGTGCTCACACTATTATCCACACAGATGATTCTGTGTTAGAAGCCATTGCTAAGCAGTGAAGGCTGCATGATAGCATTCACGCCTGCTTGTGATAAACTGGGCCCTTCATACCTGTCTTTGTTAAGTTTCAAGTTTGCAGACACTGAGTTTGAAGGCTTTTGTATTTGTGTTCCTGTACATACCCAAACAATGGGGGCTGCAAATTCCACCAATGGTCTTGTCTTTTGAATGTCTTTTCAAGGGATGGTTCTCCACTACAGACACTTACATTTTAATGAATTTTCAGAAACATGTTCAGACATGAGTTAATCCTTTTCTGTCTAGAAACCACAAACAGTGGTCGTTTGACTTTCTGGCAGCTATTTTGGGAGAGTACAGTTTCCATTATTCCATGCTTCTTCCTCTTTTTATAGAATGTACATCGAGTAGAATTCATATTTCAAATGGTATGAATGTGACATGCCTTCACTGGGCATGAAACCCTGCATATACCTCATATTTTCATGAAATGAAATGGATTCTACCTCCTCAGTGTGCAGCTGGTGTATAATCACAAGCAGCGCATTAGACAGGTAAATGACCTTTATCTTGGCAGCAATGGTCATTCCTTCATTCTGAAGCATCTAAATTTGAACAGCCATAACAAGTCTGCTGGCTACTGGGTAAGAAGGGTTATTCACTCATGTCAATGTACATAACTCCATGGCTCAGCAGGCCTACAATGAGAACTATGCTGCTACAAGGAACACTATAAGATAAAGTACTGGTGCCCTTAAGCAATGCTTCCACTGCCTGGAGTCTGGCAATACTCAGCTGAGCAGGCATCAAGATTTATGGTCGGTTGTTACATGTTGCATTACCTTGGTGTCAAGAGGGAACAGCTTTTGCCATCACTTAACAGGTGAGAAGATAAGGAGCCGGAACATGAGGAAGAGGAAATAGGAGGAGGATGAGGAGGAGGAGAAAATGAACAGGGAGAGGAAGGGGGTCAATAACATGAACAGTCTCTTTCTGCCTGGGCTATACTTGATCACATTTTTCATGAGCAAAACCAGTAATCTGAGCCACACCTCCCCATTCATGAACAGTCTCATGCTTCTTATCTTTTCTCTATCTGACTATCGTATAGTCTTCTTTCTGACAACATAAAAATAAAAACTATCAGAAAACAAAGTTTCAAACCTAATTTTAGAAACTCACTCCTTACATAACAGACACAAAATTAAACCAATTTTGCTTGTGCATTCCTTTAGTGCAACTTCTATGTGTTTCGACCTATCCTAGTGCTCCCATGTGTTGTTTTCCCATCGGCTGCAGCATGACTAGTGGAAGGCTGATGACCTCCAATTGAGGACACTACAGATGGCCTTAGAGGGCGACCTCCAGCAGCTCTGGGCCAAGATGGCCTGGCTTCAGGCTGTACCATCTTGGCCTGAGCTGCAGCAATTTGGTTGACAGGCAGCAACAAGGGCACTGATGGAGTAACAGGGGCAAGAACATGAACACTGTCAAACTGAGGACAGCGTATTTGTATTCCATGGAGCCACTGCTACTGTCCTGAGACAGCACCTCAATTCTGCTGATGAGGAGAACAGATTAATGACGACTGTGACTGTTTTGAACAAAGATATAGAGCCATGATGGCAGTAGTCCAACTTGCAGGAAACTGTCTGAGCTTCGACTGCCACACTCAAACTCTTGATTGAAGTTGTTTTTGCTCAATGGAAGCTGTGATAGCAGCCATCAAATGCTGCAGCATGTTTGGTTCCATAGTTGTGCTGATGGAGGGGATCAACCATTCCACGTTGGATAGGATGAGCTGCAAACTCTGCACAAAATCCTGTATTAAGTTGGAACTGGACATCTCCATGCTCCTTGGCATTGAACACAGGATTTCTGGCACACTAAGCATTTGACTATGTACGTCCGTTAGCTTTCTTCTGTAGTCTGGATCACTGAAGCTTTTATCTGAGTTCTCTGCAGCAAACGAGGATGCAATCTTATCTTCAGGTAAGCTGGCCCACAAACTATCCTTTCCCCAGCCCTGGTTCCTGTCTTACCAGGTGCAGATCCCTCCTCTATCCTAGCCTCTAAAATACATATAATTTCTGGGTTGTGAACATAAGATCGATTGATGGTATCTCTTCACCTTCACTGTCTTCTTTCTCTTCCTCCTCTAACTGAGAGATTTCCACTTCCTGGGTATCTGAAGCAAAAAAGGGACAATTCGGGTAGCGGTGAGGGGAGAGAAAAAAGGAAGCAATGTGTGCTTATACATCACCTGCAGGTTCAAATGTCTGCAGATGGCCAGAAATAGGAAGCCCCACCCACAAACATGGCACCTACCGTTTTCACAGGGGTGGGAATAGGCCGGGTCAGAGTTGGCGCTTGCGCATTTCATAGAAGCAGCTGCCCACATAAATCAGCAGCTGCCTCCACTCACGTTAGGTTTTAGTCTCACAGCTGTCTGAAACACAACATATGTTGGGTAGGCCTGGTAGGAGCGGGTCTAAACTTGTGCATTTATTTGAATAGCCAGGGTAGCCCTTTGAAGAGGTGCAGGTACCTCTGTGGAATGAGCTTTAAACTGACCTCAACTGCCCCAGAGGCCAAAGGGAGGACAGAGGGTCAGGAGTAAGAGGCTGCTGAACGTGCATTAGGAAGGAGGAGGAGGAGAGGCAGGACAACAGGGGGAAAGAGGACCCAGACCTAAGGTATCTTACGTCAAAATGACATGGAACCAGTGCCGAAGGTGGCTGAGGCTAAACCATGAGGCGGTGACAGACATATTCCGTATGGTCCAACAACAACTTGAGCCACATTCCATTGGCCCCCATGCCCTACCAGTTGCTGAAAAGGTAACCATCATTCTCAATTTTTATGCCTGAGGACCTTTCCAGGGATCATCAGGATACCAGTCTGTTATATCCCAGTCAACAGCACACAGCTGTATAGAGGCTTAACTAATGCCCTGTTTTCTCATGTGGGGGATCACATTAATTACCCTGCAAATATGGCATCTCAGACACAAAGAACCATAACCATTGGAGAATTAGCAGGCTTTCCTCAGGTGCAGCGTATTATTGATTGCACTCATGTTGCCATAAAGGCTCCAACTCATAATTCGGACACCTTCATCAACTGAAAGGCCTTCCACTCATTCAATATCCAAGCGGCTTGAGCCTACAACAAGGTCCACCTTCAAGTGTGTGCAAAGTTGCCTGGTAGGAGCCACAACTCCTTCATAGTAAGGAGTTCCCAACTCCCTCAGCTATTTCAGCCCTCCTCACAGATCTGTGGTTGGCTTCTAGGGAACAAGGGCTACCCCTTAAGAACTTGGTTAATGATCCCCTTTAGTAGCCCACAAACTGAGGCAGTGCGCAACTACAACAGCAGCCTTGTCATCACAAGGAGTACAATCAAGCAGGCCATTAGCATTTAAAAAATGTGCTTCAGGTGGAGCTCTGCGGTATACTCCAGCAACAATATCAAGAATAGTATAGTTCTGATGAAGAGTCATACAGACTCGAAACGTTAACTGTGTTCCTCTCCACAGATGCTGTCAGACCTGCTGAGTTTATCCAGCTATTTTTGTTTTTGTTTCAAGAATAATAGAGGTGTGCTGCATGCTGCTCAGTGGAGGGGCCTAGAAATTGATTATGACAACGCCAAGGGCAAATCTCCAACCTCTCAGGAGAAGGATGGGGAAATGAGGAGGAGGAGGAAGCCCCTGTCCATTCTGATGATTCCCATCTGGAGGAGGATGAGGAGGCTGCCAATGGCAAAGCAGCTGGCAGGCATGGCCTTGTAGCCCAGTGACTCTGCAGGAGGGGCTCTTCACCTGTCCTATCCTTGTGCAAAATCAATTCACATAAGGTCCTCCTAAATTACACTTGCCATCAGCCAATCTACGGTGAGCAACTTCAAAGAAAAAATCTTTTACATTGACTCGACAATTACTCAGGGGAATGCCCTTCCCCCACAAGGGAGAGAATCAACATCAATGAGTTTGACTCAGTCACATTAAAATGGCTGAAACCATCATCATTATAAGTATGGGCCTCAACATTTTGCAAACGCACATGGTAAGAAGTCCCTTATAACCCGCTCCCCTCACATAAATAAACACCAATGCCTGCAAATGAGAGCCCAAAGAAGCGACCTTGTCCATAACCAAACCATGACTACAATCTGAGTGACATGAATTAAGACTTTACACCCTTTACATACTGATAGGATTGAATGTGCCAACAAGCATGCAGATAAAGCATATTGCACAGGATGATCCCACAACTGTACAACCAAAGCTCTTTGAAAGAACCTGCACATCATCCATTCCAGCCAATGGTTGGTTTAGAACCATAGAACCATAGAACACTACAGCACAGAAAACAGGCCATTCGGCCCTTCTAGTCTGTTCCAAAATATTATTCCGCTAGTCCCAATTGACCTGCACCTAGTCCATAATCCTCCAGACCTCTCCCATCCATGTATCTATCTAATTTATTCTTAAAACTTAAGATTGAGCCCACATTTACCACGTCAGATGGCAGCTCGTTCCACACTCTCACCACTCTCTGAGTGAAGAAGTTCCCCCTAATGTTCCCCCTAAACCTTTCCCCTTTCACCCTAAAGCCATGTCCTCTCGTGTTTATCTCTCCTAATCTAAGTGGAAAGAGCCTACTCACATTTACTCTGTCTATACCCCTCATAATTTTGTAAACTTCTATCAAATCTCCCCTCGTTCTTCTACGCTCCAAGGAATAAAGTCCTAACCTGTTTAATCTTTCCCTGTAACTCAACTCCTTAAGATCCGGCAACATCCTAGTAAATCTTCTCTGCACTCTTTCAATCTTACTGATATCCTTCCTGTAGTTAGGCGACCAGAACTGCACACAATACTCCAAAGTTGGCCTCACCAATGTCTTATACAACCTCACCATAACATCCCAACTCCTATACTCAAAAGCTTTCTTTACAACCCTGTCTACCTGTGACACCACTTTCAGGGAACTATGTTATCTGAACTCCCAGATCCCTTTGTTCCTTTGCACTCTTCAGTGCCCTACCATTTACTGTGTATGTCCTACCTTGGTTTGACCTTCCAATATGTTACACCTCACACTTTTCCACATTAAATTCCATCTGCCATTTTCTGGCCCATTTTTCCAGTTGGTCCAGATCTCTCTGCAAGCTTTGAAAGCCTTCCTTGCTGTCCACAACACCTCCAATCTTAGTGTCATCAGCAAACTTGCTGATCCAATTCACCACATTATCATCCAAATCATTGATATAGACAACAAACAACAATGGTCCCAGCACAGATCCCTGAGGCACACCACTAGTCACAGAACTCCAGTCTGAGAAGCAATCATCCACTACCACTCTCTGTCTTCTCCCACACAGCCAATTTCGAATCCAGTTTACAACCTCTCCATGGATACCAAGTGTCTGAACCTTCTGAACTAGCCTCCCATGTGGGACCATGTCAAAGGCCTTACTAAAGTCCATGTAAACAACATCCACAGCCTTTCCTTCATCTACTTTCTTGGTAACCTCCTCGAAAAACTCTACAAGGTTTGTTAAACACGACCTACCACGCACAAAGCCATGCTGACTATCCTTAATCAGCCCTTGGCTATCCAAATAATTATATATCCAATCTCTCAGAACACCTTCCAATAATTTACCTACTAATGACGTCAGGCTCACTGGCCTGTAATTACCTGGTTTACTTTTGGAGCCTTTTTTAAACAACGGAACAACATGAGCCAACCTCCAATCCTCCGGTACCTCACCCGTGGCTAAGGACATTTTAAATATTTCTGAGGTGGGCACCTAATACAACATTCCAGACTTCTGTAAACCTTTGCTTCTCTCACAAAGTACATCCTCTGCCACCCGGAATACAAATGCTGCCAAAGTAGTAGGGACAGCAGACAAGCAATATTCCAACATGGCCTGTCGAGCTGTAGTGCTTACACCTAGGCCAATGCGTAACACTGCTGTGCAGATGAGTGCTTTGCACCCAGCACTCATGCTTGAGATACACCTCCTGCCCAGCATCTGTATGTGGAGTCTGATCACTGAGCCTCCCTTAAAGCCAAGTTTGGATGGACAATGAATGAAACAAGGAACATCTCAGTGTTCGAGCCTTTGAACACTGGATTCTTATGTGATAAACCAGAGAGGGAAGAAGCCCCCAATGCCTCACAAATATACATCACCTGAAAATGGACCTCAGCATGTCACCTTCATTATCACTGTAAGAATATCTTTCATAATGTTACCATTCTTTTGGAGTGTAGTGTACAAACACACACTGATTCATCTACGAGTGTGTGTAAATATATTCAAAAAGTGTTCAAATGTGCTACATATAGTGTGTTATGGACTGGAGGGGGATTAATTTAAACAGCCCTGACTTCCCCTCTCACTCCCCATCCATAAACAGAAAGGTGTCTTTGATTTTTGATTTCCCCTCTTTATAAGTGGTGGCCTGTTTTCCCCAGCCTTTCAGTTTCAAGTGATCCAATCTTCTATTAATAACCCCACAGCAAACTTGAGATACGGTGAAATAAAGGGTTGGTTTATTTTACACACACGCAAAACGTGGGAAGGAGCTTTTGCAACGTCTGCCCGTTTTTGCATTCATACAATAGTAAAGGAATAAGAGAAAGAAAGGATACAGGTTAAGACCATGATAAAAATAAGAGTTATATTTTCACTTGAGTCCAGAGTCCAGGATCAAAAATCCAATGGCATATTCTATCAGAGGGTGGCTGGCTGAAATGTTGCAGGGTGATCTGACGTTCCAGAAGTGAGGAATGCCACGCTGGAAGAAGGCACATAGAGATGGATTAGTCCTGAAGGCACAGGTACAGAAGCTCCAGTGTTCCAGTAGTTCACAGTGTAGATGAGGGCTGGGCACTTCCCCTGGAAAGAGCTCTTTCTGCTGCTATCTGTTAGATGATAAAATGGTAGACTGCCTTGGTTCAGTTCCATGCAGCAATATTACAGGTTCTAGCAGCTTGTGGGGAGGTCATGTTACCACCTCCTACTTCTTCTCCTGGGCGTTGGACAAAGGATGCATTTTCCCAGGTCTGGAACATTGAGGTGTTTCATAAAGGGGTCAGGGACCCTTTTGTCCTTTGCGGACATGCTGTCTCCATTGGGCAGCTCTGCCTTAGAAATGTAAAAAGGGTGTTGGTGGATTTCTTTGGAATTTGATTGTTGGCTGTCACAGAGGGCATTAGAACCTCTTTAAAGATAATGAGGTCCCTGCTAGTTTCTGAAGTTAGAAATTCCTATGATATGAGTCATAGCTAGTCAGGGTAAAGCCATGTGCATTTTTCACATTCCTACGAAGTTCCCCTGCCCACCCCCCACCCCCCCCACCCAAAATGTTGCCTTGGAGGAGATGGAGGCAGGCTGCTCACTTCTCGGTCTATACAGCAATGAGGACCCTGGTGACTAGCATCACTGTGCAAGCGCCCATTGGGGACCTCCTTCAGACTCCAGCCTCTGCATCACTGCATGGGCAGCCGTGATCACTGGCACATGTGGAGCAGATGAGGGCTCTGGCGGAGGTGCTGGGTAAGTGGCAGAGGATGAGGGTGCTGAGAAGCTCTCGGTACCTTCACTCCCATCAGTGGCCTCCACAGCCCTGGACTGACCTTCAGGTGGGGTTGATGGGGCTGGCTGCTGATGCACAGCAGTCATCTATTCCAGCAACCACTGTGCCTATAATGTGATCACCCTCTTAAGGGTATGCAGCTCCTCGTGTATTTGTCAATGTCAGCACTCATATTCTGAGGGGACTACTCCAGGCTACTGAGAGAGGCTTGCACCTTTTCTTAGCTGAGAAGCTGCTGTTGCATCCACTCAGTGTTGCTGCATGAGGCTCTCCATGAGAGTGGCCAATCTCTTGTGGTCAGAGCTCATGTGGTTGAGCCCCAAGAACAATGTGGAACGCATGGCAGCGATGGGCTCCTCCTTATTCATCCAGCAACTGAACTTTGACAACTAGCTACATGACTACAGAGTATCTGCAGCAGGTAATGTTGGTAAGACAATGCCATCTCCATGGCTGTGTCTTGTTAATCCGTTCCATGCTTTCAGTGCTTCAGTAAGTACAATGTGAATAGACAGGAACGATAACATTTTTTTCCAAGGGAAAGCTCATGATGGACCATACATCCCGTTAACTGTTAGGATCAGCTAACAGTTGGAAAACATTTACAGAGTTCCCACTCACCTGACAAGTCAATGACGTCTTCTCTGAGGTATGGAGACTTCGCCATGGGTAGCCAACCTTGCAAATAGGCCTATCTGAAGGCCCATTTTTTTCTGTGCCTGAGTTGCCCAACTCACCCCAGGCCAATCTCAAACCCCTCACTACTTCTGGGGTCACCTGTCCCAACTCCTATTCTAGCCCAGCTCCCCTGCACACCCCCCAACACCCCCAAACAGAAAAACCGCCGTTCAGTCAGACATTTTTTGAACTTCGGTTTGTGGGGCTAGGTATTCTCCTGATACTGCATACCCAAAGCGCTGACGAAAAATTAGGCCTAAGCCAGAAGAGAGTCTGGGATGAGGTAGTAGGAGGAGAAAAGAAAAATTAGATATACAAATACCCTCATCATCAATCCTTTTATAACCACCAGTGGCCACAGAGGCAGTGATGCCCTTTCCCGTGATGGCCAGCACTGTCTCCTCCACAGAAAACAGGCAGGAGCACTTTCCCCTCCAGTTCTTCCCCTGCCTCCTCTAATGTGCCACCTTCTCCTGCAAGGAAGAGGGAAGTGTGTCAATGAGTGTCCTGCAATTTTCTTGGTTGATGTGGTTGGTTCATGGTTGACTAGCTTTTTTTTATTCATTCGTGGGGTGTGGGCTTCGCTGACTGGCCCAGCATTTATTGCCCATCCCTAGTTGCCCTTGAGAAGGTGGTGGTGAACTGCTTTCTTGAACGCTGCAGTCCGTGTGGTGTTCACAGTGCTTTTAGGGAGGGAATTCCAGGATTTTGACCCAGCGACAGTGAAGGATTAGCGATATATTTCCAAGTCAGGATGGTGAGTGACTTGAAGGGGAACTTCCAGGTGGTGGTGTTCCCAACTATCTACTGCCCTTGCCTTCTCAATGGTAGTGGTCGTGGGTTTGGAAGCTGCTGTCGAAGGTGTCTTGCTGAATTCCTGCAGTGCATCTTGTAGATGGTACACACTGCTGCTGCTGTGCGTCGGTGGTGGAGGGAGCGAATGTTTGTGCTTGGGGTGCCAATCAAGCTGCTATTGCTGCTTTGTCCTGGACAGTATCAAGCTTCTTAAGTGTTGTGGGAGCTGCACTCATCCAGGCAAATGGGGAGTATTTCATCACACTCCTGACTTGTACCTTGTAGATGGTGGACAGGCTATCAATATGAGCTGTGCATGTGAAGTTTACAATAGTTCTGTGTGTGGGAGGGAACATGAGATAAAACTTATGAATTGTAGGTTTGAGTCCTAATTGATGGAGATTGTAAGCCAATGGATGATAGGGGTATAAAGAATTGAGCAGTGGGTGAGGCTAGTGGTGCAATTGGTAGGATCTCCCATTTGAAGCTGAACTCATTCGCCTTCTCAGATCATCCATGTTTTTGGAGTAACGCTCCTGGCATTGACATCCAACACTACTTCCTCCGAATGTTTGCTGAGCATGTGCCCTATAGGTACAGGATATCTCTCCTTCTCACCACTTCTTGCACCAAGACCGCCAGTTCACTGTTGAAAAAAACTAGTGTTCACTCCTTCACATGTTCAGCCATTGCTCAACATATCACAGCACAAAATGCAGTTTTGAAACAACATCCACCACTTCTTGCAGCCACAATGCAATGCCCCTTTAAGAGGTGAAGGCTGCCTTTAAGTAAATCTAGCCACTTGCAATTGGGCCCCCCTGTTGATGCATGGAGCCAACGAACAGTGCGGGTAGCACTGGCTGCACACAGTAATCATTTAAAACAGCAGGCGACCTGAATTCAACTTGCTGGCTGCACAATGATCAAGCATGGGTTAATCACGTACCACAACCCCCACACCCATATCCGGGTCTTATCCAATTTAACCCCCACAGTCTTATGCAAAAGAATTTACCAGCAACATCAATACAGCACTATCTTTGAGATGCATTGACAGACACCTACGTAATGTAAACTCAATTGACACGTTTCCCTCTGTCTGAGTATACATCAAAGTGTTAACAGAGTCTGGCAAATATGTTGGCATATCAGCAAAGTACCCAGCTCTGCTTCAGAATTAATATCAAGTGAGATTTCTTTGCCAGACCTCACTGTCTAGCTTGACAGGAAGACATTGATATATATGGGAGTCAAGTAAATAGACAGGCTTCACAGTTAAGCAGAAATTTAATTTTATCTGTATTCTTAAATGATTTTTTTAAAGCAGTCTTTCATAGTTTAAAAAAATGAACACAGTTGAGAGATTCTTTGCTTGATTTGTTGCAATGAGGATGTTTAAAATGATGCATTGGGCAGAATCATTCAAATGTGCTATGAGAAAGAGTGAATAATGACGTAAAATGAACCACTAGCATCTAAAAGCAGTGAATGTTGCTGTGTTGGGGGAGGAGGGAGAGCTGGGAAACTGTAACTCATTGTGGCTTGATTTTACTGGCCTGAGTGGCAAGATCCTGAGCCTTGGACATTCATCAACCTGCTGAGCGGCCCGCCAGGCTGGAGCCACCACGTTTTCACCATGTCAGTGTGATCCAGTCCAACTGTGCAAAGCATAGCCCTGTGGAGACGTGCTCTGCTCAGCCCAAATCATTCCAGCTCTGACTTCTCCCTCAGGTTCTTTTTTTAAACTCAGCAGAGCACTGGCTGCAATACAGAAGGATCCCACAGGAAGTTTGCGTCAATGCTCTCCACCTTCCTTAACTCACCACTTAACCAGACACAGACACAGTGTTTTAGTGTCTGTGCATCTTGAAAGGTTTCTCACATTCTGCATACTTTTCTGATATATAATTTAAAACTTTTGTATTTAAATGTGTCCCTGTCCCGATTTATAATATTAATAATCCCACTATTCAGTTTGCTTGACAACTCTCAACCTATTTTGGGTAGTAAAATTATAATTCTGGTTATTAGAAAAAATGTGAGAGTTTTATATTGCTGCTCTGATGCTCTGCTAACACTTCTAACTTGCTGTCAGCAATGTGCCCTCTAAGCTGTACGGGTTCGTGGTCACGCAGCAATCCAGGATGTACTGTGCAGGGAATAAACAGGCTATGCACAAGCATAAGATGTTTGCATGTGTAGTTGTTCATTAATCTTAAAGGGACTGCAGGGCAACAAGCAAACAGAAATTCAAGGAAACATTGGCTGTCAGTCTCTTTAAATTTGTGTAAGATTAAGGTCAGCAGTAGAACACTACATAAACACAGTTAGGTATTACAATAATTGATTCCATGAAAACATTAAGCCACGATGGGCAGCACTATCCTTCACTGGAGCTAGCAAATAAATGTCATTTGCAAGTGATATAGTAGGCTTTAATTCACCCTTTGAGTCACTGAACTTCCCCTGCAGCTTGTAAAATGTACTCTGCATCATCTAAGCTATTTCCTATCAGGTATGTGGTCTGAGATGCACTTGCTTAACACTGAAACCTCCATTAGTACTGAACAAGAGCCCTGTTTGTCCTTAAATCTAATCCTTGCTTTGCCACTATTGACTACCTAACCAGTTACATTCAGTATCTGTCACAGTATCTTTTCAGGAGTGGTTTTGTCTGTGTCAAGTTCCACAAATGCTCTGCCCATCAGTTCTCCTTTATCTCTCTCATACAAAGAAAAAAATAATTTAATTTTATGGGTTGCGCACATATACATGCGTAATCATAGGCAGACACTTCCGCACAGGTAGCTGCACACAGAGACAAACACACATATGACGTACACATATCTGTACATGCATGCATACACAACAATCTGAACATAATCATGCAAACACAAAACTTTATGTGTCTACACACACCATCAAACATACTGTATGTTTACTTGACAGAAACATGCATTTATATGGCACCTTTAATTTCTTAAGATGTCCAAAGGCACTTCACGGGACCTTCACAAGTACAAAATAGCCACACATTTCAGTCTACACGTAGACACATGCTTACATAAACACGCATATGCCAACACCCATAGTTATACATAGCAGCATGCCTGAATATAAATACATAAAGTTCAAGGTATCATCATTTGGATGTGATGTTCAGTTGAGATCTTGCTCAGATCGATAAAGAAGATCCCATGGCACAATTCAAATAAGAGCAGTGGAGTTACCCTGGCTAACTTTTATCCCTCAACCAATCCCACCAAAAATAGATTATCTGATCATTTATCTCATTGTTGTTTGTGAAACCTCTCTGTACATGTATTGCTTGCGTAACTATAGTAATACACTTGGAGTAATATCTAGTGCAAAGGAAGGTGGTTCCAGGATATGACTGCAGGAGTTCCTCAGGGTAGTGTCCTCGGCCCATCCATCTTCAGCTGCTTCATCAATGACCTACCATCCATCATAAGGTCAGAAGTGGGGATGTTCGCTGATGTTTGCATAATGTTCAGCACCATTTGAGACTCCTCAGATATCGAAGCAGTCCATGTCCAAATGCAACAAGACCTGGACAATATCTAGGCTTGGACTGACAAGTGGCAAGCAACATTCATGCCACACAATTGCCAGGCAATGAACATCTCCAACAAGAGAGAATCTAGCCTTCACCCCTTGACATTACCATCACTAAATCCCCATTATCAACATCTTGGGGGTTACCATTCACCAGAAGTTGAACTGGACTAGCCATATAAATACTGTAGCTACAAAAGCAGGTCAGAGGCTAGAAATCCTGCGGCGAGTAACTCACCTCCTGACTCCCTGAAGTCTGTCCACCATCTACAAGGCACAAGTCAGGAGTGTGATGGAATACTCTCCATTTGCCTGGATGAGTGCAGCTCCAACAACACTAATGAGGCTTAACAGTATAAAGCAGCCCACTTGATTGACACCCCTTCCACAAACATGGCAGCACCTTCCATACCCATGACCGCTACCATCTATAAGAACAAGGGCAGCAGATACATGGGAACACCACCACCTGGAAGTTCCCCTCCAAGTCACTCACCATCCTGACTTGGAAATATATCGTTTCACTGTTGCTGGGTCAAAATCGTGGAACTCCCTCCCTAACAGTACTGTGGTTGTACATACACCACAGGACCTTCAGCAGTTCAAGAAGGCATCTCACCACTACCTTCTTAAGGGCAATTAGGGATGGGCAATAAATGCTGGCCTAGCAAGCAATGCCCACATCCCAAAAATGAATTTAAAAATTAAGCAACTTGACGCTTGTGAAATGATTTGGGACATCCTAAGAATGCTATATAAATGTATTTATAGTTGTGATTTATAATTAACTATATTCAATGCATAATTTCTTATGGTGCTTAAAATTCAGCCTTGTAGCTATAATAAAATGATGATTCACATGAACTGATTTTATGTAAACAGTGATCGTAAGGAAACATTGAAGTAGTATTTCAAATGAGGCCAATTATAGATCCAGACATGACAATATGCAGGCTGCGTGCACTCCAACGAAGCAGACCAAGACCAGCCCGAAATTAGAACATAGAAACATAGGACATAGGAAAGTAGCCACAGGAGTAGGCCATTTGGCCCCTCAAGCCTGCTCTGCCATTTACCTAGGTCATGGCTGATCTTCTACCTCAACATCATCTTCTCGCACTTTCCACGTATTCCTTGATGTCATTGATACCTAGAAACCTACCGACCTCTGCTTTGAACATATTCAATGATTGAGCCTCCCCAGCACTCTGGGGTGGGGAATTCCAAATATTCACCATCCTCTGAAGAAATTCCTCCTCATCTTGGTCCTAAATGGCCTACTTCTTATTCTGAGACTGTGTCCCCTGTCTCTAACCAGAGGAAACATCCTTCCTGCTTCAACCCTGTCGAGCCCAGTAAGAATTTTGTACACTTCAATGAAGTCATCTCTCATTTTTCTAAACTCTAAAGAATACAGGCCCAGTCTCATCAATCTCTCCTCATAGGACAATGCCGCCATGCCAGGGATTAACCTGACGAATGTTCCTTGCGCTCCATCTATGGCAAGTTCATCCTTCCTCAGGTAAGGAGACGAAAATTGCACACAAAATCCAAGTATAGTCACACCAATGCTCTATACAATTGCAGCAAGACTTCCTTACACTTTACTCAAATCCCCTTTCAATAAAGGCAACATATCATTTGCCTTCCTAATTGCTTGTTGAACCTGCATGTTAGCTTTCAGTAACTTGTGAACAAGAATATCTAGGTCCCTTTGAACATCAACACTTCCCGATCTCTCCCCATTTAAGTAATAGTCTGTATTTCTGCTTTTCCTACCAAAGTGGATCACTTCATATTTTTCCACATTATGTTCCATCTGCCAGGTTCTTGCCTACTCACTTAGCCTGTCTAATTCCCCCTGAAACCTCTTTGCAACCTCCTCGCAACTCACATTCCCACCAAGCTTTGTATCATCAGCAAACTTGGAAATATTACATTTGATCCCCATATCCACATCATTTATATAGATTATGAAAGTCTGGGGTCCAAGCACTGATCCTTGTGGTACCCCAATAGTCACAGCCTGCCAACCTAAAAACATTCCACTTATTGATATTCTTTTTTTTCTGTCCATTAACCAATCCTCAATCCATACCAGGGTATTACTCCCAATCCCATGTGTTCTAATTTTGTTTACGAACCTCGTGCGTGGAACCTTATTGAAAGCCTTCTGAAATTCCAAATACACCACATACACTGGTTCTCCCTTATCTATCCTGCTTGTAACATCCTCAAAAAAAACTCCAACAGGTTTGTCAAACATGATTTCCCTTTCATAAATCCATGTTGACTGCCCAATCATACCAGTATTTTCCAAGTTCCCAGTTATCACATCATTTATAATAGATTCTAGCATTTTCCTACTACTGATGTCAGGCTGTAGTTCCCTGTTTTCTCTCTCCCTTCCTTCTTAAATATTGGGTTTACATTTGCTAACTTCCAATCCACAGGCAGCATTCCAGAATCTATAGAATTTTGAATGATGATCACCAATGCATCTACTATCTCTACAGCTACCTTTTTTCAATGCTCTGATAAGTAGATCATCAGGTCCAGGGGATTTCTTAACTTCCAGTCCCATTAATTTCTTAGTAGTACCTTTTTGCTAATACTAATTTCTTTCAGGTCCTCAATCTCACCTCAGTGAGGACTTTTGTATCTTCCTCTGTGAAGACAGACACAAAGGGTGGGATTGTCTGGCCCCACCCGCTGCCGGGATTGTCGGGACCCGCCAAAAACCAATGGACTTTTTGCTGGACCACCAAATCTCCCGTAGCGGGTCCCGCCACGACGGGGCCAGAAAATCCCAGCCAAAGTATTTGTTTATGGTTTTTCTGCTATTTCCTTATTACCAATTGTAAATTCTCCATTCCCTTCCTGTAATGAACCCACATTTGTGTTTACTAATCTTTTCTTTTTTACATTCCTATAGAAGCTTTTACTGTCCATTTTTATGCCCCTCGTTAGTTTACTTTGGACTAGTTTGGGCTTTGGGCCTCAACGGCATTTTATGTACAAAGTACCAACGTCTGTCACAGTTCCACATGCTGCATATTTGAACAGCATGAATGTTGAACCACCAGAAGCTGCAATGTAACTTCCCAGAGGGACTTGGAATGGGCAATGGAGGATGAGGCTTGATTGTGATTGCAATGAAGATGAAGTCAGGGAAGCATTCCGGCTTTTCCTGGCTTCATAGGATGGTTTTTGTAAACATTTCTTTTTAAAAAAACTTACTTTTCATAAAGATAAAAGCAAAATACTGTGGATGCTGGAAATCTAAAATAAAGCTCTGAAGAAGAGTCATACGGACTCGAAACATTAACCCTGGGCAGAATTTTCACCTCGGTGGGCAAGCAAGCACGTGCCCGACACACTCGAGCGTGAAATAACGCACAATGATGATAGGCAAGCGTCCCGACATCAACGCACAGTCGTACGATAGTTCAGTCAGCAGGTGCGAGAGGGAATCGGCAGCATACCCGCCAACAAATGAAAGGCCTTCTAAGGCCATTAAAGTATCAATTAACTTAAATTTTTCACAGCCTGTCCAATGGTTATGGTTAGCTGGATGAGGTTCCCAACATCAAATAAAAATAAAATAATTGTTTTAAAATTTCATTTATAACATACCCCTATTCATGTGACAGAGTCATATGAGGGCACATGTTTTATAATATTTTTAAAATGTTATAAATTTTTAAAACTCTTCATCTCCCTGAAGCAGCTCTGTGCCTCAGGGAGATTTTCAAGCACTCACTCGCACGCATGTGCGAAGTTCCCCGCTCGCCCTCCTCCCCCGCCCACATAGGCAGTGCTGAGTGCTGCCGCTCGCATTTCAGCTGGGTGGGCCTTAATTGGCCCAAAGGTGTGAAATCGTGGTCTGGCCCTAATTGTGGGTGGCGGTCAGCTTCACAACCACCCCGGCTTGCTCCCACTGAGCCCACCTGACAAGGGCAAAATTCTGCCCTCTGTTTCTCTCTCCACAGATGCTGCCAGACCTGCTGAGTTTTTCCATCATTTTCTGTTTTTATTACTTTTCATAAAGCCTGTTCTGCTCATTGCTGCCCAACTCCTAAAAATAGACATTTAGGTCCCCTCAATTGCATATGAAAGGGACCCAATAATTGTTAGGTAGTTGCTAGGGCACTTAAAAAATAACCTGACCCAATTTCAGTTTTTTAAGACAGCCTTGAGCTGCAAAATTGGGCCTCGTTATGCCTATATTACATTTTTAAGATGGGTGTGGAAGCGTCTAAATTCAACTCAATCTCCTCTAATTAAAATCATACATACATACATATATATATAGAGAGAGAGAGAGAGTGAAAGGCAAAAACCACCACTGGCAAAAAAAACTGCCAAGAAAATGGCTCTGCATGAAACATCAGCAGATATTGAGCCAAGGACCTGCCTTTGGGTAGGGCACACATGAATGAATGAATTAATATATATAAAAAATCTTCACAGTACAATACGGTATTACAAACAACTAGAGAAAAAAAATCAAAGAGACACACTTTCAGCACTTTGACATTCAGTGAAATGTTTTATTACTTTTATTTCTGGTAAAAAAAAATGTGGGAAAATTTGAGGTCCTCTCTGTACAATCTGTTTTCAGTTCCCTTTTTAGATTAGAGTGTGTAGTTTCAGACAGCATGTGAAGTGAAATGCTTTGTCAAAGCACAATATCTTTTAAAGCACATGTGTTTCAGAAGTCTCTGAGGTCCCTTCTTTACGTAATGGATTGGTTTTAAACGGAAAACTATTTTATCACCCAAAGAGAAGATCTCTAGAGTTTTTAAAATTCTTGGTTAATAGGAAATAGCGTAGTCCATCAAAAGCCATCTTATGTGTACTTTGTTGTATTAATGACTAGCAGTATGAGATTAGCTATGCATTCACCACATGAGACCAAATGGTTTAATATAATCCCCAACAGTCTGTTATACATTAAAATGTTGCACAGCATTAGTTCAATAGATCATCTCTCCAGAGTGCTTCCTTTGAGAGCTGTATAAAAATAGGGTTGTAGTAAGAATCATATTGTAGAGAGGAGCCCTGCAAAGCCTTCGGGATTTCACCAGTCTCCTTCCATAACTCTATCAAGATACAAGTAGAAACCCCAGATATTAGGCTAAAACCCATTTGTGCTGTGTCTCCAGTTTCTGGGAGTTTTCACATTGATTTGCCCCTTACATGGCAAAGGACAGACTGGAGGCATGGTCAGGTTTGAGAAGCCCCTAGGCCAGAAATTCCCACTCCTGAAACTGGGCCCCAGCATCAGAATGGCTACAAGTACACCCAGTGAATTGGATCTAGGCCAGACTTCACAAGAGTGTATGCACAGCCCTCTGGAAAAGGAAACAATTTCTTCCAGAAAAAAATCATGGATTGGACTCCTTCCATGAGAGTCAAACAGAGCAGTGCTGAGATTGGGGATGGGCATGGAAAAATCGTCTCCCATGGGTGGAGTGAAGCCAAAGTGTTTGTCAGTCTGGGGCAGGCTGGGTGCCCCAGATGTACCTGAAATGGTGCTAGCATTTGCCATGCTAATGGATGACCTCCCACTGAATACACAAAGCCAGGGAATGGAGGAGAGAAAGTCAGAACAGGTTGTCAAGATCACAACTGTGGTAATTATAGTTTTATTTAGCATGTAATATACCTTTAAGAATAATGCTTGTTAAGGAAGATCACATGATCTTTAGTACCCAGTAGGAGAGTAGTGCAGGCTACCTCTGTAGTTAGTAGTGTAGAGATAGAGTTTGAAGTGAACGCACATATGTAGTTGCTGAGTACCTTTGTAAATAAACTTAAAGTTTCCACCTAAGAAGTGTCTGCTGATCAACTCTATCAATAGTACCAACTCAGCCACCTCACAACACCCCAAGAAAATTTAGGGCCAGGATGGTTTATACAGAACACTGTAAGAATATAAGGGTGATATATTCATATGTACCTACTTTCGAGAACAAACCAGGTTGTCTGTATGCTGCAGGAGCAAGAATAGATCAGTCCAAAGCTCACCTGAAATTAGTCCTTGGGCCTCACAGTAATACTTAGGAACATTTATGCATTTAAGGGAGAGCTAGACAAACATTAGAGGGAGAGAGGAATAGGTGGTTACAATGGTAGATTTAAATGAGGAAAATGTGGGAAACTCGAGTGGAGCATAAATGCCAGCATGGGCTGTTTCAGATGAATGGCCTGTTTCTGTACCATACATAATGTCCTATGTAATCCTATGTAACTCCCTGGAAGCTGTGTCAAGGGTTTCAATTTCAGGCTGCCTGAGTCATTGGTGTACTGGCAGCATAATACCTTCCTAATTATTAGTGGTTTCCACAAATGCGTATCATGAAGTACATGTACCAAAATGTCATTTGTGTTCTGTTCCTGCTCAGTCGCTTTTCTAACGTCAGCAATTATCAGATTCTTTAGCATTTGAATCTATAAGATGTGCTTAGAAAAGTGGCCAGCACCATTAAAAGAATTTGACAAAGTGTTTATAATCTGTCTTATCAACCCATGGAACAGTTAGTAATTCTTTCAGCAGCTCTCCAGACATGTGATGTTTTGGCTCCAGTGATCAGCTGGAAACAGCTTTTTACATGGGCAACTTCAAGCTGTTGATCTTTGGTCAGACTGGGTAGACCATAGCTCTGTGTTTATGCAAACTAATTGCATGGCACCAACACACCCTCCTCAAAATTACACATATGGACTGAGACATTTGTGGTTTAATAAAGAGAGTTCCGTGTATTACAAATCATGGTGTTTATAAAATAAAAACAAAAAAGCTCTGAAGAGTCATATGGATTCGAAATATTAACTCTGTTTCTCTCTCCACAGATGCTGCCAGACCTGCTGAGTTTTTCCAGCACTTTCTGTATTTATTTCAGATTTTCTAGCATCCGCAGTATTTTGCTTTCATCGTGGTGTTTGTAGCTATCAACTGGAACCGTAATTTACAAGGGTGGGAGAATGTGGTAGATTGATGTCAAGCTATCAGCTTTCGCCATTATTACCCTTGAAAGTGACTACATTCACAATATGTGGCATGCGCAGGTTAGCAGGGAAATCCTAAAGTTGTGGCTGGTCACTCAGAGCTCCAACACAGGCTGCGCTGTGCACCCTGAAATGCACACCTCATCCCCACCCCCACCAACCCACAGCCGGCAATCACTGAAATCAGTGAGAATTTCAACTTTTCCACTCTCACATCGTTGTTAGAATCCCCTTGAAAAGTTATACCTTGTTCACTCAGCGCTGTGATTAATAAACTTTGATGAACAACAGAGCTGGGCACTGAAAAATGGTTTTATATTCATGCAGTGCACTTCAATGGTTCACTAGTAAATTTTTAAGATTTTTAAAAAAAAATTTAATTGTTTAATACCTTCTCGAGGGTAATTAGGGATGGACAATAAACGTTGGCCTTGGCAAGGATTACATAGAGCATTATGTATGGTACAGAAACAGGCCATTCATCTGAAACAGCATTTATGCTCCACTCGAGCCTTCCCACATTTTCCTCATTTAAATCTACCATTGTAACCACCTATTCCTCTCTCCCTCTAATGTTTGTCTAGCTCTCCCTTAAATGGATAAGTGTTCCTAAGTATTACTGTGAGGCCCAAGGACTAATATATCCCAAGAATGAATAAAAAAAAGATTCTTTAAAAAAATTTTCAGAATATTTTTCCTTCTACCTTCACCCCATATATATGCCCCAGGTCGGAATTTTCCGGCCCCATTGGCATCAGGTGTCATGGTGGGTTTGGGGTGGTAGAGTGGGTGGCAAGATGGCCAAAATTGGTTTTACATCATCGTGAAACCAGTTTGCGATCGTCCACTCCCCTCGTCAATGGTGGGCTATGTTTCCCGTAATTTCAATACTTCAGCATCTCATTATAAGTCCTGTTCACTGGAATCATCCTCCCCAAGTTGGATCATTCAGGCACAATTACACTGACATGTTTCACAACTGTACATAAGCGACGTGCACCTGGCGAGCTGCACTTCATTTGGGACTTTGATGCTTGTTTGTCTGCCTTGCTTTGGGCAGCGCATCAGCGCCAGGCTTTTCAGGCAGCACCACATCACTTTTAGATCACTTTCATGGGCAGGACTCTACCCACTGACCAGCATAAGGTGGGGGTGGCTTTTCAACAGCTGCAGGGCTTGGACTTGCTTGGGGAAGGGGGAGAAGTGGTTTCAGGCAAGGGAAGAAACTGCAGGGCAAGAGCTGTACTGGGGAAGCTGGGTATCCCAGGGTGTGTAGGGGCACGTTGATCTGTGTAAGTGGCCTCAAGATGTTGAGGGCTGAGGATGCAGTCTCCAGAGGAGATGAGGCCAGATGGAGATGTGAGGGTGTGTATAAGAGAGTGAGTGACGATGTCCCTTGAACTGGCAGTGAGTGCTATGCCAGTGAATGTGTGATGGCCATGTGGGTATGTGAGTTTAGATTGATAAGATTGTTGTCTTACCCCGACAGCATGGACAAGATCATTCATCTGTTTTCTGCACTGGATGGCCATCCTCTTGTGTGCAGCATTGACACTGACCATCTCTGCCATTGCCCCCCAAGACGATGTGGTGAGACTGATGGGCCTCCTGGGGCCAGAGTGAGGTAGAGGACATCACAGTGGGCCTCCATGGCATCCAGAAGGCATCCCAGGGATCCATCACTGAACCTGGGGGCTGCACTCTTTTTAGCCTTTGGGGCATGTCTTCACTGGAGACTCTATGTAAAAACTTTTAGAAGTGATTCTATTTTACTGCTTTTTGTTTCCTGTTTCTGTGACTGTGAAAATCCTTTATTATAATTGGACAGCCTGATGACTCCATACTGGAAAAGCCCAGTAAAGAACACTGAAATAAGATGCAGTATCACTACACGATGATGGATGTGAAATTCTTGCCAGGTGGATCACAAGAGGATGGGGGTGATGGGACTGTGGGACTCAGTGTGGCTGAGGACACATTGGGTGAACTGGAGCTTGTTGAGGGTTATTGGATGGATACAATTCAGAAGGTTGTTGTAGAAGACAAAGCTTGAGGTTATGAAGGCTTGGGCTTTGAAGGAGTAACTTGTGCCTTGGATAAAGGAGAGCCTGGAGATGTACTGTACTTGGATTTCCTGAAGGCATTCGATAAGGTACCACATCAAAGGTTATTGTGAAAAGTAAAAGCTCATGGTGTAGGGGGTAACATATTAGAATGGATAGAAGATTGACTGGCTGGCAGAAAGCAGAGAACATGCATGAATGGGTCATTTTCTGATTGGCAGGATGAAATAAGCAGAGTCCTGCAGGGGTCAGTGCTGGGGCCTCAACTTTTTACAATTTATATCAATGGCTTAGATGAGGGGAGTGAAGGCATGGTAGCCTTACAGATGACACAAAGATAGATAGGAAAGTATGTTGTGAAGAGGACATAAGGAGGTTGCAGACAGTTATAGGTAGGTTGAATAAGTGGGCAGAAATCAGGCAGGTGGAGTACAATGTGGGAAAATAAAAAGTTGTTCACTTTGGCAAGGAGAATTAAAAAGCAGAGTATTACTTAAACAGAGAACAACTGCAGAATTCCAGGGTGCAGAGGGATCTAGGTGTTTTTGTGCATGAGTCACAAAAAGTTAGTATGCAGGTACAAGTAATTAAGAAGACAAATGGAATGCTATCCTTCATTATGAGAGGAATTGAACATAAAAGTAAGGATGTTATGCTTCAGGTATACAGGGCATGGGTGAGGCCACATCTTGAATACTGTGTTCAGTTTTAGTCCCCTTATTTAATGAAGTATATAAATATATTAGAGGGGGTTCAGAGGAGTTGGGTTGTCTCATGAGGAAAGGTTAGACAGACTGGGTTTGTTTCCACTGGAGTTTAGAAGAGTGAGGAGTGGCTTGATTGAAGTCCTGAAAGGCTTTGACAAGGTGGACATGGAAATGATGTTTCCTCTTGTGGGAGTCCAGAACTAGGGGGCACTGTTTTAAAATTAGGGGTTTCCCATTTAGGACAGAGATGAGGAAACTCACTCTCTGCCTCAAAAGGCAGTGGAGGCGGGGTCATTGAATATTTTTAAGACAGAGGTAGATAGATTCTTGTTAGGCAAGGGAATCAAAGTTTATTGGGGTAGATGGGAATGTGGAATTAGTAATACAAACAGATCAGCCATGATCTTATTGAATGGCAGAGCAGGCTCGATGGGCCGAATACATAGAAACATAGAAAATAGAAGCAGGAATAGCCCATTCAGCCCTTCGAGCCTCCTCTGCCATTCATTATGATCATGGCTGATCATCCAACTCAATAGCCTGCTCCGGCTTTCTTTCCATATCCTTTGATCCCTTTCACCCCAAGAGCTATATCTAACTCCTTCTTGAAAACATATAATATTTTGGCCTCAATTACTTTCTGTGGTAGCGAATTCCACAGGCTCGCTACTCCCTTGGTGATGAAATTTCTCCTCATCTCAGCCTTAAATGGTCTACCCAATATCCTCAGACTGTGACTCTTGGTTCTGGGCTCCTCCACCATCGGGAACATCCTTCCTGTATCTACCCTGTCTAGTCCTGTTAGAATTTTATAGGTTTCTATGAGATCCCCCCTCATTCTTCTGAACTCCAGTGAATATAATCCTAACCGACTCAATCTCTCCTCATATGTCAGTCCCGCCATCCCAGGAATCAGTCTGGTAAAACTTTGCTGCACTCCCTCTAGAGTAAGAACATCCTTCCTCAGATAAGGAGACCAAAACTGCGCACAATATTCCAGGTGTGATCTCATCAAGGCCCTGTATAATTGCAGCAAGATATCCCTGTTCCTGTACTTGAATCCTCTGGCTATGATGGCCAACATACCATTTGCCTTCTTTACCGCCTGCTGCACCTGCATGCTTACCTTCAGCAACTGGTGTACGAGGACACTCAGGTCTCGTTGCACCTCTCTCAATTTATAGTATTCAAATAATAATCTGCCTTCCTATTTTTGCTACCAAAGTGGATAACCTCACATTTATCCACATTATGCTGCATCTGCCATGCATTTGCCCACTCACTCAGCTTGTCCAAATCACACTGAAGCATCGCTGCATCCTCCTCACAGCTCATCCTCCCACCTAGCTTTGTGTCATCTGCAAATTTGGAGATATTACATTTAGTTCCCTCATCTAAATCATTAATATATATTGTGAATAGCTGGGGTCCCAGCACTGATCCCTGCGGTACCCCACTAGTCACTGCTTGCCATTCAAAAAAAGACCCGTTTATTCCTACTCTTTGATTCCTGTCTGCCAACCAAATTTCTATCCATCTCAATATGCTACCCCCAATCCCATGCGCTTTAATTTTACATGCCAATTTCTTATGTGGGACTTTGTCGAAAGCCTACTGAAAGTCCAAATAAACCACATCCACTGGCTCCCCCTCATCAACTCTATTAGTTACATCCTCGAAAAATTCCAGTAGATTCGTCAAGCATGATTTCTCTTTCGCAAATCCATGCTGATTCTATCCGATTCTGTCACTGTTTTCCAAGTGCTCAGTTAATAAATCTTTTATCATGGACTCTAGAATTTTCCCACTACCGATGTCAGGCTGACTGGTCTATAATTCCCTGTTTTCTCCCTACCTACCTTTTTAAATAGTGGGGTTACATTAGCTACCCTCCAATCTGTAGGAACTGTTCCAGAGCGTAAAGAATCTTGGAAAATGACTACCAGTGCATCCACTATTTCTAGGGCCACTTCCTTAAGTACTCTGTGATGTAGATTATCAGGCCCTGGGGATTTATTGGCCTTCAATCCCATCAATTTTCCCAGCGCCATTTCCCTATTAATACTGATTTCTTTCAGTTCCTCCCTCTCATTAAACCCTGTGTTCCCCAACATTTCTGGTATGTTATTTGTGTCCTCCTTTGTGAAGACAGAACCAAGGTATGTATTTAGTCGGTCAGCCATTTATTTGTTCCCCATTATAAATCCCCCTGTTTCTGACTGTAAGGGACGTACATTTGTCTTCACCAATCTTTTTCCCTTCACATACCTATAGAAACTTTTACAGTCAGTTTTTATGTTCCCCACAAGCTTACTCTCATACTCTATTTTCCCCTTCTTAATCAGTCTCTTGCTCCTCCTTTGCTGAATTCTAAACAGCTCCCAACCCTCAGACCTGTTGTTTTTTCTGGCCAATGTGTATGCCTCTTCCCTGGATCTAACACTATCTCTAATTTCCCTGGTAAGCCATGGTTTGGCCACCTTTCCTATTTTACTTTTGCACCAGACAGGAATAAACAATTGTTGCAGTTCACGCATGCGGTCTTTGAATGTTTGCCATTGCCTATCCACTGTCATCCCTTTAAGTAACGTTTCCCAAACCATCATAGCTAACTCATGACTCATACCATAGTAGTTTCCTTTATTAAAGTTCAGGGCCCAAGTCTCAGAATCAATTCCGTCACTCTCCATCTTGATGAAGAATTCTACCATATTATGGTCGCTCATCCCCAAGGTACAACTAGATTGCCAATTATTCCTTTCTCATTACACAATACCCAGTCTAGGATGGCCTGTTCTCTAGTTGGTTGCTCAATGTATTGGTCCAGAAAACCATCCCATATAGAACCATAGAACCATAGAACACTACAGCACAGAAAACAGGCCATTTGGCCCTTCTAGTCTGTGCTGAAATATTATTCCGCTAGTCCCATTGACCTGCACCTAGTCCATAATCCTCCAGACCTCTCCCATCCATGTATCTCTCCAATTTATTCTTAAAACTTAAGAGTGAGCCCACATTTACCACATCAGATGGTAGCTCGTTCCACTCTCTCACCACTTTCTGAGTGAAGAAGCTCCCCCTAATGTTCCCCCTAAACTTTTCCCCTTTCACCCTAAAGCCGTGTCCTCTCATGTTTATCTCTCCTAATCTAAGTGGAAAGAGCCTACTCACATTTATTCTGTCTATACCCCTCATAATTTTGTAAACTTCTATCAAATCTCCCCTCGTTCTTCTACGCTCCAAGGAATAAAGTCCTAACCTGTTTAATCTTTCCCTGTAACTCAACTCCTTAAGACCCGGCAACATCCTAGTAAATCTTCTCTGCACTCTTTCAATCTTACTGATATCCTTCCTGTAGTTAGGTGACCAGAACTGCACACAATACTCCAAAGTTGACTTCACCAGTGTCTTATACAACCTCACCATAACATCCCAACTCCTATACTCAATACTTTGATTTATGAAGGCCAGTATGCCAAAAGCTTTCTTTACAACCCTGTCTACCTGTGACACCACTTTCAGGGAATTATGTATCTGAACTCCCAGATCCCTTTGTTCCTCCGCACTCCTCAGTGCCCTTCCATTTACTGTGTATGTCCTACCTTGGTTTGACCTTCCAAAATGCAACACCTCATACTTTTCTGCATTAAATTCCATCTGCCATTTTCTGGCCCATTTTTCCAGTTGGTCCAGATCTCTCTGCAAGCTTTGAAAGCCTTCCTTGCTGTCCACAACACCTCCAATCTTAGTGTCATTAGCAAACTGATCCAATTCACCATATTATCATCCAAATCATTGATATAGACAACAAACAACAATGGTCCCAGCACAGATCCCTGAGGCACACCACTAGTCACAGACCTCCAGTCTGAGAAGCAATCATCCACTACCACTCTCTGTCTTCTCCCACACAGCTAATTTCGAATCCAGTTTACAACCTCTCCATGGATACCAAGTGTCTGAACCTTCTGAACTAACCTCCCATGTGGGACCTTCTCAAAGGCCTTACTAGGTACCATGTAGACAACATCCACAGCTTTTCCTTCATCTACTTTCTTGGTAACCTCCTCGAAAAACTCTACAAGGTTTGTTAAACACAACCTCCAACGCACAAAGCCATGCTGACTATCCTTAATCAGCCCTTGGCTGTCCAAATAATCATATATCTGATCTCTCAGAACACCTTCCAATAATTTACCTACTACTGACGTCAGGCTCACTGGCCTGTAATTACCTGGTTTACTTTTGGAGCCTTTTTTAAACAATGAGACAACATGAGCTACCCTCCAATCCTCCGGCACCTCACCGGTGGCTAAGGACATTTTAAATATTTCTGCCAGGACTCCTGCAATTTCTACACTAGTCTCCCTCAAGGTTCGATGGAATATCATGTCAGGCCCGGTGGATTTATCTACCTTTATTTGCTGTAAGGGAGCAAGCACCTCCTCCCATTTAATCTCTATATGTTCCATGACACTACTGCTTGTTTCCCTTCCTTCCTTATACACTATGCCAGTTTCCTGAGTAAATACTGATGCAAAAAAACTGTTTAAGATCTCCCCCATCTCGGGAGGCTCCACACATAGACAGCCACTCTAATCTTCAAGGGGACCAATTGTGTCCCTTACTATCCTTTTACTCTTAATATACTTGTAGAAAGCCTTCAGGTTTCCCTTCACATTATCTGCCAAAGCAACCTCATGTCTTCTTTTTGCCTTCCTGATTTCCTTCTTTAGTATTTTCCTACATTTTCTATACTCTCCAAGTACCTCATTTGCTCCTTGTTGCCTATACCTGCTATACACCTCTCTCTTCTTCTTAACCAGGTCATCAATATCCCTAGAAAACCAACATTCCCTATGCCTGTTAACTTTGCCTTTAATCCTGACAGGAACATGCAAACTCTGCACTCTCAAAATTTCACTTTTGAATGTCTTCCACTTACTGAACACATCCTTGCCAGAAAACAACTTATGCCAATCCACTCTTCCTAGATCCTTTCTCATTTCCACAAAATTGGCCTTTCTCCAATTTAGAATCTCAACTTGAGGACCAGACCTATCATTATCCATAATTAACTTAAAACTAATGACATTGTGGTCACTGGGCCCAAAATGTGCGCCTACACATACTTCTTCGCGCGTCCGTGAGTGTCCAGCTCGCAGCCGATGCCATCCAAGACCTAAGGACGGTTGTGCTCGGACCCGATGTTATTTTAGGTCTCGAGGTGGCCCAGGTGCGCGGTGGTCTTCCTGCTGAACGTTCCCCTGTTCGGACGAGATTCCACATTGGCCCCAAGCCCCGAACCCTCGCTTGGGCGCCAGTGCCCCGCAATATGAGCCGCCTCAGGGACATGCCCTCCATGCCATTTGGCACGGCACGGAGGAGCTTTCTGTACAGACTGCTGCTGCACACCTTCCAATTTCTCGCCCTTGTCCGCCACCCGGACACGCCCTGGCATGCCTTGTTGCCATCCGGCGGCGGAGGTCCCCGATGGGAGGCCCTCTACGGAGGAGTTCTCCCACTTTCTATTTGGGACCTGGGTTGGAGGGTGTTGCATGCAGCAGTCCCCTACAATCATAGAATGTGTAGGTTCACGGACTCCCAGGACACCTGCCCTTTTTGTGGTCTTGTGGAGTCTGTGGACCATGCTTGTATAGGGTGTGATAGGCTGCACTCCTTTTTCAGTTATTTAAAAAACCTTTTATTAATGTTTTGTTTGCCTTTCAGCCCCACGCTCCTGATCTATGGACACCCGGTGTGGGAGGCGGTCGGGAAGGAGGAGGACCTCCTTGTGAACCTGCTCCTGGGCCTGGCCAAGTTGGCCATTAACAGGTCCAGGCAGCGGGTGATCGAGGGTGGAGTCCCGCCTGATTGTTTGTCCCTCTTCTGCGGCTACGTTTGCGGCTGGGTGTCCCTGGAGAGGGAGTACGCGGTGTCTGCCGGCACTCTCGAGGCCTTCCATGCTCAGTGGGCACCGTGGGGACTGGGGTGTTTTATTGACCCCTTTAATCACATTTTGGTTTAATGTTTGTAAATTTCCTTTAAACTTTGTCCTTGGTTTCAAAGCTGACCTGACCTAGGGGCTGTGCTTGATTTATCCCTTATTTTGTTAATTTAGTTTAATTGTTTTAACTCCAAAAGATTTGCACATACTTCTGTCACCTGACCTGTCTGGTTCCCTAATAGGAGATCAAGTATTGCATCCTCTCTCGTTGGTACCTCTATATATTGATTTAGAAAACTTTCCTGAACACATTTGACAAACTCCAAGCCATCCAGCCCTTTTACAGTATGGGACTCCCTGTCAATATGTGGAAAGTTAAAATCTCCTATCACAACTTTCTGTTTCTTACATCGGTCTGCTATCTCTCTACAGATTTGCTCCTCCAATTCTCTCTGACTATTGGGCGGTCTATAATAGTGTGGTCACACCTTTCCCATTCCTCAGCTCCACCCATATGGCCTCTGTAAATGAGCCCTCCGGGCTGTCCTGCTTATGCACAGCTGTGATATTTTCCCTGACTAGTAGTGCCACTCCTCCCCCTTTCATCCCTCCCTTTCTATCAGGTCTGAAATAACGGAACCCCGGAACATTGAGCTGCCAGTCCTGCCCCTCCTGCAACCAAGTCTCACTAATAGCAATAATGTCATAATCCCACGTGCCAATCCATGCCCTAAGCTCATCTGCCTTTCCAACAATACTCCTTGCATTGAAATAGATGCACCTGAGAACATTTCTATCACGTACAAACCTTTGATTTCCGTCTATACATGTATTCCTCACTTGACCTTTATCCTCCTCCACCTCACTATCTGCTCTAACACTCTGGCTCCCCTCCAGGAATTCCTCCTCTATGGTATTGTTACTAATTTGTTTTGCCTAATCAATATGCAGATTAAAGTCACCCATAATTACAATTGTTCCTTTATTGCATGCATCTCTAATTTCCTGTTTAATGTCATTCCCAACATCACCACTACAGTTTGGGGGTCTATATATAACACCCACGAATGTTTTTTGCCCCTTAGCTCTGCCCATACAGATTCCACATCGTCAGAGTTAATATCTTTCCTCACTATTGTGTTAATTTCCTCTTTAACCAGCAATGCAACTCCACTGCCTTTTCCTTTTTGTCTATCTTTCCTAAATACTGAATACCCCTGGATATTCAGTTCCCACCCCTGGTCACCCTGCAGCCAGGTCTAGGTAATCCCGACTATATCATACCTGTTTATATTTATTTGCATGGTTAATTCATCCACTTTATTGCCAATGCTCCTCGCGTTAAGGCACAAAGGCTTATCCTTTTAACATTACTTGTCCCGTTCCCACTATTTTTCACTGAGGCTCTGTTTGACTATTGCCCTTGATTTCTCTGGCTATCACTTTTCTTATTCCCCTTTCTGTCTTTTGCTCTACTTGTGGTCTACTTCTGCTCTTATTTCGTATGTTCGTATGTTCATAGGAGAGAGATGGGGTGGAGCAGGAGCAAGCTACATTGTAGAGGTGGAATAAAATAATTTTCAAAACAGGGTGGACATTGGGGAGAAACCTGATCTTAGGGAAAAGAATGATAGCAAGGTCATAGCACCACTGGAGCCAGCACTGTGGAAGCTGGAGTTCCGAAAATGCTCAGCACATCACTTCTGTTCACTTGCATCACAACCTGCAAGGCATGCCATGCTGGTGTGCCAGCACAGGCATTCCAAGGGTGCGTTGGAAGCTTTCACACTGAGCAGATTGTGACGTCAAGCAGTCTCTCAGGGTGATTTGACATGCATTCTGCCAATTTGGATTGATTATGTCCAGTTAACTCCATGTCCTAAACACTCCTAACTTAACATGCATTCAGCTTCTCACAGGACACACCTTCCTCTCCTCCCCAAAAGGACATGTCACCCAATTTGCAGGCGAATTGCTTTTGACTTACTTTTGTACCTACAAAGGTTATGGAAGTACTGTAGTGTGTTCTTAGAGGAGTTTTGATGACTTGGATAAAGTGAGTAAGCAGGACTTTGAAGGGCATGTTGCTGCCTCCTGACAATGGGTCAGAGAAGTTTTCTACCATCTGTACAGAAAGCCTGCTGGAGTTATGAGGAGTATGGTTGCAGTCTTCTTTGGACTGTAATACAACAGGGACATGGAGAACAGGCTGCAGAGAGGTGGAGTTATATGCCGAGGGAGAAGGAGGAGCACTGTCCAAGGATGGCCCTACCCACCATGGGTATTCAAGGAGCACTTCTCTCACCTCTATCACATCCAAGAACAACATGCAGAGCACCTATGACTCATGAAGAAAATGATCACTGAACTGTGTTAATTCCTTCAACTGGACCTACTGCCACACGGAAAGTGAAATAAAATACTGCCAATGACTGGCAGTCAACCTCGACAGAAGGCGACATAGCCAACATTCCCCAGTTCACCATCCATTGCATCAGGGAGGTGACAAAGGCCTTGTACACCAGGAAAGGGGACATCATAGTCTTCTCTTGTGGTTCAGAGAAGATTCACTGGACTGATTCCTGGGATGTCTTATGTGGAAAGGTTGGATAGGTTGGGCCTGTATCCACCTCAGTTTAGAATGATGAGGGGTGATCTGAATGAAACATATAAGATCCTGAGGGGAGTTGACAGGGTGGATGTTGAAAGGATATTTCCCCTTGTGGCAAAAGCTGAAAGGAGACACAGTTTAAAAATAAGGGACTTCCCATTTAAGATGAAGCTGAGGAAAGGTTTTCCCCAAAGAGGGTCGTGAGTCTGTGGAATTCTCTTCCCCGGAGAGTGGCAGAGGCTGAGTCATTGAATATTTTTAAGGCAGAGGTAGATAGCTACTTGACTAACAAGGGAGTCAAAGGGTGTAGGGAGTAAACAGGAAAGTGGAGTTGAGGTGACAATTAGACCAACCATGATCTTATCAAATGGCGGATCAGGCTTGAGAAACCGAATAGCCTACTCCTGCTCCTAATTTATATGTTTGTATGTTCTCTTCGAAGATGGAGGAGAAGCGGGCATATGGCTTTCCCTGGGTAGCAGTATTCTCAATGGCGCAGGAAGCCCTCGACTACAGAGCTCTGTGGCTTCCACACTTAAATGCTTGCTAGGACACAAGGGGAAGCCTCTCATAGACTCATAGGCATGTACAGCACAGAAGGAGGCCGTTCAGCCCATTGTGTCCACACTGGTAAACAAAGATCTGACTATACCAATCCTAGTTTCAAGCGCTTGGCCCATAGACCTGGAGGTGATGGCAATGCAAATGAAAATCTAAATACTTCTTAAATGTTACAAGAGTTTCTGACTCAAACACCCTTTCAGGCAGTGAATTGCAGACTCCCACCACCCTCTAGGTGAAAAAGTTTCTCTTCAACTCCCCTCTTAGCCTTCTACCTCTTACTTTAAATCTATGCTCCCTGGTTATTGAAAAAGTGCCTTCCTATCCACCTTATCTATGCTCCTCATAATCGTATACACCTTTATCAGGTCCCCTCTCAACCTTCGCTGCTCTAAGGAAAACAGCCTATCCAATCTTTCCTCATAGCTCAGACCCTCCAGCCCAGGCAGCATCCTGGTAAATCTCTTCTGCAGCCTCTCCAGAGCAATCACATCCTTCCTATAATGTGGTGACAGGAACTGCATGCAGTACTCCAGTTGTGGCCTAACCAGCGTTTTATACAGTTCTAGCATAACCTCCCTGCTCTTGTATTCTATGCCTCAGCTAATAAAGGCAAGAATCCCATATGTCTTCTTAATCATCTTATCTACCTGCCCTGCTACCTTCAGGGATCTGTGAATATGCACACCAAGGTCCCCCTGATCTTCAGTACTTTCCAGGGTCCTACCATTCATAATGTAATTTCTTGCCTTGTTAGCCCTCCCCAAGTGAATTACCTCACACTTTTCCAGGTTGAATTCCATTTGCTACTGCTCTGCCCACCTGACCAGTCTATTGATATCCTCCTGCAGTTTACGGCTATCTTCCTCACTATTTACAACCCTACCAATTTTCGTGTCATCTGTGAACTACTTGATCATACCCCCTACATTTAAGTCCAAATCATTTATGTACACCACAAACAGCAAGGGTCCCAGCATTGAGCCCTGCGGAACTCCACTGGAATCAGACTTCCAGTCACAGAAACATCCCTCTCCTGTCACCCTCTGCTTCCTGCCTCTTAGCCAATTTTGGATCCAACGTGCCACTTTGCCTTGGATCCCATGGGCTCTTACTTTCTTGATCAGTCTGCCATGAGGGACCTTATGAAAAGCCTTGCAAAAGTCCATGTAGACAACATCAAATGCATTATCCTCATCAACAGTCCTGGTTAACTCCTCAAAATATTCGATCAAGTTTGTCAAATATGACCTTCCCTTAACAAATCCATGCTGACTATCCCTGATTAATCTGTGTATCTCCAAGTTCAGATATATTCTGTCCCTCAGAACTCTTTCTAGTAACTTCCCCACCACCAAGGTTAGACTGACTGGCCTGTAATTTCCTGGTTTGTCCTTTCCTCCCTTTTTTAACAATGGGACAATGTTAGCAGTCCCCCAGTACTCTGGCACCTCACCTGTGGCCAAAGAGGATTTGAAAATTACTGCCAGGGCCCCTGACATCTCTTCCCTTGCCTCCCTCAACAACATAGGACACATCTCATGTGGGCCTGAGGATTTATCCACTTTTGAGGCCACTAAACCCATTAGTACCTCCTCTCTCTATGTTAATTTCCTCTAATATTTCACAGTCCTCCACCCTGATATCTATACCTGTGTCGTCCTTTAACATTGTGAAGACCAACACAAAGTATTCATTGAGGGCTCTACCCACGTCTTCCGGGTCTACACACAGATTATCTCTATGGTCCCTAATTGGCCCTATTCTTTCCCTAGTTATACTCTTGCTCATTATATATTTAAAAAACCCCTTTGGGTTTTCCTTTATTCTACCCACCAATGCTTTCACATGCATTCTCTTATGTTTCCTAATTTCCGCTTTAAGTTCCCCCTGCATTTTTTATACTCCTCTAGCGACTCTGCCGTAGTGAGCCCTGGGTATCTGCTATAAGTTTCTCTTTTCTCCTTAATCCTAACCTTTGTGTCCCTTGACATCCGGGGTCTCCGGACTTGGTCTCCCCCTTTGTCTTTATGGGAACATATTTTCCTTGTACTCTCGCTATTTCCTCCTTCAATGCCTCCCACTGCTCTGACACAGTTTTATCTGCAAGTAGCTGCTCCCAATCTACTTGGGCCAAATCATATCTCAATGTTAATAAAATTAGCCTTTCCCTGGTTTAGAATTTTTATTCCCGGTCCAACCTTATCCTTTTCCATAAATATCCTAAATTTAACTGAGTCATGGTCACTATCTCCAAAATGCTCCCCTACTGATAAGCCTGCCATCTGCCCAGGCTCATTTCTGAATATTAGGTCCAGAACTACCCTGCCCCTTGTTGGGCTTTCTAAGTACTGGTTAAAAAAGTTCTCCTGGATGCAACTTAAGAATTTTACTCCCTCCCTTGCCCACTAAAACTATCCCAGTTAATATTTGGGCAGTTAAAACCCCCTACTATTACTGCCTCATTACTCTTACAGGTCTCTGAAATTTGATTACATATTTGATCCTCTATCTCTCCCTGACTGTTTGGGGGCCTATAGTGCACACCCAACAGCATGTTTGCCCCTTTTGTGCTTTTTTACTTCTACCCATATTGTCTCATTTGATGATCCTTCCAAGATATCATCCCTCCTCACTGCTATAATTGATCACTATTGCGACCCCCTCCCCCCACCACTTCTACCCCCTCTATATCTTGCCTGAATAGTCTATAACCAAGAATGTTGAGCTCCCAATCCTGCCCTTCTTTTAGCCAAGTCTTGTAGCTATAGACTTGTCCCTATCTGTGCCCTCAGCTTGTCTGTCTTATTCCTCAAGCTCCTTGCATTAAAATATATTCCATTTAGCCTTGCTAAATTCGCTTCTTCCTTATCTAGTCTATGTTCCTCTGCCTTCCAGACTCACTTATTAGTGTTTTAACTTCTAATTTCATCTCAGCTTCTCTCCCCTCTGACCAACCCCTGCCGATTTAGTTTAAATCTGCCCCAACAGCATTAGCAAACCTCCCCGTGAGGATGTTGGTCACTTTCCCGTTCAGATATAACCATCCAACTTGTACAGGTCCCACCTACCCCAGAAATGGTCCCAATGCCCCAGGAATCTAAAGCCCTCCCTCCTGCACCATCTCTCCAGCCACGCATTCATTTGTTCTATCCTTCTGTTCCTATACTCACTACTTTCAATTTCCTACCTAACTCCCTAAAATCTGCTTGCAGGACTTCATTTTCCTTTCTTCCTATGTCATTTGTACCAACATGGACCACAACCTCTGGCTGTTCACCCTCCACCTTCAGAATGCCCTGCGGCTGTTCAGTGACATCATTGACCTTGGCACCTGGGATGCAACACACCATCCTGGAGTTACAACTACGGCCGCAGAAGCACCTGTCTACTCCCCTCACTAATGAATCCCTTACCACTATTGGGTTACACATTGGGTCACACACTGTTACACATGGTTCATGACTCCCTCTGCCACCCAACTACATGAGGTCAATGTTGCTACACCAAACACAAACAGTCACAAAAAAACATCATGGAGCAGTCCATCAGCAATCTCAAGCAAGAGTTTCGCTGCCTGGACCACTCAGAGGGAACCCTCCAGTGCTCACCACTGTGGTTGTCCAAGTTCATGGTGATCTGCTGCATCCTCCACAATATCACTATCATGAGGATTCAACACCTGCTACCAGGCTTCTAGATGCCACTGTGAGAGGAGGAGAAGAGACAGTGAAGCATCTGGGACCCCTTCACTGTGAAAGGGCTTTCCTGACTGGCTACTGTGACTCAGATACCCCTAATCCCATTATAACCATTGTTCCACAATTTCCTACCTTACAATCCACTCGCCATGTCCCATCACAATGGACTCTTGGTCAAAATTATGAAATAAAACCTATTCCATTTACAACTTTATTCAATAACAGATCCAATGATACATATATGTAAAACTGAATCATCCACAACTGTGCATCTCCTTAGTGCCTGTCTTGCAGGGCGCCTTTGCCTGGCATAGTGCTCCTATCCAGCATGGCTGATCGAAGATTGCTGGAGGATGGATTGTTGGAGGATGGATTGCACTGAGAAGAGCATTAAGATCTGCAGCCATATGGGAGCAATCTGAGCCTGCATGGACCTCATGACCTCAGTCTGAGCTCTCACTGCAGCACTGAGAGGTTGGGTGGCTTCTGCCCTTACTGCAGTGGAAACTGAGACAGGGGCCACCAGATGCTGCAATCATGGAGTTAGCCAGCACTTCCACTCTGTAAATGATGGGCTCCATGTGATGGCCTGTACCACATTGGAGCTGAACACAACCAATGGAACACCACCTCCTCTAGAAACTTCAGAAACAACGAATGGAATACCATCTCCTGAGGCTTCAGACACAATCAATGGAAAACCATCTCACAAGGTTTCAGACACTACCAATGGAACACCATCTCTCAAGGCTTCAGGCACAACCAATGGAACACCATCTCCTCCCAAGATTTCAGAAATGACCAATGGAACACCATCTCCTCCCAAGTGCTCAAGTGATGCATGCATGCCTGTCTCTCTCCGGTTCTGGTCTGCTCTGTCCTTTTACATGGCTCGCCTCGTCCTGCAGGAGGGAAGGAGGAATTACACTGATTTATTTGGGTGAGGTGCCTGCCATGAATGAATAGCTGGAGTTATCTGGAAGCACTGAGAGCTGGCTCCGAGGCTGCCAGTATTGAAAGGTGCATGAGGGTGAGGTGGAATATCTGGATAATAGGTCGGATTCCTGATTGCTGGAGATTGCTGCTGGGTGAGTGATGGGGGTGTGGTGCATTGAGCAGTATGAGAAGCTGGTGGTGTGGTAGTTAGGAGATGTCATAGAAAGATGCATTCACTGGCCTTAGCCACCAGTGTGAAGTCATTGAACTCTTTGTGACACGGCTGCCAGGTCCTTGGGCAAGACTACAGGAATAGACTTCCCTGGTGATCTACTCCTATTCCCTTCTCAGACTTTGCCTTGTAGGCCTCCTAACCTCCTGCAGAAGCATTGCTTCTCTCCTCCCATTAGTGCACCTTGTGCACTAATGCCTCCAGCGTCACATTTAAAAACTAGGGAGCCCTCTCTCTTGGCTGTCATTTGGGGAAATTCTCCTTGTAGCCAATTCCTCCACAGTCAGCAGCCGCTTCCTTTTAATGAGCCCAGCTTCCCTTCAAGAAGGTCAGGCTGCCTTTAAGAAGAGCAGGCTAGTTGGAACACATGCTAGCCACACACACTACTGCCCAGCTCCCCACACCCCTGCTTCAGCCAAAAAGCAGTGTAGCTCAATAAAATTATTCAACTGAGGAGGCAGTGCAACGTTTACATGCTGCCTGCATTCAATAGGACCTGGTGTGGGTTCATAACAAATTGTGATCCACACACCCAAAAACAGGAGTATTCAAATACTTCCCCCCAGGATTCCACACACCTTGACTCAGCTTGACATGGCATCAGGGGGACATGAAAAGTCAATTGACTCAAGGCTAGAGCTTTAGAGGGAATAATAGAGCTGAGAATAGCCTTACGTTTTGATTGTCAATTGGAGGAAATTTTGGCCCATCCAGGTCATGAAATCCATTAGGCAATTTAAGAGTCTGGGAATCACCTATGAATCAGGCAGCGAGGTAAAGTTGGATGCTATCAGGATACATGTTTCCTTTAAACTTTGTTCTTGGTTTACAGCTGACCTGAATTAGGGGCTGTGCCTGATTTATCCCAATTTTGTTGATTTGGTTTTCATTTAAAAGATTATCAGGATACATATAGCAGCTAACACCAGCTTCCAGTTAACATACTGTTACATAGTGCTGAAAACACAAAAGTGTATTTAATGTGAAAAACATTTTGGCTAAAATATCAGAAAAATGAATGAGTTACAGAATAAAACTAATAAAACTCAGCTGCAAGAGTCTCAAAATAAATACCACATTCATGCTGATTGCCCACTAGTTCTAGTAAAGACACCACAGCAAATATAAACTGACTCCAATTCTGCTGCAGTTTACTTTCGGCCATCAAGATATCTTGACACTGATCATGACCCTTGTTGCGTTTTTAGATCAGAGCATCAACAGCAGCATAAATTAATGGGCCTGAAATTCCACGGAGTGGCAGTCTGAGACGGATTGCTGCTCCGCTCCCACATTCTTACCCGGAAATCTTCTCAAACCTTTCTAGCCCGACCTTCTGACTCAGGCCAGGCGAGAACTGAGCAGGGCAGCGTGCTGCTGAGGCCTTCAGTCAAGCACTGCAGAATCAGATGAAAGGTGATCACGCCCCTCTTTTTTACTCCACTGGCTGCCATAAATCAAGTAAATTTAAAGGTTTTTTTCATTTGTTCACGGGATGTGGGCATCACTGGCTAGGCCAGCATTTGCTGCCATCCTTACTTGCCCTTGAGAAGGTGATGGTGAGCTGTCTTCTTGAACCGCTGCAGTCCATGTGGTGTAGGTACACCCACAGTGCTGTTAGGAAGGGTGTTCCAGGATTTTGACCCAGCGACAGTGAAGGAACAACAATATATTTCCAAGTCAGGATGATGAGTGACTTGGAGGGGAACTTCCAGGTGGTGGTGTTCCCGTGCATCTGCTGCCCTTGTCCTTCTAGGTGGTAGTGATCGTGGATTTGGAAGGTGCTGACTAAGGAGGTTTGTTGAGTTCCTGCAGTGCATCTGTAGATGGCACACACTGCTGCCACTGTCCTTTGGTTGTGGAGGGAGTGAATGTTTGTGGAAGGGGTGCCAATCAAGCAGACTGCTTTGCCTTGGATGGTGTCAAGCTTGTTGAGTGTTGTTGGAACTGCGCTCATCCAGGCAAGTAGAGAGCATTCCATCACAGTCTTGACTTGTGCCATGTAGATGGTGTACAAGCTTTGGGGAGTCAGGAGATGAGTTACTCGTCACAGGATTCCTAGCCTCTGAACCTGCTCTTGTAGCCATAGTATTTATATGCCTCATCCAGCTCAATTTCAGGTCAATGGTAACCCCCAGGATGTTGATAGTGGGGGATTGAGTGATGGTAATGCCATTGAATGTCAAGGGGTGATGGTTAGATTCTCTCTTGTTGGAGATGGTCATTGCCTGGCACTTGTGTGGTGCAAATGTTACTTGCCACTTGTCAGCCCAAGCCTGGATATTGTCCAGGTCTTGCTACATTTGGTCATGGACTATTTCAGTGTCTGAGGAGTCAAGAATGGTGCTGAACATTATGGATTCATCAGTGAACATCCCCAGTGAAGCAGCTGAAGATGGTTGGGCCTAGATTCAGCCACTTTCAAACCAGGGAGAAAGAAGGTTTGACAGGTAAATGTTTAGATTTGCAGGGTGAGCAGTGGTCAGGCAGTTGGGGGTGGTGGGGTCAGGTAGACGCAGGGGAGTTCGGGCAGTCAGGGGCAGCCGGGAAGTTGGGAGGTGGGGTGGGGCCAGGCAGTCGGGGAGGTCAGGCAGTCCAAGGTGGGGAGATGGTCGGACAGTTGGTGATGGGAGTTCGGATAGCTGGGGGGGGGTGTCGGACAGTCAGGCGGGGGTTGGACAGTGGGGGGGGCGTCGGACTGTTGGAAGGGGTGTCGGAGTAGGGGTCAACAGTCAGGGGAGTTTGGACAGACAGGAGGGTTTTGGACAGTCGGAGAGGTGTCGGAGAGTTGGGAGGAATTGGACAGTCAGAAGTGGGGTCAGACAGTCTGGGGCGAGTTCGGACAGTTGGGTGAGAGGTCGTTCGGACAGACTTGGGGGAGGTTGGACTGTCGGGAAGGGTTTGGAGAGTCAGGCAGCGGAAGCCAGACAGTCTGGAGGGGGCTAGTCAGACATTTATGGGGGGTAGTCGGACAGTCGGTGGCATGGGGGGCCGGGTCGGGCCTGGGGGTAGTAGTTGGGAGATGGAAGAGTCCCATGGATGTTTGGGGCTTGGGGGAGCCCCGTGGTAATGGGGGGTGGGGGCAGCTTGGAGTGAGTCCCATGGGGGCGCAGATTCCTGTGGGAGGGTGCGGAGTCCTATGGTGGTGTGGGTAGTCGGGTTGTGGGGCAAACCCCTTGGGGGTTTGGGAGGGTGGGAGGAGACCCTTCGTAGGAGTGGAGACCCGTGGGGGCGGTAGATGCGAGGGGTGGGAGGAGTCCCCTGGGGGTGCAGAGTTTGGGGGGAGTCTCGTGGTGGGGGTGAAGATCTGTGAGGGATGAGGGGGGTTAATCAGGAGGTGGGGGTTCCCTGGAGGTGGTCAGGGGTGGGAGGAGCCCATTGGGCATTTGAGGGGGTGGGGGTGTGGATAGTCCCACTGTGGGGGTAGGTCTGTGGATGTATAATAGTACCCAGAAACTAGAAGAGGTTTTCATTCTTCTAATCTTTTCTGGGTAACTATTGATGTTAAACAGTTGGAATCATCTGAAGTTTGTGATTTAAATTATATTTTTGGATGTTTCGCAGTGCAGGGCAATTGTTCATCAAAAGTTTGCACTTCCTAGGCAATTACCCTGCAATCTTTACCTCGGAACTTCTGGGGAGTGGTGGGAAGGGGTATGGTTCCCCAGCACATCTTTGGGGTACCTCCCCCCTCCCCATTACACTGCCCTGGAGCTCAGAAGTTAAGGCAAAATATCTTTTCAACAGCAGTGCCGTCTTCATCAACAAACTGTGGGACAATGTGTCACCCTCTAGCTTTTTGCTGGCCTGGGGATTTCTTAAGTGTTGCAAGTAGGTAATGTCATTTTCCAATTTCAACAGGAAGAAAATTGACTGTTGATTAATGTGTTATTTCCTAGACCGCATCTAGGCTGCTGTTATCATTGAATCATAGAAACCTAGAATGGTTAGGGCACAGGCCTCCAGATAACCTCCTCCTGTGCCCTAACCATTCTAGGTTTCTATGATTCAATGATAACAGCAGCCTAGATGCGGTCTAGGAAATAACTGTTGCCATTGGTTGAACAACCCAGAACTAGAGGACACTGATTTAAGATGATTGGCTGAAGAAGCAACAGCGACATGAGGAAAAATGTTTTTATGCAGCGCATAGTTCAGGTCTGGATTCAACTGAGGCTTTCAAAACAGAATTGGATAATTATTTGAAGAGAAAAAATATGTAGGGTTACGGGGAAAAGGTGAGACAGTGGCTCTTGGTGAGTTGCTCCTCATGTCGCTGTTGCTTCTTCAGCCAATCATCTTAAATCAGTGTCCTCTAGTTCTGGGTTGTTCAACCAATGGCAACAGTTTCTCGCTATCTACTCTGTTCTGACCCCTCATGATTTTGACCACCTCTATCAAATCTCTTCTCAACCGTAAAATAAAAGCAAAAGATTTGAATTAAAAACAGAAATTGCTGGAAAAAACTCAGAAAGCCTGGCAACATCTGTGGAGAGAAAAGAATCCGAAGATTTCTGAAGAAGAATCATATTGGACAGAATATTTTGACTCTGTTTCTCTCTCCACAGATGCTGCTGGACCTGCTGAGTTTACCTTTGTATTTTCATTTCTCCTCTCAATCTTTTCCTCTCAAAGCAGAACAGAAGTTCCTCATCCCTGGAATCATTCTTGTGAATCTTAATTGTGCCCTCTCCAAAGCCTTTATGTCCCTCCTAAATTGTGGTGCACAGAGCTGGGCACACAATACTCCAGTTGAGAGATAACCAGTGTTTTATACGTGCATGCATACATATGGCTGCGAACACTCAGTTCCTTGGAGCAAGGATGAATACAAGCTCATGTCTGTTCACAATCTGAACTGTGTGATATAAATAGGTGCTGAGTGGAAACTGCAGGATTTCTCAATAGGTGAGGGAGTTATTTATGGGTGTTCCCTTGGAGATTGGCAGCAGGGGTCATGGATGACAATTTGTGAGCAGGTTGCATGCATGCCCTTGTTACAATCGGTCCCCAGGCGAGGTCTCCCAATTTATTATGATCCTGGATGAGATACCCCAAATTGTTAACTTCCTGAATGGGACCCCAATTTTGGAATGTTCCCAGGTGAGGAGGAATGAGCTGGTTCCCTTTCATTATTCAACCCCTTCAGTTGGTCACAGCAAGGTTTAATTTAAAAGGGATCCATTCCCTCATGGATACCTTTTCCTAGTCCAAATATATTTATGCTTTAGGAGCCAATTTAACCAGACTTTCCTGAGTCAAAGAAAGAGTAAGTTTCTTAGTTACAAAAACCCGAATAAAAATAATAAAGACACATTGCACATACAAGCAGATCAGAAATTAGAAGCTGAGTCCAAAAATAAAAGTTAAGAAAGATATATGAACCAGTCTTTGGTTTATCCTTGAGGAGTAGATGGCGAAATGTTGTGACCATTAAGTTGGGTGATTCTGGTAGAGCTGACTTTGGCAGTTGAGCAGTTAGTTTGGAGACACTTGATTCTGCAGGTTAGCTGAAGGAGTTGTCCTGTTTCCTTTCTGACTGTGGGTTTGCTGCCTTGGCTCCAGCCAGAGAGAAAGGAGATGGAGACTTTTACCTGCAAGCTGCAGGGATGTCTAGTTGATGTTCTTCTGCTGTGACCTTCCCAGCACACACTAGCACACCAGAACTAGAACACACAAACTAGGTTTGCAGCTGGTTCTTTAATCAATTTCCTTGTGTATTCCTGGAAGGGAAAAAACAAACATGTCTTTCACCCAGAATCTGCTTTCCTTCAACTCAGACCATTTCCATATTCTGAGATATAACTCAACAGGAGATGGTTTCTGTTGAGATATGATAATCAGTTCCCATTGTCTCCACAACCACAGGAGATTAAAGTTCAGACTTTTGCATTGCCTGTCACCCTTTCAAATGTCTCTGTCTCAAGTAGGCCCTGATACCTTGTTCTCTCTGGACTAGTCAGTCAAATATAATCCACATAGGAATTTCCCATAAAGTGGTTATTTTACATTCTCAGCCAACTTTTACTTGTATGTCCTTTTTTCAAAGAAGATATTTTCTTTTAAAAAGTTCAAAATGCCTTTAAGTAATTCGGGGCTGTGGTCCACTGTCATGACACCCTGACACACCAACGAACAGGAAATAAAAATATAAAATAGAAGGGGTGAATGTGCATAAAATACCTCAATCAAAGCACGTGTTAAAAAGTCACATTACTGCCCATATTTACAAATCAGCTTCACGCCTAACCTATTGTGACTTGGGAATGAGAAACGGAGTTGGACTTGAAATGACCTTAGATTTAGCTGTTTGTCAAATAATGTGGGTGATGAGTAGGATTTGATCTTAGCTGCAAATGAACATGGTTTGATATGAGAAATGGCTCAATTTAAAATGGGATTTGATTTTAAAGATCCACCCCGACATTACGGCATGATTGCCAAAATGACTACAGTATGAACTATAATGAACAATCAAAATGTTATTTTTTAAATGGAATACTAGCTATTCCTATTCTGATCATGGAACTGGGCCAGGACAGAGAACTGCAGCTGCACTTGACTCAGCTCCCTGTTGCTTGACCCTACTTTCCTTTGGGATGTGCCTCCAAAAGTAGATTCAAAAGTAATTCTGTTACTGTGTGTGGCTGTCTTTGAGTAGGGATTGGAGATACTGGCTATTTAAGTGACCACTGTAGTGATTGTTATTCTGAAACTTCTTTAAGAAAAATAAATAAATAGTGCATTAAGCAAGGTTTTAAGATTGTTCACCAAAACCCAAAGGCATATTTATATGTGGAAAATACTTTAAAGTTCACTTTACTGCTTAATATAATTTAGCAAGCGGGCCTTAAGAAATCTGATAGCGATTGGAATCCTATGGGACTTCTTTTTAAAAATTACCAAAAATATCATGGTGCACAGGAATTTAGTCAGAGAAGGGAAGATGAGGGTGTATTGACAAAATAAATTGATGGAGTCAGCATGATCTATGTTCTGTTACTCATTCACTAAAGAACAATGATGCCTCTTTTTTTCACTAAATACTTCCTATTACTTACGATACAATTTTTCTGCTATGATCCATTTTGTTCTATACATGTAACAAATTTAAGTTAATTACTAATGCTTCCACTTATACACAAACTGCAACTATTAATCTGATTCTGAGCAACTTAAAGCATGTTCTCTTAGGTGTACAGCATTTATAGTACCACATAGTTCATTTTAATTCCATAAATCCAAAATCAGGGTATGACGATATCCTGCCATTCTCTGCTTCTTGGAAACATAGGTGATCCATCCAAAGCTGACAATGGTGTCAGACCTACTCCCAATTTAGGCTGTGTCAATGCCAGCAGCATGCTGGTAGAAATCTATAGTCAGAGAGAGTGTAAAACGTTGATAGAAGGACAGGTTTCTAATTACAAGGCTATCTCCAGGCACGCATTCAAAACTGCATGATAGTAGACTTGCAAATATAGGCTGGATGCAGAAAGATGACATTGTTTACAACTGTTATATTTAGAAAGTGGCAGAAATAAGTGGGCAGGAGTAAAATCTATGGCTTGTCGCATAACAGTTAAAGAGGTACCAACATCATGACATGTCTAGTAAGTCTTTTCATTCATGAATGCACTCGTGAAGTAAATTGTGTTTTTTGGCATTATTTTCAAATGTTTACATGTGGCATAATAATAATTAAAAGTTAGCTATGGGTCTTCTGCCTTTCCAAACAAAATATTTTCCCTTTTTAAAAAAAATCCCAGTCTTGAAAATTATGTGTTCATGAAGAATTTTTGTTATGTGAACTTCGAAAATATTGTCAATACACTAACTACTGTAAGTCTGTAATTAGAGCAGAACTAGAATTCCCTGACATGGTATTTGCCTTAAATTGTGGGCATTTATTCCACGTAAACAGATGGCGCAGAGAGAATCAGCATTGGCCTCTCTATTTATAAGGGCCCGAATTGAATCAATTTTCTAACAAGTTGGCTTCAACATGGCATTGGAAATGAAATAAATAAACATATATAGAGTACATTTTAATTCAGAAAGCAGTAAACTCACAGCGGACCCAAACTGACAAAGATATACACTCTCAATACTATCTATACTATTCAAATTTTGTCATGAGCTGAATGGTGTGTGATATCGCACTTGTGAACCAATTGGTTTGTCAGAACCATGTGACTGTGACATCCCTCCCCCACCCCCCCACCCCCACCGTCATTAAGATTGAAAACTCCGCTTTAAATAACAGAAAATGCTGGAAATGTTTCCTTCTCTGTCTCCATTTCTCGGAATCTTCGCCTTGTTAGGCAATCCATCAAGATCAAGGATGACTTGCTTTCATTCCATTTCAATGGGTTCTGAGATGGCTGATAAGTCCAATGCATGATCCGCAGACTCTGTAGGTGGTGCTTGAAGAGTTGGTAAGGTGAGTTGTTTGGAGGTTTGTGCCCTCCCTCCGGTGCCATGACTTCACCTCTGCACATTCCAGATGAAGTCTCTCGATGTATTCAGTGCCCTCCCAAATGAATCTTCTCTATTTTGGTTGGTCACAAGCTAGGGTCTATCAATACTCCACAGGTATGTTTGACCTCTTCAGGGATGCTTTGATGACATCCCTAAAGCGTTTCCACTGTCCTCCTGGGAGTTCAGAATAGAGCAATTGCCTCAGAAGTCTGGTGTCAGGCATACAAATGGTATGTCCCAAACAGTGGAGCTAGTTTTGAATGATTAGCACCTCAATGCTGGGCAAGTTAGCTTGGGAGAAGATGCTGCTGTTGGACTGTCTTTCTTGCCACTGAATTTGGAGGATCTTGTAAAGGCACTGCTAATGGCACTCCTCCAATGCTTTGAGGTGCCTGTTATAGGCTGTCCAAGTCTCTGAAGCATATAGGAGCCTGGGGATCACTGCTGCCCAATAAATTGATGGGCAGAATTTTCTCCCTGTCAGGGGGGGTTGTGCGGGCACGTTTGTGGGTGGGAGGGTTCCCGATCGGTGCCCCCAGTTGGGGGCATGCCACCATTTTACATGGGCAGGCCAATTAAGTCCCGCCCAGTGTGACATCCCCCCTGAAGCGTTGTGCGCTCCATGTGCAGGCGAGGGAGGCTTCCCTGAGCAGGTCTGTGCGCTCTTTCACGCATGCGCAAAAGAGCCCACAGATCTCCCTGAAACAAAATGCTGCCTCAGGGAGATTGCTTCAACATTAAAAACTGTGCTGAATGGAGAAAAAAAAATTATTGACATGTCCCCTCATGTGACACTGTCAAATAAGCTGGGATATGTCAATTACTTGAATGTTAAAACTTAATGAACATTTTTAAAACCCTCATGAAACCTCATCCATCCCATGGATGAGGTTTCATGTTTTTCAGAAACCCGCCTGGGCTCCCGGCCTGCTCACCAACCTTAAGGTTGGACAGGCAGCCCTGACAACGACCTCAATTCAGTAATTAACAGGCCTTAATAGGCTTTTGACAGTTTGGTGGGCACGCAGCCAATGCAGCTGCATGCCCGCCGAACTGAAAATCTAAATGATGCGGGGTGACATCGGGTCGCAAGCCCGACATTACCCTGCGTCATTTTACACGTCAGTGTGCGGGTCCCACCCCAACTCACCGACTGGGAAATTCTGCCCGATATCCACTTTCAGATTTCCAACGTTTTCTGTTTTTATTGCAGAATTTTAGCATCCTAAGTATTTTACTTTTGTATTCCATTATAATTGGTTGCTGATGAGCACATACTTATGAAGAACTAATCATAAATAAGAACTTTTCAGAACAAACATGGAAAGAAAAGAACTTGAATTTTTTAAGAGCCATTCACATCCTCAGGATATGCTAAAACACTTTGCACCAATGAATTATCATTGCTGTATAATAACTGATTGTAGGCAAATATATATGACAAAGTCCCATAAATATTAAATGAAATGAATGATCAGTTAATCCGTTTCTGGTGTCAAGAGTTAAGGGAGAAATGTTGGCAAAGACACTAGACCTCCCTGTAGTTCTTTGAAATGCTCTGTGTGTTTTTTTTAAGCCACCTGAGCTGACCGATGGGGCTTCAGTTTAGCATTTCATCTTCCACAATGCAGCATGCTCTCAGGACTATATTTGAAGCGTCAGCCTTGATTATGTGTTCAAATTGCAGACTGAGATGGATGTGAGATCATAGCTTTATTTTAAACTTATTGTTGTTGAAAAAAGGGATCTGAAAGAATGCCTGCCTGTTAGAGCAAATTCTGGTGGGGAAACTGTAGTGGGAAGGAGTGCAAATGGGAGATAACAGTGAAAGGATATAAACTGTTTAGAGGAGATGGCTGTAGGTATTGGGATAGAGGAATCTCATTGTATATAAAGGGTAGCAGAAAGGTACAGGAAAGGCAGGATATTAGAGGTCTCAGGAGACTGAGTGACTCTGGATGCAGTTAAATGAAGGAAACAGAAAGAAAATACCAGTGGGAACCTACTACAGACAGATCTGAATAAATAGCTGATGTTAATCAAATATTTCACTGGGAAATAAGGAAAGCACCAACAAAGGTAACGGTTTAATAATGGGGAATTGTCGCTACCTGTAAATTCAAGGATATTTTGAGTAGTACTAGTAATAAAAAGAGTATGGAATTCTGTGCACACTAAGAAATAGTTACATTAATCAACTTGACATAAATGGAGCATGATAGCAGGAACTGAGTTGGGGAGCAACTGGGAAATAGTGATCATAGGGTCATACATTTCAGAATAAACAAAAGAAAATAGCAGTATTAATCATTAAACTTTATGAAGGCAGGTTTTAGGAATGTGTGCACACAAGTAGATGAAAAATAGGACAAAACTAATAAAGAATGAAACAATCTTAAAAAGCGAATTGAAAGGGAATTGGGAGAAGGCAAAAGCCGGAGTTGTAAACGGAATAATGGATGAAAACAGCCATGGTAGACATCAGGAAGTAGTAAAAGCTATTAGAGATAAAGTAACAGCATTCCAGCATAATGTTATCTGTTGTCAAAATCAGGAAAAACTATGAGTGGGTGGGGAGACTGGATGAGGCCCAAAATTGATGCAGGGTTCATAATGTGTGGTTAACTTTGTGCTCCTAACTTAAATGATTGTAGCATGCAGCCCAGCAATAAATGTTCTGCTGAATGGTTGCATGTCTCAGTCTCCCTGGCTACAGGAGTGGTGCCAAAGGATTGGAGGACTGCCAATGTTTTACCACTGTTTAAAAAGGGAGAAAGGGATAATCCAAGTAATTACAGGCCAGTTATCTTAAATTCAGTCATAGGCAAATTATTGGAATCAATTCTGAGGGACAGCATTCATTTAGAAAGGCATAGATTAATCAAGGAAAGTAGGCATGTATTTGTTAAGGGGAGGTCATGTCTGACTAACTTTAAATTTTTTGAGGAGGTGACAAGTACGATTGGTGAGGGCAGTGCAATGGATGTGCTGTACATGGATTTTAGCAAGTTCTTTGACAAGGTCCCACATGACAAGCTGGCCAAAAAACTAAAAGTCCTTGAGATCCAAGGGAGAGTGCCAAATTGGATCCAAAACTGGTTTAGCCACAAGAAGCAAATAGGAATGGTTGGCAGGTGTTTTTGCCGATGGAAAGTTATTACTGGTGAGGTTCTGCAGGGCTCAGTACTTGGTTTCTTGCTTTTTTATAGTTCATATCAATGACTTAGACTCAAATGTAGGGGGACCAGTAAAGAAGTTTGCAGATGAAACAAAAACCAGCATGTCACTGAGAGTGAGGAGGAAAGCTTAAGACTGGAAGATGATATGGGTGGTCTGTACAGCTGCGTAGAAAAGTGGAAAATGGAATTCAATTCACTGAAGTGTCAGGTAATACATTTTTAGATGTGCAGCAAGGCAAAGGAATACGCAATAAATGGGAGGATACTAAGCAGTGTGGAGGAACAGAGGGACTTTACAGTGTAAGTCTACAGATCCTTAATGGTAGCAGGACAGGTACATAAGGTGATTAAGAAGGCATATGGCATGTTTTCCTTTATTAGCTGAGGCATAAAATATAAGAGCAGGGAGATTATGCTAGAACTGTATAATCATTAGTTAGGCTACAGCATGAGTGCTGCATACAGTTCTGGTCACCACGTTACAGGAAAGATGTGACTGCATTAGAGAGGGTACAGAGGATATTTACAAGGATGTTGCCAGGACTGGATAATTTTAGCTTTGAGGAAAAGTTATGTAGGCTGGGGTTGTTTTCCTTGGAACGGAGAAAGCTGAGGGGTAACTTAATTGAGGTGTATAAAATTATGAGGTGTCTAGATAGGCTAAATAGGAACAACATATTTACTTTAGTGGTGGTGTCAAAAACAAGGGTGCATAGATTTAAAATAATTATTAGGAGGATTAGAGGGAAGATGAGAAAACATTTTTCACCCAGAGGGCAGTTAACACTTGGAACTCACTGCCTGAATAGGTGGTAGAGGAGAAACTCTCACCATATTTAAAAAGCACTGGGATATTTACTTGAAGAATCCACTTACAGGGCTATGGACCATCTGCAGGAAGGCAGGATCAGGCTCAGTAGCTCTTCATCAATCAGCAGGGACACACTGGGCCTACTTCTGTGTCATAAATTTTCTATGATTTCTATGGGGGGCTGTTTTGCAGCACCCCCAGTGAGCATGTTGTCGGTGGGGCAGCGGAATGGCAGTTAAAATATTTTGGTTGGGTAGCCCACGGCCTTCCCACCCACCCAGTCCCCACAATATGAAGGATGGGTAACAATGACACCGCCAAAGGTTCCCACTAGTTCCCCCATCCATAGGCCTATTGAGGCCTCAATACACCTGCACTGGTATAATACACTGAGATGTGAAAATCAGGCAAGAATGGGAAAGCTGTTTTATACACCAAAGTTGCCTAAACAACAGGAAGGAAGTTGGAGGTGGAGTACATCCCCTGGAAGGTGCCCTGCGCTCATCGGGTGCAGTCCCACAAAATTGTATCCCTTTTTTGTGGCTTTCAAATCCCTCTTTCCCATCCTCCTCGTCCCCTTCTCTAGGGTTCCCAATCCCTCCTTGCCCAAAAAGGCCCAACTTGCCCATCTCTAGGATTCATGTGATTGGCTGGCAACTATCGAGGGCGGGCCTTCCTTCCACTGAGGGGTGGAAGTCCGGCCCTCAACTTGTTAAGGCTGCCTGCAGATTAATATCACTGTGGGGCAGCCTTTTTTAAAGTCAGTTAGTTTGCAAACAGCTTTTCTTCCGGAGAGGTGGGAAGCGGTACACTCCCTGAAACCCCCGAAAAGTTCAGCCCTATGATTTAGTAGGGGCTCCAAATTCACATGAGGCTAGCACCACCTAAAGCAAGCCTGTACAACTTCAAACCAACCTGCACCTCTGTAGAACATGCTGGAATTGGCTGGGGAGGTGTCTCTGAGCAGAAAGAAGAGTACAAATAGTATGACAGAGCAGTGCGGGTTCTCCAAGGTTCTCTGATATGCCACCGCAGGCCTTGATATAGTAGAGGAGCCAGGAGACAGGGGCTAGGAGTCCTCCAGACAGACACTGAGAAGCTAGTGGGAGCAGATAGGCATCACTGTCAAAGCAGGCAGTGTAGCCCTGAGGGCCTGGAAGCAGTGCAGGAGGAAATTTAATGACTTACATAAGTTGGCGGGTTAGTGAATTCATCTTCAAATGCCATATCCTCACAATTAAGCCACTAGCCACACACACTGCTCCATTCAACATCCCTCCTTCAATTACCTGTTAACAATCTCTATCAAGCACAATTCATAGCTCACATGCATAGCTTCTCCTCACCCTCACACACTCAGCACTGCTGCAAGCCTCACACACATCTCAAAGCTTGCATACATTGCCAGCTATTCAATCATGACAGCCACATTACCCAAACAGATTACACCACACTCACTGGCACATTTTCCTCTCTCTTGCAATGTAAATACTTAACCAGAGACATCAACGCCTAACTGGTTGGAGAGAGATGACCCCATGGAAGAGACAGTGCTGGTCATCATTGGAGCAGCCAATCTGAGGCCAGCAGCAAAGCTGAAACCATTAAAGATGATATTTTTCTGCCTAATCCACCTTTTCACATCCCACTTCCCCATCATTCCATAATGTCTCCTGATATATGACCTGCAGACGGTGTAAGCATGTACATCTTGCTTCACCCCAGCCCTCACTTCACTCACTGCATCATTACCCTTGATCCTTTCTCCTTTCAGATACACAGGAACAGTCACCTGATCAAGAACTAGTGCTGATGCATGATGTCCAAGAGGAGCAGGACTCTGATGATGAAGAAAGACCATCACTGACTTTCGTACTTGCAGCCAACAACAGGTACCTTAGAGAGGAGCATAGAGGCATGGTCTACATGTGGTGGGGCACCAGGTGGGCTGCGGCTAGGGCAGGTGCAGAAAAGATGGTTCAGGTGGGTAAGGTCCCACACGAGGCCAGCTGCAGAGGATTCAGATAAGGCTTTGGTGGGGCAACATACAGAGAAAGGCTTCTGGACATACTCAATGAAATGTTTGCTGCATTAACAAGCCTGCTTTCACTGCCAAGGAGTCTGAAGAAGTCCGTTAAGCACAGAGCTTGGAGCCCATCCTTCAGAGTGAGGAAGTAGTGGTTAACTCATTGAAAACAGTTTCAGATCCAATCATGATGCAGCATCTCATGACTGATGTCTTAGCCGTATTGTCCCAAACCCGCCACATTAATTATGTATTCCCGGAATACATGCAGTTTCAATGGTGAGCGCGCTCCATGCTTCCAGCCCAGGATTACAGCAGACAGTCCCAAAAGGCAAGAAGACTGCAGCCCTCAAACACCATTTGGATGCCCGCTCTGATGTTCCTCTACCCCAGCTCTGGCCACAGGAGGGGCAGCAACGTTACCACACCAGCTTGGTGGGTGATGGCAGTGGTGATCAGTGCCAATGCTGCACAGAAGAGGTTGGCCATCCAATGTATTAGAGGATGAATGATCTCACCCGTGCAGCCAGGGTATAGCAACCATCTCATTGCTCTAAACTCACACACTCAAGCCCATCAAACATTCACTGGCATCTCACTCATTGCCAGCTCAACGGACATCACCACCAATTCTCACACACACATCCTCACGTCTCCATTTGGCCTCATCTCCTCTGGAGACTGCCTCCTCAGCCCTCACCACCTTGAGGCCACTTGCACAGAACAGCATTTACCCTCACACACACCCTGGGTTTCCCTCCTTCTCCAGTACAGCTCTCACCCTGCAGCCTCTTCCCTTGCCTGAGGCCACTTCTCCCCCTTCTCCAAGCAAGCCCTAGCCCCGCAACTATTGAAAAGCCACCCACATATGGCTGATCTGGCAAGTAGAGATCCACTCGTGAGCCCCCCTAAAAGTGATGTGGTGCTATCTGTGAAGTCTGGCGCTGATGACTGAGTGCTGACCGAAGCAAGATAGGCAAACAAACCTTGAAGTCCCAAGCGAAGTGCAGCTCGCCAGGTGCACGTCACTGATGTGCTGTTGTGAAAGACATCGGTGTGTTTTCCCGCCAACATGGACAAACGATGCATCCAGGAAGGATGAGTCCAGCAGGCAGGCCTTATAATGATATCCTGGTGTATTACAATGAGTTTCCTGATGTCCAATGATGATGTCGTGAAACCAATTTTTGGCCTTCTCACTATATTGTCCGCTCACGCCACCAAACACACCCAACACCAGCAGGCACGCAAAATCATAGCCAACGTCAGAGTACTGCAGTGGAAACACAAACTGAGGTTATGAAATTTCAGCTTGTTGCCATGGAATCACAGCTTGCTAACATGCAGGTTCAGACTGTTGCCATCATGTCTGCAGATGCCAAGTGCTCAAAGTAGATTGCAGGCCCTCACAGCAATCCAACAATCTGTCCTCCAGACTGCGAGGATCACTGAGGTGCCAGCTCAGGGGAATGGCAGTGACCCTATGGGGCATGAACCTGCTGTCATCTCTCAGGACAATAACATTCACCAGTGTTCTTGCTGTCAGTCAGCCAACCAAGATTGCTGCTTCCCATGTTGAGATGGTGCAGCCTGAACTGGACTTCCTGGTTCCAGAGCTGCTTGAAGTTGTCCTGCAAGGCCACCTTCAGCCTTTCCCATTGAAAGTTAGCAGCCTTCCACCAGCCATACCTCAGCAACCGCATAGTGTGTAGAGGAACTATACCAGGCAAATACACCTGCAAGGCAGATACTCAGAATATGAATAAGAGTGAGTAGTTTGCTTTTGTATGGAATATTGGATTGTTTGATAAAGTTTGATTCGAATGTTTTTATGTGGTGGCTTTTATCCCATTATTGTGACCAAGTTGACGTTGTAATGGTCAGTAACAGAGGTATGGGAAGGTGTGTGACTGCTGCAGAATGGGGAATTGAGGCTGTGTCCATTAGAACTATAGTTGGAGGAGTGAATCATGGAGAGCCCAGCCAGAAAAGGATGTATTAGTTGCCTTCTCTTCCTCCTCCCCTTCCTTTTCTTTCTCCTCTTGCTCCTGAACTACTCTCTGTATCTTTGGTAGTAAGGGCTGTGCCCTTAAGGTGAAGAAATTGTGCAGGATACAGTAGACCACCAATAATCAGGACAGACATTCCAGTGAGTAATGCAGGGCTCCTCCAGGATGGTCCAGTGGTGTGAGCTCCCCAATGGTCTGCTCGATGATGTTTTGCTGTGTCAGAGTAGTTTTCATTATACACATACTGGCTACCTGTGGGTGGGTTGCACACCGGGATCGTGAGTCAACTGGTAAGCGGATAGACATTGTTACCCAGCAGCCTCCCTTTGGTTTGACATAGTGGCTCGAATATTGAGGGGACAGTGGAGTAGTCAGGTCAAAGGTATCATGACAGCTGCCAGGGTCATGGGTATTCAGTTGCATAATGTACTGAGCAAGGTCACAGACCAACTGTACATTTGGGGAATGGAATGCTTTTGAGATTGCAGTACATCTCAGCATTCAGATGCGGTGAGCACAAAGGAACATACCTACAGTCGATGGCACCCTGTACCATGGGGAAACCTGCCAACCTAACAAAACCATGTCATAAGAAAAGACCCAGTGGGAAATAATGATCATAATGCAATTTAATTCCACATTATTTTGAAAACAACATACTCAAATCACAAACAGGAATCTTAAACATATACAAAGCCAATTACATAGGTATGAAAGGAGAGTTGGCTAAGGTTGCTTGGGTGAATAGACTAAAATGTATGGTGAGAAACATTTAAAGAAACAATTCAAAATGTTCAATAAAAATACATTACATTGAAAAACAAAAACTCAGTGAGAGGGATCCATTTGTAGCTTACTAAAGAGGTTAAGATAGTACTAGATTAAAAGAAGAAGTTTATAATGTTTCAAAAAATAGTAGTAGGCCTGAGGATTGGGAGTGTTTTAGAAGCCAACAAAGGATCACCAAAAGTTAATAAAAAGGGGAAAAAGTAGAATATGAGAGTAAATAGCCAGGAATATAAAAACAGATGTATCTTAAAAAGGAGCAGCTTGGAGAGAGAAAGGAAAATTATCATGAGGAATAAGGAAATGGCAGAGACATTGAACATATATTTTGGCATGGATTTTCACCATAATGGAGATCCTCTCCATCATGGCAAAAATGACAGAAGAGGCCAAATCCAGAAGTTCTGCCATTGAGCACAGCACCTACCGTCTTCACAGGAGCGTTCGGATTGGGATTTGCACACGTGTGTTTTGCTGAGGCAGCTGCCCATAGAAATCAGCAGCTGCTTCCAAGCATATGATTTTGGTGTGAGAGGTGTCTGAAACTCGATGTGTGCAAATTAGATCTGGTAGGGGCAGGTCTCAACCTTGTGGATTTGTTTGGATAGTCAGGTATCCTTTTGGAGATGTAAGGCACCTCTTTGCATACGCTTTCGGGTCACCTTTGTGGGAGGTCAGGTGTCCGTTCAGAAAGGTAAGGTGCTCTTTCAGAAAAGTAAGGTATCCTTTGGGATTGCTAAAATAGGCATGAATATGCATAAAAAGTGCATAAGCCCATTGGAACTGTGAAGCTCTTTGGAACTGTCAAAAACCAACTGTCAAAATGTCAAGATGAACTGTCAAGAGGAGCTTTCAAAAACAACAGCTGGGATTTTCTGGCCCCACAACCGCCAGACATCATCACAGGTGGGACAAGAAAATTTGGAGAGCCGTAACAGTAACGGGGCTGGAAAATCCTGCCCAACTGTCAAATGTGCCAAGATGAGCTGTCAAAAGACAATATCAAGCTGTCAAGACATTTAAAACTCCTGTCCTTTAATTCTTTGTGAAACTGTCCGGAGTGTTAAAAAAAACGATTGCGATTTCACTCTGCCTGTTGACATAAGCCTTCTGGTTATAATCATTAGATTAGTGCTGCGTGACTGTTTTCACAACCGTCCATTATCAGAGTAGGGTGCCTGCCCTTCCACTGTTTAACAGTGCCAAGTGGTTATGGACTCTTTGAAGTAGGACTATGAATTGCAATGCTTGTTTTTATGAGGGATTATGCAGTTGAATTAAATATTTGTTGTTATAGGGATAATGTAGTTGAAGGAATGTAAAGTAGTAAATGGGTTTTTATGAATTAGTGTATTTTTTTAAATATAGCCTGCAATAGATACTTGGAACTTTATTTCATCTCAGCACGGATCCTGAGGCCTGCCCATAGTGAATATTGGGTGAGTTGTTATGTTAAGTGTAAAAGCAGAGGGTGGTTGGGTTGGCATGGATTGGCATGAGTTGGCACTAAGTTGGCATAGGAGCTTTAAAGGACCATAGAGTGAGTGGGGGACATAGGCTGGCATGATGGATATGAGGAGTCATGGGCTGGGCAGAGGGTCAAAGGGTTGCATGGAGGGCATGAGGGGCCATGGAGGCTGGGCAGTGGGCCAGAGGTTGGCATAGAGGTATGAGGAGCCATGGGGTGGGTGGGGTGGTGTGAGCTGGTATTGGTTGGCATGGATGGGACTTGGGAAATGTGTGGTTGTGAGGGAGCATGAGGGGTGAGGGCTGGCAGATTGTTTTATGTTCTTCTGTATTTTTTTAAACTTCAATACAGTGCTGGTGCACCAAGGCGGGCCTACCACCCAGCATCCTCTGCACTCGTCCCAGGGTCACCCAGGCCGATTCCCAGGCAATCCTACTACCCTGGAATGGGAGTAAAGTAGTCCTGGAAAGGGAAGCCTAAGATATCCTTGTGTGACCAGAATGAGCACAACAGCGCGTATTGGCACAAGGAACCTTTAAAACACATATTAAAAGTTAGTTACCTGGGCCTTCTGTCATCAGGATCCTTGTGTCACCAGCTGTTGTTGGGTTGGAAACCATATGGGCCTCTGGGTAAAGTAGTGTTAAGTCAACAGGACAAAACATTGTCATTTAAATTAGTCTCTACTTCTCTTGCATGGGCAGCCTTCCCATGCCTGAATTCAAGCAAGTAAAGATGGTGAGGCAGGGGTGAAGCAAGCCCAGATGCAGCACAAGTTCCCCTCTGCCACCTCATCCTCCTTGCCTGCATTGTTTCTGCTAGGTAGAAATTTAAAATTGTCCATGTGTAAAAGCTGCAAGTGTGTTCCAGTTAATTTGAAATTATGCTGCAGATGCTGATATGTTGCAGCAGGTTTTCATTTATCTATTACCCCGTTTGCAAATTCAACTTATCATTTGAAGATTTCCGTTATTTCCTGCCAGCATGAGGCCTACTGATGTTAATTTTTGAGTGTGCCTTGAATGGTCAATTCCCCTGCTCAAAACACAAGCAGACGTTGTCCAATTACTTAACACGGGGTCCTACACCCATTCTAAGACCTCAGTGTGATTTCTATGTACCAATGGGCTGCACCTGCACTCAGCACTCTTCACCCATTGATCCCTGACATGTAGCCACATAGCCAGCAGTCCTTAAACAGACCACTAGAAGTTGCTTCAAAAATAGCCTGAAAAAAGCTATTTCATTTTTATGGAGCCGCAAGGAGTAGACGGTGCTTCTTCTAGGCCCCACGATAATTTATCAGGCAAGTGTCACCACCCCGCTCCCACACACCACCTTTCCAGGGTCACCTCTCTCCAGCTCTATATTTTCAGAGTAGGAACTGGATGATTTCCCACTCTCCAAGAAACCAGATGCTTCAAAGTGACTAGCCAGCACTCGCAGGTCATGGTCTGACCACAAAGACATTGATATGTCTCTGGCTGCTGCAATCAGGTGGACACAATGGCTGCCTGATTGCCACACAAAACTAAAATCAGCCTACTGTTCTATAATTCCTTACATTTCTGCCATTGTGCCAGCTTCTCTTATAGAAAATATCTGCAAATATGGGGCTGAATTTAGTCAGGGTGCTGGGGTCCCGAAATCTAGGGGCAACCCTGCCTCAGTCACGTGTGGTATCCCTGGCCGCATTTTTAGGCCCATCCAACAAATGATTAGGTGCCGTCAGGGCACCTGCCCTTTAAAAGCTGAGAGCCTGTCTCCAAGAGCTGTCAGCAAATTGGAGGACCAGCAGCTATTCAGCACCTAATGGTGCTGTGGTCACTGCTGGGACTGAACCCAGCTGAGTAGATACACCAATGGTCGCCGCCCTTGCAAAGAGGTGAATGGGACAGTCAGGCAAGCCTCAAAAAGGAGTGGGGGTTGGATGTTGCCAAGGGGCTGGTTATTGTCGCCAGGGAACCCCTCCATGGACCACAGAGTGCCCGATTATGAGGGCTCCTTCCCCTCGAATGAACAAGGAGGCTGCCAAGTAGCAGAGGGCCTACCTGCCACTAGTAAAATGCCATGATGGCAAAAAAATGATGGGCACTTCACCCACACCTTCCCTCACTATTTCATGGGCCTCCTCACCTTCCAGCCCATCCCTAGAGGGCTGATAAAATCCAATCCATGATGTGAGAGAAAGCTAGGAACAGGAGTAGCCAGTTCAGCCTCTGAAGCCTGATCTGTCAACCAATCAGCTCATGGCTAATCTATACCTCACCTCCTATTACCCACCTTTATTCTATACCCTTTGATAATCTTCCCCAGTGAAAATCAGTCAATGTCAATACTGAAAATTTCAATTGTTGGAGAGAATTCTACTCAAAGAAAAGTGAATGTTGTAGAGAATAACATGCAAGTTCAGTAAATGGACACTTCAGGATAGGCTCTGTAAAGTTTTGATTTGTCAATTGTAGAAGTTTTTTTAACTTGTACGGTTAATTGATGCTCTAAATTAATGGGACCCAGAATGGGTTCTGATTCCTGAAATTTTTCAAAGGGCATAAGTTTCTACCTTGAGAGTTTACAGAAGAATCACCGGTTCCTTGCATTATATTTTCACCTGGATTAAATCACAGCTCTTTTGCTAAATCAATAATTTGTTTATTTTCCTCTGGAGGTGATGCTGCCTCTGATGGCAATGCTAACATTGCTTTTGGAAATGATAACACCTATATTTTCGAGCAACCTCACAGGGGTCAGCAAATATTTTTGCTTGTAGTCACTGCTGCCACTGTGCGTTAGTGGTGGAGGGAATGAAAGTTTAACTTGCTGGATGAGGTGCCAACCAAGCGGGCTGCTTTGTCCTGGATGGTATTGAGCTTGAGTGTGTTTGGAGCTGCACTCATCCAGACAAGTGGAGAGTATTCTATCCTGATTTGTACCCTGTAGATGGTGGACAGACTTTGAGGTGTCAGGAGTTGAGTTCCTCTCTGCAGAGATCCCAGCCTCTGACTTGATCTCATAGCCACAGTATTTATATGGCTGGTCCAGTTAAGTTTCTGGTCAATGTAACTCCCAGGATGTTGATAGTGGGGGATTCAGTAATGGTGAAGCCATTGAATGTCAAAGGGCAATGGTTAGATTCTCTCTTGTTAAAAATGGTCATTGCCTGGCATTTCTGTGGAGCAAACATTATCTGCCACTTATCAGCCCAACCCTGAATGTTGTCCAGGTCTTGATATATAGGGACACGGACTGCTTCAGTATCTGAAGAGTCACAAATAGTGCTGAACATTATGCAATCATTCGCGAACACCCCCATTTCTGACCTTTTGATGGAAGGAAGAAATATAGGTGTTATCACTGATGAAAAAGTTGGAGATGATTGAGCCTAGGACAACGAACTGCAGCGGTATCCTGGAACTGCTGCCAGACAAGTAGCTGGTACTGGTTTGACTCTGCTCCTGGCAAGACTGCTTGGAGCTATGAATGCGTCAGGGGAGCGAGATGACCTGACACACTCTTCCTCATTTTGTTTCTGGTCTCAGTTTCCACAGTTCTAGAATTCTAAGAACAAGACACCAGATGGGTCTTGTCAGATGATACAAGTGAAAAGGATAATAATGTTTAAGGGACATTGTGAGGTATACCGTTATGAGGTATATTGCATGAACAATACTAGACATCACTGTTAAGAATATGAAAACAGGGAAGACATTGAAACTTCAAACTTGAAACCTTAACTTATGACTAATGTTTCCCTCTAAGGCACATGTGCACAGATACACAGCAACCCAGAAGCAAGCGCAGAAGTTGCTCACAAGTAGGCTGCACAAAAATTTCAAGGTATAGGACACTGAAATAAACAGGACGTGGACACCGAGGAAAAAACAGAGGGAACACTTAAAGTAGTTGCTAGGTTTATGTGTATGCTGTATTTATTTTTGAGTGTGTCACAGCCCAATTTAATAAGGTTTTGCTCACATGTGATTTTGAAAACTAGATTAAAGACTCATTAAGTTAGATCCTACTCCAAACTTAATACGTTAAATAACTCTCCACTGGAACGCAGACACACATGCCTTACCCATATTATCATGTTAGAAAACTTTGAGCCTGCCATGCTCAAATAGAATTCTTTTCTTAAAAGATTATTGTTAAAGTTTTGTTTTGGCGGGGGTGGGGGCGCATTTGGGGTTTGTAATTACATTTTGTTGCATTATGCTGGATGCGTTAGGTGGTTTTGTGGGTAGTGTGCCAGTTTTTCAGTTTTTATTTCTTGTCTACCAATAATTTGCTTAATCATTCTTGATTGTTGTTGCCCAAAAATCAAGCCTGAAGCTCTAGTGCAGAACAGAGGGAGCACTGAACTGTCGGAGGTACCATCTTTCAGATGAGATGTTATGGGATAGTACAGCAAAATGGTGTTAAAGTAGAACATCAGCGATGATCCCATTGAATGGCGGAGCAGGCTCGAAGGGCTGAATGGCCTGGTCCTGCTCCTATTCCTTATGTTCTTACAAACTGAGGCCCTAGCTGCCTTTTTGGCTGGATGTAAAAGATTCCATGTCACTATTTTGAAGAAGAGCAGGGGAATTGTCCCCAGTGTCCTGGCCAATATTTATCCCTAAATCAACATATGATCAGGCCAGTATCACATTGCTGTTTGTGGGAGTTTGCTGAATACAAATTAGCTTCTGTATTTCCCAAATAACAACAGTGAATACACTTCAAAAAATACTTCAATGGCTGTAAAGTGCTTTGAGACATCCAGTGGTCATGGACTGACAGGGGTCTAACTGCCTAATTTTACTAATTTGTGGTCTGGTCTTCTTTAATTTCTAGGTTCCAGTTGTAACCCATTATCCAACCGACTGTGCTGGGAAGTTAATGCATACCGACTTTTAGGGGATTTCCAGTAGGCCTCCTGAGGCCTGTGTAATGCATTTCCTAAAGAGAGCAGATTACTGTCTGATACTGCTGGAATGAATTTCTTCTGAATCAGTCGCATGCTTCTGCCAATACAACCTCCCGAAGGTAGTGGAGGTGAAAGTGGTGAGGGCTTGGAGCTGTATTCCCTTTCTCATGAATGGGAAAAAGATTCCATAAACTTACATCTAGCAGACCTGAAAAACTGTGATTAAACTTCTAAGTTCCAGTGTTGTGAGCCCCAAAACCTGGATTCTGAAAGCAGGAAATGCTTCATGAGGAAGAAGTGTAGGACCAGGAGTGGTATTTAATGATGGCGATGGGGATCTCAGCCACCATCTGGAGAGCCCATGCGAGTTACCTCTTTTAGGGAAGGCCCACCACATTCTGTGCCACCCAGGCATTTAACTGGACAGCAGTGGGCCTCTCCTGGAAATAAGGACCCCTGGGGAGGAAGCCCAACACACTGAGAGCTGTTGGCCAATCAGAGGACCCCATCACCAAACATGCCATGAGAAAGGGCATCAAATTCTGCCCCAGGGAGGAACACCCAGCATTATGGTGCTCACCAGATAAACAGAGAGTTACAGAAGTTAGTGACCAAGAGCAGTGAGAATTGGAACTAGTGAGGCCAGCAGCATATTTGAGCATACTTGTACTTGTTTAAGCATTGTAAAAGAAACACATACTATCAGCTAGCTACGTTGTGAAAGAAGTCACTTGGTAATCTGCCATTGCCATGCTATCGCTTGTCCCTTTTCTGTAGGTCCTTTGCAGCAGCAAGACCATGAAAATGATACATTGGACAATTTTTGTTGCAGAAGAACAATCCTCCTAAGGCTGCATCATCACTGTCGAGTGCCAGCAGGTTGGCAGTACAAGTGAATTAAACAGTGTGTTAGCCAGATCTGCATTTAGTACAGCACCCAGCACATGTTTGCAGAAGCAGGTCATGGTGGCAAATAGTAGTCATGAGATTTTCATTAAACGCTTGTCTACAATGCCCACATGATTAAAAGGAAAGAAATACTGGAAGCAGTACTCTGTGCCTGAGTTGCTGACCCCACCAAAAAATATTAATTGCTTAAGCCGTCAACCTCCACTTGTAGGAAAATTGCACCATTCAATTTTGGCACAATAATAGAAGGTTCAAAATGTTAAGTGTTGGGGACAATGCTGCAAATTGTATCTCATTCATAATGCAGCAGCTCTAAACTTGGTTTTGTGGTGTGCATGCATGATAAGGTTCACAAGAAAAGTGTAAAAAAAAAGTGAGGAACACCTCCCTCCTTCTACCAGAAATTGCTTTCTCACTTAGATTCAGGTGCAAAGGACTTAGGTAACTTGATTAATTCAGTTTGTGACATACTAAAACCTCTCCAAACCTGCCTAATATGATTCCAGAAAGACAACAATCCCCAGAGCACATGGGCTTACCAAGCACTAGTAATAACTGGGTTCTGCTTGGAGTTGAAGAACTTATTAAAATATACAAGTTCAATGAACTACAGAAAACATCATTCACTCTCTGCAGGGTCTCCAGAGAAGTAGAGAGCAGAGAATCATATGTGAGTATACTTCCTTTTACATTTTACACTTAAAATACAGACATCCTGACTCTGAGAAAATGGTATTGCTCTAAGAAGTCAGTAAAATAATTTTACAACATGAACAAAAAATTGCTGGAGAAGCGAGTTATAGGTCAATAAAAATGACTGGGGTTTTATCTACTTGAAAATGCCTGTGATGTTTTACCTCAGTAGCTCTTGTGTAATGATTTTAATTCATGGAAGTCAGTAAAATCTCAGTAATTACATTTGGTGCCATTTAAATGTGCTGCTATTTATTCTGTCTGTTCATTGTGATGTCACTGCACTTTAATATGTTGGGTTTTTTGAAGCACCCCCCAGATTCTTGACTTTTTGTATTTGTGAATGTTCAGACTTTTTTTGAACCTCATTAGTCTGGTGTTCAAACAATTGTTTCTCCCCCACTACTTAGATACAGTGTGATGAGGTGAATGTTGGTGTCTTACAGAGAAGATTAACGGCCCATAAAGTTAATGTTGCATGAAGTACCTGGAATGAACATAGCTTGGCAATGGGAAACAGAAGCTGGTGATCAATTGAACAGGCCCTTCCAACAGGTGGTGGAATTCTATGGATGTGTTCTATGTTTCCACTGTTGTTTGTATCAAATGCAACATCTTGCATTTATAAAGTGCATTTAATGCAACAAACTGTCCCAAAGAGCAAAGGAGATATGCACCAAGCCAAACAAAGAGATATTAAAAAGAGTGATCATAACTTGGTCAAAGGAGATTTAAGTGAGATATTATAGGTAAAAAAGAAGATGCAAAGAGTTAGTTTAAAGTTTAAAAATTAGTCTCCCTGTGTTAGTGGGAGTTGAAAGAAATCTGACCTAGCTGTTACAATAGCTGCTTGTTGACATTACCCCAAGGGCTATCATTGTGTCATTATTAATGCTTAGCTACTTCCACAACCTATTATTCTTTCAGTAGGGGATCCTAAGTTCACAGTTTGATTGACAGGTCACAGAAGTTCTTCTGATGTGGGGTTATGAATACAGGTTTTTTTGTTTTTATATGGGATGAAGTATTGATGGGGTTTAAATGTTTTGAATGGGCTTTTATGAATGGGAATGCTTTTTAATAGAGCCAAGGCTATAATATATATTTAGAACTTTATTTTACTTAATCTCAGTATGGTTCCTGAGGCCTTCCCATGGTGGATCCGGGTGAGTTGACATGAAGGGTATGAGGGGTCATTGGGGATGGGTGGGAGACATGGATTAGCAAGGAAGGTATGGGGACCACTGGAAGTAGGTGGGGGTCATGGGTTGGCATGGACAGTATGAAGGGCCATTGGGGCAGGTGGGGAGCATGGATTGGCCTGAGTTAATGTGAATGGGACATGGGGTGGGTGAGGCATGATGGAATGTGAGGGGTGAGGAATAGGGGTACCAATGTTTAACAAAACAACAGGAACGAAGTCCCAGAGAACAAGACGAGCCTTTTAAACAGCCCGCCTTGGCATTTGGCAGCTCCTGTAACCAGCTCTGATCTGTGTCTGGTCCAACTCCATCCCGTACCCACTCCATTCTAGACGATGATCCCACCATTGGAGTGAATTGCTCCCGAGGCAGGTGTAGCAAGCTAGAAAATTTCTCGACTCCCTCTACCCAACTTGGGAGCAAAAGCCCAAGCCACAGAGTGTTGTAGGGTGTAGGATACTGTTCAGTTGGTCTTAATGAAGTCTTCATTAAATTAACTGTATGTATTTATTAACTACAAGAACTATGAACATATACACAGTGAAGGGTTCAAGCTAGGAGCTGTCTCCTTGCTTACTTGTGCATACGGCTCTGTCCAACATTAGACTGACTCCTTGGTGTGGGTTGTGTGTTCTCTTATGTCACTGTGTGTGTGGTACTGTACTCCGTCCCACATTAACACTATATGTGCCAGACCCTTATACCACAGAGAGTACAAATGCAAAGAAGTTATGATTAGCTTTTAAAAACTCTGGTTCAGCCTTTGTTGAAATATTTTGTCCAATCCTGGGAGTTGTACTTTAGAAAGGATGAGAAGGGTTTAGACAGGATACAAAAAATATTTATGAAATTTGCTTCCAGGGCTGAGGGACTTTAGTTATGAAGATAGATCAGAGAAGCTGAGTTTGTTCATCTTAATGAAAAGAAGGTTGACAGAAGATTTGCTAGAAGGGTTCAAAATCATGAGGGGATGAGACAGATTAGACAGGAAGAAACTGTTCCCGTTGGTGGAAAAGTCGAGAACCAGTGGACACTGATTTAAGATGATTAAATGATTAGCAAAAGAAGCAACAGTGACATGAGGAAAAGTAAGTTGATGGATCTGGAATGCATTGCCTGAGAGTGTGGTGAAAGCAGATACAATCAGGGCTTAAAAAGGGAATTGGATAAGTACATGAAGAGAGAGATTTGCGGTGCTACAGGGAGGGGGGTGGGGGGGAGCGGGCAGGACTGAGTTCCTCTTGCAGAGCCAGCTGAACGTCTTCCTTCTGTGCTGAAGCCATTCTATGATTCTGTGAGCACAGTGACTAAGTTTTGAAGAAACAGCCACAAAATCAAAACTTGGACAAAAATACATAATTTCTGTCTCAGTTAACTAATCTGGATTTGTCTCTGGAACAGTGAATGTGCAGGCCACGATTCTCTAGGGAGTCTTTAACAGAGTTGTGTTGAATACTGCAAGCTGACCTGTCAAAATCATTTCAGTTCTGAATTTATGCCTCAGGACATGAGTAACATCAGCTAATCTTCAGTGCGCAAATATATTGGGCAGAACTGGGTGTCATCAGCATACCTGTGAAAACTAAAGCTGTGCCTTCAGATAATGTTGCATACAATGATTAGTATGTATCTACCACAGTGATCTAGTGAAAGTATAAAGTTAGATGCCCAGGGAAATCAGAGGAATCATACAATATAGTCCAACCTGTATCACCATCTCGAGGGCAACTAGGGTTGGACAATAAATGCTGGCCCCGCCAACGAAGCCCACACCCTGTGAATGAATTTTAAAAAATAGTCTGCAACTTGCAGAAACTCCACGGAGCACCCAGAGGAGGAAGGCAATGGATGTTAGCAAAGAGTTGACACAGTACAGGACCGATTTTACAAGAGTATGTTACCAGCAACGAGCCTCGCCTGTTGGTAAATCCTGGGTGCGCTGTTAAAATTAATCAAACATTGTGGACAACGTGCCCATGATTTTTAATATATGATGCCCGTGGGTAAGACTCATTTGGGAGCACACGCTTGAACAAAATATAATTATCCTAATTACTGAAATCCCCTCCTTACTTAGATTTTAAAACTATCATGGAACTGCTGCATAATAGAAACATCATGGATGTCCCCTGGACATTCAGAATATTTAATGAATTTAAATAATGATGCTATTAGACTGAGGATTCCAATTGTCTGCCGTGCTGTCACATTTGGCCCAGCAAATTGCAAGCCATGGTGCACAGTGAATCAAGCACGCAGTTTTCATAACCCCCACCCCCACCCCAACCAGATATTTATGATTCTGCTCTTTGATCTCAAAAAACTACAGAAAATAGTTTTTTGGAAATTAATATTGTGTTGGCAATAATAGAACTACAGTCAATAACTTTTCAATAACTGTTAATGACATTTTTAGCACTTCTTATTTTGTCTGGAATTGTATTGAAATAATTTTGTCTTATTCATGAAATAGTGAATTAAGCTTAGCGCATAATAATGTTATGCCTGTCGATCTTTCCATAGAAATTTTGTCTGGAAATACTCTGCTAAGGTATGAAAACTGCAGGTTTGCAACACATGTTGGGGCATTTTTAGCAAACTTAAAGGGCAGAATTTTGCCCTTGATGGGTGGGTGGGCCCAATCGACTCGGCGGCGGGCAGGCAGCCAATTGCCACCGCTGAAACGAGCCCCGCTGCCATTTTACGTGGGTGGGCCCTGCAGGTCGCCCAACAGGAAGTGCTATGCGCTCCCTGTGCAGGTGCACAAAAGAGCACACATCTCCCTGAGGCAAAGTGCTGCCTCAGGGAGATTGCTGAAAGGCAGTGAAACATGAAAAATAGAAAAATAAAAAAACCATTAACATGTCCCCCTCATGTGAAATTGTCACACGAGATGGGACATGTTAATGAAATACCCAAAAACTTTATTACACATTTTTAATTCCAATATCAAACCTCATCCCGCCACTGGATGAGGTTTATAAAAAAAATCACTTACCCGCCTGCCCGTTGGGCCCATGCGCGACCCAAAGTTTGCACTGGCTCCTCAAAATCCTGGTCGATTTGTCACTTAATGGCCTTAATAAGGCCTTTAATAAATGGCGGGCGCGCACGCGCTGCATAGTGCGCCCATCAACCGAAACATCGCAATGCCGCCGCTGACATCGGCACGCTCATGCGACATCAGTACATGACATTTTAAGTGCTGACATGCAGACTCCGTCACCCGCACATCAGCCAGAAGATTCAGCCCAAAATGTTTTCAATGTGCCTGTCTTGTTTAAACTCATAAATTTCCTGTTACATCTCCAGGATTCATTGAAGATTCCAGATTTTAAATGCTTTCTGGATCAACTAATGGAATATTCAGATATTATCCTCAGGCTGAATCCATGAAAAGTGATGAAGAAACAGAAGCTTTGATGAAGGAAGATGCAGAGCAATAAGAGAAATGAAATACTAAGACAGAAAAAAATTAGAGAAGAACAAGAAAGGTAACAGTGAGAAATTAAATAATTTTTTGATATTAGCGGATTGTCCATTGCATTACTCACAATAACTTAGATCATACGATGTTTTATGTAGGGACTTGGAACACAAGTCCTTCGATCCTGTTCTGCCTTTCAATTAGATCAATGTTGGTATGCAACTCAACCTCATTTAGCCACCTTCACTTCTTTGTACCCTTTCCAGAGGTGCACATAATGCAATGTATTTCAATGCTAATGTTACAGTCAAGAGGGGGTTTTAATTTAAACAACCCTGATTTCTCCTTTCATCACCCATCCGTAAACTGAAAGGTGTCTTGGTTTGCTTCCCGCTTCATCAGCCCTGGCGTGTTTCCCAACTCCTCTTGTGTGATCTGATTTTCTATTAATAATCCCACAGCAAACTCAAGATAGCATAAACTCAGAGGGTTAGTTTATTTGTACTCACTTGAACATGGGAGGAGGGTAGCAACATTGCCTCCTTTTCACCCTTACTGTAAAAGAGGAATAGAGAAATAAAGATTTACAGGGCAAAGATCACAGCGAAAAGAGTTATTGTTTCATGTGTGTCCAGAGTCCAAAATCAAAGCCCAACGAAGTATTCCTTCACAGAGGTGGCTGGCTGAACTGACGTTGGATATTTCACTTTTCCAGTAGACTTGACTTCCACAGTAAGACAGGTATGCAGAGATGAATCAGTATTGTAAGCAATGGTACAGAAGGCCTGGTAGAAACAGTGCAGGTGGGGACAGGTATTCAACCTGGCAAAGACCCTTTTCTGTGCTGCTGATAGGTACATGGAAAAATGGCAGACTGAGCTTCGCAGCTCCACAAGGCAATATTACTGGTTCCACCAGCTAGGGGGCTCATGTCACATTACTCCCAGCCATCCACCATGGCTTTGACAAAAGGTGAGTATCCCTTTGTCTGAGTCCCTGAGATTGTTAATGTTCCAACCATTAAGCCTTAAAAGGTGGTTGCAGTGTCCTTTGGCCTAGAAGATGAATAAGTACCAGCTGGCCAGGCCTACTAATGAAATGTAGAGGGCCTTGTATAGTTCCCTTTGAATTTGGTCTCTGTAGCCCACAGACCGTTGTTAGGGTCTCTTTAGAGATAACAAGGTGTAAATTTCTTTGATACTGCCATGTGGCCCATTTTGTTCAGAGGCACAGACATAGTTTCAGCCATTTTGAAAGGTCATTGTCCAATTTTTAAAATGTTAGAAATTAGCCGTGTGGATACATATCATATAAAAATAAAGAGTGTGTGGTCTTAGCCCCCTAACAGACCTCATGGCCTCAGAGAAAAAAAATGAATTCTATTTATTTTTTCTTATGTGTGATCTTATGAAGGAAGAATAGGAAGTAAAGAAGTATGCATGCATTCTCTCATTCACACTGGCACATCAGACACACAGCTAGCAGGAGTAATGGCAGTTTCTTGCTGCATTTTCCTTTCTTTCAGGTTTATGCCTGGGTCAGGGCATCAGTCAGGACATTGTCCCATCCTGGAATGTGGAGGGTTTAGGTGACTTAGGAAGATTCAAAATTCATCTTTTGGGGAAGTCTATTCAGGGTTAGAGTTCTGAACTTTACTTCACTGGGGAGAAAGCATAATTTATCAAAGCCCTTGGTTTCAGAACTCTGCCTGTCCTGCTCCTGATTAAGTATCCTCAAAAGGGTCTGGTGGTTTTACAGGATGGTTAGCACTCGGTGGGGGGGGGGGGGGCGGGGGGGGTGGGGGGAGGCGAGCGATGGTCAAGCTGCCCTGGGCTATCTGCAGGGGAATGCTGGGTATCTCAACCTGAGAGTGCCAGGTCTTTCAATCATAGGGCTGAATAGCCCTTGTCCCGCTTAGCTCCTGCCTGTCCACCTTGCTAATCTGAACCTTGTGGGTTCAGCAGTTCAAACCCAGGGACTGTGGTTAGGCTGAGGGTCAGGAGATTGGAGTGTTTGAAAAGGACTTTGGCCTCTTTAGGAGATTCAGATTTAGTGCCCAGCACATGTGCTAGCACAATTGGAGTGTTCAAGTGTCTTTTGCTAGGTACTTTGGGTTGGCACAGCAATAGGCGGGCAGCCCACTCCTGAACTTGGGCCAGCCTTGGGCCGGAAAATAAGGATTTGGCCTTCTGGAAGGGGCCTCTCCTGCATCAATGCGAGGTAGGGCTACAGTGCTATAGCCTGGTGGGGTGTTATTGATCATTTTAATTACAGGGGCAACCCTGTTAAGGTGAGTGAATACGGGGTCCAATCTGGTTGGGATTTCTCTGCTGGTCAGTTGGATAGAAGGCTCCAGGTCTTTTGGGACATTACTGCCCTCTGGTGGATGGTCCACTCTCACTGTACCTCCTGGTGGCTTTTCAACTGAATAAGGCATCTCACTCCATATTTGCTCATCAGTTTGGGAACTCCCTTAGTCCTTATTTAATGTCAGAAAGGATGTTTCTGCCAGCCATACTTCAGATAATTCCTTAACCTTTTCCTTTTCTGGTTTAAAAGCTTGCCTTCCTTCAGTATCTTTGACTACGTGGGGCATTTCCCTCACTATATCTTTTCCTGCTTTAGGACTTCTCTGGTCTCTATTTAATTCTGGGACACCCTGTGAATCTATTTAGATTCTAGTGGCTTTTCCTGGACCTCTTTTAACTTTACTGGCCTTGCTTTGGCCTTGCTCCATTTGGGCAGCCCTCGCTCAATGTTTATGAGTGTTACTTCATCCTTTTAGGCCTCTGGACCTTCCCCAGCTTTCTGCTCTCCTACAGATTTCTGCTGGTTGGCACTGGCCTTTTTTCTTTCACTGGCCAACACCTTGCTGCCAGTCAAATTGTTCCCAAAGAGGAAATCGATTCCTGCTGCTGGTCGTTCAGGGATAATTCCGATTGTAACAGGGCCTAAAACAAGGTCACACTCTAGGTGGAACCTAAGAGGGGTGAAAACACAGATCCCTCCTTCAACACCACTGATCAGTGCTTTGGCCTTCAGGGAGGACTCAGGGGGTAGATTTAAGTTTCCCTCCAACATTAAGGACTGCGTGTCCCCTGTGTCCCGGAGCAGTACAATGGGCTTGCTCACATTTTGGGCCTTTAAATCTCATACACGTGCAGTACCCAATCTGCTCCCATTTTCACCCTCTCACAGCTCTGGCAGTGCCCTCCCACCACACCCACAGCTCTGGCAACCCAATGACACCACTGCCATCACAGTCCTGGCACTCTCCCACTGCTCTAATGGACCCCAAAGCGTGTCCCTTAATTTTCTCTGTGATAGTTGGTCACCCTGACCAGGGTGGCTCTGTTCCCATAGTGACTGGCATTTGCAGTTTGCATGGGGGCAAGAGACATCAGGTTAGATCACAGTCAGGCAACCATCCATCCTGCAAAGATGGATTACTGTGAGTCATGGCCGCTGGGACACAGCCGCTGACAATTGTGTTAAGGGGTTGCCTGCCACAATCACAGCCAGGCAGCTATGACTGTTATAAATTTTTTTAAAAACTGAGGAGCCCTGTCTTTCTCCCTCCCTCACGAATTGGCAACCTCCACCTCGACCAGTGGGGTTATTGATGTGTCAGAGCTGAAGGGCCTTCTACTGACCCTCGAATCTTGGGAGCCAGCCCCCTGTCCTTGGACAGTGAGCCTGCTCCCTGAATTGGTCTAGCCCTTTAAAAATCCTGGCGGGAATGCCTGGAACACGCTGTGCAGGGTCAGGACCTGGAACTGGCCCCAAAGCCGGGTTCATGATCCTGAACTGAAAATCTTGTCCAAAATCTAATTTTGTCATTGGACTCCCAATGAAAGTAGTTAATGCTCCTCCAATATTTCATTGGCAACTTGGAATCACAGAATCACAGAACTGTTAGAGTGCAGAAGGAGGCCATTCGATCCATCATGTCCACACTGGCACTTCCAGTCAGTAATCCATTTAGTGCCATTCTCTCATATTCTCCCCAAAACCATGCACATTCTCCCTTTTCAGATAACAGTCTAATTCCCTTTTGGATGCCTCGAATGGAAACTTACCTCCACCACACACTGAGACAGTGCATTCCAGATATTGACCACTCACTGCCTGAAAAACTTTTTCCTCATATCGCTTTTGCTTCTTTTGCCAGTTGCTTTAAATCTGTGCCCTCTCGTTCTCGATCCTTTTACAAGTGGGAACAGTTTCTCCCTATTTACTCTGTCCAGATCCTCATGATTTTCAATACCTCTATCAAACCTCTTCTCAGCCCTCTCTTCTCCAAGAAAAATAGCCCCAGCTTCTCCAATTTATCTTCATAACTGAACTTCCACATCCCTGGAACCATTATTGTGAATCTTTTCTGTGCTCTCTCCAATGCCTTTTCATCTTTCCTAAAGTGTGAGACCCGGAACTGGACACAATAGTCTACCTGAGGCTGAACTAGTGTCTAAGTTCAACTTAACCTTTAAGATAAAAGCAAAGTACTGCAGATGCTGGAAATCTGTTGATTACGGAGCAAGTTTCATAATATCATGGCTTATATATTTTTAACCCAGACATTGTTAGGCTGTTTTTGGCCATGGAAATGGAGGAGGGTTTAAAACAGTTATGGCAGCAATTTCTCGCTTCTGGCTGGCATGCTGGTCTGTCACCAACTTTCTGCCTCTGGCCAATTTTCAAGGTGATGGCTCCCATTCACCAGTGGTGGGTAGCCAGTTGAAGTGCCAACTGAGGGCACTCTTCACACACAATATGGATTTTCCAGACCACAAACAGACCCACTGATGTGGCTGCAGCCAGTAGTTGGAAGGCTGACAGCCTCCCATCAGTAGGCTGGGGATGGCAGAGGCGCATCCTGCAAAGCAGTTCAGCATGGATCCACTGCGCTGTAAGGGCCAGAGCCTCGGCTGCAGACTATCCTCCCTCTCCCTTTCACAGCAATGGCCTGACAGATGTGGCCATAATTTATTTTATGCAACGGCTACTCGAGTGGTATTTTTCACTAACAGGATACTGCCTTCAATCTAAAATGGCATTCTGCCTACCACACAATTGAGCAATGGCATGTATGAATTTCAGTGCCAGTGTGATGCCAGGTATGTGGACTGTGCGTCCCAGCAGTTGGTTGATCACAGCAACAGCATGTCCCTTTGGTTGTTTGTGATAAGCAGAGTACAGACTGGACTCAACCAGCCTGCGCTTATAAATCCCAAAACAAAACATCTCCTGCGAGATGTGATTTCACAATTGGGCAGCACTTACCGAAGAATCCTCAGTGCGTTAATAGCTACATAAAAAAACAATTTAAGATGATCAGTCAAGCTTGTAATTTGGTTCATTTACACTTGCTAGACATGACATAATTTCACACACCAGGGCCCATTCTCTGCAAACAAAAGGAATATGTTCAGTCTTACACCATTTTTCAATTACCCAGGAGCTTTGGTGGGACTAATCGTTGGCCAATCAGGGTCGACTTGCCAACCAATCAGCACCCTTTTCTCCTGTAGTATAAATCGTTGTGATCGTTTAAAATCTGGCATTCTTGATATTGCCCAGATGAATGCAAGACAGAAAGCTTTGGCTTTAGACGAGATGGTGGTGCAGTGGTCATAGAATCATAGAATGTTTACGGCACAGAAAAAGGCCACTTAGCCCATCTTGGGATAGTAATCCAAATCCCTAGGCTAAAGCTCTGGATACATGGGCCTGGATTTTCCAGTCCTGCCCCGCGATGATTTCCGCCTCAGGCAGGACAGAAAATTTGATGGACCAGCCAATGTTGACTTCAGGCAGGAATTTCCGGTCCCACCGAAAATCCTGTGCATGGGTTCAAATTCCTTCGTGGCAGCTGGCAGAATTTAAATTCGATTAATAAAATTTAGAATGTAACACTCATCTCAGTAATTTCTTTTATTCATTCACGGGAAGTGGGCTTCGCTGGCTAGGCCAGCATTTATTGCCCATCTCTAGTTGCCCTTGAGAAGGTGGTGGTGAACTGCCTTCTTGAGCCACTGCAGTCCATGTGGTGTAGGTACACCCACAGTGCTGTTAGGAAGGGAGTTCCAGGATTTTCACCCAGTGACAGTGAAGGAACGACGATATATTTCCAAGTCAGGATGGTGAGTGACTTGGAGGGGAACTTCCAGGTGATGGTGTTCCCATCTATCTGCTGCCCTTGTCCTTCTAAGTGGTGGTGGTTGTGGGTTTGGAAGGTACTGTCTAGGAAGTCTTGGTGAATTCCTGGAGTGCATCTTGTAGATGGTACACACTGCTGCTACTGTGTGTCGTTGGTGGAGGGAGTGAATGTTTGTGTCAATCAAGCAGACTGCTTTGTCCTGGACAGTGTCCAGCTTCTTAAGTGTTGTTGGAGCTGCACACATCCAGGCAAATGGGGAGTATTCCATCATAATCCTGACTTGTGCCTTGTAGATGGTGGACAGGCTTTGGGGAGTCAGGAGGTGAGTTACTCGCACACAATTCCTAGCTTCTGACCTGCTCTTGCAGCCACAGTATGTTTATGGCTAGCTCAGTTCAGTTTCTGGTCAATGGTAACCCCCAAGAAGTGAGACTGGGGCATTCAGTGATGGTAATACCATTGGACATCAAGGGGCTATGGTTGGGTTCTCTCTTGTTGGAGAAGGTCATTGTCTGGCACTTGTGTAGTGCAAATGTTACTTGGCACTTGTCAGCCCAAGCCTGGATATTGTCCAGGTCTTGCTGGTTAGGCACATAGACTGCTTCAGTATCTGAGGAATCATGAATGGTGTTGAACATTGTGCAATCATCAGCAAACGTCTCCACTTCTGACCTTATGATGGAAGGAAGGTCATTGATGAAGCAGCTGAAGATGGTTGAACCTAGGACACTACCCTGAGGAACACCTGCAGTGATGTCCTGGAGCTAAGATGACTGACCTCCAACAACCACAACCATCTTCCTTTGTGCTAGGTATGACTCTAACCAGCAGATAGTTTTCCCCCAGATTCCCATTGACTCCAGTTTTGCTTGGGCTCCTTGATGACACACTTGGTCAAATGCTGCCTTGATGTCAAGGGCAGTCACTCTCACCTCACCTCAGGAGTTCAGCTCTTTTGTCCATGTTTGAATCAAGGCTGTAGTGAGGTCAGGGGCTGAGTGGCTCTGGTGCACCCTGAACTGGGTGACAGTGAGTAGGTTATTGCTAAGCACATGCGGCTTGATAGCACTGTTGATGACCATTTCCAATACTTAATTGATGATGGAGAGTAAACTGGTGGGGCAGTAATTGGCCAGGTTGGATTTGTCCTGCTTTTGGTGTACAGGACATACTTGGGCAACTTTCCACATAGCCAGGTAGATGCCAGTGTTGTAGCTGTACTGGAATAATTTGGCTAGGGGCATGGCAAGTTCTGGAGCACAAGTCCTTGGTACTATTGCTGGAATATTGTCATGGCCCATAGCCTTTGCAGTATCCAGTGCCTTCAGCCATTTCTTGATATCATGTGGAGTGAATTGAATTGGCTGCAGGCTGGCATCTGTGATGCTGGGGACCTCCAAAGGAGGCCACGAGGATCATCCACTCAGCACCTCTGGCTGGTGACAGTTATAATTATCACTGATTTTTGAAAAAGCTCATCTGGCCCACTAATGTCCTTTAGGGAAGGAAATCTACTGTCCTTACTTGGCCTAGCCTACATATGACTCCAGACCCACAGCAATGGCTTACCCTGAAACAACCTAGCAAACCACTCAGTTCAAGGGAAATTAGGGATGGCAACAAATGCTGGCCTTGCCAGTGACACTCACATCCCACAAAAAAAATTTTAAAAGCATTTCTTGCTTTTCAGCAATATTCAAATTTTGTATTACCAAATGACTGACAGTTTTATAATGTTGATAGTTCAATTTTTCAGATGGTGCCTCCATGCTGAAACACCCTTGTGATCCCCCATCTACCTCAGCAGTGCCCACTTCTCCCATTGGGACTGTCGGGGTATTTGGTGATGTTTTGTGCTATTTCCTTGGGCTGAAATTCTCGTCAGGCATTCAACCAGTCTTTCACCATACAATGCAAAACATCACTGAGTCTCCCCACCGATACTCTTCTGAGCATGGGCTCTGGTCCGAGCACGCACAGAAATCCATGGACGTCATTCTGCTGTGCCCAGCCTGCCAGTACCATTGCGCATGTGTCAATATACTCCGCACATATACCATCTGCCTGTTTGTAATTGCTTGGAGTGAGGGAGAAAAACATTTCGGTCACCGCATTTTGTTCAATCTCATTCCAAAAGTTCGATTCACCATTCTCAATCCGATTCCAAGACTGTCAATGTCCTGGGAAGTACTGGGCTCATCTCCTTTTCTGAACTCACCTTAGCTCCCTGAAATCCACAGCTTGGGCAAAAGTTTTCTAATCAGTGCTCGGTGAAGTATTGATGCAGTTCTTGGATTATATGGGTTCAGACAATTTGTTAATAGTTCTTCGCCATTACATAACTGTATTTTGGGAATTTGCACAAACTTTTCTCTCTTTTTTCACATAGCCCTGACCATCAATAACTTGTATTTATTTAGCAAACAGAAAAAAAAACCTGAAAGGCTACACCTGCTTTGGTGTCTTGTCTATTATAGACTTTATTAGAATATTGTTTTTCATAAACAGCAAGTCAAAAGGGAGAATCTTGATAAATGGGGATGAAAACCGACAGACTAAAAACACATTGCTGCATCTTACAATAATCAAAAAATCTAATAGAAAGAATCCAAAAATAAAGAAAAAACAAGGCCATTAAGATATTCAAACTGCCTAAATCATAGCCATGATTATTTGATCAGCACCATCTTTGCTGCTTACGGCTGCCTACTCTGTCACTCACACTGATGTAACAGAGTAAAACAATACAACTGCAAATGCACGACGTTATCAGCAAACACAGCCCAGGAAAATGGTTGAAACAACTTCTCCTCTTTCCATCTCCTGCTATTCTGCAGCTTGGATCAAAGTAGGGGACAAATGGAACCCCTGAAGCATTATAACTCTAATGTGTCTAACTTAGTAGCATGAAAGTATGCTGATATAAAAGCAAAGAACTGCGGATGCTGGAAAGTACGCTGTTTGCCCTTCTGTATGATGCCCCAAGTATTTCATGCATCAGTCAAGTTTCAATGATAGAAATCACAGATTGACCATTGGAAGCTAACCATTTTGGTGAGCATGAGTAAAACATTTTGAAATGAAATCCAAATTGTGACAAGTTTATTAAATTTCAGATTCTGTGCATTTTATTTAAGGCCTGAATTTATTTTCTACAAACAAGAGAGTTTGTTAAACTGTGTAAGACTGAATATTTTTCTTACAAAAATCAATTTCTGTCCTAAACCTTACATGAAACATGCAAACTAAATGCAAAGTGAGCCTTACAGTCATCCCAATTTAAGAATATTAATTTTCAAAAGATTTAATTTTGCAAAAATCAATATTAAATATTGAGCTAAACATGGAAGATTGTAATGTAAATTTAACTACACATTCTTGAAGTGCATAAAGTTTGTTAGGTCAGCTGGCTTGCAATTCTGCATCTGGAACCTTGCAGCTAAATATTAAGAGTACAACACATGTAATTATAACTACTCAGCTTTTTTTGCCTGGTACCCAAATATAATTTCCTCTAAAACAGTTTCTGGACAGTCTTCCTGAAGACCAAGTGAAAGAGCTTATTTGCTACCGTTTTATGGTGTCTATTACTGATGAATTTATAGTCACTAGTCTTTCTTATAGCAAGTAGAATTTTAAAACAACCCTCTAGTCTTCCACAAAGCTTTAACATATAGAAAAGCTCCGTGTTCAGTAAAACCTAGATTTTCTTCTCAGGCAAGGTTCCCATTGGATGAAGATCAGGACAGGTCTTCCATCTGTCGATGTGCCCTTGCTCTAAAGCTGATGACAGTAGTGGGCTCCCAGAAGATTTATGAAGCCACCCAATCACGTACTTCTGGTGGGATTGGGGGTGGAATAGGCAAATATTTTGGCACTTGTTTTGCAAGTGTATGGTCAGCAGCCATGGCTGCAGAAAAATAAATTCTTATTCCTAAATTAATTTAAGGGGATGAATCTATGCCATTTATCTAAGTTTTCTGCAGTATCCAATATCACAATTACAGCAAATGAGCTGGACAACCCTTGTAGAAATTCACATCCTAATTTACCCACTTTGTCTAGTGCAATTTAGGAAGCCAGTTGTTTGATTCTGGGATTCCCCCTCTCTGCCTCCTTAGTACCACTGGATGCCTAGGAACTCAATGACATTCCTGGCTCCCAACACTGATAAAGCATTCATGATAGCAAATGCATAAAAGCCATCATTAACCATCATTTCCATTTACCATGATACCTTTCAACCAGAGGGAGGTGGTGGCAGAGGGAACTGACAGGAAAGCAGATTCCTGCTCTTCTCAGTTCCAAAGCAGCTTCAAAATGGACAGAAAAAGGAAATTTTTCATTAAAGAGCCTTCATCTCCTCTTCCTCTGTTTCAGCAGCTTTTATTGCCTTGTGATTAATTAGGCTGACATCCTAAGTCACCTCTAGGTTTAGGCATACAATCACTTTGCTTGGCTTTATGGTCTGACATTGCTGGCAGGTCAGTGCTGCATTTATGACATGCATGTGAATGCATTGCGCATGGCATTAGATGGTGAGCTGATGAAACTAATTCTGAAAGCCAGTTTGATCAGAAAAATGGCTAGGAATTCAAGCAATGCAAACATTGTATGGATGTTGTAAGCTTTTGAATGAAAATATCCATGCTAACATCTGCAGCCTAAGATATATGCAATTGACTAACAGTTGATGGGAGAGGTGGCCAAGGGAGTAACAGAGCACAGATGGAATCATGTCCTGAAATTCCAATCAATAAATAGCCTACTGGGGAGGCTATGTAAACCTCTCAGGACATTCCTTGAAGGCCTAGTAGATTTGTTAATATTACAAAGATATGTCCAAGATAAACCAAGAATATGAAGCAATACCACAAAATGAAATATATACTGGAATTAAATGAAATCATTAGGCTTTGGGGAATTGTAACTTATCCTCTATGGGAAAGTAATGGATTTGCAAGAGCAAATGTGGCTGCTTTAGCTTCATAACTGAAGAGTCAGATATTGACGAACATTGATATGACTGGTGGTTGAATTTCATAGCTCTGATGGAGAGATTTTGCGGCTTAACATTGTATTCTTTCATTTGTTTCTCTTCCTCTTTGACGTCATTGTACCTAAGAGTACCTTGTGGTCCGGCAACTACCACAAAGAAAATTATTTACTGTAACTTACAGACACCACTCTAGGCACTTGAAGTTAATTTAAGTAATTAGTAGTCATGTCAGCCATTGATATCTGTCCAAGTGTATATGGCAGAACTCTGAACTTTTCAGTCATATATGAAGCTTGGGAACTTACATGACAGACAATTGCAAATAGCCTCCTAGTCCACAACATAATGTGGAATAGGAACCCTTTGGAAGAGAGTGGGTAAACAAAACCCACATTTGATTACGGAAAGCCCTAATTAAAGCTTTACCATCCATCCTGTGTTTAGATAACTTACCCTGGAATGATAAATCCTATGATCTTTTACAATATTTACACAATTGGAAAGTGCACTACAATCTGAATTTAGTAAAATATCACATTATTTCCCACACCTTAGCTTAATCCCGGTATTAGAATGCAAATAATACAAAGACAGGTTTACAATGCATGTATGTAAATGCACAAAGTGTGGTGAGCAAAGCTGGTGAGCTACAAACACAAGTAGCTCTGTGGGAATATGGAGCAGGATTTTGCAGTCCTGCCAGCAGTGGGCATTTTCGCGGGCCAGATGGGAAAATTTGGAGTGACCAAAAGTCAATTTCACTTTTGGCCACTCTCCAAACTTTCCCGCCCCGCCCACAATGCTGCCGGCCATTGGCGGGAAAGCCCTGGCCATGATGTGGTGGCAATAACAAAAACATGGGCCGGGATTTTCCAGCCCCGGCGCAGCGAGTCCCACCACGGCAGATATGGCAAGCCAGCCAAAAATCCATTGACTTCGGCAGCACTGGTAAGTCCTGCCAGCAGGCGGGACTGGAAAATTCTGCCGGTGGTTTAAAATTGGTGAGGACTGGGCACTTAATATTCACAGAAACCAAGTGCTCAGAAAAGATAGGGAAGGAAAACAAGGAGCTGGGATGATTGCTAATAGGGAAGAAATTGTCGTGTTGGAAAGAGAGGAAGCAAGGGCAGAAACCATTGATTAGAGTTGAGAAGCCAAAAGGATATGATCATGCTACTGGAGGTATTCCAGTTGCCTCCAAATAGTGAGGGAGAGATAGTGGAGCAAATCTGCAAGGAGATCACAGAGATGTGCAAGACCCATAGAGTGCTGACCCTGGGAGAATTTAATTATCCAAATACTGATTGGAATAGTTTTAGAGCTATGCATATGAAGGGAGAGGAATTTCTGAGATGTTTTCAGGAGAACTTCTACGATCAGTACGTTCTTGACCTTATTAGAAAGGAGGCATTGCAGGATCCATTGCTGGGGAAAGAGGTGGGCCAAGTTTCAATGGGAGAACACTTGGGTAACAGTGATTACCATATTTAAGGATCAATCTACCAGTCCTCTTTTGAACCTTTCTCAGGACCTCCATTTCCTCCACTGTACGATAAAACTTAAACTGGATACTGTTTTCTAAACATAGTCTGCCCAAGACCTTAAACAAAGAAAAGATAGTGGTTCTGGTTTAAGATGTATTGTCCAGGCAATACACCCTAACATTCTATTTGATTTCACAATAGAATTGCAGAACTGGTGATCAACTTTCCAAGAATCATGCACTATAAAACTCTTGATCCTTTTGTTCATTCATTCCTGGAATATGAGCATCACTGTAAGACCAGCATTTATTGCCCATACCTAATTTCCCTTGAGAAGGTTGTGACCTTCTTAAAACGCTGCAGTGCACATGTGTTAGGTAGACCCACAGTGCTGTTGGTGAAGAATTTCTTCAAATTTCAACCAGCAACAGTGAAGAAACAGCGATATAGTTCCAAGTTAGGATGGTGTGTAACCTGGAGGAGAACTTGCAGATGGTGCTGTTCCCACAAATCTGCTGCCTTGTTCTTCTTCATAGAGGTTAAAGATTTGGAAGGTGTTGTCGAAGGAGCCTTGGCGAGTTGGTGCAGTGCATCTTGTAGATGGTACATACTGTACACCAGTGGTGGAGGGACGAAAGTTTAACGTGGTGAATGTGGTGCCAACCATGCAGGCTGCTTTGTCCTGGATGGTGTTGAGCTTGTAGTCGGAGCTGCACTCATCCGAGCAAGTGGGAAATATTCCATCACACTCATGACTTTTGCCTTGTGGATGATGGAAAGGCTTTGGGAAGTCAGGAAGTGAATTACTCGCTGCAAAAGAATTTCCAGTTTTTGACCTGCTCTTGTAGCCGGAGTATGTAAATGACTGGTCCAAATATGTTTCTGGCCAATGGTAACCTCCAGGATAAAAACAGAACCGGAAATACTCAGAAAGTCAGGCAATATCTATGGAGAGAGAAACAGAGTTAAAATTCCAAGCCAATGACATTTCATCAGAATGGTTTTCTTTCCTTCTTCAAGATGCTTCTTAAAACTAACCTGTTTAAGTTTTTGGCATTGCCCTAATATCACCTTCATACTAGGTGTTGAATTTTGCTTTATAGTGTACATGTGAAGCATGGCTGAAAGGTTTATTATGTTAATGGGGCTAAATAAATAAAAGTTGTTGTTATTATTGTTGTTCAGAGATCTTTCCAGTGAGTTAACAGACAATTTTGCACTTCAGTAAAAGAACAAGCTTGTTAAGTTTTGAATCACATAACTTATTTCAAAATTCCCTGGTGGTCGTAAAATGTAGGTCCATATCCATAGTTCCCCACCACAATCACAATCAGGAATAAGCACCAATTGCAGACCAGATGCCATCTCATGAAAAGGAGAAGAATGTTGAAGAGAGAGGCACCCTGGGCTACTCTAGTGCACCTTTCATCAATTGATTATAGAGCACCTTTGACTAAAGCCTGGGAACCTTTCCATTTTTTAGATAACTGATTATAAGTAAATCCAGAGCTGTTCATTGTATTAATTCCAATGGCACAGACATCACAAAATTCAGAAGGTGTTTTGAAATCAATCCTAGGCTGAATTTCTATCCTCCTGCCTGAAGCAAACTAAGGCCCAGATTTTTGTTCCTGAGTCGGCTGTGTAGGGACAGGAGAATCCCGGTTCTTTGAATCTGGCCTTTAAAAATGGCCACCTATGGGTCAGATTTTCGTTCCTGGGGCAAGCTAGATTGGAAGTTGGGCCTGCCACCCCTGGAACAAGTACAGAGGCTGCTGAGTGTGGAGATGGATTGAGCAGAAGGCCTGCCTTTGTGCTCTGGCACTGTGTTGAATTAAATTTTTAAAAAATAAAACACAAAAAATAGCATTCCAGCCCTCACTCCACACTCCCCCCACCTCCACCCACACCCCTGCTCCATCCGTGCCAACCCTTGCTACATGATGCCCCTCCACCCACCCCCATGGCCTCTCAAACCCTCTATGCCAACCTATACCCCTCTGCCCACCCCATGGTCCTGTGCCAACTTAGTGCCCATTCATGCTCTTCCACATTTTGCCTTTACCCTCCCCCATGCCAATGCACCTAGTATCCTTTGACAGTTCCTTGACAGCTTTAACAGCTTTGACATTTTCTTGACAGCATCACAGTTCTTTGACAATTCTTTGAAAGCTTGACAGTTCCATTGAGTTTATGCACCTCTTTTATATGCAATCATGTTTACTTTTACCTCTCCCAAAAGTGTCCAGGGGCCAGATCCAAAGGGGTACCTAACCTCCAAAGAAGTCCGCCAAGTTCAGACTTCCTCTCACCTGGTCTAATCGACTGCATAATCTGGGTTTCATGCTCCTGACCTACCAAAATCCCACCTCAGTGGAGGGAGTTGATGATTAAAATGTCTAGCTGCCTTCGCAAAGCACACATGCACAAACCTTGGTCCATTCCATTCCTGTCCCTCATGAAAATAGTACATGCCATGTTGGTGAGATCTAGGCCTTAATATCACTCCCCACAAAATGGTGGGCAATGATTTAGTGCACACTTAAGACTGTTGTTGCCTTAATGTTCACTGGGGCCTACTGCTATGTGGTAGTAACAGCTCTGGTAATCTAACGGTAGGCCCATTTAAAATGATAATTGAGGCCTGACATCAATAGGACCACGATTTCCATTATTAGATTAAACAGGCCAGAACCTCAATCACGTTAGCACTGACCAGTACCAGCCCAGCCAAAGAGGATTCGAAAGATTAATTAATTATTTTTTTTATTGGGCTGGGAGGAGCAGGGATCATTGTCCAAAATTCATAAAGCTCACCTAGGCCACTGTCACTCTGGCTCCCAAACTCAAACAGTGCAACCCACCCGCTCCAATGGTCTTACTTTCATCAGCCACAATATCAGATAGCCCAAAGCCAGTGACTGACCCAGGGCACTGGAATTACAGGTGCCACCTACCATTCAAAGCAAGTCAGATGGAGTCCTCAAAATAGACCAGGGCATGACAATTTGGTGGAATCATTGGAAGCCATTCAAGAATCTTCCACACCCCGTAAATGAACACTTATACATCAACCTGACTCCTGACACATTTCCTAACATGAGAAAGCTAGAAATTGATATTGTCACACCCATTTTTCAGATGCAGAATGGGAGGTTAAGCATTCAATATGGTGGGGAGGTGTGACACATTCATTACACCAGACATTTGCCACTTGCCACATTGGTGCAAAAAGAAAAAGAAGGGTTCAGTGCCCACACCTGAAACAGATATCAGTCTGTTTGCTTATGGATGTAGGAAACCCCCCATCTGCTTAAGGTCCTCCATACAAAATTGGGCTGCCTTGAGCATGCAGTCAATTGCTTTCAGTAAAATATTATCTGCATGCAGCCTAAGCAACAGTCCTTTAAGGAGCTGTGGATGATGCCACCAAAAAAGGCCACGTTTTTTTAAAAATTGAACGTAGAGCAGGGAAGCGCCGGAACGATCCTCCCAGCTCCACTGCTGTGTTAAAGAACACTGCTGGCCCCCACTTGGTCCCATCCCTGACTTTTGATCTCTTTCTTCCTTCTCTCTGTCACCCTATTAAACATAAGGCCCTTTTCTTCCAGTCACCCCCTTCCATTGATCACTTTCCCTGCCTCTCAGGACCCAATGGAGGGCCACAGATGGTGGCACAAAATTTGAATCTACTTCACAATGAGTCCCTGGGGGTGTCCAGCATATGTCTGGAGCTCATCAACTTCATGCAAATCAAACCCAATCCTAGTATCACGTGGGCCTCAGCTCTACTCACTCAGTGCAGGCTTGTTCCCTGTCACAGTTTGTACCTACCAACAAAGCAATTTTCAGGCCAATGTACCAAAAATTATATTTGGATAGTGCATGTGTCAGTATGCTGAAACTGCCAGAAATCATTTTATCTGCATGAATCTGCACTCATTGACCTTGGCTGTATCGGCTTCAGGTCAAGCAGTATCTTGACTTTAAAATTCTCATTCTTGTTTTCAAACCCTTCCATGGCCTTGCCTCATCCTAGCTCGGTAATCTCCAGCCCCACAAACCCTTGATATTATTCTGTGCTCCTCTAATTCTAGGCTTTTGTGCATTCTCAGTTATAATTGCTCCACCATTGGTGGCCATGCCTTCTGCTGCCTCTGCCCAAGCTTTCTGTCCCTATGCCTCTCTACCTCACTTTCCTCTTTTAAGACACTCCTCTTTGACCAAGCTTTTGGTTATCTGACCTAATATCTCATTTTGTAGTTCGATGATGTATTTTGTTTTTTAATATCCTGTGAAGCTCCTTGGGATATTCCATTATGTTAAACCCGCTATATAAATATACATTGTTGCTGTTCTTACGATATAGCAGTTTAAGTAAGCTAAACACCAATGAGACAGTAACCATAACATGAACAATTGTGCCTTATATTACTGGATCTATGATAGAAATTGTAATCGCCTGCACTGCTGAAGGCTGTGTGCACTCAGTGACATTTGCCTGTAAATCTGGCACTAAGACTGGCAGTAGGCTCCAATTGCGTTCCTAATTCGTGTAATATATGCAGTATGAAAACAGCCATGCTGGTGCCTGTATTTCTTTAAAGAGGAAGTATCTGTTTTCCATTATATGACATAAAATTTCCCTCTCATTAACTGCAAACTGTTTCTTGATAAACCTGCAGTAATGACGTCATAAACATGCTTCATAAGTTTCTGTAAATGTTAACTGTCACATTGCACTACTGTCAAATGCCAATTTTTCTCTCAAACCTGCCAAAGAGTATAAAAAATTGTGATCTTAATTACCTACTTTAAAAAAAATAGGTGAAGTAAAGTTCAAACTAAAGAAAACAAACAAAAACAAAACAAGTCCCTCTGGTGATTGGTGCAAAGGGGATTGTGAAGCACAACCTGAAACGCCGCCCACTTTTATAACGAACCGAATGGAAAGTGAGTCGAAACTATTCTTTCATCAGACTAAAACACTGGTCCTTGGACATCTTCAGCCCTGGGGCACAAAGCCATCTGTACTGATGTGTGAAATTTGGGGTGCGATCCAATTAAGGTGGATTTCTGTCCTTTTGGATTATATAAAATCCAGTAGAAGTTAGGTGAGGAATTTATTTGCAGCCCACCCCACCCCAACCCAACCCCCCAACCCCCACCTTCCATACAAATGTCAGAGAAAGGAAATAATTAGCCAGAACTCTTCCCAAGCCCTCCTCTTGTTTCCCCAACATTTCCTTTGGGTATGAGGTGCAATGCAGTGTATGGCATACATGAGACCTGCAGGGGGAGAAAATCATGTGGCACCCAGGAACACACGGCCGAATTTTGTCAGTAATGGGGAAGTCTCGCCACCGGGTCTGAAAGTGGGAGGCGTTCCCACTTCGGCCGGTGACAGGACCAGGGCCATTAGATGCCCAGTGATGGCCAATTAATACCTGGAAGATGTTTCTTCTTGTGGGGGAAGACTAGGACTAAGGGACACAGTTTAAGAATAAGAGGTCGCCTTTTTAAGATGGAGATGAGAAGAAATTTCTTTTCTTGGAGGGTTGTTAGTCTGTGGAATTCTCTTCCCCAGAAAGCAGTGGAGGCCAGGTTATTGAATTTATTCAAGGCTGAGTTAGATAGGTTTTTGACAGACAAGGGAGTGAAGGGTTATGGAAGACAGGAATGTTGGCTTGAGTCTCCAACCAGATCAACCATAATCTTATTGAATGGCAGAGCAGGTTCAAAAGGTCGAATGGCCTGCACTGCTCCTAAGTCCTATGTTCCTATGTCCTAATTTTAAGAAGCCACTGGCCAGGCCGGCATCCAGTTAAGGACAGCAGCCCACCCCCAAGTGGTGTCCAGAACTGAGGCTGCGGCTCCAGGGAGAGGGCACCTCAATGGCAGGGCCCTCATGGTAGGTGAGTTGGATTGGAGGCACTGGGGTCAGGCAGACAGGTCGCAGTGATCAAGTGGGTTGACACTGAGCACCGCCAGTGCTGCTATCACGAAGGCAACCATTGCCATGGGCTGCCCATAAAGGAGGTTGCGCGCAGGCCCAGAACCCACTGAGAGGCACCGGGCTTCACCCAGCAGTCTCCCCACATGGTGGCAGTCAGTCACAAAGTAAGCAAAATGCCCAAGTAGACAGGAAGTGGCCCTTAATTAGCCACGTATATGCTTCAGTTGGCTCCCCAGCGGCCATCCAAGTTGCAAACTTTCCCACTACTGGCAACGTGACATGGTTATGAGAAGACATCAAGCTCCCATTCCAACTCCTCCCCTCACCATTTTGCCAATCGTCCCGCTTTGCAGCCTGATTCCAAAGGATCCGGAAAATTCAGCCCTATGTCTCTGCCCAGAAGAGAAGCCATGAGTAGTTTCTGCTGGGGCCTGGGCAGGCGAAGGTTTCGCCAACCTCACACAAGGTCTGTGACAGAGATGGGTCAGGTGAGGCAGTTTATGCCATTGTTTTTTACAGCCAGTGGTCTGAACCTTGCAAAGAAATTGACACCCAGATATTTGCAGAAGTGGAAGTGGGGTCCACCAGGGTCTCCGGGTTAGAGTTGTGCCAGGGAAATCCCCAGAAAACTATCAAATTTTTAAATTAACCCTCTAACAAAGGAATTCAAATTCATTTTTCAGGGTGGGATGCCAGCTTCCCCACCTCTATCAGGTACTCAAGATTTGCCCACGATGTTGTGTGTGCCTGCTGAAAATATTTAAAACATGTGACCCCCAGCCTGATAACTGAAACTCTAGAAACGGCAGGAGTGAGGTTAGTGGAACATCAGATTCTAGGATTTTGGGGTTCATTATCCATTGAAAGCAGGAACCAATTTCCTTTCAAAAGCCACTTTCCCCACTGAAAACAATTGCAGAACAATTATTTACCACTGGGAAAAGAAGCAAATTCAAACTTAGATTTTTTAATGAAGATTTAAAGACCTTCAGCGGGCACAGTGATCCCACTGTTGCTGTAAGAGCACCAATATCTCTCATTTACCCACATTCAAAAGATTCCAACCATATGATTTAAGATGGGGTTAAGGGTGCATCCATGGAAAGGCCAAAGCAGATCCTCTCCTCTGAGATGTTGTCATAGAAATTTCCAGGACAGGAATTCAATCAACCTCTTCATTAGAATATAACCATGAAAAGCTATCAGAAGAACTTGAGAAAGCATGAATTAAAATTGGCTATTTGCCCCATCAAACCTTTTCCTTATATACAGCAAGTACAATGTGCTCTCTCATACACTATTCCCGAAATATTACATTTTCATAGGAAACAACCCAAGATGTTTCTCCCTGCCTTCCTAATGCTGTTCAAGTTAAACTTTATACTAACCATCTAAAGTTACTATTTTTTTGGGCGCGATACCTGAAAAGTTCAATCCAAGGATCTGCTGCAGCCAAGCTGCAATTTGTGTAGAATTATTTATCAGTCTAAATGCATACAAGATTGCAAAGGATAATGTGTTTCAGATTAGGAAGTAAGAAAATAGGAGCAACATAAACAGATCAACCTGTCCCTCAGAATGGATTGGCATTTACATTGCATTGTTGCATAGTAACAATATGGTAAATTGGTATTTGTCCCGGGAGTCTCATACATTATGCCGTTATGTTGAGATAGTGAAACTTGATAAGATACATCAGATTTGAACATATTTGGCAGAAATTAAAGAGGGTTGGTGACTGAGTAACAAAATGCATTGCGGGCACTAGCTTCTCAATTTAGGCCATAGGGGAAAGTAAGCTTAAAGATATTTAGGGTATTAAAAATGTTAAATTTAGAAATGTTTTTTAAGAGGAATTAGATGGCACATGAGAGAACACTTGTTAAACAGAGTTTTAAGTATGCCACAAAACAGTGATCGACTTCCTTGAAGAAGTATCTTTCATGAATCACATCTTTGAACATATATAAAGTGTTATATTTACCCTACATGCAATATCAGTAATTTCGTTGGCCATAAGATCATATAGTTAATTTGAGTGAAAATCCAAGATGATTATTTCCATATGTGAAGTAACAGTTAACTTTTGGCAGAATCAACTTTAACAATGCACTTAAATTTCCAGCAGGAGCCATGTACCCATAAAATAAATAGAATGTCATCATCACTCTGAGTGAGTTTCAGGCTTTCATTCGCTTTTGAGAAAGAGCATGGCAACTCATTTTAATCTAGGGCATTAGTCACTATCGGCAATGAAATAGGTTTGATGTGTTTCCCCCACATCTTGCAGTTATTCAATACCCTAAGGCCTCTGACTTCTATATGATCTTCTCCACGTGGGATGGTGAGACATTCTACCAAGTAGACATTTCTATGACAACCATCAATGTCACCCCAGGCTTAACCAATGGAAGATGATTCAAGCAAGAGAAGATGAAGTGCTATTGCTTTCTGTCCTTGAGGTGGAACATTTTGCTGTCAGAAACATCTCATGTAACAGCAGCACTAAGTACTGACAAAACTGGCTCAGCTGTGGCAGCAGGATTCAGACAGACAGCACTGGATTCAGAATTCTAATCATCTGTTGAACAAACCAGGACATAACATCTTGAAGTAGTCACACTAGTCATGATTGTTCTAAAGTGATCCTTATTCTCATCATTAAAAAAACAGGAAAATGCAGAGTTTATAAACTGCTAGTATCAAAATAAAACTTGTTTGCACATAGAGAAAGACTCCATAGTGGTTATGAATCATATAAAACAAGAGCTAGGCGATAAGGAATTGCATAGCAATATGATCCCTGCAGAGATTATTATGAAAACTACACTTAACTTGTTGGAGAACTTATGAGCTTACAAGGAATTCACTAACCCCCCTTTCAGAACTACTTGTTTTACTTTGAGTTAAAGGTACATTTTAAAACATAATCACCTTACAAAGTTCAGTGTTCATGACAACAGAAAGAAACAAAAATGATGATGTATATGATCAACTGTTTTTGGGCTGCTAGTAATTTGCTGCAGCCTTTAACTCTCTATTACCTGCTCATAAATTGTCTTATTCACTTCTTTATTTGGAAGTTATTTATTCACATATTTACCAATTTTTAAAAACTATTGCAATTTTGGTTTCAAGTTAAAGCCATGATATGAATTCCTATTCACCAAAGTTCATTGTTACTAGAGATCCAAACAAGTATATTACAAAACTTATAATGAGAAAATGTATGACACTGACTCTGTGAGTTGCAGAGTATTATTACAGGCAAGACAGCAACCCAGATGACATAAATTGTAACAACTCAGATTTAGAAATTCCTCCTCCATCGCAGAAGGGAGCAGAGCTGCAGTTGCGGATCTTGCCTCAAGTTTCAAGAACACAAGAAATTGGTGCAGGAGTAGATCACATGGGCTGTCAAACCTGCTCTGCCATTCAAAATTGGAGTGCTGCTTTGGGCTGCAGTAGAGTGCTTAAGTTGGAGTTTGGTGACTGAGGGAATTTAAGGGTTAATTTCTATCTAAAGTCTAGTCTTTCTTTAATTTAGTAATTAACAAAAAGTTCCTGTTTGGGGTGGAAGAAGGTGAGTTTTAGGCCAGCTTTAAAACAGGGTTTATATAGGCTCTGCTTGCAGCTACAACCAGTTAATTAGATAATTGGCTTAAACAGGTTTTCAGAGGCTAGATTCAGAGAGTATAAAAACAGGCCTTCTTACAGTGCTGACCTTGTCTGCAATGGAGTGCTACTTTGGGCTGCAGCAGAGTGCTTAAGTTGGAGTTTGGTGACTGAGGGAATTCGGTGAAGAGAGAACGAGGTGATCCTTTGAGTACCGTGAGTACGGTCAGGTAAGTATTTACTACTTTTAACGCTTATAGTTTTTAAAGTCTTATTTTGTGGTTCATCACTTATAAAGGCTATATTCTGTAACAATGAGGAGCAGGGAAGAAGGGCCCTAGAGTAATTGATATTATTTAATATTAAGTATCTTCCAAAAGGTTTAATCTAATTTAAAGGGGTAAGTCATGACAGGAGAGCTCAAAACTGTAGTGTGCTCCTCCTGCTCTATGTGAGAAGCTGGGAACATTTCCAGTCCCGGAGCCAGCATGAGTGCTTAAAGTTTCTCCAGCTGCAGCTCCTGGAAGCCCAGGTTTCAGAGCTAGAGCGGCAGCTGGCAACACTGTGAAGCATCTGCAAGGCGAAGAGTAATGTGGATAGCACATATAGAGAGGTAGTCACACCGCAGCCTAGGATTCAACAGGCAGGAAAGGAATGGGTGACCAGCAGGCAAAGCAAGAGGACTAGGCAAATAGTGCAGGAACCTCCTGTGGCTATTCCCCTGCAAAACAGATATACCACTTCAGATACCTTTGAGGGGAATGGCGTCTCAGGGGGAAGCAGCAACAGCCAAATTCATTGCACCACAGTTGGCTCTGCTGTACAGGGGAGGAGTAAAAAGTGTGGGAAAGCAATAGTTACAGGGGATTCAATTGTAAGGGGAATAGACAGGTGTTTCTGTGGTCGCAAACGAGAATCCAGGATGGTATGTTGCCTCCCTGGTGCTAGAGTCAAGGATGTCTCAGGGCAGCTATATGACATTCAGAAGGGGAGGATGAACAGCCTGTGGTTGTGGTACACATTGGTGCAAACAACATAGGTAAAAAAAGGGGCACTAAAGGCAGAATATAGTGAGTTAGGAAGTAAGTTGAAAAGTAGGACCTCAAATGTAGTGATCTCAGAATTACTAACAGTGCCACATGCTAGTCAGAGTGGAAATAGCAGGATATGTCGGATGAATATGTGGCTGAAGAGATAGTGTGAGGGGGAGGGTTTCAGGTTCCTGGGACATTGGGACCTGTTCTGGGGGAGGTGGGACCAGTACAAACTGGACAGGTTACACCTGGGCAGGACTAGGTCTGATGTCCTAGGGGAATATTTGCTAGAGCGGTTGGGGAGGGTTTAAACTAAAATGGCAGGGGGATGGGAACCTATGCAAAGAGTAAGAGGAGGGGAATCAAGGACAAGAACAAAAGACAGAAAGGGGAATAAGAGAATTGATAGCCAGAGATATCAAGGGCAAGAATCAAACAGGGCCTCAATGAAAAATAAAGGGAACGGGATAGATAATGTTAAAAAGACAAGGCTTATGTCTTTGTGCCTTAACGTGAGGAACATTCGCAAAAAAGTGGATAAATTAACCGTGCAAATAGATGTAAACAGGTATGATATAGTCGGGGTTACAGAGACATGGCTGCAGAGTGACCAGGGATGGGAACTGAACATCCAAGAGTATTCAGTATTTAGGAAGGACAGACAAAAAGGAAAAGGCTGTGGAGTTGCATTGCTGGTTAAAGAGGAAATTGACGCAATAGTGAGGAAAGATATTAGCTCCGACAATGGGGAATCCCTATGGGTAGAGCTGAGAAACAATAAGGGGCAAAACACATTAGTGTGGGTTGTATATAGACCCCCAAACTGTTGGGAATGGCATTAAACAGGAAATTAGAGATGCATGCAATAAAGGAACACCTGTAATTATGGGTGACTTTAATCTGTAATTAGATTGGGCAAATCAAATTAGTAACAATGTCATAAAGGAGGAATTCCTGGAGTATATGCAGGATGGTTTTCTAGACCAATACATTGAGGAAACAACTAGAGAACAGACCATGCTAGACTGGCTATTGTGTAATGAGAAATTAATAATTGGCAATCCAGTTGTGCCTTGGGGATGAACGACCATAATATGATAGAATTCTTCATCAAGTTAGAGTGTGACGTAGTTGATTCTGAGACTAGGATCCTGAACCTCAATAAAGGAAATTACGATGGTATGAGGTGCGAGTTGGCTATGATGGTTTGGGAAACGTTACTTAAAGGGAAGACGGTGGATAGGTAATGGCAAACATTCAAAGAGCGCGTGGGTGAACTGCAACAATTGTTTATTACTGTCTGGCGCAAAAGTAAACCAAGGCTTACAAGGGAAATTAGAGATAGTATTAGATCCAAGGAAGAGGTAGACAAATTGGCCAGAAAAAACAACAGGCCTGAGGATTGGGAGCAACTTAGAATTCAGCAAAGGAGGACCAAGGAATTGATTAAGAAGGGGAAAATAGAGTACAAGAGTAAGCTTGCGGGGAACATAAAAACTGACTGTAAAAGTTTCTATAGGTATGTGAAGAGAAAAAGATTGGTGAAGACAAATATAAGTCCCTTACTGTCAGAAACAGGGGAATTTATAATGGGGAACAAATAAATGGCTGAACAATTAAATGCATAGATAAAAACAAAAAACTGCGGATGCTGGAAATTCAAAACAAAAACAGAATTACCTGGAAAAACTCAGCAGGTCTGGCAGCATTGGCAGAGAAGAAAAGAGTTGACGTTTCGAGTCCTCATGACCCTTCAACAGAACTGGGTGAATCCAAGGAAAGGGTGAAATATAAGCTGGTTTAAGGTGTGTGTGATAGACTGTCCACCAATATCCATTACAAGCCTACCGACTCCCACAGCTACCTTGACTACAGCTCCTCACACCCCGTTTCCTGTAAGGACTCCATCCCATTCTCTCAGTTTCTTTGCCTCCGTCGCATCTGTTCCGATGATGCTGCCTTCAAAAACAGTTCCTCTGACATGTCCTCCTTCTTCCTTAACTGAGGTTTTCCACCCACGGTCGTTGACAGGGCCCTCAACCGTGTCTGGCCCATCTCCTGCGCATCCGCCCTCACACTTTCTCCTCCCTCCCAGAAACATAATAGGGTCTCCCTTGTCCTCACTTATCACCCCACCAGCCTCCGCATTCAAAGGATCATCCTCCGCCATTTCCGCCAACTCCAGCATGATGCCGCCACCAAACACATCTTCCCTTCACCCCCCCTATCGGCATTCCATAGGGATCGTTCCCTTCGGGACACCCTGGTCCACTCCTCCATCACCCCCTACTCCTCAACCTCCTCCTATGGCACCACCCCATGCCCACGCAAAAGATGTAACACCTGCCCCTTCACTTACTCTCTCCTCACCGTCCAAGGGCCCGAACACTCCTTTCAAGTGAAGCAGCATTTCACTTGCATTTCCCCCAACTTAGTCTACTGTATTCATTGCTCCCAATGTGGTCTCCTCTACATTGGAGAGACCAAACATAAACTGGGCGACCGCTTTGCAGAACATCTGCGGTCTGTCCGCAAGAATGACCCAAACCTCCCGGTCACTTGCCATTTTAACACTCCACCCTGCTCTCTTGCCCACATGTCTGTCCTTGGCTTGCTGCATTGTTCCAGTGAAGCCCAATGCAAACTGGAGGAACAACACTTCATCTTCTGACTAGGCACTTTACAGCCTTCCGGACTGAATATCGAATTCAACAACTTTAGGTCCTGAACTCCCTCCTCCATCCCCACCCCCTTTCCATTTCTTCCCCCTTCCTTTTGTTTTTTTCTAATAAATTATACAGATTTTTCTTTTCCCACCTATTTCCATTATTTTTAAATATTTTTAAATCTTTTATGCTCCCCCCACTAGAGCTATACCTTAATTCCCCAACCATCCATTCTTAATTAGCACATTCGTTTAGATATATATCACCAACTTCAACACCTATATGTTCTTTTGTTCTGTTGTCTGTGACATCTTTTGCTGATCTGCTTCTGTTACTGCTTGCTTGTCCCTATAACCACACACCCCCCTCCACTTCTCTCCTTCTCTCCCCCCACCCAACTCCACACCCCCAACCCCCAACACACACACAGCATAAACCAGCTTATGTTTCACCCCTTCCTTGGATTCACCTAGTTCTGTTGAAGGGTCATGAGGACTCGAAACGTCAATTCTTTTCTTCTCCGCCGATGCTGCCAGACCTGCTGAGTTTTTCCAGGTAATTCTGTTTTTGAACTAAATACATACTTTGCTTCTGTCTTCACAAAGGAGGACACAAAAAATATCAGAGATGTTGGGGAACACAGGGTTTAGTGAGAGGGAGCAACTGAAAGAAATCAGTATTAGTAGGGAAATGGTGTTGGGGAAATTGATGGGATTGAAGGCCGATAAATCCCCAGGGTCTAATAATCTACATCCCAGAGAATTTAAGGACATGGCCCTAGAAATAGTGGATGCATTGGTGGTAATCTTCTGAGATTCTATAGACTCTGGAACAGTTCCTACAGATTGGAGGGTAGCTAATGTAATCCCACTATTTAAAAAGGGAGGTAGAGAGAAAACAGTGAATTATAAACCAGTCAGCCTGACATAGGTAGTGGGAAAATTCTAGAGTCCACTATAAAAGATTTAATAGCTGAGCTCTTGGAAAACAGTGGCAGAATCGGATAGAGTCAGCATGGATTTATGAAAGGGAAATCATGCTTGACAAATCTACTGAAATTTTCAAGGATGTAACTAGTGGAGTTGATGAGGGGGATGTGATTTATTTGGACTTTCAGAAGGCTTTCGACAAAAGTCCCACATAAGAGATAGGTGTGTAAAATTAAAGCGCATGGGACTGGGGGTAGTGTATTGAGATGGATAGAAAACTGGTTGGCAGATAGGAAAAAAAGAGTAGGAATAAACGAGCCTTTTTCCGAATGGCAGGCAGTGACTAGTGGGGTACCGCAGGAATCATTGCTGGGACCCCAGCTATTCACAATATATATTAATGATTTAGATGAGGGAACTAAATGTAATATCTCCAAATTTGCAGATGACACAAAGCTGGGTGGGAGGGTGAGCTGTGAGGAGGATGCAGAAATGCTTCAGTGTGATTTGGACAAGCTGAATAAGTGGGCAAATGCATGGCAGATGCAGCATAATGTGGATAAATGTCAGGTTATCCACTTTGGTAGCAAAAACAGGAAGGCAGATTATTATCTGAATGCTATAAAGTGAGAGAGGTTACAACGAGACCTGAGTGTCCTCGTACACCAGTTGCTGAAGGTGCAGCAGGTGTTAAAGAAGGCAATGGTACATTGGCCTTCATAGCAAGAGGATTTGAGCACAGGAGCAAGGATGTCATGCCGCAATTATACAGGGCTTTGGTGAGACCATACCTAGAATATTGTCTGCAGTTTTGTTCTCCTTATCTGAGGAAGGAGATTCTTGCTATAGAGGGAATGCAGCAAAGATTTACCAGACTGATTCCTGGGATGACGAGACTGCCATATGAGGAGATAGTGAGTCAGTTAGGATTATATTCACTGGAGTTCAGAAGAATGAGGGGGGATCTCATAGAAACCTATAAAGTTTTAACTGGACTAGGCAGGGTAGATGCAGGAAGGATGTTCCCAATGGTGGGGAGTCCAGAACCAGGGGTCACAGTCTGAGGACATGGGCTACACCATTTAGGACTGAGACGAGGAGAAATTTCTTCACCCAGAGAGTGGTGAGCCTGTGGAATTTGCTACCACGGAAAGTAGTTGAGGCCAAAACATTGTATGTTTTCAAGAAAGAGTTAGATATAGCTTTTGGAGCAAAAGGGATCATAGGATATGGGGAGAAAGCAGGAGCAGGCTATTGAGTTGGATGATCAGCCATGATCATAATGAATGGCGGAGAAGGCTCGCAGGGCCGAATGGCCTACTCCTGCTCCTATTTTCTATGCTTCTATGTTTCTAAAACAATCATGGCTGATCTTGGGCTTCAACTCAGGTTGGACAGGCTGCGTTTGTTTCCACTGGAGTGTAGAAGAGTGATGGGTGATTTGATTGAAGTATACAAGATCCTGTATGACCTTGACAAGGTGGATGTCATAAGGATGTTTCCTCTTGTGGGTGAGTCCACAACTAGAGGGCACTGTTTTAAAATTTGGGGTCACCCTTTTAGGACAGATATGAGGAGAAATGTTTTCTCTCAGAGGGTTGTGCGACTTTGGAATTCTCTGCCTCAGAAGGTGGTGGAGGTGGGTTCACTGGATATTTTTAAGGCTGAAGTAGATAGATACTTGTTAGGCAAGGGAATCAAAGATTATCAGGGTTAGATGGGAAGGTGGAAATTGAAACACAAGAAGATCAGCCATGATCTTATTGAATGGCGGAGCAGGCTTGAGGGGCTGAATGGTCTACTCCTGTTCCTATTTCTTATGTTCTAACTCCATTTTCCCGCCACTTCCCATATCCCTTAATTGCCTGAATGCTTAAATTGGGTGCATCATGCCTGTACAGCAACATCAGCAGCACCCACACCACCATAGGCCTGGAATGCTGGAGTGGAGTGGATCAATAACCGCATTACCCAAAAATCTATCCAACATCTGAGCATCCACAGCTCTGGGATAGAGAATTCTAAAAGATTTAATCCTTAATTTTAAACAGTCCTCAATCTATGCTAATATATTATTCTCCCAACCCCAAGATCCATAATTTTATGTAACAGCTTCATGAGATTAATATTTTTTTCTTGTGGGTGGTTGATTTGTCCCACATTTCATGGTCTTGACAATCAGACATTTGAGGCCTTTCCTGGGGATTCAACAAGTCACACACCAGTTCTCAGCTTGCATGAATTTCATAAAAGCCTTATAAAAAGTTGAATTTCCTGAGTAATCCAGATAAGCCCACATAACATAAGGAGCTGGACAGCATTGATGCACCGCCCATCAGAAAATCACCGCATGGGGCAGAACATGAGTGGAACTGATTTCTGCACTATTTTCAGACCCATGGTTGGGTGATCTGCTAAGAAGCCTTTTCACTATTTTAGACTCTTTGGGCTGGATTTTCGCAGAGTCCATCTGACTCTGGACACAAATGCACAAGTCCCATCCCCCATTTCCGGCAGATCCAATTTTGGTAGGGGAAAGGAACAGGACATGAATCATACAAGCAGGAAACCTGAACTCAGCAGGGCCATTTGAAATTATTGCTAAATTCAAAAGGACCCAATTTTCATTGTTCCAAGATTCTTTAGCCGTAATGTGGAAGTTATTAATTTGTGGAGGAGGTATAAATCTCTTGATGGGTGGATAAGGTCTGGTTAATTGTCATGATCTGAAGCCCTTAAAATCTCCAGCCCTTCAAAAATGAAGAAAACAGGCTGGACCTGTCAGTTAGAAATTACGGTTAAAAAAACCCTACTACTGGAGTGCATTGATTGACAGGCCATCTGATGTAGCTTAGAAAAAAAGTACCATCTGTTCCTGCAGCTTCAATAGACTTTGTTGTTGGCATTTTCCAAGGCTGTATTACAGCTGAGCTCCAAAGCCATTTATCTCAGGAGCGAGGTTGTGTTCACATTTTGATAGTTTTAAGAGGCTATTAAAGGATTAGCTATCTTTGTCTCCATGGAAACAAACCCCCACACACAATTTGTTTTGAAAACAGATTGACCACTTGAAAGGACTTAAAATCTTTGGATGGGTTTCATGAATGAGAATTTTTTTTTCTGTATTATATGTATATGTGTGAGTGAGAGCTGTCTTAGATTGTTAGAATTTTGATTTTTTTTTCATTTCCACATGGTTACTGAGGTCTGCCCATAGTGGATACTAGGTGAGAGGCTATTGAGGTGGTGTGGAGTTTGAGGGGTATGAGAGTGGGTGGATGGAGGATATGAAGAGTCTGGGCTAGAGGGCCTAACAGCCTTTTGTAAAACTGGGCCAAAGTCTCAGAGGACCCACTAACTAGCCCACCTCAGCACGTACCCACCTCCATGACCACCTCTGAACTGTCTCCAGAGGCAGCAGGTCTGACTCAATCCTGCCCCTAACCACCTCGGTGCAAAAATTGTGTGTGGGGGAGCTGTTTCCATGGAGATAAGTCTGCTGAGTCAGAATATTTCCCAACTCGAGTTTCCCATGTCCATGGTGAAAATCTAGCCCTTTACGTTTATCCACTAAAATGATAAAAAATGACTTGCATTCATATAACACCTTTCATGGTCACCAAAGCACTTTACAACAAAGTATTTTTTTTGAAACGTAATTACTGTTGTAAGGTAGGAAAGGCAACAACCAATTTGCACACAGCTAATGTGATTAATACCAAATGAACTGTTTTAGTGGAGTTAATTGAGGGATATTGCCCAGTGTGGCAGGGATAACTCTCCTGGTCTTCTTCGAAATAGTGCTGTGGGATCTTTTACATCCACCTGAGGGGGGAGAAAGGGCCTCAGTTTGACATTTCTCTGAAAGTTGGCATCTCTGGCAGTGCAGAACTCCCTCGTTACTGCACTGGAGTGTCAACATTGATTTTTAAGCCCAAGGTCTGACTAGAGATTAGATTGCTACCTTCAAATATTTTACATGTATCTGATGTTATCCTTGATATCTAAATCCGTTACCAAATTTCTATTTCCATTGCTTTTTGTGCAGTTTCCTTAATGTACAGGTTTTATAAAATCCTTAACTTGAAAGAGAAATTGAATGATAGAGGACAAAGATGAGGCCATAATTTCTTCGATGGCTTAGATTATGTGAAAAAGTAGATCTGAGTAAACCAGTATCCTTTAAAAAGCAGAAAGAGGTGTCATCGATGGTGTTTTAAAAGGGATTTACATTTGGCCCTCAAAGTAGCCATCTATTTCAGCCAATAGGATACTTCTATGAAGCAAATCACAAATCAGGGTCATAGGGCCCAGTTGCCATTTTAGATTCGGTTCCACGGGCAACAGAGATGAAGAGGCTGAGCAGAGACAAGTTGCAAATTATTTTTTGGGGGTCTGCAGGATCATTCCTGCTTATGAGTTGTAGATAAATAATCTGGCACATTTCCACCCACAATACCAACTCCGCCTCAATCCAGTAAGCTGCAACCATTGGAGCACACATTTGGCAATGCAAGAAAGGACAAAGACTCAAAATCACAGCCATCTCTTCACCACAAGTTCCACTGGTTGGGTACCTAAAAGTTATTATCTACCCCCCACCCTCGGAAGGTATTGACCTACTTCATATGGGCAAGTATTGCACTGAACCAAAAAGTCAAACTCAGGCAAACTTAACAGGGCTGATCACATCAGATTTTGCTTAAATTTCTTAATTTCCCTTCCCAATCATCATTCTTTATCACCAAATCCGATCTAAAACTTTGAGTTTATTCTTCTCTGTACTACCTTTATCTCAGTTACTTTAGTGATCTGAACCTACCTTTCACTTTGATAGTGATGTTATCATATCAGAAATGTTTAACTTTCTGTGTTAAAGGGTTCCCACCTGCCCATTTACACATTTCCAGCATTTTCTGTTTTTATTTCAATATTAGTGAGTCAAGTTCAGTGTAATTTCAATGTAGACATAAGCCTAAACCAAGATTGGACTGTTCTACTTTGTTATTCAACTTTAGTATAATTGAAATGGATCTCACATTGGTGCTCATAGTGAAGCATAGAATAAAAGGATTTATGAAGTGTGTCTATCAAATCCTTCGGCAACCATCCCCCAATTCAGCAAACAAAAAATGTTTTCACCTTCTTATCCCCACTATCTTGTATACTTAAATATGTGTCTACTTTGCAGGCGTAAGTGTCCAAATTTCTCCAATCTTTACCTATAACTTAGACTCCTGACACTAGAGATCAGCTTCATGGCTCTCCTCTGCACTGTTTCCAGAAGTGTCTCCTTTATTTGTCAGAACTGACTGAAGTCAGAAGTGGGGATGTTCATTAATGATTGCGCAATGTTTGGTATCATTCGTAACTCCTCAGGTACTGAATCAGTCAGTATCCATACGTGACAAGTCCTGGACAACATTCAAGTTTGAACTGATAAGTGGCAAGTAAAATTCACGGCGCACAAGAGCAAAGCAATGGCTATCTCCAACAAGAGAAAATCTAACAATTTTTGCTTGACATTTAATGGCATGACTAGATCCCCCACTATTAACATCCTGGGGGTTACCATTGACCAGAAACTGAACTGGACCAACCATATAGATACTGTGGTAAAAGCAAAAAACTGCAGATGCTGGAAATCCAAAACAAAAACAAAAATACCTGGAAAAACTCAGCAAGTCTGACAGCATCTGCAGAGAGGAACACAGTTAATGTTTCGAGTCCATATGACTCTTCAACAGTCATACAGACTCAAAACGTTAACTGTATTCCTCTCCGTAGATGCTGTCAGACCTGCTGAGTTTTTCCAGGTATTTTTGTTTTAGTTTTAGATACTGTGGTATGTAGGTACTGTGGTATACTGTGATATAGATAACAGCAAGTCAGAGGCTGGGAATTCTGCAAAAAGTAACTCACAAGGCACAAGTCAGGACTGTGATGGAATACTGTCCACTTGCCTGGATGTGTGCAGCTCCAACAACACTCAAGAAGATCAAAGCCATCTGGGACAAAGCAGCCCACTTAACAGCACCTCATCCTCCACCTTAAACATTCACTCCCTCCACCATTGATGCACAGTGATAGCAGTGTGTGCCATCTACAAGATGCATCGCAGCAACTCATCAAGCCTCTTTCGACAGTGTCTTCCAAACCTGTGACCTCTACCACCCAGAAAGAAAAGGGCAGCAGATGCATGGGAACGCCACTGCCCACAGGTTCCCCTCCAACTCATCCACCATCCTGACTTGGAATTATATTGCCGTTCCTTCACTGTCACTGGGTGAAAATATTGGAACTCCCTTCCTAAAAGCACTGTGGGTGTACCTGCATCAGATGGACTGCAGGATTTCAAGAAGGTAGCTCACCATCAGCTTCTCAAGGGCAGGTAGGGATGGCAATAATTGGTGGCCTAGTCCACACCCCATGAAAGAATGAAAAAAACTGATTGCAGTACCCAATGTGCAACCTGACCAGGGCATTGTGCTTGAGAAAACAGTTTGACATATATTTTACTGTTTCAGTCATGAAATTCAGCATTTTATATATGTATTCATTTTTCTGACTGTTGTTCCGCAATCTAGAGGCAATTATCTCTATTTATTGCTGGAGGTAAAGCAAGATGGGCTGTAAATATCAGTGGTGACACTTTACGGTTAAATGCTATCCAGCCTTCAGATCAGCATTCCAGCTTTCATTAAGGAAAGGGCAGTTGAAGCTTGATAAACATTGTAGCTCTGATATTTTTGATTCTTGGCTTTTGACTGCCAAAAGATGGAATAGATTAATTTTACATATACTTAGCCTATAGGAAATGTGATTTTGACATAATGGGGAAGTGCACACAGGTGCACTTATCCCTTTCCCAACTTACTTTCCAACTATATATTATGCTTAGAAATATTGATCTCATTCACTTTTCCTATGCTACAGCTTTTATTCCATGACTGAAAAACACAATCACAATTTGAATGGGAGTGGGTTAACATAGAGCTGAATTTTGCGGTCAGGCCTGAGGTCCCGCTGTCAGAACCAATAGCAGAAGACACTGCCACTTGGACGGGGTCAACTGGCCACATGTGATTTTCTGGTGGCCCGCCAATTAAGATTCATCTGGCATGAGGGCCAACCACTGAGGGAGAGATGATTGGCTAAGAGGTGGCGAAGGCAGCGTGAGGTCAAGCTGCATCAGGTGCTGATGCCAAACTTAGATGGACTGTCAGTACTCACTATTTTGGAGATTGTCAGGACATCTTTTTTATTCTTTGATGGGATGTGGCAAGGCCAACATTTGTTGCCCATCCTTGATTTCCCTTGAACTGAATGACTTGCTAGGCCATTTCAGAAGGTGGTTAAGAGGCAATCACATTGCTGTGGGTCCGAAGTCATGTGGACCAAATCAGGTAATATTGGCAGATTTCCTTCCCTAAAGGACATTAGTAAACCAGGTGGGTTTTTATGACAGTTGATGATAGTTTCATGGTCACCATTATTGAGGCTAGCTTTCAATTCCAGATTTTTTAAAAATTAATTCAATTTAAATTTCACTAGCTGCCAGGGTGAGATTTGAGTACAAACCTCCAGGGCATTAGGCTGGATCTGGATTACTAGTCCAGTGACATTACCACTACACCACCATCTCCCAAAAGGAAAGCAAATTGGCAGAGACTATGACAATAGAAAGACCCTAGGTGGCCCCACAGTTCAGTGTTGCTTCCTTACAGGCTCTCATCCAAGGCAAGAGGTCCTCTACCCCAGAGATGGGAGGAGGTGACCGGCCCACCTGATCAAGCAAGCCTGGAAGAAAATCGCAGAGGAGATCGGTAGCCAAAGAATCACCTCAAGAAACTGGATCCAGTGTCGCAAGTGCATCAATAACCTCACTCGTTCCATCAAGGTGAGTCCTGCAGACGCTTTTTCCCTTTGGGTCTTGTATGTGGCAACACAAAATGGTGAGCTTGGTGGGAGAGAGTAACCACCCAATCAATGACAATGGGGTCAGGCAAAAGCATATACTGTCATGGCTACGTCTTGTGAGAGGCACCCAACTGTCATTGCTGACTTCAGTAAGGCTGTCAAGATTGGCCAAATACAGGAGGCATTTGGGTGGTCCCATCATGTACCTCTGGGATGCCACCAAATTGGCATTGTACATGTCTCTGAGGGGCAACTTACAGTTCATCTCTATGATTACAGACCAAGTCAGTGCATAACACAAAGGAAAGGACCATGACCAGCAGAGGGGTTCCGTTCCTGGCCATCCTAACCCCCATGGCAGAGGAGGCATTGGGATTGGCAAGGCAGAATGGCAGCCATTCCCTTACAGGTGGTGAGACAGGAGTACAGACACAGGAGATTGAATAGTTGAGTGCAGAGGCACAAGGGAGCCCCTGGCGCACACAAGTCTTAGTGTTCAGTGCCCATCACTGGTCACATGGATCTCCACACAAGGAGTTGTTGGAAGGATTTAATGGGAAGCACATAACCCTTTAATCTATCTTTTCTCTCATGCAGGTCAGGCAGATGATCAGGGAGCTGCAGTGATTAGGGGACAAATGCACATCTCTGGATGAGGGGCCCTCGGAGGGTGCAGTGTCACATCATTCCCCCGCACCCTCCACCAGTGCAGTTGCTTTCACATTGGGTGTCCGTTTGTGCATATATTCCGAATTACAGACTGACGAGCGCAGCATAGACACACACGAGCAGTTGATGGAGGCTGTGATAGCTAAGGCCATTGGCAATCAGAGGACTGTCGGAGGCCAGGACGATGCTGAGCCCTGGGCTGATGATGTGCCCCTGGAATCGTTGGCAATTAGGCAAATGCTGGAGCTACAGCATGATGCAAGGGAACATTTGATGGAGCTTCCAAAGGCTATGCACACCCTGCACAGACAGTGGAAGAATCTATCCAGGCCTTGAATACTGCCATATCTCTGAGGTCTGTGTGCTTGGCTTCTTCTATTGAGGAGCCTCTCAGCATGCCAGGGCCCTCCAAGTTTCAAGGTAGTGTTAGGAACTAGAAATAGTTTTAAATAAGTTATATTTGCATTTGTATTTGTGGGTGTTAGGAACAAGATATTGCTTTACGTTTAATGTATATCCTTTTTTATTTGTGTGTTAAGAAAGGTGAAACCCTGGTTTGATTTCAGTTTAGAGTTTTTGTGAGATGGATCAGGCAAGTTTGTGAGGCCTGTTTGTATACATACATTTTTAATAATCTTAAAGTGAAGAGATGGGTTACCAAGGGATTAGCAGTTTAGGGAAGTTAAAACAAAAAAAAAGGTAGAAAAAACTGTGCTGTTGCCTAGCAACAGGGGATTAGAGAGAGACCCAGAGATACAGGGAGAGACAGAAGCAAATTTAAGTTCAGTTGGTATGAGTATACCACAGAGCGAAGACAGAAAAGGTCTAAGACACTCTCTAACTAGAAATGATGTCAGACTATTAAGGAACTCATATGTATTGCTTTAAAGTTAAAATAATAGTGACTTTATAGTTTTCTGGATATCTCAAGGGAGATATCAATTGTAGAAGGACTTCCAGTGACTGTTCAGAAGTCTATTGGAAACTAAGCCTCTTTGCAACTGAACCAGCTCTCCCTGTGGTGTAGAAATAGTGGTGTGTTGGGTCTGGAAGGGTATTGCTGGGATAAAAGGGACGACGTGACTTTGAATCATTTTTTTCTTTGTGGCTGTCTTGAAATCTTTCCAACCTTTTTGTTGTCTAGTGCAATATAGTTAACTTTTCTTGTTTGATAAATGTTTTATCTCTTTGTTAAAAGTCATGAACAGTCTCCTGTGAATCTGTTTCAGTAAGTACCTTCCACAGTTTTTTAAAAAATCAAGCCACGTTCCATTCTGGGATCTGATTTGTCCAGTAATAACATCAGCTGGGATCATAAGAGTAGTCAGAGGACAGCCACCAAAGTCACCCAAAGCCACAGGGCAGCAAGGTAGCCTATCTCCACTCAGCTAAAAGTGTAGGAGTAGCACCACGTAGGAACATATTTAAGAAGAACACCTAGCTGCACTTGGAGTTCATGGATGAAAAGCATGTTAAAGTGTGAAGCATCATGTTTCTTGTTCCATTTAATAAAGGTTGAATGTGTTGGTGCAATATCTCCTTCATATTTTGCAGGCATGTGGAACTTCCTGTATACCCTAGCTCTCACAAGGAGCTGGTTTTGAGACACCATGCTGCATGTGGTCGACACTTCACCCCTCTTGATGTATGATGTACAACTGGGTGCAAGACAATGGAATGTAAATTATAGAGGTGACAGCAGAAAGCTGAGACTTTATTGGTATGGCTCCAACAAGTACTAAGTGTGATATGAAAATCTGTGTATTAGCACACCCAAACCTGTCTTGCACATAACACATTGCATCTTGTCTGTGAATCCTGGGATCCTTAAGCTTGTATCACCTGGTCAGCAGCCTCCTCTACATCCTCAACATCAATGGAGGTATCGCACTCCATGATATCTTTACTGCTCAACACCTCTTCCCTCTGCAAAGTCAGGTTGTGCAATGCACAGCAGACCATCACAGTACGTGAGACCCTAACTGCAGCATACTGAACGGCTCCACCAGATCAATTGAGATACCTATATTGCATCTTCAGGAGGTCAATGCCCTGCACGACAGTCACTCGGTTTCCCTGTGTCAGATGGTGTATCTCTCCTCTGCATCTGTGTGTGGGTTCCTCACAGGCATGAGCAGCCATGTCTTCAGTGCATAGCCCTGGTTTCTGACTGTCCATCACAGAAGGCTACAGAGTGCCGGAAAACCTGTGGAAACGTGTACATACCTGAAGGACCTGTGTGCTGTGGTCCCAGACCAGTTAGACATTGATGGAATGGAAGCCTTTTCTGATGATGAATGCCCCTGGCTGGTCCAGGGAATAACCACTTTCATGCAGTCAAAGCCAAAACTTGAGTGAATGAGGCCAATGGCAGGTGGCCTTTCTCAGTTTCCAGGACCTCTTATCCAACTGAGCACACCCCTTCCCTCGCTATTTATTGTGCTCAACTGCCAATGCCCAGATAGCACTCTGGCAACAGGCTTTCATAGTGCTGGCACCTTTCTCCCCCCACCTTTGATCGCCAATGCCTATACTGCTGCACCCTCCCTGGCCTGCCACTGTGGCTTTCTTCTGGCTGTCAGATGATGCCAACACTGCATTGCTGCTTGGTTATCACCTTCTTTTACTGGACAAGACTCTGAAGCCCCATGGTTCCCATGCACCATTAGTAAAATTCAAAAACACCTGTAAAATTGCTGTCAATTGACTAACTAATTGACTTAATTACCTTTCCACCATATTCAGATGTGATGTGTTCTGCCGCCATGTCGGCCACCATCAGGAATATCCGGCAGCAACATGAAGATGTTGGACTTCCGTCCTAATGTTCCACCCCCTCCCACTTTCCAGTCTGTCCCCAAAATTTTGACCTGTTTTCCTTTCACTTCCAGCTTAATCCAGACAGCCAAGAAATAACTTGTGAGAAATAAGTTTGGGCCACTGGAATCCATAACCATTACTTTCTTCTTGTTGCAGGCAGGTTGAGTACAGTCTAGCCCAAAAGCCTGCAATGCAATTTTTCTGCTGACCTTCCACTAATATGGTGGAAGGAACAAAGCCAGAAGCTTTACTAAGTTTGAAACTTTGAGGAAACCTCTATCACAATTTTTGAACAAGGCTTCAAAGCTTTTCCCAATGACTGTCCCATGTAAAAAGCATAGGCCTGCACGTTTTGATATTACATCAGACCAAGCATTCTTATTTCCTGCTGCTACTTCTAAGCTTGCAGCAATGAAAAAGTCAATTGGAGTCAGACTGGTGGAATTCTCACTCATATCATACCATATGGTCAGAATCCAATCTGAATCCAATTTTACTCCCTTTAATGTGGTGAATAGAGGATTCATTATAAATCTTCAAAGAGGACGTTAGATATACACAGTCCATAAATAAAAACAGAAAATGCTGGAAATACTCAGTAAGTCAGGTCATATCTGTGGGGAGAGAAACAAAGTTAACATTTCAAGTTGATGACCTTTCATCAGACCTGGTAAAAGTTTGAAATGTGATAGGTCTTAAGCAAATGAAAATGGGTGGGCAAAAAAAACAAAAGGGTAGGTCTGTGATAAGGTGGAAGGCAGGAGAGATGAAATGAGAAAAGGTCAAGTGCAAGGCCAAAGGGAGTGGTAATTGGTCAAGTAAAGAATCAAAAGATGTGACTACAGGAAGTGTGAATGGCAGAATGATGATCAGCTGCTGTCTGAACACAAAATCAAGAGAGAAATGAGAGTAAAATCAAAACCTGCAAAGAAAAAGGAAATAAAATGGTGATGGTCTGAAATTGTTAAACTCAGTGTCGAGTTCAAAAGGCTATAAATTTCCTAATCGAAAGATGAGGTGCTGTTCATTGAATACTGAGGGAGCATTGCACTTTCAGAAGTACAGTCTTTTGGATGGTACGTTAAACCAAGGCCCCATCTGCCTTCAAATGAGACTATTTGAAGAAGAGCAGGAGAATTATCTCCAGCATACTGGCCAATATTTATCCCTCAATAAACATCATAAAAAATCTGGTCATTATTTCATTACTGTCTATGAGAGTTTGCTGAGTGCAAATTAGCTGCTGTGTTTCTGACATTACAATGGTGTCAGCACTTCAAAAATTACTTCATTGGTTTGTAAAACACTTTGAGATGTCTGGTCGTCATGAAAAGCATTATATAAATGCATACCTTTTTTTTCTTTCTTACAGTGCACTTTATTGCAACACTGCGGGAGGCTGAGGATAGAATAGGTCAACGTGAGAGGAAAATGGAGAACTGAAATGATAGACAACTGGACTCTCGGGGCCATGTTTGCAGACTGAACGGAGGTGTTCCTGAGAGCGATTATCCAATCTGTGTTTGGTCTCCCCAGTGTAGAGCAGATAGCAATGTGATCAGGGAATACAGTACCATAAATTGTAAGAAGTACACATAAGTCACTGTTTTGCCTGGAAGGAGTGTTTGAGGCATTGGACTGCGAGGAGAAGGAAGGTGAAAGGGCAGGTGTTCAACCTCCTGTACTTGTATAGAAGGTTGCTGTGGAAAGGGGAAAGATGTTGGGGTGATTGACAAGTGAAATAGGGTGCTGCGGAGGGAATGGTCCCTTCCGAATCTTGAGAGAGGAGGTGAGGGGAAGATGTTTCTGTAGTGGTGCCATGCTGGAGCTGGCAGAAATGTCAAAGGAGGTCCTGTTGAATATGGAAGCTGGTGGTGTGGAATGTTGATCCAGTTTGTAATTGTTCATTTTATATTAATATTAAGAGCATCATAGACCTCCCTTTTAAAGGATATGAACTGCTTCAATATGGCCACAGATTTGAAGTATTAGTTTATTAGACATTTTCACAGCATTGTTGTTCATTTACCCTCAAATTTGTATTTTAACGAATAAACTATTTTTTTTGCTGACATTGAACATTTCACCTTTTTCCTTCTTTCCCACATCTCATTTAAAATTCTCGCTCTCTAGCACCCGCCTAAGTACCATGCCTAGTTACTCACCAAGATATCGTCCCATTTCTTTGCAATGACTACTTTCTCATCATTGAGGAATTCAGCCTCCATCTCAACTTATCATGTTCTGTCTTCTCTGAGTTCACTGTCCTTCAATCTTCCCCAGATCACTCATTTGAGCTCCCTATGTATATTCATAGTCAGGTCCTTGACGACGTCATCTTGTGGGGCCTCTCTACTCTCATCATGTCAGCCACACATAAAGCTAAGGCAATACAAAACACAAAAGCAAAATTCTGCAGATGCTGGAAATCAGAAATAAAAAACAGAAAATTATTGGAAGTACTCAGCAGGTCAGGCAGCATCTGTGGAGAGAGAAACAGAGTTAACATTTTAGCTCTGTGACCCTTTTATCAAAACACATAAAGCCACCTTTTGATCACTTCCTCTTGCCCCTCTCCACCCATATTCCCTTTTTCCCTCCCAGCACCATTTCCTTTAATGTTCACTCCAGGAAAAAACTCTCCCCCAAGTCATTTACATCCGCACTTTCAATATCCCAACTTTCTCGTCTTTGAACCTCCATTCACCACAACATGCTTGTGGCTACCGATCTGCTCAGTCACAGCCTCACCTCCACCTTTATTCTTTTTATCCCCATTAAGACCGTTACTCACTCTCACCTTAATTATTCCCTCGGTATGGCCCTCATCTTTGCTCCCTTAAGTTCAAGCAAGGCAGACTTGAATGTCTATGACAGAGTACTGGTTTAACCATTCATCACCAGATCTGGCTGGGCTACATGAATCACTATTGGGTCTTGCTCATCTCTGTCAAAACTGCTTAGGCTCCAGTATTATCCTGGAATGCAAAAGTAACCCCTGGCTTCTTTTCTCCACTATAATCCCTCTTCCTCAGCCTGCCATTCCTGCTTCCTCATCTCCAACAACAATTGGAAGGAGATCATTTGCTCCAGGTCCTGTTCTCATCTGTAGGAAGGCGGGTATCCAGAGTTGTCTAGTGTTGCAGAAGAGGCGGAATTCAGTTTAAAGAGATCATTACCTACCTTCCTTGAATTTTCAGAAATTTTGGTTGTAATTTTAACCTAAACCAACAGTGAGAATGGAGTCACTTCAGATCTAACTAACAATTTACAATTCACATGACTTTACACTCCACTGAACTCAACGAAGTGTAAAATTGGTGGGAATAAATCAAACACTGAACCTAAACCTAAGCCCTGTTCTCACTGGAAAGATCAATGTAAAATCAGGGCTTTTATTTCCAAATTGACTTAACTAGTATTTTTGGGGCTTTTTTATTGTTACTGGGAGTTGATGTGAAATCTGTACTTTTGAAATGTTGTTTAAAACTGTATTTTTTACATTTCGGACTCAAATGGCAGATGATTTTTTGTAAACATTTTGAATCATTTAGTTCATTTATCAGTAAAATGTTTATATACGGTTTTCTCATTATAAAATGTTTACATAAAAAATCCCATTACACATGTTTATACAGGAAGTTTTCATTATAAATGTTGACATAAAAAAGTTACAGGAAGTAGTTTTTGTGGACAGAATCCGTTTGCATTATATTAGGGCTGAGAAAATCCGTAGCAATTCCAGTGAACTACCGTTGACATTATGGTCAGAAATTAGGTCAGGATCAGCATCCATCATGTGACATCTTTCCTCAGCTTATAAATATGATCATCATTGTAAAAGGGAAGACTAAGGGTGAGGATTCTGAACATTTGAGGTTCCTGTACCCTTCACTAAAGTTATGTCGTCAAGTCTCCCTGACTTCAATAGTAGTTCTGACTTGGCTCAACGTCTAAACCCCTGAAGAAGAGTGTGTTTTTTTTAAAAATCAGTTCAGCCCCCTTACAAAAACACCTTGGGGTGGGGCTGGAGGGGGGTCTGGGGGCATTTTCAATGGAAACCAGAATGGATGTTTCAGCTCATTTGGCCCAGCTGGGCAGCTTTCTTGGCCAATCAGGAAGTGTGATTGCTGCCCATTAAACTGACTGTTGGGGCCTGATTGGTTAGACAGCTCTGTAATGGTCTTTGCCTGAGTCAGATGAAAGGGCATGGTGTTTGATGAGGAATGACATGGTGTTTGTGAGGTGTTTATGCTCTTGGGAAATCCGGCTACAATTTTTGGCCTCAAACCTAAGGAAACTGAAAGAGGAAAGTGTTAGTAAAATGTAGTAACTTCATGAAGAACTGCCTTGGCAAGGCAGCTGGTCATCTAATGGATAGTGCCTTTGATGTTAGTGCTTGTGGAAGTACATATGATGTATTACTCAAGAAAGGATAATACAAAACATATTTCCAGATGTGACAAACATTTCACTATCCCCAGTTCCCTCTTCCCCTGCGTCCTCTTTGTGTCTTTGATACATGGCCCTAATATCGGGTGGTAGCTACATATTTGCCAAGACTATCTCCAGAAGCAGTCATCTGTCTTTTGTTGTTGACAGACACAGTCAAGGTGTGGACTTGTGCCTGGAATCTGCCAACTCATGTAGGAAGGTTTTTTAATTCATTTACGAGATGTGGGCAATGCTGGCTAAGCCAGCATTTATTGCCCATCACTAATTGCCCTTGAGAATGTGTGGTGAGCTGCCTTCTTGAACCGCCACCATCCCTATGGTGTAGGTACACCCACAGTGCTGTTAGGGAGGGAGTTCCAGGATTTTGACCCAGCAACAGTGAAGTGACGGTGGTATATTTCCAAGTCAGGATGGTGAGTGGTTTGGAGGGGAACTTCCAGGTTGTAGTGTTCCCATCTATCTGCTGCCTTTGTCCTTCTAGATGGTGGTCGTGGGTGCACGCTGTAAGCACACCGATGAAAGAAAAATGCAGTCTTCCAGTAGTCAGACTAGTTTATTCTAGCAAATGCAAGATGGAATTCATAGGTAGTCATGGATAGGTTCTGAGAAACTGTTCTGAAAGTGAGGCTTTATAAGATGATTGTGTTTTGCACTGTCTCTTTAATTCAAGATAAAATGAAGGAATGGAGACAGTCATGTGATCTGCTATGAAGTCTGCCTGACAATAAGCCTATGTGGCCTGGCTACCATGAGGACAGCAGGGGGCCTGGTCAGAGGTTATTTAAATGTACATTCACAGCTGAAAACAAAGGCAAGAGCAGCTGGTCTAACTGTTTTTCATTCTTTCACAGGAATTGGGCATCTCTGGCAAAGTCGCATTTGTTGCCTACCCCTAACTGCCCTTGAGAAGGTGATAGTGAGCTGCCTTCTTGAACCGCTGCAGTCCATATAATGTAGGTACATGCATAGTGCTGTTAGGGAGGGATTTCCAGGATTTTAACACAGCAACAGTGAAGGAATGGCAAAATATTTCCGAGTCAGGATGCTGAGTGGCTTGGAGGGGAAATTCCAGGTGGTAGTGCTCCCATGCATCTGCTGCTCTTGGCCTTCTAGGTGGTAGCGGCCACGGGTTTCCCAGAAGGAAAAATCAGTAAAACTTAGAAATGACTGGTACTGGTCTGGACGGTCTTGTATTCCTGTAAATGGAATTCTAGTAGAACTGGTACCAGTAGTGCCAGTTTTTGACAATTTTGAACTGTTTGTTTCCTTCTGGGTTTGTCAAAGAAGCCTTGGTCATTTGCTATAGCACATCTTGTAGACGGTACACACTGATATCACTGTGCGTCAATGGTGGAAGGAATGAATGTTGGTGGTGGATGAGGTGCTAATCAAGTGGCCTGCTTTGTTCTGGATGCTGTCAAGCTTCTTGAGTGTTGTGGGAGCTGCACTCATCCAGGCAAGTGGAGAGTGTTTCATCGGACTCCTGAATTGTGCCTTGTAGATGGTACACAGGCTTTGGGGAATCAGGAGGTGAGTTACTCGCCACAGAATTCCCAACCTCTGACCTACTCTTGCAGCCACATTTATATGGCTGGTCCAGTCAGTTTCCCATCAATTTGGTAAGCCCCAGGATGTTGATTGTGGGGGATTCAGTGATGGGAATGCCATTGAATGTCAATGGGAGACAATAAGATTCTCTCTTGTTGGAGTTGGTTATTGCCTGGCACTTGTCATTAATATTATTTGCCATGTAACAGCCTAAGCCTGAATGTTGTTCAGTTTTGTTGCAAATACACACAGACTGCTTCAGTACCTGAAGAGTCACAAATGGTACTGAACATTTTGCAATCAGTGAGCACCCCCATTTCTGAACTGTGCACAGACTTTCAGTCTCCAAGATTTTGGACAGAAAGAGAGAGAGTGAGAGGTCTTACCGAGACTAAAAGCTGCAACTCCTGTGGTCAGCAAATAGAAGGCTGTGAACCCTCTACGAGCTACCAGGCACAATGTGGGAAAGAGGACGGTCTCTGGTTGAAGAGACATAATCTCATGCTCTCCAAAAACTTTGGAAGATTTGCCCTGGATAGACAGGAAGGAGAAATTGCTGGAGTGAACCTTACTTTTGGTGATTGGTTCGGGAAATCTTCGAAATTGAGGGAAGCACCTATCGGCGGTCACTGAACTTTACAACTCAGCGAAATGGGGAGATGTGAACGCTTTGGAAGCTGGGAGCGACTGTGGATATTACATATAAAGACTGCAACCCTGTGGAGAAAGTGATATAATGTATTTGTATGTGGCGTGGGGTTATTGGTTACATTAAAACATTAATAAGGATTAACTTTTGTGTAGTTTAGAGTATTAGTTGCCTACTAAGGAACGGTTAGTTGTGTTGCTTTTAGTTTGTTTGTTACAGTAAATGTCTCAAAACTTGAAATCTTGTATGATTCCTTTAAGTAAGTCACTGGGAATTCAAAGATCTTTTTGCAAGTTATTGGTCTCTACTGGGTTCGTAACAAAAGAAAAAAAATGGATGGGTAAAAGAGCTGAGATGATGATAACATTGTTTGTTGCACAACAGAAACAGGAAAGTTCGTTTCTCCCCCAACTTCTCATGACATCCTTCTTCTTCAGTCCTCTACTTAAAGGCAGGTCTGACCCACAGCACCACAATCTCCACCAAGGGTAGGGCAAGGAGGCAAGTCCCAAATCCATTCAGAACAGGGAATTAACAATGTTTTTGGTACCAATCTGATCCATATTGAATGTCCAGCAAACTGAGCCAACCAGCACCCCAAGGAGTCTGAGTTGCTGTGGCAACATACACTTTTACATGCATGTTATAGCCCAGAGCTATGGGTAGTTATGGTAGAGGTTACACTTTCTTTCCATTGCATGGCTGACCAGAAATGTCTCCTGCTCCTACCAACTCCTGTTGGTGTATATTGGAAGGATTTACAAATTGATGCTCAGCCTGTTTTGACACATTATGAACGCACTTTCCTTGGTCTTCAAATCGTGGAGTAGGACTTGAACCCAGAGCTTCTGGCTCAGAGGCAGAGATGCCATCTACTTCACCAAAAGATCTCCCATGACCATCCTGGTGAGGTTATTACATTTTTCTGCACTGAAGTTACGGCCAGTGCATTGGATGTATTCAGTGGCATCAGCAGGCAATATGGTGCAATCGGTTTCACGACAGCTTGAAACCAGTTTGTGATCACCCACTCAGCCTGCCAATGGCGGGCCAAGTTTCCCACCATCGGATATCGGGAACCTCATTATGATACACCTGCATATCATTATTAGGCCTGCCCACCGGAATTGTCCACCCCCGTCGTTGGATTGTCTGCTCACGTCAGTGGGAAAGCACCAATGTGTTTCACAACAGCATATAAAAGGCATGCAATTGGCAGGCTGCACTTTGAGGGGAACGCAAAGGTGAGTGCACAGTAACATTGCGCAGCGTCGCCCAGGTTGCCTGTTGGACCTCAAGCTTGAGGCACATTTTGGGCGGGTGGAGGCAAGGCAGCCCTGCCATTGAAGTGGCTTGGGTGGGGCGCGGGCAAGGGCTGCCCTGTGGTTGAATATAGCGCACAAGCATTCAGGGTGGGGGTTGGGTGGACGAGGGAAGTGGCCACGTATCAGGGATACCTTATATAAAGTGACCATTCCTCTGCAACTGAGACAATTCAGGCGCAGCCATTGATATGATTGGAGTTGGGCTTCTAGCTAATCTGCCCACTCAAGCAATGCAGAGGCATCAAAGTGCCGCAAAATTTTCCAGAGCTTTTCACCCCTCGGGCAGAGACTGCAAAGTAATGAGCGTTTTAGTGGATTGCAGAACAGTTGAATGACTGGGCACATAATACAATCTCCTTCCTAAAACTGGCCATGAAGCAATCACTGGTGGGAATGCTCACAGCTCCTTGCAATGTCATCATCCCAGTTTGGATCAGTCTCCCCCATGGTTTAAGCAGCCTTGCAGTGTGGGTTAGGAGAATGCCTGCGCCTGAGCTGAGAGTACAGCATGCAGTCCAATGGGCAAAGCTGCCGCCAATTGGTCAGGTGGAGTGGGATGGAAATGGGAGGGGTTTTGGAAAGCCATGCAATGCACTAAACTCTACCCATCCAAGTGGTGGCCAGCACATTCCAGGATGTGTTAAGAGACCTTCAGACTTAACGAAGACAGATTCTCAGTACACCCATTCTAACCATGTGTCTCTCTCCTTCATCCTGCAGGAGGAGTACATCAGGATGATGGAGCCTGGTGAACTAGCTGTATGCCTCGTGACTTGCAGAGAGTGAAGATAATGGAGAAGAGAGCGACTGAGACTCCTGGCTGTGCAGAGGGAGGAGCAGCAACCTCAGGAAAATAGGGCAGCTAGGGCCGGAGAGCCACAGTGAGCCATCGCTGTTCAGCGCTTAGCGACACGTAGGGTCTATAGACACCCCTTTTCATTCCTGCAGGTGATCAAGAACCAGAGTTGCCAAGGACTACGCATATCAAGGAAATTGGTCAGTCACATCTGCAACCTGCTGTGGAATTTGGTGCCATGAGGACATGGAGGGCAGCCACTGACAGTCAGTGGCTGCCTCAGTCAATCACAGATCCCCAACATATTCCAGGGCCCACTGAAGTTGCAGGGATGGCTCCGTGGGAACAAGGCCATGGCTGATGACACCCATGTGGCGGCCTCAGAGTGCAGCAGAGCAACGGTATAACAAGGCTCATGCTGGAACTCACAACTTGGCAGAGTAAACCATCCAGATGCTGAAGATGAGGTTCCGGTGCCTGGACCAGTCTGGTGGAGCCCTGCAATACAGTCCACAGAGGGTGTCACACATTGTCGTTGCCTGCTGCGGCCTTTACAACCTGGCACTGCAACAGGGAGATGAGCTGGCTGAGGAAGAGCTGGTCTCCTTGGATGAGGAGGACGCCGACAGGGATGAGGCTGAGGAGGACCTCGAAGGTGGCAATGACGGGGATGAGGATCTCACTCTGGTTAGATGAGGCAGGAACACTCAGGAGGCCCTCATAGCTGCTAGATTTGTGGAGGATGATGATGACATGCAGTGAGGAGGCCCCGTTGATCCTGATATTGTATCTATAAATGTTTGACTCCAGTCTGGCTTATGGCAGCACGAATACCCTCTGTGAGAATGCTCCTGTCATGGAGACGCAGTGGAGGCCCTAATAGTCACTCGATTACAGGAAGATGATGACAACATGCAGTGAGGACACTCCATAGAACTTCACATTGCCTCTGAGAATGTCTGACTCCTGTCTGGCCGAGGCAGCTCACTTGTGCTCTGTGATCAGGGTCATATTATAGAGACACAGCCATGAAACTTTAAAAGCACCTGATCCTCTGTCCACCTTCAGCATCTGAGCCCTTCAGGAGCACAACATCACTGGTCACAGATGCTGAAGAGATGGGGGCCAGCCCCACCTCAAAGGTACTGAGAGCACAGAGAGAATGATGGCACTCTGTGATGCCTGCCCATGACATTCTGGCAGCAACGACAAGCACCATCGAGGTGCAGGCCTCGGGAATGTGAGGCCAGACCATTGCTTTTGTCTGAAGGCTGCACAAAGCGCAGGGAAGAGGCCTTGGACGGAGACACCTGCCTTTATCTTGTGCAGAAAGGTGACAAGAACACTGCTCATCAGAACAAGGAACCACAGGTAGGGAGACATACAAATGATGAACACCTGTGCCCAGGCTGTGGAGCTTACAGCTTCCTGATTGGGCTCAGGGGCAGCTTGTTCCTACCTGAGTGGGAGCTGTTGCAGTGTGCTGGCTGTGGTTGCTGCTGCTGGGAGAGGTACACCCTGCTACTAGAATTGCTTTTTCCAACATACTTCTCTTGACTTCTACAAGCTGCTCTGGTTTTGCTGCTGCCCGAGGGACACTAGAAGCTGACTGCTGGTATTGTTGCCAGGGCTGCAGGGGCCTGGAGCCTGCAAGGCCTGAGGCCTCAAGAATTTGGGGAGAGAGAGAGGAGGTGCTGCAAGACAGGGAGGCCAGGAGGCAAGGGCTTATCTCATTACATCTGCGGTGGGTGTCTGGACTTCTGTTTGATGGGAACTATGAAGACCATGTTGCCTTGTAGGGAGAGGTAGACTACTGAATGGACTCGGGGAGAAGGGGTGCATGCGTGTGTCCATTTAACACCTTTCCACCCCCCACCACTTCTCGCCTTGCCTGTGTCCAAGTCCAGGTAGCAGGTGCTGCCTGGTGAATAGGGACGGACCTGACTTCCATGTGCCAGGCAGTACCGGCTGCCAGGCAAACACATCACCCTCCCTCTATGGGAAGAACATCTAGGCCCCCACCAACTCGCTCCACTCCATCCTTTGATACCCGCCCACCCTGTACCCATTACCCTTTCCCCTTCTGTGCCTCCCTGTACTTTTTTCCTTCTGTCTCTCCTCCCCTTCTGACTTTACACACCATCAGGAGGAAGAGGGTAATTCCTTTACTCCCCCTCTCCCACTTTCTAAACGCTGTTGCTACCAGCGACAGAGCTTGGCGTGGATATGGCTCATCCCCCAATGGCTGCCATGGGGTCACCGGTGCCCTCCAGGGCTGTGGAGACGGCGCTATCACCAGTGGCAGGGCCCGCCAAGAAGACCAATGCGGGAGTGACTAGTTCCGTGGCCTCTGCTGCTCCTGCGGCCTGGTCACCATTCGCCTCTTGACCACTGCCATGGGGTAAAGAGCTACATTCACCCCGAGGTGACTGTAAAGGCATGTGTGAAGGCTTTGGCCAGGGTTGTTGGCACCTCAACCATTATTGCGACCTCATGCGTGTATGGAAAGGTAGTGTTCTTCCTGAGGTCCGAGCGGGCGGTGCACCTGGCCCTGGCCAAGGGGCTCACCATAGGCGGGACCTATCTGGCAGTGGATCCTCTTGAGGCCACCGCAGAGAGGCTTGTCTTATCCAACGTCCCACCCTTCATTCCCGGTGAGCTCCTCCTCCCCCACCTTCACCAGCTTGGGGAGGTCAGGTCCGGGGTGGTGTCGATCCTGCTCGGCCTCAGGGAGCTCAGTCTCCATCACACGTACTCCTTCCAGCACCAGGTCTTTGTTCGTGAAGGAGTGCACGGAGGGGCAGTTTGATGTCACCTTTGAGGGGGCTGCCTACCACGTCTTCTGGTTGGTGGATGGCGTGCGGTGCCATGCCTGCAAGGAGGTAGGGCACATCCGAAAGAACTGCCCCACCTCCAACGCTGCCAATGACACTCAGGCGGCTGCGGCTGGCACTGCCGCTCCTCCCCCCGCCACCATTCCATCTTACTCCCCGCAAGGGGAGGTGCCGCCAGTAGCCACAGCCACCTCAGTAGCTGGTGAGGCTGGGGAGAGACCCCGCACCAGAAGAAGGCATGGCGGAAACCCCCCAAAGCCCCGAATGCCTCAAACCAACCCTGATCCCCAGACACCCAGGGACACCGGCTCGAGGAGAAAAACATCATCCGGCCCCAGCAATGTCTCTGCGTGTGCTCTTGGGCCTGTGTACACCTCAGTATCATGTACTTGACCCGGCATCATCCATGCGTGGGCTCCCAGGTCCAGAGGCGATGGGGCGCACGACCCTCAGCCGGTGGTGGCTGTCCTAAAAAGAATAGACCAGCCAAAACCACAGAGGTTGGAACATCAGAGGGATTGGACAAGGCAGTGGGGGCCTCGCAGATGGAGGTTTCCCCAGCCCCAGCCTAGCCCAGAAGGCACACCGCCCCTCGGAGGGGGAGGACCTCACAACTTGCAAGGCCGGATGTGTCCCCTCCCCTATTGAAAAGGTGGTGGCGTCTCCGCCCTGTAAGTCTTCGCTCTGCCCTCTGGTGGGAACCCAAATCACTGACCCCCTTGCTGCAGTTCCCTGAGCAGGGCCCCTTGGGGGTCAGTGAGGGTAGCGTCTTGCGGTGGTGCCCCACACTGGCCCACCTTTTACCCCTAGATGCCATTTGGCCCGCAAGGGGACTGCAGCAGTCCATTCATGGCCCTGACTGCTGGGTCATTTTTGTGGCGGTGGTGAGGAAGGCCTCCCCGCTCCCTTCAAGCCTTCAGTGCCAGGCACCTCTGTGCTAGGCACAGGGATTTTTCTGGACTCGCCAGGTGACCCGGTGCCTGAGGGGGAGCAGGGCTCTGATCCACTGGCAGCCTTTGACCCATATCCCCAAGAGGAAACCAGAGAGGACCCCTCTGTCCTTGATCCTGGGAGTGGGATTCGGGCGAGAGTTTGGAAGTTGGAGGCGACAACCTGGAGGAGGACAGAATTTCAATGGTGATCACTGGGGATGACTTAGAGTCATTGTCGGGCGAGATGGTGGATCCACTGGTGCCTCCCACCGATTCTCCCTTCATCCCTTTAGGGGAGCTCTAGGATTTTTTAGCGAGTAATCGCGGTCGCCAAGACAGGGTCCAGTCAGCCCTAGACTGGTGGCATTCTTTTCCTCTTGTGTTCTGGCCTGCCTGTGAGGCCCTCAAGGCCCCTGGGCTGGACTGGAACGCTAAGAGAAGGGTCCACATGTTTCTCTCTGGGCTTCTGAGGGACAGGAAGGATTAAACTGGTCCTCTCCTTCTTACACTAGGCATGGTGATGGTAGCACATACTTCTGACAATGAAGACTACCATAGCCAGCCTCAACATCCACAGCAACAGGGACACACAGCACAGGTTTCAGAACTTCTCAGTCCACTGGGACGGGAAGTATGCGGTGTGCTTCCTGCAGGAAACCCAGACTGTTCCAGGAAACAGAGCTAAGTGACTCCTGGAGTGGCGAGGGTTGGGGGGTGTCTACATGAATCATCTAGCCTCCAATTCTGGCGGGGTGGCTATCTTTTGGCCCCACATTTTCAGCCGGAGGTCTTGAGGGTTAAGGAGCCGGTGCCAGGCCGGTTGCTGTACCTTACTGTGTGCTTAGGGGGTACGCCGGTTCATTTTGTGAACGTGGACGCTCCCCTGCGCTCACAGGAGTAAGCGAGCTTCTTTGAGGAAGTGTCCACTCATCTGGGCTCCATCAACATGGGCGAGTGCATCATCCTCGGGGAGGATTTCAACTGTACCCTTGAGGCCCGGGACTATCACGGTCCCAGCACCACATGCTAGGTGTGACTAAGTTGCGGGATCTGGTCGGCTCCTTCGACTTGGTGGACATCTGGCGAAATCTCCATCCTGACTCCAGCATTTTCACTTCTGTGTCACCTGGACTCAACCACCTTTACGTTTCCAAGGTATTCATGTCCTGCATTCTGTGCAGCAGGTGCCATGCACGGACCACCGCCTGGTGTGGGCGGAGCTCGTTCTGTTCTGCGCTCAGACAGGGTCCGTGTACTGACACTTTACATCTGGAGGACAAAAGGTTCCTGGACTCATTCCGTCATTTCTGGGCTGGCTGGAGAAGGAAGCGGGGGGACTTCCCCTCCTTGAGGCTCTGGTGGGAGATGGGCAAGACTCACGTCCACATTTTCTGTCAGGAGTATGTGAGGGGGTCGACAAAGAGGCAAAAATCCAGGGTCGAGGAGTTGGAGAAGGAGGTGCTCGACCTGGAGACACGTCTCCGTTAGCCCGATGAGGACCCGGCCCTACGGCTGGTGTACGATGAGAAGAAGGGTGCGCTGAGGGTCCCACGCACCGTGAGTATGTAAGGTCACAGATCCAGTTCCTCCAGGACCTGGATCACGGCTCCCCTTCTTCTATTAGCTGGTAAAAAGGCACGGGGTCCGTGCCTGGCCTCCAGCTCCTGCCAGTTTGCCAGCCAGGATTCCTCAGCAGGGCAGAGTTGGAGCCCCATGTAGAGGAGGCTGGTCCTGCTGCAGGTGAAAGGCCTGAGCTCCTTGGATAGGGGATCCATATGCCACTGACCGACCAGGAGTCCAGAACACTGGCCCCAGTTGTTCCTGGCAAAGGATGTGGCAGAGTAGACCACCTGGCACTCGCAGATCCACCGCAGGTCAGCCGGGTCAGAGAACAGGAGAAGCACGTCATCAGCGTAAGCCGAGAGAACCACCCTGATGCCTGGCCCGTGCGAACCAATCCCGATTACCTCCTCCACTAGAGGTGCAGGAAAGGCTCCACGCAAATGGAATACAATTGGCCAGACAGAGGGCAGTCCTGATGCGCTGCCCTCCCAAAGCGAAGGGGCGCCGTCAGGGACCCATTAACCTTAACTAGACACTCCGCAGCAGTGTCTTTACGTTGCTGGCAGATGACAGATCCCTTGTCTTGGATCTGAAGGGCATCAGGACTATCGCCCGAGACTATTACACTGCCCTGTTCTCTCCGGATTCGTCCAGCGAGGATGCTTGCAGTGTTTTGTGGGAGGACCTGCCACAGGTCGGCCCAGAGGGTGCCAGAAAGCTTGACTCCCCTAAAATTCTAGGGGAGGCTGACCGGTACCCTTGACAACCTCTCCAGGGGCAAGTTACTGGGTCTGAATGGGCTGACAATGGAGTTCTTCGGGGCGTTCTGGGATGCCCTGGGGAATGACTATGCGAGGGTCCTGGGAGAGAGTATCGTAACCAGGGACATGCCCCCCTCGTAGCACAGGGCCGTGATTGCCCTGCTGCCTAAGAAGAAGGATCTCCGCCACCTTAAAAACTGGCGCCTGGTCTCCCTCCTCAGCACGGATTACAAGATCTTTGCCAGGGCAATGTCTTCTCGCCTTGGCACCATGCTGGACCACATGATTCACCCTAACCAGTCCTACACAGTCCCGGGCTGCACCATCTTTGATAATATATATCTAGTTCGGGACATCATCCACTTTTCCCAGAGGACTAGTCTGTCGAGTGCCTTTTTGTCTCTTGACCAGGAGAAGGTGTTCAACAGGGTGGATCACAACTATTTATTCGGGACTCTGTGAGCATTCGGGTTTGGGACACATTTCGTCACCCGGATCCGACTTCTGTACACTGCTGCGGACTGTCTAGTTAAGGTTAACGGGTCCCTGACGGCGCCCCTTCGCTTTGGGATTGGTTCGCGCGGGCCAGGCATCAGGGTGGTTCTCTCGGCTTACGCTGATGACGTGCTTCTCCTGTTCTCTGACCCGGCTGACCTGCGGTGGATCTGCGAGTGCCAGGTGGTCTACTCTGCCACATCCTTTGCCAGGAACAACTGGGGCCAGTGTTCTGGACTCCTGGTCGGTCAGTGGCATATGGATCCCCTATCCAAGGAGCTCAGGCCTTTCACCTGAAGCAGGACCAGCCTCCTCTACCTGGGGCTCCAACTCTGCCCTGCTGAGGAATCCTGGCTGGCGAACTGGCAGGAGCTGGAGGCCAAAGTCACCACTCACCTGCGGCGCTGGACAGGACTGCTCCGAGTGCTGTCTTACCGGGGTCGAGTGCTGGTCATAAACCAGCTGATTGCCGCCATGTTGTGATACCAGCTGGTCACTTTGACCCACCCCCGGACTTTGTCACAAAAATCTAGAGAATGCTTGTCGACTTCTTCTGGGACAAAAGGCTGCACTGGGTAATTGCTGAGGTTCTGAGTCTCCGGCTTAGGGAGGGTGGACAGGTGCTGGTGTGCCTATGCACTCAGGTGGTGACTTTCCACTTTCAGGCCCTGCAGCAATACCTTTATGTCGAGCCCCCTCCAAGATGGTGTGCCGAGATGATGGCAACATATTTCATCTGCCAAGTGCATGGCCTGAATTATGACATGCATCTCCCATTTGTAGACCTGAGGGGCCTTCATGGCTCCTTGCAGGCATTGCCCATTTTCTACCAGGACCTGATCAAAGTCTGGAACATGGTCGCCTCGCAACGCAGCTCTCCGCCGTCAGGACAAGCAGCTATCGTCAGAGAGCGTTGTTGCTGTCCAGCAGCGGAGGTCCGCAGTGGGGGGCCCTCTACAGAGGTGTCCTTCCCTTTTCTATCAGGGACCTGGGGTGGAGGGTGTTGCATGCAGCAGTCCCATACAATCTTAGGATGTGTTGGTTCATGGACTCCCAAGATGCCTGCATCTTTTGCAGCCTTGTGAAGTCTGTGGACCACGTGTATGTTGGTTGTTGTAGGCTGCACTCCCTTTTTAATTTCTTAAAAAACCTTTCACTGTTGTTTTGTTTGCACTTCAGTCCCACGTTCCTGATCTATGCGCACCTGGTGTGGAGGGGGGTCGGGAGGGAGGAGGACCTCCTCGTGAACCTGCTCCTGGGCTTGACCAAGTTGGCCATTAACAGGTCCAGGCAACGGGCGATCGAGGGGGGCGTGCAACCTGACTGTCTCCCCCTCTTCCGCGGCTATATTCATGGCTGGGTGTCCCTAGAGAGGGAGCACACGGTGTCCGCTAGCACTATCGAAGCCTTCTATGCTCAGTGGGCACTACAGGGACTGGGGTGTTTTAGCGACCCCTTTAATCCCATTTTGATTTAATGTTGGTAAGTTTCCTTTGCATTTTGTCTTTTGTTTTTGCAGTTTCCCTTTAAGGGGCTGCTTTCTACTTTATCACTTGATTTGTTAATTTAGCTTTTTTGTTTTATAACCAAAAAAGTTACATATTCTTAACTTTCCTAACCCTGCTGCTACATCTTGGTGCTCCCCAGACATCCACAGCAGAGGTGGAGGCAGCCTACTGGCTGCTATCCCCTGTCTGTGATGACCTTGGTGGACGTCTCTGGAGGGCCGAGACTAGAGGCCCCTGGCCTGCTTTCAGGGTCCTGCTGTGTGACAGTGCTACCCTCCTCAGCTTGTGGAGCTGGAGTTGCTAAGGTCACAGAGAAGATTCAGATGGGCTGAACACTCCCAGAATCACCTGGATGGATGACCCCTGCTGGTCTTCCTCCCTATGGGTGCCCAAGCGCCCCTGGCTGACTCCTTGAGGGGAAGGGGTAGCTGGTCTGAGATCGAGCTGCCCCACACCCCCTCATGTACACACTATTGGAGGCCAACGATGGCATCAGCGATGGAGATGAGCCCGCACAGCAGTGCAGGAGCAAAGTCCTATACCAAGGTCTCCTTAGCAGCCGTCATCCTACCAGTGTTGGCTCAGTGTGTTAGCATGCCGGTGCAATCACCTCATGACTTGCAATCTGAGGAGTGCAACAGATATCCCTTTCTGATGTTCCCGTGCTTGCCTTTACAGCTCCAGCAACTGTGACACGACCAAGTCCAGAGGCTCATCCGACTCAGACTCAGCAAATTTCTGGCCTCAAGCAGTCCTCCGAGTGCCAGAATCCAGGAAAGTCCCTGCCGCCGCCTGCTGTGGATCAGACAGTGCAATGTGCTCACCAGATTGTGATCCGGAGGCTATTCTAAAACTAGGTCCCATCGAGATGTGTATTTCTGCACTCGTGAAGGGGTGGCTGAGCGCTGTGATGGGACTTCAAGGAGGCTGCCTCTAGATTCCTCTTCAGAGGTTTCGTCAGGGCTTGATTGGAGGACCTGGGTCATTGGCAGTCTCCTAGATGTGCCTGCAGAAGCAAGGAGAGATAATTAGTGCATGGTAGTGGCCTGTGAAACAGGACAGATCACTCACAGCATGGTGTCTGATGGATGTTGCACTTCTGGACCCTCCCTTGTAGAGCACCGCCGACCTCACCACCAGCACAGGAAAGGTCCAAGCTATCATCAGCCAGCAGGATGGTTCTATTTTCAAAGTCCATGAGGACCTTGATTTCAAGCATTCTTCCACCAGTCTGTGACTTCTTCCTGTTGTTGTGTGCCAGATTGTCCTGCATGAACAGAGTTGATGAGACTGTAAGCAGGATGCCTGCCTAGCCCAATTATAAGTATGGCAAGCATGTGTGGGTGGTGAGTGGTCCCATGGATGGGATGAGGACAATGAAGGTGTGTGTGAGAGAGTGAATGGTGATGTCCCTTGAACTGGCAGTGAGTGAAATGCCTCTGAATATGTGATGGGTTTGTGAGTGTGTGAGTTGAGAGTGTGAGAAGAGTGACTTACCCTGGCAGAACAGAGGAGGTCATTCACCTTCTTGCGGCACTGGGTGGCTGTCCTCATTTTGGCACTGACCACAGCTGCCACTGCATCCCAAGCATGGCTGGTCATGCCGCTGCCCATCCTGAGGCCAGGGCAGGGGTAGAGGACACTGTGGTTGGCTTTCATGGCATCCAAAAGGGGCTCCAGTGACGTTCATTAAACCTGGGAGCGGCAGTCTTTTTGCCTGCCGTGGACACCCTCCCTGCAGCAGTTGTGGGCTGGAAACACTGAGGTATGTGTGCACGGTTGGACTTTAAATATGGTGCCCGGCTTGACGAAGCAGCAAGGTGATGACGCAGCGGGCGAATGAGATCCCACCCTCCATGGTAATGGTGTGTTTCCCAGGAACGTATAATGAATGCAGCAGCTTTGGGATGATACAATGTGAAAACCCGCCATTGCAGCCAGCGGTTAAAATGTCATTTTACTTACCCGTTACTTCTGCCACTGATTGGAGAACCCTGCAGAGGAACTAAGCCTCCCTCATCCTTCCAAATTCAACCAGAAAGAGCTCAACTGCATCTCCATCAAAATACAAGCCTTTCTTCCTCCTCTTCTTTTACCTACCCAATGTGCCAACTTCCACCCAGCCACACCAAAGGTCAGCCAATGCCATTCAAACAGTAGGTCAAGGTCAACCACCAGGGGTTGAGTTTAGCCATCAGGTCAAAGTCAGCCAGGAAATAAGGTCAGCCAGCAAGCCTAGTTCAATGAGAAAGTAAAGGTCAGCCTGCTGATAAAGGTCAGCCAGCAGGTCAAGGTCAGCCTTCAGGTAAAGGTCAGCCAGGAAGTAAAGGCCAGCCAGAAAGTTCAGGTCAAGCTTACTGGTAGTGCACCAATCATTGTCTACACCAATAAGCCTTCTTCTGTAGCCTAACCCATCAAAGTCCTTGTCAGTCTCCTCTGCTGTAGAAATAATGTGCGACCTCACCCTCCAGTGGCTGGTACCTGCCCCATCCTTTCCCCCAGCACTGGCCCCTGCTCACCTGTACCACTTGACTCACCATATGCAGACTCCTCCCCTATCCTATCCATTAAAATGCATGCAATGTCCTTTCCTGAGCTGGTGGCTGTGAGTGTAAGATTGAGTGAAGGTATCCTTCATCTTCACTTTCTTCTTCCTCTTCCTCTTCCTCCTCTGACTGGAAAGGTTCCAGTTTTTGGGAACCTGAAATGAAAAAGGGAAATGTGTTGGGTTGTGTTGAGGGGAGAGGAGAAAGTAAAAAGTTTGCTTACAAGATATGCAGTTTGTGAACCAAAAGCAATTTTGGGAAGAGTGAGAAGTGAGATGATTGCCAGGACTGTCTGCTCCAAGGGGGTTCAAACATAGGGGCTTACTTATTCTCCAGTTCTTTCCTGCTGCCTCTTGTTATGTACCACCTTCTCCTCCAAGAAGAGGAAAGTGTGTCAGTCAGTGTCCTGCAATATGTTTGGGTGATGTGGCCATCATGATTCAACAGCTACCAGCATGTGTGAGTAGTGAATCGTGAGTGCAAGGCTTTCAACAGTGCTGAGGGTGTGAGAGTGAGGTAGAGCATATGAATTTTGAGTCCTGTTTTTTAGATATAGTTGGTATGTGGATGATGGTGGTATAGTGAATTGAGCAGTGAACGAGGCTAGCCATGCAGTTCATAGGATATGCCATTTTAAGATGAACTCGCCCACCTTTACAACTCTTGTCAGACCATTAAACTTCTTCCTGCACTGTTATTGGAGCTACTGACCACAGCTGCTACTTCTTCCCTGAGCACATTGCGAACACAGGATCTCTCTCCTTCTCAACACCCCTGCCACCAGGACCTCCAGTGCATTTTCAGAAAACCTCAGTTTTTACTCTCTTGCATGTTCAGCTATTCTTCAAAGCATCACAGCCCAGACTCACTTTTCAAGAGACTCCGACCACTCCTTGAACCACAATGCATCCCATTTTAAAAGATGCAGGCTGCACTAGCAACTCATGACATCAGGGCCCTACTGACGCATGCAGCCAATGAACAATACACAGGGAGTGACCTGGAAAAACTCAACAGGTCCGGCAGCAACGGCGGAGAAGAAAAGAGTTGACGCTTCGAGTCCTCATGACACTTCGACAGAACTTGAGTTAGAGTCCAAGAAAGAGTTGAAATATAAGCTGGTTTAAGGTGTGTGTGTGGGGGGCGGAGAGAGAGAGAGAGAGAGAGAAGTGGAGGGGCGGGGTGTGGTTGTAGGGACAAACAAGCAGTGATAGAAGCAGATCATCAAAAGATGTCAACAACAATAGAACAAAAGAACACATAGGTGTTAAAGTTGGTGATATTATCTAAACGAATGTGCTAATTAAGAATGGATGGTAGGGCACTCAAGGTATAGCTCTAGTGGGGGTGGGGAGAGCATAAAAGATTTTAAAATATTTAAAATTAATGGAAATAGGTGGGAAAAGAAAAATCTATATAATTTATTGGGAAAAAAAGGAAGGGGGAAACAGAAAGGGGGTGGGGATGGGGGAGGGAGCTCACAACCTAAAGTTGTTGAATTCAATATTCAGTCCGGAAGGCTATAAAGTGCCTAGTTGGAAGATGAGGTGTTGTTCCTCCAGTTTGCGTTGGGCTTCACTGGACCAATGCAGCAAGCCAAGGACAGACATGTGGGCAAGAGAGCAGGGTGGAGTGTTAAAATGGCAAGCGACAGGGAGGTTTGGGTCATTCTTGCGGACAGACCGCAGGTGTTCTGCAAAGCGATCGCCCAGTTTACGTTTGGTCTCTCCAATGTAGAAGAGACCACATTGGGAGCAACGAATGCAGTAGACTAAGTTGGGGGAAATGCAAGTGAAATGCTGCTTCACTTGAAAGGAGTGTTTGGGCCCTTGGACGGTGAGGAGAGAGGAAGTGAAGGGGCAGGTGTTGCATCTTTTGCTTGGGCATGGGGTGGTGCCATAGGAGGGGTTTGAGGAGTAGGGGGTGATGGAGGAGTGGACCAGGGTGTCCCGGAGGGAGCGATCCCTACGGAATGCCGATAGGGGGTGTGAAGGGAAGATGTGTTTGGTGGTGGCATCATGCTGGAGTTGGCGGAAATGGCGGAGGATGATCCTTTGAATGTGGAGGCTGGTGGGGTGATAAGTGAGGACAAGGGAGACCCTATCATGTTTCTGGGAGGGAGGAGAAGGTGTGAGGGCGGATGCGCGGGAGATGGGCCGGACACGGTTGAGGGCCCTGTCAGAGACCGTGGGTGGAAAACCTCGGTTAAGGAAGAAGGAGGACATGTCAGAGGAACTGTTTTTGAAGATAGCATCATCGGAACAGATGCAACGGAGACGAAGGAACTGAGAGAATGGGATGGAGTCCTTACAGGAAGCGGGGTGTGAGGAGCTGTAGTTGAGGTAGCTGTGGGAGTCGGTGGGTTTGTAATGGATATTGGTGGACAGTCTATCACCAGAGATTGAGACAGAGAGGTCAAGGAAGGGAAGGGAAGTGTCAGAGATGGACCACGTGAAAATGATGGAGGGGTGGAGATTGGAAGCAAAATTAATAAATTTTTCCAAGTCCCGACGAGAGCATGAAGTGGCACCGAAGTAATCATCGATGTACCGGAGAAAGAGTTGTGGAAGGGGGCCGGAGTAGGACTGGAACAAGGAATGTTCCACATACCCCATAAAGAGACAGGCATAGCTGGGGCCCATGCAGGTACCCATAGCCACACCTTTTATTTAGAGGAAGTGAGAGGAGTTGAAGGAGAAATTGTTCAGCGTGAGAACAAGTTCAGCCAGACGGAGGAGAGTAGTGGTGGATGGGGATTGTTCGGGCCTCTGTTCGAGGAAGAAGCTAAGGGCCCTCAGACCATCCTGGTGGGGGATGGAGGTGTAGAGGGATTGGACGTCCATGGTGAAGAGGAAGCGGTTGGGGCCAGAGAACTGGAAATTGTTGATGTGACGTAAGGTGTCAGAGGAATCACGGATGTAGGTGGGAAGGGACTGGACAAGGGGAGAGAGACGGGAGTCAAGATAACGAGAAATGAGTTCTATGGGGCAGGAGCAAGCAGAGACGATCGGTCTACCGGGGCAGTTCTGTTTGTGGATTTTGGGTAGGAGATAGAAGCGGGCCGTCCGAGGTTGGGCGACTATCAGGTTAGAAGCTGTGGGAGGGAGATCCCCAGAGGAGTTGAAGTCAGTGACAGTCCTGGAAACAATGGCTTGATGTTCAGTGATGGGGTCATGGTCCAGGGAGAGGTAGGAGGAAGTGTCTGCAAGTTGACGCTCAGCCTCCGTGAGGTAGAGGTCAGTGCGCCAGACAACAACAGCACCACCCTTGTCAGCGGGTTTGATGACAATGTCAGGGTTGGACCTGAGAGAATGGAGTGCAGTAAGTTCAGAGAGAGACAGGTTAGAATGGGTGAGAGGAGCAGAGAAATTGAGACGACTAATGTCATGCCGACAGTTCTCAATGAAAAGATCAAGAGAAGGTAAGAAAACAGAGGGAGGGGTCCAGGTGGAGGAAGAATATTGGAGATGGGTAAAAGGATCCGTTGAACTGGGAGAGGACTCCTGCCCAAAGAAGTGAGCCCGGAGACGAAGACAGCAGAAGAAGAGTTCAGCATCATGCCGAGCCCAAAATTCATTGAGGTGAGGGCGTAAGGGTATGAAACTAAGTCCTTTGCTGAGCACTGAACGTTCAGCATCGGAGAGGGGAAGGTCAGGGGGTATAGTGAATACAAGGCTGGGGTTGGGATTGGAAAATGGGGTGGGGACGGAGGGACGGGAAGGGGTGGAGGGTCCTAGATGGGTGTTGGTGTCGATGAGTTGTTGGAGCTTGCATTCCTCAGCACTTGAGAGAAAGAGAAAAAGTTTCTTGTTGAGGCGTCGGATGAGCTGAAGAATAAAATGAAACTGGGGGCACGCGCAGCTTTGAAAAAGGGTACAGCGGTGCTGCTGGAGGGAGAGGTCGAGTGTGTTCATATGGCGGTGCATGGCACTGAGTGTGGATTTCAGAATTTGACGGGAACAGCAGTCCGAGAAACGTTTTATGTCCCGGAGATACCTGTAATCCTGGGTGGGTTCGAAACATGAGGGGTGGAATTTCAGTTGAAATCCACGTGGGGTAAGTCGGAGACGGAGACAGTCACTGAGAAAGGAGATATGGCTGTGAAAGCGGGTTTTAGTAAACACCTTGTCAAACACCAGGAGAGAAATGGAAAGCAATGAAGGTGAGCAAGGCAAAAGAGAGGAACGGAAATCTTGTCGCAGAAAAGAACAGAACTTCTTCAAGGAGGTAGGCATTTCTTGAAGAGCAGTGGCAGTCAATTAAACACAGAGATAAAAACAAAAAAACTGCGGATGCTGGAAATCCAAAACAAAAACAGAATTACCTGGAAAAACTCAGCAGGTCTGGCAGCATCGGCGGAGAAGAACAAAGTTGACGTTTCAAGTGCTCATGACCCTTCAACAGAACTGGGTGAATATAAGGAGAGGGGTGAAATATAAGCTGGTTTAAGGTGTGTGTGAGGGGGGCGGAGAGAGAGAGAGAGAAGTGGAGGGGCAGGGTGTGATTGTAGGGACAAACAAGCAGTGATAGAAGCAGATCATCAAAAGATGTCAACAACAATAGAACAAAAGAACACATAGGTGTTAAAGTTGGTGATATTATCTAACCGAATGTGCTAATTAAGAATGGATGGTAGGGCACTCAAGGTATAGCTCTAGTGGGGGTGGGGAGAGCATAAAAGATTTTAAAATATTTAAAAATAATGGAAATAGGTGAGAAAAGAAAAATCTATATAATTTATTGGAAAAAAAAGGAAGGGGGAAACAGAAAGGGGGTGGGGATGGGGGACGGAGCTCACGACCTAAAGTTCCTTCGCCTCCATCGCATCTGTTCCGATGATGCTAGCTTCAAAAACAGTTCCTCTGACATGTCCTCCTTCTTCCTTAACTGAGGTTTTCCACCCACGGTCGTTGACAGGGCCCTCAACCGTGTCCGGCCCATCTCCCGCACATCCGCCCTCACGCCTTCTCCTCCCTCCCAGAAACATGATAGGGTCCCCTTATCCTCACTTATCACCCCACCAGCCTCCGCATTCAAAGGATCATCCTCCGCCATTTCTGCCAACTCCAGCATGATGCCACCACCAAACACATCTTCCCTTCACCCTCCCCTATCGGCATTCCGTAGGGATCGCTCCCTCCGGGACACCCTGGTCCACTCCTCCATCACCCCCTACTCCTCAACCCCCTCCTATGGCACCACCCCATGCCCACGCAAAAGATGCAACACCTGCCCCTTCACTTCCTCTCTCCTCACCAAACACGGGCCCAAACATTCCTTTCAAATGAAGCAGCATTTCACTTGCATTTCCCCCAACTTAGTCTACTGCATTCGTTGCTCCCAATGTGGTCTCCTCTACATTGGAGAGACCAAACGTAAACTGGGCGACCGCTTTGCAGAACACCTGCGGTCTGTCCGCAAGAATGACCCAAACCTCCCTGTCGCTTGCCATTTTAACACTCCACCCTGCTCTCTTGCCCACATGTCTGTCCTTGGCTTGCTGCATTGTTCCAGTGAAGCCCAACGCAAACTGGAGGAACAACACCTCATCTTCTGACTAGGCACTTTACAGCCTTCCGGACTGAATATTGAATTCAACAACTTTAGGTCGTGAGCTCCCTCCCCCATCCCCACCCCCTTTTTGTTTCCCCCTTCCTTTTTTTTCCAATAAATTATATAGATTTTTCTTTTCCCACCTATTTCCATTAATTTTAAATATTTTAAAATCTTTTATGCTCTCCCCACCCCCACTAGAGCTATACCTTGAGTGCCCTACCATCCATTCTTAATTAGCACATTCGTTTAGATAATATCACTAACTTTAACACCTATGTGTTCTTTTGTTCTATTGTTGTTGACATCTTTTGATGATCTGCTTCTATCACTGCTTGTTTGTTCCTACAACCACAAACCCCCCCCCTCCACTTCTCTCTCTCTCTCTCTCTCCGCACCCGACACACACACCTTAAACCAGCTTAAATTTCACCTCTTTCTTGGACTCTAACTCAAGTTCTGTCGAAGTGTCATGAGGACTCGAAACGTCAACTCTTTTCTTCTCCGCCGATTCTGCCAGACCTGCTGAGTTTTTCCAGGTAATTCTGTTTTTGTTTTGGATTTCCAGCATCCGCAGTTTTTTTGTTTTTATCTCTGTGTTTAATTGACTGCCATTGCTCTTCAAGGAATGCCTACCTCCTTGAAGAAGTTCTGTTCTTTTCTGCGACAAGATTTCCGTTCCTCTCTTTTGCCTTGCTCACCTTCATTGCTTTCCATTTCCCTCCTGGTGTTTGACATGGTGTTTACTAAAACCCGCTTTCACAGCCATATCTACTTTCTCAGTGACTGTCTCCGTCTCTGACTTACCCCACGTGGATTTCAACTGAAATTCCACCCCTCATGTTTCAAACCCACCCAGGATTACAGGTATCTCCGGGACATAAAACGTTTCTCGGACTGCTGTTCCCGTCACATTCTGAAATCCACCATGTGCCATGTGCCACCATATGAACACACTCGACCTCTCCCTCCAGCAGCACCGCCGTAACCTTTTTCAAAGCTGCGCGTGCCCCCAGTTTCATTTTATTCTTCGGCTCATCCGACGCCTCAACAAAAAACTTTTTCTCTTTCTCTCAAGTGCTAAGGAACGCAAGCTCCAACAACTCATCGACACCAACACCCATCTAGGACCCTCCACCCCTTCCCGTCCCTCTGTCCCCACTTCATCTTCCAATCCCAACCCCAGCCTTGTATTCACTATACCCCCTGACCTTCCCCTCTCTGATGCTGAACGTTCAGTGCTCAGCAAAGGACTTAGTTTCATACCCTTACGCCCTCATCTCAATGAATTTCGGGCTCGGCATGATGCTGAACTCTTCTTCTGCTGTCTTCGTCTCCGGGCTCACTTCTTTGGGCAGGAGTCCTCTCCCAGTTCAACGGATCCTTTTACCCATCTCCAATATTCTCCCTCCACCTGGACCCCTCCCTCTGGATTCTTACCTTCTCTTGATCTTTTCATTGAGAACTGTCGGCGTGACATTAGTCGTCTCAATTTCTCTGCTCCTCTCACCCATTCTAACCTGTCTCTCTCTGAACTTACTGCACTCCATTCTCTCAGGTCCAACCCTGACATTGTCATCAAACCCGCTGACAAGGGTGGTGTTGTTGTTGTCTGGCGCACTGACCTCTACCTCGCGGAGGCTGAGCGTCAACTCGCAGACACTTCCTCCTACCTCTCCCTGGACCATGACCCCATCACTGAACATCAAGCCATTGTTTCCAGGACTGTCACTGACCTCATCTCCTCTGGAGATCTCCCTCCCACAGCTTCCAACATGATAGTCGCCCAAACTCGGACGGCCCGCTTCTATCTCCTACCCAAAATCCACAAACAGAACTGCCCCGGTAGACCGATCGTCTCTGCTTGCTCCTGCCCCACAGAACTCATTTCTCGTTATCTTGACTCCCTTCTCTCTCCCTTGTCCAGTCCCTTCCCACCTACATCCGTGATTCCTCTGACACCTTACGCCACATCAACAATTTCCAGTTCCCTGGCCCCAACCGCTTCCTCTTCACCATGGACGTCCAATCCCTCTACACCTCCATCCCCCACCAGGATGGTCTGAAGGCCCTTAGCTTCTTCCTCGAACAGAGGCCCGAACAATCCCCATCCACCACTACTCTCCTCCGTCTGGCTGAACTTGTTCTCACGCTGAACAATTTCTCCTTCAACTCCTCTCACTTCCTCTAAATAAAAGGTGTGGCTATGGGTACCTGCATGGGCCCCAGCTATGCCTGTCTCTTTATGGGGTATGTGGAACATTCCTTGTTCCAGTCCTACTCCGGCCCCCTTCCACAACTCTTTCTCCGGTACATCGATGATTACTTCGGTGCCACTTCATGCTCTCGTCGGGACTTGGAAAAATTTATTAATTTTGCTTTCAATCTCCACCCCTCCATCATTTTCACGTGGTCCATCTCTGACACTTCCCTTCCCTTCCTTGACCTCTCTGTCTCAATCTCTGGTGATAGACTGTCCACCAATATCCATTACAAACCCACCGACTCCCACAGCTACCTTGACTACAGCTCCTCACACCCCGCTTCCTGTAAGGACTCCATCCCATTCTCTCAGTTCCTTCGTCTCCGTCGCATCTGTTCCGATGATGCTATCTTCAAAAACAGTTCCTCTGACATGTCCTCCTTCTTCCTTAACCGAGGTTTTCCACCCACGGTCGTTGACAGGGCCCTCAACCGTGTCCGGCCCATCTCCCGCGCATCCGCCCTCACGCCTTCTTCTCCCTCCCAGAAACATGATAGGGTCTCCCTTGTCCTCAGTTATCACCCCACCAGCCTCCGCATTCAAAGGATCATCCTCCGCCATTTCCGCCAACTCCAGCTTGATGCCACCACCAAACACATCTTCCCTTCACACCCCCTATCGGCATTCCATAGGGATCGCTCCCTCCGGGACACCCTGGTCCACTCCTCCATCACCCCCTACTCCTCAACCACCTCCTATGGCACCACCCCATGCCCACGCAAAAGATGCAACACCTGCCCCTTCACTTCCTCTCTCCTCACCGTCCAAGGGCCCAAACACTCCTTTCAAGTGAAGCAGCATTTCACTTGCATTTCCCCCAACTTAGTCTACTGCATTCGTTGCTCCCAATGTGGTCTCCTCTACATTGGAGGGACCAAACGTAAACTGGGCGACCGCTTTGCAGAACACCTGCGGTCTGTCCGCAAGAATGACCCAAACCTCCCTGTCGCTTGCCATTTTAACACTCCACCCTGCTCTCTTGCCCACATGTCTGTCCTTGGCTTGCTGCATTGTTCCAGTGAAGCCCAACGCAAACTGGAGGAACAACACCTCATCTTCCGACTAGGCACTTTACAGCCTTCCGGACTGAATATTGAATTCAACAACTTTAGGTCGTGAGCTCCCTCCCCCATCCCCACCCCCTTTCTGTTTCCCCCTTCCTTTTTTTTCCAATAAATTATATAGATTTTTCTTTTCCCACCTATTTCCATTATTTTTAAATATTTTATGCTCTCCCCACCCCCACTAGAGCTATACCTTGAGTGCCCTACCATCCATTCTTAATTAGCACATTCGTTTAGATAATATCACTAACTTTAACACCTATGTGTTCTTTTGTTCTATTGTTGTTGACATCTTTTAATGATCTGCTTCTATCACTGCTTGTTTGTCCCTACAACCACACCGCCCCCCTCCACTTCTCTCTCTCTCTCCGCCCCCCACACACACACCTTAAACCAGCTTATATTTCACCTCTTTCTTGGACTCGAACTCAAGTTCTTTCGAAGGGTCATGAGGACCCGAAACGTCAACTCTTTTCTTCTCCGCCGATGCTGCCAGACCTGCTGAGTTTTTCCAGGTAATTCTGTTTTTGTTTTGGATTTCCAGCATCCGCAGTTTTTTTGTTTTTAATACACAGGAAGTGCTAGCTTCACAGCAATCATTTACACCAGCAGATAGCATAAATTTAACATGTTGTTCACAATGCAATGAATTGGACAGAATTAATCAAATGCTGCGACCTTATTTTCAGGAGTTAACCAATTTAATCCCCTATATCCTGCAGCAACCTCTAAAATTTCTCACCACAAATAGGCCTGCACCCAATCACCGACTCTCATGCTCCAGCACCTGCTAACAAGAATGCAAATATGAAGCAGTTGGAATTACTGGGACTTGTCCCAAACTCCTAACAGAGTGCTGTTTTGGTGCTGTCTGCTACTTTTGCGGACATGCACAGAGAACAAGGTGGGAGAAAATGAGTAATATATTAAAGGGTTAAGCAAATTTGGGCCAAATATAGATTCAAATTTTAATTCTAATTTCTTAGCAGCCGCAAGAACTTTCCTGAAACATGGGCAGGCTAATGTGAAGTTAATTAAATAGAATCAGAGATTCATAAAGGACAAAGAGGAACCTTTCAGTCTCACAAGGGTGTTTTTGATGGTTGTTGCAGAAACAATTAAATTGAAAAGTAAATCAGTGAATATTCACCATAATACTGAAAGAATGCATATGTTTGTGATGTGAAACACAGATGTTTGCTGTCCACCATTCAACTTCTCCATAAATCAAGAAAAGAACAGCAGAAATTGAGAAAAGGCCCTCCCGTGCCTGATTTAGAAATAGTAATGTAATGCAAAATGAAGTATTACTATCATTCCATGTAACATGTGCTCATTAATTTCTCATATTTCCACGACAGTAAACTGGCAACCAGAGAAAAACTCAAGTAATCATGAAATGTGAAAATATTTGAAATAACAAATATAGCTTCTAAGTGCACTCGATCAAGGCTGGGATTAGACACCAGGAAAGTTGCATGAATGTTTCTTTAAAAATTAAGTTTTGGTGTGTGATACAACTAGGCCTTATATTCAATTGACTTTTTATCCTGCAGAATCATTGATGGAGAATTGGAGGAAGAGTCAAAGTTATACATTTGCAATGGCTCTTCCTTTCAGTATGTTGCAAGGTTTATATCAAAAGAATAAATAGGAACTGATTCCAATGGCTGAAGGGTCAATAACCCAGGGGCATAGGTTAAAGGTGATTGGCAAAAGAAGCAGAGGTGACATAGGATGAAATTTTCTGGCCCCGTTGGTATCGGGCATCATGGCGGGCAGAGGGGCAGGGACATATATGGGGAGAAAGCCAAAAATTGGTTTTACGGTGTCGTGAAGCCAGTTTGCGATCGTCCATTCCACCTGTCAGTGACAGGCCACGTTTTCTGCTGTCTCACATCAGGAACGTTATTTTAATATGTCTGAAGTGCTGTTCGCCGGAATTATGCCCCACGTCAAATTTACCACCCACGATGGCGTGTCTTCAGAACGGTGTTCTTCACAACTGGCTTAAAAAGGTGTGCACCTGGTGAACTGAGCTTCAAGGGGAACTCAGAGGCAAGTGCACACAAACTTGTGCAGTGCTCGGGAGCATCGCCCATAGGACGTCAAAGAAGAGGCATTTGCGGGGAACACAGGCAAGTCATTTTTTCCTGCTGGCTTTCAGTGCGGTGCTGGAATAAGGGCTCCAGTGCGGGTCAGTACAGGCTGGGCGGGGGTGGGGTGGTGGTGGTGGTGCGGCGGGAGGTGTGTGTGCGGCTGCCAGTTGGGGGGGAAATCAGTTGAATTCTCTCCGGAATAAGGCAGACTTGAAGAAAAAGCTTTCTCATGCAACAAATGGTTAGGGTTTGCAATGATAGGCTGGCAGAACCAGATTCAATAGTTTTCAAAAAGGAATTGGATAAATCTTTGAAGGGGAAAATCTTGCAAGGATACTTCGAAAGATTTAGGGAATGAGACTAACTGGATCGTTGTTTGAAAGAACCAAAACAGACTTAATAGACTAAATGGCCTCCTCCTATGCTGTACCATTCTATGACACTATGATACTATCAGGACTTTGACATATTCAAGTATTTTTTTATTTATACATACAAATCACCCACAAAGGTTTTCTGTACTCCCAGAAATATTCCTGCATAATTTTTCAGCTGGTGCTAATTTTCAAAAGATGAATCTGCCATAAATAGTTGCATTAAACAGAGAAAGCATTTGTTTGATATGTAGCATGCATTAACCTTGCAAACATGCTGATTATATATTTTCTGCTGATTTTGGTTGATCATAAAATAGTGTGCTACATTAATGTAAATCCATTTTTCAATCTCACATTAGCCATCAAAGAAAGTTCTAAAGTGGTTTGTCACTTTGGTATTTTCTGAGTTATGTGAGAAAATCACTGATGTACATTTTATAGCTGGGGAAGATTGGCAAACGTATTAAACAGGTAGTTCTAATTCAGCAATGCAATGATTTTCTTCAGACAGATAACATTTTGCAATTGGATTATTAACTCCAGCTACCAACAGTTCCTTCTTTAGGATGATTACTAACCAGAAAGACTAACAGATTTTCAAAACTCTGTGATTTTGAAGCCCTGAAAATGAGTGGGGGTAACTTCGAGTTGGTAGAGGCAGGATAATGTAAAAAGGGGAATATCAATTCAGCCATTGAACAGCTCAATTGCATTGATTTGAAGTGTTCTACACAATCATCCAAAGTCATAATACCCCAAAGAGTCTGATTGGGAGGTGTTATGATCAGATTTCGGGGATAATTCTGCAGTGGTTTTTCCACTTTCCTGAGCAAAATGTACCCAACAACTACAATTTCCCTATCTCTTTCTGACAGACATAATTCCAATCTGCTTGAGCAACTTCACAAAGTTCCCTATGCCTTTCCTGCTATGTTTTCCATCATTACTCCGTCCATTATTTTCCATCATTACTCTGTCCATTATCCTAATTTTCTTGATTCTCTCAGAGATTTGTTCCTTTTTTTTGGCAACTTTCAGCCAGATTATATCAACCTCCACCTCCTAACCCCAATGACTGAAACTCAAAGTGGGTGTCAGCCTGTCAATTCATTGGCCTCTTGTTTATCAACCCCTAGTCACTCACCCTAGGTACTCTATTCACTCCTATCAGCTTCTGTGAATTCTACATTAAAATCAGAACCCTTTCCTTGAGCTTTTTAATCAACAAACAGTGTTTGTGTTTCTTCCTCCCACTTTGATAATAGGCCTTCTTGTACATGAGCATCCCACAGCAATCACACATTTTAATCTCCAATCTAATTAAAATTCACTTTGGTGTTCACCTTTTAATATCACTTCTTTTGAGACATACCTTTTTAGTTTCATTTCTCTCAGGCTCTTCCATTTTAATATTACTGTATAGGTGTTCCCCTTTGAAACTTGCCTCTGCCTAATGTACCCTTATTCATTCTTCTGCTCCCTTTTCACCCGATCTCTACCGCTACCTCAGTCCACTGAAACTGTTTTGGAGAACAGAATTCTCCAAGGATGAAGTGCTGTAATGTTATTTATTTTCTAACTTTTTCTGATAATACTAACAGATCCCAATGTGTTTACTCTGTCACAGCTTCCTTGTTATCTTGTGCCTTTGCACCTTGATACTGATGGGTTACTTTTGAAGATTGCAGAGCCGTCTGGAGAAGCATCCATGTCAATCAACTAAAAGTTGGAAGGAGAAAGAGAGGAAAGTTCAAAAGAGTGTTGATCAAAGTAGTTGTCAGCAATAATTAAAGAAAAGAGAGGCAGGGAGTGTAAAGAGTGTGTAAATCTTATATTCGCTCGTGGGATGTGGGTGGCACTGGCTACTATTTATTGCCCATCCCTAATTGGCCTTCTTCAGAGGGCATTAAGAGTCAACCACATTGCTGTGGGTCTGGAGTCACATGTAGGCCAGACCAGGTGAGGATGGCAGATTTCCATCCCTAAAGGACATTAGTGAACCAAATGGGCTTTTGCAAAAAATCGACAATGGTTTCATGGGGCAGAATTTTCCCATTGACATGCGGGGATGGGCCCCACACGTTCATGAGTAAAATGACACACAGTGACGCAGGCGAGTGTCCCAATGTCACTGCATGCCATCATGGTCTTGCGCTAGGTGGGTGCAAGGTGATGTCCAACACGCACCCGCCATTAATTAACGGGCCACTTAAGACCCTTGACTCACCAATCGACGCCGATTTTTCAGCACCAATGCGATCTTCGGGTCGGCGCATGAGTGCAACAGGCAGGCGAGTAGGACACATTTGTATTAATCTCATCCACATGTAGGATAAGAGGGCTCACTGGGGTCGCGTGTATGCATAGTCAAGTATTTATTTTTGAAAGTTTTTGAAACTTGCCTGTGTGATCTGCAGTACTTCAAAACACATACCAGCTGCTCTTTCTGGACACTTAACCTTCAGGTCAGCACTCTGCAGTGAGTAATCTTTTCTGGGTCTGCAAGTTTCAGAGGAAGCCTTCTCTTAGCCTGGGAATGGGAGCGGAACTCTCCACTGGAGGCAGCTCCTATGAGGAGGAAGGGAGGGCTAGAAGGGGGAGGAGGTCAGGAGTGCACATTCAGCCTCCAGGGGAGCCATCTTTGGGAGGATAGGTGCAGGCACAAGGGGCACGTGGTCAAGAGGTAGTCCAAGGCGGAAGGGGCCGCAGAAGATGCCACTATCCTGCTGCCAGGTATACAGGCGGCGAAGCAGCTATCTCAGTATGCCTGAGGTGCAGTGCCGAAGGAGGCTCCGCCTCTCAAGGGAGACAGTCAAATATTTCTGTCAGATGATTGGACATGAGATCTCCCCTAACTGTGTGTGTGGACACCCCATGCCAGTGGCTCTGAAGGTCACAGCTGCCCTCAACTTCTATGCCTCTGGCTCCTTCCAGGGGTCAGTGGGTGATCTTTGCAGTGTCTCCCAATCAGCTGTCCACACTTGTGTCAAGCAGGTTACAGATGCTCTGTTCAGTCGTGCACTGACATTCATCGACTACCATTGGGACCAGGCAAGCTAGACACAGCGAGCCAGAGGCTTCGTGGCCATTGCTGGCATCCCCTGTGTCCAGGGTGCAATAGACTGTACACATGTGGCCATCAAGGCGCCTTCGTCAACAGGAAGGGCTTCCACTCCACAATCGTGCAGATAGTGTGTGATCACAGGATGCAGATTCTGCAAGTCTTTGCCAGGTACCCAGGCAGCTCCCATGATGCCTACATCCTGAGACACTCCCAAGTGCCGGGGCTCTTCAGTGCTCCAGCCCGGCTGGATGGATGGCTGCTGGTGACAAGGGCTATCCCCTCAGAAGGTGGCTCATGATGCATCTCCACCATTCAAGAACAGAGGCTGACCAGCAGTACAATAGGAGCCACGCCTCCACAAGGGCTGTGGTGGAGAGAACTATCGGTCTTCTCAAGATGCACTTCCTATGCCTGGACCACTCAGAGGGCGCACTCCAGTAACCCCCAGATCATGTCTCGGTGATAGTGGTTGCTTGCTGCGCTCTCCACAATCTTGCACTGGAAAGGGGGGATGCAGTGGACGATGAAGATGTTGACACTGAGGCTGCACATGATGAGTCCAGCAGTGAGTCCGAGGATGAGCACGTACAGGGAAATGCTGAGGGGGTAGACGCTGACCTGGGCATACTCCAGGGAGGCAGGGACACCCAGAAGGTTTTAATCCAATGAACCTTCAGCTAGCACACCACAGATAGATCTCCAGGACAAGCCTGGGCTGTGGGCTCGATACTCGTCAGCTAAGTGCAAAATTTGCCAGGTTAGGAACAGTAGCTAGGGGCCTCATTAATAAAGCTAAATGTCAAGCAAAGCACTCATTACAGTTTTGGAAACCATACACATGCAGAAGAAAAGAGGCACCCTCAGTCATGCTGACATATCTAAATTTAAAATGTCAAGCAAACCAACTTATTCCAAAAAAAAGACAATAGTGTAACCAATCCAAACAAATTATCAGGACTTCATCTCGGGCCAACACAAAAGCACCAGTGATAAACCTGTGGTGTGCCTAAGGTGCCTTATGTTTTCGTTTCCGGGTGCTATGTCTTGGTGCTGCCCTATCGCTCAGAGTGGCATCTCAGACCGTCTGCTCACTCTGCTATCCTGTTGGCCTCGATGACCTTGGTGGTTGCCCTCTGGTCTGTGGAGCCAGTGCTGGCCCAGCCTGGGAGGGAGCTGTCAGTTCCCACAGTCACTGCGAGTGGGTTGGAGGAGCTGCTGCCCTCATTTGTAGAGCCTTAAGAGGTGCCCACAGAGACGCCAGGCAGCTGCTGTGCCGGCGCAAGGTTGTTTCGGACCTCCCTGCTCACCGTGGATGGATGGGCACTGAGCTGGGAAAGTTGAGGCCCAGACCATCTCCCACACTGGCACTGACCAGCTGAGGTCAATGCCAATGTGAGGGCTTGCTGGTCAGAGCGCATCCCCAGGAATACTGGAGTAGCCTCTCCATGAGAGTCGCCACTCTCTCCATGGAGGACGCATGGTGCTCAGACATGTGGCTCACTGCTTCAGCGATCGCCCACATAGACTCCTCCACCACAGAGACCAAGCCAAACATTGCCTCATGTATCTCCCCCAGATACTTCCGCACGCCCGACCGCATTTCCTGCACCTGCTGCGTCTCGAACGACTCCAGAGGCACATCATCAGGCACTGACTGAGCATGTGCTTGGTCCCCTGCAGTCCTCCAACTGCTGGCGCCATGGGGACTCTCTGTCTCTGCCAGCTCGTCCAGCGATTGTGAAGTGCCCTCACTACGGATGCCGGGACACTAGCTGATGTTCAAATTCCCAGCAAGGTGCTAGTATCTGCACTGGTGCCTGCCTGGTAGAGATAATGTGATGCTGGTGAGACGTCAGGCCCCTCAGGAGTGAGAGGGGGCCTCTGCTGCTCCGCCTCCTGGCCCTGCTCTGATGATGCTGGAAGGAAGAATAAGGACAATGGATCAGTTAACATGGAGACAATGACAAAGTGCATCCCTGTGCCCCGGATCATTATGCACTCATTCTTCCATAACCAATGGTCAAGCCATGTTGCAAAATTAAATCATTTAACATTCAGCAGTGCTATGGCTGTTGGGAGAACAATGCTGACCTCACTGTTGGGCATAAATACCTGGTTGTGGCACCCCAGCCTCACCGACACCAGTGGACCTTGGTGCATGGCATCTCTCTAGATCCAGGGCCTCCTGCTCGAACCGGCTAAGATTGGCGATCGGTGCCTGGCCACCGCCAGTCCGCGCACGCTCTGCTGCATTATGAGGATTCTTCTCCTGAAAATAAGAGGCGAGCATTGATTAGTGCAAATTGCACATGGATTCTCTACACACACGGCCCACCCCAACCAGAGTGGGACATATCAGGGCTCCAGTGCCTCCTCACCCCACTGCTGCTAAACACTCACACAAAGATGCCAGGCCTGTTCCCCAACCCCCACCACCCCCCCCTTGGACACATGCAGACTACATCACATTAAGCACCACGTGTATATCCTTCCATAACAAGGAGGCGCAAGCACATGGAGCACAGAGGGCAGCAGTTGGTTCATTGCCACACCACCTTGAAGCTCCCCTCCCAGCATGTCATCACCCTGACTTGGACATGTCCTGGAGTTCAAACACAGCGCTTTGGTGCTGCTCCTCCAGGTTGCCCCCAAAACAGTCATGCAGGACTCAGTGTAACACATGCTGCGGAGGCAAAACACATCTCTTCATCACCCTCTCAGGCTGACCTCAGCATGGGCAGTATCTGCTGGCCCACCCAGCAAAGGACAGAAGCCGTCAATGATTCAATGCAGTCACTACACTCAAACTTGGCGGGCAACAGAGGGGTAAGCCGACCTGCTGGGTTACAAGACCAATGCCAACATGGTACTCACCCTGCCAGAGCGCAACGAGTCATTGAAGCGCTTGTGACACTGGATCCAGGTGCTCCGCACCACATTGCGGGAGCTCACCACCTCCGTCACCTCCTCCCAGGCATATTTCGTCATGTGGGGGGGCCTCCTCCTCCCATCTTGGGGAACCAGCACCTCCCGTCGTGCTGACACCTCCTTGAGGAGGGTAGCAAGGCAATCATCGAGAAAACGAGTGGCAAACTGGCCTATCCTCCAACCTGGCCTGTCCTGCTGCTCTACCCTCCAACCTCGCCTGCTCCGCTGGCCTACCCTCCGGACTGGCCTGCTCACCAGAAGCCCTCTGGTAAGCCCTTCCACTTGACATTGTGAGCAGCCTTGCAAAGGCTGCCAGCGCTTCTGATAAACAGGCCGCCGGGTCGCCATTGGACCCGGCAGACAGTGCACTCCCGCCGCCGCCCGCCCACTCCCACTATCCTCGAGAGTCACGCATTATGCTGCGTGGGCCTTAATTGGCCCGCCCATGTAAAATGGCGGTGCAGACTCGATCGCGGGTGGCCATTGGGTTCACACCCACCCACTCCTGCTCTGTCCCCCTGCCAACCAGAAAATTCAGGCCATGGTCATTATTGGACTTTTATTTCCAGATATTTATTGAATTCAAATTCCACAATCTGCCGTGGTGGGATGCAAACCCCGGTCCCCAGAGCATCACCCTGGGTCTCTGGATTATTAGTCCAGCGACAATACCATTACACCACCGCCTCCCCCTAAAATGATTTAGGGGAAAAGGAAGGGGGAAGGCTTGCAGTTTGGAGAGGGAGGGAAAGGAAAAGAGAAGGGAGAGATGACATAGAGTATAAGGGAGAGTTAGGGGATGGGAAGAATGAGGAACAAGATAGAACATTGAAAGAAGAAAGACCTAGGAAAGAGGATAGGGTGTGAATGTTGATGGGGAGAATAATGGGTGAGAGGGGACAGTGAAAGAGAGAATGGGAAGATAAAAGATGGAAATGGTGACAGAACAAAAGTGTGGGGAGAAAGCAGGGAAACTACTTTAGTGACTAGTCTCCATATTCAGTCTCTGTGTTCCCTTACAAGTCAATGAGGCTCACATTTATATACATCCAATATGATTATTTTCATTATGATGATGTAGGCATAGATGGATGTTTCTTGCCTTCTCCCAGGTTGAGATACTACTACGTACATTGTAGCGATTGGGGGAACCCAATGGGTCTGCAAATTGTAATTCACAGGAAGTCAGAAATGTTTAAGATGTCGGTTCATTAGTGGATTGTGATGCTGTTCCAGAGGCATATCCCTTGTATTCCTTATTGAAATTGAAAAATTAAACTATAGTCCATTGCGGTGATTCATTGAAAATATTAGGAAAAGTAATAGGTCCACAAAATATTGCAACTGCATTTATGGACAGGTGTGCAAATAGCAATACAACCTCAATTTAATCACAGATCATAAACTGCTTGTAACATTAGAATTTTATGTTGAGGTGCTTATCACAGTGCCACCTACCTATTATCCAGACACTGCATGGAATGTTGCATCCAACCTTTGTAATATATAATACATTTTCACGACCAGGTTTCAGATTCATAGGTGATCACTACTTGAGACCTTTTTACTCATCTCGTTATTAACATCATTTTCATAGCATGTCTAGGATAACTAACAGAAAATCCTTCTTCAGATTGGGTTAGCTGTTTGTTTGCCTCAATGGGACTCTCCTAATGCTTCTTGTTTGCCCTTACCCAATATAGAGGGCAGCGGCTCTCCACCAGATGTGTGCACATGCTTCCTGTCCATCATTCTAAGGAAATCAAAGGCTGAAAAATTGGTGCAGTTCAGCCCAATTTTTAGGCTATGTTTACTTGAATACTTGCAACCATTCTAATGCTTGCTAAACTTAAAGAGAACCTAAAGGGATTGATGGAGAAGGGACAACTGGGAGAAGAATGACCAGGATGACTCCAGGACATATGGTTCAATTGTCACAAAGTCAATCTATCATAATGTATTTTAAAATGTGAGCCTGTCCATTTCTGGTGCTGAATTTTATAGGCCAACCGTGGGTGGACCCATAAATTAGGGCACCAAGCCATGAGTCCACACTTGCCTGCCCCTGCTGTGATTTTACAGGTGCGGTGGAGTGTTGCTGTAGATCGCCCACTTGTAGTCCAATTGAGGCCCTTAAGTGGACAATTATTGCCCACCTAAGGGCCTCAACCTGCTACTGTAGGGTATTTTACCTGCAAAATGGGATGGGCCCACCAAGCAGGAAGTCTGGCAGCTTTAGCTGCATGGGCTAGTATCGGACAAGGGTTGGGGGTAACCTCTTCTGGGGTCCCCTGTGTCCATTAAAGGCGTGCCCCCATCCCCCAGGTCTTCCCCCCCCATTAACTGTTCCCCCGGTCTCTGGTAGTGAGAGGGTGTGGAGTGGAGAGCAGAGACCACAGCACCCTTAAAACCAAGCTCCAGGGTTCATAAATTTAAAGTACTTGGTAGGATTAAAGGGGAGTTGAGAAATAATGTTTTCACCCAGAGGATGGTTGTGATCTGGAACTCACTGCATAAAGGGGGAATAGAGACAGAAACCCTCACCGCATTTAACAAATACTTGGACATGCACCTGAAGTGCTGTAACCGACATGGCTATGGACCAAGAGCTGCAAAAGGGGATTAGGCTGGATTGGGATTCAGCTGACACGGGCATGATGGACTAAATGGCCTCCTACAGTGCCACTTCTATGTTTCTATGCTTTCTATTTCCTGCTCATCCCTCCATCCTCATGCCCATTCCAGTTTCCCTATCCCCGTCCTGGATTTCTGGGCTTCTACATTTCCTCTGGTCCACAGCTATCCAGCCATGTACCCATATCCAGAACTCCTGCTCCCCATTGCCTCTCCCCTATATCCACTTCCAGGCTTACCAGGCAACCATCTTTCCACTGCCCACACCCCCACCCTCCACCTCCAGACCTGCATTCTACTTTCCCCTCCTTTCCCTGGAGCTTCTAACACTTCAACAAAAAATTTGAGGGCTTTCTTCTGCATCTGGTAGGGCATCATCATTTGCAGAATAGGACAAAACTTTAGCAACATTGCAGTGTAGTTTTCAGGATGAATGAACTGCAAGCATAACAAAAACTTTAAAATAAAAGACTGATCCAAGAGAGAATACTGAAGAGAATGGACCTTGAATCCTCTGGGACTAGAAGAGAAGAATTCAAGACAGTCTGAGAAACTTATTGCTCCCTTGAAACACCCTGGGAAAGATCTTCAGAAGAGGAATGATCTTCAACTCCAGGGAAGACCGTCACAGCTACATCATCTGCTGCTGTATCAATAACAACTGAAAAGGCATTCAAGACCTGAGATTTCAATGAACTTGGGCAATGAAGTAAAAAATTACCATGTTCCTGAAGACTGTCTGGAATAGAAGAAGAGATAATTTCCCAATGATATTGTGGGAGGACTGTCTGCTTTCTTGACAGTGGTAAGAGAGCCACACGTCTCTCTTAGGATGTTACTTCACTATGGGCAATGGGAAGAATACTGAAAATATGGAGACAAGACAGTCTCATCTTTTGTAATAAGTGGAATTTCCTGTAGACAAGGAACAGGGGGACAAGATTGCTATGTGGGATTCTGCAGCTTCCAAAGTGCTAAGGATTCAGCCACAGCTCTGTGCTGACCACCAGCTCTGGAGGTAAGAAGAGTTTCAGCTGGGACTTAAATGTGGGTGATAATTGACTTTCACCCTTGGAAGGTACCAACTCTTTAGCAATGTGATCCTCATCGGACTCTGACCTGGACTCAGGCAAGGCATGCTGTGTGGAAGATTCTTCATGGACAACAGGAAATAGGCAAGGCTATACATTGGTAGATTCAGTGGACCTAAGATCTGATGCTGCACAGCCACTAGAAACACAGCTGACTACTCTCAAAAGACAACACAAACTTCATATAGTGCATCTATCAATGAGAAGGATGAATCATCCTTTAGGACCTCAACCTCCAAGAGATCACGCAGTACTGCAAGGGATTCTTCCTCATCACTCTCTAGGAAGAGCCAATTTTAGGTCCAGCAGGTCATCATGGGGATTGTCACTGACTGCTGCAGTGCCTTCTGTATCCATCACATCTGGCCTTATTTCAATCTCCACCCTGGGTATAATGTATGGTGTCTCTGTGAAAGAAAACATTTTACTGCTGAGTGTATAAACTTCCTCAGCTGATTTTCCACTGCTTCTAAATAAAAGGTTGAAGATTATTGCATGAAAGACAGTGAGTCGTTCAAATGATGGGCATCATCTGGCTTTTCTAGGATTCCTAGAAGTATGCCAACATCTTCACTCAGTAAGGATGTATGTCGATCGTGAAGAACATAAAGAGAATCAGCAATCTGTCACCCCTTGTAGCTGAGAGGAGCAATAATCCTGCCCTTGATTGGAAAGCCTGTGCTGCCTGGATCTTGTAGCTTGCTGTCTGATGGATAAAGGATCATTGGCTGAAGCCAATCAAGATCACCTGTTAAAACATTAGCAGTGCCAGTATCAATTTTTAAAGTAGTATTGAAGCCTTGGACTTGGACTTGGACTGTAACTGACCAATAACCTGGATTAAGACTATCAACTTCTCCTAGGAACTCAGTAATTTCATCTTTTTCTTGACTTTCCATATCTTGGATGGAATGTGTTCCATAAATACTATCTTGTCTTTGGCTTTGATTAAAATTGTTGGATTTGCAGAAATGCTTGAAATGTCCAGTTTAGCTGCACTGGAAGCATTCCGCACCCCCTGCTAGGCAATTCTGGCGTCTGTGCTGGATTTTGGTTTGCGCTCTTTTTCCTGATTTGGGAAGGTTTCATATGGGTGGGGCCACTGCCTGTGGGCCTACCCAATCTACAGAGTCATGTGAAGCCTCAGAGTCATCTCAAATTATAGCCTGATTAAATGTTTGAAGCTTTACCTATCTCATACGCTGGACCACTTGATCCAAAGTAAGATTATCTTTGGTCTGCAGAAATTCAGAGAGTTTTTCATCCCAAATACCCACAACTTGGTAATAAAGGATTAATTCATTCGATCAGTGCCCCATACCCACAAGAATTAGTTAGGTGATATAGGTTGGTTAAAAATAATTAAGTGAATTCCTAAGGTCGTTGTGTCAGCTGGTTAATACATGCTCGTTCAATTACTAAGTTTTGCTTCAGGCTAAAGTAAGGGTCAAAGGCTTCAGGAATGAACTGAAAGTCCACAATGGACACCTGCACAACCTGCCTTAAGAGAATCTGCTGGATCTACTGCATAAAGAAAAGAACTAACTCGAAGCTTTGGCTCTTTATCGTGAAGACTTGACACTACTTGAGACCGGAGAAAATAGTGTTTCCATAACTCCAACTGCTGATCTCTCTGCGCGCCCTCGAGGCAATCAAACAGGTAGCCAAGGGCAGGGACGACTCACCAAATACGGTCATTGTTATCTGTCTCCAGTGTGCCTCCTTCGACCGATTTCTTTTTTAAACGAGCTGCTTCAAAGGTTTCTTCACCCTGTAGTTCCTTTGATAACACCAATGTGGTTTTTACATCAATGTCTCCAGGGCTCTCACCATGTTCTGAGATGTGTCCTTCTACCTTGGATTCTAGACTTGGGATTTGGTCAGTACATAGGCTGAAGACATAATCTGGTATCTACTTAGCGCATGTTTATTAGCACTACATCTAAACAGGTTACAGAGTAGGCACGTTGCTCCTAGGCATGATTCTAACCTCTCTCTCTCTCTCTCTCTCTCTCAGAGATTTGCAGTGTGCGGTAGCGGGCAGGTTTTACCCGCCGTCCGCAATGGCGGCTTTTCATGCCATATCATCCAAAACCCGCCGGATTAGTTATACATTCCCAGAAGACACGCAGTTTCCATGGCGGGCGACTCTCATTCACCGGCCACACCATCAGCTAAAGTCCAGCCACGCCCACACCTTTCAGTGCTCCCAGCCCAGGACTGCTGCATGGAAGACAGGATGGCCCCATTAGGCAAAAAGACTGCAGCCGTCAGGTTCAATGATGCATCTCTCTAGCACCTTTTGAACGCCGTGGAGGCCCACTGGGATGTCCTCTAGCCCCGCTGTAGCCATAGGCTGGGCAGTAATCTCACTCATCTGGATTTCGAGATGGTGGCAGTGGTAGTCAGTGCCAATGCCCTACAACAGAGGGCAGCCTCCTAGTGCCAAAAAAGAGTGAACGTCTCACCCATTCCGCCAAGGTAATTCACTCTTCTCCTCACTCTCAACTCACACACTCAAAAATCCATCACACATCCACAGGGATCTCACAACTCAAGGGACAACACCACTAACTCTCACACACACCTTCACATCTCCATCGGGCTCAAACCCTCTCAAACTTGAGTCCTCGTCCCGTCCATAGCTCCACTCAAAACACAAAATTTCTGCACAGTGCCATGTGTCCTGCTCTAGCTCTCTCCATCGGGAGCAGCCTGCTCACATCTGCAGCGAGAGGTCCCAGACTTGGCGTACCAGAAAGGGGCTCCTCACTCACTTTGATGAGTGTGCCATCGCACTGAATTAGTGAGGACATAGGCTGTGTCTGTGCTGACAGCGATGTCGGTGGCGAATACCATCGTGAGGATACTGCACCACACCATCCCTCTCTCAATGCAATTGTGAGTGCTCTCTCTCTTGCTTTTGACTCTACTGCTGCGCACTAATTATCTCTACTTTAGTTCACAGGGAGTTCTGCCAAGCGACTGACACCCTCAGCCAGCCAGTCCCTCAGCTTCATCCACATCCTCACCTCCAGCCAAGAGGACACCTCCTCCATTTTAGGCTTAACCACACCCTCCACCAGTGCAGAGACACACACCTTGGTGGAACCTAGATCTAGAGCAGACTCGGGTTCACAATCTGGTGGTCACTGCACAGACACATGTCTGCACCAAGAGCCCAGTTTGTGCGAGCTCCCCGGCACTCGGAGGACTGCTGGGATCAGGCATCTGTGAGGCCGAGCCAGATGAAGAGCCTTTAATTTTGGCCTTCCAGCTCATTCTGGAGAGTCAGCAGAAGGCGTGGGAGCATCACACAGAGCTGTTGGAAGTCCTCAGCAGAGTGGCACACAAGTCAGAGGAGTGTATCTGCCTGCTCTCTGTTGAAGGGGTGCCCACATGTGCACATATAGAGGTCTCCATGGGGAGGATGGCGGATTCCATGGAGGCCCTGGTCCAGCAGAATGCAGAGACGTGTGCAGATCTGCACTCCATCGCGGGAACCATGGGTGAGTTCCTGCAGTGGCAACACGAGAGGGAAACAGCGCACCTTGAAGTTCCTGCAAGTGCTCCTTCCCCCTGAGGAGTCAGGCCAGGACCTCGGCACCCGAAGGAAGGAGAAGCAGCAGCTGAACACCTCTGGGTCATCAACTCAGGAATCTCAGAGGCTGTTCTCTCCCTCCAATTCCCCTTTGCCTGTAACCCCTCGACCTCATCCTTTGTCACTGCAGAGGGATTAGCTGGCCAATGAGTGATTTTGGAGGGAGATCGGTGTGTGTGGCAGGGCCTTTCAGAGCTTCATGCAAGCACTCTCCCACGCACATGGATCCTTCATGCATCATACTCACCTCAATGTCCTGAGCATTTTGAATGCTGCTTGCTGGTTTTTGCTTTCAGTTGTCCATCTGAGCTGACCTGCATCTCCACCCACCCATTGATCGAGCTTCCACGCAGCACCTGATCGATCCCACCATGACTGTCATTTCACTTTCAATTCAGAAAGCATAATCTGGGTTCAGTTTTGCATGCACTCCCCTGTCTTATCTCTCCCCCAGTCACCCATTTACTTTCCCCATCACAGTCAGGATCCTGTTTCTGTCGTGCTCCAGCATCTTCTGTTCCTCAGATGTCCATGATGTGAGCAAGGCTTTAAAAATAAGTCCCAACTTTTGCACATCACAGTTGTCAATACGTGTCCTGAACAGGTGTGTTTTCCTGCTGACGTGGGCAGAAAATCCAGCAGGTGTGATGAGTCCAGTGGGCTGGCCTTATAATGATATGCTGATGTATTGCAATGAGGTTCCTGACATCCAATGGCAGGGAATGCGGACTGCCATCGGCGGGCAGAGCAGACAATCACAAGCTGGTTTCATGACATCGTGAAACCTATTTTTGGCCCCTTCACCATATTGTCTGCTCACACCAGCAAACACGCATGACACCAGTGGGCACAGAAAATCCCAGTCAGAGAGTCTAACACATGACTAACTGATATCATCAGTTAGTACATCATCATCTACGTCATACATTAGAATATCCCATCTGTTAACCCTTTATAATACGACATGTAGTGGGAAGGCAGGTATGGAAAGGAAGATAAACAGCAGAAGGCAGGATAATCAAATGACTGGAGAGAAAGATTGGAGAGAAGTTGCAGGGAGCCATTAGGTGAGCATGACAGAGAGACTGTGGGGAAATAGAGACTGGGGAGAGAAAGGGCTGTCAAGGGCAGAGAGAGATTAGAGAGAAAGGAGAAGATATGGCAGGGAGAGAAATAGAGAGAAAAAGAGAGAGACAAAGATAGAGATATTTGGGGAGAAGCAGATGAGGAAGTCAAATCAGAAGGAAAAAGCTGAGAAAGCACAGAGAAGGGGAAAGATCAGGTAGAGGGTGTGAGATAAAGGTGAGAGACTGAGGAGAGAAAAAGAGATCAGGAGAGTGAGAATAAAATCATGGATGAGAGAGGGAAAAATTATGGGGCAGAGATTGGAGAGACATGCTTATCTTTCCCAAAGCTTGTTGTTGAAATCCCTCCAAATATATTTCTGCTCTTTCCAAAGCTCTTTGAAACTACCCTAAGATAAGTTATGAATTAAGTTATAATAAGTTATAATGAATGATTAAGTCTGTCACTGTGACCACGATGCATTGTCTCTGCTTGCCCTCTTTGACCTCTCTCTGCAGCCTTCAACATGTCTTTTTCACTGCCCCCTTCAGTGGAATTTCTTTCATTCTATTTTTACCAATCCGGTTACTGTTAAAGCATTTTCAGATATGATCTCTATTCCCACTCCCTCACCATAACCCCCAGAGTTCTTCAAAAGATTCATCTTTGCCTCCCCCCTCACCCCTGCTCTTCCCCAGCTACATGCTGCCCCTTGGTGACATCATCTGCTGGTTCCGCATGAAAACTGAAAACATCTAGTTTTACCTATCCACCTTCCAATCTCTGAATGTGAAGCAGTGAAGTTGAGGACGATGAGCAGCCTTTTTTTAATTTTATTCTTTCATGCGATGTGGGTGTTGCTGGTAAGGCCAACATTTATTGCCCCTCCCTAATTTCCCTTGAGAAGGTGGTGGTGAGCCACCTTCTTGAACTGCTGCAGTTGTGTGGTATTAGAAAGGGAGTTCAAGGATTTTGATCGAGCAACAATAAAGGAACGATGATATAGTTCCAAGTCAGGATGATGTGTGGCTTGGAGAACCTGCACATGGTGGTGTTTCCATGCAGCTGCTGCCTTTATCCTTCTAGGTGGTAGAGGTTTGGAAGATGCTGTTGAAGGAATCTTGGTGAGTTGCTGCAGTACATCTTGTATATGGTACACACTGCTGCCACTGTGTGTCAGTGGTGGAGTGAGTGAATGTTTAAGTTGGTGGATGGAGTGTCAGTCCTGCATAGTGGCAAATTTCTTGAGTGCTGTTGGAGCTGCATTCATCCAGGCAATTGAGAGTATATGACACTCCTGACTTGTGCCCTGTAGATAGTGGACAGGCTTTGGGGAGTCAGGAGGTGAGTTACTCATCACAGGATTCCTAGCCTCTGACCTGCTCTTGTAGCCACAGTATTTATATGGCTGGTCCTGTTCAGTTCTGTTCAATGGTAAGTCCCAGGATGTTGATAGTAAGGGATTCAGTGATGGTAAAGCCATTGAATGTCAAGGGGAGATGGTTAGATTCTCTCTTGTTGCAGATTGCTTTTGCCTGGAATTTGTGTGACATGAATGTCACTTGCCACTTGTCAGCCCAAGCCATTGCCAAGGCCTTGCTGCATATGGACACAGACTGCTTCAGTATCTGAGGAGTCACAAATGGTGCTGAACATTGCGCAATCATCAGCGAACATCCCCACTTCTGACCTTACGATGGATGGAAGGTCATTGATGAAGCAGCTGAAGATGATTGGACCTAGGACACTACCCTGAGGAACTCCTACAGTGATGTCCCAGGACTGGGATGATTGACCTCCAACAACAACAACCATCTTCCTTGTGCTAGGTATGGCTCCAACCAGCAGAGAGTTTTCCCCCTGATTCCCATTGACTTCGGTCTTGCTAGGTTTTCTTGATGCCACACTCTGTCTAATACTGCTTGATGTCAAGGACAGTCACTCTCACCTCATCTGCTGAGTCAGCTCTTTTGTCCGTGTTTGGGCCAAGGCTATAATGAGTTCAGGAGCTGAGTGGCCCTGGGAGAGCCCAAACTGAGCATTATTGAGCAGACTATTGCTGAGCAAGTGCTGCTTGATAGCACTGTCGACGACAACTTCCATCACTTTGCTGATGATCAGAGTAGACTGATGGGGCATGAATTGGTTGGGTTGGATTCGTCTTTTTTCTGTGGACAGGACATACCTGGTCAATTTTCCACATTGCCTTGAAGATGCCAGTATTGTAGCTGTACTGGAACTAGCTAGGGGCATGACTAGATTGGGAGCACAAGTCTTCAGTACTAATGGCAGAATATTGCCATAATCATATTAAATGGCAGAGCAGGCACAATGGGCCATATGGTCTGCTCCTGCTGCTATTTCTTGTTTTATGAATTCAGTACTGAGACGGTATTAGAAAGATTACTGTCATTAATTTCTCTGTGTTCTTGCTACTACCTTCCCTTGCTACTGTGTAATTCTGAAATGGACTGTTCATGCAATTATCATTCTGTTTAACCCAGAGTTGAACTTTATACCCAATATTTTCTCCTTTACATGTCTCAGTTATCTCCAGGCCTGATACTCTATTCCTTTCCTTGCCAACCTACTCTCAACCTACCATAAACTTCAGTTCACCTAAAACTTTGCCGCCCGCACCTTATCTCAAATCATGTTCTGCTTGTCCATCAGCCCTGTGCACATTGGCAATCACTGGTTTCTAGTTCTCCCATTACCTCCAGTTTTAAATTCTAAACCTTGCATTTAAATTCCTCGATGGCCTTGCCCCTCCACTCTTGAACCACTTTTGACATCAGCCACTTGTGCATTTATCCTCCTTTATCCTACTGTCTGGAATATCCTTCCTAAACCTCACAGCCTCTCCACTCCACGTTTCCTCCTTTAAGATCTTTTTGTCCAACTTTTGGTCATTATTTTCAATTTGTCCTTCTTTGGTTAAGCATTCCTTTTTCCCTCACATCTCTGTAAAGTGCCTTGGAATGTTATTCATCATTAAAAACATTATACAAATCTAAGTTCTTGTTTCTTGTGTGATATTTTTTCATCTTCTCATATAACAAAAAACATTAAACTACTTATTTTAAATGAGTTGTTAAAATAGCGAAAAGAATTTCAGCATGTGTAACTAATATCACATAGCCTAATTTCAATCAATTTTACTTCAAGCATAATTTTAATGAAGATTAATTAGACCAGTTTGGGCATGGTTAATATGTAGATAGGTTTAATTAGTGAAACAGAAGAAGGGTTTCTTCACAGGATGTGATATGTTTAGACCAGCATACACCTTCTGCAAACCTTTATTTAAGTTTCTGTAGTCATGCTGTAATAATTACATTTTGGCAGTGAACCAGTATTTGTCACTGTTGTGTCCACATGTGCTGTGCACCAGTCATTCTTGTCACGACAGCAGCGGTAGAGAAGGAGAACTGCCCTGCAGGATGCAGGACAATACTGGGAAGGAAAAGGAGGGAGTCCTGGACCTTGGGCTGAGGCCTGCTAGCAAGCTGCATGACCCTGTGCTTTGACAAGTCACAAGAACAAAATTCTTGGAAGCAGAAGTGGTCACAAGTGAAAACAATAAAAGAGATCCTTTCATGTATAGAAATATAAACACTCAACGAGCTGTTTCTGTGTCTCATGTTCTTTGAGAAAGATGAACATGTTTTATTCTAGAGAATAAATAACCTGTTGTCCTGTTTTGAATGGGAATATTCCATAAATTAAAAGCATCACTTCATTTTCAAAAAAATCTAATTTATATTAATTGGGCTGTATATGGCCTTATAATTGGTATGCAGACAGTAAAATGCTTACATAAATCATCTTGCTCAATATTTCATACAAATACCATGGGGATAAAATTGGTCTATGCCATATGAACAAAATTGGCTTATAGTGAATAGGCAGCCAATTTCTTCTCACGTATGATCTTCTTTCCACTGAAATTTTTGGGAACAAACAATAAGGTTCGGTAAGAAGCATTCGGAATCAGAACTGTGCATGCTGTTAAAACATGGATTCCTTTATTCTCCTTCTAGAATCCCTCTGCTGGTATATCCTTACAGTAGCCTTAAGTGGACAAAATGTACAATGCAATTTTCAATACATTACATAGCTCCCCTTCTTAATAAAGGAGAGGCATAGTATATGTCAATGGTTTATTTCCAAAGTGGAAACAATAAACTTAAGCATAACTTGAACATTCAACCTCACCAGTAATATTACATGTGCAGACATTTGCATTAATTTAGCAATGCACTCAGTCATACACAATGAGATAAAAGATTTGTTCACCAGCTGAAAATGGTTCACTTTGTAACATAATCACTTAAATATGATGGATTAAATCACACAACCATGGCTTCTGATGCATTCATTAAGCAAGAAGCAAATGAGCCAATCGACCAATATTGCACTCATGGGTTGGAATCCCATGCTCGTCACCATTGTAAAGTTCTAAGGAAGAAAGATAAGACAGGTGACCTATAAATTGTTACAATGGCAAGCAGGTTGTTAATGCCTGTAGAACAAAGTTATTCACAAACAAAAAGAGAAATGTTCTCAATCACATAGGGTATCTTACACTTTCATCACTAATTGTATGAAGGCGAATTTGAAGTAATAATCAAAGAATCACAGAATTGTTATGGAGACCATTCGGCCCATCATGTTTGCACCAGCTCTCCGAATGAGCATCATGACTCAGTGCCATTCTCCTGCCCTTTCCCCATAACCCTGCACATTGCTACAATTTAAATAATCATCTAATGCCCTCTTGAATGCCTCAATTGAACCTACCTCCACTACACCTCCAGGCCATCCATTCCAGACCCGAATCACTCACCAACAATCAATCATAGGTCACTAGTAAGCTTGTTCAACAATCCACATAATAAACCACCAGCTGGATACTCAAACTATAAGAATACGAGTTCCATGTTGAGCACCAGCCAGGCAAGCTCATCTAATGGACTATTCTTCATGACATCAGTTGCTGTCAGTCCTCCTGTTGTGAAAAAGGTTGCCAAACAACATCTTAACGATATAAGCTTAAATGTGGTGCCAAAGTTGCTCAACAGTAGCTGACATCAAAGTGACAACAAAACAAGATGAGGCTTTGCAACTATGCATGACAGCTATGGAATTGTGAAACTGGATCACGTACTGGAAAGGCCTGATCAAGAGACCGTCTACAAACAAAATCACTCACACACTACAAGTTCTTCATAATTCTCGAAGTGAGCTCCCCATTATAACCAAATCTGATATTGTGTTACATGGCAACTGTATTGTCATTACGCACTCATTAAGGGAGTGTGTAGTAGATTACCACATGAAAGTCACTAGGAAATTGTCAAAACCAAACAGCTCCATCAGGAAAAGGTATGGTTCCCAAGAATTGACGGCATGGTAGAGCACAAATCAATAAGTGTTTGCCATGCCAAGCAACCACAATATCAAATCTTTGTGATCCTCTCAAGATGTCTGAGCTATCCCACAGAGCCAGTGATCAAAATGCATGCAAATGCAATCGAGAACAGAAGGATTGAATGAAAATAAATGCAGAGTGAAACATGACCTTTAGAGCTACAAAGAGATAAGGCATTTATGAAATGTGATGACCACGTTGGAAAGCAAATAACCTCTTTTGGCATCCAGACATTTGTTGTGACCAACATAAAAAGATCCATGATCACTGCTAAGCGCAGATCATCGCTCGAAACACTACATCTTCAAAGCACTGAAAACACTATTCATAAGCATTGAATCCGATTCCGACATCAGCATCTCAGGTGAAGAACATGAAAATTGGGCCACTCGAGCCAAGCAAACCCACAGCTAAGTTCTGGGGGAAAGGCAAATAAAAATAGGTTAAGTGTAGACCAGCAGTAGCCTGTACTACTGATGTGGAGCCAGAAGAAGCACGCTTGCACTTCCAAGCTCCACATTAAAATAACTACAAAAGCAAACAATACTTTCTTTCGACAGCAACTACCAGTCCCTTTAAGGACTTTGATTAGATCACAGTTGATACAATGAAACTGAGTCGGGCATGCACACCAAATGATCAGCCCCTCTTATTTGCCAGATTTAAAACCAGGATCCTAAAACAGGCGTTAGGTCACTGTCTAGCATATTCAAGTATGCTTACACATAACCCTGCTTAGTTAAGCACTTTTCAGAGATTGTAAATGGAGTTTGCAATCTCTGAAAAATATTTAACTCAGCAGACTTGCATTTAAACAGCCACAGAGAGCAGCATTCATATTTTGGGTTGTAATGACCCAAGTATAAAATGTAGTGCATAGCTCAAGTTACTCTTTAAAAATACTTTATTGAAAATTTTTACAATATCATTTATGATATTGTGAGGTAGACAAGTGAGTCATTGCTCTGATTTAGAGATTCCACATTATTATTCTAATTAGTTAAAAAAAAGATGGAATAAAAGAATTCACGAAGCTGGAATTTGGACTATATTCACAGGAATGTTGTAAAAATATCAGCCAATCTGTCAAGCAACACAAAAGATTGTCCTGTGTCAGTTTTTTCTTTGCATTGTTGCTATTTCAGAGGGAGGTTGATGCTTGTGCTCACTAACTCAAGGGAAGGGTATTTATGGTAACAATGGAACATTTTTACATCTTAGGGTCCAATGTCATCAACAAGGAATCCATAGGTCAGGTCAAACATGACCACATGCATAGTCAAAGCCTGCCTACTTTACCTCATTAATATACATAATCTCAGTAAATGGCCCCTTCGCTGCCCCAATCGCCAGTTTGAATTTTTCCACTCTCTATATCGAACAGTCTAGTAATATTATCAAAATTGATGACATTTTCTACCAAATCAAAAACTGGATAGGAAAAAAGAAAAGGGCAAGATGCAAGATGAGATAATGATTTGAATTGTGTGACTTGAAAACAGATAGATCTGACATTTCAATGTACGTGCTGGGTTGAGCCTACTTGTGACTTCTGGTGCTGTCTACACCAAAGTGCATGGGGTCACAAGAAGGTCACTTAATTTTTATATTGTAGCCAAGCACCCACAGACCTAGAGATGCAACCCAGTTGCCCGCCAGAGTGGGAAGGTCAGGAATCCTCACAAAGGGTGTCCAAAGCAAGAGGATTGCGGAGCCCACAAATTACCGGAGTTTTCTCATTGACCCCCCTTTGTAAGGGGACTACAAATCTGTAAAAGTTATTAGCCATCAGGTGTCCAGGCCACAACCCTGAACTAGACATCCTCCCCTCTACACCCCACCCCACCACAAACCCAGGCAAGCCTCACTTCCATCTGATGGTGTCCGAGGAGACCTGGTCTTACTTGGCAAACCAGACCACTGTTATTCTGTCAGGCTATGGTTAAGGAAATTCTCTGGGCTGAAAGGCCCCTATTCTACCCTTACAAGTATAAAAAAACAAAAGCAACAGGTGACCTCTAATGATGTGCAACAAATTTCATTCCTGATAAGTGAAACTCACTTTTTGGGCAGAATTATGTTTTTCAGACTAAGTGTGATGGCGGGTGGGATATTCAACGAATTCCCCACTGCTGGCGGGAGTGGAAAATTCTGCCTTTTGTGTGGGGTTGACTCTGTACTGAGTAATCCAGAGAGCTTCTAACTGTTCAGGCATTGGCAGACTCAAAACCGTTAAATGCACAATTGTGAAAACATGCCTGCCACCAGCTCACCTGGGCTTTACCCTTGGGTTCTGTCCATTCTAACTTAGTTGATCACATTTAAGTTATTGGAAAGAAGCAGGAACATTTAAAAACACACACATGCCCGAAGTCACATGCTATAAGATTCTAGGATCAATTCCAGATCTTTGCTGTTAGCAGGTCTTCGTTAAAGCATGAGCAAGGACACCACAATTAACTCCACCTTAGCCAGGTTAGCCAGAGGGAAGAATTATCAGCCGGATTTCTATCCCTTTCTAATTACCTGGTAAATCCTCCTGGAAAGTGCACATGTGAATGTTGGGTAAAGGTGGCATTGGGCTTAGGGATACAGGAAAAAGGCAGATTTATGGAGTTAAGTCACGGATTAGCCATTATCCCATTGCATGATGGAACAGGATCAGGGGACTAAGTGGCCTACACTTGTTCCTATCTTTCAAAGGATGGGATCAGGCTTGATCTTCCACAGGTTGAACAGTTTGGGTGGGATTTTCTGGCCCCGCCCACCAGCAGGATCTTCTGGTCCCGTCCGGTCCTGCTGAAAGTCAATGGACTTTTGGCTTGGCCGCCTAATCTCCCACAGCCGGACCCGCCACAACGGGGCAAGAAAATCCAGATCTTTATGTCAGTTTACACAGGAAGAATGGCCACCTGGGCAAGTTACCAGAAGGTTGTGGCATCCATAGTTCCGGACTCCAGCAATAGTCCGCGGTTTCAGAAGAGGAGAGAAGAAAAGTGACAAACAGATGTTGCAATATGTCCCTGCCATATCGCATAATTAGAGAGTTCTGTAATATTATTTTCTTCAATGTTATTTTCAGCACTTTTAACCTTAGCATTTTACTTGCCAACTAAACTGGAGAGACCCATTGAGGTGAGAATAGTTCAAACTCCTTGCTGAGAACAGGGGAGCTTTCCAGGAGAGCAAGAGGTGAGTGAACTCTGTCATGCCCAAGTGCTTGCTCCTTTTTATTGCTGAAACACATAATGTAGGAACAAAGATCCTTTAACAGGAATAAAGTGTTCACCATTCCTTTTTCCAGGCAACAAAATCTTCCAGTGTTTTTACTTATTAGGAGTTTATCTAACATAAAATCTCAAATGTCAGGTCTGTTGCTGATGATGTAACTTGAGAAATAGAAAACCCAGCAATAATGAGCTCAGGTCATATAAAACCACCTTAAGCCTCACTCATTCAGGAGAAAAGCAGTATTCAAGTTGTTTGTGGCATTTTTTATTTCATGCGCTTATGTAAGATTTTTTTTTAAATCTGTCCCACGCCATGAGGAAGTTTAAGTTAAAACCTGGTTAATTGAACATAAGGAAATTCTATAGACTATTGCAGTGAAAATTATACCATTCTGAGGCAACTGCTAAGGCAAGCAATGCACTGACATGACAAAATAATTATTCTCACAGGCACCAGGCTGCTTCCTCTCACCAGAAGGAAGAAGTCATTCAAATGACTGTTTGTCTGGAGGATGGAGACATCATACAGCACCTGTGTGCCAAGAGGTGGCATCTGTGTGCAAAATTTGGCAGTAACAAAGGATGCTGGCTTAAATTTTCCTATTGGTGCTAAGTGCTGGGGTGGCAGTAAACTGTTAGAAATAACCAACACAATGTAAAGTCATTCATTTCTTGCTATAAATGCTGCTGATACAGTTATCACCAAAAGGGAGTAATAAAATAATCAGTAGACATTCAGGAAAACCACCTTGAAATTTTCCCGATTTCCACATTTTTCTTTTTCAAATAACCAACGTTCTCTTTGCCCAACTCTGGGACTAGCAAATCTAATGAAGAATATATTCTATGCTTCTGTCAGCAGTACTTAAAACTTGCTACTTGCCAACTGAAGAGAAAGCGGCCTATTATTAAAGCCCTTTCATTAGTCACATCTGGGAGCAGATCATCAGCTCAGAAATCAGACATTTCAGAAAAAATACAAAGCAAAAAAATACCCAGGCCCCAAATTTTCTCTGGTTCTGAGTCAAATTAACAGTATAAAATGATTGGGAGAGTATAAACTGAGGTGGGAAATCAGGTTGGTCCTGGATATCATGGGTTTTCACCTAGAAGAACAGCCAAGGGGAATTCATGCTGGCCTCTGGAATGGGCGGAAGTTCCAGCCATCACATAGAAAACAGTATGGTCTTTTTGCATCGAGATTCCTGCAGCTCCCATCTTCTCTGTGCCCAACATTTTGTAAACCAGCAGAATATTGCCCTCACCTGTGGCTCAACTGGTAGCACTCTTGTCTCTAAGTCAGATGATCATGGGTTCAACTCCTGCCCCAGAGGCTTGAACACTAAGGCTCAGATCTTCCGATCAGGATTAGAAACCCTATTTCCAACACTGATCAGAGGAAAACAAAGCACACTTACCCTCCACTGATATTTCAGGGCAGTCTTCTGTTGGAGGATCCTTCACATCCGACTCAGTGCAGCAAACCTCATAGGGAGCAGTGCAGAGAATCTGTGCAAAAGCCATGCTTCCTGTTTACGGCACTAGCTGCCAAATTCTGGTAAGTAAAGAGTTTAAATGTCCAAAGGCTGCTTTGAAAACAACTATGAAGAGCAGATAATTGGTAAGGGGATAGGTTAGGTAAAGGGGTCGGATGGTGGGTGGCAGGTGGGTAGGGTGGTAAGTGGATGGTTGTGGTGGGGTGGGAAAGCCAGATCAGTAGCTCTGGTTGGGTTGTGGGTTGTGTCGGAGGGGAGTTGGGTGGTGGAAACTAGCCATGTTAGGTCAGGGGTTGGGGCTTAGCCGGGTTGGAGGGGGAGGTAGTTGGGGGAGTGAGTTGTATAGTTACCGAGTGTTAGACCAGGTTTTCTCCTGCCTAACATTTCCTGGGTAATTACCTAGGTAAGTAAATTGGCACTGTCTAAAGTCTCTTACTCTAACTCAGAGTTGGAGATTTTTTTGGGGTTCCAGGAAGCAGGGGAATGCCATCGGAATTTCAAACTTCCAAGGCAATTCCCAGGAAGCCCTTGCATTAGGGTTTCCAAGAGGCCCCGTAACGCATCTTCCGAGGTATGTTCGGTCTCCAACTACCCGGAGGTCGGAAGACCTGAGCCATAAATCTAAACTGATGCTCCAGTGTAGTACAGAGTAATGTGCACACTTGGAGATCCCTAAGCCATAACTCTTGCTTCATGGTACCTCAGTTCCCTGGATCTCAATCACTGGAGTGTATGTCCATGGGAAGAAAATGACCTTTCCATATTGGGTCTAGGCACTCTTAACATGATGATGGTTTTCTGCAGGTGCCAGTTAGTCAGCTCAACATGTGGAACTGTTTATTTTACAAAGGAGTCTTGACTAACGAATGGATATTCATCCCAGCAGCCTTTGTTGCATTTAAACCCAGATTTCAGAGATATGCCACGCAATCTCTCAGACATGTACATGGATATGACAAAGCAGCACATGGCATGTCATACATGGACAGGCATATATTAATTATACTCGATGTGTGTCACCCATGAAAAATGACTTCTTTAGAAAGAAGTAAAATAAACCCACTTTGAAGTCTCTGTCGTTTAATTGTGACATAATGCAGCAGATTAACAGTCTAAGCCTTTCCTAGTTTCCAAACACTTTTGAAACACTGAACATTTATTTTTACAATAGTTTTATATGCACATGTTTCAGATGTGTTGCAGGGAGAAGGCACTGTGAAAAGCAAGGAGTATTTGTGAGAATGACCTTAAAATATAAACTATTTTAAAAAAATAAATTATATAGATTTTTCTTTTCCCACCTATTTCCATTATTTTTAAATATTTTTAAATCTTTTATGCTCTCCCCACCCCCACTAGAGCTATACCTTGAGTGCCCTACCATCCATTCTTAATTAGCACATTCGTTTAGATAATATCACCAACTTTAACACCTATGTGTTCTTTTGTTCTATTGTTGTTGACATCTTTTTATGATCTGCTTCTATCACTGCTTGTTTGTCCCTACAACCACACCAACCCCCTCCACTTCTCTCTCTCTCTCTCTCTCCGCCACCACCCCCCCTCCCCCCACATACCTTAAACCAGCTTATATCTCAACTCTTTCTTGGACTCGAACTCAAGTTCTGTCGAAGGGTCATGAGGACTCGAAACGTCAACTCTTTTCTTCTCCGCCGATGCTGCCAGACCTGCTGAGTTTTTCCAGGTAATTCTGTTTTTGCTTTAAAATATAGTCATTTGATGAATTAAGTGGGTCAATCTCACTCATAGGAAAATAAATAGTATTTTTGAACCAGCCTGTGAACACTGCACAAAAACAGAATCCGGAGTATATAATGGAATGAGGATATCACGCAAGTCCAGAATTCAGCCTACCTTTACTTCCAAAACTTTCATACCAAATAAAAGTAATAAAGAACACCTTTGAAATGTCACCAGAATTTCTAAATTCATTCAATAATTATGCAGTGTGACCTTTTTAAGGGCCCGGATCATCCAGCCTCCGGATCATCAGAGGCCGGATGTACGACTCAAGGTGCGTGTCGTGGTGCAAGTCCTGATGCTGATCTCCATGGGAATACCCAGGAAGTTGGAACTTATGACTGAAAATTCTCCTACTACCTGGGATCCTCCATGAATGTTTCTGACTCTGATTAGAGTCAGAGACTCTGGACAGTTCCATGGGGCTTACGTGAATAGTTGCCCAGGAAATGTTAGACTGAAAAATTCTAGTCTAACACCTGGGTAACTCCAGAACTGACCACCTAATCACTCACACTGGCCCCCCAACTCCTTCCTCGACCCCCCACTGCCTCTCATGATGCCCCCAACCACCCCTGACCACACCCAGCCCGACAACTCCCCAACTCACCTACTACCTCACCCGCCTACCTCCATACCCATGTACTACCTTACCCACCTAACACCCTACCTGCCTGCCACCCTACACACCTATCACTCTACCTACTTATCACCCTACCCACCTATCACCACACCCACCCGCCAGCCTACCCACATGCCACTTTACCAAGCTGCCACTCTACCCACCTACCACCTTACCCGCCTACCACCTTAGACACTTACCCACTTACCTCACCCAACTACCTATCCTACCACTCTACCCATTCACTCATTCATCCATTCATCCATTCACCCATTCACTAACGTGCACACTGGACTTTTAAATTTACCATATTGCAGCTAGTGCCATAAAAAGTGGGTATGTTTGTCTGCTCCTTGAAGCTACAGTGCTGCAACAGAGTTTTTTGCGGGATGCTGCTCTCCACATTTCTGGAGAAACTCAGAAGAAATCTGGAACAGCATCTAGGCATGGAAACGTTTGAGCAGAGTGGCAATCTGATGATGATTGCTGTTTTGCGGAAGATCCAGGCCAAGGTTTATTCTAATGAAATGAAGTCTTGGGTAGATGGTATGAGCTAAATGTTTGGTGGCATTTTTTTCCTGTTATCAACAAGTTCATACTTTATTTATTAACATAAAAAGAAAATACTCCAAATGCTAGAAATCTAAACTAGAAACAGGAACTTGCTAAAAAAAAACACACCAATGTTCTATCAGAGTCTGTAGTGAAAAGACATTTCAGTTATGTATATATTATCAGAACAGTTCTAAAGATACAGGTGCAAAACATTAACCTGTCACTTCTCTCTACAGATGATGACAGACCTGCTGTGTATTTCCAGAAATTTGACATTTATATAATGAAACTATTTGCTAGTGGTGCTCCTTTCCTCCAATGTCAAAATGAATGAATACGACCAGTAATGTTGGTTTTAAAGGAGACAAAAATACATCAGCAAACTCTGTAGAGTGAATGGTTTTAACTCATTAAAATCAGAATTATTGGAGATTAAAGGGCCTCGCAATGCGATGTGTGGACCTACTTTGTCACTGGTTGGCCACCCAAAAGTTCAAATTTATGAGTCTGTTACATTTTTACATTTTTCTACTCTTTTTACTTTAGATTATTTCAGCTAAAATTTTTCAGATCACTTCCATAAGCAATCCTAACTCCCCATAACTTGGAGAGTGAAAATCATAGCCTTTCATTTTCAGCAAAATTTCAGTATGTTCCCAAGATAATAGCGTACCAGGAAATTAATTTTAAGCCACTGGAATGCATCCTGTGTCTCCACAAGATCTTTCTCCAGCTTTTGAAAGCAGTAGTGCATTGCATCAGCCTTTTCTTTAGCTTTCATGCCCAAGCCATTTGCTCAATTTGCAAGCTTGACCCCAAAATAGGGTGCATCAAAGATACTGACAATTCAAAGCTGCAGTTGCTAGTGAATTGACGGAGTTTTCCATGGGTAGACACAGAAGGAAGTAGGGTTGGGAGGGGGAGAGGCAATATGGGTGGAGAACAATACAAGGAAGTGATCCAGAGAAGGCATAGAGGAAGCTAGGAGGTGTAGGGAGAAAATAAGTGAAAACGGCGGCGGAGGGGGGTGGGGGGTGGGGGGTGGGTTGGGGGTAGGCAGGGGGGAAATGGGAATAGAAGTGGCCGACTCAGATCCAGAGTGGCGACCAAAACGTGCACATGAATGAATACAGGGAAATCTTAAATTACAGAGGTTTGGTTACATAGCACTTATTAGGATGCCTGTATGCTGGTGGTAAATGGTGCAATAAGAGGAAGTTCAGGATTAAATTTAGAGGTTCTTTTGTCAGACAAAATTGTCATCAGTAAGGTGGAGCCAGCATTGAGTGTTGCCAAATTATTGCCCAAGTTCAGTGACAGGTGCGGCAGGTGACAGAAGTCCAGACATTATTGGAAGGTTAGAGTATCAGAGGATGCATTGACAGAGGTATTTATGTGGAAATTAAGATCCAGGGCATAAGCAGATGTGGTGCAAGGCAGAAAAAATGAAGTTGGAGATCACCATAAGATCCAGAAGCGACGGAGAAATATATTTCGGCCCAGGAATGGGAATCTTTCGCCAGAAACCAGATTGTACTTGAAGCTGGAAAATCAGAAGAAGCTGAAGGCCAGGGGCTCAGTTAGCAACAGCAGTAGTGGGGGAAGGGCTGTAAACTGATCAAAGTTACTTAAAAATGTAAGCGACAGAGCAGCAGATCAGAGGCACCGCAGCTGAGTCTTACGATGTAATCCAACGTAGTCCATGCAATGCAGGAGTATAGTCTTAATTAATGTTCAGGAAGCCCAGGAATTTGGAAGCCAGATTTGAGGAAGGATCTAGTGCTCACTAAGGAAAACTACGAGCAAACATAGTCAGGGAACAGGCATAGCAATTTAAACTGGAAATGAATTTGCAGTTAGAGCTAAAATGCACCCGTTATTTGAGCTGGGTAATTCAACAATAAAAGATGGAAGATTGGATGAGAAAGTGCAAAAGAGTTTAAAATTTTATTCCTCTAAACGGGGAGGAGTACAGTAGTTTAAATTGGTTCTGGGGAGATATAAGTATTGCAATAAATTTATAGCTTAACTAGTTAAACTAATTAATACAACGCGCAGATAACATTTGAGTGGTATTTTGAAACTTGAAACCTAAGCAGTGGAATAAAACACAGTAAAGGCAGGACAGGTGATGTGTTGCAGCTGTAGCTTGTGGGAAATGGGGGATGCCAGTGTGATCAATAGCAGTACAAAGCATCTACAGTAGGTATTTGCAGTAGAGGAACTTTTACTCCAAGTTAATGAGCTGGACTCCAAGCTTCAACACTTACCTGGACACTTTTTTCCAGGAGGCAGTCACACCCCTTAGGCTAGGTACTTCTGATTTGATGTGTAGTCAGGGACAGGTAAGTGTGACTTGAGTGAGGCAGGTATGGAGGCCCAGAAGTTAGCAATGAAGGAGCCTTAGCCCTTGCAATTGTCCAATACGTTTGAGGTAAACCCCCTCCGCCTTAAACCCACCCCTCCACCACCATCCTCCCTAACCTGCCCAAACCCTCCCTGCCCAAGACCCTGGACTTACTTGTTTTTGGTAATCCATTGGACCTTATTCTGCTTCCTAATTGCAATCCCAGCAGTGCCTAGCAATGCACTCTTAACACTGTCCAGGACTAATGGAGCTGACCGCCAATCAGATTGGCCAGAAGTTGCCAATGGCGGGACTTCCCACACTGGCCCTGTTTAGCCCACCCACAGAACCTTATGTCCTCCACACTGACTTTGCTTCCGGGGGGGTCGAGCCATCTGCCGCCGCACCCCCCCCCACCCCGCCTCCGTAACATTCAGCTCATAGGTTATGTGAGCGGGCAAGATGTGGCAGATGGAGTATAATGTGGAGTATAAAGGGAGGTAATATCCTCACTTTGGTTTTAGGAAAGGAAAAGCAGAATATTTTTTAAAAGGCATGAAGCTTGTAAATGGACTTGGGAGGGACTTGGGTGCACTCATACAAGAAACAGGAAAAGTTAGCATGCAGGTACAACAAGCAATTAAGAAAGCAAATGTTGTCCTTTATTGCAAGGGGATTGGAACACAAGAATAAAGTAGGCTTGCTGTAATTTTCTTGGGCTTTGATGAGACCACTCCTGGAATACTGTGTGCAATTTTGTCTCTATCTTTAAGGAAGGGTATACTTGCACTGGAGGTATTTACAGTGAAAGTTAACTAGGTTGACCCCTGGGATGTGAAGGTTGTCCTTTGGTGAGAGGCTGAGCAAATTGAGCCTATATTCTCTGGAGTTTAGAGGAATAAAAGGTGAACTCAATGAAACATTCAAGATTCTGAAATCTTGACAGTGTAGATACCAAGAGATTGTTTCGCCTGGTTGGGGAATCCAGAACCTGGGGGCACAGCCTCGGGATAAGGGGTCGACCATTTTGAACTGAGATGAGAGTAATCACTGAAAGGGTTGCGAATTTTTGGAACGCTCTACTTCAGAGGGTTATGGATGCGCCATCATTGAATATATTTAAGGCTAAGATGGACAGATGTTTGGTCTTTCAGGGAATCAAGGGATATGGGGAGTGGGCAGGAAAATGGAGTTGAAGCCCAAGATCAGCCATGATCATATTGAATGTTGGAGCAGGCTCGATGGATCATATGGTCCTCTCCTATTCCTATTTCTTATGTTCTTATGGCAACTGATGACCAAGGATAGAGGTGCATATTAAGGAGTACCCTAGGGAGATCACCTTTCGAATCCAACATTCTCTTATGTAATCAACTCATCAGCATATTAACACCATCTCATCAACTATTGTAAACAACCTGCTCACTGTTTACCTTATCATAACCCTTCAAAATCTTGAGGACTTCTAAGAGCACTGCTTAATCTTCTCAGCTCTAGTGAAGAAAAAGTTATTACTTCTGAAATGCTGGAACAACTTCAAATTTAATGCCTTATCTTTACATATCATATTTCCTATGTGGACTGGAATGCTTTTGAAGCATCAGCTTTTCAGATTCCATCAATTGTTGCTCATTTCTAGGTTGGCACATATCAGGAAGCATCTGTTTCATGAATGTCATTTAGGGAAGGAAATCTTCCGTCCTTACCTGGTCTGGCCTACATGTGACTTCAGACCCACAGCAATGTGGTTCAATCTTAACTGCCCTCTGAAATGACCTAGCAAACCACTCAGTTCAAGAGTAATTAGCAATAAACAGCAAATGCTGGTCTTGCCAGTGGCACCCACATCCCATGTAAGAATAAAGAAAAAAATAAACCCCATCCCTCAAAGGTTAAATGAGTAAAACAGAGTCAGTGCACAATGTGAGAAGAGGTAAGCTGCTGGTCCAAATAGATTTTTCTTATTTTATACTTTCTGTGTTCCTGCAAATATTCGTCAGTCTCCTGCTTTTTGAATTCTAATTTACAGCATTCAGGGTGTATCAGTGACTGCAATCCCAGAAGATTTGTCAACCTAAGCAGCCCCACCATCACAGGACAATTAACAGTCTGCAAAAGAGTGGAAAAAGTAGAAAGAGAAACAACCCAAGTGCAGTTCGAATCTCTGTAAATAAGGATTTATTATTTCCTGATTTTCCACATTCTCAGCAGACCCAATGAATAATAAAGGTTATTTGAGCTCTACTTCATTAGATTACTATCAACTAAGATAACAAATTGTTTCGTTTAAGATCCAGTTAGCCTAATGCTCAATTATAAACATTGCATGTGACTCTGGACAAGCCTTTTGTTTATGTGTGTAGAACATTTAGGAATTTGTGCACTCTGATTTCAGATATTGCACTCCTTCTTTCATGCCTTTTAAAAGTGGGTCTGGCATGAATGTCAGAGTGGCTTTCGTCTGCTTTCTCAGCACCATCTCGACTATTTGGATGTTGACAAATCTAAACATTTTCCAAGTTGCTCTTGTTGTCATTGGCAGCCTGTTCCTAACCTTTTAATTTAAACATTTTTCACTCATAAAAAGGAGACTTAGTGCTGTTCCCAGGGCCATGTGTCAGTAAAATGTTTAGATTAAACATACAACAGAAAGTTAATGAGAAAATGTCAGCAAACCTCCAGGCTGCACAAAGGAACTTCATCTGTAATCTCTAAATATAACTGCTTAAGTTTATGAAATTTCTTAAGAGCTACATGACCCTGGGTCCATAAATCTCCATTAAATTCAATCCTTGCAGAGCAAACATTCGGGGCACAGCAGCCAGAAATAGCTTTTTCCTGTAAATTGTGGAAAGGATTAGGGCGGGGGAAGGGCGATGCTGAGGAACCTATAAAAGTCACATTTGTTGGGATGCATTAGGAAGTGCAGGCAGCTTTGGCACGCGTGTCCACCGTGTTAAATTAACTGTTAACACAAATAATCAAAGTGCAAGACCCATCCAGCACTGGCGCCAGCAAAATGAGGGGGAGGCTGGGTCACTGGTGCCTCTAGTGCTGGCCTAGCAGGTGGAGACCAACCAGGGACTTCACAGGATGGAAGTGCTTACAGAACACATTGACCCACTGTTAGAGGAAAACCATTTTGATCTCATTTTCCAGCTATTGTGTGTGCTTTTTTTATAACTTGCTGAAGACAAGAACTTCAAATTACAGGATGATCAAATGATGGCATTTCTTTTCTGTCCTAGTGATAATGATAAACGTAATTCAGCAAAAAAAATTTCAAAGGTTACAGAGACTATATTCCTTTGTAGGATTAGTGGCTTCAAGGTCTCTGCGTTACAAAGCTACTTTTTGTGTACGGCTTAGAAAAACAAACTGCATGCATACGATTTAACTCCTTCAGTGCAAGCAATGAATACGGTGACAGAAATTTTTAACAGCATCAGATAGTAATGTTCATAACAGCCAATCCTCTGTGCTTTGTGTGGACTGACAGCATTTTCAGGAGTTGTGATGCATCATTATATGTTGAAAAAAAGATTTCTCTTTTTATTCCTTCATGAGCACATTTGGGCTGAATCATTCCAGAATCCCTGAAAGTTATTTTATAAGATGTCGTCAGGAACCGAATGCCCCAAGTAGCAACAAAATGGGAAGATAGAATGTAACAGTTCAGAATTCTAGAAGTATTACTCGAAGCAATCATTCATTTTCTGTTGGGCATTAAAGTGTTCAGCTAGTGACCAATGAAGATTGGTTAATGGAAAACACTTCTTAAGAATGCCTTTATATATCCCATTTAAAATTGATTCAATTTAGTTTTTCTATTTGTTCATGGGATTGAGTGTCACTGACAAAGTCAACATTTGTTATCCTTCTCTAATTGCCCTTGAGCAACCCTCTTGAATCACTCAGTCCCTGTGGTGTAGGTACGCCCAGAGTGCTGTTAGGAAGGGAGCTCCAGGATTTTGAACTAGCGACAGTGAAGAAACAGCAATATATTTCCAAGTTAGGATGGTGAGTGGCTTGGAAGGGAACTTGCAGGTGGTGGTGTTCCTGTGCATCTGTAGGCCTTGTCTTTCTAGATGATAGAGGTCATGGGTTTGAAATGTGCTGTTGAAGGAAACTTGGCAATTGCTGCAATGCATCTTGTAAATGGTACACACTGCTGCCACTGTGCGTCGATAGTGGAGGGAGTGAATATTGAAAATGGTGCATGGGGTGCTGATCAAGAGGGTTGTTTTGTATTCGATGTTGTAAAGCTTCTTGGGTGATGTTAGAGCTGCACTCATCCAGGAACGTGGAGAATATTCCATCACACTCCTGACCTGTGCCTTGTAGATGGTGGAGGTTTGAGGATTCAGGAAGTGAGTTGCACAGCACAGGATTCCCAGCCTTTGACCTGGCCTTGTAGCCACAGTATTTGTATGGCTGGTCCAGTTGAGTTCCTGGCCAATGGTAACTCCTCCAAGATGTTGATAGTGGGAGATTCAGCAATGGTATGACATTGAACATTAAGGATAGATGATTAGGTTCTGTCTTGTCAGAGATGGTCTTTACTCGGCATTTGTTTGACACAAATGTTACCTGTCACTTATCAGCCCAAGCCTGAATGTTGGCCTAATCTTGCTGCATGTGGACATGGACTGCTTTCGTATCTGAGGGAACATGAATAATAAGGAGCACCGTGAAATCATTAGTGAACATGCCCACCCCTAACCTTCTGATGGAGGGAAGGTCATTGATGAAGATGTTTGGACCTAGGACACTACCCTGAGGAACTTCTGCAGTGATGTCCTGGGACTGAGATGACTGACCCCCAACAAGCAAATATTGGCAAGATTTCTTAATCGTGCTCTGAGAAAAGATGTCAAATTCAGTGACCCATCTATTGATATGTGGTTTAGCTTAAAGTTCTCTCCCTTCTGTGATTCAAGTTGCAAATTCAACCCTTTAAAAATTAGGAGCTAAATATTAGGCATGTTGTTCACTTTCTCAGTCCATATGTTTTTAAAAAGCAGGAAGCAAATGAGGGGATGTGGCATGGCTAGTCCGTTCATGCTGAACTGTTAGGTAATGAGGATGGTCTAAGAAACACCCTTCAACAACCCCAAGATATAGTTCATATAAACCAGGCACTCTCAAATTGCCGGGGACCTGTGCAAGGAATTAATAGTTAATGCAATGAGTTTGAATTGCAATTCAATAATTTTATTCATAAACTGTACTTCATTTGGCTGTTGTCCTTTCAGATTCTACAATGAGGAGTTCAAGGACGATCTTTTAAAAAACTCCCACCTATCAAAGATTTAAATTTAAAAAGTCAACATCATATTACAATAGTGGCATTAAGCAATGTTTCAGGCTTTATCATCAAGGCTGCCTTCTTCCACCTTCATAACATTATTCGGCTCCTGCCCAGCTTCAGCTGATCTGCTGCTGAAACACCTCACGCACATTTTTGTTACCTCGAGACTTAAATATGCCAAAGCTCTCCAGGCTGACCTTCCATCCTCCATCCAACATAAATAGGTGAGTTGGCAGCAGGCATGGTGCCCACTGGATTTTATATGCAACCCCTCCACAGCTTTCAAACCTACTGGCAGTGGAGTGTAAAATCTAGCCCAATATTTCAGGTTAGTAGTGTTCTGATGGAGGGTCATCATCAACCTGAAACATTAACTCTGTTTCTCTCTCCATAGTTGTTGCATGACCTGCTCAGTACTTCCAGCAATTTTTGTTTTTATTTCAGATTTCAGATCTGCAGTATTTTGCTTTTACATTAATGGAGTGGTCAGGGAGTTGGGAAATGCACCCAAAAAGTGTCAAATATTAAAAACCCCTGAGACATACTCCCAGACCTGGCATGAAATTATTTTTGCACTATCAGAGCTCATTTCCCCCTGCAAAAATTAAGCTTTTTTTGTTTTCTCTATAATATGACTGATACATATTGAGTATATCTGCAGCTGAAGCCATGACAAGTCTATGTCTCACTGCACTATCGTGTAACCATTCCTTTGTGCATCAACGTGGATTCAGCTTTTGCAGAAAAGCAACCTCATTTGCTTCATGTGATCCTAAAACATTAATAAAGCTCCTGAACTTTAATTAATATAACTGCCTTAAAGCAGTGGCCTTGATCAGAGGCTTGAATTCAGGGTTATTCTTCAGTTTGTTGCTTTCTTTTGAGCTGCCAGCTTTTTTGGGAGTATATCCTTTTTTTTGAAGCTGTTTATTAACGTTGCCAAATTTTGGAGATTGGCATGTATGAATGTGATAGCTGTTTTGTCACATCGGCTCACAAATGTTTTAAATTGGACATTATAGCAAAAGAGCCCTGTGATTTGCAATAAGTTAGTTGAAAGTTAAGAAAATTATTTATAACCAGTATTGGATAGAATTACTGAGGTTACTCCCCCAGTACATCAGTTGTTATGTGCAAAGAACTGTGCCAGATAGACCTGGAAGCGCCCAGGCTCAATTCCCAGTCAATGCTAGCTGATGTCAACAGTATCAGATTTGACTCCGATTATTGTGTTCAATTCCATTCATAAATCTTTTATTTAATGTTGCTACTAATGCATTGCATATAACAACATTCTGCTATATATATTGATTGCAATTAATCTCACTATACAAGAAAATCAACAAGGTTTCCAGTTTATGATTACTTTCCAATGACTTTTACCAGATTGGTATTAGATGTGATTCCACGACTGCTGAATAGACTTCTGACACTCTAGGCGGAATCATGGAAGATTTGCACTAAGTGCCATAGTGGGCAGGTAAAACGACACAATGGCAGCTTTTCACACCGTAACATCCGAAACCTGCCGCATTAATTATGCATTCCCGGGAAACACACCGTTTCCATGGCAGGCGGGCTCTCATTCACCCGCCACAACATCACCGCACCGCTTCATCACACCAGGTGCCATATTTAAAGTGCAACTGCATGCACATAGCCATATAAATACTGTGGCTACAAGAGCAGGTCAGAGACTAGGGATCCTGCGACGAGCAACTCACCTCCTGAATCCTCAAAGCCTGTCCACCATCTACAAGGCACAAGTCAGAAGATTGATGGAATACTCCCCACTGGCCTGGATTAGTGCAACTCCCACAACACTCAAGAAGCTTGACGTCATCCAAGACAAAGCAGCCAGCTTGATTGGCACCACACCCACAAACATTCATTCCCTCCACCACAGATGCACAGTGGCAGCAGTGTAAACCATCTACAAGATGTACTGCAGGAATTCATCAAGGCTCCTTAGACAGCAACTTCCAAACCCATGACCACTACCATCTAGAAGGACAAGGGTAATAGATAGATGGGAATGCCACCACCAGGAAGTTCCCCTCCAAGTCACTCACCATCCTGACTTGGAAATATATCCCCATTCTTTCACTGTCGCTGGGTCAAAATCCTGAAACTTCCTTCCTAACAGTCCTGCGGATGTACCTATGCCACATGGACTGCAACGGTTCAAGAAGGCAGATCAGCACCACCTTCTCAAGGGCAACTGGGGATGGGCAATAAAGGCTGGCCCACATACCGTAAATGAATGAAAAAAGACCTCTCAGTGCTTCCAGCAAAGAAGACATAGCCCTGAAAGGCAAAATGACTGAAGCTCCCAAGTTCAATGAGGCATTCCTCAAGCACCTTTTGGATGCAGTAGAGTCTCACCGTGATGTCCTCTATGCGGCTTTGGCTGCAGGTGGGTAGCAACCTCACTAACCTGGCTTGGAAAGCTGTGGTCAGAGCCAACGACATGCAAAAGAGGACAGCCACCGAGTGCTGCAAGAGGATGAATGATGTCTTCTGTTCTGCCAGGGTAAGTCACTCTTATCATTCTCAACTCACACACTCAACCATCACACATCCACAGGGCACTCACTCACTGCCAGTTCAAGGGACATCACCATTCACTCTCTCACACTCACCATCATTGCCCTCATCCCGTCCATAGGGCCACTCACCAACCACAAGGCCAGGCCTACCTTTCCTCTACCCTGGCAGGCTTCCTGCTTACACTGTCTCCATCTCCATTTATGCAGGACAAGCTGGCACACAACAACAGGGAGAGATCACTTACCAGTGAAGGAATACCTGAAATCAAGGTGCTCATGAACTTTGAAAACAGAGCCATCCAGCTGGTTGGTGACGATCTGGACCAGTCTTGTGCTGACGATGAGGTCAGCGGTTCTCTACCAAGTGAGGATCCAGCAGTGCAACTTTATCAGACAACAATGCTGTGAGTGATCTGTCCTGTTTCACAGGCCACTGCCATGCACTAATTATCTCCCTTTGCTTTCACAGGCACACCTGCCAAACAGCCGATAGAGTCCATGACCCAGGGCCTCCAATCAAGCTCTGAAAAATTTCCTAAGAGGAATCTGAAGGCACCCTGCTCGATGTCCTGTCACAGTGCTCACTCACACCCCCCGCCAGCGCAGAAACACACAACTCGGTGGGACCTAGCTTTAAAGTAACCACAGGATTACAATCTGGTGAGCACATCACACTGATCCACAGCAGGCAGCGGTGGCTGGCACTTCCCAGGTGTCTGGCACTCGGAGGGCTGCTGGAAGCCAGAACGTTGTTGAGTCCGAGTCAGATGACAAGCCTTTGGACTCGGTCATGTCGCAGTTGCTGGAGTTGAAAAGGCAAGCTCGGGAACATCAGGAAGGGATGTCTGCTGCACTCCTCAGATTACAACACACAATGGGGGAGACCATCTGCCTTCAAGCTGAGGCGATGGTCTCTCCTGCACTGCTGCATGGGCTGAATTTGCTGACACCATAGTTGGTCTCCAACTATGTGTAAGCGAGAGGGGTGTGGGGAAGCCCAATCTCACTCCAGCTACCCTTTCTCCTCCATGAGTCAGTCTGGAGCTCTCGAGCACCCATAGGGAGAAGGGTCAGCAGGTGCATGCCCCGGGGCCATCCACTCACGTGAATCCAGGAGTGATCAGCCCCATCCAAATCCACTCTTCCTGTGATGCCAGCAGCTCCAGCTTGACAGCTCAAGGAAGGTGCCACTGCCACACAGCAGGACCCCAAAAGCAGGCCAGGGCTCTTTATGTCTTGGGCCTCCAGAGGACGCCCGTCAAGGTCACAAGAGACAGGGCGTAGCAGTCAGCAGACTGCCTCCACCTCTGCTGTGGATGTCCAGGGTGCACCAAGATATAGCTGCAAGGTTAGGAAGGTTAAGAAGACGTAGTTCCACAGCCTGAGCACAGGTGTTAATCACTTGAACATAGTGTTCATTATTGTCAATAAACCCCCAAGAATGTCTCCCTGCCTGTGGCTCCTTGTTCTGATGAGCAATGTTAGTCTACGCAATTTAAAAAAAACAAAGCATGCAAGTACACATCTTAAAAACGGGGTTCGATATAAAATGAAGACACGTCAAAACATGCATCGTAGGGTCTCTGACAACATACCCGCCTTTTTTGAGTCAGTTTATTGTTGAAAAGGTTTTGTGCCTCTGCTTCTTCATAGCCTCCCTCCCCAAATTAAATGCTACAGACCCAATGATCTATAATAGACAGACTATGACTAAGTGTCCCATGAGTGTTTGTGTCACTCAGATGTGAAATCTATCTGTACAAGATAAAGGCAGGTGTCTCAGTCCTGGGCCTCTTCCCTGTTCATTGTGTAACCTTCAGACCAAAGTGATGGTCCGGCCTCTCTCCCCGGGCACATTAGTGATGCCTGCAACTCGACAGTGCTTGTCATTGCTGCTAGAATGTAGTGGACAGGCAACACAGGGTTCCTTCATTCTCTTGTGTGCTCTCACCCCCTTTAAGGTGGGGCTGGTCCCCACCTCCTCCTCTGTGACCAGTGACGCTGTGTTCCTGAAGGGCTCAGGTGCTGAAGGCTGACAAAGGATCAGATGCTTTTAACGTTTCATGGCTGTGTCTCTATAATATGACCCTAATCACAGAGCATAAGTGAGCTGCCCTCAGCCAGACAGGAGTCAGACCTTCTCAGTGGCCATGTGGAGATCAATGGAGTGTCCTCACTGCATGTCATCATCATCCTCCTGCAATCGAGCAGCTATTACGGCCTCCACTGCATCTACATGACAGGAGCTCTATCACAGCGGGTGTATGCGCTGCCATTAACCAGATTGGTGTCAAACAGTGATAGATGCAACATAAGGGTCTTATGGTGTCTCCTCCCTGCATGTCATCATCATCATCCACAAAATTAGCAGCTATGAGGGCCACCCGAGCACGCTGGCCTCGTCAGGCCACCCTAATCACCATCAACATCCCCTGCATCTGTGGAGACCTCCAGTTCCTCCATCTCCTCCTCAGCCAACTCCTCTCCCCCATTGCAGCGCCAGGTTGAAAAGGGAGCAGCAGGCAACAATGATGCATGACACCCTCTGTGGTGTATATTTCAGGGCTCCACCAGACTGGTCCAGGCACCGGAAACTCCTTTTCACTATCCCAATGGTCTTATCCACCGAGCGAGTTGCAGCTTTAGCCTCATTATACCGTCGCTCTGCTGCAGTCTGAGTCTGCCACACGGGTGTCATCAGCCACGTCCTCTGCAGGTAACCCATGTCCCCAAGGAGCCATCCCTGCAGCCTCTGTGGACCCTGGAAGACATCACGGATCAGTGACTGACTGGGAATGTAGGAGTCATCAACACTCCCTGGAAACCATGTGCAAACTTGCAGAATGCATTTGTGGTGGTCGCACGCCAGCTGCACATTCAGAGAGTGGAATCCCTTGTGGTTGATGTACTCCACCGTGTGTTGCAACAGAGATCTGAGTGCCACGTGAGTGCAGTTGATGTCACTCTGCACCTGTGGGAAACCTGAGACCTGGGCAAATCCAGCCACATTTGCATCCTTGCTCTCCTGGTCCCAGGCAAAATGCACAAAATTGTGTGCCCTCGCAAAGATGGCATACGTGACTTCATAGATTCATAGGCTCATAGACGTCTACAGCACAGAAGGAGGCCATTTGATCCATTGTTTCCGCACCAGTCAACAAAGATCTGACTACACTAATTCCCTTTTCCAGCGCTTGGCCCATAGCCCTGGAGACTATGGCAATGCAAATAAATATATAAATACTTGTTAAATGTTACAGAAAGTTTCTGACTCAACGACCCTTTCAGGCAGTGAGTTTCAGATTCCCACCACCCTCTGGGTGAAAAAAATATCTCCTCAACTCCCCTCTTAGCCTTCTACCTCTTACCTTAAATCTATGCCCCCTGGTTATTCACTCCTCTACTAATGGAAATGCGTTTGTGAGTGGAGGCTTGTGATATCCCACAGAGGTCACTTATGGGGCCGTGGAATGAGCCACTGGTGTAGAAATTGAGCGCGCAGCCACTTTCACAGCCACTGGCAGTGGATGCCCTCCATGCCCATGTGGTGCCAAATCCTGCAGTAGCTGGCAGAAATGATCGACCAGTTCCCTAGACATGCGCACTCTTCGGCAACACTGGTTGTTGGTCATCTGCAGGAATGAAAGGCTGCGTCTAACAAGGCACCAATCAGCGACAGCTCGATGTGGCTCTTCAGCAACATGTGTGGGAGGGAGCCCCATCCGCCCCTTCTTCCAGAGAGTGCTGCTCATCCCTCTGCACTGTCCAGTGCCTCCGGTGCTCTCTTCTCCATTATCTTCACTCTCTGTACACCACGAGGCATACAGCTAGTTCACCAATATCCATCATCCTGATATATGCTTCCTGCAGGATGAAAGAGAGAGACCCGTGGGTTAGCTTGGGTGTTCTAAGAACCTCTCTTGGTTGAGTCTGAAGGCCCCTTAATGCATCCCGGAGAGTGCTGGGCACCACTTGGATGGTCAGAGTTTAGTGCACTGCCTGGCTGCCCAAAACCCCACCTTCCTCTGCCCCATTCCTCCTGACCAATTGGCAGCAGCTTTGCCCATTGGACTGCATGCTGTGCTCTCAGCTCAGGTGTAGGCATTCTCCTAACCTACACTGCAAGGCTGCACTGTTAGCTTGAACCATGGAGGAGACTGGTCCAAACCTGGATGCTGACATTGCAAGGGGCTGTGAGCACCTCCACCAGTGACTGCTCCATGGACAGCTTTAGCAAGGAGATTGTACAACGTGCTCAGCCATCCAACTGCTCTGCAGTTCACTAAAATGGTCATTAGTTTGTAGTCTCTGCCAGAGGGGTGAAAAGCTCTGGAGCACTTGGTGGCATTTCGATGCCTCTGTGTTGCTTGAGTGGGCAGAAAGTTAGAGGCCCGAATCCAATCATATCAATGTGGCTGCGCCTGAACTGTCTCAGTTGCAGAGGAATGGTCACTTTATAGAGGTTTCCCTAATATATGGCCTCTTCCATCGCCCACCCTACCCCCCACCCGGCACGTGTGCTACCTTCAACCGCAGGATAGCCTTTACGGGTCCCCCCCACCAAAGTTGCCTCAACCACAGGGCATCCCTTGCACCACCCCGCCCCCGCCAACGTGCCTCAACCTCGATGCCCAACAGCAACCAGGGCGAGCACTCCACAACATTACTCTGAACTCACATCTAAGTTCCCATCAAAGTGCAGCCCGCCAAGTGCACGCCTTTTATATGCTGTTATGAAACATGTTGGCGTGCAATCATGCCGACGTGGGTGACGATCCAGCAGTGAGGGTGGGTGGGGGGGGTGGGTGGAGTGTGGGGGGGGGGGCATTGTGTCTAGCTAGCTAGCCTTATAATAATATGCTGATGTATTACAATGAGGCTCCCGACGTCCAATGGCGGGAAACATGGCCTGCCATCAACGAGCGGAACGGATGATCGCAAACTGCTTTCACGAGGTCATGAAACCGGGTTTTTGGCCTTCTCGTCATATTGTCCACTCACGCCACCGAACACGCACATTGCCAGCGGGCACAGATGAATCCGCCCTCTGACTGTGTTTTTCCATTTCAACTGCGTGAATTTTATACTCCCACAGTGGCAATTTAGCTGACAGGCAGTGGCACGTAAAACTGGATGCAATGACATGGGCATCGTTCCCTGCGCCTGCTCCCTCCACCCCCATCGCAATTTTATGCATGGCAGTGGAGGCATCAGGCAGCCTGTCTATGGGCCAATTGAAGCCATCAAGCATCATGATTTTTCCTTCGTTGGCCAGAGGCCAGCACCAAGTGTAAAGCCCAGCCACTTTCACTGTTTGGGCTGGCAGCAGACAACATGGGGTGGGAGGGGGGCCTTCTTTAGAGGCTCCCCAAGCTACCAAGGGCCCCCCTCCTGCCCTGTCCAACCCAACCCCCCAGCCCCCTCACCAGGGCCTGCCAACCTGGCTCCAGCGATAGCATCCCCACTTAACTCATTGGAGATTTTTTCAAACCCATCACTGGCCACCACTCCAAGTGATGCTGCTGGGACCAGAGAGCTGCCAGCCATTTGATTGGCTGTCAGCTTTCAGAAGCGGGACTCCCTCCCTAGATGGGGGCGGAAGTCTCACCTCGAGCCAGTTATCGGCCCGCCAACTGTCAGGGGCAAGCTACAAGAAGAAGGGGTGGGCTTGAAAACAGAGTCATCGAGCTGACCGGTGAGGATCTGGACCGGTCCTGTGCTGACGGTGAGGTCGGTGCTGCTCTACCAAGTGAGGATCCAGCAGTGCAACATCCATCAGACAACAATGCTGTGAGTGATGTGTCCTGTTTCACAGGCCACTGCCATGCACTAATTATCTCCCCTTGCTTTCTCAGGCACATCTGGGAACAGTCAGGGTGAGTCTACAACTCAGGTCCTTGACTCAAGCCCTGAAGGCACCTCAGAAAAGGAATCTGCTGAAAGCCCAACTGAAGACCCATCAAAGCGCTCACCCACACCCTCCACCAGCGCAGAGATACGCACCTCAGTGTGACCTAGTTCTAGAGTAGCCTTGGGTTCACAATCTGATGAGCACATTGCACTGTCTGATCCACAGCAGGTGGCAGCAGGAACTTCTCAGGCACTTGGAGGGCTGCTGGAAGCCAGAAATCTGCTGGGTCCAAGTCAGATGACAACCCTCTGGATTGGGTCATGTCACTGTTGCTGGAGCTGCAAAGGTAAGCTCGGGAACATCAGGAAGGGATGTCCACTGCACTCCTCAGATTGCAAAGCACGATGGAGGAGTCCATCTGCCTTCAGGCTGAGGTGATAGCGCCGGAGTGCCAACGCACTGAGGTCAACACTGGTAGGATGATGGTTGCCATGGAGACCTTGGTCCAGGGCATTGGTCCTGCACTGCTGTGTGGGCTGAACTCCATTGTTGACACCATTGTTGGCCTCCAACAGTGTCAACATGAGAAGGGTGCAGGGAAGTTTGATCTCACTCCAGCTTCCCCTTCTCCTCAAGCAGTCAGCCAGGGGCCCTTAGTACCCATAGAGAGGAGGAGCAGCAGGTGCACACCCCATCCAAATCCCCTCTTCCTGTGACCCCAGCAGCTCCAGCTCCACTGGTCGAAGAGGGTGCCACTGCCACACAGCAGGACCCCGAAAGCAGGCTGGGAAGACTCCAGGTCTCGGTCCTCCAGAGGATGCCCATCAAGATCATCACAGACAGGGCATAGCAGTCAGCAGGGTGCCTCCACCTCTGCTGTAGATGCTGGTGAAGCCCCAAAAAGTAGTGGCAGGGTTGGGAAGGTTAAAAGATATGCTGTCAGCCAGCCAAGAAAATGCGACCTGCCTGTGCCCTCACCTGAATGCGCGGTGCCTCACCTTGAGGTCCAACAGATGACCCTCGCAAGCGCTGCGCAACATTACTGTGCACTCGTCTCTCAGTTCCCATAGAAGTGCAGCTCATCAGCCTTATAAATGCTGTTGTGAAATAAGTTCGCATGCAATCACGTTGATGTGCTCAGATGATCCAGCGCGGGGGATGATTCCAGTGAGCTGGGCTTATAATGATATGCAGATGTATTACAATGAAGTTACATTATGCAGATGTATTACAATGAGGCAGGAAATGCGGCCTGCCATTGACAGGTGGAATGGACGATTGCAAACATATTTATGATGGCATGAAACCGATTTTTGGCCTTCCCACCCTATTATCCACTCACACCCGTCACGCTGCCCACCACCAACAGGAGCAGACAATTCTGCCCATGGTATCATCAAACACCTGCATAAACGTGACACCACAATCCCCAAATCTTCTATTGTGGGCAGAATGTGTGAGAGCAGCTCTGGTAGATTACTATCACCCAGCTTCAGAAGAAGCTAAACCTCTACATTAAATTTATATGCAGAACCCAAGCAACATAAATATTGACTCATCTTGTAACAAGTCAACAAACAAGTTTCAGATATTTATGCTTCTAAATATTTACATTCAAAACAGTCATGTTGCAGAGCTCAAAAGAAAAATGTAATATTCCAGGAATTCGCTTGTGAAAAGAACCAACTCTTCCAAAGGCTATCAAAACTTCCAAAATAGCATGGGATGTAAGAGATTCTTGCTGTGACAGTCACTCTTCAGTTACTCATGCTAATCACCTGAGTGAAGCAGTAGCCATTTTGCAACACTCCAATAAAAATAAAACAAATACCTTTTGCTTTCATTTAATTTGAATAACAATGAAGCAGTGTTCCTTGAATTATGTTCTTTATTTTCGTCTTTATTTAAATCTTATTGAGAAGTTAAGGTAAAGGGACAAGCCCAATAGGACAGAACTGAACCAAGATTGAAAACAGCAAGAGAAGATTAAGTAACTCATGAAGCAGTGTGCTGATTCTACCAAGCTTAAGTTTTCATAGTTTGAGGATTGTAAGAGAATAGAAATACTGAGCAATTCAGAAGTTTCCTGGTTTTGAGGACCTGGGAAAGAATGCATTTGCATGTAGAACTGTGTTGTGTGTCTTTATTTCGTCACAAGGGAGGTTGTACGGAGGAGAAAGAACTTGTAAAACAATACTTTTGGCTTAGAAGGAACAAGCAACATTCAAAGATCAGTAGACTTGATAGAATAAAGACAGACAAAAGTTACAGGATAGACTGGCAGCATGTTGCATTTCAGAAATTCTAGCATTCAGAGGGTTAAATTCCTTTTCATTCTCAGAAGCACAATATATGGTTTAGCAGTGAATTCAATTCGGAAATGCACTCAAATAAAAACATTCCAAATCTCATATGGAAATGGTGAGTGGGTTTAATAGATGGATAGAACAGAAATGTTTCCTTTCTGGCAGCTTTTGCCCCATGTCGAGATCTAAGAATAGTTGGGTTGGTGGCTGAGTCTAAATTCATTTTTTTTTAAGATCGATACAAGAATAATTAATGGATGCATTTTACAGCATGTTCCATTAGCAGATTTTTAAAACTTTTGAACTTCTTAAACGTAAAACTATATACACAACATACTGTCTCCCACACTCACCCGCCCAGCCAATTGATCAAGTACGTTACAGTTTTAAATCAAAATCTGGGAGTAATTTTAATTTTTGGCAATGGAGTAAAACAGCAATACTGCATTGGCCATACATATATACTTCTCTCAATATTTTTTTCGTAGGAAATTGGAGGAGGTGTTTAATGGGCTGTCCATCCAATATTGGCCATTTTATGCTATCAAAATCAAAATTACAGCAACTGAGTGTCTGTCCAAATAAATGGAATTTGTCAGATCTGTTTTTCAACCATAAGTTTTATCTACGATATGTCATTTTTATGTTAAAGGCTTAGAACGATGCTGGAGTCCAACTACAAAATGCACTTTTTATTTCCAGGCAATAGGACACACCAGTATGATAATGTGGACATGACTATAACTGCATCTGAGCGACTGGATCTACTAATAACTTTTTGAAAGCCTAACATCAACTGCCCTTGGGCCAAAATGTGTCAGCAGCTTCCCAGCAGAAACATGTGCTGTTGAGCCCAATTCTTTGCCAGACTGGTAAATGAGGCTGAACCTGAAGTGAATAGTAGCTAACATTTAAACGCAGTAAGCTTTCATAATTCAAGCAATCTCATTCCAGAAGGTGATTAAAAGCATATCAGTAAAAGGAACTGAAAAAAAACACTGTTACTGCCCTACATATAAAATTGGAGAACTGGCAAGTTTACAAGATCAAATTAAATGAAAAATTAGCTTAAATTCTTTCCCATTTTGAGGCAATTAACTCAACCCTAGAGTCACTGGCTCTAGTAAGCAGCTTGGATTTGTGTTTTATTACCCACTTCCTCTCCCTGAGCCAGCAACAGCAATGTAGCCTGACACTGAAGAATCCATGTAGCTACAGTGTCAGAGTCATCTAGGGGACACTAAAAACAACTGCCAACTATCACATCTCACCACAATGCCATCCCTTCAAACTGAAAGATAGATATTGTTTTTTTTCCAAAGCAAGACATTTTTTAGACTTGCATTTCTTTACTTTAATTAAAAGCATCCAATTGTAATTTAATCATCTCCCTAGAGTGGCAAGAGTTTTATTTCTAATGATTCAAAATGAGTGCATTAAATGCACCTCTTCGCATATTTCTGGTTAATATAAAAAGGATCAGTCATATTAAAAATTAACAATAAATCTTCTGAAGTGGCCAAATAAAATCTCAGTTAACGCTTTGTGGTGGGTATAAAGCTTAGACAAGATTCTAAACATTTAAAACAATACATTTCACTGAAGGGTCATAGATCAATTCTTAATGTCTTTGAGAAACAATACTAATCTTGAGCTGTTTCCTTCACCTTGATTTGTCTAATGCTGATCTTGTGTTTCCTTTGTTCAGATACGGCCCCTGAAATTACACTGCGGGGCACTGGTATATGGACACTTAACATATTCATCTGAAATTCTTCCCTCCACTATTTTAAAAGAGCCATTAATGCACTTAAAATAAATGGTTTAAGACTAACATAATACAGCAATAAACTTTGCATCAGGTATACATAGGATATACAACACAGAAAGAGGTAATTCAGTCCAACTAGCCCATACTAGAGCTGTAGATTACCATAGATAAAATGCTGTAGTTAATTAGTTCATCTCAACAGAAGTGGCAAGGAGATGTTACATGTCATCTCAGAACAGCTAGGCTAGAGAAGGTGAAAATTGGCCAAAATTCCCTCTCCTCATGTTAAAAGATACATGTGTGACCATCAAGTAGCAGCAAGGTTAGCTTTGCTATGATGTCTCTTGTGATCCACTGGCTTCCCTACACGTGTTGTCTAGTTCCACAAATGAAGGATAACCATTTGTGTATGGTATTGGATGCTGGCTGTCGTCCATAAAAGCATGACTTGCATTTTGAAGTTCCTCTTGTGAAAAAATGAGAATGTATTTTTAAAAGCCAGTAATGAACTAACAGAATCATAGGGTTGGATTTTGCGGCCCCATGCTAGGCATGCTTTCGGCAGGAGGGCAGATAAAATACGAGGGGTAGCAAGCACACCACCTTCCCGCCCACACCCGAGCTGTCCCCCATAACATGGGTAGGTGGCCGGGTGCAGAAATCGGCAGCCCACCCAGGATTTGTAAATAAATCATTAAGAGTAAATCGAGCTTGTTACCAAACCCGGATAATATGCTGCCCATGCCATAATACAGTCGGTGTGGGCAGGCGGGTGGGAGTGGGCAGGCTGTTTTTTAAGCAAACTATTTAAAAGATGGGAAGGAAGGGAGGGGGTGCCCTGTGTGTATCAGTGGCACTCCTCTAAGATAATAGCCCCTTTTGGTCCTCCCCATCTGGCCTCTAAAACCCACCCTCCCATCCTCGTGGCCCTCCCCCTTCCCTAGGTTGACGGATCCCTTCCCACCCTAAAAGCCCAGGACTTAACCTCACTCCGGATGCTAACACTCTTTCTTGTGGGCCTACTTGCTGTCCCAGGAGCACCCATGGCTGAGTCCTGGTGCTGCTGGGCCTGCTCAAGCTGCCAGCCAATCAGATTAGTCGGCTGCTCTCCAAGGTGGGACTTCCTCTCACTGAGGGGTAGAAGTCCCCCTAGCATGCTATGGCTGCGGGCAGGCTTCTTTTAGGTGTGTCAGCTGCCAGCAATGGTGGTGGTATTAGGGGTGGGGGAGCAATACACCACTCCCTCCCCGTGAAACCCAGCCCGTAGATTTTGACAGTTTTGGAACAGGCAACCTCTGCTATACCACTTTATGGGTCTACCATTAATTGAGGAGAAAAGTGAATCTGCTTTTCACCTTCCTTATGATGGCAAGATGTCTTACCCCTTACAAAGGTCCAGGAATTAATTTTTTGCACTGAATGTTAAGGTTATCTCGGTAGTATCACTCTCATCTCTAAGTCTAAAAGTTGTAAATTCAAGTCCCATTCCTGAGACTTGAACATATAATCCAGGCTGAAACTTCAATGCAGTACTGTCAGAGCTTCCAATTTCAAATGAAACATTCAACTGGGTGTCTGTTTTTCCTCACAGGTAGACATAAAAGGTACCATGGGTATAATTTAACACCTCCCCCACCACCCCCCCGCCCCAAAGAGGCAGACTGGGAGGCAGGGGGTACAGGATAATCGAGCCACCAGGTCACCAACTTCCCAACTCCTCCCAATTAAGCCTGGGGTGGGAAGTGTCGAGGACAGCCTTCCCACCCGGAGACCAATTGAGGCTCTTAAGTGGCCACTTAATAAGGGTCTCTTAAGGGCCTCAACCTGCCATCTCTACCACCAACGGGCAGGGGCCACACCATGTGGGCAACCCGTCATGTGCCTGCAGTCTGGTGGGCGAATGTTAGTCACCCACCTTAGACAGTCCATGCCCAGTGGACCTACCTGTCAGTGACAAGGCTCACCGTCTGTCCTCTAAACAGACCACCCTCCCCTCCTCTGCCCTCACTGGGCCCTCCTGGGCTGGCCTTGACAATCCTGGCTCACATAGCTTTCATCCAGGGATCCAACAACAATCTGCAACATGGCCTTCTGAGGGACCGGCTGTGGCCACCTCTCCTGGTGGCATTGCTGGTTCTGGAGATCCTCTGGCCTCTGATTGGTCAGCAGCTCTCAGAGGGGGCTATCTGCTCTGAACACACCACGGTCCCTGAGAACAACCAAGTAAGTGTCTTATTGGCACTTAAATTGGGTCACAGTGCCTGGAATGGCAGCAATGGGGTTGCCACCGGCTCTCTGGCCAATGGACAGGCCCACTGCCATGACTGTTAAATTCCACCCTGGGTGATTTCCTTGTTGTCCTGCTCGATATTTATCCCTCATCCAACATCACTAGAACAAATTCTCTGGTCATTGCTGTTTGTGGGACTTTGCTGCGTGCAAATTTCCTGCTGTGTTTCCGCACTATAATGCTGACTGCATTTCAAGAAGTACTTCACCGGCTGTAAAGCACTTTCAGATGTCCTAAGGTCATGTAAGTCAGGTTCTTTCTTTTTATGTCACGTGATTTAAGCTCACTAGAGATCAATTTCTATCCACCTCATGAACAACAGAGCCATGTCCAGTAGCAAAACACCTAAACCAATCCTTGCTGATACCAGGTGCCTTTAATGGGTCATATTTACACAGTTTGTAAAATTGCTGGACCTCAGTGAGCCAGATTTATTAGCTTGGATTTGTTAGGTTCAGCAGGATTCAATACGTATCTCTGTTTGTCAGCTCAATCATCCTTGACTAACACCATAGCAGAAGGATGACAAGAAATTCATGGGCCTGTTGATGCCTTCAATGCGTTCCTCACATTAACACGTCGTAACCTCTTAGCACTCATGTGTGAACGCTTTGAGTTAACAGTTAAGTACATCTGATTACTGTGCTTAATTACAGCAGAGTTGAATTATACTGTGTTACCAGCAGCATGGAAATCTGATCATTTCAATATAAGGCCCTATTCCAGGATTGCAGGCTGCTTCTCTGCCTGATTTCAAATTCACAGAGAATACAACGTTTATAAACAGATCACTTCAAAACTGCTGTCGCCATAAATATTCTTTGGGATAAATTCTCAGAAACAAAATCAAGTCTCATATGCGTGCCTCATGGATATGGAATGTTCTAATGGCATGAATGACACAAGCAGGCACCACTACTGTCATTTAACCTCTTCCCGGGAGGCTTACAACAGCTTATATGTGTTGTTCTGTGCTAATGGAAAGAAGTTTTTTGATTTTTAAAAATATATATATAACATGGCTCAGAAAACGTTACAGGATCTCTGGGGAGTAATGAAATGTAAGGACCTTAGCTGGCAAACATTAAATCTACCTCTTAAAGTACTTTTTCCTGAGCTCATTCACAGCTGGATTCTCAAGTTCAGTGCAACTTTGCAAAACCAAAATGAGTTACATTTAGGCTGCTCATGAGTAGGAGCGTGCTTCGCTTTTCTAAATATCATGCTGATGTCAGTTATTTCCACCCCCATGTGAATAACTCTGTAAATACAATCATATAAAAGCAAAAAACTGAGGATGCTGGAAAATTAAGTGTGGAGCTCTGAAGAAGTGTCATATGTACTCGAGATATTGGGTGGAATTGTCCCAGGTTTGCACTAACTGCGGTAGCAGGTGGGTAAAATGATGTTTTACCTGTTGGCTGCGATGGCGGGTTTTCACACCGTATTGTTTAAAACTCACCATATTAATTATGCACTCCCAGGAAACATGCTGCTCCCTTGGCGGCTGGGCTTTCATTCGTCCAGTGGCATCACCTCATCGCTGCATCATGCTGGTTGCCTTATTTAAAGTCCAGCTGCAAGCACACATCTCAGTGCTTCCAGCCCATGGCTGCTGCACCAGAAGACATCGCCCTGAAACTGAAGAAGCCTTCAGCCCCAGGTTCAGCGATGTGTCCTTCAAGCACCTTTTGGATGCTGTAGAGGCCCGCCGGGATGTTCTCTGCCCATGCTCTGGCCGCAGGATGGCAGCAACAGTGGTGGTCAGTGCCAACACCCTACAAAAGAGGACAGCCACCCAAGGCCACAAGAGGATAAATAATCTCCTCCGTTTCACCAGGGTAAGTCACTCTTCTCATCACTCTCACAAACCCATCACACGTTCACAGTGATCTCACTCACTGCAGGTTCAAGGGACATCACAACTCAGGGCCTCCAATCAAGCCCCGAAGAAACCTCTGAAGAGGAACCTGGAGGTACCCTCCATGAAGTCCCATCACAGCGCTCACCCACACCCCCCACCAGTGCAGAGACACACGCCTCGGTGGGACCTAGCTTTAGAATAGCCCAGATCACAATCTGGTGAGGACATCACACTGTCTGACCAACAGCAGGCGGAGGCAGGGACTTCCCAGGTCTCTGCCACTCGGAGGACTGCTGCAGACCAGAACGTCACTGAGTCCGAGTCAGTTGACAAGCCTCTGGACTCGGTCATGTCACATTTGTGGGAGCTGCAAAGGCAAGCTCGAGAACATCAGGAAGGGATGTCCGCTGCACTCTTCAGATTGCATGGAAGGATGGTGCGAGGGTCTCATTTCCATCATCGTCACCTCCAAGGACCTCCTCATCCTCACCGCTGTCGGCATCCTCCAAATTGGAGGAGACATGCAGCTCTCCATCACCTCCGCAGCCAGCTCGTCTCCCCGTTGTAGCACCACGTTGCAAAGGGTGCAGCAGACAATGACAGTGCATGATACCCTCTGTGGACTGTATTGCAGATCTCCACTACATTGGTCCAGGCGCCGGAGCCTCATTTTCAGCATCCCGATGGTCTGCTCCACCAAGTTGCGAGTTGCAGCATAAACTTCATTATACCATCACTCTGCTGCTGTCTGAGGCCACCGCACGGGTGTCATCAACCATGGCCTCTGTGGGTAGCCTTTGTCTCTGAGGAGACATCCCTGCAGCTTCTGTGGACTCTGGAAGACCCTAGAGATCTGTGACTGACTGAAGATGTAGGCGTCATGCACACTCCCTGGAATCCGTGTTTCTGGTGGTTGCACACCAGCTGCAAGTTCAGTGAGTGGAATCTCTTGCGATTGATGTAGTCCACCGTATGTTGCGACGGAGATCTGAGAACCATGTGAGTGTACCCGATCGCACCCTGAACCTGTGGGAAACCCAAGATCTGGGCGAATCCAATTGCTCTTACATGCTGGCTGTTCTGATCCTGATGCAAAATGCACAAAGTTGTGTGCCCTCGCAATGATGGCATCCGTGACCACATGGATGGATTTCTGGGTGGAGGCTTGTGAAATCCCACAGAGGTCACCTGTGGAGTCCTGAAAGGAGCCACTGGCATAGAAATTGAGCATCATGGTCACTTTCATAGCCACAGGCAGTGGGCAGTGCCCCCCATGTCCCCTTGGCGCCAAACCCTGCAGTAGCTGGCATATGTGACCAACCAGTTCCCTAGACATGCGCAGTGTTCAGCAACACTGGTTCTCGGTCATCTGCAGGAATGAAAGGCAGTTTCATTAGACCCTGATTCTAGCTAGTTCCCCAAGCAGCGACAACTCGCTATGGCTCTTTGGCGGCGTGTGCTGAAGCTCCAGCCACCCCTTCTTCCTGAGGTTGCTGCTCCTGCCTCTGCACAGCCATGAGCCTCAGTCTCTCTATCCTCCGTCCATTTTGCGCTCTCTAGGCCATCAGGCATACAGCTAGTTCACCAGGCTCCATGATCCTGATGTACTCCTCCTGCTTGATGAAAGAGAGACAGACACGTGGTTATCATGGGTATACTAAAAACCTGTCTTGGTTTTTAAGTGTGACGCCCCTTAACACTTCCCAGAGAGTGCTGGTCACCACTTGGATGGCCAGAGATTAGAGGACTGCAAGGCTGCCCTGTTAGCATGAGCCATGAGGGAGGCTGGTCCAAACTGGGATGATGACATTGCAAGGGGCTGTGAGCACCTCCAGCAGTGACTGCTACATGACCAGCTTTAGCAAGGAGATTGTACAAAGTGTGCAGTCATCCAACTGCTCTGCAGTCCACTAAAATACTGATGACATTGCGGTCCATGCTGGGGAGCGGAGGTGGGGTAGGGGTGGGGGGGGGTGGGTGGGGGGTTGGGTGTTGGGGTAGCTCTCGAGCACTTGGTGGCACTTTGATGTCTCTGCATTGCTTGAATGGGCGGATAAGCTAGGAGCCTGACTCCAATCATATCAATGTGGCTGCGCCTGAACTGTCTCACTTGCAGAGGAATGGTCATTTTATACAAGTTTCCCTAATGCGAGGCCATCTCACTTGCCCACCCTACCCTCCACCCCTAATGCTTGTGCACTATATTCAATGGCAGGGTTGCCCTTAAACCCCGTCCCCCCTACCACCAGTCACCTCAAAGGCAGGACTGCCCCTCCACTTCCCCCCCGCACCCGCCACAAGTCGCCTCAATGGCAGGTCTGCCCTTAACCCCGAACCCCCCAACACCCCTGAAACTTAAAGTCCAACAGGCGACCCAGGCAAGCACTGCACAATGTTACTGTGCACTCACCTCCAAGTTTCCCTCAAAGTGCAGACCGCCAAGTGCATGCCTTTTATTTGCTGTTGTGAAACACATTGGTGTGCTTTCCTACCAACGTGGATGGATGATCCAGTGGGAGGGTACAATTCTAGCGGGTTGGCCTGATACTGGAATGCTGATGCACTACAATGAGGTTCCAGACGTCCGATGGCGGGAAACACGGCCTGCCATCAGCGGGCTGAGCGGATAATCATGGTCTGGTTCCCCACCGTCCTAAAGCTGATGGCGCTATGTTGTCCGCTCTCACCACCGATCACACCCGAAACCGACAGGCACGGAAAATTCCGCCTGTTAGCTCTGATTCTCTCTCCATAGTTGCCGCCAGACCCGTTGAGTTTTCTGCATTTTCTGTTTTTATTTCTGTAAATACAATGTTCAATTGTACAAATATATCAACATTCTCCGCATTTTCAAGGACTATTTTTTTTAACTGAGTAAAGAATAAAAAGGCATAGTGCAAGACTCACCATCCAGTAAGTTCCTTCTCCCATACAGAATGTATCTTACCTCTGTCCATCACTTCACAGATCAGCAATCGATAACTTAGCCTCTTGATTGTCTGCTATATCCTTGGCAGAAGCTCAGCAGAAACCCGAGAAGCAACATAAAAAGTTGTTTCCCCAGGTTTTCCTTTTTGTTGATGTTCTGTCAAAGTTATGGCATACAATCAAGAATCCTTCGGCACAAATTCCACAAATAAGAATTGACGCAAATATAAGAAAAATGAAAGGTTTATGTAAATGTATTCAGCCTTAACAGGTTGGAAAGCAAATAGTGTGACCTTTGGGGAAATAAAACAAATTACCATGGATTAGCAATGCCCTTAGTAACTCCTTTGTATCAATGTTTAATTGTAATTTTACCAGTAAAAGGCAAGAGAACAAAAGATAGCAAAATATAGAAGTTGCCGCCAAAAAGGTGACAGACTAACATTTCTAAAGGTATTATTCCACAAACCCAAAGTTGCAGCTGGGCTTTGCAAGGTTTCATGTTGGAGAAGCGGGACTACACTGTTGTAGTCTGCCAACAAACTGACCCACAGTCCTTTTAGCATAGCTCCTCTACATGAAGTACTTGAAAGCGGAGTCAACTCTAAAAGTGACTATGTCAAGATAGAGTTTGAAAAGAACTAGCAAATTATATTAGAACTTGTTAAATATTTTAAAGGTATCAATCTACACAAGAACTGTGGCAAGGAACTTGATGGGAGCAAATGTGCCAACTTGCAAAAAGGGCAGGTGGATAACCCAGGAAACTAAAGAACAGTGATCTTGAACTTTGTAGTGCCTGACTCAACAATTAGGCTTCCTCATTAAATGATTACCCCTTTCTGTAACTTTCTACTTTGTAAACATCTATGTGGTTTGTGTCAAATGATTTTCTAATGTCCAGGCAGAATAAATCCAAGGATTTACCTTGCCAGCTATTTCAATTATATCCTCAAAAATCTCTAGGTGATTTGTTGAGCCAGATTTACTACTTGTAAAGCCATGCTGATTATTTTTTTAAATTTGGTGTCAAGATAATCTGACGCTGGCAAGGCTGTATCTATTGACCAGTCCACCCTTGTTATATGTGGGTCTCCTCCTTGAACTGCTGGATCCCTTGTGCTGATACCGCTTCCACATGGAAATACTCAGCAAGTCTGGGAGCATCTGTGGAGAGAGAAACAGAGTTAATGTTTCAGATCATTGGCCTTTCATCCAGCCTCCAAACTCATGGTCCCCAATCTGAACAGCCAACTTCTACATCTTTCCCACGATCAACAAACAGGACTGTCCTGGTAGACCCAATGTTTTAGCATGTTCCTGCCCAACTGAACTGATTTCCTCCTATTGCAATTCTATTTTTCTCCCATTCTCCAGTGTCTCCCCACAGATCAGCTACTCTTCCGATGCCCTCCATCACTTTGACAATTTCCAATTTCCTGACCCAAACCATCCCAGTTCTAATGAAAGGCCAATGACCTGAAATGTTAACTCTGTGTCTCTCTCCACAGATGCTGCCTGACCTGCTGAGTAGTTCCAGGATTTTCTGTTTTTAATTCAGGCTTCCAGCATCTGCAGTGTTTTGTTTTTATATTACTGTTTCCACATGGCATTAGCTGGGGAATTCCAGATTGGTGGCCCAGTGGAACATTGCTATATTTTGATGGGAAACTTTCCTGTGATGGTGGTCCGAAGACATTGCTGCTCTTCCCCATCTCAATTGTAGAAGTTGAGGAAGAGAGCCATTTAGGGATCATAGAAGTAATCTGTGTGTGGACCCAGAAGATGTGAGTACAATTCTCAATGAGTACTTGGCGTCTATCTTCACAATGGAAAAGGTCAACACAGATATAGACATCAGGGTGGAAGACTTTGAAATATTAGAAGAAATTAACATAGAGAGAGGAGGTACTAGCGGGATTAGCAGCCTTAAAAGTGGATAAATCTGTAGGCCCAGATGAGATGTAAATAGGCTGTTGAGGGAGGCAAAGGAAGAGATATAATAGGCACTGGCAGTAATTTTCAAATCCTCTCTGGCCACAGGTGAGGTGCCAGAGGATTGGAGGACTGCTAACATTGTCCCATTATTAAAAAAGGGAAGAAGGGATAAAGCAGGAAATTACTGGCCAGTCAGCCTAACCTTGATGGTGGAAAAGTTACTAAAAAGAATTCTGAGGGACAGAATATATCTGCACTTGGAGAGACATGGATTAATCAGGGATAGTCAGCATGGACTTTTTAAGGGAAGGTCATGTCTGACAAATTTAATTGAATTTTTTGAGGCGGTAACCAAGAGTGTTGATGAGGGTAATGCATTTGATGTGGTCCACATGGACTTTAGCAAGGCTTTTGATAAGATCCTTCATTACAGACTGGTCAAGAAAGTGAAAGTCCATCGGATCAAAGGCACGTTGGATCCAAAATTGGCTGAGAGGCAGGAAGCAAAGGGTGATGAGAAAAGGATGTTTCTGTGACTGGAGATCTATTTCCAGTGGGGTTCCATAGGCCTCGGTGCTGGAGCCTTTGCTGTTTATGGTGTAGATATATGATTTGGACTTAAATGTAGGGGTTATGACCAAGAAGTTCACGGATGACACAAAAATTGGTAGGGTGGTAAGTAGTGAGGAGGATGGCCGTAAACTGCAGGATGGTATCAATGGACTGGTCAGGTGGGCAGAGCAGTGGCAAATGGAATTCAACCATGAAAAGTGTGAGGTAATGCACTTGGGGAGGGCTAACAAGGCAGGGAATTACCCACTGAACGGTAGGAGCCTGGAAAGTACTGAAGATCAGAGGGATCTTGGTGTGCATATCCACAGATCCCTGAAGGTAGCAGGGCAGGTTGACAAGGTGGTTAAGAAGGCGTATGGGATACTTGCCTTTATCAGCCAAGGCATAGAATACAAGAGCAGGGAGGTTATGCTGGAAGTGTATGGTTAGGCCACAACTGGAGCACTGCATGCAGTTTTGGTCACCACATTATAGGAAGGGTGTGATTGCACTGGAGAGGGTACAAAGAAGATTTACCAGGATACTGCCTGAGCTGGAGGGTCTGAGCTATGAGGAAAGGTTGGATAGGCTGAGGTTGTTTTCCTTGGAGCAGCAAAGGTTGAAAGGGGACTGATAGAGTTGTATAAGACTATGAGGGGCGTGAATAGGAAGGCACTTTTCCATTAGCAGAGAAATCAATAACCAGGGATATAGATTTAAGATAAGAGGTAGTTGGCTAAGGTGGGAATTGAGGAGAATTTTTTTCACTCAGAGATTGGTGGGAGTCTGGAACCCACTGCCTGAAAAGGTGGTTGAGTCAGAAACTCTTGTAACATTTAAGAAGTATTTAGATATTCACTTGCGTTGCCATCGCCTTCATGGCTATGGGCCAAGCGCTGGAAAATGGGATTAGTGCAGTCAGATCTTTGTTGACCAGTGCAGTCATGATGGGCTGAATGGCCTCTTTCAGTGCTGTAAACATCAAGAGTCTATGAGGGACCTGCTGCCATATTAATCAATATATATTAAATAACTTACATACTGTAGTCAATTCTGCCAGTTATGAATATTGATTGCTTATGTTTCTCTTGATGTTGTTGCTGCAATTAAAAGCTGCAAATCCTTATATCAAACTGAAAGAAGGTGGATGTGGGGCATAATAATAAAAATAGAAAATAGGGAGCAACATAGTGACCCTAAAATTCCTTGGGTTGTAATCACAACAATTATACCATTATTATGTCTGTCAATGACCTCCCTCAAAATCCTGGAGAGATGGGCAGAACATTTTAACAATGTTCTGAATCAGCCCTCAACAATCAGTGATGAGGCAATTGCCCACTTACTCCAAATGGAAGTCAGCATGTCTCATGCTGATACCCCCAGCAAAGCTAAGATTATGAAAGCAATCAATCTCCTATCAACCAGCAAGGGATCAGGATCAGATGCAATACCAGGTGAAATATACAAAACAGGAGGCAAAATACGCTTTGACAACTCACCAAACTAAACCTAATAAAATGGAACCCTGAAGCCATTCCTCAGGAATTCAAAGATGCATCAATTGATACAAAAGGAAGGGAAATTGTTGCGCTTTTCACAACCATCGAGGAGTCTCCCTACAGTGTGTTGTTAGGTAAATACTTGAAAGAATCCTGCTAAATGGCTTGACCCTGCATCTTGAACAGGAACTACCACCAGAGAGTCAACACAGCTTCAGGAAAGATCCTGGTACAATTGATATGATGTTTGCTGTACATCAGCTCCAGGAGAAATGCCAAGAGCAGAACTGTAACTTGTACTCAACATTTATTGATCTGATTAAAACCTTCGACACATGAGGGCCGATGGAAGATCATGGCCAAATTTGGCTGTCCAGAAAAATTAATCTTACAGCAATTCCATGATGGCATACATGCTCGTGTTCTGGATGATGGAGGATCTTCTGTCACCTTCTCAGTCACAAATGGAGTGAAGTGGGGCTGTGTGTTCGCTCCTACCCTGTTCAGCATGATTATCTCTGCCATGTTTTCTGAAGCATTCACATTAGATATCTCAAAAAGACAAAGGCTTTAATCTGGCCAAAATAAAGGTGCATGGAGCTGTGATTCAGGATTTTCTTCAATGATGTCAATGAGGAACAACACACAAGCCACACAGCTTGTGGCTCGTGTCATTTCCTGACAACAAGGAATTGGCACAGAGCTGCTAGAAGCAGGGCTACACAAACAAATTTCTCCAACATTGCCCTTTTGGTGTACAACTTTGTGACCAAGTGTTCCAGTTGCAGATTTAGATTCAGTTACCTTCCCTTAAATCCTACAAATAACAAGAGATGTGCACTGGTTTGACTCAATGGCATTGTTTCACCATATAAGAAATAAGAAACCATTTTCAGGGACTTAGCTGTGTTGAAAGGCAGTTTTTACTATTTTATTTATTCTCAGGTTATGGTTGACACCATCAAAGCCAGCATTTATTTCCCATCCTTATTTGTCCTTGAGAAGATAGTGATAAGTCTCCTTCTTGACCCATTGCAATTCATGGTGATGGTACACCCACAGTGCAGTTAGGTAAAAATTTCTAGGATTTTGACCCAGTAATGATGAAGGAACATCAATATATGTGCAAATTAGGATTTTGTATGACTCACAGGTGATGCTGCTCGCATGCACCTAATCCTGGTGCTTGTTCTCGGTGATTGAGGTCCTCAGTTTCGGAGTTGCTATCAAGGAAATTTCAGCAATTTACTTGAAGATACCTGGTAACTATATAGTGATCAATAGCCAGTTTATAACTTACAGTGAATACACTCACCTGTAACTTCCAAGGGTGACTTCTACCGAACTCCCAACGTACTATTTGGTGGAAATCCATGAGAAAAAGGTTAAATGATGCCTTTGCTCTTTGGAACATGTGCAGGTACCTGGGATGTGCACACTGATTGTTCATATGTGAGAACATCTTATTAAGATATTTAAAATACTAAAACTAATAGACAAAGCAGATCATTGAACAATGCTTAATATTAATACCAGATCAATCCAATATTGATTCGAATTTAGATACAAAAGATTGCATACACAAGTAAAATATAACTCTCATACATTGGTTGGCGATATTTGGAATGCAAAAAGAGGATGTTACAAATTTCAAGAGAATGATGGACACTTTTTCACCAGAAAGTTCTAATGAAGGAGAAAAAACATAAAGTAGGACAGGAGTCTTTGAATTTGGAATTAACCTAGTGCATAGAATGATTGTATTTTGTTCCTTTATAGCATTATGATCCTAAGGACATTGGGATTTATTCAAGAGGAAGGAATAGGGAGACCAATGCTTAGCTAAATTTAAATTTGTCTAGTGATGCATCATTGTTAACCACAATCTCTTGGATGTTGATTGATTGTTTTTGGGATCAAGGAAGAAATCTGCCAATTTTGCCTGAAATTGGCCCACAGGATATTTCCTGTGTTTTGCCTCCTCCAGGCGTGGGGAGAACAGTATATTACCTTGCAACACCTAACATGTAGGGAGAGCATCAAGTTAAAAATCTTCCAATCTCTAGATTGTCAGAGACTAGACATACAACCAAAGAAGCATGTCGGGATCCTGTGGAAGTCATGATGGTCGGTCCCACATGGGAATTGCCCTGGGATTTTCAATTTCCAATGAGCAATTCTTCTGCTCCCCAGAAGCCTCTGTAAATGTCTCTGACTCTGAGTCAGAGACTTGGGACAGTTCCAATCTACTTAGCTGGGTAGTTACTCAGGAAATGTTTTAGACAGATTAAAACCTAATCTGACACCTGGGCAACCCCACAACCAACTCCCTCCCCAATCACCCACTTGAACCCCCACCACCACACCACCACCCCCCCGCCGCACCCAACTACCCCTCCACCCCAGCCACCTGGCTACCCTCCCTACCCACCAACTACATCTCCCCAACCAGGCCTGACTACCCCCCAACCACATGACCACCCCCATGACACCCCGACTACCCCACACCAATCTCCCGACTGGTTTGTCTCTCTCTTCCTTAAATGGTCCACATGCTTGCAGATGATTCCACGTGATCAGATAGAGGGCCAGTCACCGCACTTATTTCACCCGGTAACCACTTTGGCCCTTCCCCGAAGTTTTTCATGAATATCAGCTCTTCCACAGTAAATTTTCTCTCACGACAATGCCAGTCGTGTCTAGTTTCTGGCTTCCCTGACTCCTTTCCATCTTCCTCTCTAAATTCGACATTATTAATCTCAAACAAAAACAGAATTACCTGGAAAAACTCAGCAGGTCTGGCAGCATCGGCGGAAAAGAAAAGAGTTGACGTTTCGAGTCCTCATGACCCTTCGACATCTCAATCTTGTCCTGAGACGGCGTTGCAACAATAAGTCCACATGTGTGACATCTGTTTTTGTGTGAGGGGTAGTCCTGCAATGAAAAAGAAAGCATGCTAGTTTGGTTGCCAAGGAATCACCAGTTAGCTTTCTCATGCCTGCCTTGAATATTTGAATCACCCTTTCGATCTGTCCGTTTGAAGAAGGGTGGTACGGTGAAGTTTTCAGATGAGTGATACCGTTGAGGCTGATAAACCTTTGAAACTCAGCACTCATAAATGCCATGCCGTTATGGGAAATGACTACTTCTGGTAGTCCGTGAAAAGCAAAACCCTGACGTAGTTTCTCAATTGTAGTGCCCGACGTTGGTGACTTCACCTCATATACATCCAACCATTTTGAATGGGCATTGACATTGTTCCCAGGAAAGGTCCAATGTAGTCAATGTGTAACTGCACCCAGGGTCTACCTGGGCAATCCCATGGGTGTAATGGAGTGTCAGTGGAAACTTTTGCAGTTGCTGACATTGCACACAATGCTTTACCATGCTCTCTATCTTGCTACCCATCCCTGGCCACCATAAATAGCTTTGTGCTATGGTCTTTATTTGGGAAATTCCTGGATGGTAACTGTATAGTTCAACTAAAAGTGGCTCCCTTCCCTTTGGAGGAACTATCACTCATACATCCCACAGTAAGATGCCATCCTGACTGGTTATTTTGTGTCTTCTGTTGAAGTACGACTTCAATTTATCAGATATGGGCTCCTGTGACCAACCATGTAGCACTTGTTCTCATATTTGAGATAGGACTGGATCCTGATTTGTCCAGCCTCTGATCTGTTGAGCACATACTGATGAGAAATCTAAGAAATTTAACAGCAAAACAAGTTCCTGTGGAACTGGCTCGTGCTCATCATTTTCTTGTAAAAGCAAACAATTAAGGACATCGGCATTTGTGATTTGATTGCCAGGCCTATGTACAAAAGTGCATTCATATGTTGCCAGAATTAAGGCCCACAATTGTATTGTTGCTAAGGCTAAGGTGGTATTGTCTTTTCCTCACTAAACAAACCTAGCAGTGGTTTGTGGTCTGAAATGATTGTAAAATGACATACTGGTAAAATTTCTTGACACCAAAGAAGATGGACAGGCCTTCTTTTTCTATCTGTTAGGATCCTTTTCCGCTGTAGTGAGTGTCCTTGACACGTAACCTATTGGCCGTTCCATGCCGTCGTCCATCCGATGAGAAAGCACTGCTCCCACTCCATAGGGAGATGCATCACATGTCAGCATCAATTCTTTCATCTGGTCATAATGTACTAATAGATTGGATGAATGCAACAATTGTTTTGTGAAATCTTCTTTCTAGGGCACCTCCCAAGACCAACATTGGTTCTTTTTGAGTAGGGAATGCCGGGGGGGCCAGCACTGTGGACAAATTGGGTAAGAACCGCCCATAATAGTTGATCATTCCCAGGAATGATTTGAACTCTGAGGCGTTCTTTGGCAAGGGTGCCTCTCTTATGGCTCTCACTTTCTTCTCATCTGGGTGGAGGCCTTGTGAATCTACGCGGTGACCCAGATAGATTAACTCCCTCATTTTGAACTTGCGCTTTTATGTTTTTAAATGCACTCCAACTTGTAAAAAACGTTTTAATATTTCTTCTAAGTTTGCCAAATGCTTTTTTTTAGTGAAACCTGTCACCAATACATCATCTATACAGACTACAACCTGGGGCAGTCCCTACAGTAAGTTTTCCATTGTTCACTGAAAGAGGGCACAAGTTGAGGAGGCACTGAAAGGCAATCATGTATATTGGTACAACCTTTTGTGGGTATTAATTGTGACCAATTCCTGTGAGGGATTATCCAATTCTAGTTGTTGATAAGCATGACTCTTGTCAAGCTCTGCATACTTGATCGCTCCTGCCAGCTTGGCATACAGGTCTTCAGTTTTTGGAATGGGTTGCCTATCCAGATTGGCTACTTTATCAACCATCAGTTTATAGTCCTTGTAAATTCAGACACTTTGGGCGGCTTTAAGGATGGAGACTATGGGTGCTGCCCATTCTGAGAACTGAACAGGTTATATAATGTTTAGTTTCTCTAGCCTGTTTAGCTCAGTGTTGACTTTCTTTCGCATGGCATATGGCACAGGTCTTGCCTTCATGAAGTGAGGAGTTGCTTCCAGATCCCATGAATCTTGGCCTGCAGACCCTGGATTTTCCCCAGTTCGTCCTTGAAGACGGTGCCGTAATTTCTAAGCAGCTCCTATAGTCCACTTGCTCTCAACTGGAAAATTTCAGACCATTCTAACTTAATCTCCTTTAACCAATTTTGCCCCAGAAGGCTTGGCCCTTCACCTACTACCACCATCAGGGGTAGCTATGCCGATTGGCTTCCATAATGGACAGTTACTCTGCTTATGCATTTTACTTGAATGTCTTCACCCATATATGTTTTTAGCTTGGCAGCTGTTTGTTCTCAACTTAACTGAAGTTCACCATTTTTCAAATATCTGAAGGCATGTTCCCCAATTACTGTAGTGGAAATTCCCATGTCTACTTCCATTTTAACAGGTCTGTCATTTACTTTCACTATGCCAAATATTGGTTCTGATTTTCCAACTTTCAGATTAAACAATGAGTAAATGTCAGAATTTGTTGTTTCAGGCTCTTCTACATTGTAGATATCATTGGGTTCCTTCTTTTGTTTACAAGTCTGCTTGAATCTTTCCTTGCACTGCCTCAATATATGTCCATTTCTGTAACAATAGTAGCATTCGATTTTTTTAAACTGCCAATCGCTGTTTCCCACTTCTCGGCAGAGTTTTGTTTTCTTGTGCCACTTTTGCTTGAGGTTTCCCACCTGATGTGGAGGACAGTGCCATTTTGTGCACGCTGTATTGCTTTCCATGGCCAGCACTATCTCTAGTGCCTTCTTGAAATCCAGCTTCACTTCAGACAATAATCTTTTCTGAATAGTGTCCTCTTTCACACTACTACTAAACAATCTCTGAGCATGTTGTTCAGAGTTGTACCAAGCTCACAATGTTCCATTAGCTGCTTCAAATTTGCCACGTAGCATGCAGTTGTCTTACCTGGGGTTCTATTTCATTAATTAAACCTGAACCTCTGCATTGTGTCTGAGGGCTTGTGTCAAAAGTGACCCTTCACGAAGTCCACCAATTCATCTAAATTCTTTGAATCTGGGGCACTTGGTGCCATCAAACTTTGAATCAAACTGTAGGTTTTGCTCCCACAAGTGCTCAAGGGGATTGCTCACCTCTTCTTTTCCCCTGTAATCTTGTTTGCTTGAAAAAAGAACATGAGGCATTCTATGTATTGAGACCAATCATCTGGCTGGTCTAAAAGGATCAATTCTCCCAAATTGTGGCATTTTGAGAGGAGATAACTTCTTCAATTCTAATGGAGCTTGCTACATACAATCACTGGGTGAGGTATAGTGCCGATTTCTTTTTAACTTGTTTTCTTCTGTTTTATCCTCATCGCCAGTTTGTTGTAGGGTGACCAAGTTGTACTTTAGTAATAGAGTTGATCTGCAGACAACTTTCTAAGTGGAAAGATTAAGTTTATTTACTATAAACTCAGCAGCAACTACACGTGTGCTTTCAACTCCAACTCTATCTCCACTCTGACTGCTGATGCAGCCCGCTACTCTCCTATTGGTTACTACAGATCATGTGATCTTTCCTAACACATATTATTCTTAAATGTACATTACACACTAAATAAAACCACAATTATTACAGCAATGATAAACGGTTAATTAGTGGTGCTCCCCAAGAATCAGTACTAGGATCACTTTTTTTTCTGATATATATATATAAATGACTTGGATATTGGAATACAGAGTAAAGCTTCAAAACTTTTCCATGATACAAAACTTGGAAGTATGGCAAACAGTGAGGATGATACCAATCGACTGGGGGTAATGAGGGGGTGGGGTGACATGCGGTAGCAGGTCAGGTGGTTAAGTGTCAGGTGGAATTTAGTAGAGAGAAGTGTGAGGTCCTGCATTTTAGCAGAAGGGATAGGAAGAGACAATATATTCTTAATTGCACCATTCTATAGAGAATGCAGGGAATGAGGCACCTGAGTGTTCATTCTATCTTCAAAGGTCTAGGCGCAAGGCATATTGAGAGCATAATTAGGAAAGCATATGAGATCTTGGGCTTCAGGATTAGATGTATTGAATACAAAAACATGAGAGTTATGTTGAATTTTTTAAAAGTTCTGGTTAGGTCACAACTAGTGTATTGCATCCAGTGCTGGTTACCACACTTTAGGAAGGATATAAAAGTGTTTGAGACATCACTGAGAACATTTATCAGAACGTTTCTAGGCTTGAGGGATTTTAGCTACAAGGTTAGGTTGGAGAAGCTAGAGTTGTTCTCTTTGGAGCAAAGGAAGTTGAGGGAAGATCTGATAGAGGTGTCAAAGATTATGACAAGTTAAGGTAAGGTAAACAAGGAAAAACTGTTCCCATTGGCTGATGGAACAATGACTTGGAGACACAAATTTAAGGATATGGACAAGAGTTAAAGGGGGATGTGAACATGAACATTTTTTACAAAGCGAGTGGTAATGCATAGAACTTGCTTACAGGAATTTTGGAAGTGGAGATCAATGATTTCAGAAGGAAATTGGATGGGCACTTGAGGGAAATAAACTTGCAGGGCTACAGGGAAAGTGTGGGGGAATGGGACTGACTGGATGCTTTATAGAGAGAACAGACATGGGCCAAATAGCCTCCTTCTGTGCCATAATAACTCTATGACTCTAGGGCATATGTGGTCTTTCCTGGCCTTTCCTTTCAGATGTTTGTCTGTATTTTCAAATCTGAAAGTGAATTTGCTTACTATCTAGAGCATACTATAGTGAAAATAAATCATTCTTCTCAGGGAGGAATGGATCTTTTAGACCAGTTATTGGAGCAGGGCTGTAATGGTGATCTGTGGGAGAGGCCCTGCCTTATTTATTCAGTTGGAGAATCAGGCAGCACTGAATATTTCTGAAGTCCTGGGGAACACCTCTTCCTGACAGCCTCTACACTGTTGCCCTAATAGATAGAGACTGTCACCTGACTGTAAAACCTCAGTGATGTTGTTGCGGTGCCACCTATGTTAAGAGATAAAAACCCTGTGTTGTGCTCATTTCACCTGGTGTCCTTACAAAAAAGTACCATGCATGCAACTAATTTTGGGGTGATAAAGTTTTCTGGAAAGAGTTCAAATAAATTTCAGCAGGAAGCATGGTATTTAAAATCTATACACTTTATTTTCTTTGGAAATCAACGACAGACACAGTTTTCAAAGATGAAGTGTGCAAATGGCAGGATTACATCACCGAACTGACTCATGTCAGGGAGAAGAAGCTGCAACAGATATCTGCATTTGCTTATTTTTCTGATTAGATTCTCGCAATTTTCCAGGCTAAATTGTTTCACAAGTCTAAGCTGCCTCCCAGTGTGGTAAAACTAAACTGCATCAGCTACATCACCCAGACACCAATCTATCCTGCAGGTTTTTATCAAACCTAACTGTGCTAATTCTCTAAAGCTCCTGCCAGGAATACTATCTGCTTTCCAATGAGTCACTGATGCTAGTTAAGAAGTTAGTTCAGATAGCTGAGCAAATGAATACAGATGTCGGGAAACAAAGGTTTCTCTTTTTAAGGCCATTCTAAATATTTGCCAGATATCAAATGTACAAAACTCAGAGATGTAGAAAGAAGGTCACATTTTCAATGCCTAATCTGCACTGGGATTTCAGCCAGGCTAGCAGTATGGGACATGATTGGCCCCACTAACCCTGATCTAGAAAGATGAAAAATCTGGAAAAATTCCCATTCTTGATCACTATCCATTGTTCACTGTTGGAATGTGCATGTGCAGATGTCACATGAGGACAGGATCACCCTCAGCTCTGCCCCTGTGGTCAAACATTTATGGTCTCAGACATGGAGAATGGCCACTTGGGCAAAATATTTGAGGTCAGAACCCATGGAGTTGTCACACTGTAATACATGTCGGCATCTTGCGGGGAGGGAGGAGGAGAGAAAATTGCAGGGTGGGAAAATGCTTGAAATTATTTGTTCCTGCAATGTAAAAACAGCAAAGTAAAATAAACAGTGTTGCTGCAGGAAGAACGAAACTCATAAGTAAGAAACCAACACCTCTGGATCGATTTCAACTTGCAGTTTACGTCCTCACTTAACCCTCGTCCCACATTTAGTGATTCCATTAAATATTAGTGTCAGTATGGTGCAGGCTTTTTCCCAACTCCAACAAGGCTAACCACATGTTCACATCTTTGAATACATCCCTGCTCCCCTGGCACCTTCTCCTTCTTTAAGGATGTCAGCTTCTTCCATCCACTAACCACCCATTTAAAATTCTCATCCTCTACAGCTCACCCAAGTACCTTAAAAATGTTCTCACTGAGATATTTTCACCATTTGCTTCTTTTAGCCTCTTTAGTCCTTGGTGATTCCAACCTCCATCACAACTCATCATGCTTGCTTTTCTCGAGTTCACCAACCTTTCTTAACATCATTTCCATATAAACTCCTCTCTCCATATTCAAGGTCATCCCTTCGAACTTGCCATCTCATGTGGCCTCACTACTTCCATTGAATCAATCACAGGTAAGGGCATTTCTGACCACCTCCTTGTAACACACACCACCCACACCCCCTCCCCCCAGCCCAATTCCACTTCCTTCAATATATGCCCTGGAAAAATCTTCCTTAAGTCATTTTTAGCTGCATTTTCAAATTCCAAACTGGCTAGTCTTTGGCCCTCCAGTCAGCACAACATAACTGCAGCTGCTGATCTGCTCAATCACTTTCTCATTTCCTCAGTCTCACTTCCACCATTGATGCCCTGGTCCCCAGTAAAACAGTCACTCTCTCTCACCCTAGCTGTTCTTCCTTACACAGCCCTTATCTCCACTTTCTCAAGTCCAAGGGATGCAGTCTTGAATGTTTATGACAAACAATTGGATTTGCCATCCACCACTAGATCAGGTAAAGCATGATCAGGTCCAGCTCTCATCTACCAAAACTGCTCACTATTCCAGGATCATCCTGGGATGCAAAGATACCTTCTGGCTCCTTTCCTCTACTGCAAGGTCTCTTCTTAAGGCCCACTTCCCTCCACCTTCACTTCCAACAACAATTGTGAGGGTTTCATGGGCTTGTTTGTCATGAAGATTGACATCAATTAATCTGCTGCCTTTGCTACCTCCCTCTCTCCATTTAGCTCACTGGGTCAAACATCCTTTAAGGTTTTCCTGCCATACCCATGAACTCATTCTTTTCTCTCATTCCACTCTTATCTCCACTATGTACCCCCTCCAAGTTCAGCTTGTCCATAAGACCCACCTCCTGATCCCTCGATCTTATTCCCACCAAACCACTGACCACTCAACTTAACTCCAGTTCCCGCTTGGTGTTAAATGATATTGTTAATAGTTCTCTCTCCTTGGTACTGCACCCTCTCTTTCAAATCTACCATCATCGCCCCCTTCTCAAAAAGTCTAGCCTTGATCCCTCTGTCCTTGCAAAAAGCACCACACCTCTGACCTCCCTTTCCTCTCTAAAGTCCTTGAATATGTTGTCACCTTCCAAATCCATGTCTATCATTCCCAGGGTTCCATGTCTGAATCCCTCCAATCAGGTTTCTGCTTCTGGCACAGTACTGAAATGTCCCTTGTTAAATGGTCAAATAACATCCTAGCAAAGGCAACTATGATAAACCACCCCTCTTCATCCTTCTTGATTTTACTACAGCCTTTGACATGGTTGACCACACCATCCTGCTCCAATGCCTCTCCTCCACCATGCAGCAGTATAGAGCTGCCCTCGCCTGATTTCATTTTCCCTTTTCAAATCATAGCTAAAGCATCACTTGCTCCTAGACTGTTACCTCTGAAGCCTCTCAAGCTTTTATCCTTGATCCCCCCTACATGCTGCACCTCAGTGATATCATCCAAAAATCCAACATCAAGTTCCACATGTACACTGACAACAACCAGCTGTACCTCACCACCACACCTCTCGTCCCTTTCCCTGTATCTGATTTGTCACACTGCTTACCTGAAATCCAGTACAGGATGAGCAGACATTTCCTATAACTAAACATTGGCACGATCAAAGCTACTTCTGTCCCTACCATAGACGTAAACTGTGGTGTAGTGATGCTGGACTAGCAATCCAGAGGCCCAGGCTAATGCTCTGGGGGTACAGGTTCAAGTCCCACCATGACAGCTGATAGAATTTAAAGTTAATTAATTAATAAATGAAAATGTGGAACTGAAAGCTGGTCTCTTACAGTGACCAAAACTGTCATTGATTACTAAACCCTTCTGGTTCACTAATGTCCTTTCATCTGGCATCCTTATCTGATCTGGCCTACATATGACTCTAGGCGCACAGCAATGTGGTTGGCTTTTAACTGTTCTCCATCAGAACAGTTAGGGTAACAAATGTTGGCTTTGCTAGTGACGCTTACATCATGTGATGAACAAAAAATGATCGCACTTTGCTAGTCACCGGCTCTCTCTCCCTGGCACCTGTCTGAAAATAAACCAGACAGTTCACAATAGTCGTTTGGTAGTACACAACTTGAGTATTACTGAAAAATGAGACATGTCAAAGCTTTTTGTCTTATACTCATCAGGACACTTTGCAAGAATACCAATATAAGGGGAAAACAACAAGTTATACTGTACATGAAGAGAGTGTTGATTAGTTCGCAAGTGGACTCTGATTGGTAGAGATGTTACCATGGAGAATGGACCAGTGATGATCTTATGTATTACATAAACTTGACCCATCTAAAATTCGACTGGCTATATTCTAACTCATACCAAGTCCCATACACCCATTCACCCCAATGTTCTCTAACCTACATTCCCAGTCTGATAATGCCACAATTTTAAATTTCTCACCATTATTTTCAACCCACTCCATGGCCTTGCTGCTCTATCTTTGTAACCTTCTTCCAGCCCTACAACCCTCCAAGATATCTGCACTACCTCAGTTCTGGCCTTTTGTGTATCCCTAATTTAAATTGCTCCACCATTGGTGGTCAGGCATCCAGCTGCCTCGGCCCTAAGCGCTACAATTCCCTCCCTACACATCTTCAACTCTTCGCCTCTTTCCTTCTTTAAAACACTCCTTAAAACTTACCCCTTCGACAAAGTTTTTGGGCATCCGCCCTAATATTACCTTACATTACTCAGCATCAAATTTTGCCTGATAATGCTCCTGTGAAGTCTCTGTGAAGTTTTAGTATAGTAAAGGTGCTATATAAATGCTCTTGTTGCTGTAAAGAACAAGAACTGTTCAGAGTAAAGGGACTGAACTTACATGCCAGACTAAACACAATAAATTTATATCTAATGATGTCAACAACATTGTTGATGTCAGAAGGGACAATGAAACCAAGAGGAAATCATTTGGGTTCCTGATGGTAAGGAATTTATCCAAGAAAACAACAATTTTTAATTAAGCTTTACTCGATGGCTTGAATAGAAATGGTACAGCTTACATAGATGTTGTGGGGGAGTGGGGGAATTAAACAGGATTTCAGATGGGAAATAATCCATCCTGGGGTGTTCCAACTCCCAACATCAGGGATCTTTTTATCCGGGGAGGGGGTGGGGTGGGGTGGAGGGGTGGTGGGGAGCGGTGTCTGATGTCAGGAGAGCTTAGAGAGCCAGGAAAGAACACTCCAGCTCCTCCAGGCCCACATGAGGCGCTGTGGGGGCACGCATCTTCTCCCCACTGCTATCCTCACCTCTCTTCAGCTGGCAGATTTCCTGAGGTCCGGGAAACCTAAAACCCACTGGAAAACGTGTAAAGCAGATTAAATCAGAAGCTGCCAGCCTCATTGTGAGCCTTTGTGAGTGAGTTGACTGCCTGCCCCTTATTCCACCTCTTTAAAGCCCAAGATTGGGTGAGTTGGTGCCAAACTGGGGAAGAGTTCAGAATATTAAAGTTTTCACCTCCTCAGCTTTTCACAACCCATGCATTTTTTGTGTTCTAAAATTCCTCCCAGTAAGACCATTACAATGAACGTACCCCTGATGTTTGCCTTATTTAAGGTCCACTTCTAAGAAAAAGCATAACACTTTGTGGAATTAACCGTTTAATGCCCATAAGCAGGCACAAATCAGTTGGTGTATGTGTAATACATGCTGGAAGAGGCTAGCTAAAAGCAACCAAAATTCATCATCAGACATCATCAGGATATTTCAGGTGGCCTGGCAGTGCCTACCTCCTTTCTAGATGCAGCTTGCCCATGAACTTCATGATACATGTCTTGTCAACAGTGGGCCTTGGGGAAGAGCTGGCGGGAAGCAGACTGGGAGGGAGGTGATTGCAGGGCAACAATAGCTCTCAGAGTGATGTGGAGTTCTGCATCTCCTGGCTCTACATTAAACTTAAATACAATTTGCCCCTCCTTTTTGTGGTGGCCGCTTGCTAGGCTGCACCCACAGCAGGATAAGTTGAGCAGATCATGGCCAGTGCCCCTACTAACAGGGCAGCCAAATTGCCTAGAGGGTCCTAAAACAGGCAGTAGACCCTTCGTTAGGATAAGCAAAGGATCAGCACCTTAGATACTGAGATCCTAGCCCTAATTTTAATTTGAGGCACAAATGTAATAGTTGAGGCTGGGCTGGGATGTCTGGGAAATGCCCATGACACTACCTGAATGTGGTAATATTAACTCCTGGGCATCATTGTCATTTTGGAGATCAGACTCCCACCTGAATTCCGGCACAATGCATTGCATGGCCAATGACTGGTAGCAAGATGTTAGGTTGCAGGAAGCCACTTTTGTGGATTTAAAGGCACAGCCCCAAACGTAAGGTGGAATCGTCTCAGATTTGCATTAAGCGTGGTAGCAGGCAGGAAAAAGAACGTTTTACCTCAATGATGGCTTTTCAAGCTGTACCATCCCAATTCCAGCACATAAATCATGCATTCCTGGGAAACACACCGTTTCCATAGCGGGCCGGCTCTCATTCGCCACCACACCATCATCTTGCCACTTCATCACACGGGGCACCATATGTAAAGTGCAGCCATGCGAACACCTCTCACTGCTTCCAGACAAGGACTGCTGCAAACAATACATGGCCCCGAAAGGCAAGAAGACTGCATTCCCCAGGTTCAATGACGCGTCCCTCGAGCGCCTTTTGGACACAGTGGAGGCTCACCGTGATGTCCTCTATGCACCCCCCCCCCCCCCCCACAGCTCTGGCCGCTGGAGGAGCAGCAACATCACTAATCCAGCATTTAAGGGCAGTGGCAGTGGTGGTCAGCACCAACACCCTTCAAAAGAGGGCAGCCACCCACTGCTGTAAGAGAATGAATGATCTCCTCTCTTCTGCCAGGGTAAGTCACTCTTCTCATCCCTCTCAACTCACACACTCACAAACCCATCACACATCCACAGGGATCTCGTTCACTGCCAGTTCGAGGGACATCACCATTCACCCTCTCACACACACACTGTCATTGTCCTCATCCCGTCTATGGGACCACTCACTACCCACACATGTTAGACATATTTATCACCTGGTCTGACAGGCGTCCGGCTTACACTCTCTCCATCTATATTCATGCAGCACAAGCTGCAAAAGGGAGAGAGATCCCAGGATGGTGTAGGAATGCCTGAAATTGAGGTCCTCACAGATTTTGAAAACAGAGCCATCCAGCTGGCTGGCGAGGATGTGGACCATTCCTGTGCTGACGGTGAGGTCGATGGTGCTCAACCAAGTGAGGACCCAGCAGTGCAACATCCATCAGGCGACCATGATATGAGTGATGTGTCCTGTTCCGCAGTCCCCTGCCACGCACTAATTATTTCTCCTTGCTTTCACAAGCACATCTGAGAAACAGCTGATGGAATTCATGACTCAGGGCCTCCAATCAAGACCCGAAGAAACCTCTGAAAAGGAATCTGAAGGCACCTTCATTGAAGTCCCATCACAGCCCTCACCTGCAAACTCCACCAGTGCAGAAACACACACCTCAGTGGGACCTAGCTTTCGTGTAACTTCAGGGTCACAATCTGGTGAGCACATCACACTCTCTGATCCAGGGCAGGCAGGGACAGGGGCTTCCCAGGTCTCCGGCAGTCCTCCAACTGCCGGAGGCCAAAAAATCTGCAGAGTCCGAGTCAGATGACGAGCCTCTGGACTCGGTCATACCTCAGTTGCTGGAGCAGTTGCAAAGGCAAACTCAGGATCATCAGGAAGGGATGTCTGCTGCACGCCTCAGATTGCAAAGCATGATGGAGGAGTCCACCTGCCTTCAGGCTGGGGTGATAGCGCCAGCACGTCAACGCACCAAGTTCAACACTGGTAGGGTGGCAGCCGCCATGCAGACCTTGGTCCAGAACATCAGTCCTGCACTGCTGTGCAGGCTGAACTCCATCGCTGATGCCATCGTTGGCCTCCAACAGTGTCAATGCAAGAGGGGTGCTGGGCAGCTTGATTTCACTCCAGCTACCCCTTCTGCTCATGGAGTCAGCCAGGGGCCCTCGGGCATCAATAGGGAGGAGGGTTAGCAGATGCACACCCCGGGGTCATCCACCCAAGTGATTCCGGGAATCCCCTCTTCCTGTGACCCCAGCAGCTCCAGCTCCACAGGCCAAGGAGGGTGCCATTACCACTCAGCAGGGCCCTGAAAACAGGCCAGGGCCCTTCAGGCCTAGCTGTCCAGAGGATGCCCGCCAAGGTCACGACAGACAGGGTGTAGCAGTCAGCAGGCTGCTTCCACCTCTGCTGTGGATGTTCGGGGAGTGCCAACGCATAGTGATAGGGTTAGGAATGTTAAGAAAATGTAACTCTTTTCAAGTCAAAACAAATAAATTAACTCTTTTGGAGACAACCAATTAAACTAAATTGACTCTTTTGGGAGTCATCCAATTAAACTATATTAACTCTTTTGGAGTCAACCAATTAAACTAAATTAATTCTTTTGGGAGTCAACCAATTAAACTAAATTAACTATTTTGGGAGTCATCCAGATAAACTAAAATAACTCATTTGGGAGTCAACTAATTAAACTAAATTAACTCTTTTGGAGTCGACGAATTAAACTAAATTAACTCTTTTGAGAGTCTACCAATTAAACTAATTTAACTCTTTTAGAGTCCACCAAAGGTAGCAAACGTAGTTCCATTGTTTAAAAAGGGATCAAAGGAAATGCCAAACAATTATAGTCCAGTTAGTCTTACATCGGTGGTGAGCAAATTAGTAGAATCAGTCCTGAGAGATAGGATTAACTGTCATGTGGAAAGGTATGGACTAGTCAGGGATGGTCAGCATGGATTTGTTAAAGGAAGGTCTTGCCTCACAAATTTGATTGAATTCTTTGAGGAAGTGACAAGTAGGGTTGATGAAGGCAGTGCAGTGGATGTTGTGTACATGGATTTTAGCAAGGCATTTGACAAGGTCCCACATGGCAGATTGGTCAGGAAAGTAAAAGCCCGTGGGATTCAGGGTAAAGTGGCAAACTGGATAAAAAGTTGGCTTTGTAACAGGAAACAAAGGGTAATGGTCGATGGATGCCCTTGCAAATGGAAAGTTGTCTCAAGTGGTGTTCCACAGGGCTCGGTGTTGGGACCCTTACTGTTTGTGTTATATATTAACGATTTGGACGTGAACGTGGGGGGCATGATTGGGAAATTTGCAGATAACACGAAGATTGGCCAAGTAGTGGATAGTGTAGAGGATAGCCATAATCTCCAAAATGATATAGATGGGTTGGTGGAGTGGGCGGTAAAGTGACAGATGGATTTTAACATAGAGAAGTGTGAGGTCATACATTTAGGGAGGTCAAACAGTTACAGGGATTACACAATAAATGGGAATATACTAAGAGGGGCAGATGAAGTGAGAGATCTTGGCGTACAAGTACACAGGTCCCTGAAGGCAGCAGTTCAAGTAGACAAGGTTGTAAAGAAGGCATATGGAATGCTCTCCTTCATTGGCAGAGGTATAGAATATAAAAGTAAGGAAATAATGTTGGAATTGTATAAAACACTGGTGAGGCCACAACTGGAGTATTGTGTGCAGTTCTGGTCACCACATTTAAGGAAGGATGTAATAGCTCTGGAGGGAGGGCAGAGGAGGTTTACAAGAATGTTGCCAGGGTTAGAAAAGTGTAGCTACGAGGAGAGATTGGATAGGTTGGGGTTATTTTCCTTAGAACAAAGAAGGCTGAGAGGTGACTTGATCATGGTGTACAAAATTATGAGGGGAATAGATAAGTGGACTGGATAAAATTGTTTCCCTTGGTGGACAATTCTAGAACCAGGGAACATAGATTCAAGATAAGTGGCAGAAGGTGTAGGGGGGACAGGAGGAAGAACTTTTTTACGCAGAGGGTAGTGGGTGTCTGGAATTCACTGCCCAAGTTGGTGGCAGAGGCAGAAACTTGAAACTCTTTTAAAAAGTACCTGGATCTGCACCTTAAGTGCTGTAAGCTGCAGGGCTATGGGCCGGGTGCAGGAATGTGGGTTTAGAAAGATGTCCTCGGGCTGGTGTGGACAAGATGAGCCGAATGGCCTCCTTCTATGCTGTAACTTTTCTATGGTTCTAATTATACTAAATTAACTCTTTTGGAGTCCACCAAATAAACTAAATCAGCTCTTTTAAAGCCAACCTAATAAACTAAATTAGTTGCACAGCCTGGGCACTGATGTTAATCGCTTCTACTTAATGTTCACTATTGTAAACTCCCAAGAATGTCTCCCTGCCTATGGCTCCTTGTTCTGATGAGCAGTGTTTGTGTCACTCAGATGTGAAATCTTGGTTCCTGCACAAGATAAAGGCAGGTTTCTCAGTCCAGGGCCCCTTCCCTGGGCTTTCTGCAGCCTTCAGACCAAAGTGATGGTCCAGCCTCACACTCCCTGGACACTTACTGATGCCTGCACCTCAACAGGGCTTGTCATTGCTGCAAGAATATCGTGGGCAGGCATCACAGAGTTCCATCATTCTCTCTGTGTGCTCTCAGCCCTTTTAAGGTGGGGCTGGCCCCCATCTCTTCAGCATCTGTGATTTGGGACGTTGTGTTCCTGAAGGGCTCAGGTGCTGAAGGCTGACAAATGATCAGGTGCATTAAAAGTTTCACAGCTGTGTCTCTATGATATGACCCTAATCACAGAGCGCAAATAAGCTGCCCTCAGCCAGACACGACTCAGACATTCTCAGAGGCTATGTGAAGATCTGTGGAGTGTCCTCACTGCATGTCGTCATCATCCTCCTGCAATCAAGCGACAGTTAGGGTCTCCACTGCGTCTCCATGACAGGAGCATTCTCACAGAGGGTATGCGTGCTGCCATAAGCCAGACTGGAGTCAAACGTTCACAGACACAATGTGAGGATCTATGGTATCTCCTCACCATGTTGTCATCATCCTCCACAAATCTAGCAGCTATGAGGGCCTTCTGAACACGTCGGCCTCGCCTGGCTGACAATGCGATGGTCTCATTGCCGTCATTCTCGCCTTCGAGGACCTCCTCACCCTCATCCCCATCACCGTCCTTCTCATCGTCCAGCTCCTCCATCTCCTCCTCAGCCAGCTCCTCTACCCAGCATCAGGTTGTAAAGGGCGCAGTAGATGACGACAATGCATGACACCCTCTGTGGACTTTATTGCAGGGCTCCACCAGACCAGCCCAGGCACCAGAACATCATTTTCAGAATCCCGATGGTCTGCTCCACCAAGTTTCAAGTCACAGCATGAGCCCCATTATACCTTCATTCTACTGCAGTCTGAGGCCGCCGCCGCATGGGTGCAGTGCGGGTAGCCCTTGTCCCTGAGGAGCCATCTTGCAGCCTCTGTGGACCCTGGAAGACATCAGGGACCTGAGACAGGCTAAGGATTTAGGAGTTGTGGACACTCCGTGGGAACCATGCACAGGCCTGCAGGATGTGTTTTTGGTGGTTGCACACCAACTGAACATTCAGCAAGTTGCGATTGACATAGTTGATCGTTTGTTGTGACAGAGATCTGAGCCCAATGTGAGTGCAGTCAATGGCACCCTGCACATTTAGGAAACCTGAGATCTGGGCAAATCTGGCTTTCCTGATCCCAGGCAAAATGCACAAAGCTGTATGCCTTCACGAAAATAGCATTCGTGACCACATGGATTTATTTGCGGGTGGAGGTTTGTGATAGCCCACAGAAGTTACCTGTGGAGCCCTGAAAGGAGCCACTGGCATAGAAATTGAGTGCCATGGTCACTTTCATGGACACTGGCAGTGGTTCCCCCCCCCCACCCCCATGTCCCTGTGGCACCAAATCCTGCAGCAGATGGCAGGTGCGACCAACCGGTTCCCTAGACATGCACAGCCTTCGGCAACACTGGTTCTCAGTCTCCTGCAGGAATGAAAGGCAGTATCTGGGTCTAGCTAAGTGCTGACCAGCAATGGCTAGCTGTGGCTCTTCAACAGCGTGAGCCCCAGCCGCCCCTTCTTCCTAAGGATCCTGCTCCTCCCTCTGCCCAACCAGGCACCTCCGTCGATCTCTTCTCCTTCGTCTCCGCTATGTGGACACCACGAGGCATACAGCTAGTTCACCAGGCTCTATGCTCCTAATGTACTCCTCCTGCAAGATGAAAGACAGAGATGCATGGGTTAGCTTGGGTGTTCTAAGAACCTCTCTTGGTTAAGTCTGAAGGCCACTTAACGTATCCTGGAGAGTGCTAGCAACCACTTGGATGGCCAGAGTTTAGTGCACTGCATGGCTGCCTGAAACCTCACCTTCCTCCACCCCACTCCACTTGACCAATTGGCAGCAGCTTTGCCCATTGGACTGCATGCTGCGCTCTCAGCTCAGGTGCAGGCATTCTCCTAACCCGTGCTGCAAAGCTGCACTGTTAGCTTTAAACATGGGGGAGACTGGTCCAAACTGGGATGATGACATTGCAAGGAGCTGTGAGCGCCTCCAGCAGTGACTGCTCCATGACCAACTTTAGCAAGGAGATTGTACAACTTGCTCAGTTATCCAATTGTTCTGCATTCCACTAAAATGCTCATTAGTTTGAAATCTGTGCCCGAAGGGTCAAAAGCTCTGGAGCACTTGGTGGCAACTTCATGCCTCTGCATTGCTTGAGAGGGTAGATAAGCTAGAGGCCCAACTCCAATCATTTCAATGTGGCTGTGCCTGAACTGTCTCAGATGCGGAGGAATGGTTACTTTATACAAGATTTCCCTAATGCATGGCCGCTTCCCTCCCCCAGCCATCTCCTCATGAGCTTGTGCACTGTCATCAACTGTGGTGCAACCCTTGCCCACCACCCCTACCCCCCAACTCACCTCTACTGCAGTGCAGCCCTTGCCCCGGCACCGCACTGTAAGCCAGCTGGGAAAAAACGACTTGCACGTGCCCTCGCCTGAATGAACGGCGCTTCAACCTCGAAGTCCAACAGAAGATACTGGCAAGCACTGCACTAAATTACTGCGCATTTACCTCCGAATTCCCCTTATATATGCTAATGTGAAACATGTCGGCGTACAATCATGCTGACATGCTCAGATGAACCAGCATGGGGGGATGAGTCTGGCGAGCTGGGTTTATAGTGATATGCAGATGTATTACAATGAGGTTCCTGATGTCCGACTGCGGGAAACACAGCCTGCCATTGACAGGCAGAGCGGACAATGTCGTGAAATGTCGATTTTTTGGCCTGCTTGCCATATTTTCCACTCACACCCGCCAAACATGCCTGATGCCAGCGGGCACGGAAAATTCCGTCCAAGGAAAATGATTGATAAGGGTGTCCAATGGTCTGGGAAAGTTGGAGGGCAGACCAGGGCACGGAAGGTCTAAGGTTTCCTTCTTTGGGCAGGATGAGGACTCCTACTCTTCCTGGCCTATAAGGAAGCCTTCAAATCATTAAAGATTCCAAATTATCTGGCCCTCTAAGGCTTCAATCCTACCTGCTACTATGTTTCATTGGCAAATTTGGAATTTGTGTTACCGGCATGATGCTGAGTGAAAATTGCTTTGGTGTTTGATTGACATTATCGGGCCCCAATTCTTAAGGGTTTGTGAGGCATTCCTTGACTGTGACAGGTGGCCACAACACTGCCAAAAAGCCCGTAGCTAAAATGACAGTATTTTACTCACCCACCTATCATATTTCCACTGGTGGGTACCATTAAAATCAACTCTCCATTTCACATGTATTGCAACTAAAAGTGATGACCTGCTTAAAACTTTTAGTCAAATTTCTGACATAATCAAAGTTACAGTCACTTTCATTAGGGAAAATATTCTTGAGGAATTCCAACCCTGATCAATCCATACTTGTCAAAGAAAAAGTGAAAACTTCAGATAACAGAAATGAAACTGGATCTGACCTTTTCAAATAGCACAAATTATATGAATCAGAAATCACAATGAATTATCCATACAGTTGGATTAAAAAAGACCTTTCTTACAGACAATACATATTCAACTGGACTTAAGAATAGTGTTATGAACATAAGAACATAAGAAATAGGAACAGGAGTAGATCATTCGGCCCCTCGAGCCTGCTCCACCATTCAATAAGATCATGGCTGATCTTCTTGTGTTTCAATTTCCACCTTCCCATCTAACCCTGATAATCTTTGATTCTCTTGCCTAACAAGACTTTATCTACCTCTGCCTTAAAAATTTTCAATGGGCTTGCCTTCATCACCTTCTGAGGCAGAGAATTCCAAAGTCGCATAATCCCTGAGAGAAAAAATTTCTCCTCATCTCTGTCCTAAAAAGGCGACCCCTACTTTTAAAACAGTACCCCCTAGTTCTGGTCTCAGCCACAAGAGGAAACATCCTTTCAATGTCCAACTTGCCAAGGCCGTTCAGGATCTTGTATACTTCAATCAAATAACTCCTCACTTTTCTAAACTCCAGTGGAAACAAGTCCACTCTGTCCAACCTTTCCTCATAAGACAATCCACTCATTCCAGGTATCAATCTAGTAAACCTCCTTTGAATCACCTCCAACGCATTTACTTCCTTAAATAAGGAGACCAAAACTGCATACGGTATTTGAGGTGTGGTCTCATCAATGCCCTGTATAACTGAAGTATAACATTCTTACTTTTATATTCAATCCCTCTCATAATAAAGGATCGTATTCCATTAGCCTTCTTAATTACTTGCTGTACCTGCATACTAACTTTTTGTGACTCATGTACTAGAACATCTAGATCCCTCTGCACCTCAATTATGCAGCCGTTCTCTATTTAGGTAGCACTCTGCTTTTTTGTTCTTCCTGCCAAAATGAACTTCACATTTTCCCACATTAAACTCCATTTGCCAGATATTTGCCCACTTAGTCAACCTATTTATATCCATCTGCAACCTCCTCATGCCCTCTTCACAACATACTTTCCTACCTATCTTTGTGTCATGTGCAAATTTAGCTACCTTGTCTTCACTTCCCTCATTTAAGTCATTGATGTAAATCGTAAGCAGTTGAGGCTCCAGTACAGACCCCTGTGGAATGCCACTTGTCACATCCTGCCAATCAGAAAAAGACGCATTTATGCACACTCTCTACTTTCTGTCAGCCAGCCAATCTTCTATCCAGGCTAATATGTTACACCATGCACTTTAATTTTCTGTAATAATCTTTCATGTGGCACCTTATCAAATGCCTTCTGGAAATCCAAGTACAGTATGTCTACAGGCTCCCCTTTATCCACAGCGCATGTTACTCCTTCAAAAAACTCCAATAAATTGGTTGAACATGACTTTCCTTTCACAAAACCATGCTGACTCTTCCCTATTGCCTTGAGCTCTTCTGAGTGCCCAGCTATAACCTCCGTAATGATCGATTCTCATAACTTCCCCACAACAGACAAGGAGCTAAATGGCCAATAGTTTCCTGTTTTCTGCCTCCCTCTCTTCTTGAATAGATGGGTTATATTTGCTGCTTTCCAATCTGATGGAACCTTTCCAGAATCTAGCAAATTTTGGAAAAATAACACCAGCGCATCAGCTGCCTCATTAGCCACCTCATTTAAGACCCTAGGATGTAATCCATCGGGACCCGGGGATTTGCCAGCCCACAGCTCCTTCAATTTGCTCAGTACCGTTTCCCTAGTGATTTCAATTTCACCAAGTTCCTTTCTCCCGTTCACATCCTGACTTGCAGCTATTACTGGAATGTTTTTTGTATCCTCTATAGTGAACACAGAAGCAAAGCATTTGTTCATTTCTTCTGCCATTTCCTTATTATCTACTATTAACTCCCCACTGGCACTCCCCAGAGGACCAACATTCACTTTACTTACTCTTTTCCTTTTTAAGTACCTGTAGAAACTCTTACTATCTGTTTTTACATTTCTAGCTAGCTTCCTCTCATACTCTAATTTCTTTCTCCCTATTAACCTCTTAGTCATTCTCCGTTGTTCTTTATATTCTGTCCAATCATCTGTCCTGCCACTCATCTTTGCGGAGTTGTCTGCTTTTTCCTTAAGTTTGATGCTTTCCTTAACATCTCTAGTTCACCACGGATGGTGGGTCCTCCCTTTAGAATTTTTCTTTATATTAGTAATGTACTTACTCTGAATACATTGAAATACCCCCTTAAATGTCTGCCACTGCTTCTCTATTGATCCATCCTCTAGCCTAGCTTTCCAGTTCACTTCAACTAGCTCAGCTTTCATCCCCACATAGTTGCCCTTATTTCAGTTTAAGATACTAGTCTTAGACCCATTCTTCTCCCTTTCAAACTGGATGTAAAATTCAATCATATTGTGTTCACTGCTACCTAGGGGTCCCTTTACTCTGAGATCATTAATTAGTTATGTCACGTTACACAATACCAAATCTAATCTAACCTGCTTTCTGGTTGGTTCCAGAACATGCTGCTCTAAGAAACTATCTCAAAAGCATTCTATGAACTCGTCATCCATGCTACTACTGCCAATCTGATTTTTCCAGTTTATGTGTAGAGTAAAATCACCCATGATTATTGCCGTCCCTTTATCGCAAGCAGACAATATTTTCCCTTGAATGCTTTGTCCTACACTGTGGCTACTGGTATTTACTGTAATGCAGTAACACAGCAGGGTTTAGATCTGTGGAATACTACATGGAAATACACAGCAGCATCATGGGATGCAAATCTGAAAGAATGTTACAACGGCATAATTCAGAATGCATTATAACTTGGGCCTCTTGAGGTCTCAATCCCACCTGTGGCCGAGCTCAAATAATTTACTGAACTCCAAACATGAGCTGAAATTCTAAAGTTTACATTTAGTGTCCTGCCGACAAAGTATCTTCTTAGGCCATAATTTCAATACCAGGAGCATCAACAAGATAGCTCATCAAATGGTATCAACCTTAGCCTGACACATACAAGTTCAATAAATGTTAAGGCCATTCCATGAGACCCTGTCGACCTGTATACACTGAGGATTGATTGGTTCTTAAATGAATAGGGTCAAATTGGATCCCACCTCTCAACTAGTCAACTGAATCCCTAAAGTTGAGGAAAAGGTAAGTAAATTATTTAAGCTTAAAAATATATATGAGGAGGTGGAGAGAGAAGAACTTAGGGTGGGAATTCCAGAGCATGGGCAACTGAAGACACAGTTGGGAGTGGGGGAATAATCAGGGTCTAGGGGGGTAGTCGGGGAGTTGGGGGTAGTTAGGGGCAGGGGGGGCGGGGTGTAGTCAGGGGTTGGGGAGGTAGTCAAGGGCTGGGGGGTTAGTCAGGGGGTGGGGTAGTCAGGGTGTCGGGATGGTAGTTGAGGGGTGGGGGATAGTCGGTGTAGTCAGGGGTTGGGGTGTAGTCAGGGGCAGTCAGGGTGTGGAGGGGCAGTAAGGGGATTTAGTGTGGGATCGGGGCAGTCAGTACTATAGTTATCGTGGAGTTAGAAGTGGTTTTAATTCTTCTAACCTTTCCTTGGTAACTAATCTGATAAGACAGTCGGAACTATCCGAAGTCTCTGATTTAACTTAGAATATTGGATGGTTCCCAGTAGGGTAATTGCCATCAGAACTTTGAACTTCCCATTCAATCTTTGCATGGGAACTTCTGAGGGAGGTCTCCCAATGATACGCTGGGATATCTCCAGGCTATGACCCACCAAGAGGTTGGAAGTTTTTTTTAATTCATTCACAGGATGTGGTCTTCGCTGGTTGGGCCAGCATTTATTGCCCATCCCTATTTGCCCTTGAGAAGGTGGTGGTGAGCAGTCTTCTCAAACCGCTGCAGTCCATGTGGTGTAGGTACACCCTCAGTGCTGTTAGGGAGGAAGTTCCAGGATTTTGACTCAGCGACTGTGAAGGAACGGTGATATATTTCCGAATCATGATGATGAGTGACTTGGAGGGGAACTTCCAGGCGGTGGTGTTCCCCTCTATCTGCTGCCCTTGTCCTTCTAGATGGTAGTGGTCGTGATTTTGGAGGGTGCTGTCTAGGCCTTTGTTTATTTGGCTGGATAATAAAGCTCAACAATGGCTTATGTAACCTCTAACACATCAGAGCATTTTACAAAATATGTATTAATGCATCTGAAAATGCTTAACAAAAAATTTTTTTTAATTCTACCTGTTATCCATGTATGATCATGGTCCCACCGAAGGCAGAGGAGTCCAATGCTACATTCTGTTTTCAGAGTCCATTGAGTCTGCGGCAAAAGACCCAAAAAGCCGAACTTGGATCTCACAGTTGTTGATGCTGAGCAGTGAGAGGAGTGGGAGTCATCATCATTATGGCAACATGATACCAAAGCAACTCCAGAGCCATAGAAACCAAAGAAGGCATGGGAGTGGGAGGGTTGGGCCTGTTCCCATCATCTGACACAGTAAACAAATGCCAAATGCTCGCCACTCCAACAAGCCTAAAGACCTATTGTCCAGTTACCCGCATCCTGGGCCCAGCTCCAACCCTGGGCCTGAGCAGCCAGAACTACCAACAGGAGGCTGAGCAGATCACCTTGAGGAACAAGAGACAGGCTGACGCCATTGTTGTAAAGGTTGTTTGGTGTTTCATTGAAATGTGTGCATGCGGCTGCAGTTTAAATGTGACGCCCTGCGGGAGGAAGCGGCGAGGTAACAGCATGGCAGGCAAATCAGAGGCTGCCTGCCAGCGAGATGGAGTTTTTCCTGTGCCAGCATAATTAATGAGGTGGGAATGGGAGGATAAGGTGTGAAAACCGGCCATTGCAGCCGGCAGGTAAAAGGACTTTTTCCTGCCCGCTATTGTACTTTGTGCAAATCTGGGGCAATTCCACCCTTCGTGTCAAATTTTGTTTGATAAATCTCCTCTGAAGTTCCTTGGGGTATTAATCTACATAAAGATGCTATAAAAATGCAAGTTGTTGTTACTTTTGTCTTGCTTTCTAGGACTGTCCTCATACAGTGGGGGCTTTTGGCAAATGAGAGCGAAATCCTGGGCACTTGATGCCATCCAGCCAAATCTGATGATGGACATCAAAATGAGTGTTGATCAGATACCCTCAAATCTGTGCTTCTTGGACTGGAAGGATCAAAGATGGGGACCGTACCAGGGGAATAATAAAGATGGAAGAGAATGAAGGTTTTTCTGGGGACAAGGACATAATAGATTGCGATAGGGGGATGATTGAGCAGGTTGATGGCTGTTTAAGTATTCCAGCGAGTGGAGGGCAAAAGATTAATAAAGGCAGGAACAAAAAAAAGAATGGAAGAAAAAGAGAATGGGAAGAAAAGGGAAACACAGGATGAGAAATTTACTTTAATTTTCACTGCAAAATATTTTTCAAGAGTTTTCTTTCAGTGGCATATAGATAATATATTCCCTCTGGTTCTTTAAATAGTAATCATATATTATCATAAGAGATCGTTTCAGCATTACAGTATGTAAATTTCTTTATCAAAGTGACCTCAACAGCGGACCTAGAAGGTTTTAAGGCTAAACTCTTGGATATGAAATGAAGTTCCCTTGTCATAATTTGGAATCGATACAGTGGAATGTTCAGATATAGGTGCAGGTTTTCCTCTGGCAGGTATCAACAGCTACTTTGAGTGGTAAAAGTATGTATCTGTTGTTCCAGTTATTTTCCCTTCCTGTCAGTAGATTGGATAGCTGCGCAGCTGTGTTCCGGCAAGAAACCTGGCCGCCTACAGTAGGGAGATGGTGAAAGAACTGAGTAGACGCTGGGAGAGAGGTTTTCCAGCCCTGCCTGCCACCGGCATCATCCAGCCCTGCCGAAAGTCAATGGATTTTTGGCTGGGCCACCAAATCTGCCGCCACGATGGAGTTGGAAAATCTCAGCTGGGTTTCAACAAGTGAGATTCTTTTTCCTCTGACTATGTTCCTACCCCAAAAAAATGAAAAATATTTCATTGGAGTCCTGGACAACCAAGAACAAGACTGTTTTCAATTTGTTCCAAAGGTACTGTTATAGAGTTGGTTTTCCAGGCAACTTTTCTTGGTAGACACATATAACTTCATTTACAAGACAGCAGCAGCAACTACATGTGTGCAGCCGACTCTATAACTAAAAAAGAACTCTCCCCTAGAGGTTCCCCACAATGCTAACTCATTGGTTTACACAGATCATGTGATCTTACAACACAGGATTATTCTTAAAGCCACAGTCCTACACTTATCAAAAACTATAATTGCTACATTCCTCCCCCTTTAACTTTTCTGTACATTTTTTATTTACAAGGATATTTATCTCATGACATTACAATATTTACACAGGCCATGAAATTACAAGTTCAGTCTTTCAGGTGGTTTCCTGATCCGTGTGGAACCTCGTAGCTCCATGACATCTGATTCTTTTGCAGGAACCACATTCTCTGGAATGGCATTAATATCAGGTACCTCATTAGGTGCAGGAAATTTAGTGTCTTCCACTCCAACAGATGCATAGGGCATGTCTATCCTTGGGGTTAAGCAACTTCAACAGGAACCACAGATTCACAAAAGGGCTACAGGTGGAACACCATTTTGTTGGGGTATCCCCTTCTTCTTAAATGCTCCATATGCTTATGGGTGATCCAGCCCTCCACTTCCATGTGGTACGACAATGGTCCGGTCATGGAGCTTACTTTCCCAGGTAACCACTTCAGTCCTCCATCGAAATTCCTTACATATACTGCTTCACCAACAGTAAAATGCCACTCACGACTGCAAATCATGAGTCGCTTTTTGGTTCTGTTGACTTTTCTCCACCTTCCCATGCAAATTGGGAAGTATTAGGCTTAGTCTTGTTCGAAGACGAAGTCTCATCAGTAATTCTGCAGGTGTTGCTCCCATCATAGTGTGGTGGGTTGTTCTGTAGTGAAATAGGAAAGTTTAGTTTCCAACGATTCATCTGTTAACTTTTTGACTCCCACCTTTTATTGTCTTTTCGGAACCTTCTTCCATTTTGCCTTCTTCTTTCTACCGTAGAGCTTAGTCTCGGCCTTCTTTTTGACCTCAATGTTGGCCAGACTTCTCTCAGGTGAAATCTCAACTTGTCTTAGTTGAGCTACCCTTTATTTTATTACCTACTTGCATCTTGGAAAGTTCTATGACTTTTGCTTTCAAAACCTCTTCAACTTCATTCAGCTGATTCTTCAGCTCCGCTCTCTTATTCTTGTTTCTGTTGGCTTCCTCCTGGAACCGTGAACATTGCTGCATTTTCTCTGCCAACTGGCTCTTCAGTTTGTTCAGAGCGATGTTAAATTCTCCCTTTTTCCCTTCATAACTTTCCTGAGGTGCAAACTTTGACCTGAGGGATCCTTGGAGTGTGTGAAGGTCTTTCAACCAGTTTTCCTTTTCTTTGCGAAGCTCACTCACTTCATCTTAAATTCTGTCATTCAGCGGAGTCTCCTTGAGTTTCATCTGCTGTTCTTCCAGGTCGTTGTTTAAGACAGTTTTCATTTCTTCAGGTTGCTGAATGTTTATACATTCCTTTTTCATCCTGTTGCAGTCCTTGGACTCTACAGGCTCTTTCTGAAGTATTTTGCCTTGTTCCTTTTTCAGGAACTCAGGAACTGTTCCTGGTTCCTTTTGAAATCTCACTGGCTAATCAAGGTTCATTTCCCTCAACCAATTTTGACCTAGAAGGTTTTGGCCTCTGCCTTTTAATATCATCCCGGGTAGTCACGCTGATTAGTGTCTGTAATGAACAGTTACTCTGGTGATACTTTTACCTGGATTTATTCACTTGTGGACATTTTCAACTTGGCAGATGTTTGTTCCAAATTTAATTGTTGAGTATCTTTACTTAAATATCTGAAAGTGCGTTCTCCTATTACAGGGATAGAAGCACCCGTGTCTACTTCCATTTTTAATGGTTTGCCATTCGTTTGCACTGTGACAATAATTGGCTCTGTCTTCCCAATTTTCATGCTGAATAATGAATAAATGTCAGAATTGATTGTTTCTGGCTCTTCTATACTATGTACTACATTGGGCTTCGATTGTTGCCTGGAAGGCTGTTTAAATCTTGCTTTGCAATCTTGCAATATGTGCCCACTTCTGTGACAAAAATAACTCTCTACCTTTTTAAATTACCAATCGTTAGGAATATAATTGTTTCCAAATCGATAAAAAATTAGTTTTTGACTTTGCTGCGAAGCCGTTCCCTCTCATTTTTCGGTTAGCAGAGGCTGCTTCCCGCTTCATAGCTGAGTCCCGGATTTTCATGCCACTTTCGGCTGACTGTTCCTGCCCAACTAGGAGAATGGCGCTATTTTGCGCCTCTTGAATCACCTGTGAACACCTTACAGCGCTTTCCATCTCAAGCATTATTTCTAACGCTTTCTTAAAATCAAGATCCACTTCAACCAGCAATCCTCACTGAATAGCATCCTCCTGTACTCCACATACCAAACGATCCCTGAACATGCCATTCAGGCTTTCACCAAAATCACAATATTCTGTTAATTGTTTTAATTTCACCACATAGGTAGCAATGGTTTCTCCCTGGGCTCTATTCCGTGAATTGAACCTGAACCTCTGCATTGTGACTGAGAGTTTGGGTTGAAAATGTCCCTTAATAAGGACTACTGATTCACTGAAAATCTTCAAATCTGAGGTACGGTTGGGGGGGGGGGGGGGGGGGGGGGGGGCGGAGGTGCGGGGTGGTACCAACAAGCTTCAAGTTAAACCGTAGGCCTTGCTCCCACAAATAATCAGGATAATTGCTCTCCTCTTTTCCTCCTCCGTGATTTGATTGGCTTGAAAGTAGAATGCAAGACATCCTATTTATTGAGACCTGTCATCTGTGGCTGGTTCAAAGGCATTGATTCTGCCAAACTATGGCATCATGGATGAGAATATCTTCTTTTCTTTTTAATGAACTTAGATACTCATAAATCGCTGGGCGAGGGGCAGTACTGGATCTGATTTATCCTCATCGCCAGTTTGTTATAGAGTTGATTTTCCAGGCAACTTTTCTTGGTGAACATATGTAACTTTATTTACAAGACAGCAGCAGCAACTACATGTGTGCATCCAACTCTATAACTAAAGAAGAAATCTCCCCTAGCAGTTCCCCAAGCTGCTAAATCATTGGTTTACACAGATCATGTGATCTTCCAACACAGGATTATTCTTAAAGCTGCAGTCCTATGTTTATCAAAAACTATAATAATTACAAGTACCCAAGCTTTTGAAGGACATGACCCCCGCGTTGAATGAATATAATATAGCTAAACTTCAAAGCAGCACACAAAGCTGAACTGTACAGACACTAAGGAGTTAACTGTAACACACAGAGGAGTGAATTAACTGAAATTCTGGCTCATTAAAAGACTGAAAGAGCCATTTTCATGGACATGGCTGTAATAACTTAGGAGTGCAGTAGGAAACAGTAAACTTTATTTACAGACTCCAGATGAGGCTATATGCTTGTTCCAAAACCAACTCTGCCCCTAGGATTCCCCACCCCTAGGGCTGATTTGCCTGTACAATCACATGACCCCCAAAACAGTAAGAAATGGTTTAACTTACAATCATTGTATCTCTACAATTGGAGGTTCTTCCATTGGATTGACTTGCACAGGAACTACAGCTTCAGGGACATCCTTAGGAAATGGCAATTCAGAATTATTTACTTCAACAGAGACATCAGGTATGTTTATTCTTTGTCAATCTGGCACCTCAGGGGTCGAGGTTTTGACTTCAATTTCAGGTGGATTAACTGGTTGTTGGAGGGTTTCTCAACTTTTGGGCTGATCCACGTGTTTCCTAACAATCCTGTTTTCCACTTCATCTTGATAAGCTAAAGGTCCTGTTTCAGAAACAATTGTACCAGAGACGCATCTTGGTAATTTTGCAAAATTTCGAACAAGAACTGATCTCCCACAGTAAAATTTCAGCCTTTACAGTGAACATGATGATTCACTTTCTGACTACTCTGGTTTCTCTCTACCTTCCCCTCTAAATTAGGGAAAACCAGACTTAATCTTGTACGAAGTCAATGCTTCATTAACAATTCTGAAGGCGTTAAACCAATGGTCGCTTGAGGAGTTGTGCGATAGCTGAACAGGAATCTTGAAATCCGCATTTATAATATTCCCTCTGTTAGTTTTTTCATGCCTGTTTTAAAGGTGAGCACTCCTCTTTCTGCTAACCCATTTGACAAGAGGTGATATGGCACCTCTTTTGGAATTCAGCATGAGTGAAAACCATACTATTGTTTGACACAATAACTTCAGGTAAACCACGAACAGTGAAACTCTGGCGCAGTTTTTCAATGGTTGTAGGCGATGTTAGTGATCTCACTTAAAATACATCCATCCATTTGGAATGTGGTAATGCGATGTGATAATGTGATAATCACCAGAAACATGCCAGCTAGAAATCGACCTACATATCTATATGCAGTGTAACCAAAGGTCGACCAGGCCACTCCCACGGATGCAGTGGAGCTGAAACAGGCAACTTCTGCTGTTGCTGGCACTGGAGACAGTGTTTCACCATTGTTTCTATACCACTGTCTTTACCTGGCCACCAGATATCACTTTGTGTGAGCTTCTTCATTTTTGAAATACCAGGATGCACATTATGAAGTTCTTCTAATAATGGTTCTCTTCCTTGCACAGGGACAACAACTCTTTCTCCGCATAACAAGATACCATCTTAACTACTCAGTTTAGACCTACATACAAAAAATGGTTTTAATTCTTCAGAGACTTGTGCATTTGACCATCCTTGTAATACCTATTCATGGACTCTTGCTAAAATTGGATCCCGATTTGTCCAATTCTTTATCTGTCTTGCCCAGACTGGTGAGGAGTCCAGGAAATTCAATGTAAGGACTACCTTTTAAGGTACTGGAACATGTATAACACTATCAGGCAAAGGGAGATGACTGGGGGCACCTGAATTTGCTATATGCACACTCTGACGGTGCAAAAAGTGCATTCATATGTCGATAAAATTAAAGCCTACCTTTGAATCCTAACACTCACTAAACAATACTAACAGTGATTTGTGATCTGACATTATGGTGAAGTGGCGACCATGCAAATATTGATGGAACATTTTTACGCCAAATGCAATAGATAAGCCCTCTTTTTCACTTATGAGTAACCTTTCTCAGCTACATAAAGGGTTCTGGATTACATACCCTACCGGTCTTTCAGATCCATCCTCCATTTTGTGTGACAATATTGCTCCCACTGTGTGGGTAGATACATCACAAGTCAGTATCAGTTACTTAGAAGGGTCATAGTGCACTAACAGACACGACGAGTGTAAAAGTTTCTTGATTCTTGTGAAGGCTTCCTCTTGTTGTGTCTTCCAGGACCATCTGTGATTCTTCTTCAATAATAAGTGTAAAGGAGCTAAAGCTGTAGATAGATTAGGCAAGAAGCAACTGTAATAGTTTACCATGCCCAAAAAAGACTTGAGCTCAGTGATGTTGGCAGGAGAGGGCACTTCCTTGATTATGCTGACTTTCTCCTCTAATGGATGCACTCCTTGGGCATCCACTCGATGACCCAGATACGCAACTTCCTTTGCTTGCAAGGTGTGCTTTTCTTTTTTTAAATGAACACCAGCGTCTAAAAATCAGTTCAGAATCTCTTCTAGGTTTGCATCATGTTCTGTTTCTGTGGGTCCTGTGGTTAGGACATTATCCAGGTACACTATAATTTGGGGAAGTCCCTATAGTAAGCTTTCCATGGTTCTCTGGAAAATCACACAGTTAAAAGACATACCGAAGGGTAGGCGTGTATATTGGTAAAGGCCCTTGCACATGTTTATGGTGACATAACTTCATGATGTGTTGTCCAGCTCAAGCTGTTGATATGCATGTTTAATGTAGGATCTTCCTCCTGCAAGTTTAGCATACAGATCTTCAAGCTTTGGTATTCAATATTTGTCTAATCTTGTTCACTGCTAATTCATAATCCCCACAGATGCGAATGGTTTTGGTCTGGTTTCATCACAGGGACTATGTGTGCTGCTCATCTGAAAATTGGACTGGCTGGATTATTCCTAACTTCCCCAAACGACATAGTTCAGTATCTACCTTTTCTTTGAGAGCATAAGGCACAGGTCTTGCCTTAAAAAAACTGGGGTGTTGCTTCAGGGTCCACGTATATTTTAGCTTGTAGACCTTTGATTTTCCCCAGCTCATCTTGGAATATCCTGTCATACTTCTTCAACAACTCCTGCCCTGATCTGAAAAATTTCTGACCAACATAGTTTGATTTCTTTCAACCAATTACGGATCAGAAAGCTAGGTCCTCCTCCTATTACAATTATTGGCATCTGAGCTGTCTTTTGCCTGTATGATACAGGTACAGAGGTGATGCCTTTCACCCATATTGCTTCTCCTGTATATGTTCTTAACTGAGCGATGGTTTTCTCCAAAATCAAGGCTGGGTACCTTCTCTGAGGTTTTTAACGATGTGTTCTCCCCCACCACTGTGGTCGATGCTCCTGTGTCCACCTCCATGAACAGAGGTAGAAGCAGTGTAACAGTGATTGGCTCAGTTTTCCTGGCCTTCAGATTGTGTAGGGAATAAACATCAGCTTCAGTAACTTCTGACTCATCTACATTGTGTACTTTATTTAACTTGGCCTGATGTCTGAATGGCTGTCTTGGTCTAATCCTGCACTGTTTAACAACATGCCTTTTTCTTGGCAGTACTGGCATTCTGCCTTTAAATCTATAGACTTCATTTGCATGATTTCCCCCACAACAGTAACAGTTTAACTTCTGGGTTACTGGTGAGCTGCTTCCAGTATTTATTTTTATTTTTCTAGCTCAATGTATTGACTCCAGTCCTCAACGGATGAGTCGCACTGGTCAATTCGGCCAAAGAGAGGCATTGCTGGTGAGTACACTTCTTTGCTTTCTTCCCTTAAAATAACTTGAAATACTCACAATCCCAAAGCGTGGTGCTGCGTCGGCGCTATTTATCATCATCGTCAATTGTAATAACTTAGGAGTGCAGGACAGGTTTCTTGTAAAAAACAGTAAACTTTATTTACAGACTCCAGATGAGGCTACATGCTTGTTCTAAGGTCAAGGCTCAAAAAACTCCACCGCTTAGATCCTCTGCGCTTAGGGCTGATTTGTCTGTACAGTCACATGATCCCCATAACAGTATGAAATGGCTAAACTTACAATCATTGCAATGGCATAAGGCAACTGCCATTACATAGCACATCCAGTTCTTGCCAGGAATGAAAGGAACATTCACACCACAGTCAACCTTGGAGCCAGGTATCCCTCACCATGAGGAGGATATCACATTTTTTTTCTGTTGTGTAGACAGCAGAAGAATTGACTATGTCTGTACAGTGCTCTCTAGACCAGGGCATGGAATAAACCAAGGTAAAGGGGTGCTAAGCGCCGGACGACTCAGCGGAATGGTAACAGGATCTATGCCTGTGACAGTGTGATATGCATCGTCATAAAAGAGGACGACATTGGAGAGCTGGCACTGCAGTCAGGAGAGGAAGGACAGAGACTGGTCACCTCCAGATCCAGGCCTACATTAAACACCGGGAACGACCAGCTGTGTGGGTGATTGTAAGTTTCAGTCAAATCATCGAGGGGTTTGTGTGGTGAAGTATTTTGTAAATTTCAGCCAACCTTGTATCAGAGTTTGAACTGTGAAGTATTGTTATTAATTCCAGTTAAATCATAGAGGGGCTTGTATTTGTGGGGTGGGGGTGGTGGATTTTGTGAATTCATTAAAGAAGCAAATCTAAGGTTGAGCCAAACCCTCGGTTGCATGCATTTTGTTCTCATAATTCCTACAGTCCAAGGACTATTGTAAGTGGGGACGGGAGTGGAATCTCTTACACTTGTAGCAATTTTTTTTAAATCAAAGAACTCTGGATCAACGGTAAAGCTGATTTATTGTATTTACAAAATGGAAAAGCAGAAATAACATGGTAATTTTGCCAGTGTTCCCACAATTACTTCATTTCAGCTTCTTTGGTGGTAACTGATAACTGCAAGTATTTGTCTCACTGGAGATAGTGTTTTGCATGGCAGCAGCCATTACCAATAGGTAAGATTCTCTCAAACATTTGGTAGCACACTTACTGGCCAAGGCAAAACCTTGACTTGTAAGCCAATGGAGTCTACCTGCATGTAAGAGAGCTGATCAGAAGTGTTCCACGATATAATAAATCTGAGTCGAGTGAGCTGGAATCGAATGTTGGCAGAAAAGATGATGGCTGAAAATGAGCCACTTCAAAGTATGAGTATTTCAGGCAATGTCAAGGTATATTCCCTTGAAGGGGGAAGGTAGGACAAATAACTCCAGAGTGCCCTCGATGATGAAAGAGACAGAGGTACGACATATGTAAGGTAGAAAATACAGTGGAGAATCAGGCTGAGTATAGAAGGACCAGAGGGAAAGTGAAATAACTATTAAGAAAAGCAAGGAGAGAGCATGAAAAGAGGCTGGCAGCTAACATAAAAGGGAATCCCAAGGTCTTCTGTAAGCATGTAAATAATAAAAGGGTGGTAAAAGAGTAGGGCTAATTAGGGATAAAAATGGGGACTTGCATATGGAGGCAGGAGAAATAGCAGCAGTATTAAATCAGTACTTTGTGTCTGTTTTTACAAACTAAGAAGATGTTACCCTGGCCGAGGTGAGAGGAGATAACTGGTACACTAGAAAAATTTACAATTGAGAAGAAGGAGGTGTTGGAAAGGCTATCTTTACTAAAATAGATAAGGTACCAGGACCGGATGAGATTCATCCAAGGGTACTGAGGAAAGTGAGATTGGAAATTGCAGAAGCACTAGTGTGATAATCTTCCAGTCTTCCTTAGACACAGGGGTGGTGCCAGAGGACTGAAGAATTGCGAATGTTACGTCTATTTTCAAAACGGGGTGCAAGGATAAAAACTGCAGCTACAAACCAATCAGTCTGAGTTCAGTGGTAGGAAAACTTCTGGAAACTATAGACAAAATCAATAGTCACTTGGACAAGTGCAGGTTAATTAACGAAAGCCAGCATGGATTCATTAAGGGAAGATCCTGTTTAACTAACTTGCTGGAGTTTTATGAGAAGGTAACAGAGAAGGGCAACACTATTGATGTGGTGTATATGGATTTTCAAAAGACATTTAATACAGTGCCACACAACAAACTTGTGAGCAAAATTCTAGGTCATGGAATAAAAGGGAAAGTAAGCACTTGGATAAGAAATTGGCTGAGTGATAGGAAACAGAGAGTAGTGATAAATGGTTGTTTTTCAAATTGGAGGAAGGTTTGTAGTGGAGTCAGAGGTCAGTGTTGGGACCCTTGCTGTTCTTAATAGATATTAATGACCTAGAATGTGGTGTTCAGGCACAATTTCAAAATTTGCAAATGATACGAAGATTAGAAATATTGTCAACTGTGATGAGGATAGTCTTGAAATTCAAAAGGACGTAACATGTTGGTGGATTGGGCAGACAAGTGGCAGATGAGGTTCAATGCAGAGAAGTGTGAGGTGATTCATTTTGGCAGGAAGAATATGATAAAACAGTATAAAATAAAGGGAGAGCCCCTAAAGGAGCTGCAGGGACAGAAGTATCTAAGATTTTATTAATAGGGGCATTGAGTACAAGAGCATGGGGGTCATGTTGAACTTGTATAAGACGCTAGTTAGATCTCATCTGGAGTACTGCTTGCAGTTCTGGGTGCCATACTTGAGGAAGGATATGATGGTATTGAAGAGAGTACAGAGAGATTCACAAGAACGATTCCCGGGATGAAGAGCTGTAGCTATGAGGAAAGATTGGAGAGGTTGGGATTGTTTTCCTTGGAGTCTTGGAGACAAGATCCTGAGGGGTATGTACAGGGTAAGTAATGAGAAACTGTCCTCACTCAAGAGAACATCAAGAACCAGAGGGCACAGATTCAAAATAATTGGCAAAAGGAGTATAAGTAAAGTGAGGAAAAACTTTTTCACCCAGAAGGTTGTTGGAATCTGGAACAAACTTCCTTAGAGGGTGGTGGAGGTAGGTTCGATTGAGGTATTCAAGAGGGAATTGGATTGCTACCTGAAAAGAAAGAATGTGCAAGGCTACCGGGATAAAGCAGAGGAGTGGGACTAGATGGAATGCTCTTTCAGAGAGCCAGTGCAGACTCGTTGGGCCAAATGGCCTCCTTCTGCACTGAATTGTTTTTGTGATTCTGTGATTCTATTGCAAAAATTTTTTAAACAATGCCATATTAAGCCCCATTTGGATATCAAGGAGCAATTATCAACACACCGCAGCCCAATATTTTGACATGAATGGGGTGGCAATTGGATGAAAAAATACATTAAATTCTAGCCGAGTTTCTACTGAGGCTATTTTTGAATGGGTCTCAATTTAGGTGACCAATGCCCTTGCTGGAAAAAGGCCTAATGAATATATTTAAATCGGGGTCCATTGACATCTTTAGGACCCTGATATTTCCATGTGTGTCAGCACTGCTTCTTACGCCTGCCCACAAATCGTGGGTGGTACTCACCTCAGAATTCCCAGTCTCTGACCTGCTCTTGTATCCACAGTATTTATATGGCTAGTCCTGTTCAGTTTCTAGTCATTGGTAACCTTCAGGATGTTCATAGTGGGGTATTCAAGGATGGTAATGCCGTTGAATGTCAAGGGGAGTTAGAATCTCTCTTGCTGGAAATGGTCATGACTGGCACTTATGTGGTGTGAATGTTACTTTTCACTTATCTATTCATGTCTGAATGTTGCCCATTCTTGCTGTATATTGTTGTAATTATGAGATTATTTTTAAGATTGTTAGGTTTTGGGACTGTGTCTTTAGTTTAAGGTAAAAATGAATGGGGTTATGTGACCTGTTCAGAAGTCTGCCTGATAACAAGCCGGGGTGCTTTGATTGTTAGAAATTAAAGGGAGCACAGATTGTTTTACTGTGGTGCAAGAAGGTGCAAGGTGTTGATGCTTGGGGACAATGGCCACAGCCTGTGTGCTATCAGTGGATAGACTGTGAGTCTCCAAAGTGTCAGTAAAGTATTGAGAATGTTGGGCTGAAAACAGTTGTGCTTTAAACTGTCCATTTAGTTCCAAAATAAAAGAGAATTGGGCTCTCAAGGAAACTAAACAGCATTTCTACCTGGAATCAAGACCCACATGATTCACATTGCATTTGAAAAGGGCTTTGAGAGGGTAAAGGTTTCTAAGATAGCCCTGAAAGCTGACAGGCCCAGTTTTTCTGCCAGATTCCAAGAGTGAGGGAATGGCTAGAGGCCAAACGTCTCCATGTTTCAGTGGACAGGAATGCTGGTGGGAGATCAATCTCAGATTGGAAAGACCAAATTCATGAGTTGCCTAGCTTTATCTAGAGGGAGAAGTCTCCAGGAAAACTTACACTGTGAAAGAAATTTCTGGAATTTAGAATTTCCTGGCAGGGCAATGAAAAATCGGAAGTAAACCTTTGGGAGTTTCTGATGAAGAGTCATACAGAGTCGAAACATTAACTGTATTCCTCTCCACAGATGCTGTCAGACCTGCTGATTTTTTCCAGCTATTTTTGTTTTTGTTTCAGATTTCCAGCATCCACAGTATTTTGCTTTTTACCTTGGGAGCTGCACATAATTTTGCACTGATTCTTGGAGAATTAAATATCTACTTAAAGGACAGTGTAACAAATATCTGGCAGTAGGCATTTTGGTTGTGTTAAAACTTATGTCCTGTAGTTTAACATATAAATTGCTTATAAAAATAGTGTTTAGGTGTAGTGCCTTTAGTCTGTTTGTTACAGTAAATGCCTTAAATCTTGTTGTGTCATCCATTCAGCTATTAACTGAAAGTTTGAATTTCTTTTTTAAAGTTATCAACCCCTATCAACAGGAATTGCAATAATAGGGACACAGACAACTCCAGTATCTGAGGAGTTGCGAATGGTACTGAACATTGTGCACTCATCAGCGAACATCTCGACTTCTAACCTTATGATAGAGGGAAGTTCGTTGATGAAGCAGCTGACGATGGTTGGGCCAGAACATTACTCTGAGGAATTCCTGCAGGAATGTCCTGTAGAGATGATTGGCCTCCAACGATCACAACCATTTTCCTTCATGCTAGGTATGGATCCAAAAGTGAAGGGTTTCCTCCCTGATTCTCATTGACTTCAATTTTACCAGGGCTTCTTGATGCCAGACTTGATCAAATATTACCTTGCTACCAAGGGCAGTCACTCTCACCTCACCTTGGCAGAGTTCAAACTGAAAATCAGTGAGCAGCTTTTGGTGTTAAGTGTGGCTTGATAACACTGTTGACAACACTTTACTTGACTTTGTTGATGATCGAGCGGAGGCTGATGAGTGGTAATTGGCTAGACTAGGTTTGTCCAGCTTTTTGTGGACACAACATAGCTAGGCAATTTTCCATACTGTCAAATAGATGCCAATGTTGTAATTTGGCTAGGGGCACAGCTAGTTCTGGAGCACAAGTTTTCAGTACTACTACCAAGATGTTGCCCATTGCTTTTGCAGTATCCAATGTCTTCAGCCATTTCTTGATATCACATGAAGTGAATCAAATTCGCTGAAGGCTGGCATCTTTGATGCTGGGGATCTTAGGAGGTGACAGAGACAGCACATCCATTCAACACTTCTAGCTAAAAATGGTTGCAAACGCTTCAACCTCGTCCTTTATACTGATGTGCAGGGCTCCGATATCATTGAGCTTGGGGATATTTGTTTTTTTTTTAATTTATTTGCAGGATGTGGGCCTTGCTGGTTAGGTCAGCATTTATTGCCCATCAATAATTGACCTTGAGAATGTGGTGGTGAGTTGCCTTCTTGAACCACTGCAGTCCCAATGGTGTAGGTACACCCACAGTGCTGTTAGGGAGGGAATTCCAGCATTTTGACCCAGTAACAGTGAAGGAACGGCGATATATTTCCAAGTCAGGACAGTGAGTGACTTAGAGGGGAACTTCCAGGTCATGTTTTCCCATGTATCTGCTGTCCTTGCCCTTCTAGATGGTAGCGGTCATGGGATTGGAGGGTGCTGCCTAAGGAGCCTTGGTGAGTTTCTGCAGTGCATATTGTATACACTGGTGGCACTGTTTGTCGATGGTGGAGGGAGTGAATGTTTGTGGAATGGGTGCCAATCAAGCGGGCTGCTTTGATCTGGATGGTGTCAAGCTTCTTGAGAGTTGTTGGAGCTGCACTGATCCAGGCAAGTGGGGAGTATTCCATTACACTCCTGACATGTGCCTTGTAGATGGTGGACAGGCTTTGGGGAGTCAGGAACTGATTTACTTGCCACAGGATTCCTAGCCTCCAACCTGCTTTTGTAGCCACAGTATTTATATGGCTAGTTCAGTTCAGTTTATGGTCAATGGTAACCCCCAGGATGTTGATAGTGGGGGATTCAGCAATGGCAATGCCATTGAATGACAAAGGGGCAATGGTTAGATACACTCTTGTTGGAGATGGTCATTGCCTGACACTTGTGTGGCACAAATGGTTATTTGCCACTTGTCATCCCAAGTCTGGATATTGTCCAGGTCTTGCTGCATTTGGACATGGACTGTTTCAGTATCTGAGACATCTGAATGGTGCTGAACATTGTGGAATCATCAGTGAACATCTCCACTTCTGACCTTATAACGGAATGAAGGTCATTGATGAGTGGTTGGACCTAGGACACTACTCTGAGGAACTGCTGCAGTAATGCCCTGGAACTAAGATGATTGACCTTCAACAACCACAGCCATCTTCCTTTCTGCTAGGTATGACTCCAGCAAGCGGATTCCCATTGACTCCAGTCAATGTGGAGCCTCCTCTTCTGGTTAGATGTTTAATTGTCCACCACCATTCACGACTGGATGTAACAGGACTGCAGTTTCCAAAAATATTCAATGCTTAAGAGGGGTAATCTGCTCTGTTTCATTTCACTCGCCTTGGGTGATTTTTTTAATTGTGTATCTTTGCTATTGTGGCTAGCTTACTTTGAACATTCTCCCATTTAGTGAATCTGATTTCACAGCAAATAAAGAAATCAAACTTTCATTGCTTTTTGGTTTTCTGTTATTCTAAATTTGAAACAAAGGGCTGGAGTCTGTTGAGACAGCATGTAATATTTTCATCAACAGACCATTGGAGTGATCAAGCAATCCTTCTGCTGCCTGGAAAAGACTGATGGGTCCATTTCTTCTGAGAAGCAGCAATCGCCGTTGGATTGCTGTACCTCTCAAACTTTCCTCCCTCGACTATTTCCCCTAGTGGAGTTCCCCAGGGGAAAGTATTTGGACCCTTGCTTTTCATGATATATATTGATCCAGATCTTGGTGTGCAGGGACAATTTCAGAGTTTGCAGGTGACCCAAAACTTGGAAGAATTGTAAACTGTGAAGGGGACAGTGTAGAATTCAAAAGGACATAGACAAGTTGGTGGAGTTGGCAGACAAGTGGCAGATGAAGTTCAGTGCAGGGAAGTGTGAGGTAATTCATTTTGGTAGGATAAACATGGAGAGACAATATAAAATAAGGGGTGCAACTCTAAAGGGTGTGCAAGAGCGGAAGGACCTGTGTGTATATGTGCAAAGATCACTAAAGTTGGTAGGACAGATAGAGAGAGCAGTTAATAAAGCATACAGTATCCTAGGCTTTATTAATAAGGGCACAGAGTACAAGAGCAAGGAGGTTATGCTGATAAAAGCAAAATACTATGGATGCTGGAAATCTGAAAAAGAAACAGAAAATGCTGGAAAAAGTCAGCAGGCCTGGCAGCATCTGTTGAAAGAAAAACAGAGTTAATGTTTCGAGTCCGTATGACTCTTCTTCAGAGGTAATGTTGAACTTGTATAGGACACTAGTTAGAACTCAGCTGGAGTATTGTGTACAGTTCTGGTGCCACACTATAGGAAGGATGTGAATGCATTGCACAGAGTGCAGAAGAGGTTTAAAAAAATGGTTCCAGTGATGAGAAACTGAAGATTGATTGGAGAGGTTGGGACTGTCCACCTTGGAGAAGAGAAGGCTAAGAGGAAATTTGATAGAAGTGTTCAAAATCATGAGGGGGCTGGACAGGGTAGATAGAGAGAAACTGTTGCCACTCGTAAAAGGATTGAGAATGAGAGGGCACAGATTTAAAGTGATTTGCAAAAGAAGCAAATGCGATGTGAGAAAAAACTTTTTCACACAGCGAGTGGTTCGAGTCTGGAATGCACTGCCTGGAAGTGTGGTGGAGGCAGGTTCAATTGAGGCATTCAAGAAGGCCTTAGATGACTATTTAATTGGAAACAATGTGCAGGGTTATGGGGAAAAGGCAGGATGATGACAATGAATCGTAATGCTCATTCAGAGAGCCAGTGCAGACACGATGGGCTGAACGGCCTCCTTCTGCACCGTAACAATTCTGTGATTCTGTGACAGTGCTCCACATTTCTTGCCATGTCTTCTGAGCCCGGCTTTACCAGAAACACAGAGCGCAGCAGCCCTCCGAGAGCTCTGTCACAGCACTGTCGTGTAAAGGGGAGACAGGACACACCCCGTTTTACAGCATCAGCTGCAGTGTGATAAATTTAAAGGTCTAATGTGAATCTTAATGAATGGGTGAATGAGTGAATGGGTTGAGGTGAGTGGATAAAAGGGTGAGATCAGTGGTAGGGTGGGAGAGGTAATATGTGGGTGAGATCGTGGATGGGTGAGGTGGTTTGTGGATGAGGTGCTAGATGGGTGAGGTGGCAGGTTGGTATGGTGGCAGCAGGCTGAGGTGGCAGCAGGGTGAGGTGGCAGGTGAGTAGAGCAACAGGCGGGTGAGGTGGTAACTGGGTGAGGTAGCTGGTGGGTGAGATGGTAGGTGACCAGAGTGGCACATGGGTGAGGCAGCAGGTGGGTAGCGTGGCAGGTGGGTGAGGTGGCAGGTGAATGAGGAAGTAGGTGGGTGTGGTGGTGGATGGGTAAGGTGTCAGGTGGGGTGAGGTGGTAGGTGAGTAGGGTGGCAGATAGTTGAGGTGTCAGGTGGATGAGATGGTAGGTGGTGAGGAAGTGGATGAGTGAGGTGGCAGGCAGGTGAGGCGGTTGATAAGTAGCGTGGCATGTGCATGAGGCGACAAATGGGTAAGGTAGCAAGAGTGTGAGGTAGTAGGTGAATGAATGAGCTGGATAGGTGGGTGAGCTGGGTAGTTGGGTGAATGGGTAATTGTGCAACTGGGTAGGTGGGTAGGGTTGGGAAGGGTAGTAAGGTTGAGGGCTAGTCAAGTTGGGCCAGGGAGGCAGCTGTTGGTGAGGGTGGGGAAGGGGAGGGGTGGGGGGGGGGGGGTGGGGGGGGGGGGTGGATGGGCGGGTTGGGGGGGGGGCGGAGTGGGCGGGGAGATGGGAGGTAGTCAAGTCTAGTCAGGTTAGTTGGTGGTTGGGGGTAGTGTGGATGGGTGGAGTAGTCAGGATAATTGGGGGTGTTGTCAGGGGGTCAGGGGTTATCAGGTGGTCGGAGGTGGAGTTGCATCGGTTGAGGTCGGGGTTTGTCCAGGTGTCGGGGGTGGGTAATCAGGTGGTCAGGAGGGGTGCTCAAAAGGTACTCAGGGTCGGGGGTTAGTTGGGGGTCCAGGGGGCTAGTCGGGAGGTCAGGGAGGTTGAGGGGAGAACCAAGGGTTGGGGCGGTCATGGGGTAGTCAGGGTGTCAATGTGAGTGATTGGATGGGGGTCAGTTGTGTAGTAACCCAGGAGTTTGACTAGGCTTTTTCTGTCTAACTTTTCCCAGGTAGCCATTCAGGTAAGCCCCACAGAACTGTCCGTAGCCTCCGACTCAGAGTTGGAGACATTTGTGGCAGGTGACAGCGAGTAGGGGAATTGCCCATCAGAAGTTAAAGCTTCCTGGGCATTTCCCACAGAGGTCAGCACATCGGGACTTCCACAGGATCCCAACGCATATCTTGGGCCATTCATCCATCTCCAATGATCCATAGAATGGAAGATTTGGGCCATGGTTTCCTCCAATACAGCCCAGCTAGTGTGTGCCATATCATTGTGATTTGCTGCATGCTGCCTAACTTTGCTTTGCAGCAGTCAACAAGTGGATCCATCACTTGGTCCCGGCCTTCAAAAAGATGATGAAGGCACCACAGATGACACTAAAAATAGTGAGTGAGTGAGAAGGCATAAATACCAGCCTACACAGCCAGAGTTCTTTGGTAGTAACTGGTTTTAGAGTGCTTCACTGAACAATCCCTCTCCCACACATGTTAACAGCCATGCCCAATGTCTCTTCCATCCTTTCACCCTGCCCAAAGACTAAGATTACAGGGACATTGCTATTACAGCAATATACTGCACACAAAGTATTCAAAACAGGCTATCATTTTAATGATTTGCACAAATTCCTACAAACTAATTATCCCCAAGTGCTAACCCAAAGTACCTTTCTTGACTGGCAGTCATCCTAATTTTTTGGTAATAGTGCATTAATTGAAATATTTGTTTCATTTCTTAATATAATTTCACATTAAAAATTAAGCACAATTTCATATTACTTTCCATTTTCATAATTTAACAAAATGTTTATTAAATATAATGAAGCAAATTAATAAAAGTTAATGTAAAACAGCAAAGCAGATCATAAAGTATAGATACTTTAGAATGGAACTAACTATATATTTAAAACTTGATTACCATAATGCATGGATTTTGTTTTACACCATAGCAACATGTAAATTTAATAAATTAAAAAGGAAAGGTCACACCAAAATGTGCATGATTAAGGTAGTTTCTGGTTTAAAAGCTTTATTTTTTTGATATTTAAGGCAAAATATTCCTATGTTAAATCACTTCTTGGGCTAAAACTCTATTAAGTATTTATCCCAGATAATTGTACAACAATTATAGAAACCTGAGGACTAAGAATGAGGGCACTGTCCATGCTGTTATTTTCGCAAAAAAACTTTAAACTCATTGCTAATCTACAACAAATCATATGCAAAAGTTGCAATCCACTCAAATCAAGAGACGAGACGCATACATGTGAATTAACATATGCGGGAAGTTGGCCATTAGTTGAATTTATATAGCTAACACTTGTGAAAAATTTGAACACACAGGAAATTGATTGCAATTCCTCTTTATAAGGCTGGTAAAGAGACATCCCATGCTGTGGAATCTCCCTAAGTGACATCACTCTAATAAACAACTGCTCAAAATGGATGTTGACAAGGCTATTTGGAGAAGCCCTGAAAATGAAGATTATTACAAAGCAAAATTGAAAAACAGAGATTCGAATCTGTGAGTGTGCTCTACGGACAACTTATCAAAAACAATTCATGCAGTTATAGTTACTTTCCCTTCTTAATGAGGTTTGTGTTCTACACAGATAGGATAATATGTGAAAATTTCCACCAGAAAACTTTTATCTTCTATCATTGTCTGATTCCAAATTCTCAGATTGAAAAAGTTTCTCTTCAAGTCGGAACGCCATCAGATCTTTCCGTGTAATGATGCCAAGGACACGGTTTCTCAAATCAACAACAGTCAAATGTCGAAGTCCCAGTGTTCGAAAAATGATGTAAGTTCGTTGGAGAGAAAAATTGGCGTGGACTGTCATTGCTGATTGGTTGATGTATGGTTTCTATAGGCAATAGACAAAAGAGCTGAGGAACACTGACTACTGACCATTCTCAACAAAAGACAGATATCTTCAGATAACAAAAGTTAACTAAACAAATTATCAAATTGAAAACAATCATTCTTTATAGTTAGTGGTATTCTTAAAGAGGTGGTTTAACATCAGATTAATTTTTTTGTATAAGATAATATCAGACCAAAGCTATCCAAAATCATCACACATTAAACAAAACACTATATAAAGCCTATACATAATTCCATGCCCTGTAACCATGAACAGCTCTGGCCTCCATATTACAAAATGGTTATAGAGACACTGGCAAAGGTGCAAAAAAAGATTTACGAGAATTATACCAGAACTGAGGGGTTTTATCTATCAGGAAAGAATGGTCTGGCAGGAGCTCTTTTCTCCAAAGAAGAAAGGCTGATTGATGACCGAATATAGGTCTCAAGATTGTGAAATGATTTTATAGGATAGATGTAGAAAAAATGTTTGCACTTGTGGGTGAAAGCAGAACAATCCAGTGGCCATAAATATAATGTGGTTACTAATAAATCCAATAGGGAATTCAAGAGAAACTTCTTTACCCAGAAGGCATTTAGAATGTGGAGCTCACTAACATGGGGAACAGTTGAGATGAGTAACATAGATGCATTCAAGAGAAAGCTAGATAAGCACATGAAAGAGAAAAAAAATAGAAGAATATATTGATAGATTTAGATGAAGAGGGATGGGAGGAGCCATAGACCAGTTGAGACAAAAGGCCAAAACAAAAACAGAATTACTTGGAAAAACTCAGCAGGTCTGGCAGCATTGGCGGAGAAGAAAAAAGTTGACGTTTCGAGTCCTCATGACCCTTTGACAGAACTGAAGGGTCATGAGGACTCGAAACGTCAACTCTTTTCTTCTCCACCGATGCTGCCAGACCTGCTGAGTTTTTCCAGGTAATTCTGTTTTTGTTTTGGATTTCTAGCATCCGCAGTTTTTGTTTTTATCTCTGTGACAAAAGGCCTGTTTCGCTGGTGCAAATGTGTTGTAATGATGCAAACTATGAACAATTGAGCTATTGATAGCTGTTAACAGAGAGGCTGAGCCATTTGACAGGAGAAATTGGATAACCCCCACAAACGGGCACAGGATTACAGTGCTTGATTAAATTATGATTACAATGCAGCCAGGATGCCAATTTAGTGTTTCCTGTGCACTGCCATGATCTCCATGTGCAAACAGTGATTCTCACGTTGTTCATTGGCAGCACGCATCAGTTGGGGGGCAATATCCTGAGTGTCTAGCATTACTTAAAAATAGCCTGCATCTCTTAAAGGGAAGTGCATTTTGATTGCTCAAGGTGCTGAGATCATTAGGAGTTACTCTACAATCAACAATGGTTGAAGATAGGAAAGCAAAGGCTTTTGAATGCAATGCTAAAAGTCTTTTTTGAATTCATTTATGGGATTTGGGCAACGCTGGCTAGGCCAGCTTTTATTGCCCATCAATAATTGCCCTTGAGAAGGTGGTGGTGAGCTGCCTTCCTGAACCGCTGCAGTTCCTGCAGTGTAGGTATACCTGCAGTGCTGTTAAGGAGGGAGTTCTAGGATTTTGACCCAGTGACAGTGGAGGAATGGGAATATATTTCCAAGTCAGAATGGTGTGTGGCTTGGAGAGGAACTCCCAACTGATGGTGTTCCCATCTATCTGCTGCCCTTTTCCTTCTGGATGGTAGTGGTCCTGGGTTAGGAAGGTGCTGCCTAAGGAGCCTTGGTGAGTTTCTGCAGTGCATCTTGTAGATGGTGCACACTGCTGCTATTGTTCATCAGTGGTGGAGGAAGTGAATGTCTGTGGATGTGTTGCCAATCAAGCGGGCTGCTTTGTCCTGACAGTGTCAAGCTTCTTGAGTTTGTTGGAGCTGCACTCATCTAGGCAAGTGGGGAGTATTCCATCACACTCCTGACTTGTGCCTTGTAGATGGTGGACAGGCTTTGGGGAGTCAGGAGGTGAGTTACTTGCTGCATGATTCCTAGCCTCTTGTAGCCACGGTATTTATATGGCTAGTGCAGTTCAGTTTCTGGTCAATGGTAACCCTCAGGATGTAGATAGTGGGGGATTCTGCCAGGTAACTGGCTATCAAAGGATGATAGTTAGATTCTCCCTTGCTGGAGATGGTCATTGCCTGGTATTTGGGTGGCGTGAATGTTACTTGCTACTTGTTCAGGTCTTGCTACATTTGAATATGGATTGCTTCAGTATCTGAGGAGTTGTGAATGGTTCTGAACATTGCGCAATCATCAGCGAACATCCCCACTTCTGACCTTATGATGGAAGAAAAGTCATTGATGAAGAAGCTGAAGATGGTTGGGTCTAGGACACTACCCTAAGGAACTCCTGAGTGATATCCTGGAACTGAGATGATTAACCGCCGACAACCACAACCATCTTCCTTTGTTCTAAGTATAACTCCAACCAGCAGAGAATTTTCCCCCTAATTCCCATCGACTTCAGTTTTGCTCGGGTTCCTTGATGCCACACTTGGTCAAATGCTGCCTTGACATCAAGTGCAGAGGAAATGTGTCTTGTATCCAGAGAACCATCCAGGCACTTGCTTATGAGGCAGAGGCAAAAAATAGCCATATGAGTTCAATGTCAGGTGTATAACTCCAAATACATGGATACAGTGCAGGAAAAAGTTCAGGTATGAGAATTGGTCACAAAGCACCATCTTCCCTCTGCTGAGTACATTTCTCCACCTCCTTCTCCTTCTACTTCCAGTAAATTGTCATGCTCTGTGTGACCTCTGTTCATTCTCACAGTCATATTTAATTCAAAAGGCAGTTCTATCAGGCTACTCATGTCTGGCATCAACTAATCCTTGCAGAAGTCTTTAATTTGCTAAAAGTTCTTCAGCACCTGCCATGCCACTTAGTTTAACCAACTAGGAAAAACAACCAAAATGTAGAATTGCTACAACAGCCAGAAAAAATAAACTAGCAACTAACCTGCAAGTAGTTGATGATCCCTTTAAATAACATTGGTGGTAGGACCTTCATGCCATTTAACAGCTTATTCAGGGGTTAAGACAGAGCTTAGCCTGGAGTGTGGAACTCAAAACAACAGCACTAGTGTCAAATCAGTGGGACACTGATTAATATCATGATCTTCCTGTTCTGTATGCTGCTGGTAGACACTAGGGCCAGACTTTTTCAGCCCCTGGCAGGGTTTACCCCATGGCAGGGCCTGTGAGCTACTGAAATGTCCATTCACATTGGCGGGACTGGAAGATCCTACCGCATGACAGGCTGGAAAGTTCTGGCCTAAGTGTGGGTGTGCAAACACCTTTATGAAGATGCTATCTGCTGTACTTCCCATCAAAAGTTTGCACGTGTGTCAAAAATGCCATTTCCAACACTTTGGCGGGGGCCTTTTAGTGCCCAATAAACCGGCACTACAGAGCCCAATTCCACCACCTTAACATCAAGCTATCTAGCAGATCACTATAACAAAGTGCAATGAGAACTCCAGAGTCCTATAAAATGGATTAAATACCCCCACCTGTAAACGCAGGGTTTTCTCAAGCTTTCTGGAAAGCAATCAAATATAACTGGAAACTGCTATCTAATTGACATTCCTTTTAATACAGCCAATTAAGATCCAACATTCAGAATCAAAACATTAAGAAATAATTATACATCTGCATACACAGAAGACAGGAAGAAATTGTTGAAGTCCTATACATGTAGAAAGAAAGTTTTTTCACCTTTGCTGTTGAATTGTGATAACTTTATAGTATGGGCACTAGTGAAATCAAATCTTGGATGAGAAAGCTCATGACAAAAGGACTAACAGCAAAGAAAAATATTTATCAGTGAAAAGTTTATAACCAAAACTGTGATTAGATACATATCTCATAATAAGCATGAGGAATAAAGTTGAACAATGGGAAATATTTACGAGTTCTCGCAAAACTGAACACTTTTTATTTTCCATTCCAAACCATTCAGATGTAATTACTGCTAAACACAAAGTTGGTTCAATTTGCTGCCTTGGATCTTCATTAGCAGTAGTAAAATTCCATTGTCATTATCAAATAGTGAGCTATATTTACTCTTCTTAATTGGATTTCTAAGAGGAACCAGGAAGGTTACAATGAGGCCTATGAAATGTGCAACATTCAGATTTCCATTCAATTAGAAACCAGAGGCAATCAGAAAAGACAAAGGAATGGGTTCCATTGAAACATTCAGAGCAAATGTGCATTCAATTTGTGTCTTGTGGACGATAACCATTTCAGTCTAGACCCAATCTGATAATCAAAGCTGAACACTGGATTCTGGATTCAGCAATGGCGGAATTTTATGGACCTGTCGCGGGGGGACTGGACCATAAAATGCAGCAAGCCATTCAAAACTCCATTTACTTCGGTGGTACTGTAAAATCCTGCCAGCGTAAAATTCAGCCCCAAGATTAATGATGGGAGCTCTGTACCTGAATTATTTTATTCCATCCAACTCATCAACATGCCCAGTGGGGCATGCATCTTATACATTTAATATTCATAGTTATAACATTTTCAGGGGAAAGATAGAAACATGGGGGCTGAAGTGGTTATGTTAATAAAGGATTCTATCACAGCCTTAGAACATAAGGATGTCCATTGAGTTGTAATAGTATCGAATCTTTATAGATAGAATTAAGAAATCAAAAGGGAAATCATACTGTGCTCAATGAGCATTATAAGCTCCAAAGAGTAGAAAGGAAATTGAGGGAGTAAGCTGTAGACAGTTCAGAGAATATGTAAGGGTAATAATATTAGAATGATTTAACTATCCCATAATAGACTGAAATAAAGGTAATGCAAGCAGTCATAGTGGAGTATGCAGGAATTTATTATAAGCAAGTCAGGTGTTTCCACAAGAACTACACCAATTAAGATTTTCAACACTTATAAAGTGAAAATTTAGATCTTGGCATTCAAGATATTCTTTTGCTTGAAGTATAGTACCTAATAAAGGTAGGCCCTTAAACTTCACAGGACCATTAGGAATTTCTGTGAGAAGAACCCACTGGAAAACAACAGGCAAATGATTCAGCTACTGCTTATATAAAATCCTGTTGCTTATGCAAAATGCTAAATAAACAACAGCATAGAGCCAACACGCTGATTGCAGATTTTTGGACAATTGACTCACTGCTTACCAAATTGACATAGTGGTCCTCATATCGGTTATCAGTCCTATACTTATTCAGGAGAAGATTTAGCTTTGTTGAGTTTAGCAACTTGACTGATACCTATTAATAAATTACAAAGAATAAGACTTAGAATACTAAACAACAACTTGCATTTATATAGAGCCTTTAACATAATAAAACATCCCAAAGTACTGCTCATGAGTGTTATCAAACAAAATTTGACATTGAGCCAGGTAAGACCTTTTAGGACATTACTAAAGAGGTCAGTTTTAAGTAAGGCCTTCAAGCCAGAGAGATGAAGAGACAGGGAGATTTAAGGAGGAAATTCCAGAACTTAGAGTTTTGGATAGCCTCATGTTTAAGGAGAGTGAAAGATAGGAGGTCAGCCAGGAGTGCATTGGAATAGTTAAGTCTAGAAGTAATAAAGGCCTTAATGAGGGTTTCAGCAGCAGTTGTGCTGAGGCAGGGTCAGACTCAGGTGACATTATGGAAGTGGAAATAGGTGACCTTAATGATGGAATGGGAAAGTGCTCAGAAGCTTATCTCAGGATTAAGTATGACAACAAGGTTGCCATCAGTCTGGCTCAGCCTCAGGCATTTGCCAGGGAAAGGGATGGAGTCAGTGGCTCGGGAACAAAGTTTGTAGCAGGGACAATGTCTTTGTTCTTCCCAATATTTAGCTGGAGAAATATTCTGCTCATCCAGTATTGGAAATCAAACAAGCAGTCTGATCATTGAAAGGCATTGGAAGAGTTCAGAAAGGTGATGGTGAGGTGGAGCTGAATGTCATCAGTGCACATGTAGAAACTGACATTGCAGGCCTGATTTTGGCTACAGAGGCAGGTAGCTCATTGGGAAACTTCCCTACTCGCTGGACCCACCTTGGTAAAAATACCTGGAAAAAGGGTAATTTTCATTCCGGGGGGCGGGGAAGCCTGTGGGGACTAGATGCAGGGTAGAGTCAGGTCCACCAAAGCAGAGTGTAAGCGGCCAGAGGGGTGGGCAAGTTCTGAGGCAGGCTGACTAAATAACCCAGCTCAGTTCTTTCGTTGCTTTAAGAGTTGTTAAACTGTTAGCCCTCTTCCCTCACACTCCCTCGCCCCAAACCCCCCCACCATCCAAGGTCCCTCATACCCTCCATGCCAACAATGACAATTCATGTGCAACACCCATCCCCCAATGATCCATTATACATTCCATGCCAACTCCATAGCCATTCATCCAGGATCCATCATGGGCAGACCTCAGGAGAACTTAAAAAATACATTTATATAACCTTATACAGCTCTCACTCCTACAGTCTTGATAGTGAAAAATTCCCATTCATAAAGCCCATTCAAGTTCTTAAATCTCCTCAAGTAGTTAATCTCCAATAAAAACAAACTTCTATTTGGATTTTTTTTATCCATTTACACATTCATGAGATGTGGGCATCACTGACCATGCTAGCATTTATTGCCCATCCCTAATTGGCCTTGTTCAGAGAGCATTTTAACAGTCAACCACATTGCTGTAGATCTGGAGTCACATGTAGGCCAGATCAGGTAAGGACAGCAGATTTCCTTTCCTAAAAGACATTAGTGAACCAGATGGGTTTTTACGACAATCGGCAATGGTTTTGTGCATATCATCAGACTTTTAATTCCAGATTTTTATTGATTCAAATTTCACCATCTGCCATGGTGGGATTTGAAACCAGGTCCCCAGAGCATTGCCCTGGGTCTCTAGAATACTAGTCCAGTGACAACACCACTATGCCACCACCTCTCCTAAAATCCACATCAAAGATAGCTAATCCTTTAATAGACTCTTTAAACTGTCAATCAAACTGTGAACTCAGAACTTTCTGCTGACATCTTTGGTCAGAGTTTCCTTGGTCTCATGCTCTCTTAACTTTGATGCCTGGTAAGTGCATTGAATTGGTAGCACTATTATTAACTGAGGCATTGAATTTGGTAGGCCCAGCAGCATAGGACTGCAGTACTGTTTCTTTATTTACTTCAATGCAACCACACAACTTAAAGCGAATCCATAATTCAGCTTTAGGGTGAATTATTGTGGAATGATGCTGAATTGGGGATAGCTGAGAACAACTGATATTCTAAATGGCATATAAAAGCAAATATGTAAGACAGGAAGTTGTTAGAAGACAGCTTAAAAATCAAAAATAAGTAGGTGTCTGGCTATGGTAACATACAAATGAACTACTGTTTCCTCAGATCAGTGAACATTTTCTATATGAATGGAAATATTGAGAGAAAGCATAGGTTTGTTTTCTAATAATGGCCCTTTTCTGAACTGACAGCCAGCATGGAGAATGACTTGTCTACTTTGCCCGTCATCCTTTCCATTATACACTCCAGCCGTCCTCATGTACGAGCCCCTCCTTTGCAAATAAAAGTGGTAGAGTCCACTTCACTGGGCACAGGAACAGGGAAAGAGAAATTCTGAAATCTTTATCTTTGCTGAAACATGGCTTCAAAAGATTTAGCAACCTAGGGCCCTCTAAAGTAAAAATATAAATGTGCTGCATGTGACCCGTAGGTTCACTCAGGCTTTTAACTTCTGCAATAAGTTTCCTCCTCTCCCCTTCCCAGTATTTCACTCACATGTTACATGAGGAATATGTTTTTGGTCCACCAAAATGAGCTGATCCTGTGAATCCTGACATGATAGAAGTGTAATTCATGAGTGGGCAGAGTGTTGATCTGTGAGAGTTATTGCAGCACAGGCAACACTGCAGATTTTCAGCCCCAGTATCTGCAGATGCACTGTTCAAACACTGGGCATTGATATATGAACACAAATCAGAATCACATTCAAATACAGAATACATAAGGTATCCATTAGGTATTATTAGTGAGGGAATGGGCCTAATGCCCAAGGGTTGCTATCATGTTTCCTGTAGTTCATGTGTACAGATTAAGTAAATAACTCTCTTGTGTTGGCCTACACACTGCACCTAATGATAACCATTCTGGCTCATACTCTCCTAGCCATTTAGGTCAGAGTAATAAAAAAGTATGTGATGTAAGTCACAGTTCAATGCAACTGTTAAGTCATTTAAGAATACAGTTATGGTTATAGACCCAATAATTTATCCTGCAGCATATGAATTAAATTGCTATTGAAAACATGCTTAATTTTTAAGAACGTTTCAATGCAGTAGCCTAGAAATTGCTATCAGCAAACCCCTTCATGCCACCAGCAGATTTGCAAAAGTGCCCAGCAGTTCATTGTGTTCTGTTATGATCACTTCTCATTGGTTTCCACGTTAAGGACATTATGTGTCATTTAAAGCATGTATGACCCTCGTTATCATTGTCAGTTCTTGTGTAATTGTTCATTAAAGGACCAGTGTAGTAAATTGTAGTCTTCAAGCCTCCTACATTCCCTATGAAAGGTGCATTGTAGCTGAGACAAGTTGTTACCTGGGATGTTGGGGTTCAAAAGGAAGTTGGATTTCTCTTTTGGAAATCTAATGACAGTTTTCAGTCCTCCCCAAGTAGTTAGCTTGATAGAGGGCAATGACAGAAAAGGGCTGCCAGGGATGTATATATATATGTACAGTCCACATCTATTGTTATGCCACCTATCACATCTACAAATCTGAAAAGTGTTATATCTAGGTCTTTCCTGTGGCAGTATCTCCCCCACACCATCCCTTTCTCCTTAAAATCCCAAATCCCCAAGTGAACTCTGCACGCTGGCCGGATGCAATCCCATCACAGTTCTGGTGTCTGTGGGTAGCATTTGGGCTGTGTGACATTCTGCCACTTACTGCCTGGAACAAGTGGGGTGTTGATTGGCTAGATCTAAATGAGGCCCAGGAGTTAAAATTAAGGCACCCAGAAGTTGGGTTCATGAGACAAATCAGCACTGGAAAAGATGAACGTTATTACTTCCTCTGATCACTCCAGGTAAACCTCACCTCATTGTAGTCCATCTGAGCATGTTGTTTGTAGCTCCCCTCATTTTGGGTTTCAAAAAGTATTTCATTTTCCAAGATTCTACAAAGTTCCAACCTAATCCCAAAATAAATTAAAGCATAAGTTAGAATTCAAGAATTAGAAGTAGTTAATACAAACAGCAAATGCTTGAAATATATAGCAGATCTATTAGCATCTGTAAAGAGAAAAGATGGGTTAATGATTCTGGAGTAGATCTTTCATCAGAGTTTCTTTGTTTATTGTTCTCGCCAAATTGAAGATGTCACCAATGCAAAATGGAAGATTCATCTGCTTTATTTGCACCCAGTGTTAGCACCAAGCATCCCTATATCAGATGCTGTACAAGTTGATGAAGAGTAAACCACCCCCTGCACTGCTGCAACAATAGGAACCCCTTTACCCTGAGTCCTCATAACAGTAAACTGGATATCCAGCAGCAAGAGTTGCTAAGAACACAAGAACATGACCAGATGTCATATGGCCCACTGAACCTTTTCCACTATTCACATCTATGTCACATTCCCACCCTATCACCATATCTATTGATTCCCTTAGTGTCCAGAAACCTTGTTGGCCCTGAGATTGCTGCTGTCCCATTGTTGGTGCCTGGGTCTCCCTCCTTCTCTGCTGCTCCTCCTCCTCAATAGGGGTCCTGAAGCCTGGGTGGATGAGGCCTATGATAGGTGGCCTTACTCTTGATGCAAGGCATTATTTGCAGACAACCCCCAACTTTCCCTCACTCTTTTCTTTGGTGTAAGCTCCATTGCTCCAATGACCACTTGGCCACAGGCCCCCACAGTACTGACACCTTGTCCCCCCTCCTGCCTTCAGTTGCCAGTGCCCATGCTGCTCCACCCTCCTATGCAATCCTGTCAGAGAGACTCAGTACTGAGCTCACCCTTGCTTTCCACCTCCTTTAACCCAGCAAGGCTCTGAAGCCCATGTTTAACATGCACCATTAGTAAAATTTAAAAAGCACCGTAAAATTACAGTCAATTACAGCCTGTTAAGTAGCAATTAAGCCTTCCCTCCTTGTCAATATACAAAGGCTACCCTCCATGTCGGCTGCCATCTGTAAAATGCTGAAACAATGTTTGAAGAATTTGGACTTTGGGTTTGATGTCTTCTGTTCTGATTTTAAGACACCACACCCACAGCCAAGTCCAAACGGTCCCTTAAAATTCTGGCTGTTAGCTCTATTTCTCTCTCTACAGATACTGCCAGACTGGCTGAGTATTTCTAGCATTTTCTGTTTCTTGTTTTAAAACATATTATTTAAAAATATGCTGAATTTTGATCATTATGGAGAAATTTGACATTCCACAAATTTAAATTTGCTTTTCAGGGCCAATGAGGATGCTTAACAGTATATTTGTGAAGTTAGTTACACATCATTCAACAAGATGAAGCTTTTTGAGGTTTTTACCATGAGATTAACAGCATAAAAGTGGAAGTTTTTATCTATTCACTAATTGTTTAGGGATTGCTCACTGGGAGAATCTCAATAATGCACCCTAGGAGCAGCGTAGAATCACTGACAGCAAATATAGATCCCCATGTTATTCTGTGCAGGTGCAGACTTCTGAAGTCACTGTCAGTTTGAGTGGAGTAGTGACAGTGAATGCTGAAAGCTTCATTGTCATTATCACCACAAAATCCAGCCCATTGTTTTGCAGGTTGGTTTTGAATTTGTCCCCCTTCAAGCTCAGGTTGTGTCCTCTGGTTCTGCTGTTCTGGACAAGTGAACTTGGCATTGCTTACACTATCTTGTTGCTTTAGAATCCTAAAAACAGCAAACATACCATCTCCTAATCTCCCTTTTCCTAAAAGAAAAGAAAGACGTGCATTTACATAGCACCTTTTAAAGCATGTCTCAAAGCACTTTATAGCCACTGGGGTACATTATGAAATGCAGTCGCTCTAGTAATGTGGGAAATGCGACAGCCAATTTGAACATTGTAAACTCCCACAAACAGCCATGGGATAATGACCAGCTAATTTTTTTTTGTGATGTTGATTGAGGTGTAAATATTGACCAAGACATCAGGGATAACTCCCTTGCTCTTCAAAATAGTGTCATGGGATCTTTTACGTCCACCAAAGCAGGCAGAAGGAGCCTCAGTTCAGTGTGTCATCTGAAAGATGGCAGCTCTGCCAGTGTAGCACTCCCTCAGTACTGCACTGGAGTGTGAGTGTAGATTTTTGTACTCACATCTGGAGTAGGGCTTGAGCCCAGGACTTTGTGACTCAGAGGTGAGAGTGCTCCTAACTGAGCCGTGGTTGACACTCTAACGGGGCTGTAGTGAAAACATGACAGGTTTGCAATATTCTGAAGTGATTTACATTAGTTCATTTTTATGAAAAGCAAATGAAAGTAAGCTTTTTGGAGGTAGTCCTGCTTTAATTTTAAGATAAAGATGTTATGCTATTCAGCAAAGAGCCCACAACCTAAATTTGTCTAAAAATGTATTTAGTCAATCCACTTCCACAATGCTTTCATGATTCCCCAGCCAGTGATATGGAATCAACGCACAGAGAAATGCCAACATTTGGTAGAGCTACGTTACGCCTCATGATTATTTTATGGGTGGTAATTTATGATCCCCCTACTGCAACACGATGAGTTTGGAGGTGGAGATGGCATTAAATTGGGCGGGATGGTGGTGGATGGGGACCCCGGGTCATTCCCGCCTCCAATCAATTATGTCAGTGGCAGGAAGGTCCATGAATGGCCTTCCTGCCCCTTTGCCAATTGAGGCCCTTAAGCAGCCAAAAAGTAACCACTTAAGGGCCTCAGCCCGGTGCTGCTGGTATTAACCTAGTGGCTGTCGGGGGGCTCACCACACAGGGACCGTAACAAGCAAACCTGGGCGAGTTACTTGTGGTCTTCCAGGGAGGGGGTCATCACTTAAAGGCATTCACTACCTGCACGACGGACCTAGCATCAGGAAGGCAGTGGTGGGGGGGGTGGTGGGTGGGTGGGTGGGGGGGGGTGTGCGGTGGGGGGAGTGCCGCTGTGAGCCAACCCCTACCCTTGCGGCTAATCCACCAGACCCTTCTCCCCCAACTCCATGAAACTCCTTCCCCTATCACTTACCTCGAGCCTGGGTCACGCTGCAATCCTGAGCCTCAGGTAAATGTTGTTTCATTCCACTACCTCCCCCGTGGCACTGCTGAGCAAAGGAGATGTCAGCCTCTGATTTGCCTGCAGCGCTCAACAGGCAGGACTTGCCACCCCCAGGGTCCTTGATCCTGGGTAAGGCCCACCAATGGCCTGTTAATTGCCTGATTGGCTCATCTTTCAGTAGGCCGGTCCCAAAGGAGGCAACATGGGTCTCTCACCAGGTTTCCAATGGCAGCTGAGACGCCGCCATCTCCATAAAATACCTCCTTATGATTCGATAGTTCACTTTTTCTGATTCAGTTGTATTACTCCGAAGAGAAGGAAAACCTTTGGATGTGACCAATGATCCATCTATCTGGACATTAAAGATCCCAATGCATTACTTGAATAGCAGGAGTTTGTCTGGTATCCTGGCCGGCATTTTACCTTCACTATATCATGTTGCTGATGTTGGTTGGGAATTGTTAGTACAGAATGACTGCTATTTTCCCTACTGAACAACATAACAATGTACTTCAAAACAAAAAGGAATTTATTGTGGAAGTAATTTGAAACATTTTGATGACATAACAAGGTGTTATATAAATGTGAGCATCTCTTTTTTTTAAGTTAAGAATCATTCTCAAACTTCTTATGTATCTCCTGATGACATCCACAGATGTCTCTCAGCTAAAGTTGGTAAATAGCAGGAAGAAATCAAGAAATGAGGAGTAAAATTAAAGAAGCCTTTCAAAAAACAGAAACCGTTGTCAGATGGTTAGTCAGAACATATGACTGGAATGAGTATCCACTACTAACTTATCTATTCCTGCATCAACTGCACATAGATTATGACAAGTTTAATTACATAAATTCAAATGGATTTCATTTTCAAACACAGCTGGGGGTTTTTGTGACCAGAGACCGATAATACGTCTTAATTATTTGTTTTTGTCTGCTTTTCCCTTATTTTGTTGGATTATCTTACACCATTCTTGTCCAGCTGGCAACGTGGCAAGACCTCTAATATATTTCTACAGTTTTCAAACAAACAACACAGCCAAAGCAATGCACTGGCTTATCTCAGCAGAAGCAAATGCAACTTTCACATATCCTCACAACCACTGAGGATTTTTATGCAGAATACTGAGAGGAAACTAACCAGCTCCCTATACATATTACTGAGAATGTGGTGGCTCACTTTATTCGGAGGTTAAAGCTATAGTCAGAGTTCTGTGAAATATTTGGTTAACGATTAATCCGAACTGCTACAAAATCATGGGGCAGAATTTTCCCCCATCAAGGGGGTAAGAGCAGGAGCGGGCGCAAGCAGGCTTGCCTCCGGTCGGCGCCCCTGATTGGGGGCACTTAAGGCCCGCCCGGCATGACGTTCACCAGGAAGCACTATGCGTCCCTGTGTGGGTGGGGGGGGGAGGAATTCCCTCAACCAAGAGTGCGCTCTTTCACGCATGTGCCCGAATGAGCGCACTCATCTCCCTGAGGCTAAGTGCTGCCTCAGGGAGATCGGCTCCAAATTTAAAAATGTTACAAAGACAAAGACAAATTTTTTTTTGACTTTTCCCCTCATGCGTCGGCGAGGGAGCCCCACCCCCCCCGCTCACCGACCTAAAGATCCTGGCCCATGAGATGTGACTGTTTCCTGTGAATTATTTTCATTTCATATCTTATATATAACTCTATTTTTAATATCACAAGTATTTGTTTAATCAAAAGTTCCTTTGGATAACTATGAGTTAAATTGAAATCATTCTTTTCCAGCCAATATGGTTTGGATTTAAATTTGCTCATGCATCATTATAAAACTGTTTGTTTCAACACTCCTGACAAGATGGTTACTACTACCAGCTGCTCAGTGGTTTCTTATTAGTCAAAGGTGCAAACCATCAGACTGATACTATTCATCAACATTCATTCATAACATTAAGTGACAAAACCAGTGGGGTTCTAGCACATAAATTGCTCACCTGGTGATGCTTCCTATAAATACTTCCTCATGGGCTTGTTCTAGTTGATAAATCACAGGGAATCCACCATGATTTGTCTCCAAGAGAAGTCCAGCCAGGGAAGGGACCTTTTCCCTCAGGTGAAGGACCTTTACTTGACGCTCCATGACATCTTTCGCTGCAAACAATTCCAAATTCAGCCTGTGAAAATGAAAAAGGAGGTCAGGTATAAATAAGCAACCTCGTTGTCATGGTTAACACATGTGACTGTTGTTGTTTATTAAAAGGAACTAGAAACCTGAAACCATCTGAATAGCTTAACATCAGACTGGCTCCAACAAACAACAGGAACATTTGTATTCTTTCAACTTATTTAGATAAAAACAACTTTGTAACATTTGTATAATTGACTGTCCATTTCTAATTGACTGTCTACTAGATTGGGTTTCATCTCTCCATATGCATATTGCAGGACGTCAGCTGTTAACATTAGCCCAGAACTTCCAGTCAGCTTTGATGCTGATTGCGTTGATACTGCCTGTGAAGATTTCAGCAATCTGACCATTTTACAATTTTTCAGCCAGGACTTCCGATCCCTGCTGAAGCATTAAAGTGTCAGCATAGACATCACCGGAGAAGATCGTCTGGTGCAACAAGAGATGGAAGAAGGGAGAATATTCCACTACAGTAGCTACCACATTCAGGTAAGTTTTAAAGGTCCAAATCTTTCAGTAAGTGAGTGAATTGGTGAATGGGTAAGATGAGTGAGTCAGCAATTCAGTCAGGTGGGTGAGTGAATGAGGTCGGTAAGGTGGGTCGTAGTTGGGTGGTTGGGGGTGTCATCAGAAAATCAAGGGCTAGTAGGGTCAGGTTTGTGGGATAATAGTGTCGGATCATGGGATAGCTGTGGGATAGTCATGTGGTCAGGGAGGGTGATTGGGAGAGTTGGTTGTAGTGCTCAGTTCAGTTACACTGGCTGTTCACTGAGTGAAACGAGCTATTAAACTGTGAAACGTTTCCAGGATAAGTAGACAGGTAAGTCCCATGTACCTGGCCCAGGTCTGCCCGCTGAGCTCACTGTCAGAGATATCGCAGATGGTTCTGGGCAGCACAAATCAGCCCATCGGAAGTTTAAACTTCACAGGCAATTACAGCACATGTGGCAGCATCAAGGCTCCCGCAGGGTCCTGCCGCACACCTCCCAACCTACATCCCATCTCTGGCAATCCAGAGACGTGAAGATTTAGGCCATTTTCACTATTAATTTTGAAATCGGAACACCACTTCATGACAGGAGTAAGCCCTTTGTAGCAATTGCATTTCTTTTGTACTCTTTTAGTATTCTTCAACAGATTATTCTATAGGGTCTGGAAATAAAAGCAACTATAATCACGCCAATTTGAATGCTTATCCAGACATAACAATAATGACAAGGTTAACCGACAATGCATCATTGACAAAGACTGAATGTACGACACTTTTATTAATTAGGTATTTGTAGAAGGGTGGCCAGGTTATGCTATTAATAATAGAGTTGATCTGCAGGCACATTTTTGGGTGGAAACATTAAGTTTATTTACAATATACTCAGCAGCAACTACACGTGTGTTTTTAACTCCAACTCTATCTCGCATTGACGGTCGAGATGGCCCAAGCTACTCTCCTATTGGTTACTGCAGGTCATGTGATCTGGCCTCACAAATATTACTCTTAAAGGTACATGACACTAAATTATTCCATAATACTACAGTATTGCTCTAGCTTGTTAAGTTTTGTCTATATTGGCATTAGAAGGGAAAATAATATTTTCCAATTGTGTTGTGGTAAAGTGAATATATAGAAAAGTTAATTTTTATGCTGAGGCAAATAAACTTGCAACAGTTGTGACAATTTTACTTGCTATCTGCACCATGTGATTAAGAGCCTGATTGCTCTTGCTTAGCCTAAAGACAAGGATCCAGATCTTCCATACTTGGGGAAGGTCGTATCCCAGAGATACCCTAGAAGATGCTCTGGGGACTCTGAGAAGTCCCTGCTGTAATATGTCTTTAAAGGACATCAGCATGACATCACTAGAAGAGAAATGTCATGTGATCAATTCTTTGTTTCATTTTTGCTTCAAACAGAGCACCGACACAGCCCTGATGCCTTAAAGCTTTAGACCTACGTATAACTGCTCTCATATGCCCAGTCTTAATAAATTACTCCACAACATGCTTGCAAAATCCCTTATGGGTGATTGGTGCTTTGTATCTTGTACAGTAAATAAGCCCAATGTATTACATCATTATAATAACATGACATGGTGATCAGCAGTGGTAAGGCTGGAGGCACAAGATTAACTACAGGTACGACATGGTAAATAGACTTAGATCATGCTACATGGTATGAGACAATCCTTGACATATTTGGCAGACCACAATAAAGTCACAGTATCGGAGAATGTTAAAAACGTAGTGTGGTCACTGTGAAGAAAAGCTTTGGAAACAGTGCTGAGCTAATGCTCAAATAAAGAGCTGGTAAGCAGACAGATCCCTGGTGGTGAGATTGCAGCGCACAGCCTGTCAATTCGGTGAGTGCAACAACACAGCAAGTAGACCAGCACTGGATTAGCTCAGTCAGGAAATGACCAGGGTGTGGGCTGGATCAGTGGCAAGGGAGGGTCAAACAAACAAAAAAATAAAAAAACTGTAATAAAAATCAAGCTAGAGAAGGTTGCAATTATAATGGGTGGCTTCGGGAGCTGCTGAACAATAAATTGAATAAAAAGCAAAGATGCCATTATTTAGTGGTGCGTTCCCACCACAACTCGTCTTCGTAGGAGGAGCTATGGAAAAACATGTGAAAGCCACTACATTGACATTTTTCCCAATTACTACTGAAGAAGGAAAGTCAGAGATATTGTCAGAATGTCCACAAAATTCTCCAGTTTAAATTGGGATGCAGCTGACCTACTATCTGAATTCAAAATGTTTAAACAACGTACAGAGATGTGGTTTCTTGATTCAGGCGTATCCAAACAAGCAAGCCATAAAAGTTCACCTAGCAATTGGGAATGAAGGTCTACACAGGCTGAAGATGTCAGGATTCTCAGCAGAAGAGCAAAAGGATCCTCAAAAGATATGGACTACATTGGAAGACAGGTTCAGAATCAGGTTAAACTCCATATTCATCAACTAGAGTTCTTGTCTTTTCAACAACAGCCTACAGAATCAATAGGCCACTTCGTCAGCAGATGCAGAGAAAAGAATACATACTATGATCTTTCAAACACAGAACTAACAGACAGAATTGTTGAGTTAGTGATCGCACCCATCCCTATGGAAGGATTCCAGAAAGATCTGCTAAACAAGGCCAAAACGTATAGCAGTAAAGAGCTACTCAAAGATGGACATAAGTGTGAAGTGATCCTTGCAGGTTGATGAAGCTTACAGATCCTAAGCACAAACCCAATTGCTGACACACTCACTAGAACACCCAAACCTAGCAAGACATGTGAAAGGTGTGGCCTTCAGCATGCACCAAGGAAATTCTCAGCTTTCCATCAATTTTGCAAGGCATGTGGCAGAAAGGGCCATTGGCAGCAGCAGTGCACCAGACCAAAGGCTGATGCAGCTACAAAGAGCTGTGCACTAATCCAAACAGACCATACACAACAGGTACCTTCCGGCAATAAGAATGACCGTTCACTATCCCATCAGAAACATACGCATGAGTCGACTGACAAACCAGAAAATGACGAAGTGCATGATAAGACAATAAGAACATAAGAACTAGGTACAGGAGTAGACCATTTGGCCCCTCGAGCCTGCTCCACCATTCAATAAGGTCATGGCTGATCTTGTGTTTCAATTTCCACATTCCCATCTAACCCCAATAACCTTTGATTCCCTTGCCTAACAAGAATCCATCTAGCTCTGCCTTAAAAATATTCAATGACCCCACCTCCACTGCCTTCTGAGGCAGAGAATTCCAAAGTCGCACAACCCTCTGAGAGAAAAAGTTTCTCCTCATCTCTGTCCTAAAAGGGCAACCCCTAATTTTAAAACAGTGCCCCCTAGTTCTATACTCACCCACAAGAGGAAACATCCTTTCAATGTCCACCTTGTCAAGGCTTTTCAGCATCTGTATACTTCAATCAAGTCACCCCTCACTCTTCTAAACAAGCCCACTCTGTCCAACCTTTCCTCATAAGACAACCCACTCATTCCAGGTATCAATCTAGTAAACCTCCTTTGAACCACCTCCAATGCATTTGCATCTTTTCTTAAATAAGGAGATCAAACCTGCACACAGTATTCGAGGTGTAGTCTCACCAATACCCTGTATAACCGAAGCATAGCATCCTTACTTTTATGTTCAATCCCTCATAATAAAGGATAGCATTCCATTAGCATCTTAATTACTTGTCGTACCTGCATACTAACTTTTTGTGACTCGTACTCGAACGTGTAGATTCTTCTGCACCTCAGAATTATGCAGCCGTCCTCCATCTAACTAATACTCTGCTTTTTTGTTTTTCCTGCCAAACTGAAGCAATGAGCAGTGAACGTATGCTTCACACTGTCAATCCCGTAGAAAACATAGATGTCGTCACACCAGAATCTTTACAACCTGATATTTTTGAACAACTTCATCACCAACACATGGGCATAGATCAGATGAGAAGGTTCACAAGAAAGACAGCCTATTGGCCAGTCCTGAACAATGACACTGAAAATGTCGTCAAGAAGTGTGAGGCATGTCTAGAGCCTATGCCAAGTCAGCACAATGAACTGTTGGTTCCATATAAAGTTCCTACCCATTCCTGGTCCAAAATTGCATCCAAACTCTTTCATGTCCACGGTACTAACTTCTTCATCATTCTCGACGACTTTACCAAGTACCCCATTATTCGACAATTATACAATATATCAAGCACAACTGGCATGCACAATCTACATGCTATTTTCAGTTTATTTGTTTATTTGGTGTGCCTGGAGAGTTCACTACAGGTAATAGTCTGCAATTTATTGGTAAGCCATTTCAAGATATGTGTGAGAAGTGGAATATCGATCACACTACTTCTCATTCCCCTAGATCTAACAGCCTAGCTGAATGAATGATTCACATTGTGAAATCCCTAATGCTCAAATATAGACAGACCAAGGAAGATTTACATATTGCAATGTTACATCTGAGAGCAACGCCTTGAAGTGCAACTATTCCATCATCAGCAGAGCTCATGTTTAGCAGACAAGTGCATACCAATTTATTTATTCTTATACCCATTCTACTCTCTCAGAAACTATAGAGCAACTTTTAAAACTACAAGAGAAGATGATTAATGTGCATGATAAAAATAGATACAGAATTGCCAAGTTTACAGTTGGAATAACTGTACTCATCCAGGATCCCACAGAACGTACATGCAACCAGCCAAGGTGACAAAGATTTGTTCGGAACCAAGGCCATATGAAGTAATTACACACAAAGGTGCAACAGTGATGTGTAACTGAGGACAAATCAGATCCATTCCAGCTCCTCTATCATTGTTCAGTACTATTGCATTTGGGACAAGTTCCAACAGGAACAACATCCAAGAATGACAATCCCACAGGTCTCTGTGAGCAATTAAAGACACCTCCAGACAAGGTAACCATTACAAAATCTGGGCATACCAGCAGATTACCTTTATGCTTTAGAGCAAGCTTCTTCAACTTTTTTGTGTGGGAGGCCCACATTGCCATCTTTTTATCACTCATGGGACCGATGAGCACATTTCCGTAAGATACATGAATTTCAAAAAGAAGTTGAGTATGAAGAAAAGAAACAACTTGCTGAGCAAAAATAAAGCAATGTCAAAGCAATAAATTAATGATTTTTTAAAAAGTGTAATTAATAAAAATGACCTTTAGACTGTAAGAGGGTGAGAGTGTGTGTGCCTGACTCACTCTCACCCACTGTGAGAGTGTGTGATAGTATGTGTTGGTGTGTTGGGGGGTGAGGGTGACTGAGAATCCTGAGACTGGGAGTAAGACAGGCACACACTCATTCACCCTCTCTCTCCCACACAGAACCATTCCCTTATGCACTCTGTCTCCCACACCCTCACTCTCTCGCTCCCTTGCTCCCACACACTCATTTACACTCACTCTCTCCCCCACACACACTCACTCACTCTCTCCAACACTCGGTCACTCTCTCCCACACACTCACACACAGACTCACTGGTGAGCCTATCAGCAACAAGCGCAGAAAAGGAATGGCCTGTGATTGGAGGAGTCGTCCCTTGCAAAATCTTGAATTTCACTTACCTGTCTTACTGGAATTTTGAACAGTGGCTCCAGGAGCCACACAGTGGGCTTCAGGGGCCACAGTGCAGCCTGCCGGTTGCCAGTTAGATGTGCCTGCTTTAAAAACTCATACGTTCATCAGTTCTATGCATTTACGTAATGGTAACTGAACGTGAACATGTATTGTAAATAGTTAGACTTCTTTGGATGGGGGCAAAAGTATCTCTAAAAAGAAAGGGGGACATTGTAATGTGCCTTTAAGGGATATCATCATGGCATTACTAGAAGGGAAATGTGTCATGTGATCCAGTCTGAATTTCACTTTTGCTTTGAGCAAAGCACACACACAGCCCCGATGTCTCAAAGCTTCATACCTGTGTATAACTGTTCTCATGTGCCTAGTCTTAATGAATGAACCCACAACATGTTTACCAATCCCTTATGAGCGATTGGTGTCATGTGTCTTATATTGTAACTAAGTCCAAGGCATTATATCATGATAACAATACGACAGTCCCCATGCAAGGACAGTACGGGAATTACCCAGGAAGTTTAAACTTTTGTTGAGCAATTACCCTGTGCCTGGAACCATCCGAAACACCGACTTAAATTGGAGACTTAGGATGGTTCCAACTCCCTTAGCAGAATAGTTACCCAGGAAAAGTGAGAAGGATTAAAACCACTTCTAACTCCTGGGTAACTATAGTACTGACGCCCACCCCACTCACCCCCCAACTACCCTCCTGAAACCCCGACTACCCTTCTCCATCCCTAACCTCTTAACCCATAATACCCTTACCTTACATTCTCTCCTGTTAAAGTGGCTGGTTCCTTTAAACTTACTGGTTTATGGCAGCTAGTGCCATGAAAAGAGGGTATGGCTTCACTTCCCCCAATGCTGGTGCCCTGCACAGAAAGGATTCCAAGAGAAGCTACACTGCATATTTCTCACCAGGCCTGTGTCAGAAGATTGGGCAAGAAACATGCAGTTCCAGACTTGAGTAAATAAAAAAGGAGCAGAGTGGCAATCTGACAGTGATTGACATTCCAAGTAAGTTCTGGGCCAAAATGTATGTTGAACGTTATGACCCTAATTTGTTGCTAATTTGATCACTTAAACTGTATCAAATGCAGATGATTTCTCACTCTGTTACCCTGATGGCTCTGAATGACCTGTAGCATTTACCTCCTGTACTCGAACTTCCACTGAGATCCATTGTTCACTCACTGCCAGCTCAAGGGACATCACCACTCATTCTTTCACACACACCCTCACATCTGCATCTGGCGTCATCTCCTCTGGAGACTGCTCCATCAGCCCTCACCCATCTTGGGGCCACTTGCACAGATCAACATGTGTTCCCACACACACATACTGGAATATCCCCTTCCCCAGTATAGCCCTCGCCCTGCAGCTTCTTCCCTGGCCTGAGGCCACTTCTCTGCCTTCCTGAAGTAAGCCCTAGTCCTGAAGCCATTGAAAAGCCATCCCTGCCTTACGGCTGGTCTGGTAGGTAGAGACCTACCTGTAAGCCTCCCTAAAAGTGATGTGGTGCTACCTGGCAAGCGTGGCACTGATGACCACTAGTGCTGCCTGAAGCAAGGTAGGCAAACAAACCTCAAAGACCTGAGCGAAGTGCAGCTCCTCAGGTGCGCATCCCTTATGTACAGTTGTGAAACATGTTGGCATGCAATGACGCCAATGTGCCCGGATGGTCCAGCATGGGATTATCATGAGGTGCTAAAGTATTGAAATTAGGTTCCCGACATGTGCCAATGAGAAACACAGCCCACCATTGACGTTTGGCGTGCTCTCACAACTACATAAAACCTATTTTTGGCCTTCTAACCATATTGTTCATTCACACTTGCCATGACACCCGCCATCAACTGGAATGGGCGATTCCACCCGTAGGGTGGTGAGTGGGTAGGTGGGTCATGGGTTGTCTTGTCAGTAGGGGTTGTCATGTCAGGGACTAGTCAGGTCTGGTTGGTTTGGGGGCATGACTGTGGATTGGCAGGGCAGTCCGGTGGGAGTCTCCAACAATCTGAAAACCAGAAGATCTGGGCCAACATGATTGCATGTGCAATGATTTGTTAATCTTATTTTTAAAAATTTACATAACAATGGACAGCATTGCCCTTTTAACAATTAAAATAAGCATTCAGAACTATTTCTTCTTACTAAAAACATGCGTGGTCCTACATTTCTACATTGTTAATGCACACCAGTAACAATAGAGGCATTCAGGAAGAAATATGTGGTGAACCTTGTTTATCCCCTGTCTGGACTGAAAGCAATTTACTCTGGATGGTATTCATGTTAAATTAGCCTTACTATAAACTGATTTTATATTATCATGATGGGCCATTGAGTTTTGAATAAATAAGCTCAGCCATAACTTTGCTGCAGCGGTGTAATTTTACCTATAATGATAAATGGCAAACTTGATTTTTTTACATTACTGGCTTTGGTTATGGGAGGTATTTGATAGTTTACACACTGACTGATTTTGTCTAGTACACCGACATAGTTGAAGAAATTAGGATGTTTTCATACTGCTTGTTTACGGATGACTAAGAACTGTCTAGTGATGATAGTCTTGGTGACTTGCCTCTGGTTTTAACAATTTTTATTCCAATTAAGTTAAGCATTCTATATAGCCATGGAATTCAGCAACATAATTAGTTGAAGCCTGCAATCCTGTTGTGGGTTTCAGCATTTAATTTGAGTTGTACATTCAAATAATTGGTAGCTTGACACATTGGCTGGATGTGGAGAGTGGGATTAAAGATCACACGGTAATTTTAAATATGTTAACATAATGCATTCAAGGCATTATTAAAATAACAAGATTGCTGCTTGCTCATCTTGATGATGAATGTTAGGGCAAAGGAATGGAACTCTTTCCATTTCAGACACCCCAGTGGATCTACCAAATACTCTCTAAATCAGATCAAGTAGAGTACAACTAGACAAGGGACAAAGCTTCATCTACCATGTCCCAGCAACATTTCTCAACACCAACTCCAAAAGGTCACCCATTTCTACACATGACATTTTTTTAATTCCCACACAAGCCAGCTCTCTGAGTGAAATTGTCAATTAGTGCCAGGGATTGTTTGTGCTATAAATCCCATGCACTTAAATATCTGATGGAAGCTGATCAAACTCATTTCACACAGGTCCCTTTAGTGCCTACAGACAAAGGAAACTTTCATTCCATCAGTTTGAGCTGGATTTTAACTCTGAATTGCAGGAGCCGAGAGCTACTGCCTACCCAAATGTTCCAGATCCCATATCTTGCAAGGGAGCAGCTTAAAAAAAAACTTTGTCAACAATTGAAGTTTTCATTAGCTCTGTTGCTGAAAAGTAAAAGCTTGGAGCTTTTCTGTAGTTGTCATAATGAGGTTATGTCACATTTTCAAATTTTGCCCTTTCCTACCTTGTGATGTGAGTAATCAATTTTGGGAAGACTTAAGTTACTGATTAAATTAACCTTTAGTGCAACCATCACTATGTTCCTCGTGTACATGGAAATATAGATTTTCTATTATAATGATAGGATGGAAAAACAAAGGGAAGAAAAGCAATGCAGTCAACTGGTTTCTGAAGTTTGGGTGAGGAAGTATGATGCTCTCGGATTTTCTAGTCTGTGTTTAACAGAGAATTGAATCTAAATTGAATCACATTTACCAAGCAATGGCATTCCATGGTATTTTTCAGCAGTACAGCCAGCAGTGAACTAAATAGATCAAATAGCACTCTATGTACATCCAATAACCTAAATATGAATGTCTCAACTGGCAAAGTTTCTATATAACGTTTAGGTGTATTCATCCATATGAATATCTGTACCATTTTTCTGTAGTTTCTGCCAACATTACTACAAATGATCAAGAGAACACCCACTCACCCCACTCTATCCCCCTCCAACCCAGTCACTCCCAATGTTGGGAAAGTACCAGTTACACATTAGGTTCATATATTCATGTGAATGAACCTCATAATGGGGCCAGAGCCCATGAACAGTGCCCCAGACTCTCAACTCCATTTCAAATGAGTGCTGTGTAGGAGGCATGGTCACCATGTTTGTTCCTCCCTCTCTTAAAAAGTGAGCTTTTACCTGTATAGATGTTGCCAATGACTGCTCTGGTTCTTACATTTAAGTTTTGTTTGACTTTTTTTCATGGTTCCCAAACAGAGTTGATTCAGAGATTCTCAATACTATATCCCAACTAATGTTGTCCCTAGAATATAGGGGCTTTGGTTATTTCTCTGGTCATTCCTCATTATATTCAGGTTTTAAAGGAGCTGTAGAATCAGAGGAGGGATCTTTTCTATGTTAGGCAATCTGGTAAGAACCGTCTCTCCTGTGCACAATAGCATTTCTCTGCAGTTGTTCTCCCCCATTCCAACAAATCTTTTCTTCACTTATTTCCTGCTTCACTGGGACAGCATTTCTTATTCAACCATTTCCATCTGATGTTGCTATTCAATAGAGGACAGCCATCAGCTCCATTAAGGACCATCTTTCTTTAAAAAAAACACTTCTTCCAGCACCATCCTCCATTAAATGTATCTATTTTAGCACACACTTGCTGCAGCCATTCCTCCTCTCTTCAGGCGGTGGACAGATTTAAGGATGACCTAAGAGCTGCAGACAAAATAACACAGCCTTGGTCCAATGCAATAGAAGTGCGATAGGAACTTTTAAATGTACTGACTTAACAGCAGTACCTCCTTACATGGCACCTGCAGGCTCACGCAGCATTCAAAGAGCAGCAGTTCCAGTTTTTGGAGTTTACCTAGCACTTTTGCCAAGTTAGGGCAATTGAACAAGATAGTCACCAGGGAAATTCACCCCTATAATGTTGCATAGAAATTACAACATGGAACAGGCCATTTGGCCCAACCACTCCAAGGTTAGTTTATCCTTCACAGATCTGTTATTCCAAATCCCCTCTGCCAACCTTGTTTCCATTTCCCTTTACTCCCCTTTCCTTCAACCACCTATCAAATCAGTCTTAAATGTTAGCATGGACCAAGAAGTTCCTCAGAACTGCTCCCACTCCCACACTGGAATATTACTAGGCTCCCATGGCTATGAAGAAATTCCTGCTCATTGTCTCTATTTGAAACACTAACTCCCTGTAGTGAATGCAACAGCTTTGCAAACCTCTACATAAAACAGCTTCTCCTGGTCCCTCTCCTCTTAAGTTTAATTATTCCAAATTGAAGTTTACAGTCACATTTATCAATCATTGATGTGTGATGGGATAGAAGCAAGAGCACAATGGGCTGAAGAACTGCCTGACAATATATGAGCTTCGATATTGAGCCTTTGAGAGACAGAAATCCAGCACAGTGTGAGCAGAGGGATATAAATTTGAATGTTTATAGCTAGGGTTGCCAACCCTCCCAGATTGTCCGAAATTCTCCTGGAATGGAGTATTCCAGAATTCCTAGCAGCCCGCAAAAATATTGCCCTTTATATTTTCTGCTGCAGCAGCATCTAGTTTCATCCCCTCCCTGGGCCTCTGCTGTGTACTCTTCTGCATCCCATAATGATAGTTTGGGCTGTTGCTGTACTGGGCTCCCCTCCTTCCGGCTTGCGAAACTTTACCGAATCACTCTGTAATGTACTTCAGCTGCAGCTTAGTGACCTACTGGTCACTCAATTTTTGTAGGGCCAAAGCCAGCATGGACATCCGTATCAGGCAGCCAGCTAGCCAAAGGCATATTATTGAGACCCAACCATTAAAATAGACCAGGTCTTCCGTTGTAGCTCCCAGGAGAGTGAGATTTCTTCTGAAAGTTAAAATTTCTCCTGGTATTCTGTGTCATCACAATCATTGAACAGATATAATTTCGCTTGTTGATATTTTCAGTGGAAAAGAGAAATGTTAATATAAATATCCTACTCATTCTCACACCAGAGGATGTGATTTTCCTTGCCGCTTTAGTTTTATATAGATGATGTGAGAAATTTTCTAAGCAGGGGAAAATCAAGCAATAGGGTATTTGTGTGTATTGAAGCCATGGTAGTTGGTCCACAGTGCTTTCTTAGTGGCTCTGAAGATAACCACTGCCCTCAAAATTTACAGCACCAGATCATTTCAGGCAGGCTCAAGGGATCCTTGTACATTCAGCCAGAGAGCAGTGCAGGCAGTGCATTCATTGGTCACTGGCAGTCTTTATATGAGCAATATAACACCTTTAAAATCACAGCAATGCATCAAAGTGAAAGGACCATACAGTTTCATGATATTGCTGCTCCCAAGGGCAGACTGCAATCAGTGGTATCCACATTGCATTGAAGAATACCCACTCAGCTGCACACACAAGTAAGTTTGAAGGACTTAGTAAGTGAACACATTCAACAGTTTTAAGGTCATTCCTGCAATGTTTATGTTTTGTTTATCTGCTGCAGTATGAGCCTTCGCATCAATTGTTCTCAAATTCTTTGTTTTCCTACCTGCAGCAGTGAGGTAAATCTGTCAATGGGAATTCTTCTCTTGAGAAAGGAGGACCAAAGGACAGATGATAGACAAGTCAGGCAGGCATTAGATATGCCCTGGGTCCACACCTGCATAATCAGCAAAAGTGCATGTACTTCACTCTCACTGAAGATTAGTGCCAGAGGAGGTTGCTATTGCCATAAAAAGTGTTGCAAATGAACCTGATGATATGGATATGACTAGGTCTGACTAATGTTACAACCAGGTGAGGAAAGATGCAAATACTCTCCCTTTTTTCCCACTCCTCAGTTGATCAGAACAAGATATTTTGAAAGTTATAAGGATGAATGTGCCAATTCAATATATGTACTTAAACATTCATGTCCTGATTGCATATAACTCAGTAGATGGGCTTCCTTCAATTTAACAAGTGGGGGGGGGGGTTGTTTTTATTGTGTTAAAAACCTAACCAGGTAAAGATATTAAAATATTAATAAAGGTAAATGCACATTCCAATTGTCACAACACACACACAAACACACATATACAAACACACACGCACATATACTAACACACACATGCACATATACAAACACATGCATACACAAACACATACACATACACACATAAAAATACTAGTTACAAAGTAGAGGAGGTTAACCTTTGATCAAATTAAGATTAAATAAGAAAAGGCAAACTTATAAAGAGCTCACTGTAAGTACTGTTAGTAAGCCCTTCACTGTGGTTCGTGGCTGAGGCAGTTTTTAAGCTGTAGTCTTCAGTTTTCCTCCATTTCTCTCAGAAACTTTTCTGTGGAAGTTGAAGTTTTCTCTGGGATTTCTTTATCTACTGCTCACAATCTGATTTAAGCAAACGGAGAGTTCAATTTTTTTAGTTGCAAGAGAGAGGAAGAGGCAAAAAGCCTTTTTGCTGCTCTCAGATGTTTCTTCTCCAGACTGCTCCAAAGCCAGCAGGGTTTTGTAACAAAAGACATTTCAAAATGGTGATCCCAATCACATGACCTCTCTCTCCATAATGAGTGAGTATTCCACAGAAGGTAATTGATTAGCTCATGTCTGGTCAGGTCTTGGCTTTTGTTTTATTTCTTAGGTGATAAATTTTTAATGCCCACTCTATCACTTCTGAATGATTCAATCTTCCACGTATGAGGGAGGAAGAAAAATATCAACACCTCCAAGGTGGCCATTGATTCTGTAGACTTTCCATCTCCATCCTGATGGAAATGGAATGTGGCTATGGGGCAACCATTTTAAGTTTCAGTCTGTCTTTGAAGTAATCTTTGATATCAGCAGAGTGAAATTCCACAAGAGGATTGCCTGGAAATGTCTTAGTTGCAATCCACATTGGAAACTTGCACAAACTTGACCAACTTGCAGTTGCAGACATGTTAAGTGAACTCTGGCAGTCATCTTAAGTTAGTGTCTTTGTTTTAATGGTTGAAACCTCCTTTTTTGAAAAGTTCCATATGTGAGTCCGCGGGATGAAATTGAAATGTAATATTTGACATCAACACACCTCCATAACACTAGCCATAATGTCAGATGGTTTTTCGGAAGCACTGCAATCATTTGTGTCATGATTTCAATAATAATGCATGAAAGAAGGTATGCAGTGGTTAGTAACCAGGTAAGCCTGACTGGTTGCACACAATAATATTTCGGCAATCACTTTCACAGGCATTGGCGCACATCTCTGCAATGGCCATGTGGACTAGTGCCACTATCTCCAGATCAGTGTAGAGGCAGGATTCTGCTATGTGCTGAAAGAACATTTGTGGCTGACACACAGCACAGGCTTGCTCCCGCCCACTTCCCCATCAGCCTTGATAATTGTTGCCAATGAGCTGGAATGCCTTTTACAAGATACACAATTTTCTGGTCCTCTTAGAAAATTACCTCTGTGCACCTGTCCAAATCTGAAGCTGTGAATAATTAAGTAAAAGGCTGACGCCAAAAAACTGACCGAAATTAGTACATCACCATACTGACAATATAGTAGTGACTTGCACTAATAGAAGAAAATTGCCTATAATACTGAATTGGGTCTGGCAGGGTGAGTTTAACAATTGTCTGGCTTGCCGACATGAGGCTTGGACCATTTTAACTCTTGGTTCTTATTTAAATACACATGGCAGACTGCATCCCGATCCAGGCATGAATCAGACAGCTTGTAAGACCCTCACATTCCACTTTAGAGTAAACATTCTGAACAGCATTTAAAGAAGGAATGCACCTCTTAAAGTGAGGTTGTATCCCTGCTTGCAGCTATTGCTGGGTAACTTAATTTGTCTGGTCTGGAACAAGCTTTCCCTAAACTGCAGCACCAAACAGCAACAAACAGAAAGATATAGAGAATGAACAAGCTAGGTAGAAAATCTGTCCGCATCCCCCCTCCCAACCTGATTCTCAGAAGTTTTAATTGGCAAGGCAAGGGAAGGTGATCCTCCTCTTCCTCATCACTTCCATGAGCACCCCAAGAGCAAGAGTAGTCCAAGCCTCGACTACAACCTAATGGTCATTGCTTCCACCACTACGTCACAACATGACTGCATGCAGATGACTGAATTAGGAGGGAGCTGAAATTTTGGTTTCCCAATGGCAGGCTGTGATGCAGTGTATTTGCAGGGGCACAAGGGAGGGGTGCAGGGGAATGGCAGCTCACTTGGAGGCTCGGGTGAGTCAATGGTGAAGGTTTGGGAAGGCTCTGTGTGGAGTGGAGTCAGGGGCATGAAAGAGGGAAGGGCCTAGCATCCTGGGGGGGTGGGAACAGTCAGTCAAAGTAAGAAAACCAGGGGCCTAAGGGGTGGTCAGTCCTGTCCACATTTGGATCCATTTCAGGGTGTTGGCTGGCAGAGTCCTTACAAGGCTTTAAGTTCACCTACAACATTTCAATTTTCCTCATTGAGAATGATCTCGGGCAATGTCTAGGAAGGAGGCCCAGCTGAACCTGCACATTCAGCATGTTTAACAAAGTGCTGAGTACAACACTGGACACTACCCATGAACATTCAATGGAATAAACAAAAAAACACATCATTTATTCATCCACAATAAAGAAATGTCCCTAACTCCCCTGTAACCATCAATGCATGCCAACCATGAGCCGTGTCAGTACATTTGGCTCTTTGCCTAAGTTAGTCTCAACAAATTGCACATATGAATAAAATGAAACCAATGTAATATGCAATATTTACAAATGAAATTTAAATTTGAAAAACACCTGTGCCAATAAGTCTTATTTTAATGGCAATGGAGTGAGCAGGTATGTTGTGGCTGTGATGAAGAGCCTCCCTACTTTCCAGGAGGCTCTTTTATAGCCCACTTGTTTCTGCTGCATTGGCAGCTGACGGTGAGTGTCACCTCTGAAAAGCTTCCCCTACCACGTGATCACACATGTCTCCTGTGCATGCCATCAGCACTTTAAATTTTAATTGTAATCACATAGGAAGCAGCAAAGGAACAAGAGAGCGAAAGTGACGTCCACTTCCTGTTCCACTGTCAGGGATGGTGCACCATGGTTAAAATTCCACCCAGTGTCACTACATATTTCTACCCTGAATTAACCTTTGACTGTCTTATCAAACCATCTGCACATAATTTTTCTTCACAAAACACCGACGTTTTATGAAAATCATTAGCAAAGTTGAATCATAAATTCCACAAAGCCAAGTTACAGTGACTGTATTAATTGACTTGAAAAGGATTAGGTTGGGAGTGGCAGTGTCAAATAAGGAATAATAATCAAACTTCACACTGTTGGCAGGGAAGGGAGCCTCACCCACCCGGGCCACATATTGGGAATCCAGGCATCCTTTCCGACAATTAATTTTAAATGGTTGGAAAATCATGCATCAAAATTTCTGATATGCAGTCCTGTTGGGTGCAGCTCCCTCAAAGCGCCTTGAACAGCCAGGATTCTGACATCTTGTACAGCCTCAGTTACTATTGCTATTTCAAGGCAATGTAGCCAAAAGCATTTCCCATGTTAACTTTTACAGTTGTAAAACTTAAATTGTTGCTGTTTATGGACAGCACCTTTCTACTGTATCTGTACATTGAACAATTTGTACAGAAAAACTATGATTACTTGGGATGCAGCCATAATTAAATACTGGCATGTGAGCAGAGACTATTGGAGCCAAAATGGAAAATAAAAACGTCTGGTACTTTTGACAAATTTGGTGCAGAAATCAACTATTCCATTGTACTCATCAAGAGATCCTTTCATAGTGCTCTAATTTTCCCTGCCATTATGCTATATACATGTCATTTGTTATTACTGTGTTTTTATAATGTTTAGAGTGAAAGCTGTGTTGCACCATTCCAGGACAATTGCTAATATGAACTGCTAAATTCAACCACCACAAAAAACAAATCAGTAGATCAAGGGAATCATAGAACTGTGTCATGGAATACATCCATTAAAATCCAGTCCACAAGCTTAAATGAGCTAAGTTGAATTAAGTAGTTTTTCAAAAGATTGTTTAGATTTAGGGCGGGATTTTCTGCACTTGGGTCCTGCCCATGGCAGGGCCGGAAAATCCTGTCCTTAGAATTTGTTTTGCCGATGTAACCTTGTCATGCTGTAATTGCACATACTGGTTATCTGGTGTGTCATTCAGTTCATTCTTTGGCCATTCTAATGAACTCAATCTAGAAAGATTTCCGTGGTGGAAGTTGAATTGGAGCAAGTTTCTGGTGAGTTCATTTTCTCCCTAGAAGAAGCAGAACAATGGCATTTTTAATCACCGGACCTCAGTTAAATGTCTTCGGTCCGCTTCCTGCCTGAGACAGGCAAAAAGGGGGCGTGGAGTGGCTGCCAGCAAATGCACTTAGCTTTCAGGTAAATGGCAGGGATGAGGATTCGGAAGGATCTCATAGGAGAGAAAGAAATGAAATGCAGGGCAGGAAAGATTGTGGCTTTCCTTGCAGGGATTTTTCTCTTGCTGTCATGCTCAATTCTTTGGGTTCCCACCCATTCTATAACTGAACTGCATCTCTTTGCAGTTTCTCCTCCATCTTCTCCTGTCTTCTTCAAGCTAACGCATCTGAGTTTCACTTCTTGCTCTCTCAATGCAGTTCCCACTCAACATCCAATCACCAAATTTATCCTTCCTTTTATCCAAGTTAGCTGACATAACCTGTGCATCCAGCCCCTGAGGCACAGTCTTTCTGTCACTCAAAACTGCCATTATTAAAAATCCACCCATGTATCTTCCATTCTCATTGATTACTGCTATTACTACTGTGGTAACTATGTTTTTATCTAATGTGTAGTATCCCTTCATGAAGAATGTTATAAATAAAGATCACATGATCTTGTGTAACCAATAGTGGCGTAGCGCAGGCTAACTCTGTAGATAGTTGGAAGTCAGTAGTCTGCAAGTGAACAGCAGAAGTATGGAGATAGAGTTTGGTATAGAAACACACGTGTGTAGCTGCTGAGTACCTTGTAAAGGAACAGAATGTGTTCCACCTGAGATGTGTCTTCAGAACTACTCTATCTAAAGTACCAACTCGGTCACCCTGCAACAAGCATGCAATTGGGACTCATAAGTCACAATAAACTGGCAACGAAGATGGGATACAGCGAGGATAAAGCGAGGATAAAATGAAGATAAAGCGAAGACCCAACAAACTTGTGACGAGGACGCAACAAACCAGCAGCAAGGATAAAGCACGGATAGAAGGAAGACACAACGAACTAGTGTCGAGAGTAAAATCACTTAATGGAAGAAATCGAGAGAAGCAAGTCAGGCTGTACCTTGCACGGTAATTGTAAGTAGAATTTCCAAATCGTCAAAGTAATCTCCTCACAGAATGCCGCAATTTGAAAGAATTGATCCTTTCAATCCAGCCACAGACGACTGGTCTCATTATGTTGAATGCCTCGAGTTCTATTTCCAAGCAAGCAACATTACGGGAGGAGAGAAGAGGCGGGCAACTCTCTTATCTACATGTGGGAATAAAGCCTACAGCTTAATTCAAAGTTTGATGGCACCCATTGTGCCAGATTTTTAAAATTTTGATAAATTGGTGGGCTTCCTGAAGGGTCATTACCAGCCAAAGACCTCGGTAATGATGCAACATTTCAAGCTTAATTCAAGGAATAGAGCCCCCAGGGAGACAATTGCTTGTTATGTGACAAGTTTGAAACAATTAACAGAATATTGAGAATTTGGTACATATTTAAATGATGCGCTCAGAGGTTGTTTAGCGTGCGGTGTGAATGAGGACACGATTCAGAAGAGATTATTGTCCAAAACAAATTTGGATTTTGAAAAGGCGCTAGAGATACCACTGGCCATGGAAAGCGCATTAAGTGAATTGGAAGCCATACAGAGAGTGCAAAATGGCGCTGTCCTCCACATTGGGCAGGAAGCCCTAGCCAAAAAGGGCATGAAATTGCAAGACTCTGACGAGAAGCAGGAAACAGTCCCCACTAGCAGAAAAATAAAAAGAATTGACTCAGCAGTGAAAATAAGGAATAATGGCGACAGAGGTAGAAATGAACAGATTAGTAACAATTGACAGTTTAAAAAATTGAAAGTTTTTATTGTCATCGAAATGGACACATAATAAGACAGTGCAAGAATCAGGCAGACTTTCAAGCAAAATAGGAAACCCTGTGAGATTTACAGTGTAGAAGAGCCTGAAGCAACAAATTCAGATATTTATTCATTATTTACTTTGAAGGTAGGGAAAACAGAACCAACTTATGCAACAGTAAAAGTGAACGGCAGACCTATTCAGATGGAAGTGGACACAGGAGCTTCCACTCCAGTAATTGGTGAACACACCATCAAATATCTGAATTATGGTGAACATAAGTTAAATTTGGAAGAAACTGATGCCAAATTAAAAACATACATGAGTGATGACATCCAAGTCAAAGGCATAAGCAGAGTTACTGTGCATTACAGAAGCCAATCAGCAAAGCTACCCTTGACAGTGGTAGCAGGTGAAGGGCCAAGTCTCCTGGGGATGAAACTGGTTAAAGGACATTACGTTAGAATGGGCTGAAATTTTCCAACTTGGAGCAAGTGGGATACCAGAGCTACTACAAAAATATGCCTCAGTCTTCAAGGATGAACTTGGGAAGATGCAGGGGCTGCAAGCAAGAATTCATGTGGATCCATGAAGGCAAGGCCAGTACCTTATGCACTGCGGGAAAAGGTCGACACCGAACTGGACAGATTAAAGAAACTGGGAGTTATACAACCTGTGCAGTTTTCAGAGTGGGCAGCATCAATAGTCCCCGTACTTAAACCCAACTAAAGCATCCGAACTTGTGGAGATTACAAATTGACAGTTAACAAAGTGGCCAAGCTGGACAGACACCCCATACCAAAAATCGAACACCTGTATGCAAAGCTGGCAGGTGGAACCGCCTACACGAAGTTTGATATGAGTCATGCTTATGGCAAATTAGAGTTAAAGATGGCTTCTTGGGAATTTGTCACAATTAATACCCACAAAGGGTTGTACCAATATACTCGATAACCTTTCGGCATCTCCTTAGCTCGCGCCATCTTCCAGAGAACAATGAAAAGGACTGCCCCACATTGTACTTAGATGATGTTCTGGTGACAGGACTCACTGAAAAAGAGCATTTGGCGAACTTAGAAGAATTCTTAAAATGTTTCTTGCAGCCTGGGGTGCATTTAAAAAAAGAACAGTGCATGTTCCAAGTGAAGGAGCTAATCTATTTGGGGTCACTGGGTGGGTTCACAGGGAAAAACTGAGAGCCATAAGAGAGGCACCTGCGCCAAAGAACACCTCTGAGCTCAAATTATTCTTGGGAATGATCAATTATTATGAGCGATTCTTACCTAATTTGTCTACAGAACTGGCACCCCTGCATTCTCTATTCAAAAAGTACCAACTCAGTCACCCTGCAACAAGCGTGCAAGTGTGACTCATAAATCACAACAACTACCCTATCTCCTATCCTCCTTTCTTCACTAATCTTGTTGTACGTTTTGTCACCTCTCAGTTTGGACACTACTCTTTTTTCAAATTTTATTGGTTCAGCTTCTGTCTTTTACGCAACACAGAAATGGCCAAATCAAGTGACAAAGTGCATCTTTTGTGAATAGGTCCTTGATACACTAGTCCTCCTCATCTTCCTCAACTTCTCCACAGCTTTATACATAGTGAGCACACCATCCTCCTTCAAAACGTGCCCAACGGCATGGCAACAGCTGCCAACATGAAAACAACTTGTAGCAGAACCTCCCTCTCATGAATTGGCCTCTTCAACCATCAGCAAAAGTATTCCATGTGAAGCTATCCCATCCCTAATGGATTTGATTTGCTGCCTGTCCATCATCTTGCATAGATGGAAGGAAGCTGATGACAATTCCCCCTTCTCTTCCTCATCAACATACTGTTCCTTGATGACAACATGAGGTCAGTTTCCACATCTATGCCAATGACAACCGTTTCAATTTCCTTCACCCATAACTAGCCTCTGCAATGTCAAACTAATTGTCCAAAATTCAGTCTGTTTTTTCAAATTCTTTCAAGGGTTGTGGGTGTTGTTAGCAAGGCCAGCATTTATTGTCCATACCGAATTGCCCTTGAGAAGGTGGTAGTGAGCTGTCTATTGGAACTGCTGCAGTCCCTCTGGTGCAGGTGCATCTACAGCGCTGTTAGTGAGCGAGTTCCAGGATTTTGACCCAGCAACAGTGAAGGGATGGCAACGTACTTCCAAGTCAGGATGGTGTGTGGCTTGGAGGGGCACTTGCAGGTTTGCATCTGCTGCCCTCATCTTTCTAGGTGGTAGAGGTTACAGATTTGCAAGATGCTGCCAAAGGAGTCTTGGTGAGTTGCTGAAGTGCGTCTTGTATATAGCACACACTGTTGCTACTGTGTGTCAGTGGTACAGGGAGTGAAAGTTTAAGTTGGTGGATGGGCTTCTGATCAAATGGGCTGCTTTGTCCTGGATGGTGTCAAGCTTTTGGAGTGTTGTTGGAGCAGCACTCATCCAGGCAAGTGGAGAGTATTCCATCACACTTCTGATTTGTGCCTTGTAGATGGTGAGCCGGCTTTGGGGAATCAGGAGGTGAGTTACTAGTCACAGGATTCCTAGCCTCTGACCTGCTCTTATAGGCACATTACTTATATGGCTGGTCCAGATAGGTTTCTGGTCAATGGTAACACCCAGGATGTTGATGGTGCAGGATTCAGCGATGGTAATGCCATTGAATGTCAAGCGGAGATGTTTAGATTTTCTATTGTTGAAGATGTCTGGCATTTGTGTGGCTTGATGTTACTTGCCACTTATCAGCCCAAGCCTGAATATTGTCCAGGTATTGCTGTATATGGACATGGACTGCTTCAATATCTGAGGAGTCACGAATGGTGCTGAACTTTGTGCAATCATCAGCGAACATCACCAGTTCTGACCTTATGATGGAGGGGAGGTCGTTTATGAAATAGCTGAAGATGAGATGGCCTGGGACACTACCGAGGAATCCCTGCAGCAATGTCATGGGACTGAAATGATTGGCCTCCAAGAACCATAACAATCTTCCTTTGTGCTATGTATGACTCCAACCAGTGGAGTGTTTCCCCCTGATTCCCATTGACTTCAATTTTGCCAGGGCTCCTTGATGCCATATTTGGTTAAATGCCCACTTGATGTCCAGGGTAGTCACTCTCACCTCACCTCTTGAGTTCAGCTTTTTTTCTCCATGTTAGGTCCAAGGCTGTAATGAGGTTGAGTCCAAGTTACCCGAGCAGAATCAAACTGACTATCAGTGAGCAAGATATTGCTGTGTACGTACCGCTTGATAGCACTATCTGTTGTAATATGCCTTTAGGGGATAGCAGCATGCCATCACTAAAAAGGAAGTGTGTCATGTGATCCAGTCCCAGTTTCACTTTGAACTGTGAGCAGAACGCAGCACACAGCTCTGCTGTTAATGCCTTCAAGCTTTCTGTCCATGTATATATGTTCTCATATGCCTAGTTTAAATAAATGAATCCACAAAGTGTTTACACAGTCCCTTGTGAGTGATTGGTGCCTTTATATCATTGTAAAAACATGACATGGTATTCAGCAGTGGTCAAACAACATGGCAGCAATATTAAGTGCAGGTAGACTATGGTGAACAGCCTTAGGTCATGCTACCTTTGACGTTTTGGTCAGACCGCAATGAAGTCGTAACTTTGGCAAATATTGAAAATGCAGCACACTGACAGTGCAGAAATGAGATTGTGCTCAAGTAAAGAACTGAGAAGCAGGTGGATCCCTTGTGCTGAGATTTCAGCGCATAGCCTGTCAGTTCCAAGAGTGGGGCAGCTTGCTGAGGACCAGCACCGGATTAGCTCATTTGGGAAAGGTGAGTGACTGGGGTATGGGCCGGATCGATAGCGAGTGAGGGAGAGTCAAACAAAAGAGAACAAATAAAGCTATCATAAAAGTTGGGTCAGAGAAGGCTGCAATTAGAACAGATGGCTTTGAGAGCTGCTGAACAATAAATTAAATAAAACAAGGAGGAAGATCAAAGGAGTACTGTCAAAATGTCTACAAAATTCATCAGTTTGAATTGGGATGCAGCTGACCTATAATCTGAATTCAAAATGTTTAAACAGCATAACAGCTATGGTCTCTTGATTTTGGTGCATTTGAACTGGACAAGTAAGCCATAAATATTTGACTAACAGTTGGGAATGAATGTCTACACAGGCTGAACATGTCAAGTTTAACAGAAGAAGAGCTAAAGGATCCCCAAAAGATATGGACTACGTTGGAAGACTAGTTCAGAATCAGGTTAAACTTCCATATTCATCAACTAGAGTTCATGTCTTTTTGACAACAACCTACAGCATCAATAGACCACTTCATCAGCAAATGCAGGGAAAAGGGTAAGTTCTGTGATTTTTCAAACACAGAGCCAGCAGACAGAATTGTTGAATTGGCTATCATATCCACTCCCATGGAAGGATTCCAGAATGATCTGCTAGGCAAGCCAAAGCTTATAGCATGAAGAGCTGGTCAAAGATGGACAGAAATACAAAGTGATCCTCACAGGTTGACGAAGCTTACAGATCCTAAGTACAAACCCAACTGTTGATGCACTGACAAGAACATCAAACTTAGCAATACATATGGAAGGTGTGGCCTTCAGCATGCACCAAGGAAATGCTCAGCTTTCCATCAATTCTACAAGCCATATGGCAGAAAAAGCCACTGGCAACGGCAGTGCATTAGAGCAAAGGCTGATGCTGCTACAAAGAGCCATGCACAGATTGAAACTGGTTGTATACAACAGGTACCCTTAAAGCAATGAGAATGGCCATTCAGTACATGAGATAATTGGCAAACCAAAAAAATGATGATGATGTGCACGATGAGCTGAAAAGCAGTGAACACATGTTTCACATCATCAATCTCGTGGAAAACATGGATTCCATCTCACCGTCGAAAGATTCAAATTGTTTGTCCTAAGAAAGTTGGCAACTTCTCTTTATTGACCAGGATTGACACGGGGCAAGTTTTTTTTTATTTGTTCATGGTATGTGGGCATCGCAGCCAGGCCAGCCTTTATTGCCCATACCTAATTGCCTTTGAGAAGGTGGTGCCTTCTTGAACTGCTGCAGTCCATGTGGTGTAGATGCATCCACAGTGCTGTTAGGGAAGGAGTTCCAGGATTTTGACCCAAAAGTGCCAACATCCTATCTCTGCGAATTCTAAAAGTCATGCATGCATCCACAGATATGGAAGGCCATGGCGAAACCTACTACTGCACAACTTCCAGCATACAATGTTTCACTGATTCACTGTGTAGGATCCATAGACCTGGAGTGCAAGTACAATAAATCTTCCTGGGTGTCACAGATGTTCTACATGGTGGAGACTAAAGGCCCAGTGATTGTAGGTCTACCTGCTTGTCATGACCTTGCACTAGTGACAATCCATAGAACCAGTCAGACATCATGCGGCAGATCAACTTCAGATACTACTCCTATCACATCAGTTCACAACCTAACATCAAAATATCCAGAATGTTTCAACAAAATTGGCAGTTTCAAGGGAGCTACAGAGTTATACTTGCAGGAGGATGCAAGTCCGTCTATTGATCTGGTACATTTTGTGCAATGCAAATGTCAGCAGCTACAAGAGAAAACAGTGAAAAATTCCACACTACAGAAGTGAATCGAATTGGCTGAAGACAATGTGTCTGTGAATCTGTGATTCTGGGGAACTCAGGAGGAGGTGGATGAGATGGATCATCTACTTGGCATTTCTGTTGGAAAAATATTGCAAATGATTCAGACTTGTCTTCTGCAATGATATGCTGGGCTCCCCATCATTGAGGATGGGGATATTTGAGGAGGCGCCTTCTCCTGCTGGTTGTTTAATTGTCTACCACCATTCACAACTGGATATGGCAGGACTGCAAAGATTTGATCTGATCCATTGGTTGTGGGATCATTTAGCTTTGTCTAATGCATGTTGCTTTTGCTGTTGGGCATGCAGGTAGTCTCATGTTGTAGTCTCACCAAGTTAATACCTCATTTTCGGGCATGCCTGGTGCTGCTCCTGGCATGCCCTCCTGTACTCCTCATTGAACCAGGGTTGGTCCCTTGGCTTGATGGTTATGGTAGAGTGGGGGGTATGCCTTTTTGAATGATTGCAACATTTTTCCTCTCTACATGCAAGGGGTATCTACTGGATACATAATAAAAATCAAATGAGTTCATTTATGACAAGTATCCTAGTGCATTAAAGATTCAACATGAAAAAGTTGATTTTGACTTTAATCCTATTCCTAATGCAATCTACAGATTTGGTCAGCACTATTTTATTCATTCCATCAAATATTCCTCAGTTTCTTACCTAATTTGAAATCTGCACATCTGAAATCTGCACATGGAAGCATAAAATTTCTTGTCATGAGTAAAATTTTAAAGATTTATTTTAAATTTCAGTTACATAATGAAACTCCATGAAGTGCAATTCTAAATGTACCTAAATATCTTCATATGATGTGCGCTTCCTCATTTGCCTCAGGCCCCACTCATGCTCTGTTAGACTATCTCCTCCCTCCCAGCTATGTCTGGTATCTTAAGATGAGATGAAGTAAGTTGAGGATGTGGAACTCGGTGCCACATGGAATAACTGAGGTGATTAGCATAGATGCATTTAAGGGAAAGCTATAAGTACATGGGGAATAATGGAATGGGGGGGATATATGGATAGGGTAAGACGAATTAAGGTGGGAGGAGATTCATTTGTAGCATTAACACCAGCATAGACCTGTTGGGTCGAATGATCCATTTCTGTGTAATATACTTCTATGTAATTTTGCCTGCTCTTTTTCAAGCTTATGTTTTATCTCTTTTGCCATTTTTCTTTCACATTCCCATTCCTTTCAAATCCCATTCTGGTTGTGTTTGTATTTTTTGATTTCTAATTATAATTGTGATGGACCATACAGAAAAATGCCTACCCAACATGTTCAAGATTGGAGATGGGTGCTAGGATTAGACAGAGACAGCTATCAGTGAGCTGGTGTAACATAAGAAAATGGGAGAAAATATAGTTCCAGGAAAGAAGGAGTGGGAGTGAGGGTTAAGGCTTGTTGCATAGGAGCAAGTGGTAGCTGGGAAGGAACTTGCAGCCTGTAGACCCTGGGAGCACTTTAGCTAGGGATAAATTAATGGAACAAGTACCTGAAAGAATTCTGAGGAACCTTGAGGGTGGAAACATTCAAACAGGGTCTCCAGCATTAGGTGGGACTAGAGTTAAGGGTTGGAAGCATTTGGGAAGGAGAACTGGGGCCAGTGAACACTTTAGGCAGAGAAACAGCGAAGAATTTTGCAGGATATCTGGATTTTAAGGGCACTCAGAAAGAAGCTGGAGGCAGTGACAAGTTTGGGGGGTGGCAGTGAGTATTCTGTGGGGCGGGGTACAGTGGGCGCCTAGAGTGGGAAGAGCACTTGGTGGAAGGGGAGCGATCGGTGAGCAGTCAAGGTAGTGAGAACTTTGTTGTTTTGTCAGCAATGTACACAAAACATGGTTCCGCACAAAGCAGTGAGATGAGTGACCACTTAATCTGTTTTTCACAGATTGGTGTCGGTTGAAGGATACATCTTGATCAGGACATAAGGGGAATCCTTATGCCCTTCTTTGAATCTTACCCTGGGGTCTTTAAATCTATCTGAGTTGGCAGACAGAATCTTAGTTTAATGTCTCATTTGAAAGACAAGAACTCCGACAATGCAGTATTCATTCAATATCGCATTGAAGTTTCAGCCTAGATCATGGACTCAGAGGCAAAAGTGCTATCAACTGAGTCAAGGTTGATTGACAGTGTTGCTGCAATTTTCTAATATAAACTGGAAGTGGGTAATGACTTAGAAAATACACTCTTATATATCAACTTTAGGGAGAAATGTCCACATTAGTATGAGTCTGAACAATAAAAAGACTGTCTTTGCCTTTTGGGAGAAGGTTAGGTTTTCAATCTATTTTGCACTCACACCAAAATCAAACAATGGAGAATTTATTAACTGATGGGCTACTAGGAACTAGCTCCCAGATGCATTTAGGTTTGGATTCACACCACTCATAATTCCACTGGTTTGAATCCAGTTTAAAACAAAATAGAGCAGTGTGCAGACAGGGAGCAATTTCAGGTTGGTAGCTATAGTATCCATTTGCAGCTGCCTTGTTTGTCCAGGCAACTACCCAGCTGGCATAAAAGTTTGTTATGTTTCATAGTAGATTTGACATCCACAGAGATTTCAGAAGGAAACATTTCAGATGGATTTCCTTGTCATTTTCTTTTCCATTGGCAGCTTTGTCTCACTCTTTTGCCTTTAGATCTTTTCTTTCACTTCAAATGATGCTTTTCTCAGATACTTGTCTACTCAAATCCACGAGCACATTCTTCAGTTTGCTAGGTCATTAAAGTGTCTCCAATTACTGAGAATAGCTGTATTAGAAACAGATATATGTTCACAATAGCTCAAATGAATTCGGACACCTTGATTTGCAAAAGACAACAACTGGGCTGCTCCCACTTTTGGTGTGGTGAGTCCTTTTATTTCAATGGGTTCCCTCCATGTGAAAATGTGTGTAGTGAAGTGGGCTTGTGGCAAGTTGGCAAGATGGAGTACAAAGCCAGCAGCCAAAGAGCTGGTGCACATTGGGGCCTGCAATTTATCTGCTAGCAGTTGAAGGGAGCAATAATGCTTACAATTATGATGGCACCCAATGTTCCCTCCTTCAGTAAAAGGTTGTTTGAGATTTTAGCCTGCATTGGAAGTACCATAAAGAGCACAGTCATGCTGATCTCTGATCATCCAGCCAGGGTCACATTAGGCATAAAAGGAAAGACCTAATTCTAAACCTGTATAAATCACTATTTATGTCACAGGGAGAGTAATGGCACAGATTTCCTTCCACAATTCTGGTACGTTTGGGGCAGGCAGTTGAGGAAAAATTGGGTGAAGCAGTGAGGTGTTCAGCCATTTCCCAGCACCTGATTCAAATCATGCCATCTGCCACTGGATGTGACATTGGGCATGTCTGCCCAAATATGTATTATTTTGGTAGGCATTATAATGGGGTGCAAAAGATGTGAATACATCAATCTATATCCCATCATTTGTATCTTACCGGACTGAATTTTGCCAATTCCCAGTAAATCCCACCCTCTGGGGCCAAAATAAGGGAGGCGGACCCACCTTCAGTGGGCAGCCGGACCCATAGCAACATATTGCCAGTGGTGGCCAATCAAAAGGCCACTGCTGGGGCCACTGTCCAATTAAGGATGGCAGCCTGACCCCAGATTCTGACAGCCCAATCAAAGAATGGACAGCTCAGCAGCCTCACCATTGCCACTGCCAGTGCTGACCATTGCTTAGGCTGCAGCTCGAGGAAGAGGGCATCTCAATGACTAGGCTACCTCAAAGAGACAGGATAGGTTGAGGGAAGCCAGGTTCTGGCAGTCAAGCCCCAAAGGTCGGGGTGGGGGGTATCTTGAAGCACCAGGAGTTCGTTGCTGCCAGGGAAGCTATTGGCAACCAGGGGGGCACTCCAGAGTCCTCTAGGAAACCTCAAGGTTTCACTAGGCTGTTACCCCATTCGGTGGCAGGCCCTCCTGATGCCAGCAAAAAGTCCACAGAGGCAGGAAGTGGTGCTTAATTTGTTGCTTGAATGGCTCAATTGGCCTCCTGGCAGGCATCCAAACTGCTACCAAAACAGAATTACCTGGAAAAACTCAGCTGGTCTGGCAGCATCGGCGGAGAAGAAAAGAGTTGACGTTTCGAGTCCTCATGACCCTTCGACAGAACTTGCAAGTTCTGTCGAAGGGTCATGAGGACTCGAAACGTCAACTCTTTTCTTCTCCGCCGATGCTGCCAGACCAGCTGAGTTTTTCCAGGTAATTCTGTTTTTGTTTTGGATTTCCAGCATCTGCAGTTTTTTTGTTTTTATCCAAACTGCTATCTTTCCCACCGCTGGTAATATGGCATGGTGGCAGGAGGATGTCAGGGTCCCCTTCTTATACCTTCCCCTGCCATTTTGCCAGCCATCCCACCTCAAGCTCCTGCCCAAAGGGTCTGGAAAATTTAGCCCACCAATATGTCATGAGGAACACCAAGCATTTCTGGCAACCAGCATACAAACTGAGGAGGAGTAAATATGGGTGCCCTTTTTTTTATTCGTTCATGGGATGTGGGCATCACTGGTGAAGCCAGCCTTAATTGCCCATGCCGAATTTCCCTTGAGAAGGTGGTGGTGAGCTGCCTTCTTAAACCACTGCAGTCCATGTGGTGTAAGTACACCCACAGTGCTATTAAGAAAGGAGTTTCAGGATTTTGACCCAGCGACAGTGAAGCAATGGTGATACATTTCCAAATCAGGATATTGAGTGGCTTGGAGGAGAAATTCCAGGTGGTGATGTTCCCATGCATCTGCTGCCCTTGCCCTTCTAGGTGGTAGAGGTCATGGGTTTGGAAGGTGCTGCCAAAGGAGTCTTGCTGAGTTGCTGCAGTGCACCTTGTAGGTGATACACCTGCTGCCATTGTATGTTGGTGGTAGAGGAAGTGAATGTTTAAGGTGGCTGATGGGGTGCCACTAAAGCTGGCTGCTTTGTCCTGGATGGTGTCAAACTTCTTGAGTGTTCTTGGAGCTGCACTCATCCAGGCAAGTGGGGAGTATTATATCACACTCCTGACTTGTACCTTGTAGATGATGGACAGGCTTTGGAGAGTCAGGAGCTGAGTTACTCTCCGCAGAATTCCAAGACCCTAGCCCTGCTCTTGTAGACACAGTATTTATATGGCTAGTCTAGTTCAGTTTCTGGTCAATGGTAACCCCCAGGATGTTGATAGTGGGGGATTCAGTGATGGTAATGCCATTGAATGTCAAGGGGCAATGTTAGATCGTCTTTGCTGGCGGTGGTCAATGCCTGGCACTTGTGTGGCATGAATGTTATTTGCCACCTATCAGCCCAAACCTGAATATTGCCCAGGTCTTGCTGTATATGGAAGGGCTGCTTCAGTATCTCAGGAGTTGTGGATGGTGCTGAACATTGTGCAATCATCCCCATTTCTGACCTTATGGCGGAAGGAAGCTCATTGATGAAGCAGCTGAAATGGTTGGGCCTAGGGCACTACTCTGATGAGCTCCTGCAGCTATGTCCGGGGACTGAGATGATTGACTGCCGACAACCATAACCATCTTCCTCTGTGCTAGGTATGACGCCAACCAGTGGAGTGTTTCTCCCTGATTCCCATTGACTTCAGTTTTGCTAGGGCTCCTTGATGCCACACTAGGTCAAATGCTGTTTTGATGTCACAGGCATTCAACCTCATCTCACCCCTTGAGTTCAGCTCTTTTGTCAATGTTTGGACCAAGGCTGTAATGAGGTCAGGATCGTGGCCCTGATGGAACTCAAACTGAGCATCAGTGAGCAGGCAGGTTACCTCTTGATAGCACTGTTGACAAGACTTTCCATCACTTTGCTGATGATCGAGAGTAGATTGATGGGGTGGTAATTGTCTTGGTTGGATTTGTTCTTCCTTATATGGGCAGGGCATACCTGAGCAGTTCTCCATATTGCCAAGTGGATGCCAGTATTGTAAGCTAGACTGAAACAGCTTAGCTAGGGGCACAACTAATGCTGGAGCACAAGTCTTCAGTACTATTGCCAGAATGTTGCCAGGGTCCATAGACTTTGCAGTGTCCAGTGCCTTCAGTTGTTTCTTGATATCACATGGGATGAATCAAATTGGCTGGAAATTGGCATCTGTGATGCTGGGGACCTCAGGGTGAGGCCTGAAATCAATGGAATGGAATTTGTTTTGAGTTCAAAGACTGCAATGCTTTCTCAGTGGAAGTCATTATTGAACTGATTGTAAGATGGCAGCTTACAGAGAGCTTCCCTCAGGGCAGAGGTCACATGACTACAGCTAGCCAGATAGGACATGTAGTTGTTGCATTTCAAATCCTAAACACCCATTTTTCATAATGAAAAAAATCCTAATATTCCCCATTTCCTATTGAAGAGAAGACACATTTGCATGCATGATCATGTGTAACTGAGTTACCCACGTTACCAAGTTATACTCCCATTGATCTCATGCATTAACAACTGTTTGCTCTATTAGCCAGTTTCAGCCCCTGCATAACATACATGGTCTTTAAATCGTGCAGGTCTCAATTGTATGCGTGTGCATTGTCATTGGTTGTTTGCCTGGCTGATGTTCCTTGTCCAGAAAGAGTCATTCCCATGGTACTTGTTGCCATGGTAACTGTTGTTGTTCCATTGCCATTGCTGGGGACATGTGAACCTCTGGGATTGATGGTAGTTCTGTGCTCAGTACAAATGGTGAGGTCACTTCTCCCTGACCGGCCGATTGCTGTAAAGGAACAACTTCGCTAGTTGTGCATATATGCCTGCGGTTGCACCAGTATATTTGGTTGTTCACTTCCACCGTATATAATCAAGGCTACAACTTCTCTACGCATGTCCCAAGTTGCGACGTGGGCTGACTCCTGTTGAAAGCATTGAATGTTTGTACCCTGGCTGGTTCTCCAATCTCTGGCAGTGGTTTGCCAGTCTTGTCAAAATGAAATTTGGCTTTCTGCCATTTCACCTTGATTTTTTTCACCCACACCTGTTATTACTTCTTACTCAATTCAATTCCTTGATGGATTATATAGATGTGCTTCAGCATCCGTCCTTTCATCTCCTTAAGGATGATGACTATTTCCTTTGTGCAGATGCCATCTTGGGTTGCTAATTCATCTCAGTATGCCCAATATGGTCTTGTGACCATAGGTGTATCCTTGATGTGCTCAGGCCATCCTTTCATCACTACTTCTTGTGACACTTGGAGAGTTGCATCTTGTTGAGTAGTTCACTTAATTTGAGCAAGTTGCTTGTCTGTCAGATTCAATGTCTCTGATGACTTCCAGATCATGTCTGGCTGCTGTTTCACGTTGAATCTAGAAGATTTCACATTATGTTGTAGCATCTTCAACTTTCTTCATGGGGAGCGCTGTTCTCAGCAACATGTCTGCAGTGTACATCTGTGTCCTTTGCTTGTATGTCACGTCCAGATGATAACTCTGTAACAAAGTAATATTCTTTACAGATGCTTTGGGGAAAATAGCAGTGGTTTGAGAAAAAAAGCTTTGAAGTGGCTTGTAGTCAGACTCCACTGTGACTTTGTCTCTCCCAAGCAGGGATTGGTCGAAAATGCTCACAAGCAAAATCAATAGCCAGGCACTCTTTCTCAATCTGAGCTTAGCATTGTTCAATTTGCATTAGTAACCTGGATGGAAATATCACTGGTTGTCCTTGCTGCATTAGGGTTGCTCCAAGACCTGTCTCACTGGGGTCACACTGCAAGATCACTTCATCATTGACGTCATAGTGCTTCAGCACTGGCATTGTTGTCACTACTTGTTTGATTTTAGTAAATAATGTTTCATGTTCTGTGCCCAAATACCACTGCGCCTCTTTGGCAGTGAGCTTGCACAATTGTTCACACATCAATGACAAATTGGGCAAAGATTTTGCTAAATGGTTCACAAATCCATCAAATTGTTGCACTGCTTTCACCTCTGTTGGGCACTGCATCGCTCTCACCTTGTCAGGATTCGGGCGAAAACCTTTTGCTGTCAATACATGACTTATGTACTTGAATTAAGGCATCTTCAGTTGCAATCTTTTCTTCTTGAGCCTCAGGTTCATCTGCCGAGCCCTCTCTAGTAGTCATATTAAATTCTGATCATGGTCAGCTATTGCTTCTTCCATTGTGTCTCCACATCCATGGACTGGTAGATCATCCACTATGGCTTCCACTCTGGGAAGATCACTGACTATCTCATGCTTTCTGTGTTGATATTCTTCTGAAGACATGGAAATGCCAAACAGTATGTGCAACCATCTTTATCTCCCGAACAACATCCAGAATGTAGTTAGAAAGCTGCTGCTTTCATCCAGCTTCACTTGCCAGTAACCATCCTTCTCATCTGGGGTAGTAAAGATCTTTGCCTTGGAAAATTGCAGCAAAATTCCTTTGATGATTGGCCTGAGGTAGTGAGATCTCTTCAGCGCTTTATTTAGATCCTTTGGATCTAAGCATACCCTCAACTTTCCAAGTTGTTTCATTGCTACCATGCTGCTAATCCAGCCTGTGGGAGTTGTATCTTTCTTGATTACTCCTTTCTTTTCCTGCTCTTCTATCTTGTCTTTAAGGCTTGACTGGAGGGCAGCTGGAATTCTTCTCAGCAAATGCTTAAGTGGTCTTACACTCTCATCTATTTCTAGATGATATTCTCCTGGTAGACATCCCAAACCTGTAAACACGTCTTGGTACTGCTGAAGTGTCTGTTTAGCAGTCAATGGTTTTGTGTGCTGTGACATGTTGTAAATCACTAGTGGCACATTCAGGGTTACAAGAACAAGCTTTAGGCTTGCTTCAGCTGAGATGAGTGGCTATCGCACCCCATTTATGATCTAGAACTCCAGGTCCCCCTTCTTGCCATTGCATTGGGCTCTCAGACTAATTTGTCCTCATGCTATTATATAGCCTCAAACTTACTTTCGAGGGCTTCATTTTTGGATTGCCATGTTGAGCCACTTCGCACAGGTCTGTGAACATCATGATGTTGCATGATGCACCAGTAACTATCTGACACTTCTTGTTCACTTGATACTTTCCTTCTGCGATCATCATCGTAACAGTCAGAAACTATTTATCACCTACAGACTTGACGAAACAACGTGTAAAGTGCTTCATCAGACTTTTCTACTGATATCTCTCCAGCAGCCATCTGTATAGGCTTGTATTGCTTCTTTCTAGCCAAACAATTATGTGCAAAATGATTTGGCTTCTTGCAGTTAAAAAACTGTCTCCAACGCTAGGCAATCCTCCTTTTCCTGTGTATGATGGTGTCCGCAGTATTTTCATCCTGCCCTTTGTCCATGATTGTTCTGCTCTTTCGGCCTGGAATGTCCCTCAGCTTAATGTATCTCCTCTGTGCTCTAACTGATGTTTTACAAGCTTTGCATTTCCATACACGTCAATCACTTTCCTGAGCATATATTTCTCCTCTTTCAGTAGACTTGCCTTCACTGAGAGGTTTCATAGGCGTAAGGCTATTCAATCTTTCATCAGATCATCTTATAGCTGTCTGAATTCACTTGATTCTGCCAGACACAGTTTACGTACTGATCTATGGTTTCCTTTTAACTTTGAGCGTTAGTGCTGAATGTCCTTTAGGGAAGGAAATCTGCTGTCCTTACCTGGTCAGGCCTACATGTGACTCCAGACACACAGCTATGTGGTTGATTCTTAAATGCCCTCTGAACAAGGGCAATTGTGGACAGGCAATAAATGCTAGCCTAGCCAGCAATGCCTACATCCCGTGAATGAATAAAAAATATTCATGGCACTCATAAGTAACATTCACTCGGGGTTCAAAATGTGCATCCAAGGCATTCAAAATCTTTGTCAGCTGTTTCCTTTGATTGCCTGTTAGATTGAGGGTAAAATAAAATTTGTAACAGTCCCTTCACAGCAGTATTAGAAGTGTGGCAACTCTTATTGGTTCTGGCTTATTAATTAAACCAGTTGCAATCTCATCATTTTGCCATTACAAGTGGAAAAACTGCCAGTTGTACCACATATCGCCTTTCATTTCTAGTGGACCTAGTTAGGGGAAGTTTACAGACATGTTAGCTCACCTACTATTTTACTTCCAGCCTTCAGTTTGTATGCTTGCTTCTCCTCAGCCTTTTCAGCAGCTTTTAGCAGATTTGAACATTTCTGTGTGACTTTCTGAGCTGTGACTTCTCTGCAGCATTTTCAGGGTTTCAAAACTCTATTTTATCTCCACTTCCAACACCATGCTTCAAGTTCAAAGATGGCAGTGTTTTCTCAGTGAGATTCTTTATTGAACTGAGATAGCAGAGGTCACATGACTGCAGCAAGCCAGATAGGACATGTACAACTGCTGCATGTCAAAACCCAAACTAGATCATTCCTATTACTAACAAAAACAAAAATGTCTGGAAAAATCAGCAGGCCTGGCAGCATCTGTGGAGAGAGATAGACCATGGACTCTGAGCTAAATCTATAAGTGGGGCTTGGAGCTCAGCCAAGCATTCATAATTAGATTCAATTTAAACAATTGAATAAACAAACCTGCCAAAACTTATTGCAATGGTGCCTTTGGAGTTGCCTGAGCAGATGGCAATTTGTTCGTTTTTTTTTAGCAGTAAAGTCTGGCATTTGTTCAACTATTTCAAAGGCTCAACAGATGTCTCAATTTTAAATCAATGTAAAGGTCAAAGCACACGGAGCAGACGACACAGAAAATCTTAATCTTAATACTGTTGAATGCAGAAGGGCACTTGATCCACTGGATCATATGATCCTAAGAAGCAGGAGACCATTCAGCCACTGAGCCTGCTCTGCCATTCAATAAGATCATAGCTAATCTGATTGTGCTCTTAAATGCACTTTCCTGCCCTTCCCCCATAACCTTTGACTCCCCTGTAGGTCAAAACTCTGTTTAAATCAGCCTTGAATAAATTCAATTCCACTGCTCTCCAGGGCAAAGAATTCCAAAGACTGACAACCCTCCGAGAGAAGAAATTCTTCCCCATTTCAGTCTTAAATGGCAGACCCCCTATTTTGAAACTGTGCCCCTGAGTTCTAGATTTTCCCAAGAAGGGAAACATCCTCTCAGCATCTACCCTGTCAGGCCCCTTGGGAGTTTTTATGTTTCAATAAGATCACCTCTCATTCTTCTAAACTCCAGTGAGTATAGGCACAACCTGCTCAACCTTTTCTCATGAAACAACTCCTTCTTCCCCGGAATCAACCTAGTGAACCTTCTCTGAACTGCTTCTAATGAACATACATCACTTCTTAAGTAAAGAGACCAAAATTGTGTACAATACTCAAGGCGTGGCCTCACAAATGCCTTGTACAATTGTAGCAAGACTTCCCTATTTTTTATATACTCCATCGCCCTTGTAATAAAGGACAACTTGCCTTCTTAATTACTTGCTGTACCAACATGCGGGGCATTCATGAGGCACTGTGTATCATCAGCAGCAGCAGAGCTGTACTCCACTATGATCTAACCACATGACCCGGCATAGCCCTCACTCTACCATTAACATCAAGCCAGGGGACTAACCAAGGTTCAATCAGCAGTGTAGGAGAGCATGCCAGGAACAGCACCAGAAATACTTACAGCACAGGACTATAACCATGCTAAACAGCAGAAGCAGCATTCCATAGGCAGAGCTAAGCAATCCCACGACAATGATACAGATCAAAGCTCCACATCCAGTCATGAACGGTGATGGATCACTAAACAACTAACAAGTAAAGGAGACCCTATGAGCATTCTCATTCTCAATAATGGCAGATCCCAGCACGTAAGTGTAAAAGAGAAGGATGAAGCATTTGCAATCACCTTTAGCCAGAAGTACCAGCAGGGTGATACAGCTTGCCCTCCTCCTGAGATTCCCACCATCACAGATGCCAGTCTTCAACATTTCTGTTCACTCCGTGTGATATCAAGGAACAGCTGAGTGCATTTAATATAGCAAAGTCTATGGGCTTCAACAACATCATGGCTGTAGTGCTAAAGTCTTGTGCTCCAGAATTAGCTGTGCCTCAAGCCAAGCTGCTCTAGTGCAGCTACAACGCTGGCATCTACCCAACAATGTCGAAAATTGCTCAGGTATGTCCTGTGCATGAAAAGGACAAACCTAACCCAGCCCATCAGCTTACTCTCAATCATCAGTAATGTGATGGAAGGGTCATCGACAGTGCTATCAAGTGGCACTTACTTACCAATAACCTGCTCACTCATGCGAGGACCATTCGAATCCAGACCTCATTACAGCCCTGGCCCAAATATGGACCAAAGAACTAAATTCCAGAAGTGAGATTTACTTGAAGCTATTTTACCATTTCTCCATGGTTTCTGAATCAAAATCCTGGAACTGCGTACCTAACTGTTCTACGAGTGCACCTCCACCACACGGAAAGTGGCAGTTCAAGAAGGCAGCTCACCACCAGTTTCTCAAGTTGCAAAAACTATTGACAAACTCGCAACCCCCTCATCCAATGAACAATTCTAAAGAAATGCACTATTAGAGCCTGATTTAAACATGTGAATAGTTTCCCGCCATCGGGCCAGTCGTGCCACCATAAAAATCCAACAGGCACATACACATCAGGTTGGGGACACATTCCTCATTTTTATTGTACCCAGTTGGCTTCTTCCTGCCCATTGGTAGTTAATATCAAACCCATTGACTGCAATAGAAATAAGCATAGAAACATATGTAAAATAGATTACCAACTCACAATCACACACGCAACTCTGCGGAACACAATCAAAATACCCCAAGGGGTCTCTCTTCATTTTTATTGTGTTACACCATATAAATAGATGCAAACAGGGCATAATGCATAAGAAAAGCATTGTCATGCATTGTTAAATCCCAGCTGCTTTCTAATTGTGAATTCACTATTAATAATCATTTTAAAGTCCCACACTAGTCAGCACTGTATGTAAAAATCCTCTTAGGTTTCATTTATTCAATTATTTAATCTTGAACCCTCAGACTTACCATAAAATAGATGCCTGAATTTATGTTCCGAGGAGATGCTTAGGCTATTAGGTGGTTCAAAAGGTACTTACGCTTTCTTTTGGTATGAGACTCGTGGCTCTGGCTCCAGGAATGGAATACATTTTTGTTTCAGTAAGGAACTGTACAACGAATAGTTGAACAAGTCTCCAGTCATCCTGGCCACCATGACAGCTACCATTATTGGCATTACTGACTGCACATCGTTGGTTAGTTCCACCTATAAAAATATTGGAAATATCAGGTTGGATTTGAACAAGCTAAAGCATATCATTGGTACAAATCTCAGTAATAGTTGTAAGTTAGGGAAGTTTTATCTTTTAATTTAAAATTAGGTTAAGCAAGAATTTATTTTAAATGAGAATTTAACAGCTTTTCACCAACTTTTGAAAATCGCTATCTATCTTTGGATGCCAAAAATATCTTCTTGCTACAGCTTTCATATGGACCATTTCTATGTGCTCTTGATGGAGTTTCTCTAACAATCTCTCTCTCAACCTGGTGGAATAATGACTCTTAAACCCCATAAGAAACAGTCTTGATCTATACTCAGTTTATTTCTACATGTGAAATACTCCTGTAATTTCTCACCATAACAATCCTTAGGCCAGCCATTCATGACATAATTGAGTTCTTTACTCAGCACCGCATCCTTTTGAGTCTCTTCACTAATTTCTTTGGCATGTCATTGTCTAGTAATTCACAGGTATCTCAGTGACTAGAAATACACCAGTCTTCAAAGGAAATCTCAAAAGAGCATCCAATTTGCATTATCTGCTGACTTACAACATTTAATCTTGTACCAATGGCTAATTTTATCATTTGGTCCTCCTTGATCAAAGTCAACTTTGTGCTCTCTTAGCACTTCCTCAATGTCAAATGTATTCTTACTGAACCCTACTGTAAATAACTCGGCCCAGTTTAACTGTATTTTCTTGAGTCAATTCCTTCCCACCAGAGAAATTTTGTTACCCCCTACTACTACCAATGGCAACTAACTGGACATATCATCATACGCTACCCAAATACTAACTTCACCTAACCCTGGAATACAATTACTGGTATAATTAGTCAGTTCCACATCAGTTTTACGCAAGGTAATGTCACTTAGGGATTTATTGCGCTCTTCTTCCAAGATGATAGGCACTGCTGCAGCTATATCAACGATGAAAGGATGTTGTGAATCTCTGGCTTTCATTTTTACTGTGGGCACTTCAGCCCTTTTACTCTCATTTTCCATCTGCTGTTTTTCTTCTTCTTTGAGTACAACTGTTGGGCCAGAATTTTACATTCAGTGTGCGGGCTCGGCGGGAGCAGGCGGGCGCGGTCAGGAACCCGACCGCCACCCGCGATCGGCTCCGCACAGCCATTTTACACAGGCAGGCCAATTAAGGACCGCCCAGCATAAGACACGACAGCGGCAACAGGGAGAAGGGCGGGGGTGGGAGGTCAATGTCTGCCGGGTCGCCAATTTAAAAGCGGCCACGGCAGCCATGCGAAGGCTGCAAGTGAATCAGAGGACCCTCGGAATGGAGCACCTCAGTGCTGAACACGGCAGGCGGGAGGACAGGTGGCCGGGGCAGTCGGCCCCGCGTTTTTCTGACGAGTGTCTCGCTGCCCTCCTGGAGGAGGTGGCAGCAGGAGAGATCCTTGTCCCCAGGGACGGGAGGAGGCCCCCCACCACCTCACCAAATATGCCTGCGAGGAGGTGGCATCCAGGGTCAGTTCCCATGATGTGGTGAGGCACACATGGGTGCAGTGCCGTAATTGGTTCAATGATCTCCTGTGATCGGGAAGGATGAGTGCCGTGTTAGCATGGGTCATTTAGCATAGCAGTTAGGAGCGGCACCCCCACCCACCCACCCGGACCTCAGAGTTCTTAGAGTGTGAGTGGCAAATGTCAATGAAGCAACATCTGGGCAAGCGGGTGAGCCCTGGCTGCTTGGAATGAATGTCTTGCGGCTCCAGGGTCACAAATTGGCTGAGCCCTGTGAGGTGTTCCTCGGGTGGGGTTGGCTAGGCTGCAATGGCCCTGCAGGTACAGGGTGGACTAATCAATGCTCCTCTGTCCTTTCAGGAGAAGACATCCTGTAACAATGCAGAAAGGTTGCGGACTGGCAGAGGATCGCCCCACATTCTAACCCTGAATACATATGAGCAGGAGGCCCTGGAGCTGTAGAGGTGCCATGTGCCTAGGTCAACCAGCCGTGGTGAGGTTGGGGTGCCACAGGGAGGTAAGAGTGCAGTGCACTGAGGTCAAAATGTCTGTAATAACGACCACTCCCTGTTGCCTCTATATTGATGTGAGCCTTGAACATGGAATCCCCATTGATAATGGAAAGACAAGGGCACCCTGATCTGGGTGCCAGGCATGCACAGTAACAGTGTAATGACTTCAACTAATGGCATGTCCTTGTCCTTCCTTTCAGGCTCACCAGAAGCCCATCGGGGTGAGGAGCCTGAATGCCCATCCCTGATCCTAGAGGACAGCAACCATGGAAATGTACCTGCTTCACATCCTTTCAGCCAGGCAGGCACCAGCGCAGATACCAGCACCTCAGTGGGCATTAGATCATTGGCTAGTGTCCTGATGCACAGTGGTGAGGGCACTTCACACTCATTTGAGGTGCAGGTGGAGGCAGAGAGTGCCCAGGGTGCTGGCAGTTGGAGGACTGCTGGGGACCAGGAACATGCTCAGTCGGTGGCTGATGATGTGCATCTGGAGTCGTCCCTGAGGCAGCAGATGCTGGAAGCCCAACCAGGTGTGTGGAAGGATCTGGCGGAGATACAGGAGGGAATGCATGCCATGGTCTCCGTTCTGGAGGAGTCCATGCGGAGCATGAGCAATGCAATGACCCACATGGCTGAGTGCAATGCCTCCTCCATGAAAAAAATGGCGACTCTCATGGAGAAGCTCCTCCAGGAGCTGAGTCCGGGGTTCCTGGGGGTGCGCTCAGACCTGCAAGCCCTCACACTGGCAATGACCTCAGGTGGGAGATAGATTGGGACCCAGTATATCAGCTAGGTGCCCGTCCATCAATGGTGAGCAAGGAGGTCCAAAGCAACCTCGCTGGTGCATGAGCTGCTTGTTGTCTCTGCGGGCTCCTCTCAGGGCACTCTGGGTGACGGCAGCAGCTCCTCCACCCCTCTGCCAGTGACTATGGCATCTGATGAGGCTGCGGCGACTGGGGAGATGCCAGTCATGGCACTGGCTGCTCCCTCCCTGGCGAGGCCAACACAAGCTCCACGGGCCAGAGGACACCCGCCAAGGTCATCAAGGCCAACAGGACACAGAGTGAGCAGACTGTCTCCAATGCCGGTGTCAGCGAGCGGGGAGAACCTAGACGTAGCACCCATGAGTGAAAAGTTAAAGCACCTTAAGCACAACACGGGCTTATCACTGGTGATAGTTTTTTTCCCCCACTTTTATGTTAATTATTATTAGGTATGATGGAGAACACCTTTAGATTTAATTTGTATTATGTACACCAGGCACCACAGCATTAAATGTGTTTGTGTTCAACAAGCCTCTGGGTGTTTTATTAGTTCTGCTGGTGCAGGGTAACCCATGATGTTATTAGCGATATTGAACTTTATTGAAATGGCATACAGTGCATGTTGTTCACCAAGCAAATGTTCCTGTCAGGTATCAAATATAGAGCCTGCAGCTCTGGCATGTGGTGGTTGTTCATCTTTGGTAGGCTAGCTGAAGGAGCGTTAGATCAAAGCCTCCCGGGTGTCCCTGCCTCCCTGGAGGTTGCCCAGGTCAACACCTATCCCCTCAGCAACATCGTCCTCAGACTCACTACTGGACTCATTGTCTGCTGCAAGAGTAGCTGCGTCAACATCTTCTTGCTCCACTGCATCCCCCCATTCCAACACCAGCTTGTGGAGAGCGCAGCATGCAACGACTATCAGTGACACACGATCAGGGGGGTATTGCAGTGCACCTCAAATGGTCCAGGCATCGGAAGCACATCTTGAGAAGACCTATGGCTGTCTCTACCACTGCACTTGTGGAGGCATGGCTCCTATTGTACCGCTGCCCAGCCTCTGTTCTTGGATAGTGGAGAGGCGTCATGAGCCAAACCATCTTTTGAGGGGTTTCCCTTGTCGCCCAGTAGCCATCCATCTAGTTGGGCTGGAGCACTGAAGAGCCCTCGCACCTGGGAGTGTCTCAGGATGTAAGCATCATGGGAGCTGCCTGGGTACCTTGCACAGACTTGCAGAATCAGCATCCTGTGGTCACACACTATCTGCACCTTCATGGAGTGGAAGCCCTTCCTGTTGACGAAGGCTCCGGGCTCACCTGCTGGTGCCTTGATGGCCACATGTGTGCAATCTATAGCACCATGGTTGCAGGAGAAGCCAGCAATCCCTGCAAAGTCTCTGGCTCGCTTTGCCTGGCTGGCCTCATCCGTACGGTAGTGAATGAAAGTCAGTACTCGCCTGAACAGAGCATCTGTCACCAGCTTGACACAACTGTGGACAGCTGATTGGGAGACTCAACAAAGATCACCCATTGGCCTCTGGAAAGAGCCAGAGGGATAGAAGTTGAGGGCCACTGTGACTTTCAGCGCCAGTGGCATGGGGTGCCCACCCACACTGTTGCAGCTGATCTCGGCCGATCATCTGACAGATGGAGGTCACTGTCTCCCCTGAGAGGCGGAGCCTCCTTCAGCATTAAACATCAGGCATATTGAGGTAGCTGCATCGCCGCCTGTAAAACCTGGCAGCAGGATGGTGATGTCTTCTGTGGCCCCTTCTGCCTTGGATTTCCTGTTGGCCCGGCACCCCTTGTGCCTGCGCCTGTCCTCCCACAGGTCACTCCCCTGGAGGCTGAAAAGAGACACCTGACCTCCTCCCACTTTTTGCTCTCCCATCCTCCTCAGAGGATGTGCCTCCGTCGAAGATTACAATCCCCATTCCCAGGATGAGGGAAGGCTGTCTGATACCTGGAAGGCCACAAGTGTTATGACTCCTCTGGAGTCCTGAACTGAAGCCTCTTATTTCTGTCAAAGCAGCTCTGAAGCGAAAGGAAGTTGTCCTGTTCACTCAAACAAGCAGCAGCAAGTTATAATCTAAAGTTCTAACAACTCATATTAGTAAGCCCACTCACCCCTCTTATCCCACTTTTTGAAAATGTGGCCTACCTGCCTGCCCATTGTGCCCGTGATGCCCTGAAAATCTTGGACAATTGGTGTCTCAAGGGCCTTAGCTGGCCCGTTAAATAATGTTGGGCGCACCTCCGTCTTCATCACGTGCCCACCTAGCGAAATATTGTGATGGTGCGCAGTGACGTCGGGGTGCATGCCGGTCATCACTGCACGTGATTTTACATTCTGGCATGTCGGGTGCGAGCCCGAATGCCGAATGTAAAATTCTGGCCTTGATCTTCCTATTCAATATCATCAACTTCTGTTTCCACATCGTTCATATGCGCATTTGATGATTTCCAGACTCCTGAACTAGCTTTAGGCCTACCAAGACCCTCATTCATCCACAATTACACCAGACCTCTTTGTTAGGGTTGAATTCCCCTATTGTCTTCAGATATGTTTTCAGTGTTTTTTTTTTCACTTGTACACTGTAGTGGCTAACTGTGTACCTGAACATAATGTGCACATGGAACAATATTTCAAATTGCATAAACTTCCTCAAAATCAATTTCAATGGGAAAAAAAGTTCGGACCAGTACTCTTACTTCCCAGTTTTTACTGGCATTCCATTTTAAGGTATACAAGGCCAGTTATCCTTACAGTTTTTACTATTTTTTCATTCTGTGACAATGTTCTGCAGTTCTTAATTTCCCAAATGGACTGCACAAGAAAATTCCATCCCAGTCTTGCTGTCATCTTTCTATTGTGTGTTGCATGGAGTAAGATTAACACATGCTCAACTGCAGGCAGCCATTATTGAGCTAACTTGATTTACGCCTCCTCAGTAGAGAGGGCAGCAGAGAGGGCAATATAACAAAATGCTCAGCTATTAAAATATGCTATGTAACAAATTGTGGACTTTAGCCAAAGAGCAGGAAAGCTTCAGACAAAAATATTAAACATAATAATAGCTAAATGCTTGCTGCAAAACAAAACAATACAATTCACAATCAAGCATATAAGAAAAATTATTTATTTAATCATTAAGTTAAGCCAGGTAAAGACCATTGAGCTTTCATGCTTCCATTTTATATGGCCACGCTGCATTCGGGGATTGAAACTTTGCAAAGCTCACCATTATTTCTATAATTTCTGCATTTAAATTAGAGTGCTGCTTCCTCCTTTGATCTCAAAAATCACACACCCCAGATTCACTGTGCTACAAGTCAGGCATGCACACGTTTCCACAAAATGTTCCTGACACCATCAAGACTCCAAGCCACCTTTAAATACTCAAAACCAGTGCTTACATTGCAGCACAACACAACACCCTGGTTTTCACTTGAGTCCTTTTTGTCTATATTGTATCAAAGCAATTTTTTAAATTCATCTTTCAATAGAAAAGTGCAATATGTTATCTCTTCAGACTGAGCAAAATCCCAGGTATAGCAGCCTTGATTTTTCATATAGATTCGCCTGTTATAACTTTGGCAGAGAATGGAACTCTGGAGAAAGGCACAAATTCAAAAAATTAATCCTTATTGTGCATTTAATTTCTATTTCTCAAACTACCAAAAAGTAAAACTAAATCAAAATTGTTTGAAAGCTGCCTCAATTATTTCTTTAATGAACAGGTATGAGTTCACTTGTCTACTGATCAATCATTTAGCATGAAAAATCAGTATCATGTTTTCATCTGTAGTGTTCAGACACAAACCATCCCTCCCAACAACTTACATTGATATAGCACCTATAATGTAATGAAACATCCCAATGCACTTCACAGGAGCATTATAAAGCAATGGGTGGAATTTTCTGTGCCCATTGGTGTCAGGCATGTTTGACGCGTGAGTGGAAAATATGGCAAGAAGGCCAAAAATCGGTTTCACAAGTCATGAAACTAGTTTGCAATCATCCGCTCTGCCCATCAATGCAGGCCGCAATTCCTGTCTTTGGACATCGGGAGCTTCATTGTAATACATCTGCATACCATTATCAGCCCAGCTCTGCGGAATCATCCCCCCCACGCTGGATCACCAAGCACGCTGGCATGATTGCATGCTAACGTGTTTTACAACTGTACATGAGTGACATGCACCTGGGGAGCTGCACTTTGCCCAAGACTTCAAGGTTTGTTTGCCTACCTTGCTTCGGGCAGCACTCGCGGTCATCAGTGCCAGGCTTTGCTTACAGGCAGGTCCCTACCTACCAGGCCAACCATTATGAGGGGGTGGCTTTTCAACGGCTGCAGGGCTAGGGCTTGCTTGGGGAGAATTGGCCTCAGGTGAGGCAAGAGGCTGCAGGGCGAGGACTGTACTGGGATAGGGGGGTATTCCAGGACGTGTGTGTGGAGGGACAAGTTGATCTATCCAATGGCCTCAAGATGGTGAGGGCTGAGGAGACAATCTCCAGAGAAGATGAGGGTGTGTGTGTGTGAGAATGGGTGATGTCCCTTGAGCTGGCTGTGAGTGAGATGCCAGTGAATGTGTGGTGGGCTTGAGTGTGAGAGTTTAGAGTGATGAGATGGTTGCCATACCCTGGCAGTACAGATGAAATCATTCATTCTCTTTCTGCACTGGATGGCCAACCGCTTCTATACAGTATTGGCGCTGATCACCACTGCCACTGCCTACCAAGCCGGAATGGTGAAATTGCTGGACCTTCTGCAGCCAGAGCGGGGAGTAGAGGACATCAAGCAGGCCTCCATAGCATCTAAAAGGCATTCCAATGACACTTCACTTGTAATGTTTGTAAGTTAAACCATTTCTTAATGTTATGGGGATCATATGACTGTATAGACCAATCAGCCCTAAGTGTGGGGAATCTTAAGGGCGGAGTTTTTTAGCCTTGGTCTTGGAACAAACATGTTGCCTCATCTGGAGTCTGTTAATAAAGTTCAGTGTTTCTTACAAGAAATCCATCCCGTACTCTCCAAGTTTATTACACGCTGAATTGGGGGGCTGCAGTCTTCTTGCCTTTTGGGACCATATCTTCTGTGCAGCAGTCCTGGGCTTGAAGCACGCAGCTGTACTTTAAATTTGGTGACTAGTGTGAGGAATCAGCAAGATGAGAATGTGGCGGGCAAATGAGAGCCCGCCCGCCATCAAAAAGGCATGTTTCTTGTGAATGCATGATTAATGAGGTGGGATTGGAATAATACGGCATTGCAGCCAGCAGGTAAAACGTTCTTTTTCCAGCCCGCTACTGCACTTAGTGCAAATCTGGGATGATCCTGCCCAGTGTCTGACACTGAGCCACATAAGGAGATATTAGATCAGATGACCCAAAGTTTGGTCAAACATGTAGGTTTTAAGGAGAGACTTAAAGGAAGGAAGTGAGTTTGTAAAACAGAAAGGTGTGGGCCGTGAATTCCAGAGCTTGGAACCTAGGTAACTAAAGACCTGCTCAACACTGGTGGAGCAATTAGAATTGGAGATACAGGGAAGGTCAGAATTAGAGGAGCATTGATAGCTCGGAGGATGGAGGGACTTAAAAACAAGGATGCGAAATTTAAAATGAAGGGATTGCTTGATAGGGGAATGGGACCAGCTGCGAGTTAAGACATGGGGAGCAGAATTTTGGATGACCAAGTTTACAGAGGGTAGAATGCGGGAGACCAGCCAGGAGTGCGTTCCCCCAATCAGAATAAACAGAATTTTCTTGACTCCAGAACTGGCTTTAGGCACTAAATTTTACAGGATCAGTTTGGATTTGCTTGGATTGTAGCAGGATTCTACAACCAGTGGGATACAAAAGATGTTTCGCTGTATAAGAATCCTTTGTTGAAAGCTTTATTTTTTGAATACGTCTATAAACTGATGTTATTTACCAGAAACTGAATTTTTAGATTGTTTTCCTTTTTGTTAAAGAGTTGGCTTATGTACTGAAAATCCAAAATGGATTTTCCAAATAACCAAACACTCGTCTGGATATTATTTGTGTATATTTATTAACAATGTAATTATACAGGATGTCTCAGTTAATCTTAGTAATGGGTTCCTGCCTTAGGGTGGCTTAGTCCTTGAATTTATTCCATTCACTTCTAGTTACATGATGCTTATTTTAGTCTATGGTTCAAAGTGTGTAACTTTTGCACAACTGCTCAATATCCTTTAGTAATTCAAAGTTTTAGGTTAGTGCATGAAATATAATCCAAATGTACATAGTTTTTGGTGTGTGGCTTTCTTTGATCAAAAGAACTGTGCCAAATTTCTCAAAAAAATCTTCAGTTGTTTGGGAATAGTTAAGGACTTTGGCAAGTGAGATGCCTAAAGAAGACACTGAACTTGAATATTCACTCTTAAGCTTACTGTAACAGGAAGTTGTCTGGCTTTTGATCTGCCTTGTTCTTCCATCAGTATAACTGAGATATTAATGCTATCACTGTGAGAAGCTATACAGATCTTTACAAAGCCTTGCTCACTTGAAATAATAGTTTGAAAGATTCTTTACCTCAGTGCACAAAATATTCACTGAGGTCTATGTGCCTCAATGGCAATTGGTAACATCTTACAAGACATCAAACTATTATATTTTCATTTTGCACTGTGAGAAATTATTTTGGTTTGTGTTTCTCTTTCTTATTCAGCATTTGGATCCATGGAAGATCCTGATGATAGATGGGCAAGCAACCCAGCAGTTGGAAGCTGTGGTTTTGCCTCTTACCCTTTCGCTATATCTTCTCAGTAGGTAGCAGTTAATGGAATCTGTTTATTAAAAAAAGATCTAGTCCGTATTTTTTCTACAGGGGAAGTCAATTTGAGGAATGTTTACTTGGGTGATTTATTTATACGTTCATGGGGTGTGGACGTCGCTGACTAGGCAGGCATTTCTTGCCCATCCCTAAACACCCTTGAGAAGATGGCGTTGAGCTACCTTCTTAAACTGCTGCAGTCCACGTGGTGTAGGTACACCCACAGTGCTGTTAGGGGGGGAGTTCCTGGATTTTGACCCAATGACTGTGAAGGAACGGCAATATATTTCCAAGTCAGGATGGTGAATGACTTGGAGGGGAATTTGTAAGTGGTGGTGTTTCTATGCATCTGCTACCCTTGTCCTTGCTGATAGAGGTCACAAGTTTGGAAGGTGCTGTCGAAGGAGCATTGGTTAATTTCTGTAGTCCATCTAGTAGGTGGTACACATTGCTGCCACTGTGCATTAGTGGTGGAGGGAGTGAATGTGAATGGGATGCCAATCAAGAAGGCTGTTTTGTCCTGGACGGTGTCAAGCTTCTTGAGTGCTGTTCTGTACTCTGTACAGACAGCTGTACTCTTCCAGACAAGTGGAGAGTATTCCCACAACCTCTCATAAACCCTCACCCATTCCCTCACTCACTTAATTGGTGGGGGAAGGGGATGCAATGAGAGGGCAAGAGAGAGAGAGCTGGAACAAGGCCTGAGGCCGAGCAGCAACCAAATGTGGGTCATAGAAAGCAATGGGAGCCAGGGGAATGTGGCGTGAGCTGGGGGAAATGGGGAAATGGGGAGAGCCCGGGAGAAGTAGCAAGAATCTGGGGGAAGTGCAAGAGGTCAGGGAAGCATGGCGAGAACAAGGGGAATGCAGCAGTGAGGCAACAGAGAAAGAGAGCAGACAAGAGCCTGGGGAAAGCAGGGAATGCCGGGTGGAAGCTGGGTGGGAGCCAGGGGAGGGAATGGTGAGATGCTGGGATACGTGGGGAGAGAGCAGGGGGAAAGCATGGCCTGCACACCTCACAGTCTCTCTCTCTCTTTCTCTCCATCTCCATCTCCATATTTGCAGCTGCCTGTGTTTGCTGCTGCTGCTCCAATCACAGCCTGTTTCACTCTGATGTTTGCTGCTGATAGGCTCACCAGGGAGGAGCAGCTCCCTGCAGAAATCTTCAATTTCATTGACTGGTCTTAATGGCATTTTGATCAGTGGCTCTAGGGCCATGTAGAAGGGCTTCACAGGCCACAATGCGGCCCATGGGTTGGACAAGCCTGCTCTAGCCCATTCACTTAGTATTTCCAAGTCTTGAAGCCTCCGTGCATCCTCCTCACAGCTTACATTCCCACCCAGTTTGGTGTCATCAGCAAGTTTGGAAATATTACATTTGGTCCCCACATCCAAATCATTTACATAGACCTAGCATTGACCCTTGCAGTACCCCACCATTAACAACCTGCCATCCTGAGAATGAACTGTTTCTTCCTACTCTCTGCTTTCTGTCTGCCAACCAATTCTCAATCCATACTAATAAATTTCCCCCAATCCTATGCACACTAATTTTATTTACTAACCTCTTGTGTGGTACCTTATCAAAAAATCCAAATACACCACATCCACTGGTTCTCCTTTATCAATGCTACAAGTAATATCCTCAAAAAACACGGCTGGGATTTTCTGCGACCTTTCGTGACCAGCCTGTTCGGTGGCAAGATCAGAGAATTTCGTGAGAAGGCCCTACATGCGTTTCCCGGCAACATAAATCCAGGAAGCAAATGTCCGCTCCCCACCGTCAATGGCAGGCCTTTCCCACCACTGAATATTGGGAACTTAATTTGAATGCACTTGCACCTCATTATTGTGGCCACACGCCACAATCAGCACCCCCCGTGTCAAATTTAAAGCTGACGTCGGTGGGATTTACAACTGCCTTTAAAAGGCGTGCAACTGGCAACCTGAACTTCAAAGGGAAATTGGGGGTGAGTGCACACAACCTTGTGCAAGGAACTGGTGCCACAGCTTCAGGGGGGTAACATAAGCAAGTCTCCACAGTGGCTTTTTCGTGGCTGGCTATTGGTGCTCGAGGAAGGGCAACAGTGCGGCGTGGGGGGCGGTGGTTTCATGGCAGCACAAACTGAAGTTTGAATACAAACACATGCCTGGGGGGGGCAGTGGGGTCTGGGGGAAGAAAACGGCCACACAAATGCCAAAACATGTCAAAGGTGACCGCTCTTCCACAGCTGAGAGAATTTAGCTTAAGCTGAATTGAAATGCTTGGAGTCAAGCAGCACTAATTCTTTACAGTGCCAATGATTGCTCCTCTACTGTTAACCCTTCGTGTGCACACTTCAAATGTGTGCTATGGTACTGCAGAAACATTGGGCAACTAGGCAAGCTTGAGGATCCTCTTGCGAAAGATAACAATCGAACAATGATGGAAGAGTGTGCTCCTAGTCCCTTGCATTATGTTTACGTTGACATTGAAAAGTCATGGCCCAAGCAAACCGCCAATCCTTGGAGCGCACGTTAGGACAATGCTTGCGCCTGAGATGAGAGTTCAGGATGCAGACGAATAACCAGAGCTGTTGCCACCCAGTCATGTGGTGTAGTGGCATGGTGAACCCATCATGTGCACTAAACACTGGGCATCCATGTGGTGGCCTGGAATCTCCGCATGTGTTAAGAGGCCTTGAGAGACTGCCGCAGGCAATGACTTGACCAAGAGTGTCCCTTAAGAGGCATTGCTGACCCTCACGTCTCCCTCTCTTTGATACTGTAGTGAGGAGACCACCAGGAAGATGGAGCCAGGTGATCTCACTGTTTGCCTCATTGCTTAAAGGCAGGACAGAAGAAGGAGAAGAATGTATCAGAGGTGTCTGGCTCACTAAAGGGAGGAGCAGAACCCTGAAGACCAAGGGGCACCACAACCTCCTCCACACGCAGAGGATGAACCCCACAGAGCCTTTATTTTTAGGCGCCACACTAGACCCAGAATCTTCAGATGGTGCATGTGCTGCCTGCCGATGAGTAAGAACCAGGATCACTGATGCCTGTCCATGCCAAAGGAACTGGTCACTCAAATATGGCACCTTCTGCAGGATTTGGTGCCACAGGGACTCAGAGGGCATCCACTGCCAGTGACAACTAAAGTTACCACCGTGTTCAATTTCTATGGTAGTATCTCTTTCCAAGGCTCCACTGGGGACCTTTGCAGGATATCGCAAGGCTCCACTCACAAATGTATCCAGGACATCATTTTTGCCAAGGCACACAACTTTAGCAACTTCAACAGAGATCAGGCAAGCCAGGAAGCAAGAGTGCTGGGATTTGCTGAGATTTCCAGATTCCCACAGGCGCAGGGTGCCGTTGACTGCACTCATGTGGCTCTTAAATCTCCCTGGCAACAAGCAGTCCAGCATGTGAACCACAAAGACTTCCGCTCTCTCTATGTTCAGCAGGACTGCTACCATAACAAATGGATCATGCATCTGTGTGCATGATACCCTGGAAGTATCCATGACTCGGAGATCCTCAGCAGGTCTCGGATCCCTGATATTCTCCAGGTACCACACGGTATGCAGGGATGGCTCCTCAAGGACAAGGGCTAGCCATAAAGGATGCGGCTGATGATGCCTGTGTGGTGGCCTCAGAATCCTGGTGAGAGAAGGTACAACGAGGCTCATGATGCAACCCGGAGTTTGGTGGAGCACACGATAGGCATCCTGTAAATTAGGTTCTGGTGCCTGGGTAGATCTGGCAGAGCACTCCAGTACACTCTTCTTAGGGTGACACCCATCATTGTGGCTTGCTGCATGCTACACCACCTGGCGATGCAAAGGGGGGAGGACCTGAATGATGACTGATACAAGAGCTGCACGTCTCCACCAATGAGGAGGTAATCAAAGTGTTTGAGGGTGATGAGGTCCTGGAGGGTGAGGGTACAGGCGATGAGGCCATTGCACTGGCCAGACGAGGCAAGCGAACTCATATGCCCCTCACTGCTATGAGTTTCCAGGAGGATGATGACGAGATGCAGTGAGGACACTCCTGAGATCTTCACATTGCATCTGGGAACCTCTGACATCTGTCTGGCTGAGGGCAGCGCACATACGCTCTGTGAAGAGGCTCATATAGAGATGCTGTGAGATAGAGCGGGCAAATGGACTTTAAGATAACTTGATCCTTTGGCAGGCTTCATCACCTGTTCCCTTCAGCTATCAGGAATGGTGTCCAGATGTAGGGGTAGCCCCACCTCAAAGATGCTGAGAGCACACAGAGAACATTGTGGAACCCTGTGACGCTTGGGTACGAGATTCTTGCAGCAAACACAAGCCACATCCGGTGCAGGCATCACTGATCTGGAGAGTGACTTTGAAGCCGGACAATCACTGTGCTCAGAAGGTTACACACAGCACAGGGGAGAGGCCCTGGACTGCGACACTTGCCTTCATTTTGTGCAGGAAGCAAGGTTTCACATCTGATTGACACAAACGTTGCTCATTGTAACGAGGAGCCATAGACAAGGAGACATTCTTTGAGTATATTTACAATGGTCAACATTAAGTACAAGTGGCAGCTCACAAAAAGACAGCTCACCACCACTTTCTCAAGGACAACTAGGGATGGGAAATAAATGCTGGCCCAGCCAGCAAAGCCCATATCCTGTGAATGAATAAAATAAAAGTGATTAAAACGCATGCCCATGTTACGCAACTACATCTTCCTGACCTTTCTAACCCTGCCACTACCTCTTGGTGCTCCTCCAGCGTCCATAGCGGAGGCGGAGGCAGCCTGCTGACTGCTATGCCCTGCCTGTGGATGACCTTGGCGGGCATCCTCTGAAGGGCTGATACATGGAGGGCCCCAGTCTGCTTCCGGGGTCCTGCTGTGTGGCAGTGGCACCCTCCTCTGTGAAACTGGAGCTGCTGGGGTCACAGGAAGAGGGGATCCGGATGGGCCAGATACTCCTGGAGTCACCCGTGTGGATGGACCCAGGATGTGCACTTGCTGATCCTCCTCCCTATGGATGCCTGTGGAGCCCCTGGCTGACTCCTTAAGATAAAAGGGCAGCTGGAGTGAGCTCGAGGTGCCCCGTCCCCCTTTCAAGTTGACATTGCTGGATGCCTGCAAGTGCCTAAGCAATGGAGTGCAGCTTCTGCAGCAATGCAGGAGTGAAGGTCTCCATGGCAGCCGCCATCCTACCAGTGTTGACCTCAGTGCACTGGCATGTCGGCATTATCACCTCAGCCTGAAGGCGGATGGACTCTTCCATCGTGTTTTGCAATCTGAGGGGTGCAGGGGATATCCCTTCCTGATGTTCCTGAGTTTGCCTTTGCAACTCCAGCAACTGAGGTATGACTGAGTCCAGAGGCTTGTCATCTGACTTGGATTCAGCAGATTTCTGACTTCCAGCAGTCCTCCTAGTGGGAAGTCCCTGCCTCCCGCCTGCTGTGGATCAGACAGCGCGATGTGCTCACAGATTATGACCCCGAGGCTACTCTAGAATTAGGTCTCACCAAGGCGTGTCTCTGCTGGTGGAGGGTGTGGGTGAGCCCTGTGATGAGTCTTCAATTTCGGTGTCCGTGGATTCCTCTTCCATGGTGTCCTCGGGGCGGGAGTTGAGGAACTGGCTCGTGGATCCCAGCTGTGAAAGCAAGGGGAGATAATTAGTGCATGACAGTGGCCTGTGAAACAGGACACATCACTCACAGCATGGCTGTCTGATGGATGTTGCACTGCTGGATCCCCACTTGGTAGAGCAGCGCTGACCTCACCGTCAGCACAGGAAAGGTCCAGATCCTCGCCGGCCAGCTGGGTGGCTCTGTTTTCATAGTCTGTGATGTCAGGCATTCCTCCATCAGTCTGTAACCCCTCCCTTTTCTTGTCTTCCAGTTTGCGCTATGTGAAGACAGATAGAGAGAGTGTAAGCAAGACACCTGCCAGGCCAGATGAGAAGGATGCCTGGCAGGTGTGGGTGCTGAGTGGTGCCATGGACAGGATGAGGACACATTTCACAGGGCAGATGAAGGTGTGTGTGAGAGTGAATAGTGATGTCCCTTGAGCTGGCAGTGAGTGAGATCCCTGTGGATGTGTGATGGGTTTGTGAGGAGATTATTCATGCTACCACCACCTCCCATGCTGGATTTTTCACCTTGGATGATGTTCTTCTTCCAGAGCAAGGATAGAGGATATTGCGGCGGGCCTCCACCAGGTCCAGTAGGCACTCGAGGGAGGCATCACTAAACTTGGGGACAGCAGGTTTCCTCCCTTTGGCAGCCATCAGTTCCCAGCAGCTTCCTATCCCTTAGAGAAAGCCAGCTCTGTGCAGGGGTGGCCTTTAAATATCATGCCCAGGTTACTGAAGGCCTGAGGTCACAGCAGGGGCAGAGGAATCAGAAGTTGCCTTGCCAGTGATCCGACATAAAACCCGTGCCTCTCAATTTTTTAAACAAAGTGACACATGATATGGGAAGAAAAGCCACCATTGCCATCGGCAGGTCACACACCAATTTCAGTACCCAATATCAGACTTTGTCGATCTCTGGGATAATTCCACCCCAAGTTTGTCAAACATAATTTCCCTTTCATAAATATATGCTGACTCTGCCTGATTTTACCATTCTTTTCTGAATGTCCAGTTATCACATCCTTTATAATAGATCCTAACATTTTCCCTATCACTGATGTCAAATAAACAGGTCTGTAGTAAAGTAAATACACATGTTAGGATTCTTAAACTTCCACACCCTATACGATTGGCCTTATTGGCAACCTCGTAATAGCCATTTGCTCAACATGTGAGCTTGACGCTGAAATAGGGCATATCAAAGGCATCCTGCGGGCTAATAGCTACCCTGATCAGATCATTTCATGCCGTATATCATGCAAACTCATGAACAGGCCTAAGACCATCACTTACAACCCTGAAAGATGCCCAGCCTACCTCAGATTACCCTGGAAGGACAAGGTATCTCAAAATTTTGAGCAACAAGTGATGCTAGCTGTTTAACGCTGCGACTATACAGTAGCAACATGGGTGGTACTCACCACTAACAGGAGGCTGCCGTCAAGCCAAAAAGACGTTCTGCCTATCACACAAATGAGTAATGTGGGATATGAATTTCAGTGCCAGTGTGATACAAGGTATGTAGGCCATACATCCCAAAGACTGGCAAATAGTAGGAAACAGCATGTCCTTTCCACTGTTTGCAACAGGCAGGATACAGACCATACCCAACCAGACCATGCTTGCAAAACTCAAAACATAGAGTCCAACATGAGATGTGATTCTGCGATTCGCCAACATTTGCTAAATAATCCTCAGTGTGCTAAGAATTACACTGACATTGTCATTGTCAGTCAGCCTTGCTGTGTGGTGCATTTGTGTGTACTGGAAACCACATATATTAATATACAGGGCCCTATTCTTTGCTGACAGAAAGAACATGTACACACATTGAGCCTATTTCAGCTAAACAAAATAAGTAACATCCATTTGTTGGTTCATTCTCCTGGGCAATGTCTTAACCAATTAGAATCAAGCTGCCTGGTTTAAACTTCAAACAATGTTTGGCAGTTAACTGCCAATCACCATCCACTGGTACAATCGCTATGGCTACGCCTCTACCAATCACTTGCCAACCAATCAGTACTTTCTTCTCATACAGTATAAATATATTGTTTCCCCGACATAGATATTTTCTTGCAAATTGTCCAGATGAATGCAAGACGAAAAGCTTCAATAGAAGATCTCTTTTTTTCAGCAATACTAAAGCTCTCCATTCTTCCTCTTCCTCCATTCTTAAATAGTGAAGTTACATTTGCTACTTTCCAGTCCAAGGAACCTTTCCATTATCTATAGAATTTTGAAAGATAACCACCAATGCATCCACTATCTCTCTAGCCACCTCCTTCAACACTCTGGGATGAAGCTCATCTGGTCTAGGGGATTTATTAACCTTCAATCCAGTTAACTTTTCAAGTACTACCTCTTTACTGATACTAATTTCTTTCAGTTCTTCAGTTTCACAAGTCCTTTAGTCACCTCATATTTCCAGGAGATTTTCTGTATCTTCTTCTGTGAAGACACACGCAAAGTAACTGTTTAGTTTCGCCACCATTTCCCTGTTCTCCACTTTGAATTCTCTTGTCTCTACCTCTAATGAGCCTACATTTGCCCTAACTAATCTTTTCCTTTTCACATACCTAAAGAAGCTTTTCTAGTCCGTCTTTATATTCCTCCCTAGTTTGCATTCATATTCTCTTTTCCCTTTCTTAATCAGTTTCTTGGTCCTCCTTTGCTGGATTCTAAATTGCCCCCAATCCTCAGGCTTACCACTTTTTCTGGCATCCTTATAAGCCACTTCCTTTGCTCTAATGCAATCTTTAACTTCTTTCATTAACCACGATTGATTTACCTTTCCCTTTGGGTGTTTGTGGCTTAGAGGAATGTATATCTGTTGTGGACTGTGTAGTGTATCTTTAAATACTAGCCATTGCCTGTCTACCATCAAACCTTTTAGTGTATTTTCCCAATCAACCATAGCCAACTTGCCCTTCATACCTTCATAATTTCCTTTCTTCAGAATTAGAGACCCTAGTTTCAGAATAAACTATATCCACATTTAATGCAAAATTCTAACATATTACAGACACTATTTCCCAAAGGCTCCTTTACAGCAAGGTTATTAATTAGCCCTTTCTCATTATACAACATTAAATCCAAAATATTGCTAGTTTGCTCCTCAGCGCACTACTCCAGAATCCCATCTGTCACATGAGCAGGGACATGATATTAATTAAATTTTAAAACTTTTATTTTATTATTATTGGCTTTTGGAAACCTCATCCTGCCCATAAATGAGGTTTCCAAAAAAAATGTAGGCTGCCTGGCCTTTTTGCCTGCCCGCCAACCGTTAGGTTGGATGGGCAGCGAAAAAATAATTTAATTGATTATTTAATGGCCTTAAAAGACCTTTTAATTGTTGGTGGGAATGCTGCCAAAGTCGGCAGGGCGCCTGCCAACTGAACTATCACGCGACAGCACGTTGACATCGGCACACTCGGCCGACGTCAACACACATCATTTCGTGCTCGAAGGGGTCGGGTGCACGCCCGCCCGCCAAGCAAAAATTCCTGCCCCAGGAATTCCTTCTCCAGAGAATTAGTGCTGCTTTGGTTAACCCGGTCAATATGTAAATTGAAGTCGCCCATTATTACTGTATTACCCACATGACATGCATCTCTAATTTCCTGATTTATACTATGCTCAACATTAGCATTACAGTTTGGTGACCTATAAACAACTCCCACTAGTGTTTGCTGCGCCTTGCTGTTTCTTAGCTCCACCCAAACTGATTCTACAACTTGATCCTTTAATCTAAGATCCTCTCTTACTTATGTACTGATCTTGTCCCTTATTAAGAGTGCTATCCCAACTCTTTTTCCTTTTTGCCTATCCCTCCTGAATGCCGAATATCCTTGGATATTCCGTTCCCTGTCTTGGTCACCCTTTAGCCACACCTGCGTAATAGCAATAAATCATATAGTATTTATATGGCTGGTCCAGTTCAGTTTCAGGTCAATGGTAACCCCCAAGGTTTGCTGGTGGAGGATTCAGCGATGGTGATGAAATTGAATGTAAAGGGAAGATAATTAAATTCTCTCTTGTTGTCTTATGAAGATGGGTTGGACAGGCTGGGCTTGTTTCCTCTGCAGTTTGGGAGAGTGAGGGGCAACTTGATTGAAATATATAAGATCCTGAATGGTCTTGACAAGGTGGACATGGAAAGGATGTTTCCTCTTGTGGGTGAGTCCAAACTAGGGGGCACTGTTTTAACATTAGGTGTCACCCTTTCAGGACAGCGATGAGAAATTTTTTCTCTCAGAGGGTTGTGCGACTTTGGAACTCTCTACTTGAGCAGGCGGCGGAGGTGGGAGTCATTGAATATTTTTAAGATTATTGTTAGGCAAGGGAATCAAAGGTTATCGGAGGTAGACGGGAATGTGTAATTCAAAACACAAGCAGATCAGCCATGATCTTATTGAATAGCAGAGCAGGCTTGAGGGGCCGAATGGCCTACCCCTGTTATTCCTTATGTTCTTATGTAAATGGTCATTGTCTAACAATTGTGTGGTGCAAATGTTTCCACTTTGCAGCCTAAGCCTGAATGTTGCCCAGGTATTGCTGCATATGGACACGGGCTGCTTCAGTATCTGAGGAGTCACGAATGGTGCTGAACATTGTGCAATCATCAGCAAACATCCCCACTTCTGTCCTTATGAGGAGAGAAGGTCATTGATGAAGTCGTTGAAGGTGATTTGCCCTAGGACACTGCTCTGAGAAACTTCTACAGCGGGGTCCTGGGACCAAGATGCTTGACTTCCAACAACCACAATCATCTTCCTTTATGCTAGGTATGACTCCAACCAGTGAGAGTTTTTCCCCTGATTCCTATTGACTCCAGTTTTGCTTGGGCTCCTTGATGCCACACTTGGTCAAATGCTGCCTTGATGTCAAAGGGCAGTCACTCTCACCTCAGTGTTACACTAACACTGCTGACTCCCACTTTTCACCTGTGTGTTAATCCAATTACAGTCAGGGCCCTGGGTGAGAACCAAAAATGAAGGGCTCGTCAGCTTCCTGAAATTGGATCTCCACTGAAAAATTAAAACCAGTGTTAACTTCTAACTTATATGTTGGAAAAATGTAATGATCATAATGAAAGTTCTCAGAAAAGTTTAGTTCCTGGACTAGCCTATTCTAACCACACGGTTCACATTCCACAATGGGGTCATCTGAAAAATCAGCTGCAGATATTAAAAACAGCAGTTGAATGTTTAGCAATGAGTGACACAATAATGTAATTTACATTGTCCATCATAACAATACTACTTCCTCTATTTTAAAATGTCAATACACACTAGACCATACCCCTTTAATATAGGACAGTTGTGATAAGCGACAGCTTTAACCAATTACACTGTTCTACAGCTACATATTTGCAATGATCTTCCACAGCTGTTGCAATGTGACATATGCCAGCACTTTACCAGTCCTCAGGAGGTGAGCTGGGAGGTGGGAGCGGTGGAGGGGTGTGGTCAGGTTGTAAAATCATAAGGAGCTGTACTGGGTCATCTCTCAAATGTGGACCCACTGCCAGGGCATTTTACCAGCAGCAGAAAAAGTTGAGGAGCAGCTTCAAGGAGACGGTCAGCCTATTAGCATAACTAAAGGACCAATTAGGAATCATTTTACGGTGCTGTCAGCATTTTGCTAATGGTGGCGTGATCCCTGTCACGTATTGAGGCTGCCAGTCGAGGCAGCTTCCCTGAGGCAGCTGGAGGGCTAGGCGCAAAGGCCCAACAGGCTGGCCATGGGCACGGTAGCCAGACCCCATGACCCTAACAATCTCCCAGCAGGGGGAGCCCCTCTGTCCCTCAGCTCCATGGATTTTATTTTTATTAATTTTCCTGGCCCAGCGCTGAATGCCTCCTACATGCTGAGGCTTCAGAGATGCCGGCCCTTTGATTGGGTCAACAGCATCAAGAGCATGCTCAAAATCTGCAATTGGAAAGTGGGCCCACAGGCAGCCAATTAAGAGGCCACCTGTTTTAAAATTATCAAGCAGGTCCCATTGCCAGCAAGTGCGGGCTCAGGCTTGCTATTTACGGCGAATCCAGAGACCTGACGCATGCAGTAAAATTCAGACCTTTGCTTTCAAAAGTTGGAGGAGATAATACTACTGTCAGTGACACATTGCTACATAGTTACTGTTTCAATGCATGATATATTATCAGCAACATTTTCAGATCTTAAAAGTATGCCAAAATTCTAAAACTTTGGAAATCCTGACACCTAGTGGTGAAGCTGAAAACATCACTGGGAAAGCTTCAGGGCTATTCAAATTTGGTGAACCAGCAGTTTAGGGGTTCCTCAGCCAATAAGGAAGTTTCCTGCTACTTTCTGCCAACAGTGACATTGTAAGGACAATGTGGGCTGTTGGAACGTGGACAAAGAGGGAGAACACATTACTCAGGTAAAGTTTATATTGAGATTTTCCGTGAGAGGGAAAACACATCAAATTCAAATATGACACACATCTGATAATTCTATACTTGGTGTAAATTTTGTTTTGTTCAAATTATCTATAAACATATTGTGCTCAGAGAGACTGAAAGAAAGCTAGAGAACAAATCGGAGAAAAGGACAATGGGGTTTCTTTTCTTCATCTCCGCAGGACAGATCATTTGCTGTCATAGAATCCACCTAATTTTCATTCCAATGAAATCAATAGAATTAAAATCAGACAACTTCTACAATAGATAGGCAATCTACTCTACTAGATAACTGGGCAGCGAAGATGAAAATTTACACCAGAGAATCTTTCCTCATCCTAGTTTAAATTCTTTTTTTAAATTGATTTGAAAGTTTCTCAGGCAAAGAGTAAGAGAGATGAAGAAATAGAAAGCCAGAGAGAAAAAGAGATGAAACCACATCCATGACCAATTGCAAAACATTGAATTAAATGTTGTCACAGATCTATTAGAAATTTACAAATCAGCTCTGTTGTATCAAGAACCATTTCTCCCCTTACAAAGGGGGAACTATTTCACGTCGTGATCTGAAATAAAATTGATTTTTTTCCCTCCCCTCACTGAGGACAGACACCTAAGGGGTAATTTTAACCTAAACTGGTAGCAGGGCTGCTCATTCAATTGCATCAACTATCCATTTTATATCTTGCCCCATTTTACTTCTTCAGGCTGCTCTGACTATTGCCATCTTTAGCATTTGAAAGCTGATCAAGACCAGTCCTAGATGTCTCTTTCTAGTTTTCTCCATTGAGGTGCTCCCTGGAGGGATGTAGTTTCAAGCAACTAGTCACCTGAGTTCCAATTCTCAGCACAGGAAGGCAGTAATCAGAGGTGGACGTCTCTTACAAAGGATAGAGTACCTCTACTTAAGATCCCTGGCTTTAGCAGTTAGCTGAAAAGAACAATGGGTAGGAAACAGGTCACTGCACCTATAAGGGCAGATACAGCTGATCCATATCTTAACTCCATCCATCACGTTGATTCCATAAACCTTAATATCCTACTATTAACCTCACTTTTGACATTTTCAATTGACCTAACCTCAACAGATTTTGGTGGAAAGAGTTCTGGATTTCCACTACCCTTTGTGCGATGAAGTGCTTTCTGACTCTTTCTGACAAGAATGAAACCTATTATTATTGCAGGGTTCTGCTAAACACCTCCATTCAATCCGCAAGCATGACCCTGAGCTCTTCTGATGGCCTGTCATTTTAATTCTCCACCTTGCTCTCACACTGACATTCCTGTCCTTGGCCTGCTGCACTCATTCCAGTGAGACTCAACATAAGCTCGAGGAGCAGCACCTCATCTTTTACAGCCATTTTACAGCTTTCCGGACTCAACGTTGAGTCATTTCAGACCGTAATCTGTACTCCACTTTGTTTCCTTTACTTGTTTCATTTTTTTTCCAGGCAGCTGGGCACCATGTCTGCTCTGGGCACATCTTTTGTTTTTTGTTTCTTTTCTTGCTCCAACCCCAGACTCTTTGGCACTGGAAGACTAACTCATCTGCCATTCAATCTCTCCCGTCTTTCATCCCATTACAGACCTTCCTTTAGTCCTTGTCCAATCCACCCTTTGTCCAAACCTATTACATCTCTAACTTTTCCAAGTTCTGTTGAAAGATCACAGACCAGTAATGTTACCTCTGTTTCTCTGCACTGATGCTGCCATAACCTGCTGGGTATTTCCAACATTTTCTATTTTTATTTTAGATTTCCAGCATCCACAATATACCTCTTTTCAGGCAGTATTTGAATAATTGAGTGTGATTTATAGGATAAAATTAAAATAATTGTGTCCCAAATATAGGCCTGAATTTTTCCCTTGTTAGGCATGCACAATCGGCGGTCCTGGGAGCAGTTGGGAAACTGGCCCCTGACCGCAATCGGCCCCCAACTGTAATTTCACACTGGTTGGCCAATTAATGACCAGTCAGCATGGAACGTGTGCTGGAAAGCTCAGCCTGCCAGGGTGGCGGCGAGAAGAAGGCAGGCGACAAGGGGGCAGGCATGGGTGAGCACCACAAGAGAGCTCCCTGAAGGCAGGCAGCTGCCTCAGAGAGCTGCAGACCAGCAAATAATAAAATAAAGTAGAAAAAAGCAGAAAAAATGTCCATGCTGGACAATCAAGCACCTGAAAGCATACCTCATAAAAATGTGTCCCCAGATATTTATTTTAATTTTATTTCCTAACGGAGATTTCATCCTGCCCTTGGATGAGGTTTCATGAAAAATGTTAAGGCCACTTGGCCGGTCGGCCTGTCTGCCAACCGTAAGGTTGGACGGGCCACGAAAAATTGCGTTCAATTTCACCATTATAGTTTTCACCTTGACTAGTATGGCAATGCAGCATGTTAGAGCATCAATCTTTGTACAATGTGACATGTCTTGTGCCTGAAATCCGTCAAGCTGCTGAATTGCCCACCTCATCCACACTGCTGCAGAGGCAAATACGTTGAATTAAAAGTTAGGTTGTCACAATCAGTTAGCTCAAAAGCAACATTGTCAGAAGTTGGCAACTGGTTGCCAGTCCACCTACTCACAGATGGCCAAGGGAAACTTGAATAACTGGAGCGGATTCACTGCTTTCTTTTGCCTTTGTACATTTAGTGCTATATCCCCCTCTTACTCTCACTTCGCCATGCCAGTCTATATCTGGCCACACACCCCTTTCAGCTGTTGATTTCTTATCACTTCTGGTCTGCAGCCCGAGAATGAATCAGCGAATAGCTTTGGGGCAGTTGCAGAATTCTGTGTGCTATGAAACTGTTCTATTCTCTAGTGAGCAAAGAAGTCACAATGTCTTTTCAAGGAAGCTGATCAAAGACAGCAGCAAAGTCAGAAGCTTTGGCCAACAGATAAAGGAGAACATGAATAAGGACAGTGCACAAGAACAAGACAGTCAGATAGAGATCAGAGGCAGTAGTAGAGGGAAATCTGAGCCAATACCAAAGAAGCATGAAATATAGTTGGTGTTGTCTAAGGTATCTATATCTGACTAGAAGTGTCAAGTAGTGTAAAAGTCAAAAATAAAGCAAATGGCAAACATTATATTTAAAGATGCTTTTTGATTAATATTTCTTACCATGATGGCAGTGAGGGAGATCGTCAGTCTGGAAACACCACAGAAATATGAGGCAGCTCCAATCACTGCAAAAAGGCCTGGATCTATCCAGGCTCCATGGTTGTCAGTTTGGATACCAAAAATCGACACCATTATGAGACCAATTATCCTGCCATATAATGCTCCAGTGTACCTAATGGAGAAATCGAGAAGATAATCAGTTCTAGGACACGTCCCATAGATTTTCCTTTTAAAAAAATCAATTTCATTTCAGATCACTACTTGAAATAGTTCCCCAGTTACATTTTACTGGCGAAGATTTTTAAATATTACACATTGAGAACAGAAAGTGAAAAACCTAATGTTTTCCTGATTTCCCATGTGGAAACTAATTGGATCAACAAACAGGGGAGATCAAAGGTGAAATATTCCCCAGAGGAGGGAAATGTGTATGGTCCATGGATTGTTTACCGAGTCACACAGCAGAGACATGACAGCAAGTGTTCCCTTGATGATCAATTTTGTCCTTCATTATAATACCCCTCTGCTGCTGTTTGGGCAACTCTTACAGAAATCATTATCCAGAGGAACAGAGAGTAGGGTATAGGTAAAATATTCTAACAATTGCCTTCAATATTTCCTCACAGGAAAAAAAGCAGACCATACCAGATACTGACAAATAAAGACAGGCTGTATCAGATTGACACAGGTAAAGACAGGCTGTATCAGAGAATGACACAGGTCCAGACAGGTGATATCAGAGATTGATATAGGTAAAGAAAAACTGTATCAGATATTGACACAGGCTATATTAGCGATTAACATGGGTAAAGACAGGCTGTTTCAGAGATTGACACGTGTTAGAGACAGAAGAGAGACAGGCAAACTGTACTGATTTCCTCTCACCACCTGTCCATAAGTAGAAGGTGCTTTGAATTATTTTTAACGTATGCGGTGACATATTTTCCCAAACCCTCACTTTGTGTGATCCAATTTACTAATAACCTGCAGCAAACTCGTGTTATGATTAACTCAGAAGGTTAGTTTATTTCACATTCAAAACCTTGGGGAGGAGTGTTCGCAACTTCCCTATCACTACACACATACACAGTAACGAGGGAGATAGAAAAAAGAATTTTGCAACTATGGATAGTAACAGTACAAAAACTGCAGAAATAAATATTAGTTCACGTGATCTGCAGAGTCCAGAGTTAGAGTCCAATGATGAATTCTTTCACATAAGAGCTCAAGTTCAGCTGGCTAAAGACAGGAGTTATAGAGTTCACTTTACAATTGGTGCTGATACCGCATGATGAAGTAGGTACACAGAGACTGGGTTGGTTCAGCAGGAAATCTTCCAGCAGAGACAGGCTTCGAGGAGCAGGTTGTTGTTCTGCCTGGAGGTCTGCTTCTTGGTAGTTCACCAGTTGAATGGTAAACATCAGACTGCTTGTGGGGTTAAAAGTTAAAAGTGTCCAAGATGCCTGAGGCTTGGGTCATGTGATATGATCCATTAATGGTTAATTGCAGTTTAACAATCAGTTTCCGTGATTCTGGCCAGAATACTTTTGTTCCTCCTTAGGAGAGAGACAAGGTAGCTATTCGCATCTCTTCTGATATAACGAGTTTCAATTTCCCTCTTTTTTAACAGTTCAGGTTGGGGAGCCAGTTTGTCTGCACTTCCTCTGCTTTTATTGATTAAAAGGGGTCTGCATAATGAGATGTGAGATTCCACAGGCTGAGCAAGGAATTCTTTTGTTCTTATAACTCCTGATGGTAGCTCCCAGAACAACAGGCCAACTCTGTGCCCATGTGACTTGTTGAAGCCATCTTTTTTGGTTCAGCAGAAAGTCAATTTTTTTTAAATGGCAAAAGAATAAAGTTCTGGATTTCTTTTCATGTCATAGGGAATCCAACACATGTAAATACAGGCTGATACAAATAAAGAAAGGCTATATCAGAAACTGATACAGATAAAGACAGGCTGGATTTTAAACTGATGAAATCCAAAGACAGTCTGAATTAGAGATTGATACAGGTAAAGATAGGCTGTATCAGAGATTGACACAGGTATAGTCAGGCTGTATCAGAAATTGACAGAGGCTGTCCACCGGCAATATCAGCTCCAGGACATCACTACAGGAGTTCCTGAAGGTAGTGTCCTCGGCCCAACCATCTTCAGCTGCTTCATCAATGACTTTCCTTCATGTCCAAATGCAGCAAAACCTGTACAATATCCAGACTTGGGCTGACAAGTGGCAAGGTTACATTCGTGCCATGCAAGTGGCCAGGCAATGACTATCTCCAACAAAGAGAATCTAACCATCATCCCTTGACATTCAATAGCATTACCATCACTGAATCCCCCATTATCAATACCATGGGAGTTACCATTGACTAGAAACTGAACTGGACTAGCCATATAAATACTATGGCTGCAAGAGCAGGTCAGAGGCTGGGAATCCTGTGACTGGTAATTCACCTCCTGACTCCCCAAATCCTGTCCACCATCTACAGGACACAAGTCAGGAGTGTGAAGGAATACTCCCCACTTGCCTGGGTAAGTGCAGTTCTAACAACACTCAATAAGCTTGACACCATCCAGGACAAAGCAGCCCGCTTGATTGGCACTACATACACAAACATTCACTCCCTCCACCACCGATGCACAGTAGCAGTAGTGTGTCCCATCCATAAGGTGCACTACAGGAATTCACCAAGGCTCCTTAGACAGAACCTTCCAAACCCACAACCACAAACATCTAGAAGGACAAGGACAGCAGAAAGAAGGAAACACTACCGCCTGGAAATTCTCCTCCAAGTCACTCACCATCCTGACTTGGAAATATATCGCTGTTCCTTCAATGTCACTGGGTCAAAACCCTTCCTAACAGCACTGTGAGTGTACCTACATCACACAGACTGAAGCGGCTCAAGAAGGCAACTCACCACCACCTTCTCAAGGACAACTAGGGTTGGGCAATAAATGCTGGCCCAGCCAGTGAAGCCCAAATTCCATGAATGAATTTTAAAAATGATACAGGTTTTTAAAAAGGCTGTATCAGGAACCAATACAGGTAAAGACAAGCTGTATCAGTGATTGATACAGACAAAGACAGGTGGTATCAGAGAATGTCACAGCTAAAGAAAGACTATCAGATAGTGATACAGGAAAGACAGGCTATATCAGAGATTGACAATGGGTACAGACAGTCTATAATAGAGTATAATAAACACATGTTGTATCAGAGACTGATACAGGTAAAAAAAAGGACTATTTCAGAAACTGATACAGGTAAAGACAGACTGGATTAAAGATTGATACAAGTAAAGATAGACTGTAACAGAGATTGACACAGGTAAAGACAGACTACACACTGATTTACACAGTAAAGACAGGCTGTGTCCCAGATTGATAAAGTTAAAGACAAGCTGTATCAGAGATTGACACAGGTATGGACAGGCCATATCAGATTGGCACAGGCACACACAGGCTGTATCAGAGTTGACACAGGTAAAGACAGGTTTTATCAGAGATTGATACTTATAAAGAAAGCTTGTATCAGACATTTATGCAGGTAAAGACAGGCTGTGTCAGAGAATGACACAAGAACACAAAAACATAATAGGAGCAAGAGTAAATCGTATGGCCTGGCAAGCCTGCTCCACCATTCATTACATTCAGGGATTGATCTTGGGCTTCAACTCCACTTTCTCACCCAGACCCCATATCCCTTGATTCCGAGACTCCAAAATCTGTATATTCTGGTCTTAAATATATTCAATGTTGGTGAATCCACAATCCTCTGGGATAGAGAATTCCAAAAATTAACAACCCAATGATTGAAGTAATTCTCCTCATCTCAATCCTAAATGATTGTTCCCTTATCCTGAGAATGTTCCCCACTAACCCCCCAAAACCCTCCACCCCCACCCATGTTTTAGGTTCCCTGGTGAGCGGAAACCATCTCTCAGAACCTATTCTATCCAACCCTTTCACAATCATGTCCATTTAAATGAGATCACTTCTCATTCTTCTAAACTCCAAAGAATATAGGCCGAATTTACTCACCTGTTCATCACAAGACAGCCCCCTCTTCCCAGGGAACAATTTAGTGAACATTTGCTGTACCACCTCCAATGCAAATATATCCTTCCTTAAATATGGAGACCAAAACTGCACACATTATGTCAGGTGTGGTCTCACCAAAGCCCTGTACAGTATTAGCAAGACTTCTTTATTCCTGTACTCCAATCCTCTTCAATAAAGGCTAACATGCCATTTGCCTTCCTAATTGCCAGCTGTACCTATATGCTAACTTGCTGCATTCTTTGTACACCCAAGTCTCACTGAACATCAATATTTACATGTTTCACACCTTTTAAAAAAGGTGTTCCACTTTTCTATTCTTGTGACCAAAGTGAATAACTTCACACTTCCTCACATTATACTCCATTTGCTCTTTTGTTGCCCACTCACTTAACTTGCCTATTTCTCTTTGCACTCTCTCTGTGTCTTCCCCACAGCTTAGCTTTCTACCTAGCTTTGTATCATCAGCAACCTGGATGAGTTACTCTCAGGGTCTTCATCTAAGTCATTAATATAGATTGTAAATAGCTGAGGTCCCAGCACTGATCCTTGCAGCACCCCATGAATCACAGCCTGCCAACTCGAAAATGTCCCATTTATGCCCACTCTCTGCATTCTATCCATTAATCAATCATCGATCCATGCTAATATATTACCCCCAACTCCATGAGCCCTTATCTTGCCTACTAATCTTTTGTGTGGCACCTTATTAGATGCCTTTTGGAAATCCAGATATACTACATCTACTGGTTCCCCTTTATCTAAACTATTAGTTACATCCTCATAAAACTCCAATAAGTCTGCCAAGCAGGGTTTCCTTTTTGTAAAACCATGTTGAATTGTTCTAATCATACAGTAGTTTTCTAATTGCATTGTTAAGGTCTCCTTAATAATAGATTCCAGCATTTTCCCAATCACTGATATTAGGCTAACTGGCCCTGTTTCCTCTTACTCTCCTTTACAATCTGATGGGACCATTCTCAAATGTAAGGAATTTTGGAAAATCATAACTAGCACATCCACTATCTCTACAGCAATCTCTCTTAAGAACCCTAGGTGTAGGCCATCAGGACCTGGTTGTTAGTTGGATTTTAGTGCCTTAAATTTTCTTCAATACATTTTCTCTGCTGATATTAATTACCTTAATTTCCTCATTCTTTTTAGCCCCTAGGTTACTCTCTATTTCTGATTCTGTTTCTTGATGTACTCTATTTTTGTGGAACATTTTAAAAGTTTCCTATTGTTCATTGTAGAGTAAAGGACTAATTCTAACAATAATAATTCTAATAATAGCTATTGAGTATCTGTGTAAGGAGCTAAGTTATGGTGATGTCACCAGCTGAGAGAAGGTAAGTGTGAAGCACCTTAGAGAGTAGATCCAGCTATGCCTTGCCCTCGTTTAACCTTTGTAAGCAGTTAGTTTGTAAATAAATGCATTTTCAACAAAAGACCATTGTCTCCAGCATGATCTCTTCTGAGTAAAAAGCTAACAAATCCTGAGATAAAACCAAGATAATGGATGGTGGCAGCAGTGACTACACCCACAGAGGGTAGAAAATGGCAGGAAAATTGAAGCCCAGCAGCAGTGCAACGAAACACGTGAGGGACTTCTAGGTCAACCTAGCAACCACGTCAGAAATAACAAAATAACCAGGGCAGCCTAGTGATTGGCAAAACAAACAGTGTGGGAAAAGACAACTTCAAATCAGGGTGAGAAATGGCTACTACTTTGCCCCTACCCAAATCATTTCAAAGGCCAGAGAGCCCCAGACAGGCTGAGCAATAGCAAAATTGGCGAAGGCATTTTACCCAGTACTGCATGCCTCAGGCCTTGTGAGTAAAGAGATCAAAGATCAAGTTAATACTTTGTATACACTGTTGGGAGCATAGCAGATGACATACTGGCCAGATAGTGGAGTGAACGAAGAGACAGCTTCCTATGACGATGTCATCGGAGCCTTTGACTCATACTTGAGTCTTTGTAAAAGTATTGTCATTGAGAGGGTGAAATTTAATCAGGGCAGTCAAAACAGAGTGAAGGGATAGACTCATTCATCAATGAATTGTACTGCCTAACCGAAAATTGTGAGTACGGAACACTAAAAGACGACCTGATCAGAGATAGAAGAGTCATTGATGTTTTAGTTGAGAATCTCTCTGACTTCTTACAATCTTGGAAAGATTAAACTTTAAGCAAAGCTATACAACTGGCCAAACAGGCTGAAGAGTGAAAGCAGAATAAGGCTTTTGTCAGAGGTGTGAGGGAAATTTCCCAAGAACAGCTCAATGAAGTTGTTCAATCTGTTGTTTGTAAAACCAAAAATATAGCAAGGCAGCAACCAGGGAAACACCCTGAACAGGCGCCTACCACCATTTTCCAATGTCCCCACCAAGGCGGGAAGAAGGGCCCGCCCAAATGTGCAGTGCCATGGCTGTGGCAAGTTAGGCCATGTTAAAGTGGCCTCCTGTTCCAGGAAATCTGTGCTTACAAGACAGAAGGAACAATCTGTTAAAGGAACCTCCACTCAAGAAATTCAAGACTTTGACAGCCAGGAAATCATCTTCCTAGGGGAAATAAAGGAAAAGCAAAACCAGTATTGGAGTCTGACATTGACGTAAATGGGCATCTGACCAAACTAAAGCTAGACACCGGAGCTGGTGTCTCAGTGTTATCTGACAGAGCTTCATGGCTGAATAAAGTGACACTGCAACCGCCCTCTATTTAACTCCACAGGAGGATATTGCAGACTTTTCACTTCTCTTTGGGGACAGGTTAGAAGAAGCAGGAACGGGATGCACCAAGAAAAGCAGTGACCACCCACAAAATGATATTCTAGACTTTAATTTGCTCTTCCAGGAAAGGATGCAAGAGAATGAAGCTGCTGCGGAGGCAGATGATCTGTTGAAGAAGAGGTCCTGGACCTTTTTACCCTTTTTGACTCCAAAGCTAATGACCATGAAGCAGTTGCTGGCTCTTTTGAGGAGGATGATCCTTTTGTTGAAGAAGGTAAAAAGAGATGAATTTGTCTGCTTATTCCACTGAGCCCGCCAACAACATGCAATGACAATTGCAAGCAGCCAGCAAAAAGCTATCCAGGCAGAATGAAATATTAATTCCAATTTGGATCAAAACAATAGTGGAAGTTCAGTGGTTATTAATCCGTACAAATTTAAGCTAGAGCCCGCACTTGGATCTCACCAGCAAGCCATGGAGGCACTCAAGCTTTCTTTCAGGCAAGAAGCAGAGTCCCAGAATTCTACAGCTGAAGAGTACCTTAGAAAAACTTAGTCTAACTACATAAAAGAAAAGGCTGAACTAAAAAGCCAGCCATTAGCAGTCCACAGCATTAGGGTTAGCCACAGGGTTAGATTTGCACTTTAGAAATGGTGCAACAAAAGAAAGTGAACATATTGCAAAACAGCAGCATCTAAATCTGCAGCGGAGCAGCCTAACGCTGAAGCAAGCATGAAGCAATACCTCACTACCAGTAGAGTAATAGGGAAGTCCTCCTTTCCTTGTCTCCAACAGTATCTTCAGGATGTTGTTCGTTCTTCTTTTCAGTTACCAGATTCACTCCTCGCTCAGATATTGAATGCGACTCTTATCGTCACTGGAGCGGTGAATGATACAGCAGCAAAATTCTCCATAGGAGATGAAAGTGCTTCATTTTGTCAAGCTGGTGATTTCACCTTTCCCCAGTGTGCACCACAGAAGAAGATGAAAGAATTTCAGTTCATTGTTTTCCTTTTCAAAGGGTCGTAACCATTCAACTCCTGGAGGGTTCTCTCTTGAATCAGTTTTTCCCTGATTGATCTTTACACTCAGATCATCAGAACAGGAGCCAGCTGCTATGAGAAGCTGCTATCCCACTCTACCAATATGTTTGCCTTCCAAGGAGACGGTGAGAGAACACTGTTGGAGATTGATACTTTTGGTGAAAGTGACTTGGAGTGGGGTTGGAGGGGTGAGTAGGAGTTGGCTGGAAACTGTAAACAGTACATGAGGTTAACAGTTTGTGGGAAAAGTGAACTTGGGGAAGATGTAAAGGGTTAACTAATAATAGCTACTGAGCATGTGCATAAGGAGCTATGTCATGGTGATATCGCTCACTGATAGAAGATGAATGTGAAGCATATTAGAGATTAGTTCCAGCTATGCCTCATTCTTGTTTAATCTTTGTAAATAAATGTGGTTTCAACAAAAGACCATTGTCTCCAGAAAGATCTCTTCTAGAGTAAGAAACTAAAGAATTCCAAGATAAAACCATGATAACAGATGCATTTATATTTTTAGGGGGGTTGGGGTGATTGTGGTGTAGTGGCGATGTCACTGCACTAGTTAGTAATCCAGAGACCTGGGCTAATGGTCTGGGGATGTGTGTTCCATGGCAGCTGGTGGAATTTAAATTCTATTAATAAATCTGGAATATAGATCCTGAGAGGACTTGAGAGGGTAGATGTGGAAAGGATGTTTCCACATGTAGGAGAATCTGGAACTAAGGACCACTGTTTAAAAATAAGTAGTCGCCTATTTAAAACAGAGATGAGGTGAAATTTTTTTCTCTCAAAGGGGCGTGAGACTTTGGAACTCTCTTCCTGAAAAGGCGGTGGAAGCAGAGTCTTTGGTTATTTTTAAGACAGAGGTAGTTAGATTCTTGGTAAGCAAGGGGGTGATAGGTTATTGGGGATAGATTGGATGCAGATTTGAGATTACTATCAGATCAGCCATGATTTTAATAAATGGCAGAGCTGGCTCAAGGGGCTGAATGGCCTACTGCTCCTTGTTCTTATGTTCTTATATAAAGTCTAAGTAATGGTGACCATGAAACTGTCACTGATTGTTGTTAAAAACCCTTTCAGTTCACAATTTTAATGGAGGAACCTGCCATCCTTACCAATCTTGTGATTCCAGACCCACTGCAATGTGGTTGACACTTAACTGCCCTCTGAAATGGCTTAGCAGGCCATTCAGTTCAAGGGCAATTAAGGATAGGCAACAAATGCTGGACTTGCCAGCAATGCCCATGTCCCATGAAAGAATAAAGAAAAAAAATTAAAACTAAACCATTTACCTCCACGTAAGCCACTAGCTCAACTATCTTATTTCAGATGCTTTGTGCATTCAGATGAGAAATTTTGATTTCATTTTTTGCTTCTATTCTCTGTAATGACTGTATTCACTAATGCCCAATTTTTGTTAAGCTCACTGTCCCTTCGTGACCCACTCTAGTGGTCCTTACCCACACTGCTACACTGTCCTGTTGCATGAAGCTTTCCCTTTAGATTTCTAAATCTTTCTTCACCTGCACCCTTACCCTTTCTCTGTTAATTCAAAAACTTTTCCACAGCACTAGACACATTTAAAGACAGGCTCCATCAGAAATTCACACATATACCAGAAAATACAGCTAAAGACAAGTTATGTCAGAGATCACAGGTAAAGACAGGCTGTATCAGAAATTGACATATGCAAAGACAGGCTGTATCAAAGATTGAAAGGGGTAAAGACAGGATGTATCAAAGATTGACAGGGGTAAAGACAGGCTGTATCAGATATTGACAGTGGTAAAGACAGGCTGTATCAGAGATTGACAGTGGTAAAGACAGGCTGTATCAGAGATTGACATAAGAAAAGACAGACTGTAGCAGAGATTCACATAGGAAAAGACAGGCTGTAACAGAGATTGACACAGGTAAATACAGGCTGTGTTAGAGAGTGAGATAAGTAAAGGCAGGCTGTACCAGAGATTGACACGGGTAAAGACAAGCTATATCAGAGATTGACAGAAGTAAAGACAGGCTATATTAGAGATTGACATAGGTAAAGACAAGCTGTATCAGAGAATGACATGGGGAAATTCAGGCTGTACCAGAGATTGACATAAGGAAAGTCAGGCAGTATCAGAGTTTAACATGGATAAAGACAGGCTTTATCAGAGATTGACACGGGTAAAGAAATGCTGTATCAGAAATTGACATAAGTAAAGACAGGCTGTCAGAGATTGACATAGGTAAAGGCAGGCTGTGTCAGAGATTGGCGCGGGTAAAAACAGGCTGTGTCAGAGAATGACATAAGTAAAGACAGGCTGCATCAGAGATTGACATGGGTAAAGACAGGCTGTATCAGAGATTCACATATGTAAAGAAAGGCAGCGTCAGAGAATGACAGGGGTAAAGACAGGCTGTATCAGAGATTGACATATGTAAAGACAGGCTGTGTCAGAGAGTGACAGGCGTAAGACAGGCTGTATCAGAGATAAACACATGTAGCAGATAATACAAGTAAAGACAGGCGATGTCAGAGATCAACACAAGTAAAGACAGGCTGTGTCAGAGATTGACACGGGTAATGAGAGTCTGTATCAGAGAGTGACACGGGTAAAGACAGGCTATATCAGAGATTGACATAAGTAAAGACAAGCTGTATCAGAGATTGACATAGGTAATGACAGGCTGTATCAGAGATTGACATAGGTAAAGACAAGCTGTAACAGAGATTGACATAGGTACCGACAGGCCGTATCAGGGATTGACACAGGTCAAGACAGGCTGTATCAGAGATTGACATAAGTAAAGACAGGCTGTATTGGATATTGACATAAGTAAAGACAGGCTGGATCAGAGATCAACACAGGTAAAGAAAGGCTGTATCAGAGATTGACATATGTAAAGACAGACTGTGTCAGAGATTGACAGGGTGTAAAGACAGACTGTATCAGAGATAAACACATGTACAAGATAATACAAGTAAAGACAGGCTATGTCAGAGATCAACGCAGGTAAAGACAGGCTGTGTCAGAGATTGACATAAGTAAAGATAGGCTGTATCAGAGGTTGACATAGGGAACAACAGGCTGTATCAGAGATTGACACGAGTAAAGACAAGCTGTCCCAGAGATTCACATAAGTAAAGACAGGCGATATCAGAGATTGACATGGGTAAAGACAGGCTGTATTAGAGAATGACATAAGTAAACACAGGCGACATCAGAGAATTACATAAGTAAAGACAGGCTGAATCAGAGATTGACACAGATAAAGACAGGAGCTATCAGAAATCGACACGTGGAAGCAAAGGATGTGTGAGCGATTGACATAAGTAAAGACTGGCTGTCAGAGATTGACATAAGTAAAGTCAGGCTGTGTCAGAGATTGACACGAGTAAAGACAGGCTGAATTGGTTATTGACATAGGTAACGACAGGCTGTATCAGAGTTTGACATAAGTAAAGACAGGCTGTCATAGATTGACACAGGTCAAGACAGGCTGTATCAGAGATTGACATCAGTAAAGACAGGCTGTATTGGATATTGGCATAAGTAAGGACAGGCTGGATCAGAGATCAACACAGGTAAAGATAGCTGTATCAGAGATTGACATATGTAAAGACAGGCTGTCTCAGGGATTGACGGGGTAAAGACAGACTGTTTCAGAGATAAACACATGTACAAGATAATACAAGTAAAGACAGGCTATGTCAGAGACCAACACAGGTATAGACAGGCTGTGTCAGAGATTGACATAAGTAAAGACAGGCTGTGTCAGAGGATGACATAGGTAACGACAGGCTGTATCAGAGATTGACAAGGGTAAAGAAAGTCTGTGTCAGAGATTGACATAAGTAAAGACAGGCTGTCAGAGATTGACATAGGTAAAGTCAGGCTGTGTCAGAGATTGACGTAGGTAAAACAGGCTGTATCGGAGATTGACATGGGTAAAGACAGGCTGTATCAGAGATTGACATGAGTAAACACAAGCTGTAGCAGAGATTGACACGGATACAGACAGACTGTGACAGAGATTGACATAAGTAAAGACAGGCTGTTGCAGAGATTGACATGGGTAAACACAGGAAGTATCAGAGATTCACATGGGTAAAAAAAGGTTGTACTTGAGATTGACATCAGTAAAGGCTGTACCAGAGATTGACATAAGTAAAGACAGGCTGTCAGAGATTAACAAAAGTAAAGACAGGCTGTATCAGCGATTGACATAGGTGTCGACAGGCTGTATAATAGATTGACACGGGTAAAGACAGGCTGTATCAGAGATTGACATGGGTAAAGATAGGCTGTGTCAAGAATTGACATAAGTAAGGACAGGCTGTCAGAGATTAGCATAAGTAAAGACAGGCTGTCAGAGATTGACACAGGTCAAGACTGGCTGTATTGGATATTGACATAAGTAAAGACAGGTTGGATCATAGATCAACACAGGTAAAGATAGGCTGTATCAGAGATTGACATATGTAAAGACAGACTGTGTCAGGGATTGACAGGGGTAAAGACAGACTGTTTCAGAGATAAACACATGTACAAGATAATATAAGTAAAGACAGACTATGTCAGAGATCAACACAGGTAAAGACAGGCTGTGTCAGAGATTGACATAAGTAAAAATAGGCTGCATCAGAGGTTGACATAGGTAACAACAGACTGTATCAGAGAATGACAAGGGTAAAGACAGGCTGTATCAGAGATTGACACGGGTAAAGACAGGCTGTATCGAATATTGACATAAGTAAAGACAGGCAGGATCAGAGATGAACACAGGTAAAGAAAGGCTGTATCAGAGATTGACATAGGTAAAGACAGGCAGTATCAGAGATTGACATAAGTAAAGACAGGCTGTATCAGAGATTGACATAAGTAAAGGACAGGCTGTATCAGAAATTGACAGGGTAAAAACAGGCTATAGCAGAGAATGAAAACTTAAAGACAGGCTGTATCAGAGATTGACATGGGTAAAGACAGGCTGTGTTGGAGATTCACATATGTAAAGAAAGGCAGCATCAGAGAATGACAGGTGTAAAGACAGGCTGTGTTGGAGATTCACATATGTAAAGAAAGGCAGCATCAGAGAATGACAGGGGTAAAGACAGGCTGTATCAGAGATTGTCATAAGTAAAGACAGGCTGTATCAGATATTGACATAAGTAAAGACAGGCTGGATCAGAGATCAACACAGGTAAAGACAGGCTGTATCAGAGATTGACATATGTAAAGACAGGCTGTGTTGGAGATTCACATATGTAAAGAAAGGCAGCATCAGAGAATGACAGGGGTAAAGACAGGCTGTGTTGGAGATTCACATATGTAAAGAACGGCAGCATCAGAGAATGACAGGGGTAAAGACAGGCTGTATCAGAGATTGACATAAGTAAAGACAGGCTGTATCAGATATTGACATAAGTAAAGACAGGCTGGATCAGAGATCAACACAGGTAAAGACAGGCTGTGTCAGAGATTGACAGGGCTAAGACAGGCTGTATCAGAGATAAAGATATGTGGCAGATAATACAAGTAAAGACAGGCAATGTCAGCGATCAACACAGGTAAAGACAGGCTGTGTCAGAGATTGACATATGTAAAGAAAGGCTATATCAGAGATTGACATGGGTAAAGACAGGCTGTGTCAGAGATTGACATGGGTAAGGACAGTCTGTATCACAGATTGACACAGGTAAAGACAGGCTATATCAGAGATTGACATAAGTAAAGACAAGCTGTATCAGAGTTTGACATTTGTAATGACAGGCTGTATCAGAGACTGACATAGGTAAAGACAAGCTGTATCAGAGATTGACATAAGTAAAGACAGGCTGTATTGGATATTGACATAAGTAAAGACAGGCTGGATCAGAGATCAAAACAGGTAAAGATAGCTATATCAGAGATTGACATATGTAAAGACAGGCTGTGTCAGGGACTGACAGGGTTAAAGACAGACTGTATCAGAGATAAACACATGTACAAGATAATACAAGTAAAGACAGGCTATGTCAGAGATCAACACAGGTAAAGAAAGACTGTGTCAGAGATTGACGTAGGTAAAACCAGGCTGTGTCAGAGATTGAAGTAGGTAAAGACAGGCTGTATCAGAGATTGACACGAGTAAAGACAAGCTGTCCCAGAGATTCACATAAGTAAAGACAGGCGATATCAGAGATTGACACGGGTAAAGACAGGCTGTATCAGAGACTGACACGGATACAGACAGATTGTGTCATAGATTGACATAAGAGAAAACAGGCTGTATCAGAGATTGATATAAGAAAAGACAGGCTGTATCAGTGGTTGACATAAGGAAACACAGGCGACATCAGAGAATTACATAAGTAAAAACAGGCTGTATTGGATATTGACAAAAGTAAAGACAGGCTGGATCAGAGATCAACACAGGTAAAGATAGCTGTATCAGAGATTGACATAAGTAAAGACAGGCTGTGTCAGAGGTTGACATAGGTAACGACAGGCTGTATCAGAGATTGACAACGGAAAAGAAAGGCTGTGTCAGAGACTGACATAAGTAAAGACAGGCTGTCAGAGATTGACATAGGTAAAGTCAGGTTGTGTCAGAGATTGATGTAGGTAAAACAGGCTGTATCGGAGATTGTCATGGGTAAAGACAGGCTGTATCAGAGATTGACACGAGTAAACAAAGGCTGTAGCAGAGATTGACACGGATACAGATAGACTGTGACAGAGATTGACATAAGTAAAGACAGGCTGTTGCAGAGATTGACATGGGTAAAGACAGGAAGTATCAGAGATTCACACAGGTAAATAAAGGTTGTACTTGAGATTGACATCAGTAAAGGCTGTACCAGAGATTGACATAACTAAAGACAGGCTGTCAGAGATTAACAAAAGTAAAAACAGGCTGTCTCAGGGATTCGCAGGGTAAAGACAGGCTGTATCAGAGATTGACAGAAGTAAACACAGGCTATCAGAGATTGGCATAAGTAAAGACAGGCTGTATCAGAGATTGACATAGGTGTCAACCTGCTGTATCAGAGATTGACACGGGTAAAGAAAGGTTGTGTCAGAGGATGACATAGGTAACGACAGGCTGTATCAGAGATTGACAAGGGTAAAGAAAGGCTGTGTCAGAGATTGGCATAAGTAAAGACAGGCTGTGTCAGAGATTGACGTAGGTAAAGACAGGCTCTATCAGAGATTGACATGGGTAAAGACAGGCTGAATCAGAGATTGTCACGAGTAAAGACAAGCTGTCCCAGAGATGCACATAAGTAAAGACAGGCGATATCAGAGATTGACATGGGTAAAGACAGGCTGTATCAGAGATTGACATAAGTAAACACAGGCGACATCAGAGAATTACATAAGTAAAGACAGGCTGAATCAGAGATTGGCATAAGTAAAGACAGGCTGTATCAGAGATTGACATAGGTGTCAACCTGCTGTATCAGAGATTGACACGGGTAAAGAAAGGCTGTGTCAGAGGATGACATAGGTAACGACAGGCTGTATCAGAGATTGACAAGGGTAAAGAAAGGCTGTGTCAGAGATTGGCATAAGTAAAGACAGGCTGTCAGAGATTGACATAGGTAAAATCAGGCTGTGTCAGAGATTGACTTAGGTAAAGACAGGCTCTATCAGAGATTGACATGGGTAAAGACAGGCTGAATCAGAGATTGTCACGAGTAAAGACAAGCTGTCCCAGAGATGCACATAAGTAAAGACAGGCGATATCAGAGATTGACATGGGTAAAGACAGGCTGTATCAGAGATTGACATAAGTAAACACAGGCGACATCAGAGAATTACATAAGTAAAGACAGGCTGAATCAGAGATTGACACAGGTAAAGACAGGAGGTATCAGAAATCGACACGTGGAAACAAAGGCTGTGTGAGCAATTGACATAAGTAAAGACTGGCTGTCAGAGATTGACATAAGTAACGTCAGGCTGTGTCAGAGATTGACACAAGTAAAGACAGGCTGTATTGGTTATTGACATAGGTAACGACAGGCTGTATCAGAGTTTGACATAAGTAAAGACAGGCTGTCAAAGATTGACACAGGTCAAGACAGGCTGTATCAGAGATTGACATAAGTAAAGAAAGGCTGTGTCAGAGATTGACGTAGGTAAAACAGGCTGTATCGAGATTGACACGGGTAAAGACAGGCTGTATGGGAGATCGACATAAGTAAAGACAGGCTGTATCAAGAATTGACATAAGTAAGGAGAGGATGTATCAGGGATTCGCAGGGTAAAGACAGGCTGTATCAGAGATTGACATAAGTAAAGACAGGCTGTCAGAGATTGGCATAAGTAAAGACAGGCTGTATCAGAGATTGACATAGGTGTCAACCGGCTGTATCAGAGATTGCCACGAGTAAAGAAAGGCAGCGTCAGAGATTGACATAAATAGAGACAGGCTGTCAGAGATTGACATAGGTATAGTCAGGCTGTGTCAGCGATTGACACGGGTAAAGACACATTGTACCGGTGATTGACATAGGTAAAGAAAGGCTGTATTGGAGATTGACATAAGTTAAGAAAGGCTGTATCAAGAACTGATATAAGTAAGGAGAGGCTGTATCAGAGATTGGCAGGGCAAAGACAGGCTGTAGCAGAGATTGACATGGGTAAAGAAAGCTTATATCAGAGATTGACACGGGTAAAGACAGTCTGTGTCAGAGATTGACATAAGAAAAGACAGGCTGTATGAGAAATTGACCCGGGTAAAGAAAGGCTGTGTGATAGATTGACATAAGTAAAGAATGGCTGTCAGAGATTGACATAGGTAAAGTCAGGCTGTGTCACAGATTGACACGGCTAAAGACAGCCTGTATCAGAGACTGACATAAGTAAAGACAGGCTGTATTGGATATTGACATAAGTAACGACAGGCTGGATCAGAGATCGACACTGGTAAATACAGGCTGTATCAGAGATTAACAAATGTAAAGACAGGCTGTGTCAGAGATTGTCAGGGGTAAAGACAGGCTGTATAAGAGATAAACACATGTACCAGATAATACAAGTAAAAACAGGCTATGTCAGAGAACAACATGGGTAAAGACAAGCTGTGTCAGAGATTGACATAAGTAAAGACAGGCTGTATCAGAGGATGACATGGGTAACGACAGGCTTTTTCAGAGGTTGACAAGGGTAAGGAAAGGCTGTGTCAGAGATTAACATGAGTAAAGACAGGCTGTCAGAGATTGACATAGGTAAAGTCAGGCTGTGTCAGAGATTGACATAAGAAAAGACAGGCTGTATCAGGCGACATCATGGAATTACATAAGAAAAGACAGCTGTATCAGAGATTGACACAAGTAAAGACAGACTGTATCAGAAATTGATTGACACGAGTAAACTCAGGCTGTAGCAGAGATTGACACGGATACAGACAGACTGTGACAGAGATTGACATAAGTAAAGACCAGCTGTTGCAGAGATTGACATGGGTAAAGACAGGAAGTATCAGAGATTCACACGGGTAAAAAAAGGTTGTACTTGAAATTGACATCAGTAAAGGCTGTACCAGAGATTGACATAAGTAAAGACAGGCTGTCAGAGATTAACATAAGTAAAGACAGGCTGTATCAGCGATTGACATTGGTGTCGACTGGCTGTATCAGAGATCGACACGGGTAAAGACAGGCTTTTTCAGAAATCGACACGCGGAAAGAAAGGCTGTGTGAGTGATTGACATAAGTAAAGACTGGCTGCGAGAGATTGACATAAGTAAAGTCAGGCTGTGTCAAAGATTGACACGAGTAAAGAAAGGCTGTATTGATTATTGACATAGGTAACTACAGGTTATATCAGAGTTTGACATAAGTAAAGACAGGCTGTCAGAGATTGACACAGGTCAAGACATGCTGTATTGGATATTGACATAAGTAAAGACAGGCTGGATCAGAGATCAACACAGGTAAAGATAGGCTGTATCAGAGATTGCCATATGTAAAGACAGACTGTGTCAGGTATTGACAGGGGTAAAGACAGACTGTTTCAGAGATAAACACATGTACAAGATAATACAAGTAAAGACAGGCTATGTCAGAGATCAACACAGGTAAAGAAAGGCTGTGTCAGAGATTGACATAAATAAAGACAGGCTGTATCAGAGGTTGACATAGGTAACAACAGGCTGCATCAGAGATTGACAAGGGGAAAGAAAGGCTGTGTCAGAGATTGACATAAGTAAAGACAGGCTGTCAGAGATTGACATAGGTAAAGTCAGGCTGTGTCAGAGATTGACTTAGGTAAAACAGGCTGCATCGGAGATTGACATGGGTAAAGACAGGCTGTATCAGAGATTGACACGAGTAAACTCAGGCTGTAGCAGAGATTGACACGGATACAGACAGACTGTGACAGAGATTGACATAAGTAAAGACCAGCTGTTGCAGAGGTTGACATGGGTAAAGACAGCAAGTATCAGAGATTCACACGGGTAAAGAAAGGTTGTACTTGAACTTGATATCAGTAAAGGCTGTACCAGAGATTGACATAAGTAAAGACAGGCTGTCAGTGATTAACATAAGTAAAGACAGGCTGTATCAGAGATTGACATAAGTAAAGACAGGCTGTATCAGAGATTGACAAGGGTAAAGAAAGGCTGTGTCAGAGATTGACATAAGTAAAGACAGGCTGTCAGAGATTGACATAGGTAAAGTCAGGCTGTGTCAGAGATTGACGTAGGTAAAACAGGCTGTATCGGAGATTGACATGGGTAAAGACAGGCTGTATCAGAGATTGACATGAGTAAACATAGGCTGTAACAGAGATTGACATGGATACAGACAGACTGTGACCGAGATTGACATAAGTAAAGACAGGCTGTTGCAGAGATTGACATGGGTAAAGTCAGGAAGTATCAGAGATTCACACGGGTTAAAAAAGGTTGTACTTGAGATTGACATCAGTAAAGGCTGTACCAGAGATTGACATAAGTAAAGACAGGCTGTCAGAGATTAACAAAAGTAAAGACAGGCTGTCTGAGGAATTCGCAGGGTAAAGACAGCCTGTATCAGAGATTGACATAAGTAAAGACAGGCTGTCAGAGATTGACACAGGTCAAGACAGGCTGTATCAAAGATTGACATAAGTAAAGACAGGCTGTATTGGATATTGACATAAGTAAAGGCAGGCTGGATCAGCGATCAACACAGGTAATGACAGGCTGTATCAGAGATTGACAACAGTAAAGAAAGGCTGTGTCAGTGATTGACGTAAGTAAAGACAGGCTGTCAGAGATTGACATAGGTAAAGTCAGGCTGTGTCAGAGATTGATGTAGGTAAAACAGGCTGTATCGGTGATTGACATGGGTAAAGAAAGGCAGTATCAGAGATTGACAAGAGTAAACACAGGCTGTAGCAGAGATTGACACGGATACAGACAGACTGTGAAAGAGATTGACATAAGTAAAGAGAGGCTGTTGCAGAGATTGACATGGGTAAAGACAGGAAGTTTCAGAGATTCACACGGGTAAAAAAAGGTTGTACTTGAGATTGACATTAGTAAAGGCTGTCCCAGAGATTGACATAAGTAAAGACAGGCTGTCAGAGATTAACATAAGTAACGACAGGCTGTATCAAAGATTGACATAGGTGTCGACTGGCTGTATCAGAGATTGACACGGGTAAAGACAGGCTGTATTGGAGATTGACATAAGTAAAGACAGGCTGTATCAAGAACTGACATAAGAAGGGACAGGATGTATCAGGGATTCGCAAGGTAAAGACAAGATGTATCAGAGATTGACAAAAGTAAAGACAGGCTGTCAGAGATTGACATAAGTAAAGACAGGCAGTCAGAGAGTGACATAAGTAAAGACAGGCTCTATCAGAGATTGACAAAAGTAAAGACAGGCTGTATCAGAAATTGATACGCGGAAATAAAGGCTGTGTGAGCGATTGACATAAGAAAAGAGTGGCAGTCAGAAATTGACATAGGTAAAATCAGGCTGTGTCAGAGATTGACATAGGTAAAGAAAGGCTATATTGGAGATTGACATAAGTAAAGACAGGCTGTCAGAGATTGACATAGGTAAAGTCAGTCTGTGTCAGAGATTGACGTAGGTAAAACAGGCAGTATCGGAGATTGACATGGTTAAAGACAGGCAGTATCAGAGATTGACACGAGTAAACACAGGCTCTGTCAGAGATTGACACGGGTAAAGAAAGGCTGTGTCAGAGATTGACATAAGTAAAGACAGGCTGTCAGAGATTGACATAGGTATAGTCAGGCTGTGTCAGAGATTGACATGGGTAAAGACACACTGTATCAGTGATTGACATAGGTAAAGACAGGCTGTATTGGATATTGACATAAGGAAAGAAAGGCTGTATCAAGAACTGACATAAGTAAGGAGAGGCTGTATCAGAGATTGGCAGGGTAAAGACAGGCTGTAGCAGAGATTGACATGGGAAAAGACAGGCTGTATCAGAGATTGAGACAGGTAAAGACAGTCCGTGTCAGAGATTGACATAAGAAAAGACAGGCTGTATGAGAAATTGACCGGGGTAAAGAAAGGTTGTATGAGAGATTGACATAAGTAAAGACTGGCTGTCAGAGATTGACATAGGTAAAGTCAAGCTGTGTCACAGATTGACACGGGTAAAGACAGCCTGCATCAGAGAATGACATAAGTAAAGACAGGCTGTCAGAGATTAACAAAATTAAAGACAGGCTTTATCAGGGATTCGAAGGGTAAAGACAGGCTGTGTCAGAGATTGACATAAGTAAAGACAGGCTGCGTCAGAGGATGACATAGGAAACGACAGGCTGTATCAGAGATTGACAAGGGTAAAGAAAGGCTGTGTCAGAGATTGACATCAGTAAAGACAGGCTGTCAGCGATTGACATAGGTGAAGTCAGGCTGTGTCAGAGATTGACGTAGGTAAAGACAGGCTGTATCAGAGATTGACATGGGTAAAGACAGGCTGTATCAGAGATTGACACTGATAAAGACAAATTGTGTCAGAGATTGACATAAGAAAAAACAGGCTGTATCAGAGCATGACATAAGTAAAGACAAGCTGTCAGAGATTAACACAGGTCAAGACAGGCTTTATCAGAGATTGACATATGTAAAGACAGGCTGTATTGGATATTGACATAAGTAAGGACAGGCTGGATCAGAGATCAACACAGGTAAAGACAGGCTGTATCAGAGATTGACATATGTAAAGACAGACTGTGTCAGGGATTGACAGGGGTAAAGACAGACTGTATCAGAGATAAACACATGTACAAGATAATACAAGTAAAGACAGGCTATGTCAGAGATCAACACAAGTAAAGACAGGCTGTGTCAGAGATTGACACAAGTAAAGATAGGCTGTATCAGAGGTTGACATAGGTAACAACAGGCTGCATCAGATTTGACAAGTGTAAAGAAAGGCTGTGTCAGAGATTGACATAAGTAAAGACAGGCTGTCAGAGATTGACATAGGTAAAGTCAGGCTGTGTCAGAGATTGACATAGGTAAAACAGGCTGTATCAGAGATTGACATGGGTAAAGACAGGCAGTACCAGAGATTGACACGAGTAAACACAGGCTCTATCATAGATTGACACAAGTAAAGACAGGCTGTATCAGAAATTGATATGCGGAAATAAAGGCTTTGTGAGCGATTGACATAAGAAAAGAGTGGCTGTCAGAGATTGACATAGGTAAAGTCAGGCTGTGTCAGAGATTGATGTAGGTAAAACAGTCTGTATCGGTGATTGACATGGGTAAAGAAAGGCTGTGTCAGAGATTGACATCAGTAAAGACAGGCTGTCAGAGACTGACATAGGTGAAGTCAGGCTGTGTCAGAGATTGACGTAGGTAAAGACAGGCTGTATCAGAGATTGACATGGGTAAAGACAGGCTGTATCAGAGATTGACACTGATACAGACAAATTGTGCCAGAGATTGACATAAGAAAAAACAGGCTGTATCAGAGATTGACATGGGTAAAGACAGGCAGTACCAGAGATTGACACGAGTAAACACAGGCTCTATCATAGATTGACACAAGTAAAGACAGGCTGTATCAGAAATTGATATGCGGAAATAAAGGCTTTGTGAGCGATTGACATAAGAAAAGAGTGGCTGTCAGAGATTGACATAGGTAAAGTCAGGCTGTGTCAGAGATTGACATAGGTAAAGAAAGGCTGTATTGGAGATTGACATAAGTAAAGACAGGCTGTCAGAGATTGACATAGGGAAAGTCAGTCTGTGTCAGAGATTGACGTAGGTAAAACAGGCTGTATCGGAGATTGACATGGTTAAAGACAGGCAGTATCAGAGATTGACACGAGTAAACACAGGCTCTGTCAGAGATTGACACGAGTAAAGAAAGGCTGTGTCAGAGATTGACATAAGTAAAGACAGGCTGTCAGAGATTGACATAGGTATAGTCAGGCTGTGTCAGAGATTGACACGGGTAAAGACACACTGTATCAGTGATTGACATAGGTAAAGACAGGCTGTATTGGATATTGACATAAGGAAAGAAAGGCTGTATCAAGAACTGACATAAGTAAGGAGAGGCTGTATCAGAGATTGGCAGGGTAAAGACAGGCTGTAGCAGAGATTGACATGGGAAAAGACAGGCTGTATCAGAGATTGAGACAGGTAAAGACAGTCCGTGTCAGAGATTGACATAAGAAAAGACAGGCTGTATGAGAAATTGACCGGGGTAAAGAAAGGTTGTATGAGAGATTGACATAAGTAAAGACTGGCTGTCAGAGATTGACATAGGTAAAGTCAAGCTGTGTCACAGATTGACACGGGTAAAGACAGCCTGCATCAGAGAATGACATAAGTAAAGACAGGCTGTCAGAGATTAACAAAAGTAAAGACAGGCTTTATCAGGGATTCGAAGGGTAAAGACAGGCTATGTGAGAGATTGACATAAGTAAAGACAGGCTGCGTCAGAGGATGACATAGGAAACGACAGGCTGTATCAGAGATTGACAAGGGTAAAGAAAGGCTGTGTCAGAGATTGACATCAGTAAAGACAGGCTGTCAGAGATTGACATAGGTGAAGTCAGGCTGTGTCAAAGATTGACGTAGGTAAAGACAGGCTGTATCAGAGATTGACATGGGTAAAGACAGGCTGTATCAGAGATTGACACTGATAAAGACAAATTGTGTCAGAGATTGACATAAGAAAAAACAGGCTGTATCAGAGCATGACATAAGTAAAGACAAGCTGTCAGAGATTAACACAGGTCAAGACAGGCTTTATCAGAGATTGACATATGTAAAGACAGGCTGTATTGGATATTGACATAAGTAAGGACAGGCTGGATCAGAGATCAACACAGGTAAAGACAGGCTGTATCAGAGATTGACATATGTAAAGACAGACTGTGTCAGGGATTGACAGGGGTAAAGACAGACTGTATCAGAGATAAACACATGTACAAGATAATACAAGTAAAGACAGGCTATGTCAGAGATCAACACAAGTAAAGACAGGCTGTGTCAGAGATTGACATAAGTAAAGATAGGCTGTATCAGAGGTTGACATAGGTAACAACAGGCTGCATCAGAGATTGACAAGGGTAAAGAAAGGCTGTGTCAGAGATTGACATAAGTAAAGACAGGCTGTCAGAGATTGACATAGGTAAAGTCAGGCTGTGTCAGAGATTGACATAGGTAAAACAGGCTGTATCAGAGATTGACATGGGTAAAGACAGGGAGTACCAGAGATTGACACGAGTAAACACAGGCTCTATCATAGATTGACACAAGTAAAGACAGGCTGTATCAGAAATTGATATGCGGAAATAAAGGCTTTGTGAGCGATTGACATAAGAAAAGAGTGGCTGTCAGAGATTGACATAGGTAAAGTCAGGCTGTGTCAGAGATTGATGTAGGTAAAACAGTCTGTATCGGTGATTGACATGGGTAAAGAAAGGCTGTGTCAGAGATTACATCAGTAAAGACAGGCTGTCAGAGATTGACATAGGTGAAGTCAGGCTGTGTCAGAGATTGACGTAGGTAAAGACAGGCTGTATCAGAGATTGACATGGGTAAAGACAGGCTGTATCAGAGATTGACACTGATACAGACAAATTGTGCCAGAGATTGACATAAGAAAAAACAGGCTGTATCAGAGATTGACATGGGTAAAGACAGGCAGTGCCAGAGATTGACACGAGTAAACACAGGCTCTATCATAGATTGACACAAGTAAAGACAGGCTGTATCAGAAATTGATATGCGGAAATAAAGGCTTTGTGAGCGATTGACATAAGAAAAGAGTGGCTGTCAGAGATTGACATAGGTAAAGTCAGGCTGTGTCAGAGATTGATGTAGGTAAAACAGTCTGTATCGGTGATTGACATGGGTAAAGAAAGGCTGTGTCAGAGATTGACATCAGTAAAGACAGGCTGTCAGAGATTGACGTAGGTAAAGACAGGCTGTATCAGAGATTGACATAGGTAACAACAGGCTGCATCAGAGATTGACACTGATACAGACAAATTGTGTCAGAGATTGACATAAGTAAAGACAGGCTGTCAGAGATTGACATAGGTAAAGTCAGGCTGTATCAGAGATTGATATAAGAAAAGACAGGCTGTATCAGAGGTTGACATAAGTAAACACAGGCGACATCAGAGAATTACATAAGTACAGACAGGTTGTATCAGAGATTGACACAGGTAAAGACAGGAGGTATCAGAAATTGAGACGCGGAAAGAAAGGTTGTGTGAGCAATTGACATAAGTAAAGACTGGCTGCCAGAGATTGACATAAGTAAAGTCAGGCTGTGTCAGAGATTGACATGAGTAAAGACAGGCTGTATTGGTTATTGATATAGGTAACGACAGGCTGTATCAGAGCATGACATAAGTAAAGACAAGCTGTCAGAGATTAACACAGGTCAAGACAGGCTTTATCAGAGATTGACATATGTAAAGACAGGCTGTATTGGATATTGACATAAGTAAGGACAGGCTGGATCAGAGATCAACACAGGTAAAGACAGGCTGTATCAGAGATTGACATATGTAAAGACAGACTGTGTCAGGGATTGACAGGGGTAAAGACAGACTGTATCAGAGATAAACACATGTACAAGATAATACAAGTAAAGACAGGCTATGTCAGAGATCAACACAAGTAAATACAGGCTGTGTCAGAGATTGACATAAGTAAAGATAGGCTGTATCAGAGGTTGACATAGGTAACAACAGGTTGCATCAGAGATTGACAAGGGTAAAGAAAGGCTGTGTCAGAGATTGACATAAGTAAAGACAGGCTGTCAGAGATTGACATAGGTAAAGTCAGGCTGTGTCAGAGATTGACATAGGTAAAACAGGCTGTATCAGAGATTGACATGGGTAAAAACAGGCAGTACCAGAGATTAAAAAGAGTAAACACAGGCTCTATCATAGATTGACACAAGTAAAGACAGGCTGTATCAGAAATTGATATGCGGAAATAAAGGCTTTGTGAGCGATTGACATAAGAAAAGAGTGGCTGTCAGAGATTGACATAGGTAAAGTCAGGCTGTGTCAGAGATTGATGTAGGTAAAACAGTCTGTATCGGTGATTGACATGGGTAAAGAAAGGCTGTGTCAGAGATTGACATCAGTAAAGACAGGCTGTCAGAGATTGACATAGGTAAAGACAGGCTGTATCAGAGATTGACATAGGTAACAACAGGCTGCATCAGAGATTGACACTGATACAGACAAATTGTGTCAGAGATTGACATAAGTAAAGACAGGCTGTCAGAGATTGACATAGGTAAAGTCAGGCTGTATCAGAGATTGATATAAGAAAAGACAGGCTGTATCAGAGGTTGACATAAGTAAACACAGGCGACATCAGAGAATTACATAAGTACAGACAGGTTGTATCAGAGATTGACACAGGTAAAGACAGGAGGTATCAGAAATTGACACGCGGAAAGAAAGGTTGTGTGAGCAATTGACATAAGTAAAGACTGGCTGCCAGAGATTGACATAAGTAAAGTCAGGCTGTGTCAGAGATTGACATGAGTAAAGACAGGCTGTATTGGTTATTGATATAGGTAACGACAGGCTGTATCAGAGCATGACATAAGTAAAGACAAGCTGTCAGAGATTAACACAGGTCAAGACAGGCTTTATCAGAGATTGACATATGTAAAGACAGGCTGTATTGGATATTGACATAAGTAAGGACAGGCTGGATCAGAGATCAACACAGGTAAAGACAGGCTGTATCAGAGATTGACATATGTAAAGACAGACTGTGTCAGGGATTGACAGGGGTAAAGACAGACTGTATCAGAGATAAACACATGTACAAGATAATACAAGTAAAGACAGGCTATGTCAGAGATCAACACAAGTAAAGACAGGCTGTGTCAGAGATTGACATAAGTAAAGATAGGCTGTATCAGAGGTTGACATAGGTAACAACAGGCTGCATCAGAGATTGACAAGGGTAAAGAAAGGCTGTGTCAGAGATTGACATAAGTAAAGACAGGCTGTCAGAGATTGACATAGGTAAAGTCAGGCTGTGTCAGAGATTGACATAGGTAAAACAGGCTGTATCAGAGATTGACATGGGTAAAGACAGGCAGTACCAGAGATTGACACGAGTAAACACAGGCTCTATCATAGATTGACACAAGTAAAGACAGGCTGTATCAGAAATTGATATGCGGAAATAAAGGCTTTGTGTGCGATTGACATAAGAAAAGAGTGGCTGTCAGAGATTGACATAGGTAAAGTCAGGCTGTGTCAGAGATTCATGTAGGTAAAACAGTCTGTATCGGTGATTGACATGGGTAAAGAAAGGCTGTGTCAGAGATTGACATCAGTAAAGACAGGCTGTCAGAGATTGACATAGGTGAAGTCAGGCTGTGTCAGAGATTGACGTAGGTAAACACAGGCTGTGTCAGAGATTGACATAGGTAACAACAGGCTGCATCAGAGATTGACAAGTGTAAAGAAAGGCTGTGTCAGAGATTGACATAAGTAAAGACAGGCTGTCAGAGATTGACATAGGTAAAGTCAGGCTGTGTCAGAGATTGACATAGGTAACAACAGGCTGCATCAGAGATTAACACTGATACAGACAAATTGTGTCAGAGATTGACATAAGTAAAGACAGGCTGTCAGAGATTGACATAGGTAAAGTCAGGCTGTATCAGAGATTGATATAAGAAAAGACAGGCTGTATCAGAGGTTGACATAAGTAAACACAGGCGACATCAGAGAATTACATAAGTACAGACAGGTTGTATCAGAGATTGACACAGGTAAAGACAGGAGGAATCAGAAATTGACACGCGGAAAGAAAGGTTGTGTGAGCAATTGACATAAGTAAAGACTGGCTGCAAGAGATTGACATAAGTAAAGTCAGGCAGTGTCAGAGCATGACAGAAGTAAAGACAAGCTGTCAGAGATTAACACAGGTCAAGACAGGCTTTATCAGAGATTGACATATGTAAAGACAGGCTGTATTGGATATTGACATAAGTAAGGACAGGCTGGATCAGAGATCAACACAGGTAAAGACAGGCTGTATCAGAGATTGACATATGTAAAGACAGACTGTGTCAGGGATTGACAGGGGTAAAGACAGACTGTATCAGAGATAAACACATGTACAAGATAATAAAAGTAAAGACAGGCTATGTCAGAGATCAACACAAGTAAAGACAGGCTGTGTCAGAGATTGACATAAGTAAAGATAGGCTGTATCAGAGGTTGACATAGGTAACAACAGGCTGCATCAGAGATTGACAAGGGTAAAGAAAGGCTGTGTCAGAGATTGACATAAGTAAAGACAGGCTGTCAGAGATTGACATAGGTAAAGTCAGGCTGTGTCAGAGATTGACATAGGTAAAACAGGCTGTATCAGAGATTGACATGGGTAAAAACAGGCAGTACCAGAGATTAAAACGAGTAAACACAGGCTCTATCATAGATTGACACAAGTAAAGACAGGCTGTATCAGAAATTGATATGCGGAAATAAAGGCTTTGTGAGTGATTGACATAAGAAAAGAGTGGCTGTCAGAGATTGACATAGGTAAAGTCAGGCTGTGTCAGAGATTCATGTAGGTAAAACAGTCTGTATCGGTGATTGACATGGGTAAAGAAAGGCTGTGTCAGAGATTGACATCAGTAAAGACATGCTGTCAGAGATTGACATAGGTGAAGTCAGGCTGTGTCAGAGATTGACGTAGGTAAACACAGGCTGTATCAGAGATTGACATAGGTAACAACAGGCTGCATCAGAGATTGACAAGGGTAAAGAAAGGCTGTGTCAGAGATTGACATAAGTAAAGACAGGCAGTACCAGAGATTGACATAGGTAAAGTCAGGCTGTATCAGAGATTGATATAAGAAAAGACAGGCTGTATCAGAGGTTGACATAAGTAAACACAGGCGACATCAGAGAATTACATAAGTAAAGACAGGTTGCATCAGAGATTGACACAGGTAAAGACAGGAGGTATCAGAAATCGACACGCGGAAAGAAAGGTTGTGTGAGCAATTGACATAAGTAAAGACTGGCTGCAAGAGATTGACATAAGTAAAGTCAGTCTGTGTCAGAGATTGACACGAGTAAAGACAGGCTGTATTGGTTATTGATATAGGTAACGACAGGCTGTATCAGAGCATGACATAAGTAAAGACAAGCTGTCAGAGATTAACACAGGTCAAGACAGGCTTTATCAGAGATTGACATATGTAAAGACAGGCTGTATTGGATATTGACATAAGTAAGGACAGGCTGGATCAGAGATCAACACAGGTAAAGACAGGCTGTATCAGAGATTGACATATGTAAATACAGACTGTGTCAGGGATTGACAGGGGTAAAGACAGACTGTATCAGAGATAAACACATGTACAAGATAATACAAGTAAAGACAGGCTATGTCAGAGATCAACACAGGTAAAGACAGGCTGTGTCAGAGATTGACATAAGTAAAGATAGGCTGTATCAGAGGTTGACATAGGTAACAACAGGCTGCATCAGAGATTGACAAGGGTAAAGAAAGGCTGTGTCAGAGATTGACATAAGTAAAACAGGCTGTATCAGAGATTGACATGGGTAAAGACAGGCAGTACCAGAGATTGACACGAGTAAACACAGGCTCTATCATAGATTGACACAAGTAAAGACAGGCTGTATCAGAAATTGATATGCGGAAATAAAGGCTTTGTGAGCGATTGACATAAGAAAAGAGTGGCTGTCAGACATTGACATAGGTAAAGTCAGGCTGTGTCAGAGATTGATGTAGGTAAAACAGTCTGTATCGGTGATTGACATGGGTAAAGAAAGGCTGTGTCAGAGATTGACATCAGTAAAGACAGGCTGTCAGAGTTTGACATAGGTGAAGTCAGGCTGTGTCAGAGATTGATGTAGGTAAAGACAGGCTGTATCAGAGATTGACACTGATACAGACAAATTGTGCCAGAGATTGACATAAGAAAAAACAGGCTGTATCAGAGATTGATATAGGAAAAGACAGGCTGTATCAGAGGTTGACATAAGTAAACACAGGCGACATCAGAGAATTACATAAGTAAAGACAGGCTGTATCAGAGATTGACACAGATAAAGACAGGAGGTATCAGAAATCGACACGCAGAAAGAAAGGTTGTGTGGGCAGTTGTGATAAGTAAAGACTGGCTGCCAGAGATTGACATAAGTAAAGTCAGGCTGTGTCAGAGATTGATATGAGTAAAGACAGGCTGGATTGGGTATTGACATAGCTAACGACAGGCTGTATCAGAGCATGACATAAGTAAAGACAGGCTGTATTGGATATTGACATATGTAAAGACAGGCTGGATCAGAGATCAACACAGGTAAAGATAGGCTGTATCAGAGATTGACATATGTAAAGACAGGCTGTGTCAGGGATTGACAGGGGTAAAGACAGACTGTATCAGAGATAAACACATGTACAGGATAATACAAGTAAAGACAGGCTATGTCAGAGATCAACACAGGTAAAGACACGCTGTGTCAGAGATTGACATAGGTAAAGATAGGCTCTATCAGAGGTTGACATAGGTAACAACAGGCTGCATCAGAGATTGACAAGTGTAAAGAAAGGCTGTGTCAGAGATTGACATAAGTAAAGACAGGCTGTCAGAGATTGACATAGGTAAAGTCAAGCTGTGACAGAGATTGACGTAGGTAAAACAGGCTGTATCGGAGATTGACATGGGTAAAGACAGGCAGTATCAGAGATTGACACCAGTAAACACAGGCTCTATCAGAGATTGACAAGGGAAAAGAAAGGCTGTGTCAGAGATTGACATAAGTAAACACAGGCGACATCAGAGATTGACACAGGTAAAGACAGGAGGTATCAGAAATCGACACGCGGAAAGAAAGGCTGTGTGAGCGATTGACATAAGTAAAGACCGGCTGTCAGAGATTAACATAAGTAAAGTCAGGCTGTGTCAGAGATTGACACGAGTAAAGACAGGCTGTATTGGTTATTGACATAGGTAATGACAGGCTGTATCAGAGTTTGACATAAGTAAAGACAGGCTGTCAGAGATTGACACAGGTCAAGACAGGCTGTATCAGAGATTGACATAAGTAAAGACAGGCTGTGTCAGAGATAAACACATCTACAAGATAATACAAGTAAAGACAGGCTATGTCAGAGATCAACACAGGTAAAGACACGTTGTGTCAGAGATTGACATAAGTAAAGACAGGCTGTGTCAGAGGTTGACATAGATAATGACAGGCGGTATCAGAGATTGACAATGGTAAAGAAAGGCTGTGTCAGGGATTGACATAAGTAAAGACAGGCTGTCAGAGATTGACACAGGTAAAGTCAGGCTGTGTCAGAGATTGGCATAGGTAAAACAGGCTGTATCGGAGATTGACATGGGTAAAGACAGGCTTTAGCAGAGATTGACACGGATACAGACAGACTGTGACAGAGATTGACATAAGTAAAGACAGGCTATTGCAGAGATTGACATGGGTAAAGACAGAAAGTATCAGAGATTCACACAGGTAAAAAAAGTTTGTACTTGAGATTGACATTAGTAAAGGCTGTACCAGAGATTAACAGAAGTAAAAACAGGCTGTCTCAGGGATTCGCAGGGTAAAGACAGGCTGTATCAGAGATTGACATAAGTAAAGACAGGCTATCAGAGATTGGCATGAGTAAAGACAGGCTGTAACAGAGATTGTCATAGGTGTCAACCGGCTGTATCAGAGATTGACACGGGTAAAGAAAGGCTGTGTCAGAGATTGACATAAGTAAAGACAGGCTGTGTCAGAGGATGACATAGGTAACGATAGGCTGTATCAGAGATTGACAAGGGTAAAGAAAGGCTGTGTCAGAGATTGACAGAAGTAAAGACAGCCTGTCAGAGATTGACATAGGTATAGTCAGGCTGTGTCAGAGATTGACATGGGTAAAGACACACTGTATCAGTAATTGACATAGGTAAAGAAAGGTTGTATTGGAGATTGACATAAGTAAAGAAAGGCTGTATCAAGAACTGACATAAGTAAGGAGAGGCTGTATCAGAGATTGGCAGGGTAAAGACAGGCTGTAGCAGAGATTGACGTGGGAAAAGACAGGCTGTATCAGAGACTGACACAGGTGAAGACAGTCCGTGTCAGAGATTGACATAAGAAAAGACAGGCTGTATGAGAAATTGACCCGAGTAAAGAAAGCCTGTGTGAGAGACTGACATAAGTAAAGACTGGCTGTCAGAGATTGACATAGGTAAAGTCAAGCTGTGTCACAGATTGACACGGGTAAAGACAGCCTGTATCAGAGAATGACATAAGTAAAGACAGGCTGTATTGGATATTGAAATAAGTAAAGACAGGCTGTATCAGAGATAAACACATGTACCAGGTAATACAAGTAAAGACAGCTATAACAAAAGATTGACATGGGTAAAGACAGGCTGTATCAGAGATTGACGTAAATAAAGACAGGCTGTATTGGTTATTGACATAGGTAACGACAGGCAGTATCAGAGACTGAAACGGGTAAAGACAGCTGTGTCAGAGAATGACATAAGGAAAGACAGGATGTCAGAGAATGACACAGGTAAAGACAGGCTGTATCAGAGACTGACATAAGTAAAGACAGGCTGTATTGAATATTGACATAAGTAAAGACAGGCTGGATCAGAGATAAACACAGGTAAAGCCAGGCTGTATCAGAGACTGACATAAGTAAAGACAGGCTGTATCAAATATTGACATATGTAAAGACAGGCTGTATCAGAGATTGACATAAGTTAAAGACAGGCTGTATCAGAAATTGACAGGGAAACACAGGCTATAACAGAGATTGAAATGCGTAAAGACAGGCTGCATCAGAGATTGACATGGGTAAAGACAGGCTGTGTTAGAGATTCACATATGTAAAGAAAGGCAGCGTCAGAGAATGACGGGGGTAAAGAAAGGCTGTCTGAGATTGACATAGGTATAGTCAGGCTGTGTCAGAGATTGACACGGGTAAAGACACACTGTATCAGTGATTGGCATAGGTAAAGACAGGCTGTATTGGAGATTGACATAAGTAAAGATAGGCTGGATCAGTGATAAACACAGGTAAAGACAGGCTTTATCAGAGATTGACATATGTAAAGACAGGCTATGTCAGAGATTGACATAAGTAAAAGACAGGCTGTATCAGAAATTGACAGGGTAAAAACAGGCTATAGCAGAGATTGAAATGCGTAAAGACAGGCTGCATCAGAGATTGACATGCGTAAAGACAGGCTGTGTTAGAGATTCACATATGTAAAGAAAGGCAGCATCAGAGAATGACAGGGGTAAAGACAGGCTGTATCAGAGATTGACAAAAGTAAAGACAGGCTGTATCGGATATTGACAGGAGTAAAGACAGGCTGGATCACAGATCAACACAGGTAAAGACAGGCTGTATCAGAGATTGACATATGTAAAGACAGGCTGTGTCAGAGATTGACAGGGGTAAGACAGGCTGTATCAGAGATAAAGACATGTAGCAGATAATACAAGTAAAGACAGGCAATGTCAGAGATCAACACAGGTAAAGACAGGCTGTATCAGAGATTGACATAAGTAAAGACAGGCTGTATCAGAGATTGACAAGGGTAAAGACAGGCTGTATCACATATTGACACGGGTAAAGGCAGGCTATATCAGAGATTGACGTAAGTAAAGACAAGCTGTATCAGAGTTTGACATAGATAATGACAGTCTGTATCAGATATTGATATAGGTAAAGAAAAGCTGTATCAGAGATTGACAAAGGTAACGACAGGTCGTATCAGGGACTGACACAGGTCAAGACAGGCTGTATCAGATATTGACATAAGTAAAGACAGGCTGTATTAGATATTGACATAAGTAAAGACAGGCTGGATCAGAGATCAACACAGGTAACGATAGCTGTATCAGAGATTGACATATGTAAAGACAGGCTGTGTCAGGGATTGACTGGGTTAAAGACAGACTGTATCAGAGATAAACACAAGTACAAGATAATACAAGTAAAGACAGGCTATGACAGAGATCAACACAGGTAAAGAAAGGCTGTGTCAGAGATTGACGTTGGTAAAGACAGGCTGTATCAGAGATTGACATGGGTAAAGACAGGCTGTATCAGAGATTGACACGGATACAGAAAGATTGTGTCAGAGATTGACATAAGAAAAAACAGGCTGCATCAGAGATTGATATAAGAAAAGACAGGCTGTATCAGAGGTTGACATAAGTAAACACAGGCGACATCAGAAAATTACATATGTAAAGATAGGCTGTATCTGAGATTGACACAGGTAAAGACAGGAGGTATCAGAAATCGACACGCGGAAAGAAAGGCTGTGTGAGCGATTGACATAAGTAAAGACTGGCTGTCAGAGATTGACATAAGTAAAGTCAGGCTGTGTCAGAGATTGACACGAGTAAAGACAGGCTGTAATGGTTATTGACATAGGTAACGACAGGCTGTATCAGAGTTTGACATAAGTAAAGACAGGCTGTCAGAGATTGACACAGGTCAAGACAGGCTGTATCAGAGATTGACATAAGTAAAGACAGGCTGTATTGGATATTGGCATAAGTAAAGACAGGCTGGAGCAGAGATCAACACAGGTAAAGACAGGCTGTGTCAGAGATTGACATATGTAAAGACAGGCTGTGTCAGAGATAAACACATGTACAAGTTAATACAAGTAAAAACAGGCTATGTCAGAGATCAACAAAGGTAAAGACAGGCTGTGTCAGGGATTGACACGGGTAAAGAAAGGCTGTGTTAGAAATTGACATAAGTAAAGACAGGCTGTGTCAGAGGATGACATAGGTAACGACAGGCTGTATCAGAGATTGACAAGGGTAAAGAAAGGCTGTGTCAGAGATTGACATTATTAAAGACAGGCTGGCAGAGATTGACGTAGGTAAAGTCAGGCTGTGTCAGAGATTGGCATAGGAAAACAGGCTGTATCGGAGATTGACATGGGTAAAGACGGGCTGTAGCAGAGATTGACATGAGTAAACACAGTCTGTAGCAGAGATAGACACGGATACAGAAAGACTGTGACAGAGATTGACATAAGTAAAGACAGGCTATTGCAGAGATTGACATGGGTAAAGACAGGAAGTATCAGAGATTCACACGGGTAAAAAAAGGTTGTATTTGAGATTGACATTAGTAAAGGCTGTACCAGAGATTGACATAAGTAAAGACAGGCTGTCTCAGGGATTCGCAGGGTAAAGACAGGCTGTATCAGAGATTGACATAAGTAAAGACAGGCTATCAGAGATTGGCATGAGTAAAGACAGGCTGTATCAGAGATTGATATAGGTGTCAACCGGCTGTATCAGAGATTGACACGGGTAAAGAAAGGCTGTGTTAGAAATTGACATAAGTAAAGACAGGCTGTGTCAGAGGATGACATAGGTAACGACAGGCTGTATCAGAGATTGACAAGGGTAAAGAAAGGCAGTATCAGAGATTGACACGAGGAAACACAAGCTCTATCAGAGATTGACAAAAGTAAAGAAATGCTGTATCAAGAACTGACATAAGTAAGGAGAGGCTGTATCAGAAATTGGCAGGGTAAAGACAGGCTGTAGCAGAGACTGACATGGGAAACGACAGGCTGTATCAGAGATTGACACAGGTAAAGACAGTCCGTGTCATAGATTGACGTAAGAAAAGACAGGCTGTATGAGAAATTGACCCGAGTAAAGAAAGGCTGTGTGAGAGATTGACATAAGTAAAGACTGGCTGTCAGAGATTGACATAGGTAAAGTCAAGCTGTGTCACAGATTGACACGGGTAAAGACAGCCTGTATCAGAGAAAGACATAAGTAAAGACAGGCTGTATTGGATATTGACATAAGTAAAGACAGGCTGTATTGGATATTGACATAAGGAAAGACAGGCTGGATCAGAGATTGACATACGTAAAGACAGGCTGTATCGGATATTGACAGAAGTAAAGACAGGCTGGATCACAGATCAACACAGGTAAAGACAGGCTGTATCAGAGATTGACATATGTAAAGACAGGCTGTGTCAGAGATTGACAGGGGTAAGACAGGCTGTATCAGAGATAAAGACATGTAGCAGATAATACAAGTAAAGACAGGCAATGTCAGAGATCAACACAGGTAAAGACAGGCTGTGTCAGAGATTGACATAAGTAAAGACAGGCTGTATCAGAGGTTGACATGGGTAAAGACAGGCTGTGCCAGAGATTGACATGGGTAAGGACAGTCTGTATCACAGATTGACACGGGTAAAGACAGGCTATATCAGAGATTGACGTAAGTAAAGACAAGCAGTATCAAAGTTTGACGTAGATAATGACAGGCTGTATCAGATATTGATATAGGTAAAGAAAAGCTGTATCCGAGATTGACATAGGTAACGACAGGCCGTATCAGGGATTGACACAGGTCAAGACAGGCTGTATCAGATATTGACATAAGTAAAGACAGGCTGTATTGGATATTGACATAAGTAACGACAGCCTGGGTCAGAGAACAACACAGGTAAAGATAGCTGTATCAGAGATTGACATATGTAAAGACAGGCTGTGTCAGGGATTGACAGGGTTAAAGACAGACTGTATCAGAGATAAACACAAGTACAAGTTAATACAAGTAAAGACAGGCTATGTCAGAGATCAACACAGGTAAAGAAAGGCTGTGTCAGAGATTGACATAAGTAAAGACAGGCTGTCAGAGATTGACATAAGTAAAGTCAGGCTGTGTCAGAGATTGACACGAGTAAAGACAGGCTGTATTGGTTATTGACATTGGTAAAGACAGGCTGTATCAGAGTTTGACATAAGTAAAGACAGGCTGTCAGAGATTGACACAGGTCAAGACAGGCTGTGTCAGAGATTGACATAAGTAAAGACAGGCTGTGTCAGAGATAAACACATGTACAAGATAATACAAGTAAAGACAGGCTATGTCAGAGATCAACACAGGTAAAGACAGGCTGTGTCAGAGATTGACATAAGTAAAGACAGGCTGTGTCAGAGGTTGACATAGGTAATGACAGGCGGTATCAGAGATTGACAATGGTAAAGAAAGGCTGTGTCAGAGATTGAAATAAGTAAAGACAGGCTGTCAGAGATTGACATAGGTAAAGTCAGGCTGTGTCAGAGATTGGCATAGGTAAAACAGGCTGTATCGGAGATTGACATGGGTAAAGACAGGCTGTATCAGAGATTGACACGAGTAAACACAGGCTGTAGCAGAGATTGACACGGATACAGAAAGACTGTGACAGAGATTGACATAAGTAAAGACAGGCTATTGCAGAGATTAACATGGGTAAAGGCAGGAAGTATCAGAGATTCACACGGGTAAAAAAAATTTGTATTTGAGATTGACATTAGTAAAGGCTGTACCAGAGATTGACATAAGTAACGACAGGCTGTCTCAGGGATTCGCAGGGTAAAGACAGGCTGTATCAGAGATTGACATAAGTAAAGACAGGCTATCAGAGATTGGCATGAGTAAAGACAGGCTGTATCAGAGATTGACATAGGTGTCAACCGGCTGTATCAGAGATTGACACGGGTAAAGAAAGGCTGTGTCAGAGATTGACATAAGTAAAGACAGGCTGTGTCAGAGGATGACATAGGTAACGACAGGCTGTATCAGAGATTGACGTAGGTAAAACAGGCTGTATCGGAGATTGACATAGGTAAAGACAGGCAGTATCAGAGATTGACACGAGTAAACACAAGCTCTATCAGAGATTGACACGGGTAAAGAAAGGCTGTGTCAGAGATCGACATAAGTAAAGACAGGCTGTCAGAGATTGACATAGTTATAGTCTGGCTGTGTCAGAGATTGACACGGGTAAAGACACACTGTATCAGTGATTGACATAGGTACAGACAGGCTGTATCAAGAACTGACATAAGTAAGGAGAGGCTATATCAGAGATTGGCAGGGTAAGGACAGGCTGTAGAAGAGACTGACATGGGAAAAGACAGGCTGTATGAGAGATTGACACAGGTAAAGACAGTCTGTGTCATAGATTGACGTAAGAAAAGACAGGCTGTATGAGAAATTGACCCGAGCAAAGAAAGGCTGTGTGAGAGATTGACATAAGTAAAGACTGGCTGTCAGAGATTGACATAGGTAAGTCAAGCTGTGTAACAGATTGACACGGGTAAAGACAGCCTGTATCAGAGAAAGACATAAGTAAAGACAGGCTGTATTGGATATTGACATAAGTAAAGACAGGCTGTATTGGATATTGACATAAGGAAAGACAGGTTGGATCAGAGATTGACATAAGTAAAGACAGGCTGTATCGGATATTGACAGAAGTAAAGAGAAGCTGGATCAGAGATCAACACAGGTAAAGACAGGCTGTATCAGAGATTGACATATGTAAAGACAGGCTGTGTCAGAGATTGACAGGGGTAAGACAGGCTGTAACAGAGATAAAGACATGTAGCAGATAATACAAGTAAAGACAGGCAATGTCAGAGATCAACACAGGTAAAGACAGGCTGTGTCAGAGATTGACATAAGTAAAGACAGGCTGTATCAGAGATTGACATGGGTAAAGACAGGCTGTGTCAGAGATTGACATGGGTAAGGACAGTCTGTATCACAGATTGACACGGGTAAAGACTGGTTATATCAAAGATTGACGTAAGTAAAAACAAGCTGTATCAAAGTTTGACGTAGATAATGACAGGCTGTATCAGATATTGATATAGGTAAAGAAAAGCTGTATCAGAGATTGACATAGGTAACGACAGGCTGTATCAGGGATTGACACAGGTCAAGACAGGCTGTATCAGATATTGACATAAGTAAAGACAGGCTGTATTGGATATTGACATAATTAAAGACAGGCTGGATCAGAGATCAACACAGGTAAAGATAGCTGTATCAGTGATTGACATATGTAAAGACAGGCTGTGTCAGGGATTGACAGGGTTAGAGACAGATTGTATCAGAGATAAACACAAGTACAAGATAATACAAGTAAAGACAGGCTATGTCAGAGATCAACACAGGTAAAGAAAGGCTGTGTCAGAGATTGACATAAGTAAAGACAGGCTGTCAGAGATTAACATAGGTAAAATCAGGCTGTGTCAGAGATTGACGTTGGTAAAGACAGGCTGTATCAGAGATTGACATGGGTAAAGACAGGCTGTATCAGAGATTGACACGGATACAGACAGATTGTGTCAGGGATTGACATAAGAAAAAACAGGCTGCATCAGAGATTGATATAAGAAAACACAGGCGACATCAGAAAATTACATAGTAAAGACAGGCTGTATCAGAGATTGACAGGGGTAAATACAGGCTGTATCAGAGATTGACACGGATAAAGGCAGCCTGAATCTGAGATTGACATAAGTAAAGACAGGCTATATCAGAGATTAACATAAGTAAAGACAGGCAGTATCAGAGATTGATATAAGTAAAGTCAGGCTATATCAGGGATTGACATGGGTACAGACAGGTTGTGTCAGAGATTGATATAAGTAAAGACCGGCTGTAACAGAGATTGACATAAGTAAAAACTGGCTGTATCAGAGAATGGCACAGGTACAGACAGGTTGTGTCAGAGATTGACATAAGTAAAGACAAGCATTAGCAAAGATTGACATGGGTAAAGACAGGCTGTATCAGAGATTTACACTGGCAAAAACAGGCTGTATCAGAGATTGACATAAGTAAAGACAGGCTGTATCAGTGAATGGCACAGGTTCGGACAGGTTGTGTCAGAGATTGACATAAGTAAAGACAGGATGTAGCAAAGATTGACATGGGTAAAGACAGTCTGTGTCCAAGATTGACATAAGAAAAGACAGGCTGTCTCAGCGATTGACATAAGAAAAGCCAGGTTGTATCAGTGATTGACATAAGTAAAGAGAGGCTGTATCAGAGATTGACATCGGTAACGACAGGCTGTATCAGATATTGACATAAGTAAAGTCAGGCTGTCAGAGAATGGCTTAAGAAAGGACAGGCTGTATCGGAGACTGACATAAGAAAAGACAGGCTGTATCAGAGACTGACATGGATAAAGACAGTGTGTATCAGAGATTGACAGGGCAAAGCCAGGCTGTATCAGAGATTGGCACGGGTAAAGACAGGCTGCAGCAGAGATTAACATAAGTGAAGACAGGCTGTATAAGAGATTGACAAAAGGTAAAGACAGGTTGTATCAGAGATTGACATGCGTAAAGACAGGCTGTGATACAGAATGAGATAATTAAAGACAGGATCTCAGAGATTGATATGAGTAAAGACAGACTGTGTCAGAGATTGACATAGTTAAATACAGGCTGCATCAGAGATCGATATGTCTAAAGACAGGCTATGTCAGAGATTGACAGAAGAAAAGACAGGCTGTATCGGAGACTGACATAAGAAAAGAAAGGCTGTATCAGAGACTGACATGGATAAAGACAGGCTGTATCAGAGATGGACACAGGTAAAGACAGGCTGTGCAGAGATTGACACAGGTAAAGACAGGCTGTCAGAACTTGAGATAGGTAAAGACAGGCTGTATCAGAGATTGATACGGGTAAAGACAGGCTGCATCAGAGATTGACATAAGTAAAGACAGTCTATATCAGAGATTGACATGAGTAAAGAGAGGCTATATCAGAGATTAACATAAGTAAAGACAGGCTGTCAGAACTTGAGATAGGTAAAGACAGGCTGTATCAGAGATTGATACGGGTAAAGACAGGCTGTATCAGAGATTGACATAAGTAAAGACAGTCTATATCAGAGATGGACAGGGCAAAGACAGGCTGTATCAGAGTTAGGCACGGGTAAAGACAGGCTGCAGCGGAGATTAACATAGGTAAAGACAGGCTATATCAGAGATTGACTTAAGTAAAGACAGGCTGTATCAGAGATTGACATAAGTAAAGACAGTCTATATCAGAGATTGACATAAGTAAGGACAGGCTGTATCAGAGATTGACATAAACAAAGACAGGCTGTATTAGAGATTGACATCAATAAAGTTAGGCTGTATCAGAGATTGACATAAATAAAGACAGGCTGTATCAGATATTGACAGGGGTAAATACAGGCTATTGACACGGATAAAGGCAGCCTGAATCTGAGATTGACATAAGTAAAGACAGGCAGTATCAGAGATTGATATAAGTAAAGTCAGGCTGTATCAGAGATTGACATAAGTAAAGTCAGGCTATATCAGGGATTGACATGGGTACAGAGAGGTTGTGTCAGAGATTGATATAAGTAAAGACCGGCTGTAACAGAGATTGACATAATTAAAAACTGGCTGTATCAGAGAATGGCACGGGTACAGACAGGTAGTGTCAGAGATTGACATAAGTAAAGACAGGCATTAGCAAAGATTGACATGGGTAAAGGCAGGCTGTATCAGAGATTGACACTGGCAAAAACAGGCTGTATCAGAGATTGACATAAGTAAAGACAGGCTGTATCAGAGATTGACTTCGGTAACGACAGGCGGTATCTGAGACTGACACGGGTAAAAACAGGCTGTGTCAGAGATTGACATAAGTAAAGTCAGGCTGTCAGAGAATGGCTTAAGAAAGGACAGGCTGTATCGGAGACTGACATAAGAAAAGACAGGCTGTATCAGAGACTGACATGGATAAAGACAGGGTGTATCAGAGATTGACAGGGCAAAGGCAGGCTGTATCAGAGATCGGCACGGGTAAAGACAGGCTGCAGCAGAGATTAACATAGATAAACACAGGCTGTACCAGAGATTGACATCAGTAAAGACAGGCTGTATAAAAGATTAACAAAAGGTAAAGACAGGCTTTATCAGAGATTGACATGCGTAAAGACAGGCTGTGTTAGAGAATGAGATAATTAAAGACAGGATCTCAGAGATTGATATGGGTAAAGAAAGACTGTGTCAGAGATTGACATAAGTAAACACACGCTGTCAGAACTTGAGACGGGTAAAGACAGGCTATATCAGAGATTGATACGGGTAAAGACAGGCTGTATCAGAGATTGACATTAGTAAAGACAGGCTATATCAGAGATTGACATGAGTAAAGACAGGCTGTATCAGAGATTGACATAAGTAAAGACAGTCTATATCAGAGATTGACATAAGGAAAGACAGTCTATATCAGAGATTGAAATAAATAAAGATAGGCTGTATTAGAGATTGACATCAATAAAGACAGGCTGTATCAGATATTGACAGGGGTAAATACAGGTTGTATCAGAGATTGACACGGATAAAGGCAGCCTGAATCTGAGATTGACATAAGTAAAGACAGGCTATATCAGAGATTGACATAAGTAAAGACAGGCAGTATCAGAGATTGATATAAGTAAAGACAGGCTGTAACAGAGATTGACATAAGTAAAGACAGGCTGTATCAGAGAATGGCACGGGTACAGACAGGTTGTATCAGAGATTGACATAAGTAAAGACAGGCTGTAGCAAAGATTGACATGGGTAAAGACAGGCTGTATCAGAGATTGACGCTGGCAAAAACAGGCTGTATCAGAGATTGACATGAATAAAGACAGGCTATATCAGATATTGACATATGGAAGGACAGGCTGTATCAGAGATTGAAATAAGTTAAGACAGGCTGTATCAGAGATTGACATAGGTAAAGACAGGCTGTATCAGATATTGACATATGTAACGACAGGCTGTATCAGAGATTGACACGGGTAAAGACAGGCTGTGTCAGAGATTGACATAAGTAAAGACAGGCTGTCAGAGATTGACTTAAGAAAGGACAGGCTGTATCGGAGACTGACATGGATAAAGACAGGGTGTATCAGAGATGGACAGGGCAAAGACAGGCTGTATCAGAGATTGGCACGGGAAAAGACAGGCTGCAGCAGAGATTAACATAGGTAAAGACAGGCTATATCAAAGATTGACATAAGTAAAGACAGGCTGTATCAGAGATTGACATAAACAAAGACAGGCTGTATTAGAGATTGACATCAATAAAGATACACTGTATTAGAGATTGACATAAATAAAGACAGGCTGTATCAGATATTGACAGGGGTAAATACAGGCTGTATCAGAGATTGACACGGATAAAGGCAGCCTGAATCTGAGATTGACATAAGTAAAGACAGGCTATATCAGAGATTAACATAAGTAAAGACAGGCAGTATCAGAGATTGATATAAGTAAAGTCAGGCTGTATCAGAGATTGACATTAGAAAAGTCAGGCTATATCAGGGATTGACATGGGTACAGACAGGTTGTGTCAGAGATTGATATAAGTAAAGACCGGCTGTAACAGAGATTGACATAAATAAAAACTGGCTGTATCAGAGAATGGCACGGGTACAGACAGGTTGTGTCAGAGATTGACATAAGTAAAGCCAGGCTGTATCAGAGATTGGCACGGTTAAAGACAGGCTGCAGCAGAGATTAACATAAGTGAAGACAGGCTGTATAAGAGATTGACAAAAGGTAAAGACAGGCTGTATCAGAGATTGACATGCGTAAAGACAGGCTGTGATACAGAATGAGATAATTAAAGACAGGATCTCAGAGATTGATATGAGTAAAGACAGACTGTGTCAGAGATTGACATAGTTAAATACAGGCTGCATCAGAGATCGATATGTCTAAAGACAGGCTATGTCAGAGATTGACAGAAGAAAAGACAGGCTGTATCGGAGATTGACATAAGAAAAGAAAGGCTGTATCAGAGACTGACATGGATAAAGACAGGCTGTATCAGAGATGGACAGGGTAAGACAGGCTGTATCAGAGATTGACACAGGTAAAGACAGGCTGTGCAGAGATTGACACAGGTAAAGACAGGCTGTCAGAACTTGAGATAGGTAAAGACAGGCTGTATCAGAGATTGATACGGGTAAAGACAGGCTGCATCAGAGATTGACATAAGTAAAGACAGTCTATATCAGAGATTGACATGAGTAAAGAGAGGCTATATCAGAGATTAACATAAGTAAAGACAGGCTGTCAGAACTTGAGATAGGTAAAGACAGGCTGTATCAGAGATTGATACGGGTAAAGACAGGCTGTATCAGAGATTGACATAAGTAAAGACAGTCTATATCAGAGATGGACAGGGCAAAGACAGGCTGTATCAGAGTTAGGCACGGGTAAAGACAGGCTGCAGCGGAGATTAACATAGGTAAAGACAGGCTATATCAGAGATTGACATAAGTAAAGACAGGCTGCAGCGGAGATTAACATAGGTACAGACAGGCTATATCAGAGATTGACTTAAGTAAAGACAGGCTGTATCAGAGATTGACATAAGTAAAGACAGTCTATATCAGAGATTGACATAAGAAAGGACAGGCTGTATCAGAGATTGACATAAACAAAGACAGGCTGTATTAGAGATTGACATCAATAAAGTTAGGCTGTATCAGAGATTGACATAAATAAAGACAGGATGTATCAGATATTGACAGGGGTAAATACAGGCTATTGACACGGATAAAGGCAGCCTGAATCTGAGATTGACATAAGTAAAGACAGGCTATATCAGAGATTGACATAAGTAAAGACAGGCAGTATCAAAGATTGATATAAGTAAAGTCAGGCTGTATCAGAGATTGACATAAGTAAAGACAGGCTATTTCAGGGATTGACACGGGTACAGAGAGGTTGTGTCAGAGATTGATATAAGTAAAGACAGGCTGTAACAGAGATTGACATAATTAAAAACTGGCTGTATCAGAGAATGGCACGGGTACAGACAGGTAGTGTCAGAGATTGACATAAGTAAAGACAGGCTGTATCAGAGATTGACTTCGGTAACGACAGGCGGTATCTGAGACTGACACGGGTAAAAACAGGCTGTGTCAGAGATTGACATAAGTAAAGTCAGGCTGTCAGAGAATGGCTTAAGAAAGGACAGGCTGTATCGGAGACTGACATAAGAAAAGACAGGCTGTATCAGAGACTGACATGGATAAAGACAGGGTGTATCAGAGATTGACAGGGCAAAGGCAGGCTGTATCAGAGATCGGCACGGGTAAAGACAGGCTGCAGCAGAGATTAACATAGATAAACACAGGCTGTACCAGAGATTGACATCAGTAAAGACAGGCTGTATAAAAGATTAACAAAAGGTAAAGACAGGCTTTATCAGAGATTGACATGCGTAAAGACAGGCTGTGTTAGAGAATGAGATAATTAAAGACAGGATCTCAGAGATTGATATGGGTAAAGAAAGACTGTGTCAGAGATTGACATAAGTAAACACAGGCTGTCAGAACTTGAGACGGGTAAAGACAGGCTATATCAGAGATTGATACGGGTAAAGACAGGCTGTATCAGAGATTGACATTAGTAAAGACAGGCTATATCAGAGATTGACATGAGTAAAGACAGGCTGTATCAGAGATTGACATAAGTAAAGACAGTCTATATCAGAGATTGACATAAGGAAAGACAGTCTATATCAGAGATTGAAATAAATAAAGACAGGCTGTATTAGAGATTGACATCAATAAAGGTAGGCTGTATTAGAGATTGACATCAATAAAGACAGGCTGTATCAGATATTGACAGGGGTAAATACAGGTTGTATCAGAGATTGACACGGATAAAGGCAGCCTGAACCTGAGATTGACATAAGTAAAGACAGGCTATATCAGAGATTGACATAAGTAAAGACAGGCAGTATCAGAGATTGATATAAGTAAAGACAGGCTGTAACAGAGATTGACATAAGTAAAGACAGGCTGTATCAGAGGATGGCACGGGTACAGACAGGTTGTGTCAGAGATTGACATAAGTAAAGACAGGCTGTAGCAAAGATTGACATGGGTAAAGACATGATGTATCAGAGATTGACGCTGGCAAAAACAGGCTGTATCAGAGATTGACCTGAATAAAGACAGGCTATATCAGATATTGACATATGGAAGGACACGCTGTATCAGAGATTGAAATAAGTTAAGACAGGCTGTATCAGAGATTGACATAGGTAAAGACAGGCTGTATCAGATATTGACATATGTAACGACAGGCTGTATCAGAGATTGACATAAGTAAAGACAGGCTGTCAGAGATTGACTTAAGAAAGGACAGGCTGTATCGGAGACTGACATGGATAAAGACAGGGTGTATCAGAGATGGACAGGGCAAAGACAGGCTGTATCAGAGATTGGCACGGGAAAAGACAGGCTGCAGCAGAGATTAACATAGCTAAAGAAAGGCTATATCAAAGATTGACATAAGTAAAGACAGGCTGTATCAGAGATTGACATAAGTAAAGACAGTCTATATCAGAGATTGACATAAGTAAAGACAGGATGTATCAGAGATTGACATAAACAAAGACAGGCTGTATTAGAGATTGACATCAATAATGATAGGCTGTATTAGAGATTGACATAAATAAAGACAGGCTGTATCAGATACTGACAGGGGTAAATACAGGCTGTATCAGTGATTGACACGGATAAAGGCAGCCTGAATCTGAGATTGACATAAGTAAAGACAGGCTATATCAGAGATTAACATAAGTAAAGACAGGCAGTATCAGAGATTGATATAAGTAAAGTCAGGCTGTATCAGAGATTGACATAAGTAAAGTCAGGCTATATCAGGGATTGACATGGGTACAGACAGGTTGTGTCAGAGATAGATATAAGTAAAGACCGGCTGTAACAGAGATTGACATAAGTAAAAACTGGCTGTATCAGAGAATGGCACGGGTACAGACAGGTTGTGTCAGAGATTGACATAAGTAAAGACAGGCTGTAGCAAAGATTGACACTGGCAAAAACAGGCTGTATCAGAGATTGACATGAATAAAGACAGGCTATATCAGATATTGACATATGTAAGGACAGGCTGTATCAGAGATTGAAATAAGTTAAGACAGGCTGTATCAGAGATTGACACAGGTAAAGACAGGCTGTGCAGAGATTGACACAGGTAAAGACAGGCTGTGTCAGAGATTGACATAAGTAAAGACAGGCTATCAGAGATTGACTTAAGAAAGGACAGGCTGTATCGGAGACTGACATGGATAAAGACAGGGTGTATCAGAGATGGACAGGGCAAAGACAGGCTGTATCAGCGATTGACATGGGTAAAGACAGGCTTAATCAGAGATTGACATGGTAAAACAGGCTGTGCTAGAGAATGACATATTTAAAGACAGGCTCACAGAGATTGACAAAGGTAAAGACGGGCTTTATCAGAGATTGACATATTTAAATACAGGCTGTATCAGAGATTGATATGGGTAAAGACAGGCTGTGACAGAGATTGACAGAAGAAAGAACAGTCTGTATCGGAGATTGACATGAGAAAAGACTGGATGTATCAGATACTGACATGGATTAAAACAGGCTGTGTCAGAAATTGACAGGGTAAAGACAGGCTGTATCAGAGGTTGACACAGGCAGAGACAGGCTTTGTCAGAGATTGACATAAGTAAAGAGGCTGTCAAAAATTGAAATGGGTAAAAACAGGTTGTATCAGAGATTGACACGGGTAAAGACAGTCTGTATCAGAGATTGACATATTTAAATACAGGCTGTATCAGAGATTGATATGGGTAAAGACAGGCTGTGACAGAGATTGACAGAAGAAAAGACAGGCAGTATCAGAGACTGACATGAATAAACAGGCTGTGTCAGAGTTTGACAGGGTAAAGACAGGCTGTATCAGAGGTTGACACACTTAAAGACAGGCTGTGTCAGAGATTGACGTAAGTAAAGACAGGCTGTCAGAAATTGAGATGGGTAAAAACAGGCTGTATCGGAGATTGACACGGGTAAAGACAGGCTGTATCAGAGATTGACATAAGTAAAGACAGGCTGTATTTAAGATTGATATAAGTAAAGACAGGCTGTATCAGAGATTGACATGGGTAAACGAAGGCTGTATCAGAGATTGACATAGGTAAAGACAGGCTTTATCAGCGATTGTCACGGGAAAAGACAGTTTGTGTTAGAGAATGCCATAAGTAAAGACAGGCTGTCAGTGATTGACATAGGTAAAAACAGGCAGTGTCAGAGATTCACACAGTTAAATACAGGCTGTATCAGTGGTAGACATAAGAAAAGACAGGCTGTATCAGAGATTGACACAAGTAAAGACAGGCTGTGGTAGAGAATGACATAATTAAAGACAGGCTGTATTAGAGATTGACATGGGTAAACACAGGCTGTATCAGAGATTGACATAAGTAAAGACCGGCTGTATCAGAGATTGACACAAGTAAAGACAGGCTATGTCAGAGATTGACATAAGTAAAGACCGGCTGTATCAGAGATTGACACAAGTAAAGACAGGCTGTGGTAGAGAATGACATAATTAAAGACAGGCTATATTAGAGATTGACATAAATAAAGACAGCCTGTATCAGAGATTGACATGTGTAAAGACAGGCTGTATCAGAGATTGACATACGCAAAGAAAGGCTGTGTCAGAGATTGACAAAGGTAAAGACAGGCTGTATCAGAGATTGACATGCGTAAAGACAGGCTGTGTTAGAGAATGTCATAATTAAAGACATGCTCTCAGAGATTGACATAGGTGAAGACAGGCTGTGTCAGAGATAGACATACTTATATACAGGATGTATCGGAGATTGATATGGGTAAAGACTGGCTGCGTCAGAGACTGACATACCTAAACATAGGCTGCATCAGAGATTGATATGGGTAAAGACAGGCTGTGTCAGAGATTGACAAAAGAAAACAAAGGATGTATCCGAGATTGACATTAGAAAAGCCAGGCTGTATCAGAGACTGACATGGATAAAAACAGGCTGTATCAGAGTTTGACACAGGTAAAGACAGACTGTGTCAGAGATTGATACAGGTAAAGACAGGCTGTGTCAGAGATTGACATAAGTAAAGACAGGCTGTCAGAAATTGAGACGGGTAAAAACAGGCTGTATCGGAGATTGACACGGGTAAAGACAGGCGGTATCAGAGATTGACATAAGTAAAGACAGGCTGTATTAGAGATTGATATAAAAAAAGTCAGGCTGTGTCAGAGATTGACATGGGTAAAGACAGTTTGTGTTAGAGAATGCCATAAGTAAAGACAGGCTGTCAGTGATTGACATAGGTAAAAACAGGCAGTGTCAGAGATTCACACAGTTAAATACAGGCTGTATCAGTGGTAGACATAAGAAAAGACAGGCTGTATCAGAGACTGATATGGAAAAAAACAGGCTTTATCAGAGATTGACAGGGTAAAGACAGGCTGTGTCACAGATTGACATATTTAAATACAGGCTGTATCAGAGATTGATATGGGTAAAGACAGGCTGTGACAGAGATTGACAGAAGAAAAGACAGGCAGTGTCAGAGACTGACATGAATAAACACAGGCTGTGTCAGAGTTTGACAGGGTAAAGACAGGCTGTATCAGAGGTTGACACACTTAAAGACAGGCTGTGTCAGAGATTGACATAAGTAAAGACAGGCTGTCAGAAATTGAGACGGGTAAAAACAGTCTGTATCGGAGATTGACACGGGTAAAGACAGGCTGTATCAGAGATTGACATAAGTAAAGACAGGCTGTATTAGAGATTGATATAAATAAAGACAGGCTGTATCAGAGATTGACATGGGTAAACAAAGGCTGCATCAGAGAATGACATAAGTAAAGACAGGCGGTATCAGAGATTGACATAGGTAAAGACAGGCTGTATCAGTGATTGTCACGGGTAAAGACAGTTTGTGTTAGAGAATGCCATAAGTAAAGACAGGCTGTCAGTGATTGACATAGGTAAAAACAGGCAGTGTCAGAGATTCACACAGTTAAATACAGGCTGTATCAGTGGTAGACATAAGAAAAGACAGGCTGTATCAGAGACTGACATGGAAAAAATCAGGCTTTATCAGAGATTGACAGGGTAAAGACAGGCTGTGTCACAGATTGACATCTTTAAATACAGGTTGTATCAGAGACTGACATGGAATAAAACAGTCTGCATCAGAGATTAACAGGGTAAAGACCGGCTGTATCAGAGATTGACACAAGTAAAGACATGCTGTGGGAGAGAATGACATAATTAAAGACAGGCTGTATTAGAGATTGACATAGATAAAGACAGCCTGTATCAGAGATAGACATGTGTAAAGACAGGCTGTATCAGAGATTGACATACGTAAAGAAAGGCTGTGTCAGAGATTGACAAAGGTAAAGACAGGCTGTATCAGAGATTGACATGCGTAAAGACAGGCTGTGTTAGAGAATGTCATAATTAAAGACAGGCTGTCAGAGATTGACATAGGTGAAGACAGGCTGTATCAGAGATAGACATACTTATATACAGGCTGTATCAGAGATTGATATGGGTAAAGACTGGCTGCGTCAGAGATTGACATAGTTAAACACAGGCTGCATCAGAGATTGATATGGGTAAAGACAGGCTGTATCAGAGATTGACATGGATAAAAACGGCTGTATCAGAGATTGACACAGGTAAAGACAGGCTGTGTCAGTGATTGACTTAAATAAAGACAGGCTGTCAGAACTTGAGACGGGTAAAGACAGGCTGTATCAGAGATTGATACGAGTAAAGACTGGCATATCAGAGATTGACGTAAGTAAAGACAGGCTGTATCAGAGAATGGCACGGGTACAGAGAGGTTGTGTCAGAGATTGACATAAAAAAGACAGGCTGTAGCAAAGATTCACATGGGTAAAGAGAGGTTGTATCAGAGATTGACACTGGTAAAAACAAGGTGTATCAGAGATTGACATGGGTAAAGACAGAGTGTGTCCGAGACTGACATGAGAAAAGACAGGCTGTCTCGGCGATTGACATAAGAAAAGCCAGGTTGTATCAAAGATTGACATAAGTAAAGACAGGCTGTATCAGAGATTGACATAGGTAACGACAGGCTGTATCAGAGCTTGCCACGGGTAAATACAGGCTGTGTCAGAGATTGACATAAGTAAAGACAGGTTGTCAGAGATTGACATATGTAAACACAAGCTGTATCAGAGATTGACATAAGTAAAGACAGGCTGTATTATACATTAACATAAATAAAGAGGCTGAATCAAGAGATCGACATGGATAAAGACAGGCTGTATCAGAGATTCACATGGGTAAAGACAGTCCATGTTAGAGAATGACATAAGTAAAGACAAGCTGTCAGAGATTGACATAGGTAAAAAAAAAGGCTCTGTCAGGGATTGACACAGTTATAAACAGGCAGTATCACAGATTGACATGGATAAAAACAGGCTGTATCAGAGATTGACATAGGTAGAGAGAGGCTGTATCATAGATTAACATAGGTAACGACAGGCTGTATCAGAGATTGACATAGGTAACGACAGGCTGTATCAGAGATTGACACGGGTAAACGCAGGCTGTGTCAGAGGTTGAAATAAGTAATGACAGGCTGTCAGAGATTGAAATAAGAACGGACAGGCTGTATCGGAGATTGACATAAGAAATGACAGGCTGTATCAGATATTGACACAGGTAAAGACAGGCTGTATCAAAGATTGACATAAGTTAAGGTAGGCTGTATCAGAGATGAACATTGGGAAAGACTGGATGCATCAGAGATTGACATAGGTAACGATAGGTTGTAGCAGCGATTGACATTGGTAAAGACAGTCTGTGTCCAAGATTGACGTAAGAAAAGACAGTCTGTATCAAAGATTAACGTAAGAAAAGCCAGGCTGTGTCAATGATTGACATAAGTAAAGACAGGCTGTATCAGAGGTTGACATAGGAAAAGACAGGCTGTATCACAGATTGACATAGGTAATCACAGGCTGTATCAGAGATTGATTTAGGTAAAGACAGGCTGTATCAGAGATTGACATGCTTAAAGATAGGCTGTGTTAGAGAATGACATAATGAAAGAAAGGCTGTCAGAGATTGCCATAGGTAAAGACAGGCTGTATCAGAGATTGACATAGTGAAGTACAGGCTGTATCAGAGATTGAAATAGGTGATGACAGGCTGTATCAGAAATTGACATAAGTAAAGACAGGCAGTATCAGTGATTGATATAAATAAAGACAGGTTGTATCAGAGATTGACACAGGTACAGAAAGGTTGTATCAGAGATTGTCATAAGTAAAGACACGCTGTAACAAAATTGACATGGGTAAAGACAGGCTGTATCAGAGATAGACACAGGTTAAAACAGGCTGCATCAGAGATTTACATGAACAAAGACAGGATATATCAGAAATTGACATATGTAAGACCAGACTGTATCAGAGATTGACACAAGTAAAGCCAGGCTGTATCAGAGATTGACAAAGGTAACGACAGGCTGTATTAGAGATTGGCATAGGTAACGAAAGGCTCTATCAGAGATAGACATAGGTAAAGACAGGCTGTGTCAGAGATTGACATAAGAAAAGACAGGTTGTCAGAGATTTACATAAGTAAAGACAGGCTGTATCAGAGATTCACATGGGTAAAGACAGGCTGTATCAGAGATTGACAGGGTAAAGACAGGCTGTATCAGAGATTGACACTGGTAAAAACAGGCTGTATCAGAGATTGACATGAATAAGAACAGGCTATATTAGAGATTGACATATGTACGGACAGGCTGTATCAGAGATCGACACAGGTAAAGACAGGCTGTATCAGAGATTGACATAAGTAAAGACAGGCTGTATCAGAGATTGGCATAGGTAAAGACAGGCTGCATCAGAGATTGACATAGATAATGACAGGCAGCATCAGGTATTAACACGGGTAAAGACAGATTGACATAAGTAAAGACAGGCTGTATCAGAGATTGACATGGGTAAAGACAGTCTGTGTCCGAGATTGACATAAGAAAAGACAGGTTGTATCGGCGTTTGACGTAAGAAAAGTCAAGCTGTATCAGTGATTGACATAAGTAAAGAAAGGCTGTATCAGTCGTTGACATAGGTAAAGACAGGCTGCATCAGAGAGTGACATAGGTAACGACAGGCTGTATCAGAGATTGACATGGGTAAACACAAGTCTGTGTCAGAGGTTGACATAAGTAATGACAGGCTGTCAAAGATTGACATAAGAATGCACAGGCTGTATCAGAGATTAACATAAGAAATGACAGGCTGTATCAGAGATTGACATAAGTAAAGACAGGCTATATCACAGATTGACATATGTAAAGACAGGCTGTATCAGAGATTGACACAGGTAACGGCAGGCTGTATCAAAGATTGACATAAGTTAAGGCAGGCTGTATCAGAGATGGACATTGGGAAAGACAGGCTACATCAGAGATTGACATAGGTAACGACAGGATGTAGCAGAGATTGACATTGGTAAAGACAGGCTGTATCAGAGATTGACATGGGTAAAGACAGTTTGTGTCCGAGATTAACGTAAGAAAAGCCAGGCTGTGTCAGTGATTGACATAAGTAAAGACAGGCTGTATCAGAGGTTGACATAGGTAAAGACAGGCTGTATCAGAGATTGACATAGGTAACCACAGGCTGTATCAGAGATTGATTTAGGTAAAGACAGGCTGTATCAGAGATTGACATGCGTAAAGATAGTCTGTGTCCGAGATTGAAGTAAGAAAAGACAGGCTGTATCAAAGATTAACGTAAGAAAAGCCAGGCTGTGTCAGTGATTGACATAAGTAAAGACAGGCTGTATCAGAGGTTGACATAATAAAGACAGGATGTATCAGAGATTGACATAGGTAACCACAGGCTGTATCAGAGATTGATTTAGGTAGAGACAGGATGTATCAGAGATTGACATGCGTAAAGACAGGCTGTGTTAGAGAATGACATAATGAAAGACAGGCTGTCAGAGATTGAAATAGGAACAACAGGCTGTATCAGAGATTGACATAAGTAAAGACAGGTTGTATCAGATATTGACACGGGTACAGACCGGTTGTGTCAGAAATTGACGTAAGTTAAGACAGGCTGTAGCAAAGATTGATATGGGCAAAGCCAGGCTGTATCAGAGATAGACAATGGTTAAAACAGGCTGTATCAGAGATTGACACAGGTAAAGACAGGCTGTCAGAGTTTGACACGGGTAAAGACAGGCTGTGTCAGAGATTGACATAAGTAAAGACAGGCTGTCAGAATTTAACATAAGTAAAGGCAGGCTGTACTAGAGATTGACATAAGTAAAGACAGGCAGTATCAGAGATTGACATAGGTAAAGACAGGCAGTATCAGAGATTGACATAAGTAAAGACAGGCTGTTTTAGAGATTGACATAAATAAAGATAGGCTGTATCAGAGATTGAAATGTCTATACACAGGCTGTATCAGAGATTGACATAGGTAAAGACAGGCTGTATCAGAGATTGACACGGGTAAAGACAGGCTGTGTTAGAGAATGACATATGTAAAGACAGGCTGTCAGTGATTGACATAAGTAAACACAGGCAGTGTCAGAGATTGACACAGTTAAACACAGGCTGTATCAATGATTGACATGGGTAAAGACAGGCTGTGTCAGAGCATGACATAAGAAAAGACAGGCAGTATCAGAGATTGACTTAGGTAACGACAGGCTGTATCAGAGATTGACATAGGTAATGACAGGCTGCATCAGACATTGACACGGGTAAAGACAGGCTGTGTCAGAGATTGACATAAGTAAAGACAGGCTGTCAGAGTTTCACATAAGAAAAGAGAGGCTGTACCAGAGATTGACATAAGTAAAGACAGGCTGTTTTAGTGATTGACATAAATAAAGATACGTTGTATCAGAGATTGACATGGCTATACACAGGCTGTATCAGAGATTGACATAAGTAAAGACAGGCGGTATCACAGATTGACATAGGTAAAGACAGGCTGTATCAGAGATTGACACGGGTAAAGACAGTCTGTGTTAGAGAATGACATGTGTAAAGACAGGCTGTCAATGAATGACACAGTTAAATACAGGCTGTCTCAGACACTGACATGGATAAAAACTGGCTGTATCAGAGATTGACAGGGTAAAGACAGGTTGTCAGATATTGACACTGGTTAAAACAGGCTGTACCAGAGATTGAAATGAATAAAGACAGGCTATATCAGAGATTGACATAGGTAAAGACAGGCTGTATCAGAGATTGACACAGGTAAAGACAGTCTGTATCAGAGATTGACATAAGTAAAGACAGGCTGTTTTAGAGATTGACATAAATAAAGATAGGCTGTATCAGAGACTGACATGGCTATACACAGGCTGTATCAGAGATTGACATAAGTAAAGACAGGCGGTATCACAAATTGACATGGGTAAAGACAGGCTGTATCGGAGATTGACATGGGTAAAGACAGTCTGTGTTAGAGAATGACATATGTAAAGACAGGCTGTCAGTGATTGACACAGTTAAATACAGGCTGCCTCAGACACTGACATGGATAAAAACAGGCTGTATCAGAGATTGACACTGGGAAAAACAGGCTGTATCAGAGATTGACATGAATAAGAACAGGCTATATTAGAGATTGACATATGTACGGACAGGCTGTATCAGAGATCGACAGAGGTAAAGACAGGCTGTATCAGAGATTGACATAAGTAAAGACAGGCTGTATCAGAGATTGACACAGGTAAAGATAGGCTGTATCAGAGATTGACATAGGTAAAGACAGCCTGTATTAGAGATTGACATTAATAAATGCAGGCTGTATTAGAGATCGACATAAGTAAAGACAGGCTGTATCAGAGATCGACATAGGTAACGACAGGCTGTATCAGAGATTGACATAGGTAACGACAGGCTGCATTAGAGATTGACATTGGTAACGACAGGCTGTATCAGAGCTCGCCACGGATAAAGACAGGCTGTGTCAGAGATTGACACAGGTAAAGACAGGCTTTATCAGAGGTTGACATAGGTAAAGACAGGCTGTATTAGAGATTGACATAAATAAAGACAGGCTGTATTAGATATTGACATAGGTAAGACAGGCTGTATCAGAGATTGACATAGGTAACCACATGCTGTATCAGAGATTGACAAAGGCAACGACAGGCTGTATCAGAGATAGACAATGGTTAAAACAGGCTGTATCAGAGATTGACACAGGTAAAGACAGGCTGTCAGAGTTTGACACGGGTAAAGACAGGCTGTGTCAGAGATTGACATAAGTAAAGACAGGCTGTCAGAATTTAACATAAGTAAAGGCAGGCTGTACTAGAGATTGACATAAGTAAAGACAGGCAGTATCAGAGATTGACATAGGTAAAGACAGGCAGTATCAGAGATTGACATAAGTAAAGACAGGCTGTTTTAGAGATTGACATAAATAAAGATAGGCTGTATCAGAGATTGAAATGTCTATACACAGGCTGTATCAGAGATTGACATAGGTAAAGACAGGCTGTATCAGAGATTGACACGGGTAAAGACAGGCTGTGTTAGAGAATGACATATGTAAAGACAGGCTGTCAGTGATTGACATAAGTAAACACAGGCAGTGTCAGAGATTGACACAGTTAAACACAGGCTGTATCAATGATTGACATGGGTAAAGACAGGCTGTGTCAGAGCATGACATAAGAAAAGACAGGCAGTATCAGAGATTGACTTAGGTAACGACAGGCTGTATCAGAGATTGACATAGGTAATGACAGGCTGCATCAGACATTGACACGGGTAAAGACAGGCTGTGTCAGAGATTGACATAAGTAAAGACAGGCTGTCAGAGTTTCACATAAGAAAAGAGAGGCTGTATCAGAGATTGACATAAGTAAAGACAGGCTGTTTTAGTGATTGACATAAATAAAGATACGTTGTATCAGAGATTGACATGGCTATACACAGGCTGTATCAGAGATTGACATAAGTAAAGACAGGCGGTATCACAGATTGACATAGGTAAAGACAGGCTGTATCAGAGATTGACACGGGTAAAGACAGTCTGTGTTAGAGAATGACATGTGTAAAGACAGGCTGTCAATGAATGACACAGTTAAATACAGGCTGTCTCAGACACTGACATGGATAAAAACTGGCTGTATCAGAGATTGACAGGGTAAAGACAGGCTGTATCAGAGATTGACACTGGTAAAAACAGGCTGTATCAGAGATTGACATGAATAAGAACAGGTTATATTAGAGATTGAAATATGTACGGCAGGCTGTATCAGAGATCGACACAGGTAAAGACAGGCTGTATCAGAGATTGACATAAGTAAAGACAGGCTGTTTTAGAGATTGACATAAATAAAGATAGGCTGTATCAGAGACTGACATGGCTATACACAGGCTGTATCAGAGATTGACATAAGTAAAGACAGGCGGTATCACAAATTGACATGGGTAAAGACAGGCTGTATCGGAGATTGACATGGGTAAAGACAGTCTGTGTTAGAGAATGACATATGTAAAGACAGGCTGTCAGTGATTGACACAGTTAAATACAGGCTGCCTCAGACACTGACATGGATAAAAACAGGCTGTATCAGAGATTGACACTGGGAAAAACAGGCTGTATCAGAGATTGACATGAATAAGAACAGGCTATATTAGAGATTGACATATGTACGGACAGGCTGTATCAGAGATCGACAGAGGTAAAGACAGGCTGTATCAGAGATTGACATAAGTAAAGACAGGCTGTATCAGAGATTGACACAGGTAAAGATAGGCTGTATCAGAGATTGACATAGGTAAAGACAGCCTGTATTAGAGATTGACATTAATAAATGCAGGCTGTATTAGAGATCGACATAAGTAAAGACAGGCTGTATCAGAGATCGACATAGGTAACGACAGGCTGTATCAGAGATTGACATAGGTAACGACAGGCTGCATTAGAGATTGACATTGGTAACGACAGGCTGTATCAGAGCTCGCCACGGATAAAGACAGGCTGTGTCAGAGATTGACACAGGTAAAGACAGGCTTTATCAGAGGTTGACATAGGTAAAGACAGGCTGTATTAGAGATTGACATAAATAAAGACAGGCTGTATTAGATATTGACATAGGTAAGACAGGCTGTATCAGAGATTGACATAGGTAACCACATGCTGTATCAGAGATTGACAAAGGCAACGACAGGCTGTATCAGAGATTGGCATATTGAACGATAGTCTGTATCAGAGCTTGCCACGGGTAAAGACAGGCTGTGTCGGTGATTGACGTATGTAAACACAGGTTGTCAGAGATTGACATAAGTAAAGACAGGCTGTATCAGAGATTGACATAAATAAAGACAGGCTATATCAGAGATTGACATAGGTAACGACAGGCTGTATCAGAGCTTGCCAGAGGTAAAGACAGGCTGTGTCAGAGATTGACTTAAGAAAGGACAGGCTGTATCGGAGACTGACATAAGAAAAGACAGGCTGTATCAGAGACTGACATGGATAAAGACAGGTTGTATCAGAGATTGACAGGGCAAGGACAGGCTGTATCAGAGATTGGTATGGTTAAAGACATGCTGCAGCAGAGATTAGTATAGGTAAAGACAGGCTGTATCAGAGATTGACATCAGTAAAGACAGGCTGTATCAGAGATTGACATAAGTAAAGACAGGCTGTATCAGTGATTCACATAGGTAAAGACAGGCTGTATCAGAAATTGGCATGGATAAAGAAAGGCTGTGTGAAAGAATGACATAAGTAAAGACAGGTTGTCAGATATTGACATAGGTAAAAACAGACTGTGTCAGAGATTGACACAGTTAAATAGAGGCTGTATCAGTGATTGATATGGGTAAGGACAGGCTGTGTCAGAGGTTGACATAGGTAACGACAGACTGTATCAGATATTGACATAGGTAACGACAGGCTGTATCAGAGCTTGCCAAGGGGAAAGACAGTCTGTGTCGGAGATTGACATAAGTAAACACAGGTTGTCAGAGATTGACATAAGTAAAGACAGGCTGTATCAGAGATTGACATAAGTAAAGACAGGCTGTAACAAAGATTGACATGGGTAAAGAGAGGCTGTATCAGAGATTGACACTGATTAAAACAGGCAGTATTAGAGATTAACATGAATAAAGACAGGACATATCAGAGACTGACATATGTAAAGATAGGCTGTATCAGAGATAGACATAGGTAACGACAGGCTGTATTACAGATTTACACAGCTTAAGACAGGCTGTATCAGAGATTGACATAAGTAAAGACAGGCTGTATCAGAGATTGACATAAGTAAAGACAGGCGGTAACAAAGATTGACATGGGTAAAGACAGGCTGTATCAGAGATTGACACTGGTTAAAACAGGCAGTATCAGAGATTGACATGAATAAAGACATGCTATATCAGAGATTGACATATGTAAAGCCAGGCTGTATCAGAGATAGACATAGGTAACGACAGGCTGCGTTAGAGATTGACATAAATAAAGACAGGCTGTATTAGAGATTAACACAGCTTAAGACAGGCTGTATCAGAGGTTGACATAGGTAAATACAGGCTGTATCAGAGATTGACATAGGTAACGACAGGCTGTATTAGAGATTGACATAAATAAAGACAGGCTGTATTAGAGATTGACATAGGTACGACAGGCTGCATCAGAGATTGACATAGGTAACGACAGGCTGTACCAGAGCTTGCCAAGGGGAAAGACTGTCTGTGTTGGAGATTGACATAAGTAAACACAGGTTGTCAGAGATTAACATAAGTAAAGACAGGCTATATCAGAGATTGACATAAGTAAAGACAGGCTGTAACAAAGATTGACATGGGTAAAGACAGGCTGTATCAGAGATTGACACTTATTAAAAAAGGCAGTATTAGAGATTAACATGAATAAAGACAGGACATATCAGAGATTGACATGTGTAAAGACAGGCTGTATCAAAGATAGACATAGGTAAAGACAGGCTGTATTAGAGTTTGACACAGCTTAAGACAGGCTGTATCAGAGGTTGACATAGGTAAATACAGGCTGTATCAGAGATTGACATAGGTAACGACAGGCTGTATTAGAGATTGACATAAATAAAGACAGGCTGTATTAGAGATTGACATAGGTACGACAGGCTGCATCAGAGATTGACATAGGTAATGACAGGCTGTATCAGAGCTTGCCAAGGGGAAAGACTGTCTGTGTCGGAGATTGACATAAGTAAACACAGGTTGTCAGAGATTAACATAAGTAAAGACAGGCTGTATCAGAGATTGACATAAGTAAAGACAGGCTGCAACAAAGATTGACATGGGTGAAGAGAGGCTGTATCAGAGATTGACACTTATTTAAAAAGGCAGTATTAGAGATTAACATGAATAAAGAGAGGACATATCAGAGATTGACAAGTGTAAAGACAGGCTGTATCAAAGATAGACATAGGTAAAGACAGGCTGTATTAGAGTTTGACACAGCTTAAGACAGGCTGTATCAGAGGTTGACATAGGTAAATACAGGCTGTATCAGAGATTGACAAAGGTAACGGCAGGCTGTATTAGAGCTTGACATAAATAAAGACAGTCTGTATTAGAGATTGACATAGGTAAAGACAGGCTGTATCAGAGATTGACATAAGTAAAGACAGGCTGTATCAGAGATTGACACGGGTACAGACAGGTTCTTTCAGAGATTGACATAGATAACGACAGGCTGTATCAGAAATTGATTTAGGTAAAGACAGGCTGTCAGAGATTGACATAGGTAAAGACAGGCTGTATCAGAGATTGACATAGTTAAATACAGGCTATATCAGAGATTGAAATAGGTAACGACAGGCTCTATCAGAGATTGAGATAAATAAAGACAGGCTGTATTAGAGATTGACATGGGAAAAGACCGGCTCTATCAGAGATTGACATACGTAAAGAAAGGCTGTGTTAGAGAATGACATAATTAAAGACAGGCTGTCAGTGATTGACATAAGTAAGGACAGGCTGTATCAGAGATTGACATGCGTAAAGACAGGCTATGTTAGAGAATGACATAATTAAAGACAGGCTGTCAGAGATTGACATAGGTAAAGACAGGCTGTATCAGAGATTGACATAGTTAAAAACAGGCTGTATCAGAAATTGAAATAGGTAACGACAGGCTGTATCAGAGATTGACATAAGTAAAAACAGGCAGTATCACTGATTGATATAAGTAATGACAGGCTGTATCAGAGATTGACACGGGTCCAGACAGGTTGTGTCAGAGGTTGTCATAAGTTAAGAGAGGCTATATCAGAGATTGACATATGTAAAGCCAGGCTGTATCAGAGATTGACACAGGTAAAGACAGGCTGTATCAGAGATTGACATAGTTAAATACAGGCTGTATCAGAGGTTGACATAGGTAAATACAGGCTGTATCAGAGATTGACAAAGGTAACGGCAGGCTGTATTAGAGCTTGACATAAATAAAGACAGTCTGTATTAGAGATTGACATAGGTAAAGACAGGCTGTATCAGAGATTGACATAAGTAAAGACAGGCTGTATCAGAGATTGACACGGGTACAGACAGGTTCTTTCAGAGATTGACATAGATAACGACAGGCTGTATCAGAAATTGATTTAGGTAAAGACAGGCTGCATCAGAGATTGACATGCGTAAAGACAGGCTGTGTTAGAGAATGACATAATTAAAGACAGGCTGTCAGAGATTGACATAGGTAAAGACATGCTGTATCAGAGATTGACATAGTTAAATACAGGCTATATCAGAGATTGAAATAGGTAACGACAGGCTCTATCAGAGATTGAGATAAATAAAGACAGGCTGTATTAGAGATTGACATAAATAAAGACAGGCTGTATCAGAGATTGACATGGGAAAAGACCGGCTCTATCAGAGATTGACATACGTAAAGAAAGGCTGTGTTAGAGAATGACATAATTAAAGACAGGCTGTCAGTGATTGACATAAGTAAGGACAGGCTGTATCAGAGATTGACATGCGTAAAGACAGGCTATGTTAGAGAATGACATAATTAAAGACAGGCTGTCAGAGATTGACATAGGTAAAGACAGGCTGTATCAGAGATTGACATAGTTAAAAACAGGCTGTATCAGAAATTGAAATAGGTAACGACAGGCTGTATCAGAGATTGACATAAGTAAAAACAGGCAGTATCACTGATTGATATAAGTAATGACAGGCTGTATCAGAGATTGACACGGGTACAGACAGGTTGTGTCAGAGATTGTCATAAGTTAAGAGAGGCTATATCAGAGATTGACATATGTAAAGCCAGGCTGTATCAGAGATTGACACAGGTAAAGACAGGCTGTATCAGAGATTGACATAGGTAAAGACAGCCTGTATTAGAGATTGACATTAATAAATGCAGGCTGTATTAGAGATTGACATAGGTACAGAAAGGCTGTATCAGAGATCGACATAGGTAACGACAGGCTGTATCAGAGATTGACATAGGTAACGACAGGCTGTATCAGAGATTGTCATAGGTAACGACAGGCTGTATCAGAGCTTGCCACAGGTAAAGACAGGCTGTGTCAGAGATTGACACAGGTAAAGACAGGCTTTATCAGAGGTTGACATAGGTAAAGACAGGCTGTATTAGAGATTGACATAAATAAAAACAGGCTGTATTAGAGATTGACATAGGTAAAGACAGGCTGTATCAGAGATTGACATAGGGAACCACAGGCTGTATCAGAGATTGACAAAGGTAACGACAGGCTGTATCAGAGATTGACATATTGAACAATAGTCTGTATCAGAGCTTGCCACGGGTAAAGACAGGCTGTGTCAGAGATTGACATATATAAACACAGGTTGTCAGAGATTGACATAAGTAAAGACAGGCTGTATCAGAGATTGACATAAATAAAGACAGGCTATATTAGAGATTGACATAGGTAACGACAGGCTGTATCAGAGCTTGCCAGAGGTAAAGACAGGCTGTGTCAGAGATTGACTTAAGAAAGGACAGGCTGTATCGGAGACTGACATAAGAAAAGACAGGCTGTATCAGAGACTGACATGGATAAAGACAGGTTGTATCAGAGATTGTCAGGGCAAGGACAGGCTGTATCAGAGATTGGCACGGTTAAAGACATGCTGCAGCAGAGATTAACATAGGTAAAGACAGGTTGTATCAGAGATTGACATCAGTAAAGACAGGCTGTATCAGAGATTGACATAAGTAAAGACAGGCTGTATCATTGATTCACATAGGTAAAGACAGGCTGTATCAGAAATTGGCATGGGTAAAGACAGGCTGTGTTATAGAATGACCTAAGTAAAAGACAGGTTGTCAGATATTGACATAGGTAAAAACAGGCTGTGTCAGAGATTGACACAGTTAAATACAGGCTGTATCAGTGATTGATATGGGTAAGGACAGGCTGTGTCAGAGGTTGACATAGGTAACGACAGACTGTATCAGATATTGACATAGGTAACGACAGGCTGTATCAGAGATTGATTTAGGTAAAGACAGGCTGTATCAGAGATTGACACAGGTAAAGACAGGCTGTGTTTGAGAATGACATAATTAAAGACAAGCTGTCAGAGATTGACACAGGTAAAGACAGTCTGTATCTGAGATTGACATAGTTAAATACAGGCTGTATCAGAGATTGACATAAGTAAAGACAGGCTGTATCAGTGATTGATATAAGTAAAGACAGTCTGTAACAGATATTGACACGGGTACAGACACGTTGTATCAGAGATTGTCATAAGTAACAATAGGCTGTAACAAAGATTGACATGGGTAAAGACAGGCTGTATCAGAGATTGACACTGGTTAAAACAGGCTAAATCAGAGATTGAAATATGTAAAGCCAGGCTGTATCAGAGATTAACACAGGTAAACACAGGTTCTGTCAGAGGTTGACATAGGTAAAGACAGGCTGTATCAGAGACTGAGCTCAGTAAAGAAAGGCTGTATCAGGGATTGACATAAGTAAAGACAGGCTGTATCAGGGATTGACATAAGTAAAGACAGGCTGTATCAGATATTGACAAAGGTAAAAACAGGCTGTGTAAGAGATTGATACAGTTAAATACAGGCTGTATCAGTGATCGATATGAGTAAGGACAGGCAGTGTCAGAGATTGACATAATAAAGGTCAGGCTGCATCAGAGACTGACTTGGATACAGACAGGCTGTGTCAGAGATTGACATAGGTAAAGACAGGCTGTATCAGAGATTGGCTTGGATAAAGACAGGCTGTGTTAGAGAATGACAAAAGAAAAGACAGGTTGTCAGACATTGACACTGGTTAAAACAGGCTGTATCAGAGATTGACATGAATAAAGACAGGCTATATCAGAGATTGACATATGTAAAGACAGGCTGTATCAGAGATTGACATAAATAAAGTCAGGCTATATCAGAGATTGACATAGGTAACGACAGGCTGTGTCAGAGATTGACTTAAGAAAGGACAGGCCGTATCGGAGACTGACATAAGAAAAGACAGGCTGTATCAGAGATTGACATATGTAAAGACAGACTGTATCAGAGATTGACACAGGTAAAGACAGTCTGTATCAGAGGTTGACATAGGTAAAGACAGGCTGTATTAGAGATAGACATAGGTAACGACAGGCTGTATCAGATATTGACATAGGTTACGACAGGCTGCATCAGAGGTTGACATAGGTAAAGACAGGCTGTATTAGAGATTGACATAGGTAACGACAGGCTGTATCAGAGCTTGCCACGGGTACAGAGAGGCTGTGTCAGAGATTGGCACAGGTAAAGATAAGCCGTATCAGAGGTTGACATAGGTAAAGACAGGCTGTATTAGAGATTGACATAAATAAAGACAGGCTGTATCAGAGATTGACATAGGTAACGACAGGCTGTATCAGAGATTGACATAGGTACGACAGGCTGTATCAGAGCTTGCCACGGGTAAAGACAGTTTGTGTCAGAGATTGACATAAGTAAACACAGCTTGTCAGAGATTGACATAAGTAAAGACAGGCTGTATCAGAGATTGACATAAGTAAAGACAGGCTGTAACAAAGATTGACATGGGTAAAGACAGGCTGTATCAGAGATTGACACTGGTTAAAACAGGCAGTATCAGAGATTGACATGAATAAAGACAGGCTATATCAGAGATTGACATATGTAAAGCCAGGCTGTATCAGAGATAGACATAGGTAACGACAGGCTGTGTTAGAGATTGACATAACTAAAGACAGGCTGTATTAGAGATTGACACAGCTTAAGACAGGCCGTATCAGAGATTGACATAGGTAACAACAGGCTGTATCAGAGATTGACATAGGTAAAGACAGGCTGTATCAGAGGTTGACATAGGTAAATACAGGCTGTATCAGAGATTGACATAGGTAATGACAGGCTGTATTAGAGATTGACATAAATAAAGACAGGCTGTAATAGAGATTGACATAGGTAAAGACAGGCTGTATCAGAGATTGACATAGGTAACAACAGGCTGTATCAGAGATTGACTTAAGTAAAGACAGGCTTTATCAGAGATTGACACGGGTACAGACAGGTTCTTTCAGAGATTGACATAGATAACGATAGGCTGTATCAGAAATTGATTTAGGTAAAGACAGGCTGCATCAGAGATTGACATGCGTAAAGACAGACTGTGTTAGAGAATGACACAATTAAAGACAGGCTGTCAGAGATTGACATAGGTAAAGACAGGCTGTATCAGGGATTGACATAGTTAAATACAGGCTATATCAGAGATTGAAATAGGTTATGAAAGGCTGTATCAGAGATTGAGATAAATAAAGACAGGCTGTATTAGAGATTGACATAAATAAAGACAGGCTGTATCAGAGATTGACATGGGAAAAGAGCGGCTCTGTCAGAGTTTGACATACGTAAAGAAAGGCTGCGTAGAGAATGACATAATTAAAGACAGGCTGTCAGTGATTGACATAAGTAAGGACAGGCTGTATCGGGGATTGACATGCGTAAAGACAGGCTATGTTAGAGAATGACAAAAAAAAAGACAGGTTGTCAGATATTGACACTGGTTAAAACAGGCTGTATCAGAGATTGACATGAATAAAGACAGGCTATATCAGAGATTGACATATGTAAAGGCAGGCTGTATCAGAGATTGACACAGGTAAAGACAGTCTGTATCAGAGGTTGACATAGGTAAAGACAGGCTGTATTAGAGATTGACATAAATAAAGACAGGCTGTATTAGAGATTGACATAGGTAACGACAGGCTGTATCAGAGATTGACATAGGTATGACATGCTGTATCAGAGATTGACATAGGTATGACATGCTGTATCAGAAATAGACATAGGTAAAGACAGGCTGTATCAGAGATTGACAGAGGTAACGACAGGCTGTATCAGAGCTTGCCACGGGTAAAGACAGGCTGTATCAGAGATTGACATAAGTAAAGACAGGCTGTAACAAAGATTGACATAGGTAAAGACAGGCTGTATCAGAGATTGACACTGGTTAAAACAGGCAGTATCAGAGATTGACATGAATAAAGCCAGGCTGTATCAGAGATGGACTTAGGTAAATACAGGCTGTGTTAGAGATTGACATAAATAAAGACAGGCTGTATTATAGATTGACACAGCTTAAGACAGGCTGTATCAGAGATTGACATAGGCAAATACAGGCTGTATCAGAGATTGACATAGGTAACGAAAGGCTATATTAGAGCTTGACAAAAGTAAAGACAGGCTGTATCAGAGATTGACATCAGTAAAGACAGGCTGTATCAGAGATGGACAATGCAAAGACAGGCTGTATCAGAGAATAGCAAGGGTAAAGACAGGCTGAAGCAGAGATTAACATAGGTAAAGACAGGCTGTACCAGAGATTGACATCACTAAAGACAGGCTCTATCAGTGATTGACATAGGTAAAGACAGGCTGTATCAGAGATTGACATGGGTAAAGACAGGTTGTGTTAGAGAATGATATAAGTAAAGACAGGCTGTCAGATATTGACATAGGTAAAAACAGACTGTGTCAGAGATTGACACAGTTAAATACAGGCTGTATCAGTGATTGATATGGGTAAGGACAGGCTGTGTCAGAGGTTGACATAGGTAACGACAGACTGTATCAGATATTGACATAGGTAACGACAGGCTGTATCAGAGATTGATTTAGGTAAAGACAGGCTGTATCAGAGATTGACACAGGTAAAGACAGGCTGTGTTTGAGAATGACATAATTAAAGACAAGCTGTCAGAGATTGACAGAGGTAAAGACAGGCTGTATCTGAGATTGACATAGTTAAATACAGGCTGTATCAGAGATTGACATAAGTAAAGACAGGCTGTATCAGTGATTGATATAAGTAAAGACAGTCTGTATCAGATATTGACACGGGTACAGACACGTTGTATCAGAGATTGTCATAAGTAACAATAGGCTGTAACAAAGATTGACATGGGTAAAGACAGGCTGTATCAGAGATTGACACTGGTTAAAACAGGCTAAATCAGAGATTGTCTTATGTAAAGCCAGGCTGTATCAGAGATTAACACAGGTAAACACAGGCTCTGTCAGAGGTTGACATAGGTAAAGACAGGCTGTATCAGAGACTGACATCAGTAAAGAAAGGCTGTATCAGGGATTGACATAAGTAAAGACAGGCTGTATCAGAGATTGACAAAGGTAAAAACAGGCTGTGTAAGAGATTGACACAGTTAAATACAGGCTGTATCAGTGATCGATATGAGTAAGGACAGGCAGTGTCAGAGATTGACATAATAAAGGTCAGGCTGCATCAGAGACTGACTTGGATACAGACAGGCTGTGTCAAAGATTGACATAGGTAAAGACAGGCTGTATCAGGGATTGGCTTGGATAAAGACAGGCTGTGTTAGAGAATGACAAAAGAAAAGACAGGTTGTCAGATATTGACACTGGTTAAAACAGGCTGTACCAGAGATTGAAATGAATAAAGACAGGCTATATCAGAGATTGACATAGGTAAAGACAGGCTGTATCAGAGATTGACACAGGTAAAGACAGTCTGTATCAAAGGTTGACATAGGTAAAGACAGGCTGTATTAGAGATTGACATAAATAAAGACAGGCTGTATTAGAGATTGACATAGGTAACGACAGGCTGTATCAGATATTGACATAGGTTGCGACAGGCTGTATCAGAGCTTGCCACGGGTACAGACAGGCTGTGTCAGAGATTGGCACAGGTAAAGGTAGGCTGTATCAGAGGTTGACATAGGTAAAGGCAGGCTGTATTAGAGATTGACATAAATAAAGACAGGACGTATTAGAGATTGACATAGGTAAAGACAGGCTGTATCAGAGATTGACATAGGTACGACAGGCTGTATCAGAGAGTGACATAGGTAATGACAGGCTGTATCAGAGATTGACACTGGTTAAAACAGGCAGTATCAGAGATTGACATGAATAAATACAGGCTATATCAGAGATTTACATATGTAAAGCCAGGCTGTATCAGAGATAGACATAGGTAATGGCAGGCTGTGTTAGAGATTGACATAACTAATGACAGGCTGTATTAGAGATTGACACAGCTTAAGACTGGCTGTATCAGAGGTTGACATAGGTAAATACAGGCTGTATCAGTGATTGACATAGATAACTACAGGCTGTATTAGAGATTGACATAAATAAAGACAGGCTGTATTAGAGATTGACATAGGTAAAGACAGGCTGTATCAGAGGTTGACATAGGTAAATACAGGCTGTATCAGAGATTGACATAGGTAACAAAAGGCTGTGTTAGAGCATGACATAAATAAAGACAGGCTGTATTAGAGATTGACATAGGTAAAGACAGGCTGTGTCAGAGTTGGCATAAGTAAAGACAGGCTGTAACAAAGATTGACATGGTTAAAGACAGGCTGTATCAGAGATTGACATAAGTAAAGAAAGGCTGTATCAGAGATTGACACGGGTACAGCCAGGTTCTGTCAGAGATTGACATGGGTAAAGAAAGTCTTTATCCGAGATAGACATAAGAAACGACAGGCTGTCTCGGCAATTGACGTAAGAAACGCCAGGCTGTATCAGTGATTGATATAAGTAAAGACATGCTGTATTAGAGGTTGACATAGGTAAAGACAGGCTGTATCAGAGATTATCATAGGTAATGCCAGGCTGTATCAGAAATTGATTTAGGTAAAGACAGGCTGCATCAGAGATTGACATGCGTAAAGACAGGCTGTGTTAGAGAATGTCATAATTATAGACAGGCAGTCAGAGATTGACATAGGTAAAGACAGGCTGTATCAGAGACTGAAATAGGTAACGACAGGCTGTATCAGAGATTGACATAATTAAAGACAGGCTGTATTAGAGATTGACATAAATAAAGACAGGCTGTGTTAGAGATTGACATAAATAAAGACAGGCTGTATCAGAGATTGACATAGTTAAATAGAGGCTGTATCAGAGATTGAAATAGGTAACGACAGGCTGTAACAGAGATTGACATAAGTAAAGACTGGCAGTATCACTGATTGATATAAGTAATGACAGGCTGTATCAGAGATTGACACGGGTACAGACAGGTTGTGTCAGAGATTGTCATAAGTTAAGACAGGCTGTAACAAAGATTGACATGGGTAAAGACAGGCTGTATCAGAGATTGTCACTGGTTAAAACAGGCTGTATCAGAGATTGACATGAATAAAGACAGGCTATATCAGAGATTGACATAGGTAAAGACAGGCTGTATCAGAGATTGGCTTGGATAAAGACAGGCTGTGTTAGAGAATGACGAAAGAAAAGACAGGTTGTCAGATATTGACATAGGTAAAAACAGGCTGTATAAGAGATTGACACAGTTAAATACTGGCTGTATCAGCGATTCATTTGGGTACAGATAGGCAGTGTCAGAGATTGACATAATAAAAGTCAGCCTGTATCAAAGACTGACTTGGAAACAGACAGGCTGTGTCAGAGATGGACAGGGTAAAGACAGGCTGTATCAGAGATTGACACAGGTAAAGACAGGCTGTGTCAGAGATTGACACAGTTAAATACAGGCTGTATCAGTGATCGATATGAGTAAGGACAGGCAGTGTCAGGGATAGACATAATAAAGGTCAGGCTGCATCAGAGACTGACTTGGATACAGACAGGCTGTGTCAGAGATTGAAAGGGTAAAGACAGGCTGTATCAGAGATTGACATAGGTAAAGACAGGCTGTATCAGAGATTGGCTTGGATAAAGACAGGCTGTGTTAGAGAATGACAAAAGAAAAGACAGGTTGTCAGATATTGACATAGGTAAAAACAGGCTGTGGAAGAGATTGACACAGTTAAGTACTGGCTGTATCAGCGATTCATATGGGTATGGACAGGCAGTGTCAGAGATTGACATAATAAAAGTCAGCCTCTATCAGCGACTGACATGGATACAGACAGGCTGTGTCAGACATTGACAGGGTAAAGACAGGCTGTATCAGAGATTGACATCGGTAAAGACAGGCTGTATCAGAGATTGGCTTGGATAAAGACAGGCTGTGTTAGAGAATGACATAATTATAGACAGGCAGTCAGAGATTGACATAGGTAAAGACAGGCTGTATCAGAGATTGAAATAGGTAACGACAGGCTGTATCAGAGATTGACATAATTAAAGACAGGCTGTATTAGAGATTGACATAATTAAAGACAGGCTGTGTTAGAGATTGACATAAATAAAGACAGGCTGTATCAGAGATTGACATGGGTAAAGACGGGCTCTATCAGAGTTTGACATACGTAAAGAAAGGCTGTGTTAGAGAATGACATAATTAAAGACTGGCTGTCAGGGATTGACATAGGTAAAGACAGGCTGTATCAGAGATTGACATAGTTAAATAGAGGCTGTATGAGAGATTGAAATAGGTAACGACAGGCTGTAACAGCGATTGACATAAGTAAAGACTGGCAGTATCACTGATTGATATAAGTAATGACAGGCTGTATCAGAGATTGACACGGGTACAGACAGGTTGTGTCAGAGATTGTCATAAGTTAAGACAGGCTGTAACAAAGATTGACATGGGTAAAGACAGGCTGTATCAGAGATTGTCACTGGTTAAAACAGGCTGTATCAGAGATTGACATGAATGAAGACAGGCTATATCAGAGATTGACATAGGTAAAGACAGGCTGTATCAGAGATTGGCTTGGATAAAGACAGGCTGTGTTAGAGAATGACGAAAGAAAAGACAGGTTGTCAGATATTGACATAGGTAAAAACAGGCTGTATAAGAGATTGACACAGTTAAATACTGGCTGTATCAACGATTCATTTGGGTACAGATAGGCAGTGTCAGAGATTGACATAATAAAAGTCAGCCTGTATCAAAGACTGACTTGGAAACAGACAGGCTGTGTCAGAGATGGACAGGGTAAAGACAGGCTGTATCAGAGATTGACACAGGTAAAGACAGGCTGTGTCAGAGATTGACACAGTTAAATACAGGCTGTATCAGTGATCGATATGAGTAAGGACAGGCAGTGTCAGGGATAGACATAATAAAGGTCAGGCTGCATCAGAGACTGACTTGGATACAGACAGGCTGTGTCAGAGATTGAAAGGGTAAAGACAGGCTGTATCAGAGATTGACATAGGTAAAGACAGGCTGTATCAGAGATTGGCTTGGATAAAGACAGGCTGTGTTAGAGAATGACAAAAGAAAAGACAGGTTGTCAGATATTGACATAGGTAAAAACAGGCTGTGGAAGAGATTGACACAGTTAAGTACTGGCTGTATCAGCGATTCATATGGGTATGGACAGGCAGTGTCAGAGATTGACATAATAAAAGTCAGCCTCTATCAGCGACTGACATGGATACAGACAGGCTGTGTCAGACATTGACAGGGTAAAGACAGGCTGTATCAGAGATTGACATCGGTAAAGACAGGCTGTATCAGAGATTGGCTTGGATAAAGACAGGCTGTGTTAGAGAATGACAAGAGAAAAGACAGGTTGTCAGATATTGACATAGGTAAAAACAGGCTGTGGAAGAGATTGACAAGTTAAATACTGACTGTATCAGTGATTCATATGAGTACGGACAGGCAGTGTCAGAGATTGACACAGGTAAAGACAGGTGGTATCAGAGATTTACATAGGTAAAGACAGCCTGTATTAGAGATTGACATAGGTAACGACAGGCTGTATCAGAGCTTGCCACGGGTAAAAACAGGCTGTGTCAGAGATTTACATAAGCAAACACAGGTTGTCAGAGATTGACATAAGTAAAGACAGGCTGTATCAGAAATTGACATAAGTAAAGACAGGCTGTATTAGAGATTGACATAAGTAAAGACAGGCTGTATCAGAGATTGACATGGAAAAGATAGGCTTTAACAGAGATTGACAAATGTAAAGAAAGGCAGTTTCAGAGATTGACATAGGTAAAGACAGGCTGTATTAGAGATTCACACGGGGAAAGACAGTCTGTGTTAGAGAATGACATAACTAAAGACAGGCTGTCAGGGATTGACATAAGTGAAGACAGGCAGTATCATAGTTGGCAGAAGTAAAGACAGGCTGTAACAAAGATTGACATGGTTAAAGACAGGCTGTTTCAGAGATTGACATAAGTAAAGACAAGCTGTATCAGAGATTGACATGGGTAAAGATGGGCTCTGTAAGAGAATGACATAATTAAAGACAGGCTGTCAGAGATTGACATAGGTAAAGACAGGCTGTATCAGAGATTGACATATGTAAAGACAGGCAGTTTCACTGATTGATATAAGTAATGACAGGCTGTATCAGAGATTGACACGGGTACAGACAGGTTGTGTCAGAGATTGTCATAATTTAAGAGAGGCTATATCAGAGATTGACATATGTAAAGCCAGGCTCTATCAGAGATTGACATAAGTAAAGACAGGCTGTATCAGAGATTGACACGGGTACAGACAGGTTCTGTCAGAGATTGACATAGGTAACGACAGGCTGTAGCAGAGATTGACATGGGTAAAGAAAGTCTTTATCCAAGATAGAAATAGGAAAAGACAGGCTGTCTCGGCGATTGACATAAGAAAAGCCAGGCTGCATCAGTGATTGACATAAGTAAAGACAGGCTGTATTAGAGATTGACATAGGTAACGACAGGCTGTATCAGAGATTGATTTAGGTAAAGACAGGCTGCGTATAGTAACATACAGGCTATATAGAGATTGAAATAGGTAACGACACGCTATATCAGAGATTGACATAAATAAAGACAGGCTGTATTAGAGATTGACATAAATAAAGACAGGCTGTATCAGAGATTGACATGGGTAAAGACGGGCTATGTTAGAGAATGACATAATTAAAGACAGGCTGTCAGAGATTGACATAGGTAAAGACAGGCTGTATCAGAGATTGACATAGTTAAAAACAGGCTGTATCAGAGATTGAAATAGGTAATGACAGGCTGTATCAGAGATTGACATATGTAAAGACATGCAGTATCACTGATTGATATAAGTAATGACAGGCTGTATCAGAGATTGACACGGGTACAGACAGGTTGTGTCAGAGATTGTCATAGTTTAAGAGAGGCTATATCAGAGATTGACATGGGTAAACACAGGCTGTATCAGAGATTGGCACCGGTTAAAACAGGCTGTATCAGAGATTGACATGAATAAAGACAGGCTATATCAGAGATTGACATAAGTAAAGACAGGCTGTATTAGAGATTGACGTAAATAAAGACAGGCTATATCAGAGATTGACACTGGTAAAGACAGGCTGTAACAGAGATTGACATAAGTAAAGACAGGCATTTTCAGATATTGACATAAGTAAAGACAGGCAGTTTCAGAGATTTACATAGGTAAAGAGAGGCTGTATCAGAGATTCACACGGGTAAAGACAGCCTGTGTAAGAGAATGACATAACTAAAGACAGGCTGTCAGAGATTGACATAAGTAAAGACAGGCAGTATCAGAGTTGGCATAAGTAAAGACAGGCTGTAACAAAGATTGAGAAAGGTAAAGACAGGCTGTATCAGAGATTGACATAGGTAAAGACAGCCTGTATTAGAGATAGACATAAATAAAGACAGGCTGTCTCAGAGATTGACATGGGTAAAGACAGGCTGTAACAGAGATCAACATTGGTAGAGACAGGCTGTATCAGAGATTGACATAGGTAACAACAGGCTGTAGCAGAGATTGACATGGGTAAAGACAGTCTGTATCCGAGATTGACGTAAGAAAAGACAGGCTGTCTCGGCGATTGACAAAACAAAAGCCAGGCTGTATCAGTGATTGACATAAGTAAAGACAGACTGTATTAGAGGTTGACATAGGTAAAGACAGGCTGTATCAGAGATTGACATAGATAACGAAAGGCTGAATCAGAGTTTGACATAAGTAAAGACAGGCTGTATAAGAGATTGACATAAATGAAAACAGGCTGTATCAGAGATTGACATAGGTATCGGCAGGCTGTATCAGAGATTGATTTAGGTAAAGACAGGCTGCATAAGAGATTGACGTGCGTAAAGAAAGGCTGTGTTAGAGAATGACATAATTAAAGACAGGCTGTCAGAGATTGACATACGTAAATACATGCTGTATCAGAGATTGAAATCGGTAATGACAGGCTGTATCAGAGATTGACATAAGTAAAGACAGGCAGTATCACTAATTGATAAATGTAAAGACAGGCTGTATCAGAGATTGACACGGGTACAGACGGGTTGTGTCAGAGATTGTCATAACTGAAGACAGGCTGTAACAAAGATTGATATGGGTAAAGACAGGCTGTATCAATTTTGACACTGGTTAAAACAGGCTGTATCAGAGATTGATTTACGTAAAGACAGGCTATATCAGAGATTGACATATGTAAAGACAGGCTGTATCAGAGATTGACACAGGTAAATACAGGCTGTATGAGAGATTGACATAAATAAAGACATGCTGTATGAGAGATTGACACAGGTAACGACAGGCTGTAGCAAAGATTTACATTGGTAAAGACAGGCTGTATCAGAGATTGACATGGGTAAAGACAGGCTGTATCAGAGATCAACATAGGTAGAGACAGGCTGTATCAGAGATTGACATAGGTAACGACAGGCTGTAGCAGAGATTGACATGGGTAAAGACAGTCTGTATCCGAGATTGACATAAGAAAAGACAGGCTGTCTCGGCGATTGACATAAGAAAAGCCAGGCTGTATCACTGACTGACATAAGTAAAGAAAGGCTGTATTAGAGGTTGACATAGGTAAAGACAGGCTGTATCAGAGATTGACATAGGTAACGAAAGGCTGTATCAGAGATTGATTTAGGTAAAGACAGGCTGCATAAGAGATTGACATGCGTAAAGAAAGGCTGTGTTAGAGAATGACATAATTAACGACAGGCTGTCAGAGATTGACATAAGTAAAGACAGGCAGTATCACTGATTGATATAAGTAAAGACAGGTTGTATCAGAGATTGACACGGGTACAGTGAAGTTCTGTCAGAGATTGTCATAAGTGAAGACAGGCTGTAACAAAGATTGACATGGGTAAAGACAGGTTGTATCAATTTTGACACTGGTTAAAACAGGCTGTATCACAGATTGACATGAATAAAGACACGCTATATCAGAGATTGACATATGTAAAGCCAGGCTGTATCACACATTGACACAGGTAAAGTTAGACTGTATTAGAAATTGACATAAATAAAGACAGGCTGTATTAGAGATTGACATAGGTAAAGACACGCTGAATCAGACATTGACATAAGTAAAGACAGGGAGTATCAGAGATTGACATTGGTAATGACAGGCTCTATCAGAGATTGACATAGGTAACGACAGGCTGTATCAGAGCTTGCCACGGGTAATAATAGGCTGTGTCAGAGATTGACATAAGTAAAGACAGGGAGTCAGAGATTGACATAGGTAAAGACAGGCTGTGTTAGAGATCGACATAAGTAAAGACAGTCTGTATCAGAGATTGACATGGGTAAAGACAGGCTGTATTAGAGATTGACATAAGCAAAGACAGGATGTCAGAGATTGACATAAGTAAAGACAAGTAGTATCAGAGATTGACATAGGTAAAGACAGGCTGTATCAGAGATTGACATAGGTAAAGACAGGCTGTATCAGAGATTCACATGGGGAAAGACAGTCTGTGGTAAGTAAATGACATAAGTAAAGACAGGCTGTCAGAGATTGACCTAGGTAAAAACAGGCTCTGTCAGCGATTGACAGTTAAATACAGGCTGTGTCAGAGATTGACAGGGTAAAGACAGGATGTATCAGAGATTGACACGGGTACAGACAGGTTGTGCCAGAGATTGATATAAGTAAAGAAAGGCTGTATCAGAGATTGACATAAGTAAAGACAGGCTGTATCAGAGATTGACACAGGTACAGACAGGTTGTGTCAGAAATTGACATAAGTTATGACAGGCTGTAGCAAAGATTGACATGGGTAAAGCCAGGCGGTATCAGAGATTGACACTGGCAAAAACAGGGTGCATCAGAGATTAACATGAATAAAGACACGCTAGATCAGAGATTGACATAAGTAAAGACAAGCAATATCAGAGATTGACATAAGTAAAGACAAGCTATATCAGAGATTGACATAAGTAAAGATAGGCTGTATCAGTGATTGACATAAGTAAAGACAGGCAATATCAGAGATTGACATAAGTAAAGACAGGCTATATCAGAGATTGACATAAGTAAAGACAGGCTGTATCAGAGATTGACATGGGTACAGACAGGTTGTGTCATAAATTGACACTTGTAAAAACAGGCTGTATCAGAGATTAACATGAATAAAGACAGGCAGTATCAGATATGACATATATAAAGAAAGGCAATATCAGAGATTGACATAAGTAAAGACAGGCTATATCAGAGATTGACACAGGTAAAGACAGGCTGTATCATCGATTGACATAAGTAAAGACATGCTGTATGAAAGATTAACATAGGTAATGACAGGCTGTAGCAGAGATTGACATTGGTAAAGACAGGCTGTATGAGAGATTGACATGGGTAGAGACAGGCTGTATCAGAGATTGACATAGGTAACGACAAGCTGTAGCAGAGATTGACATGGGTAAAGACAGTCTGTATCCGAGATTGACATAAGAAAAGACAGGCTGTCTCAGCGATTGACATAAGAAAAGCCAGGCTGTATCAGTGATTGACATAAGTAAAGAAAGGCTGTATTAGAGGTTGACATAGGTAAAGACAGGCTGTATCAGACATTGACATAGGTATCGGCAGGCTGTATCAGAGATTGATTTAGGTAAAGACAGGCTGCATAAGAGATTGACGTGCGTAAAGAAAGGCTGTGTTAGAGAATGACATAATAAAGACAGGCTGTCAGAGATTGACATACGTAAATACATGCTGTATCAGAGATTGAAATTGGTAATGACAGGCTGTATCAGAGATTGACATAAGTAAAGACAGGCAGTATCACTAATTGATAAATGTAAAGACAGGCTGTATCAGAGATTGACACGGGTACAGACGGGTTGTGTCAGAGATTGTCATAACTGAAGACAGGCTGTAACAAAGATTGATATGGGTAAAGACAGGCTGTATCAATTTTGACACTGGTTAAAACAGGCTGTATCAGAGATTGATCTAGGTAAAGAGAGGCTATATCAGAGATTGACATATGTAAAGACAGGCTGTATCAGAGATTGACACAGGTAAAGACAGGCTGTATGAGAGATTGACATAGGTAACGACAGGCTGTAGCAAAGATTTACATTGGTAAAGACAGGCTGTATCAGAGTTTGACATGGGTAAAGACAGGCTGTATCAGAGATCAACATAGGTAGAGACAGGCTGTATCAGAGATTGACATAGGTAACGACAGGCTGTAGCAGAGATTGACATGGTTAAAGACAGTCTGTATCCGAGATTGACATAAGAAAAGACAGGCTGTCTCGGCAATTGACATAAGAAAAGCCAGGCTGTATCATTGATTGACATAAGTAAAGAAAGGCTGTATTAGAGGTTGACATAGGTAAAGACAGGCTGTATCAGAGATTGACATAGGTAACAAAAGGCTGTATCAGAGATTGATTTAGGTAAAGACAGGCTGCATAAGAGATTGACATGCGTAAAGAAAGGCTGTGTTAGAGAATGACATAATTAACGACAGGCTGTCAGAGATTGACATAAGTAAAGACAGGCAGTATCACTGATTGATATAAGTAAAGACAGGTTGTATCAGAGATTGACACGGGTACAGTGAGGTTCTGTCAGAGATTGTCATAAGTGAAGACAGGCTGTAACAAAGATTGACATGGGTAAAGACAGGTTGTATCAATTTTGACACTGGTTAAAACAGGCTGTATCACAGATTGACATGAATAAAGACACGCTATATCAGAGATTGACATATGTAAAGCCAGGCTGTATCACACATTGACACAGGTAAAGTTAGACTGTATTAGAAATTGACATAAATAAAGACAGGCTGTATTAGAGATTGACATAGGTAAAGACACGCTGAATCAGACATTGACATAAGAAAAGACAGGTAGTATCAGAGATTGACATTGGTAACGACAGGCTGTATCAGAGATTGACATAGGTAACGATAGGCTGTATCAGAGCTTGCCACGGGTAATAATAGGCTGTGTCAGAGATTGACATAAGTAAAGACAGGAAGTCAGAGATTGACATAGGTAAACACAGGCTGTGTTAGAGATCGACATAAATAAAGACAGTCTGTATCAGAGATTGACATGGGTAAAGACAGGCTGTATTAGAGATTGACATAAGCAAAGACAGGATGTCAGAGATTGTCATAAGTAAAGACAGGTAGTATCAGAGATTGACATAGGTAAAGACAGGCTGTATCAGAGATTGACATAGGTAAAGACAGGCTGTATCAGAGATTCACACGGGTAAAGACAGTCTGTGGTAGAGAATGACATAAGTAAAGACAGGCTGTATCAGAGATTGACATAGGTAACGACAGGCGTCAGCAGAGAATGACATAGGTAAAGACAATCTGTATCCAAGATTGACATAAGAAAAGACAGGCTGTATCGGCGATTGACATAAAAATAGCCAGGCTGTATCAGAGATTGACATAAGTAAAGAAAGGTTGTATTGAGGTTGACATAGGTAAAGATAGGTTGTATCAGAGATTGACACATGTAACGAAAGGCTGTATCAGAGATTGACACGGGTACAGACAGGTTGTGCCAAATATTGATATAAGTAAAGACAGGCTGTATTAGAGATTGACATGAGTAAAGACAGTCTGTATCCGAGATTGACATAAGAAAAGCCAGGCTGTATCAGTGATTGACATAAATAAAGACAGGCTGTATTGACACGGGAAAAGAAAGGCAGTGTCAGAGATTGACATAAGTAAAAACAGGTTGTCAGAGATTGACTTAAGAAAGGACAGGTTTTGTCGGAGATTGACATAAGAAAAGACAGGCTGTACCAGAGACTGACATGGATATAGACAGGGTGTATCAGAGATTGACAGGGCAAAGACAGGCTGTATCAGAGGTTGACATAGGTAAAGGCAGGCTGTATCAGCCATTGACATAGTTAACAACAAGCTGTATCAGCGATTGACATAAGTAAAGACAGGCTGCAACAAAGATTGATATGGGTAAAGACAGGCTCTATCAGCGATTGACATGGGTAAAGACAGGCTGTATCAGAGATTTCCAAGGATAAAGACAGGCTGTATCAGATATTGACATAAGTAAAGACAGGATATATCAGAGATTGGCATAAGTAAAGACAGGCAGTATCAGAGATTGATATAAGTAGAGACAGGCTGTATCAGAGATTGACACGGGTTCAGACAGGTTGTGCCAGAGATTGATATAAGTAAACACAGGCTGTATCAGAGGTTGACATAGGTAAAGACAGGCTGTATCAGAGATTGACACGGGTAAAGACAGGCTTTGTCAGAGATTGACTTTAGGATAGGACAGGCTGTATCGGAGACTGACATAAGAAAAGACAGGCTGTATCAGAGATTCACACGGGTAAAGACAGTCTGTGGTAGAGAATGACATAAGTAAAGACAGGCTGTATCAGAGATTGACATAGGTAACGACAGGCTGTAGCAGAGATTGACATAGGTAAAGACAATCTGTATCCGAGATTGACATAAGAAAAGACAGGCTGTCTCGGCGATTGACATAAGAATAGCCAGGCTGTATCAGAGATTGACATAAGTAAAGAAAGGTTGTATTGAGGTTGACATAGGTAAAGACAGGTTGTATCAGAGATTGACATAGGTAACGACAGGCTGTATCAGAGATTGACACGGGTACAGACAGGTTGTGCCAAATATTGATATAAGTTAAGACAGGCTGTATTAGAGATTGACATGAGTAAAGACAGTCTGTATCCGAGATTGACATAAGAAAAGCCAGGCTGTATCAGTAATTGACATAAATAAAGACAGGCTGTATTGACACGGGAAAAGAAAGGCAGTGTCAGAGATTGACATAAGTAAAAACAGGCTGTCAGAGATTGACTTAAGAAAGGACAGGTTGTGTCGGAGATTGACATAAGAAAAGACAGGCTGTACCAGAGACTGACATGGATATAGACAGGGTGTATCAGAGATTGACAGGGCAAAGACAGGCTGTATCAGAGATTGGCACGGGTAAAGACAGGCTGCAGCAGAGATTAACACAGGTAAAGACAGGCTGTACCAGAGATTGACATCAGTAAAGACAGGCTGTATCAGAGATTGACATAAGTAAAGACAGGCTGTATCAAAGATTGACATAGGCAAAGACAGGCTGTATCACAGATTGGCATGGGTAAAGACAGACTGTGTTGGAGAATGACATATGTAAAGACAGGTTGTCAGAGATTGACATAGGTAGAAACAGGCTGTGTCAGTGATTGACACAGTTAATTACAGGATGTGTCAGTGATTGATATGGGTAAAGACAGGCTGTGTCAGAGATTGACACAAGAAAGTCAGGCTGTATCAGAGACTGACATGCCTAAAGACAGGCTGTATCAGAGATGGACAGGGTAAAGACCAGTTGTATCAGAGATAGACACAGGTAAAGACAGGCTGTGTCAGAGATTGACATAAGTAAAGACAGGCTATATCAGAGATTGACATAAGTAAAGACAGGCTGTATTAGAGATTAACATCAATAAACACAGGCTGTATTAGAGATTGACATAAATAACAACAGGCTGTATTAGAGGTTGACATAAGTAAAGAGAGGTAGTATCAGAGATTGACACAGGTAAACACAGGCTGTATCAGAGATTGACATAGGTAAAGTCAGGCTGTGTCCGAGATTTACAGAAGAAAAGACAGGCTGTTTCAGAGACTGACATGGATATAGACAGGCTGTGTCAGAGATTGACATAAGTAAAGACAGTCTGTCAGAAATTGAGACGGGTAAAGACGGGCTGTATCAGAGATTGATACGTGTTAAGGCAGGCTATATCTGAGATTGACAAAAGTAAAGACAGGCTATATCAGAGATTGACATAAGTAAAGACAGGCTATATCAGAGATTGACACGGTAAAGACAGGCTGTGTCCGAGAATGACATAAGAAAAGCCAGGCTGTATCAGTGATTGACATAAATAAAGACAGGCTGTATTAGAGGTGGACATAGGTAAAGACAGATTGTATCAGAGATCGACATAGGTAAAGACAGGCTATATCAGAGATTGACATAAGTAAAGACAGGCTGTATCAGAGATTGACACGCATAAAGACAGGCTGTGTTAGAGAATGACATAGTTAAATACAGGCTGTATCAGAGATTTATATTGTAAAGACAGGCTGTATCAGAGATTGACACGGGAAAATAAAAGGCAGTGTCAGAGATTGACATAAGTAAAAACAGGATGTCAGATGTTGACTTAAGTAAGGACAGGTTGTGTCGGAGATTGACATAAGAAAAGACAGGCTGTACCAGAGACTGACATGGATATAGACAGGGTGTATCAGAGATTGACAAGGGAAAGACAGGCTGTATCAGAGATTGGCACGGGTAAAGACAGGCTGCAGCAGAGATTAACACAGGAAAAGACAGGCTGTACCAGAGATTGACATCAGTAAAGACAGGCTGTATCAGAGATTGACATAAGTAAAGACAGGCTGTATCAGAGATTGACATAGGCAAAGACAGGCTGTATCACAGATTGGCATGGGTAAAGACAGGCTGTGTTAGAGAATGACATATGTAAAGACAGGTTGTCAGAGATTGACATAGGTAGAAACAGGCGGTGTCAGTGATTGACACAGTTAATTACAGGATGCGTCAGTGATTGATATGGGTAAAGACAGGCTGTGTCAGAGATTGGCATAAGAAAGTCAGGCTGTATCAGAGACTGACATGCCTAAAGACAGGCTATATCAGAGATGGACAAGGTAAAGACCAGTTGTATCATAGATTGAGACAGGTAAAGACAGGCTGTGTCAGAGATTGACATAAGTAAAGACAGGCTATATCAGAGATTGACATAAGTAAAGACAGGCTGTATCAGAGATTAACATAAATAAACACAGGCTGTATTAGAGATTGACATAAATAATAGCAGGCTGTATTAGAGGTTGACATAAGTAAAGAGAGGCAGTATCAGAGATTGACACAGGTAAACACAGGCTGTATCAGAGATTGACATAGGTAAAGAAAGGCTGTATCCGAGATTGACAGAAGAAAAGACAGGCTGTTTCAGAGACTGACATGGATATAGACAGGCTGTATCAGAGATTGACAAGGGAAAAGAAAGGCAGTGTCAGAGATTGACATAAGGAAAAACAGGCTGTCAGAGATTGACTTAAGAAAGGACAGGTTGTGTCGGAGATTGACATAAGAAAAGACAGGCTGTACCAGAGACTGACATGGATATAGACAGGGTGTATCAGAGATTGACAGGGCAAAGACAGGCTGTATCAGAGATTGGCACGGGTAAAGACAGGCTGCAGCAGAGATTAACACAGGTAAAGACAGGCTGTACCAGAGATTGACATCAGTAAAGACAGGCTGTATCAGAGATTGACATAAGTAAAGACAGGCTGTATCAAAGATTGACATAGGCAAAGACAGGCTGTATCACAGATTGGCATGGGTAAAGACAGGCTGTGTTAGAGAATGACATATGTAAAGACAGGTTGTCAGAGATTGACATAGGTAGAAACAGGCCGTGTCAGTGATTGACACAGTTAATTACAGGATGTGTCAGTGATTGATATGGGTAAAGACAGGCTGTGTCAGAGATTGACACAAGAACGTCAGGCTGTATCAGAGACTGACATGCCTAAAGACAGGCTGTATCAGAGATGGACAGGGTAAAGACCAGTTGTATCAGAGATAGACACAGGTAAAGACAGGCTGTGTCAGAGATTGACATAAGTAAAAGCAGGCTATATCAGAGATTGACATAAGTAAAGATAGGCTGTATTAGAGATTAACATCAATAAACACAGGCTGTATTAGAGATTGACATAAATAATAACAGGCTGTATTAGAGGTTGACATAAGTAAAGAGAGGCAGTATCAGAGATTGAAATAGGTAAAGTCAGGCTGTGTCCGAGATTTACAGAAGAAAAGATAAGCTGTTTCAGAGACTGACATGGATATAGACAGGCTGTGTCAGAGATTGACATAAGTAAAGACAGGCTGTCAGGAATTGAGACGGGTAAAGACAGGCTGTATCAGGGAGTGATACGTGTAAAGACAGGCTATATCTGAGATTGACAAAAGTAAAGACAGGCTATATCAGAGATTGACATAATTAAAGACAGGCTATATCGGAGATTGACATAAGTAAAGACAAGCTGTATCAGAGATTGACATAAATAATGACAGGCTGTATTAGAGATTGACAGAAATAAAGAAAGGCTGCATCAGATTTTGACATAAGTAAAGACAGGCTGTATCAGACATTGACATAGGAAAAGACAGGCTGTATCAGAGATTGACATAAGAAAGTCAGGCTGTATCAGAGACTGACATGCCTAAAGACAGGCTGTATCAGAGATGGACAGGGTAAAGACCAGTTGTATCAGAGATTGACACAGGCAAAGGCAGGCTGTGTAAGAGATTGACATAAGTAAAGACAGGCTATATCAGAGATTGACATAAGTAAAGACAGGCTGTATTAGAGATTAACATAAATAAACACAGGCTGTATTAGAGATTGACATAAGTAAAGAAAGGCTGTATCAGAGCTTGACATGGGTAAAGACAGGCTGTATCAGAGATTGACATGGGTAAAGACAGGCTGCATCAGAGATTGACATACATTAAGACAGGCTGTGTTACAGAATGACATTATTTAAGACAGGCTCTCAGAGATTGACATAGGTAAAGACAGGCTGTGTCAGGGATTGACATGGTTAAATACAGGCTGTATCAGAGATTGATATGTGTAAAGACAGGCTGTGTCAGAGATTGACAGAGGAAAAGACAGGCTGTATCGGAGATTGACATAAGTAAAGACAGACAGTATCAGAGATTGATATAAGTAAAGACAGGCTGTATCAGAGATTGACATAAGTAAAGACAGGCTGTATCAGAGATTGTCACGGGTACAGACAGGTTGTGTCAGAGATTGAAATAAGTAGACACAGGCTGTACCAGTGATTGACATGGGTAAAGACTGTCTGTGTCCAAAATTGACATAAGAAAAGCCTGGCTGTATCAGTAATTGATATAAGTAAAGACAGGCTGTATCAGAGGTTGACATAGGTAAAGGCAGGCTGTATCAGCCATTGACATAGTTAACAACAAGCTGTATCAGCGATTGACATAAGTAAAGACAGGCTGTAACAAAGATTGATATGAGTAAAGACAGGCTGTATCAGCGATTGACATGGGTAAAGACAGGCTGTATCAAAGATTTCCACAGATAAAGACAGGCTGTATCAGATATTGACATAAGTAAAGAGAGGCTATATCAGAGATTGGCATAAGTAAAAACAGGCAGTATCAGAGATTGACATAAGTAGAGAGAGGCTGTATCAGAGATTGACACGGGTTCAGACAGGTTGTGCCAGAGATTGATATAAGTAAACACAGGCTGTATCAGAGGTTGACATAGGAAAAGACAAGCTGTATCAGAGATTGACTTTAAGATAGGACAGGCTGTATCGGAGACTGACATAAGAAAAAACAGGCTGTATCAGAGACTGACATGGATAAAGACAGGGTGTATCAGAGATGGACAATGCAAAGATAGGCTGTATCAGAGAATAACACGGGTAAAGACAGGCTGCAGCAGAGATTAACATAGGTAAAGACAGGCTGTACCAGAGATTGACATCAGTAAAGACAGGCTCTATCAGTGATGGACATAGGGAGAGACAGGCTGTATCAGAGAATGACATGGGTAAAGACAGGCTGTGTTAGAGAATGATATAAGTAAAAACATGGTTTTAAGAGATTGACATAGGTAAAAACAGGCTGTGTCAGAGATTGACACAGTTAAACACAGGCTGTATCTATGATAGACATGGGTAAAGACAGGCTGTGTCAGAGATTGACTTAAGAAAAGACAGGCTGTATCAGAGATTGACACGGGTACAGACAGGTTGTGTCAGAGATTGAAATACGTAGACACAGGCTGTACCAGTGATTGACATGGGTAAAGACTGTCTGTGTCCAAAATTGACATAAGAAAAGCCTGGCTGTATCAGTAATTGATATAAGTAAAGACAGGCTGTATCAGAGGTTGACATAGGTAAAGGCAGGCTGTATCAGCCATTGACATAGTTAACAACAAGCTGTATCAGCGATTGACATAAGTAAAGACAGGCTGCAACAAAGATTGATATGGGTAAAGACAGGCTCTATCAGCGATTGACATGGGTAAAGACAGGCTGTATCAGAGATTTCCATGGATAAAGACAGGCTGTATCAGATATTGACATAAGTAAAGACAGGATATATCAGAGATTGGCATAAGTAAAGACAGGCAGTATCAGAGATTGATATAAGTAGAGACAGGCTGTATCAGAGATTGACACGGGTTCAGACAGGTTGTGCCAGAGATTGATATAAGTAAACACAGGCTGTATCAGAGGTTGACATAGGTAAAGACAGGCTGTATCAGAGATTGAGACGGGTAAAGACAGGCTTTGTCAGAGATTGACTTTAGGATAGGACAGGCTGTATCGGAGACTGACATAAGAAAAGACAGGCTGTATCAGAGACTGACATAGGTAAAGACAGGCTGTATCAGAGATTCACATGGGTAAAGACAGTCTGTGGTAGAGAATGACATAAGTAAAGACAGGCTGTATCAGAGATTGACATAGGTAACGACAGGCTGTAGCAGAGATTGACATAGGTAAAGACAATCTGTATCCGAGATTGACATAAGAAAAGACAGGCTGTCTCGGCGATTGACATAAGAATAGCCAGGCTGTATCAGAGATTGACATAAGTAAAGAAAGGTTGTATTGAGGTTGACATAGGTAAAGACAGGTTGTATCAGAGATTGACATAGGTAACGACAGGCTGTATCAGAGATTGACACGGGTACAGACAGGTTGTGCCAAATATTGATATAAGTTAAGACAGGCTGTATTAGAGATTGACATGAGTAAAGACAGTCTGTATCCGAGATTGACATAAGAAAAGCCAGGCTGTATCAGTAATTGACATAAATAAAGACAGGCTGTATTGACACGGGAAAAGAAAGGCAGTGTCAGAGATTGACATAAGTAAAAACAGGCTGTCAGAGATTGACTTAAGAAAGGACAGGTTGTGTCGGAGATTGACATAAGAAAAGACAGGCTGTACCAGAGACTGACATGGATATAGACAGGGTGTATCAGAGATTGACAGGGCAAAGACAGGCTGTATCAGAGATTGGCACGGGTAAAGACAGGCTGCAGCAGAGATTAACACAGGTAAAGACAGGCTGTACCAGAGATTGACATCAGTAAAGACAGGCTGTATCAGAGATTGACATAAGTAAAGACAGGCTGTATCAAAGATTGACATAGGCAAAGACAGGCTGTATCACAGATTGGCATGGGTAAAGACAGACTGTGTTAGAGATGACATATGTAAAGACAGGTTGTCAGAGATTGACATAGGTAGAAACAGGCTGTGTCAGTGATTGACACAGTTAATTACAGGATGCGTCAGTGATTGATATGGGTAAAGACAGGCTGTGTCAGAGATTGACACAAGAAAGTCAGGCTGTATCAGAGACTGACATGCCTAAAGACAGGCTGTATCAGAGATGGACAGGGTAAAGACCAGTTGTATCAGAGATAGACACAGGTAAAGACAGGCTGTGTCAGAGATTGACATAAGTAAAGACAGGCTATATCAGAGATTGACATAAGTAAAGATAGGCTGTATTAGAGATTAACATCAATAAACACAGGCTGTATTAGAGATTGACATAAATAATAACAGGCTGTATTAGAGGTTGACATAAGTAAAGAGAGGCAGTATCAGAGATTGAAATAGGTAAAGACAGGCTGTATCAGAGATTGACATAGGTAAAGTCAGGCTGTGTCCGAGATTTACAGAAGAAAAGTTAGGCTGTTTCAGAGACTGACATGGATATAGACAGGCTGTGTCAGAGATTGACATAAGTAAAGACAGGCTGTCAGGAATTGAGAAGGGTAAAGACAGGCTGTATCAGGGAGTGATACGTGTAAAGACAGGCTATATCTGAGATTGACAAAAGTAAAGACAGGCTATATCAGAGATTGACATAATTAAAGACAGGCTGTATCAGAGATTGACATAAGTAAAGACAAGCTGTATCAGAGATTGACATAAATAATGAGAGGCTGTATTAGAGATTGACAGAAATAAAGAAAGGCTGCATCAGATTTTGACATAAGTAAAGACAGGCTGTATCAGACATTGACATAGGAAAAGACAGGCTGTATCAGAGATTGACATAAGAAAGTCAGGCTGTATCAGAGACTGACATGCCTAAAGACAGGCTGTATCAGAGATGGACAGGGTAAAGACCAGTTGTATCAGAGATTGACACAGGCAAAGGCAGGCTGTGTAAGACATTGACATAAGTAAAGACAAGCTATATCAGAGATTGACATAAGTAAAGACAGGATGTATTAGAGATTAACATAAATAAACACAGGCTGTAATAGAGATTGACATAAGTAAAGAAAGGCTGTATCAGAGCTTGACATGGGTAAAGACAGGCTGTATCAGAGATTGACATGGGTAAAGACAGGCTGCATCAGAGATTGACATACATTAAGACAGGCTGTGTTAGAGAATGACATCATTTAAGACAGGCTCTCAGAGATTGACATAGGTAAAGACAGGCTGTGTCAGGGATTGACATGGTTAAATACAGGCTGTATCAGAGATTGACACGGGTTCAGACAGGTTGTGCCAGAGATTGATATAAGCAAACACAGGCTGTATCAGAGGTTGACATAGGTAAAGATAGGCTGTATCAGAGATTGACACGGGTAAAGACAGGCTTTGTCAGAGATTGACTTTTAGATAGGACAGGCTGTATCGGAGACTGACATAAGAAAAGACAGGCTGTATCAGAGACTGACATGGATAGACATGGTGTATCAGAGATGGACAATGCAAAGACAGGCTGTATCAGCGAATAGCACAGGTAAAGACAGGCTGCAGCAGAGATTAACATAGGTAAAGACAGGCTGTACCAAAGATTGACATCAGTAAAGACAGGCTCTATCAGTGATTGACATAGGTAGAGACAGGCTGTATCAGAGATTGACATGGGTAAAGACAGGCTGTGTTAGAGAATGATATAAGTAAAAACATGGTTTTAAGAGATTGACATAGGTAAAAACAGGCTGTGTCAGAGATTGACACAGTTAAATACAGGCTGTATCTTTGATAGACATGGGTAAAGACAGACTGTGTCAGAGATTGACTTAAGAAAAGACAGGCTGTATCAGAGATTGACACGGGTACAGACAGGTTGTGTCAGAGATTGAAATACGTAGACACAGGCTATACCAGTGATTGACATGGGTAAAGACTGTCTGTGTCCAAAATTGACATAAGAAAAGCCTGGCTGTATCAGTAATTGATATAAGTAAAGACAGGCTGTATCAGAGGTTGACATAGGTAAAGGCAGGCTGTTTCAGCCATTGACATAGTTAACAACAAGCTGTATCAGCGATTGACATAAGTAAAGACAGGCTGCAACAAAGATTGATATGGGTAACGACAGGCTGTATCAGCGATTGACATGGGTAAAGACAGGCTGTATCAGAGATTTCCAAGGATAAAGACAGGCTGTATCAGATATTGACATAAGTAAAGACAGGATATATCAGAGATTGGCATAAGTAAAGACAGGCAGTATCAGAGATTGATATAAGTAGAGACAGGCTGTATCAGAGATTGACACGGGTTCAGACAGGTTGTGCCAGAGATTGATATAAGCAAACACAGGCTGTATCAGAGGTTGACATAGGTAAAGATAGGCTGTATCAGAGATTGACACGGGTAAAGACAGGCTTTGTCAGAGATTGACTTTAAGATAGGACAGGCTGTATCGGAGACTGACATAAGAAAAGACAGGCTGTATCAGAGACTGACATGGATAGACATGGTGTATCAGAGATGGACAATGCAAAGACAGGCTGTATCAGCGAATAGCACAGGTAAAGACAGGCTGCAGCAGAGATTAACATAGGTAAAGACAGGCTGTACCAGAGATTGACATCAGTAAAGACAGGCTCTATCAGTGATTGACAGAGGTAGAGACAGGCTGTATCAGAGATTGACGTGGGTAAAGACAGGCTGTGTTAGAGAATGATATGAGTAAAGACAGGCTGTCAGAGATTGACATAGGTAAAAACAGGCTGTGTCAGAGATTGACACAGTTAAATACAGGATGTATCTTTGATAGACATAGGTAAGGACAGGCTGTGTCAGAGATTGACTTAAGAAAAGACAGGCTGCATCAGAGACTGACATGGTTAAAGACAGGCTGCATCAGAGAATGACAGGGTAAAGACAGGCTGTATTAGAGATTTACACAGGTAAAAGACAGGCTGTGTCAGAGATTGACATAAGTAAAGACAGGCTTTTTCAGAGATTGACAATAGTAAAGACAGGCTGCATCAGAGATTGACATAAGTAAAGACAGGCTATATTAGAGATTGACATACATAAAGACAGGCTGTATTAGAGATTGACATAAATAAAGACAGGCTGTATCAGAGATTGACACAGGTAAAAGACAGGCTGTGTCAAAGTTTGACATAAGTAAAGACAGGCTGTATCAAAGATTGACATAGGCAAAGACAGGCTGTATCACAGATTGGCATGGGTAAAGACAGGCTGTGTTAGAGAATGACTAATGTAAAGACAGGTTTTCAGAGATTGACATAAGTAAAAACAGGCTGTGTCAGAGATTGACATAAGAAAGTCAGGCCGTTTCAGAGACTGACATGCCTAAAGACAGGCTGTATCAGAGATGGACCGGGTAAAGACCAGTTGTTTCAGAGATAGACACAGGTAAAGACAGGCTGTGTCAGAGATTGACATAATTAAACACAGGCTATGTCAGAGATTGACATAAGTAAAGATAGGCTGTATTAGAGATTAACATAAATAATAACAGGCTGTATTAGAGGTTGACATAAGTAAAGAGAGGCAGTATCAGAGATTGACACAGGTAAAGACAGGCTGTATCAGAGATTGACATAGGTAAAGTCAGGCTGTGTCCGAGATTTACAGAAGAAAAGACAGGCTGTTTCAGAGACTGACATGAATAAAGACAGGCTGTGTCAGAGATTGACATAAGTAAAGACAAGCTGTCAGGAATTGAGACGGGTAAAGACATGCTGTATCAGGGAGTGATATGTGTAAAGACAGGCTATATCTGAGATTGACAAAAGTAAAGACAGGCTATAGCAGAGGTTGACATAATTAAAGACAGGCTATATCAGAGATTGACATGAGTAAAGACAAGCTGTATCAGAGATTGACATAAATAATGACAGGCTGTATTAGAGATTGACAGAAATAAAGAAAGGCTGCATCAGATTTTGACATAAGTAAAGACAGGCTGTATCAGACATTGACATAGGAAAAGACAGGCTGTATCAGAGATTGACATAGGTAAAGACAGGCTGCATCAGAGATTGACAGGGTAAAGACAGGCTGTTTCAGAGATTGACACAGGTAAAAGAAAGGCTGTGTCAGAGTTTGAGATAAGTAAAGACAGGCTGGACCAGAGAGTGACATCAGTAAAGACAGGCTGTATCAGAGATTGACATAAGTAAAGACAGGCTGTATCAGAGATTGACATGGGTAAAGACAGGCTGTGTTAGAGAATGATATAAGTAAAAACATGGTTTTAAGAGATTGACATAGGTAAAAACAGGCTGTGTCAGAGATTGACACAGTTAAATACAGGCTGTATCTTTGATAGACATGGGTAAAGACAGACTGTGTCAGAGATTGACTTAAGAAAAGACAGGCTGTATCAGAGATTGACACGGGTACAGACAGGTTGTGTCAGAGATTGAAATACGTAGACACAGGCTATACCAGTGATTGACATGGGTAAAGACTGTCTGTGTCCAAAATTGACATAAGAAAAGCCTGGCTGTATCAGTAATTGATATAAGTAAAGACAGGCTGTATCAGAGGTTGACATAGGTAAAGGCAGGCTGTTTCAGCCATTGACATAGTTAACAACAAGCTGTATCAGCGATTGACATAAGTAAAGACAGGCTGCAACAAAGATTGATATGGGTAACGACAGGCTGTATCAGCGATTGACATGGGTAAAGACAGGCTGTATCAGAGATTTCCAAGGATAAAGACAGGCTGTATCAGATATTGACATAAGTAAAGACAGGATATATCAGAGATTGGCATAAGTAAAGACAGGCAGTATCAGAGATTGATATAAGTAGAGACAGGCTGTATCAGAGATTGACACGGGTTCAGACAGGTTGTGCCAGAGATTGATATAAGCAAACACAGGCTGTATCAGAGGTTGACATAGGTAAAGATAGGCTGTATCAGAGATTGACACGGGTAAAGACAGGCTTTGTCAGAGATTGACTTTAAGATAGGACAGGCTGTATCGGAGACTGACATAAGAAAAGACAGGCTGTATCAGAGACTGACATGGATAGACATGGTGTATCAGAGATGGACAATGCAAAGACAGGCTGTATCAGCGAATAGCACAGGTAAAGACAGGCTGCAGCAGAGATTAACATAGGTAAAGACAGGCTGTACCAGAGATTGACATCAGTAAAGACAGGCTCTATCAGTGATTGACAGAGGTAGAGACAGGCTGTATCAGAGATTGACGTGGGTAAAGACAGGCTGTGTTAGAGAATGATATGAGTAAAGACAGGCTGTCAGAGATTGACATAGGTAAAAACAGGCTGTGTCAGAGATTGACACAGTTAAATACAGGATGTATCTTTGATAGACATAGGTAAGGACAGGCTGTGTCAGAGATTGACTTAAGAAAAGACAGGCTGCATCAGAGACTGACATGGTTAAAGACAGGCTGCATCAGAGAATGACAGGGTAAAGACAGGCTGTATTAGAGATTTACACAGGTAAAAGACAGGCTGTGTCAGAGATTGACATAAGTAAAGACAGGCTTTTTCAGAGATTGACAATAGTAAAGACAGGCTGCATCAGAGATTGACATAAGTAAAGACAGGCTATATTAGAGATTGACATACATAAAGACAGGCTGTATTAGAGATTGACATAAATAAAGACAGGCTGTATCAGAGATTGACACAGGTAAAAGACAGGCTGTGTCAAAGTTTGACATAAGTAAAGACAGGCTGTATCAAAGATTGACATAGGCAAAGACAGGCTGTATCACAGATTGGCATGGGTAAAGACAGGCTGTGTTAGAGAATGACTAATGTAAAGACAGGTTTTCAGAGATTGACATAGGTAGAAACAGGCTGTGTCAGAGATTGACATAAGAAAGTCAGGCCGTTTCAGAGACTGACATGCCTAAAGACAGGCTGTATCAGAGATGGACCGGGTAAAGACCAGTTGTTTCAGAGATAGACACAGGTAAAGACAGGCTGTGTCAGAGATTGACATAATTAAACACAGGCTATGTCAGAGATTGACATAAGTAAAGATAGGCTGTATTAGAGATTAACATAAATAATAACAGGCTGTATTAGAGGTTGACATAAGTAAAGAGAGGCAGTATCAGAGATTGACACAGGTAAAGACAGGCTGTATCAGAGATTGACATAGGTAAAGTCAGGCTGTGTCCGAGATTTACAGAAGAAAAGACAGGCTGTTTCAGAGACTGACATGAATAAAGACAGGCTGTGTCAGAGATTGACATAAGTAAAGACAAGCTGTCAGGAATTGAGACGGGTAAAGACATGCTGTATCAGGGAGTGATATGTGTAAAGACAGGCTATATCTGAGATTGACAAAAGTAAAGACAGGCTATAGCAGAGGTTGACATAATTAAAGACAGGCTATATCAGAGATTGACATGAGTAAAGACAAGCTGTATCAGAGATTGACATAAATAATGACAGGCTGTATTAGAGATTGACAGAAATAAAGAAAGGCTGCATCAGATTTTGACATAAGTAAAGACAGGCTGTATCAGACATTGACATAGGAAAAGACAGGCTGTATCAGAGATTGACATAGGTAAAGACAGGCTGCATCAGAGATTGACAGGGTAAAGACAGGCTGTTTCAGAGATTGACACAGGTAAAAGAAAGGCTGTGTCAGAGTTTGAGATAAGTAAAGACAGGCTGGACCAGAGAGTGACATCAGTAAAGACAGGCTGTATCAGAGATTGACATAAGTAAAGACAGGCTGTATCAGAGATTGACATAGGCAAAGACAGGCTGTATCACAGATTGGCATGGGTAAAGACAGGCTGTGTTAGAGAATGACATATGTAAAGACAGGTTGTCAGAGATTGACATAGGTAGAAACAGGCTGTGTCAGTGATTGACACAGTTAATTACAGGATGTGTCAGTGATTGATATGGGTAAAGACAGGCTGTGTCAGAGATTGACACAAGAAAGTCAGGCTGTATCAGAGACTGACATGCCTAAAGACAGGCTGTATCAGAGATGGACAGGGTAAAGACCAGTTGTATCAGAGATAGACACAGGTAAAGACAGGCTGTGTCAGAGATTGACATAAGTAAAGACAGGCTATATCAGAGATTGACATAAGTAAAGACAGGCTGTATTAGAGATTAACGTAAATAAACACAGGCTGTATTAGAGATTGACATAAGTAAAGAGAGGCAGTATCAGAGATTGACACAGGTAAAGACAGGCTGTATCAGAGATTGACATAGGTAAAGATAGGCTGTGTCCGAGATTGACAGAAGAAAAGACAGGCTGTTTCAGAGACTGACATGGATATAGACAGGCTGTGCCAGAGATTGACATAAGTAAAGACAGTCTGTCAGAAATTGAGACAGGTAAAGACAGGCTGTATCAGAGATTGACATAAGTAAAGACAGGCTGTATCAGAGATTGACGTAAGTAAAGACAGGCTAAATCAGAGATTGACAAAAGTAAAGACAGGCTATATCAGAGATTGACATAATTAAAGACAGGCTGTATCAGAGATTGACATAAGTAAAGACAAGCTGTATCAGAGATTGACATAAATAAAGACAGGCTGTATTAGAAACTGACAGAAATAAAGACAGGCTTCATCAGATGTTGACATAAGTAAAGACAGGCTGTATCAGACATTGACATAGGTAAAGACAGGCTGTATCAGAGATTGACATAGGTAAAGACAGGCTGTAGCAGAGATTGACGTTGGTAAAATCCGGCTGTATCAGAGATTGACAAGGGAAAAGACGGTCTGGGTCCGAAATTGACATAAGAAAAGTCAGGTTGTCTCGGCGATTGACATAAGAAAAGCGAGGCTGTACCAGTGATTGATATAAGTGAAGACAGGCTGTATCAGAGGTTAACATAGGTAAACGCAGGCTGTATCAGGGATTGACACAGGTAACGACAAGCTGTATCAGAGATTGATATAAGTAAAGACAAGCTGTCAGAGATTGACTTAAGAAAGGACAGGCTGTATCCGAGATTGACAAACGAAAAGACAGGCTGTATCAGAGACTGACATGGATAAACACAGGCTGTATCAGACATTGGCACGGGTAAAGACAGGCTGTATCAGACATTGACATAGATAACGACAGGCTGCATCAGCGATTGACAGGGGTAAAGTCAGGCTGTATCAGAGATTGACATAAGTAAAGACAGGTTGTCAGAGTTTGACATAAGTAAAGTCAGGCTGTGTCAGAGATTGACTTAACAAAAGACAGCCTGCATCAGAGACTGACATGGATAAAGACAGGCTGCATCAGAGATTGACAGGGTGAAGACAGGCTGTTTCAGAGATTGACACAGGTAAAAGAAAGGGTGTGTCAGAGTTTGAGATAAGTAAAGACAGGCTGGACCAGAGATTGACATCAGTAAAGACAGGCTGTATCAGAGATGGACAGGGTAAAGACCAGTTGTATTAGAGATTGACACAGGTAAAGACAGGCTGTGTCAGAGATTGACATAAGTAAAGACAGGCTATATCAGAGATTGACATAAGTAAAGACAGGCTGTATTAGAGATTAACATAAATAAACACAAGCTGTATTAGAGATTGACATAAGTAAAGAGAGGCAGTATCAGAGATTGACACAGGTAAAGACAGGCTGTGTCAGAGATTGACATAAGAAAGTCAGGCTGTATCAGAGACTGTCATGCCTAAAGACAGGCTGTATCAGAGATGGACAGGGTAAAGACCAGTTGTATCAGAGATTGACACAGGTAAACACAGGCTGTGTCAGAGATTGACATAAGTAAAGACAGGCTATATCAGAGATTGACATAAGTAAAGACAGGCTGTGTCAGAGATTGACATAAGAAAGTCAGGCTGTATCAGAGACTGACATGCCTAAAGACAGGCTGTATCAGAGATGGACAGGGTAAAGACCAGTTGTATCAGAGACTGACACAGGTAAACACAGGCTGTATTAGAGATTAACATAAATAAACACAAGCTGTATTAGAGATTGACATAAGTAAAGAGAGGCAGTATCAGAGATTGACACAGGTAAAGACAGGCTGTATCAGAGATTGACATAGGTAAAGATAGGCTGTGTCCGAGATTGACAGAAGAAAAGACAGGCTGTTTCAGAGACTGACATGGATATAGACTGGCTGTGTCAGAAATTGACATAAGTAAAGACAGTCTGTCAGAAATTGAGACAGGTAAAGACAGGCTGTATCAGAGATTGACATAAGTAAAGACAGGCTGTATCAGAGATTGACATAAGTAAAGACAGGCTATATCAGAGATTGACAAAAGTAAAGACAGGCTATATCAGAGATTGACATAATTAAAGACAGGCTATATCAGAGATTGACATAAGTAAAGACAAGCTGTATCAGAGATTGACATAAATAAAGACAGGTTGCATCAGATGTTCACATAAGTAAAGACAGGCTGTATCAGACATTGACATAGGTAAAGACAGGCTGTAGCAGAGATTGGCATTGGTAAAATCCGGCTGTATCAGAGATTGACATGGGAAAAGTCAGTCTGTGTCCGAAATTGACATAAGAAAAGACAGGCTGTCTCGGCGATTGAAATTAGAAAAGCGAGGCTGTAGCAGTGATTGATATAAGTAAAGACAGGCTGTATCAGAGGTTGACATAGGTAAACGCAGGCTGTATCAGGGATTGACACAGGTAACAACAAGCTGTATCAGAGATTGACATTAGTAAAGACAAGCTGTCAGAGATTGACTTAAGAAAGGACAGGCTGTATCCGAGATGGACAAAAGAAAAGACAGGCTGTATCAGAGACTGACATGGATAAACACAGGCTGTATCAGACATTGGCACGGGTAAAGACAGGCTGTATCAGACATTGACATAGATAACGACAGGCTGCATCAGAGATTGACACGGGTAAAGTCAGGCTGTGTCAGAGATTGACATAAGTAAAGACAGGTTGTCAGAGTTTGACATAAGTAAAGTCAGGCTGTGTCAGAGATTGACATGGAAAAGACAGCCTGCATCAGAGACTGACATGGATAAAGACAGGCTGCATCAGAGATTGACAGGGTAAAGACAGGCTGTTTCAGAGATTGACACAGGTAAAAGAAAGGCTGTGTCAGAGTTTGAGATAAGTAAAGACAGGCTGGACCAGAGATTGACATCAGTAAAGACAGGCTGTATCAGAGATTGACATAAGTAAAGACAGGCTGTATCAGAGATTGACATAGGCAAAGACAGGCTGTATCACAGATTGGCATGGGTAAAGACAGGCTGTGTTAGAGAATGACATATGTAAAGACAGGTTGTCAGAGATTGACATAGGTAAAAACAGGCTGTGTCAGAGATTTACACAGTTAATTACAGGATGCGTCAGTGATTGATATGGGTAAAGACAGGCTGTGTCAGAGATTGACGTAAGAAAGTCAGGCTGTATCAGAGACTGACATGCCTAAAGACAGGCTGTATCAGAGATGGACAGGGTAAAGACCAGTTGTATCAGAGATTGACAGAGGTAAAGACAGGCTGTGTCAGAGATTGACATAAGTAAAGACAGGCTATATCAGAGATTGACATAAGTAAAGACAGGCTGTATTAGAGATTAACATAAATAAACACAGGCTGTATTAGAGATTGACATAAGTAAAGAGAGGCAGTATCAGGGATTGACACAGGTAAAGACAGGCTGTATCAGAGATTGACATATGTAAAGATAGGCTGTGTGCGAGATTGACAGAAGAAAAGACAGGCTGTTTCAGAGACTGACATGGATATAGACAGGCTGTGTCAGAGATTGACATAAGTAAAGACAGTCTGTCAGAAATTGAGACAGGTAAAGACAGGCTGTATCAGAGATTGACATAAGTAAAGACAGGCTATATCAGAGATTGACATAATTAAAGACAGGCTATATCAGAGATTGACATAAGTAAAGACAAGCTGTATCAGAGATTGACATAAATAAAGAAAGGCTGCATCAGATGTTGACATAAGCAAAGACAGGCTGTATCAGATATTGACATAGGTAAAGACAGGCTGTATCAGAGATTGACATAGGTAAAGACAGGCTGTAGCAGAGATTGACATTGGTAAAATCCGGCTGTATCAGAGATTGACATGGGAAAAGTCAGTCTGTGTCCGAAATTGACATAAGAAAAGACAGGCTGTCACGGCGATTGACATTAGAAAAGCGAGGCTGTACCAGTGATTGATATAAGTAAAGACAGGCTGTTTCAGAGGTTGACATAGGTAAACGCAGGCTGTATCAGGGATTGACACAGGTAACGACAAGCTGTATCAGAGATTGACATAAGTAAAGACAAGCTGTCAGAGATTGACTTAAGAAAGGACAGGCTGTATCCGAGATTGACAAAAGAAAGACAGGCTGTATCAGAGACTGACATGGATAAAGACAGGCTGTATCAGACATTGACATAGATAACGACAGGCTGCATCAGAGATTGACACGGGTAAAGTCAGGCTGTGTCAGAGATTGACATAAGTAAAGACAGGCTGTCAGAGTTTGACATAAGTAAAGTCAGGCTGTGTCAGAGATTCACATGGATAAAGACAGGCTGTGTTAGAGAATGATATAAGTAAAGACAGGCTGTCAGAGATTGACATAGGTAAAAACAGGCTGTGTCAGAGATTGACACAGTTAAATACAGGCTGTATCTTTGATAGACATGGGTAAAGACAGGCTGTGTCAGAGATTGACTTAAGAAAAGACAGGCTGCATCAGAGACTGACATGGTTAAAGACAGGCTGCATCAGAGAATGACAGGGTAAAGACAGGCTGTATTAGAGCTTTACACAGGTAAAAGACAAGCTGTGTCAGAGATTGACATAAGTAAAGACAGGCTTTTTCAGAGATTGACAATAGTAAAGACAGGCTGCATCAGAGATTGACATAAGTAAAGACAGGCTGTATTAGAGATTGACATAAGTAAAGACAGGCTGTATTAGAGATTGACATAAATAAAGACAGGCTGTATCAGAGATTGACATGCGTAAAGACAGGCTGTATCAGAGATTGACACGGGTAAAGACAGGCTGTATCAGAGATTGTCATAAGTAAAGACAGGCTGCAGCAGAGATTAACATAGGTAAAGACAGGCTGTACCAGAAACTGACATCAGTAAAGAAAGGCTATATCAGAGATTGACATAGGTAAAGACAGGCTGTATCAGAGATTGACATGGGTAAAGACAGTCTGTGTCAGAGATTTAATAACTAAAGACAGGATGTATTAGAGATTGCCATAAATAAAGACAGGCTGTATTAGAGATTGACATAACTAAAGAAAGGCTGTATCAGAGCTTGACATGGGTAAAGACAGGCTGTATCAGAGATTGACACGGGTAAAGACAGGCTGCATCAGAGATTGACATACATTAAGACAAGCTGTGTTAGAGAATGACATCATTTAAGACAGGCTCTCAGAGATTGACATAGGTAAAGACAGGCTGTGTCAGAGATTGACATGGTTAAATACAGGCTGTATCAGAGATTGCTATGTGTAAAGACAGGCTGTGTCAGAGATTGACAGAGGAAAAGACAGGCTGTATCGGAGATTGACATAAGTAAAGACAGGCAGTATCAGAGATTGATATACGCAAAGACAGGCTGTATCAGAGATTGACATAAGTAAAGACAGGCTGTATCAGAGATTGTCACGGGTACAGACAGGTTGTGTCAGAGATTGAAATAAGTAGACACAGGCTGTACCAGTGATTGACATGGGTAAAGACTGTCTGTGTCCAAAATGGACATAAGAAAAGCCAGGCTGTATCAGTAATTGATATAAGTAAAGACAGGCTGTATCAGAGGTTGACATAGGTAAAGAAAGGCTGTATCAGAGATTGACATGGGTAAAGACAGGCTGTGTCAGAGATTTAATAAGTAAAGACAGGCTATATCAGAGATTGATGTAAGTATAGACAGTCTGTATTAGAGACTAACATAAATAAAGACAGGCTGTAGTAGAGATTGACTTAAGTAAAGACAGGCATTATCAGAGATTGACACAGGTAAAGACAGGCTGCATCAGAGATCGACACAGGTAAAGACAGGCTGTGTTAGAGAATGACATAACTGAAAAACAGGCTCTCAGAGATTGACATAGGTAAAGGCAGGCTGAGTCCAAAATTGACAGAAGAAAAGACAGGCTGTATCGAAGTTTGACATAAGAAAAGACAGGCTGTATCAGATACTGACATGGATATAGAGAGGCTGTATCAGAGACTGACATGGATAAAGACAGGGTGTATCAGAGATGGACAATGCAAAGACAGGCTGTATCAGAGAATAGCACGGGTAAAGACAGGCTGCAGCACAGATTAACATAGGTAAAAACAGGCTGTACCAGAGATTGACATCAGTAAAGAAAGGCTCTATCAGAGATTGACATAGGTAAAGACAGGCTGTATCAGAGATTGACATGGGTAAAGACAGGCTGTGTCAGAGATTTAATAAGTAAAGACAGGCTATATCAGAGATTGACGTAAGTATAGACAGTCTGTATTAGAGATTAACATAAATAAAGACAGGCTGTAGTAGAAATTGACTTAAGTAAAGACAGGCATTATCAGAGATTGACATAATTAAAGACAGGCCAAATCAGAGATTGACATAAGTAAAGACAAGCTGTATCAGAGATTGACATAAATAAAGACAGGCTGTATTAGAGACTGACAGAAATAAAGACAGGCTGCATCAGATGTTGACATAAGTAAAGTCAGGCTGTATCAGACATTGACATAGGTAAAGACAGGCTGTATCAGAGATTGACATAGGTAAAGACAGGCTGTAGCAGAGATTGACATTGGTAAAATCCGGCTGTATCAGAGATTGACAAGGGAAAAGACAGTCCGGGTCCGAAATTGACATAAGAAAAGTCAGGTGGTCTCGGCGATTGACATAAGAAAAGCAAGGCTGTACCAGTGATTGATATAAGTAAAGACAGGCTGTATCAGAGGTTGACATAGGTAAACGCAGGCTGTATCAGGGATTGACACAGGTAACGACAAGCTGTATCAGAGATTGATATAAGTAAAGACAAGCTGTCAGAGATTGACTTAAGAAAGGACAGGCTGTATCCGAGATTGACAAAAGAAAAGACAGGCTGTATCAGAGACTGACATGGATAAAGACAGGCTGTATCAGACATTGACATAGATAATGACAGGCTGCATCAGAGATTGACACGGGTAAAGTCAGGCTGTGTCAGAGATTGACATAAGTAAAGACAGGCTGTCAGAGTTTGACATAAGTAAAGACAGGCTGTGTCAGAGATTGACATGGATAAAGACAGGCTGTGTTAGAGAATGATATAAGTAAAGACAGGCTGTCAGAGATTGACATAGGTAAAAACAGGCTGTGTCAGAGATTGACACAGTTAAATACAGGCTGTATCTTTGATAGACATGGGTAAAGACAGGCTGTGTCAGAGATTGACTTAAGAAAAGACAGGCTGCATCAGACACTGACATGGTTAAAGACAGGCTGCATCAGAGAATGACAGGGTAAAGACAGGCTGTATTAGAGCTTTACACAGGTAAAAGACAGGCTGTGTCAGAGATTGACATAAGTAAAGACAGGCTTTTTCAGAGATTGACAATAGTAAAGACAGGCTGCATCAGAGATTGACATAAGTAAAGACAGGCTGTATTAGAGATTGACATAAGTAAAGACAGGCTGTATTAGAGATTGACATAAATAAAGAAAGGCTGTGTCAGAGATTGACATGCGTAAAGACAGGCTGTATCAGAGATTGACACGGGTAAAGACAGGCTGTATCAGAGATTGTCATAAGTAAAGACAGGCTGCAGCAGAGATTAACATAGGTAAAGACAGGCTGTACCAGAGACTGACATCAGTAAAGAAAGGCTATATCAGAGATTGACATAGGTAAAGACAGGCTGTATCAGAGATTGACATGGGTAAAGACAGTCTGTGTCAGAGATTTAATAACTAAAGACAGGATGTATTAGAGATTGCCATAAATAAAGACAGGCTGTATTAGAGATTGACATAACTAAAGAAAGGCTGTATCAGAGCTTGACATGGGTAAAGACAGGCTGTATCAGAGATTGACATGGGTAAAGACAGGCTGCATCAGAGATTGACATACATTAAGACAAGCTGTGTTAGAGAATGACATCATTTAAGACAGGCTCTCAGAGATTGACATAGGTAAAGACAGGCTGTGTCAGAGATTGACATGGTTAAATACAGGCTGTATCAGAGATTGCTATGTGTAAAGACAGGCTGTGTCAGAGATTGACAGAGGAAAAGACAGGCTGTATCGGAGATTGACATAAGTAAAGACAGGCTGTATCAGAGATTGACGTAAGTAAAGACAGGCTGTATCAGAGATTGACACGGGTACAGACAGGTTGTGTCAGAGATTGACATAAGTAGACACAGGCTGTACCAGTGATTGACATGGGTAAAGACTGTCTGTGTCCAAAATTGACATAAGAAAAGCCAGGCTGTATCAGTAATTGATATAAGTAAAGACAGGCTGTATCAGAGGTTGACATAGGTAAAGAAAGGCTGTATCAGAGATTGACATGGGTAAAGACAGGCTATACCAGAGATTGATGTAAGTATAGACAGTCTGTATTAGAGACTAACATAAATAAAGACAGGCTGTAGTAGAGATTGACTTAAGTAAAGACAGGCATTATCAGAGATTGACACAGGTAAAGACAGGCTGCATCAGAGATCGACACAGGTAAAGACAGGCTGTGTTAGAGAATGACATAACTGAAAAACAGGCTCTCAGAGATTGACATAGGTAAAGGCAGGCTGAGTCCAAAATTGACAGAAGAAAAGACAGGCTGTATCGAAGTTTGACATAAGAAAAGACAGGCTGTATCAGATACTGACATGGATATAGAGAGGCTGTATCAGAGACTGACATGGATAAAGACAGGGTGTATCAGAGATGGACAATGCAAAGACAGGCTGTATCAGAGAATAGCACGGGTAAAGACAGGCTGCAGCAGAGATTAACATAGGTAAAGACAGGCTGTACCAGAGATTGACATCAGTAAAGAAAGGCTCTATCAGAGATTGACATAGGTAAAGATAGGCTGTATCAGAGATTGACATGGGTAAAGACAGGCTATGTCAGAGATTTAATAAGTAAAGACAGGCTATATCAGAGATTGACGTAAGTATAGACAGTCTGTATTAGAGATTAACATAAATAAAGACAGGCTGTAGTAGAGATTGACTTAAGTAAAGACAGGCATTATCAGAGATTGACACAGGTAAAGACAGGCTGCATCAGAGATCGACACAGGTAAAGACAGGCTGAGTCCGAAATTGACAGAAGAAAAGAAAGGCTGTATCGAAGTTTGACATAAGAAAAGACAGGCTGTATCAGAGACTGACATGGATATAGACAGGCTGTATCAGAGATTGACCGGGTAAAGACAGGCTGTATCAGAGATTGACACAGGTAAAAGAAAGGCTGTGTCAGAGTTTGACATAAGTAAAGACAGGCTATATCAGAGACTGATATAAGTAAAGACAGGCTGTATCAGAGATTGACATAAGTAAAGACAGGATGTATTAGAGATTGACATAACTAAAGAAAGGCTGTATCAGAGCTTGACATGGGAAAAAACAGGCTGTATCAGAGATTGACACGGGTAAAGACAGGCTGCATCAGAGATTGACATACATTAAGACAGGCTGTGTTAGAGAATGACATCATTTAAGACAGGCTCTCAGAGATTGACATAGGTAAAGACAGGCTGTGTCAGAGATTGACATGGTTAAAGACAGGCAGTATCAGAGATTGATATAAGTAAAGACAGGCTGTATCAGAGAGTGACACAAGTAAAGACAGACTGTCTCAGAGATGGTCACGGGTACAGACAGGTTGTGTCAGAGATTGAAATAAGTAGACACAGGCTGTACCAGTGATTGACATGGGTAAAGACTGTCTGTGTCCAAAATTGACATAAGAAAAGCCAGGCTGTATCAGTAATTGATATAAGTAAAGACAGGCTGTATCAGAGGTTGACATAGGTAAAGGCAGGCTGTATCAGCCATTGACATAGTTAACAACAAGCTGCATCAGCGATTGACATAAGTAAAGACAGGCTGTAACAAAGAATGATATGAGTAAAGACAGGCTCTATCAGCGATTGACATGGGTAAAGACAGGCTGTATCAGAGATTTCCACGGATAAAGACAGGCTGTATCAGATATTGACATTAGAAAAGACAGGCTATATCAGAGATTGGCATAAGTAAAGACAGGCAGTATCAGAGATTGATATAAGTAACGACAGGCTGCATCAGAGATTGACATAAGTTGAGACAGGCTGTATCAGAGATTGACACGGGTTCAGACATGTTGTGCCAGAGATTGACATAAGTAAACACAGGCTGTATCAGAGGTTGACATAGGTAAAGACAGGCTGTATCAGAGATTGACTTTAAGATAGGACAGGCTGTATCGGAGACTGACATAAGAAAAGACAGGCTGTATCAGAGACTGACATGGATAAAGACAGGGTGTATCAGAGATGGACAATGCAAAGACAGGCTGTATCAGAAATTATCGTAGGTAAAGACAGGCTGTACCAGAGATTGACATCAGTAAAGACAGGCTCTATCAGTGATTGACATAGGTAGAGACAGGCTGTATCAGAGATTGACATGGGTAAAGACAGGCTGTGTTAGAGAATGATATAAGTAAAGACAGGCTGTCAGAGATTGACATAGGTAAAAACAGGCTGTGTCAGAGATTGACACAGTTAAATACAGGCTGTATCTTTGATAGACATGGGTAAAGACAGGCTGTGTCAGAGATTGACTTAAGAAAAGACAGGCTGTATCAGAGATTGACACGGGTACAGACAGGTTGTGTCAGAGATTGAAATACGTAGACACAGGCTGTACCAGTGATTGACATGGGTAAAGACTGTCTGTGTCCAAAATTGACATAAGAAAAGCCAGGCTGTATCATTAATTGATATAAGTAAAGACTGGCTGTATCAGAGGTTGACACAGGTAAAAGAAAGGCTGTGTCAGAGTTTGACATAAGTAAAGACAGGCTATATCAGAGACTGATATAAGTAAAGACAGGCTGTATCAGAGATTGACATAAGTAAAGACAGGATGTATTAGAGATTGACATAACTAAAGAAAGGCTGTATCAGAGCTTGACATGGGAAAAAACAGGCTGTATCAGAGATTGACACGGGTAAAGACAGGCTGCATCAGAGATTGACATACATTAAGACAGGCTGTGTTAGAGAATGACATCATTTAAGACAGGCTCTCAGAGATTGACATAGGTAAAGACAGGCTGTGTCAGAGATTGACATGGTTAAAGACAGGCAGTATCAGAGATTGATATAAGTAAAGACAGGCTGTATCAGAGAGTGACACAAGTAAAGACAGACTGTCTCAGAGATGGTCACGGGTACAGACAGGTTGTGTCAGAGATTGAAATAAGTAGACACAGGCTGTACCAGTGATTGACATGGGTAAAGACTGTCTGTGTCCAAAATTGACATAAGAAAAGCCAGGCTGTATCAGTAATTGATATAAGTAAAGACAGGCTGTATCAGAGGTTGACATAGGTAAAGGCAGGCTGTATCAGCCATTGACATAGTTAACAACAAGCTGCATCAGCGATTGACATAAGTAAAGACAGGCTGTAACAAAGAATGATATGAGTAAAGACAGGCTCTATCAGCGATTGACATGGGTAAAGACAGGCTGTATCAGAGATTTCCACGGATAAAGACAGGCTGTATCAGATATTGACATTAGAAAAGACAGGCTATATCAGAGATTGGCATAAGTAAAGACAGGCAGTATCAGAGATTGATATAAGTAACGACAGGCTGCATCAGAGATTGACATAAGTTGAGACAGGCTGTATCAGAGATTGACACGGGTTCAGACATGTTGTGCCAGAGATTGACATAAGTAAACACAGGCTGTATCAGAGGTTGACATAGGTAAAGACAGGCTGTATCAGAGATTGACTTTAAGATAGGACAGGCTGTATCGGAGACTGACATAAGAAAAGACAGGCTGTATCAGAGACTGACATGGATAAAGACAGGGTGTATCAGAGATGGACAATGCAAAGACAGGCTGTATCAGAAATTATCGTAGGTAAAGACAGGCTGTACCAGAGATTGACATCAGTAAAGACAGGCTCTATCAGTGATTGACATAGGTAGAGACAGGCTGTATCAGAGATTGACATGGGTAAAGACAGGCTGTGTTAGAGAATGATATAAGTAAAGACAGGCTGTCAGAGATTGACATAGGTAAAAACAGGCTGTGTCAGAGATTGACACAGTTAAATACAGGCTGTATCTTTGATAGACATGGGTAAAGACAGGCTGTGTCAGAGATTGACTTAAGAAAAGACAGGCTGTATCAGAGATTGACACGGGTACAGACAGGTTGTGTCAGAGATTGAAATACGTAGACACAGGCTGTACCAGTGATTGACATGGGTAAAGACTGTCTGTGTCCAAAATTGACATAAGAAAAGCCAGGCTGTATCATTAATTGATATAAGTAAAGACTGGCTGTATCAGAGGTTGACATAGGTAAAGGCAGGCTGTATCAGCCATTGACATAGTTAACAACAAGCTGTATCAGTGATTGACATAAGTAAAGACAGGCTGTAACAAAGATTGATATGGGTAAAGACAGGCTGGATCGGCGATTGACATGGGTAAAGACAGGCTGTATCAGAGATTTCCATGGATAAAGACAGGCTGTATCATATATTGACATAAGTAAAGACAGGCTATATCAGAGATTGGCATAAGTAAAGACAGGCAGTATCAGAGATTGATATAAGTAAAGACAGGCTGTATCAGAGATTGACATAAGTAGAGACAGGCTGTATCAGAGATTGACACGGGTTCAGACAGGTTGTGCCAGAGATTGAGATAAGTAAACACAGGCTGTATCAGACGTTGACATAGGTAAAGAAAGGCTGTATCAGAGATTGACACGGGTAAAGACAGGCTTTGTCAGAGATTGACTTTAAGATAGGACAGGCTGTATCGGAGACTGACATAAGAAAAGACAGGCTGTATCAGAGACTGACATGGATAAAGACAGGGTGTATCAGAGATGGACAATGCAAAGACAGGCTGTATCAGAGAATAGCATGGGTAAAGACAGGCTGCAGCAGAGATTAACATAGGTAAAGACAGGCTGTACCAGAGATTGACATCAGTAAAGACAGGCTCTATCAGTGATTGACATAAGTAGAGACAGGCTGTATCAGAGATTGACATGTGTAAAGACAGGCTGTGTTAGAGAATGATATAAGTAAAGACAGGCTGTCAGAGATTGACATAGGTAAAAACAGGCTGTGTCAGAGATTGACACAGTTAAATACAGGCTGCATCTTTGATAGACATGGGTAAAGACAGGCTGTGTCAGAGATTGACTTAAGAAAAGACAGGCTGTATCAGAGATTGACACGGGTACAGAGAGGTTGTGTCAGAGATTGAAATACGTAGACACAGACTGTACCAGTGATTGACATGGGTAAAGACTGTCTGTGTCCAAAATTGACATAAGAAAAGCCAGGCTGTATCAGTAATTGATATAAGTAAAGACAGGCTGTATCAGAGGTTGACATAGGGAAAGGCAGGCTGTATCAGCCATTGACATAGTTAACAACAAGCTGTATCAGCGATTGACAAAAGTAAAGACAGGCTGTAACAAAGATTGATATGGGTAAAGACAGGCTGTATCGGCGATTGACATGGGTAAAGACAGGCTGTATCAGAGATTTCCACGGATAAAGACAGGCTGTATCAGATATTGACATAAGTAAAGACAGGCTATATCAGAGATTGGCATTATTAAAGACAGGCAGTATCAGAGATTGATATAAGTAAAGACAGGCTGTATCAGAGATTGACATAAGTAGAGACAGGCTGTATCAGTGATTGACACGGGTTCAGACAGGTTGTGCCAGAGATTGATATAAGTAAACACAGGCTGTATCAGACGTTGACATAGGTAAAGACAGGCAGTATCAGAGATTGACACGGGTAAAGACAGGCTTTGTCAGAGATTGACTTTAAGATAGGACAGGCTGTATCAGAGACTGACATAAGAAAAGACAGGCTGTATCAGAGACTGACATGGATAAAGACAGGGTGTATCAGAGATGGACAATGCAAAGACAGGCTGCATCAGAGAATAGCACGGGTAAAGACAGGCTGCAGCAGAGGTTAACATAGGTAAAGACAGGCTGTACCAGAGATTGACATCAGTAAAGACAGGCTCTATCAGTGATTGACATAGGTAGAGACAGGCTGTATCAGAGATTGACATGGGTAAAGACAGGCTGTGTTAGAGAATGATATAAGTAAAGACAGGCTGTCAGAGATTGACATAGGTAAAAACAGGCTGTGTCAGAGATTGACACAGTTAAATGCAGGCTGTATCTTTAATAGACATGGGTAAAGACAGGCTGTGTCAGAGATTGACTTAAGAAAAGACAGGCTGCATCAGACACTGACATGGTTAAAGACAGGCTGCATCAGAGAATGACAGGGTAAAGACAGGCTGGATTAGAGCTTTACACAGGTAAAAGACAGGCAGTGTCAGAGATTGACATAAGTAAAGACAGGCTTTTTCAGAGATTGACAATAGTAAAGACAGGCTGCATCAGAGATTGACATAAGTAAAGACAGGCTGTATTAGAGATTGACATAAGTAAAGACAGGCTGTATTAGAGATTGACATAAATAAAGACAGGCTGTATCAGAGATTGACATGCGTAAAGACAGGCTGTATCACAGATTGACACGGGTAAAGACAGGCTGTATCAGAGATTGTCATAAGTAAAGACAGGCTGCAGCAGAGATTAACATATGTAAAGACAGGCTGTACCAGAGATTGACATCAGTAAAGAAAGGCTCTATCAGAGATTGACATAGGTAAAGACAGGCTGTATCAGAGATTGACATGGGTAAAGACAGGCTGTGTCAGAGATTTAATAAGTAAAGACAGGCTATATCAGAGATTGACGTAAATATAGACAGTCTGTATTAGAGATTAACATAAATAAAGACAGGCTGTAGTAGAGATTGACTTAAGTAAAGACAGGCATTATCAGAGATTGACACAGGTAAAGACAGGCTGCATCAGAGATCGACACAGGTAAAGACAGGCTGAGTCCGAAATTGACAGAAGAAAAGAAAGGCTGTATCGAAGTTTGACATAAGAAAAGACAGGCTGTATCAGAGACTGACATGGATATAGACAGGCTGTATCAGAGATTGACAGGGTAAAGACAGGCTGTATCAGAGATTGACACAGGTAAAAGACAGGCTGTGTCAGAGTTTGACATAAGTAAAGACAGGCTATATCAGAGATTGACATAAGTAAAGACAGGCTATATCAGAGATTGACATAAGTAAAGACAGGATGTATTAGAGATTGACATAACTAAAGAAAGGCTGTATCAGAGCTTGACATGGGAAAAGACAGGCTGTATCAGAGATTGACACGGGTAAAGACAGGCTGCATCAGAGATTGACATACATTAAGACAGGCTGTGTTAGAGAATGACATCATTTAAGACAGGCTCTCAGAGATTGACATAGGTAAAGACAGGCTGTGTCAGAGATTGACATGGTTAAATACAGGCTGTATCAGAGAGTGATATGTGTAAAGACAGGCTGTGCCAGAGATTGACAGAGGAAAAGACAGGCTGTATCGGATAATGACATAAGTAAAGACAGGCAGTATCAGAGATTGATATAAGTAAAGACAGGCTGTATCAGAGAGTGACACAAGTAAAGACAGGCTGTATCAGAGATTGTCACGGGTACAGACAGGTTGTGTCAGAGATTGAAATAAGTAGACACAGGCTGTACCAGTGATTGACATGGGTAAAGACTGTCTGTGTCCAAAATGGACATAAGAAAAGCCAGGCTGTATCAGTAATTGATATAAGTAAAGACAGGCTGTATCAGAGGTTGACATAGGTAAAGGCAGGCTGTATCAGCCATTGACATAGTTAACAACAAGCTGCATCAGCGATTGACATAAGTAAAGACAGGCTGTAACAAAGATTGATATGGGTAAAGACAGGCTCTATCAGCGATTGACATGGGTAAAGACAGGCTGTATCAGAGATTTCCACGGATAAAGACAGGCTGTATCAGACATTAACATTAGAAAAGACAGGCTATATCAGAGATTGGCATAAGTAAAGACAGGCAGTATCAGAGATTGATATAAGTAAAGACAGGCTGTATCAGAGATTGACATAAGTTGAGACAGGCTGTATCAGAGATTGACACGGGTTCAGACATGTTGTGCCAGTGATTGACATAAGTAAACACAGGCTGTATCAGAGGTTGACATAGGTAAAGACAGGCTGTATCAGAGATTGACTTTAAGATAGGACAGGCTGTATCGGAGACTGACATAAGAAAAGACAGGCTGTATCAGAGACTGACATGGATAAAGACAGGGTGTATCAGAGATGGACAATGCAAGGACAGGCTGTATCAGAAATTAACGTAGGTAAAGACAGGCTGTACCAGAGATTGACATCAGTAAAGACAGGCTCTATCAGTGATTGACATAGGTAGAGACAGGCTGTATCAGAGATTGACATGGGTAAAGACAGGCTGTGTTAGAGAATGATATAAGTAAAGACAGGCTGTCAGAGATTGACATAGGTAAAAACAGGCTGTGTCAGAGATTGACACAGTTAAATGCAGGCTGTATCTTTGATAGACATGTGTAAAGACAGGCTGTGTCAGAAATTGACTTAAGAAAAGACAGGCTGTATCAGAGATTGACACGGGTACAGACAGGTTGTGTCAGAGATTGAAATAAGTAGACACAGGCTGTACCAGTGATTGACATGGGTAAAGACTGTCTGTGTCCAAAATTGACATAAGAAAAGCCAGGCTGTATCATTAATTGATATAAGTAAAGACAGGCTGTATCAGAGGTTGACATAGGTAAAGGCAGGCTGTATCAGCCATTGACATAGTTAACAACAAGCTGTATCATTGATTGACATAAGTAAAGACAGGCTGTAACAAAGATTGATATGGGTAAAGACAGGCTGTATCGGCAATTGACATGGGTAAAGACAGGCTATGTCAGAGATTTAATAAGTAAAGACAGGCTATATCAGAGATTGACGTAAGTATAGACAGTCTGTATTAGAGATTAACATAAATAAAGACAGGCTGTAGTAGAGATTGACTTAAGTAAAGACAGGCATTATCAGAGATTGACACAGGTAAAGACAGGCTGCATCAGAGATCGACACAGGTAAAGACAGGCTGAGTCCGAAATTGACAGAAGAAAAGAAAGGCTGTATCGAAGTTTGACATAAGAAAAGACAGGCTGTATCAGAGACTGACATGGATATAGACAGGCTGTATCAGAGATTGACCGGGTAAAGACAGGCTGTATCAGAGATTGACACAGGTAAAAGAAAGGCTGTGTCAGAGTTTGACATAAGTAAAGACAGGCTATATCAGAGACTGATATAAGTAAAGACAGGCTGTATCAGAGATTGACATAAGTAAAGACAGGATGTATTAGAGATTGACATAACTAAAGAAAGGCTGTATCAGAGCTTGACATGGGAAAAAACAGGCTGTATCAGAGATTGACACGGGTAAAGACAGGCTGCATCAGAGATTGACATACATTAAGACAGGCTGTGTTAGAGAATGACATCATTTAAGACAGGCTCTCAGAGATTGACATAGGTAAAGACAGGCTGTGTCAGAGATTGACATGGTTAAATACAGGCTGTATCAGAGATTGATATGTGTAAAGACAGGCTGTGTCAGAGATTGACAGAGGAAAAGACAGGCTGTATCGGATAATGACATAAGTAAAGACAGGCAGTATCAGAGATTGATATAAGTAAAGACAGGCTGTATCAGAGAGTGACACAAGTAAAGACAGACTGTCTCAGAGATGGTCACGGGTACAGACAGGTTGTGTCAGAGATTGAAATAAGTAGACACAGGCTGTACCAGTGATTGACATGGGTAAAGACTGTCTGTGTCCAAAATTGACATAAGAAAAGCCAGGCTGTATCAGTAATTGATATAAGTAAAGACAGGCTGTATCAGAGGTTGACATAGGTAAAGGCAGGCTGTATCAGCCATTGACATAGTTAACAACAAGCTGCATCAGCGATTGACATAAGTAAAGACAGGCTGTAACAAAGAATGATATGAGTAAAGACAGGCTCTATCAGCGATTGACATGGGTAAAGACAGGCTGTATCAGAGATTTCCACGGATAAAGACAGGCTGTATCAGATATTGACATTAGAAAAGACAGGCTATATCAGAGATTGGCATAAGTAAAGACAGGCAGTATCAGAGATTGATATAAGTAACGACAGGCTGCATCAGAGATTGACATAAGTTGAGACAGGCTGTATCAGAGATTGACACGGGTTCAGACATGTTGTGCCAGAGATTGACATAAGTAAACACAGGCTGTATCAGAGGTTGACATAGGTAAAGACAGGCTGTATCAGAGATTGACTTTAAGATAGGACAGGCTGTATCGGAGACTGACATAAGAAAAGACAGGCTGTATCAGAGACTGACATGGATAAAGACAGGGTGTATCAGAGATGGACAATGCAAAGACAGGCTGTATCAGAAATTATCGTAGGTAAAGACAGGCTGTACCAGAGATTGACATCAGTAAAGACAGGCTCTATCAGTGATTGACATAGGTAGAGACAGGCTGTATCAGAGATTGACATGGGTAAAGACAGGCTGTGTTAGAGAATGATATAAGTAAAGACAGGCTGTCAGAGATTGACATAGGTAAAAACAGGCTGTGTCAGAGATTGACACAGTTAAATACAGGCTGTATCTTTGATAGACATGGGTAAAGACAGGCTGTGTCAGAGATTGACTTAAGAAAAGACAGGCTGTATCAGAGATTGACACGGGTACAGACAGGTTGTGTCAGAGATTGAAATACGTAGACACAGGCTGTACCAGTGATTGACATGGGTAAAGACTGTCTGTGTCCAAAATTGACATAAGAAAAGCCAGGCTGTATCATTAATTGATATAAGTAAAGACTGGCTGTATCAGAGGTTGACATAGGTAAAGGCAGGCTGTATCAGCCATTGACATAGTTAACAACAAGCTGTATCAGTGATTGACATAAGTAAAGACAGGCTGTAACAAAGATTGATATGGGTAAAGACAGGCTGGATCGGCGATTGACATGGGTAAAGACAGGCTGTATCAGAGATTTCCATGGATAAAGACAGGCTGTATCATATATTGACATAAGTAAAGACAGGCTATATCAGAGATTGGCATAAGTAAAGACAGGCAGTATCAGAGATTGATATAAGTAAAGACAGGCTGTATCAGAGATTGACATAAGTAGAGACAGGCTGTATCAGAGATTGACACGGGTTCAGACAGGTTGTGCCAGAGATTGAGATAAGTAAACACAGGCTGTATCAGACGTTGACATAGGTAAAGAAAGGCTGTATCAGAGATTGACACGGGTAAAGACAGGCTTTGTCAGAGATTGACTTTAAGATAGGACAGGCTGTATCGGAGACTGACATAAGAAAAGACAGGCTGTATCAGAGACTGACATGGATAAAGACAGAGTGTATCAGAGATGGACAATGCAAAGACAGGCTGTATCAGAGAATAGCATGGGTAAAGACAGGCTGCAGCAGAGATTAACATAGGTAAAGACAGGCTGTACCAGAGATTGACATCAGTAAAGACAGGCTCTATCAGTGATTGACATAAGTAGAGACAGGCTGTATCAGAGATTGACATGTGTAAAGACAGGCTGTGTTAGAGAATGATATAAGTAAAGACAGGCTGTCAGAGATTGACATAGGTAAAAACAGGCTGTGTCAGAGATTGACACAGTTAAATACAGGCTGCATCTTTGATAGACATGGGTAAAGACAGGCTGTGTCAGAGATTGACTTAAGAAAAGACAGGCTGTATCAGAGATTGACACGGGTACAGAGAGGTTGTGTCAGAGATTGAAATACGTAGACACAGACTGTACCAGTGATTGACATGGGTAAAGACTGTCTGTGTCCAAAATTGACATAAGAAAAGCCAGGCTGTATCAGTAATTGATATAAGTAAAGACAGGCTGTATCAGAGGTTGACATAGGGAAAGGCAGGCTGTATCAGCCATTGACATAGTTAACAACAAGCTGTATCAGCGATTGACAAAAGTAAAGACAGGCTGTAACAAAGATTGATATGGGTAAAGACAGGCTGTATCGGCGATTGACATGGGTAAAGACAGGCTGTATCAGAGATTTCCACGGATAAAGACAGGCTGTATCAGATATTGACATAAGTAAAGACAGGCTATATCAGAGATTGGCATTATTAAAGACAGGCAGTATCAGAGATTGATATAAGTAAAGACAGGCTGTATCAGAGATTGACATAAGTAGAGACAGGCTGTATCAGTGATTGACACGGGTTCAGACAGGTTGTGCCAGAGATTGATATAAGTAAACACAGGCTGTATCAGACGTTGACATAGGTAAAGACAGGCAGTATCAGAGACTGACACGGGTAAAGACAGGCTTTGTCAGAGATTGACTTTAAGATAGGACAGGCTGTATCAGAGACTGACATAAGAAAAGACAGGCTGTATCAGAGACTGACATGGATAAAGACAGGGTGTATCAGAGATGGACAATGCAAAGACAGGCTGCATCAGAGAATAGCACGGGTAAAGACAGGCTGCAGCAGAGGTTAACATAGGTAAAGACAGGCTGTACCAGAGATTGACATCAGTAAAGACAGGCTCTATCAGTGATTGACATAGGTAGAGACAGGCTGTATCAGAGATTGACATGGGTAAAGACAGGCTGTGTTAGAGAATGATATAAGTAAAGACAGGCTGTCAGAGATTGACATAGGTAAAAACAGGCTGTGTCAGAGATTGACACAGTTAAATGCAGGCTGTATCTTTAATAGACATGGGTAAAGACAGGCTGTGTCAGAGATTGACTTAAGAAAAGACAGGCTGCATCAGACACTGACATGGTTAAAGACAGGCTGCATCAGAGAATGACAGGGTAAAGACAGGCTGGATTAGAGCTTTACACAGGTAAAAGACAGGCAGTGTCAGAGATTGACATAAGTAAAGACAGGCTTTTTCAGAGATTGACAATAGTAAAGACAGGCTGCATCAGAGATTGACATAAGTAAAGACAGGCTGTATTAGAGATTGACATAAGTAAAGACAGGCTGTATTAGAGATTGACATAAATAAAGACAGGCTGTATCAGAGATTGACATGCGTAAAGACAGGCTGTATCACAGATTGACACGGGTAAAGACAGGCTGTATCAGAGATTGTCATAAGTAAAGACAGGCTGCAGCAGAGATTAACATATGTAAAGACAGGCTGTACCAGAGATTGACATCAGTAAAGAAAGGCTCTATCAGAGATTGACATAGGTAAAGACAGGCTGTATCAGAGATTGACATGGGTAAAGACAGGCTGTGTCAGAGATTTAATAAGTAAAGACAGGCTATATCAGAGATTGACGTAAGTATAGACAGTCTGTATTAGAGATTAACATAAATAAAGACAGGCTGTAGTAGAGATTGACTTAAGTAAAGACAGGCATTATCAGAGATTGACACAGGTAAAGACAGGCTGCATCAGAGATCGACACAGGTAAAGACAGGCTGAGTCCGAAATTGACAGAAGAAAAGAAAGGCTGTATCGAAGTTTGACATAAGAAAAGACAGGCTGTATCAGAGACTGACATGGATATAGACAGGCTGTATCAGAGATTGACAGGGTAAAGACAGGCTGTATCAGAGATTGACACAGGTAAAAGACAGGCTGTGTCAGAGTTTGACATAAGTAAAGACAGGCTATATCAGAGATTGACATAAGTAAAGACAGGCTATATCAGAGATTGACATAAGTAAAGACAGGATGTATTAGAGATTGACATAACTAAAGAAAGGCTGTATCAGAGCTTGACATGGGAAAAGACAGGCTGTATCAGAGATTGACACGGGTAAAGACAGGCTGCATCAGAGATTGACATACATTAAGACAGGCTGTGTTAGAGAATGACATCATTTAAGACAGGCTCTCAGAGATTGACATAGGTAAAGACAGGCTGTGTCAGAGATTGACATGGTTAAATACAGGCTGTATCAGAGATTGATATGTGTAAAGACAGGCTGTGCCAGAGATTGACAGAGGAAAAGACAGGCTGTATCGGATAATGACATAAGTAAAGACAGGCAGTATCAGAGATTGATATAAGTAAAGACAGGCTGTATCAGAGAGTGACACAAGTAAAGACAGGCTGTATCAGAGATTGTCACGGGTACAGACAGGTTGTGTCAGAGATTGAAATAAGTAGACACAGGCTGTACCAGTGATTGACATGGGTAAAGACTGTCTGTGTCCAAAATGGACATAAGAAAAGCCAGGCTGTATCAGTAATTGATATAAGTAAAGACAGGCTGTATCAGAGGTTGACATAGGTAAAGGCAGGCTGTATCAGCCATTGACATAGTTAACAACAAGCTGCATCAGCGATTGACATAAGTAAAGACAGGCTGTAACAAAGATTGATATGGGTAAAGACAGGCTCTATCAGCGATTGACATGGGTAAAGACAGGCTGTATCAGAGATTTCCACGGATAAAGACAGGCTGTATCAGACATTAACATTAGAAAAGACAGGCTATATCAGAGATTGGCATAAGTAAAGACAGGCAGTATCAGAGATTGATATAAGTAAAGACAGGCTGTATCAGAGATTGACATAAGTTGAGACAGGCTGTATCAGAGATTGACACGGGTTCAGACATGTTGTGCCAGTGATTGACATAAGTAAACACAGGCTGTATCAGAGGTTGACATAGGTAAAGACAGGCTGTATCAGAGATTGACTTTAAGATAGGACAGGCTGTATCGGAGACTGACATAAGAAAAGACAGGCTGTATCAGAGACTGACATGGATAAAGACAGGGTGTATCAGAGATGGACAATGCAAGGACAGGCTGTATCAGAAATTAACGTAGGTAAAGACAGGCTGTACCAGAGATTGACATCAGTAAAGACAGGCTCTATCAGTGATTGACATAGGTAGAGACAGGCTGTATCAGAGATTGACATGGGTAAAGACAGGCTGTGTTAGAGAATGATATAAGTAAAGACAGGCTGTCAGAGATTGACATAGGTAAAAACAGGCTGTGTCAGAGATTGACACAGTTAAATACAGGCTGTATCTTTGATAGACATGTGTAAAGACAGGCTGTGTCAGAAATTGACTTAAGAAAAGACAGGCTGTATCAGAGATTGACACGGGTACAGACAGGTTGTGTCAGAGATTGAAATAAGTAGACACAGGCTGTACCAGTGATTGACATGGGTAAAGACTGTCTGTGTCCAAAATTGACATAAGAAAAGCCAGGCTGTATCATTAATTGATATAAGTAAAGACAGGCTGTATCAGAGGTTGACATAGGTAAAGGCAGGCTGTATCAGCCATTGACATAGTTAACAACAAGCTGTATCATTGATTGACATAAGTAAAGACAGGCTGTAACAAAGATTGATATGGGTAAAGACAGGCTGTATCGGCAATTGACATGGGTAAAGACAGGCTGTATCAGAGATTTCCATGGACAAAGACAGGCTGTATCACATATTGACATAAGTAAAGACAGGCTATATCAGAGATTGGCATAAGTAAAGACAGGCAGTATCAGAGATTGATATAAGTAAAGACAGGCTGTATCAGAGATTGACATAAGTAGAGACAGGCTGTATCAGAGATTGACACGGGTTCAGACAGGTTGTGCCAGAGATTGATATAAGTAAACACAGGCTGTATCAGACGTTGACGTAGGTAAAGATAGGCTGTATCAGAGATTGACACGGGTAAAGACAGGCTTTGTCAGAGATTGACTTTAAGATAGGACAGGCTGTATCGGAGACTGACATAAGAAAAGACAGGCTGTATCAGAGACTGACATGGATAAAGACAGGGTGTATCAGAGATGGACAATGCAAAGACAGGCTGTATCAGAGAATAGCATGGGTAAAGACAGGCTGCAGCAGAGATTAACATAGGTAAAGACAGGCTGTACCAGAGATTGACATCAGTAAAGACAGGCTCTATCAGTGATTGACATAAGTAGAGACAGGCTGTATCAGAGATTGACATGTGTAAAGACAGGCTGTGTTAGAGAATGATATAAGTAAAGACAGGCTGTCAGAGATTGACATAGGTAAAAACAGGCTGTGTCAGAGATTGACACAGTTAAATACAGGCTGCATCTTTGATAGACATGGGTAAAGACAGGCTGTGTCAGAGATTGACTTAAGAAAAGACAGGCTGTATCAGAGATTGACACGGGTACAGAGAGGTTGTGTCAGAGATTGAAATACGTAGACACAGACTGTACCAGTGATTGACATGGGTAAAGACTGTCTGTGTCCAAAATTGACATAAGAAAAGCCAGGCTGTATCAGTAATTGATATAAGTAAAGACAGGCTGTATCAGAGGTTGACATAGGGAAAGGCAGGCTGTATCAGCCATTGACATAGTTAACAACAAGCTGTATCAGCGATTGACAAAAGTAAAGACAGGCTGTAACAAAGATTGATATGGGTAAAGACAGGCTGTATCGGCGATTGACATGGGTAAAGACAGGCTGTATCAGAGATTTCCACGGATAAAGACAGGCTGTATCAGATATTGACATAAGTAAAGACAGGCTATATCAGAGATTGGCATTATTAAAGACAGGCAGTATCAGAGATTGATATAAGTAAAGACAGGCTGTATCAGAGATTGACATAAGTAGAGACAGGCTGTATCAGTGATTGACACGGGTTCAGACAGGTTGTGCCAGAGATTGATATAAGTAAACACAGGCTGTATCAGACGTTGACATAGGTAAAGACAGGCAGTATCAGAGACTGACACGGGTAAAGACAGGCTTTGTCAGAGATTGACTTTAAGATAGGACAGGCTGTATCAGAGACTGACATAAGAAAAGACAGGCTGTATCAGAGACTGACATGGATAAAGACAGGGTGTATCAGAGATGGACAATGCAAAGACAGGCTGCATCAGAGAATAGCACGGGTAAAGACAGGCTGCAGCAGAGGTTAACATAGGTAAAGACAGGCTGTACCAGAGATTGACATCAGTAAAGACAGGCTCTATCAGTGATTGACATAGGTAGAGACAGGCTGTATCAGAGATTGACATGGGTAAAGACAGGCTGTGTTAGAGAATGATATAAGTAAAGACAGGCTGTCAGAGATTGACATAGGTAAAAACAGGCTGTGTCAGAGATTGACACAGTTAAATGCAGGCTGTATCTTTAATAGACATGGGTAAAGACAGGCTGTGTCAGAGATTGACTTAAGAAAAGACAGGCTGCATCAGACACTGACATGGTTAAAGACAGGCTGCATCAGAGAATGACAGGGTAAAGACAGGCTGGATTAGAGCTTTACACAGGTAAAAGACAGGCAGTGTCAGAGATTGACATAAGTAAAGACAGGCTTTTTCAGAGATTGACAATAGTAAAGACAGGCTGCATCAGAGATTGACATAAGTAAAGACAGGCTGTATTAGAGATTGACATAAGTAAAGACAGGCTGTATTAGAGATTGACATAAATAAAGACAGGCTGTATCAGAGATTGACATGCGTAAAGACAGGCTGTATCACAGATTGACACGGGTAAAGACAGGCTGTATCAGAGATTGTCATAAGTAAAGACAGGCTGCAGCAGAGATTAACATATGTAAAGACAGGCTGTACCAGAGATTGACATCAGTAAAGAAAGGCTCTATCAGAGATTGACATAGGTAAAGACAGGCTGTATCAGAGATTGACATGGGTAAAGACAGGCTGTGTCAGAGATTTAATAAGTAAAGACAGGCTATATCAGAGATTGACGTAAGTATAGACAGTCTGTATTAGAGATTAACATAAATAAAGACAGGCTGTAGTAGAGATTGACTTAAGTAAAGACAGGCATTATCAGAGATTGACACAGGTAAAGACAGGCTGCATCAGAGATCGACACAGGTAAAGACAGGCTGAGTCCGAAATTGACAGAAGAAAAGAAAGGCTGTATCGAAGTTTGACATAAGAAAAGACAGGCTGTATCAGAGACTGACATGGATATAGACAGGCTGTATCAGAGATTGACAGGGTAAAGACAGGCTGTATCAGAGATTGACACAGGTAAAAGACAGGCTGTGTCAGAGTTTGACATAAGTAAAGACAGGCTATATCAGAGATTGACATAAGTAAAGACAGGCTATATCAGAGATTGACATAAGTAAAGACAGGATGTATTAGAGATTGACATAACTAAAGAAAGGCTGTATCAGAGCTTGACATGGGAAAAGACAGGCTGTATCAGAGATTGACACGGGTAAAGACAGGCTGCATCAGAGATTGACATACATTAAGACAGGCTGTGTTAGAGAATGACATCATTTAAGACAGGCTCTCAGAGATTGACATAGGTAAAGACAGGCTGTGTCAGAGATTGACATGGTTAAATACAGGCTGTATCAGAGATTGATATGTGTAAAGACAGGCTGTGCCAGAGATTGACAGAGGAAAAGACAGGCTGTATCGGATAATGACATAAGTAAAGACAGGCAGTATCAGAGATTGATATAAGTAAAGACAGGCTGTATCAGAGAGTGACACAAGTAAAGACAGGCTGTATCAGAGATTGTCACGGGTACAGACAGGTTGTGTCAGAGATTGAAATAAGTAGACACAGGCTGTACCAGTGATTGACATGGGTAAAGACTGTCTGTGTCCAAAATGGACATAAGAAAAGCCAGGCTGTATCAGTAATTGATATAAGTAAAGACAGGCTGTATCAGAGGTTGACATAGGTAAAGGCAGGCTGTATCAGCCATTGACATAGTTAACAACAAGCTGCATCAGCGATTGACATAAGTAAAGACAGGCTGTAACAAAGATTGATATGGGTAAAGACAGGCTCTATCAGCGATTGACATGGGTAAAGACAGGCTGTATCAGAGATTTCCACGGATAAAGACAGGCTGTATCAGACATTAACATTAGAAAAGACAGGCTATATCAGAGATTGGCATAAGTAAAGACAGGCAGTATCAGAGATTGATATAAGTAAAGACAGGCTGTATCAGAGATTGACATAAGTTGAGACAGGCTGTATCAGAGATTGACACGGGTTCAGACATGTTGTGCCAGTGATTGACATAAGTAAACACAGGCTGTATCAGAGGTTGACATAGGTAAAGACAGGCTGTATCAGAGATTGACTTTAAGATAGGACAGGCTGTATCGGAGACTGACATAAGAAAAGACAGGCTGTATCAGAGACTGACATGGATAAAGACAGGGTGTATCAGAGATGGACAATGCAAGGACAGGCTGTATCAGAAATTAACGTAGGTAAAGACAGGCTGTACCAGAGATTGACATCAGTAAAGACAGGCTCTATCAGTGATTGACATAGGTAGAGACAGGCTGTATCAGAGATTGACATGGGTAAAGACAGGCTGTGTTAGAGAATGATATAAGTAAAGACAGGCTGTCAGAGATTGACATAGGTAAAAACAGGCTGTGTCAGAGATTGACACAGTTAAATACAGGCTGTATCTTTGATAGACATGTGTAAAGACAGGCTGTGTCAGAAATTGACTTAAGAAAAGACAGGCTGTATCAGAGATTGACACGGGTACAGACAGGTTGTGTCAGAGATTGAAATAAGTAGACACAGGCTGTACCAGTGATTGACATGGGTAAAGACTGTCTGTGTCCAAAATTGACATAAGAAAAGCCAGGCTGTATCATTAATTGATATAAGTAAAGACAGGCTGTATCAGAGGTTGACATAGGTAAAGGCAGGCTGTATCAGCCATTGACATAGTTAACAACAAGCTGTATCATTGATTGACATAAGTAAAGACAGGCTGTAACAAAGATTGATATGGGTAAAGACAGGCTGTATCGGCAATTGACATGGGTAAAGACAGGCTGTATCAGAGATTTCCATGGACAAAGACAGGCTGTATCACATATTGACATAAGTAAAGACAGGCTATATCAGAGATTGGCATAAGTAAAGACAGGCAGTATCAGAGATTGATATAAGTAAAGACAGGCTGTATCAGAGATTGACATAAGTAGAGACAGGCTGTATCAGAGATTGACACGGGTTCAGACAGGTTGTGCCAGAGATTGATATAAGTAAACACAGGCTGTATCAGACGTTGACGTAGGTAAAGATAGGCTGTATCAGAGATTGACACGGGTAAAGACAGGCTTTGTCAGAGATTGACTTTAAGATAGGACAGGCTGTATCGGAGACTGACATAAGAAAAGACAGGCTGTATCAGAGACTGACATGGATAAAGACAGGGTGTATCAGAGATGGACAATGCAAAGACAGGCTGTATCAGAGAATAGCATGGGTAAAGAAAGGCTGCAGCAGAGATTAACATAGGTAAAGACAGGCTGTACCAGAGATTGACATCAGTAAAGACAGGCTCTATCAGTGATTGACATAAGTAGAGACAGGCTGTATCAGAGATTGACATGTGTAAAGACAGGCTGTGTTAGAGAATGATATGAGTAAAGACAGGCTGTCAGAGATTGACATAGGTAAAAACAGGCTGTGTCAGAGATTGACACAGTTAAATACAGGCTGCATCTTTGATAGACATGGGTAAAGACAGGCTGTGTCAGAGATTGACTTAAGAAAAGACAGGCTGTATCAGAGATTGACACGGGTACAGACAGGTTGTGTCAGAGATTGAAATAAGTAGACATAGGCTGTACCAGTGATTGACATGGGTAAAGACTGTCTGTGTCCAAAATTGACATAAGAAAAGCCTGGCTGTATCAGTAATTGATATAAGTAAAGATAGGCTGTATCAGAAGTTGACATAGGGAAAGGCAGGCTGTATCAGCCATTGACATAGTTAACAACAAGCTGTATCAGCGATTGACATAAGTAAAGACAGGCTGTAACAAAGTTTGATATGGGTAAAGACAGGCTGTATCGGCGATTGACATGGGTAAAGACAGGCTGTATCAGAGATTTCCACGGATAAAGACAGGCTGTATCAGATATTGACATAAGTAAAGACAGGCTATATCAGAGATTGGCATTATTAAAGACAGGCAGTATCAGAGATTGATATAAGTAAAGACAGGCTGTATCAGAGATTGACATAAGTAGAGACAGGCTGTATCAGAGATTGACACGGGTTCAGACAGGTTGTGCCAGAGATTGATATAAGTAAACACAGGCTGTATCAGACGTTGACATAGGTAAAGACAGGCTGTATCAGAGATTGACACGGGTAAAGACAGGCTTTGTCAGAGATTGACTTTAAGATAGGACAGGCTGTATCAGAGACTGACATAAGAAAAGACAGGCTGTATCAGAGACTGACATGGATAAAGACAGGGTGTATCAGAGATGGACAATGCAAAGACAGGCTGCATCAGAGAATAGCACGGGTAAAGACAGGCTGCAGCAGAGGTTAACATAGGTAAAGACAGGCTGTACCAGAGATTGACATCAGTAAAGACAGGCTCTATCAGTGATTGACATGGGTAAAGACAGGCTGTGTTAGAGAATGATATAAGTAAAGACAGGCTGTCAGAGATTGACATAGGTAAAAACAGGCTGTGTCAGAGATTGACACAGTTAAATGCAGGCTGTATCTTTGATAGACATGGGTAAAGACAGGCTGTGTCAGAGATTGACTTAAGAAAAGACAGGCTGCATCAGACACTGACATGGTTAAAGACAGCCTGCATCAGAGAATGACAGGGTAAAGACAGGCTGTATTAGAGCTTTACACAGATAAAAGACAGGCAGTGTCAGAGATTGACATAAGTAAAGACAGGCTTTTTCAGAGATTGACAATAGTAAAGACAGGCTGCATCAGAGATTGACATAAGTAAAGACAGGCTGTATTAGAGATTGACATAAGTAAAGACAGGCTGTATTAGAGATTGACATAAATAAAGACAGGCTGTATCAGAGATTGACATGCGTAAAGACAGGCTGTATCAGAGATTGACACGGGTAAAGACAGGCTGTATCAGAGGTTGTCATAAGTAAAGACAGGCTGCAGCAGAGATTAACATATGTAAAGACAGGCTGTACCAGAGATTGACATCAGTAAAGAAAGGCTCTATCACAGATTGACATAGGTAAAGACAGGCTGTATCAGAGATTGACATGGGTAAAGACAGGCTGTGTCAGAGATTTAATAAGTAAAGACAGGCTATATCAGAGATTGACGTAAGTATAGACAGTCTGTATTAGAGATTAACATAAATAAAGACAGGCTGTAGTAGAGATTGACTTAAGTAAAGACAGGCATTATCAGAGATTGACACAGGTAAAGACAGGCTGCATCAGAGATCGACACAGGTAAAGACAGGCTGAGTCCGAAATTGACAGAAGAAAAGAAAGGCTGTATCGAAGTTTGACATAAGAAAAGACAGGCTGTATCAGAGACTGACATGGATATAGACAGGCTGTATCAGAGATTGACAGGGTAAAGACAGGCTGTATCAGAGATTGACACAGGTAAAAGACAGGCTGTGTCAGAGTTTGACATAAGTAAAGACAGGCTATATCAGAGATTGACATAAGTAAAGACAGGCTGTATCAGAGATTGACATAAGTAAAGACAGGATGTATTAGAGATTGACATAACTAAAGAAAGGCTGTATCAGAGCTTGACATGGGAAAAGACAGGCTGTATCAGAGATTGACACGGGTAAAGACAGGCTGCATCAGAGATTGACATACATTAAGACAGGCTGTGTTAGAGAATGACATCATTTAAGACAGGCTTTCAGAGATTGACATAGGTAAAGACAGGCTGTGTCAGAGATTGACATGGTTAAATACAGGCTGTATCAGAGATTGATATGTGCAAAGACAGGCTGTGCCAGAGATTGACAGAGGAAAAGACAGGCTGTATCGGATAATGACATAAGTAAAGACAGGCAGTATCAGAGATTGATATAAGTAAAGACAGGCTGTATCAGAGAGTGACCCAAGTAAAGACAGGCTGTATCAGAGATTGTGACGGGTACAGACAGGTTGTGTCAGAGATTGAAATAAGTAGACACAGGCTGTACCAGTGATTGACATGGGTAAAGACTGTCTGTGTCCAAAATTGACATAAGAAAAGCCAGGCTGTATCAGTAATTGATATAAGTAAAGACAGGCTGTATCAGAGGTTGACATAGGTAAAGGCAGGCTGTATCAGCCATTGACATAGTTAACAACAAGCTGCATCAGCGATTGACATAAGTAAAGACAGGCTGTAACAAAGATTGATATGGGTAAAGACAGGCTCTATCAGCGATTGACATGGGTAAAGAGAGGCTGTATCAGAGATTTCCACGGATAAAGACAGGCTGTATCAGATATTGACATTAGAAAAGACAGGCTATATCAGAGATTGGCATAAGTAAAGACAGGCAGTATCAGAGATTGATATAAGTAAAGACAGGCTGTATCAGAGATTGACATAAGTTGAGACAGGCTGTATCAGAGATTGACACGGGTTCAGACATGTTGTGCCAGAGATTGACATAAGTAAACACAGGCTGTATCAGAGGTTGACATAGGTAAAGACAGGCTGTATCAGAGATTGACTTTAAGATAGGACAGGCTGTATCGGAGACTGACATAAGAAACGACAGGCTGTATCAGAGACTGACATGGATAAAGACAGGCTGTATCAGAGATTAATGTAGGTAAAGACAGGCTGTACCAGAGATTGACATCAGTAAAGACAGGCTCTATCAGTGATTGACATAGGTAGAGACAGGCTGTATCAGAGATTGACATGGGTAAAGACAGGCTGTGTTAGAGAATGATATAAGTAAAGACAGGCTGTCAGAGATTGACATAGGTAAAAACAGGCTGTGTCAGAGATTGACACAGTTAAATACAGGCTGTATCTTTGATAGACATGGGTAAAGACAGGCTGTGTCAGAAATTGACTTAAGAAAAGACAGGCTGTATCAGAGATTGACACGGGTACAGACAGGTTGTGTCAGAGATTGAAATACGTAGACACAGGCTGTACCAGTGATTGACATGGGTAAAGACTGTCTGTGTCCAAAATTGACATAAGAAAAGCCAGGCTGTATCATTAATTGATATAAGTAAAGACAGGCTGTATCAGAGGTTGACATAGGTAAAGGCAGGCTGTATCAGCCATTGACATAGTTAACAAGAAGCTGTATCAGTGATTGACATAAGTAAAGACAGGCTGTACCAGAGATTGACATCAGTAAAGACAGGCTCTATCAGTGATTGACATAAGTAAAGACAGGCTGTAACACAGATTGATATGGGTAAAGACAGGCTGTATCGGCGATTGACATGGGTAAAGACAGGCTGTATCAGAGATTTCCATGGATAAAGACAGGCTGTATCACATATTGACATAAGTAAAGACAGGCTATATCAGAGATTGGCATAAGTAAAGACAGGCAGTATCAGAGATTGATATAAGTAAAGACAGGCTGTATCAGAGATTGACATAAGTAGAGACAGGCTGTATCAGAGATTGACACGGGTTCAGACAGGTTGTGCCAGAGATTGATATAAGTAAACACAGGCTGTATCAGACGTTGACATAGGTAAAGATAGGCTGTATCAGAGATTGACACGGGTAAAGACAGGCTTTGTCAGAGATTGACTTTAAGATAGGACAGGCTGTATCGGAGACTGACATAAGAAAAGACAGGCTGTATCAGAGACTGACATGGATAAAGACAGGGTGTATCAGAGATGGACAATGCAAAGACAGGCTGTATCAGAGAATAGCATGGGTAAAGACAGGCTGCAGCAGAGATTAACATAGGTAAAGACAGGCTGTACCAGAGATTGACATCAGTAAAGACAGGCTCTATCAGTGATTGACATAAGTAGAGACAGGCTGTATCAGAGATTGACATGTGTAAAGACAGGCTGTGTTAGAGAATGATATGAGTAAAGACAGGCTGTCAGAGATTGATAGGTAAAAACAGGCTGTGTCAGAGATTGACACAGTTAAATACAGGCTGTATCTTTGATAGACATGGGTAAAGACACGCTGTGTCAGAGATTGACTTAAGAAAAGACAGGCTGTATCAGAGATTGACACGGGTACAGACAGGTTGTGTCAGAGATTGAAATAAGTAGACACAGGCTGTACCAGTGATTGTCATGGGTAAAGACTGTCTGTGTCCAAAATTGACATAAGAAAAGCCAGGCTGTATCAGTAATTGATATAAGTAAAGACAGGCTGTATCAGAGGTTGACATAGGGAAAGGCAGGCTGTATCAGCCATGGACATAGTTAACAACAAGCTGTATCAGCGATTGACATAAGTAAAGACAGGCTGTAACAAAGATTGATATGGGTAAAGACAGGCTGTATCGGCGATTGACATGGGTAAAGAAAGGCTGTATCAGAGATTTCCACGGATAAAGACAGGCTGTATCAGATATTGACATAAGTAAAGACAGGCTATATCAGAGATTGGCATTATTAAAGACAGGCAGTATCAGAGATTGATATAAGTAAAGACAGGCTGTATCAGAGATTGACATAAGTAGAGACAGGCTGTATCAGAGATTGACACGGGTTCAGACAGGTTGTGCCAGAGATTGATATAAGTAAACACAGGCTGTATCAGCCGTTGACATAGGTAAAGACAGGCTGTATCGGAGATTGACACGGGTAAAGACAGGCTTTGTCAGAGATTGACTTTAAGATAGGACAGGCTGTATCAGAGACTGACATAAGAAAAGACAGGCTGTATCAGAGACTGACATGGATAAAGACAGGGTGTATCAGAGATGGACAATGCAAAGACAGGCTGCATCAGAGAATAGCACGGGTAAAGACAGGCTGCAGCAGAGGTTAACATAGGTAAAGACAGGCTGTACCAGAGATTGACATCAGTAAAGACAGGCTCTATCAGTGATTGACATAGGTAGAGACAGGCTGCATCAGAGATTGACATGGGTAAAGACAGGCTGTGTTAGAGAATGATATAAGTAAAGACAGGCTGTCAGAGATTGACATAGGTAACAACAGGCTGTGTCAGAGATTGACACAGTTAAATACAGGCTGTATCTTTGATAGACATGGGTAAAGACAGGCTGTGTCAGAGATTGACTTAAGAAAAGACAGGCTGCATCAGACACTGACATGGTTAAAGACAGCCTGCATCAGAGAATGACAGGATAAAGACAGGTTGTATTAGAGCTTTACACAGGTAAAAGACAGGCAGTGTCAGAGATTGACATAAGTAAAGACAGGCTTTTTCAGAGATTGACAATAGTAAATACAGGCTGCATCAGAGATTGACATAAGTAAAGACAGGCTGTATTAGAGATTGACATAAGTAAAGACAGGCTGTATTAGAGATTGACATAAATAAAGACAGGCTGTATCAGAGATTGACATGCGTAAAGACGGGCTGTATCAGAGATTGACACGGGTAAAGACAGGCTGTATCAGAGGTTGTTATAAGTAAAGACAGGCTGCAGCAGAGATTAACATATGTAAAGACAGGCTGTACCAGAGATTGACATCAGTAAAGAAAGGCTCTATCAGAGATTGACATAGGTAAAGACAGGCTGTATCAGAGATTGACATGGGTAAAGACAGGCTGTGTCAGAGATTTAATAAGTAAAGACAGGCTATATCAGAGATTGACGTAAGTATAGACAGTCTGTATTAGAGATTAACATAAATAAAGACAGGCTGTAGTAGAGATTGACTTAAGTAAAGACAGGCATTATCAGAGATTGACACAGGTAAAGACAGGCTGCATCAGAGATCGACACAGGTAAAGACAGGCTGAGTCCGAAATTGACAGAAGAAAAGAAAGGCTGTATCGAAGTTTGACATAAGAAAAGACAGGCTGTATCAGAGACTGACATGGATATAGACAGGCTGTATCAGAGATTGACAGGGTAAAGACAGGCTATATCAGAGATTGACACAGGTAAAAGACAGGCTGTGTCAGAGTTTGACATAAGTAAAGACAGGCTATATCAGAGATTGACATAAGTAAAGACAGGCTGTATCAGAGATTGACATAAGTAAAGACAGGATGTATTAGAGATTGACATAACTAAAGAAAGGCTGTATCAGAGCTTGACATGGGAAAAGACAGGCTGTATCAGAGATTGACACGGGTAAAGACAGGCTGCATTAGAGATTGACATACATTAAGACAGGCTGTGTTAGAGAATGACATCATTTAAGACAGGCTCTCAGAGATTGACATAGGTAAAGACAGGCTGTGTCAGAGATTGACATGGTTAAATACAGGCTGTATCAGAGATTGATATGTGTAAAGACAGGCTGTGTCAGAGATTGACAGAGGAAAAGACAGGCTGTATCGGAGATTGACATAAGTAAAGACAGGCAGTATCAGAGATTGACATAAGTAAAGACAGGCTGTATCAGAGATTGACACGGGTACAGACAGGTTGTGTCAGAGATTGAAATAAGTAGACACAGGCTGTACCAGTGATTGACATGGGTAAAGACTGTCTGTGTCCAAAATTGACATAAGAAAAGCCAGGCTGTATCAGTAATTGATATAAGTAAAGACAGGCTGTATCAGAGGTTGACATAGGTAAAGGCAGGCTGTAACAAAGATTGATATGGGTAAAGACAGGCTCTATCAGCGATTGACATGGGTAAAGAGAGGCTGTATCAGAGATTTCCACGGATAAAGACAGGCTGTATCAGATATTGACATTAGAAAAGACAGGCTATATCAGAGATTGGCATAAGTAAAGACAGGCAGTATCAGAGAATGATGTAAGTAAAGACAGGCTGTATCAGAGATTGACATGGGTAAAGACAGGCTGTGTCAGAGATTTAATAACTAAAGACAGGATGTTTTAGAGATTGCCATAAATAAAGACAGGCTGTATTAGAGATTGACATAACTAAAGAAAGGCTGTATCAGAGCTTGACATGGGTAAAGACAGGCTGTATCAGAGATTGACACGGGTAAAGACAGGCTGCATCAGAGATTGACATACATTAAGACAAGCTGTGTTAGAGAATGACATCATTTAAGACAGGCTCTCAGAGATTGACATAGGTAAAGACAGGCTGTGTCAGAGATTGACATGGTTAAATACAGGCTGTATCAGAGATTGATATGTGTAAAGACAGGCTGTGTCAGAGATTGACAGAGGAAAAGACAGGCTGTATCGGAGATTGACATAAGTAAAGACAGGCAGTATCAGAGATTGACATAAGTAAAGACAGGCTGTATCAGAGATTGTCACGGGTACAGACAGGTTGTGTCAGAGATTGAAATAAGTAGACACAGGCTGTACCAGTGATTGACATGGGTAAAGACTGTCTGTGTCCAAAATTGACATAAGAAAAGCCAGGCTTTATCAGTAATTGATATAAGTAAAGACAGGCTGTATCAGAGGTTGACATAGGTAAAGAAAGGCTGTATCAGAGATTGACATGGGTAAAGACAGGCTATATCAGAGATTGATGTAAGTATAGACAGTCTGTATTAGAGACTAACATAAATAAAGACAGGCTGTAGTAGAGATTGACTTAAGTAAAGACAGGCATTATCAGAGATTGACACAGGTAAAGACAGGCTGCATCAGAGATCGACACAGGTAAAGACAGGCTGTGTTAGAGAATGACATAACTGAAAAACAGGCTCTCAGAGATTGACATAGGTAAAGGCAGGCTGAGTCCAAAATTGACAGAAGAAAAGACAGGCTGTATCGAAGTTTGACATAAGAAAAGACAGGCTGTATCAGATACTGACATGGATATAGAGAGGCTGTATCAGAGACTGACATGGATAAAGACAGGGTGTATCAGAGATGGACAATGCAAAGACAGGCTGTATCAGAGAATAGCACGGGTAAAGACAGGCTGCAGCAGAGATTAACATAGGTAAAGACAGGCTGTACCAGAGATTGACATCAGTAAAGAAAGGCTCTATCATAGATTGACATAGGTAAAGATAGGCTGTATCAGAGATTGACATGGGTAAAGACAGGCTGTGTCAGAGATTTAATAAGTAAAGACAGGCTATATCAGAGATTGACGTAAGTATAGACAGACTGTAATAGAGATTAACATAAATAAAGACAGGCTGTTGTAGAGATTGACTTAAGTAAAGACAGGCATTATCAGAGATTGACACAGGTAAAGACAGGCTGCATCAGAGATCGACACAGGTAAAGACAGGCTGAGTCCGAAATTGACAGAAGAAAAGAAAGGCTGTATCGAAGTTTGACATAAGAAAAGACAGGCTGTATCAGAGACTGACATGGATATAGACAGGCTGTATCAGAGATTGACAGGGTAAAGACAGGCTATATCAGAGATTGACACAGGTAAAAGACAGGCTGTGTCAGAGTTTGACATAAGTAAAGACAGGCTATATCAGAGATTGACATAAGTAAAGACAGGCTGTATCAGAGATTGACATAAGTAAAGACAGGCTGTATTAGAGATTGACATAAGTAAAGACAGGCTGTATCAGAGATTGACATAAGTAAAGACAGGATGTATTAGAGATTGACATAAATAAAGACAGGCTGTATCAGAGATTGACATGTGTAAAGACGGGCTGTATCAGAGATTGACACGGGTAAAGACAGGCTGTATCAGAGGTTGTCATAAGTAAAGACAGGCTGCAGCAGAGATTAACATATGTAAAGACATGCTGTACCAGAGATTGACATCAGTAAAGAAAGGCTCTATCAGAGATTGACATAGGTAAAGACAGGCTGTATCAGAGATTGACATGGGTAAAGACAGGCTGTGTCAGAGATTTAATAAGTAAAGACAGGCTATATCAGAGATTGACGTAAGTATAGACAGTCTGTATTAGAGATTAACATAAATAAAGACAGGCTGTAGTAGAGATTGACTTAAGTAAAGACAGGCATTATCAGAGATTGACACAGGTAAAGACAGGCTGCATCAGAGATCGACACAGGTAAAGACAGGCTGAGTCCGAAATTGACAGAAGAAAAGAAAGGCTGTATCGAAGTTTGACATAAGAAAAGACAGGCTGTATCAGAGACTGACATGGATATAGACAGGCTGTATCAGAGATTGACAGGGTAAAGACAGGCTATATCAGAGATTGACACAGGTAAAAGACAGGCTGTGTCAGAGTTTGACATAAGAAAAGACAGGCTATATCAGAGATTGACATAAGTAAAGACAGGCTGTATCAGAGATTGACATAAGTAAAGACAGGATGTATTAGAGATTGACATAACTAAAGAAAGGCTGTATCAGAGCTTGACATGGGAAAAGACAGGCTGTATCAGAGATTGACACGGGTAAAGACAGGCTGCATCAGAGATTGACATACATTAAGACAGGCTGTGTTAGAGAATGACATCATTTAAGACAGGCTCTCAGAGATTGACATAGGTAAAGACAGGCTGTGTCAGAGATTGACATGGTTAAATACAGGCTGTATCAGAGATTGATATGTGTAAAGACAGGCTGTGTCAGAGATTGACACAGTTAAATACAGGCTGTATCTTTGATAGACATGGGTAAAGACAGGCTGTGTCAGAAATTGACTTAAGAAAAGACAGGCTGTATCAGAGATTGACACGGGTACAGACAGGTTGTGTCAGAGATTGAAATACGTAGACACAGGCTGTACCAGTGATTGACATGGGTAAAGACTGTCTGTGTCCAAAATTGACATAAGAAAAGCCAGGCTGTATCATTAATTGATATAAGTAAAGACAGGCTGTATCAGAGGTTGACATAGGTAAAGGCAGGCTGTATCAGCCATTGACATAGTTAACAAGAAGCTGTATCAGTGATTGACATAAGTAAAGACAGGCTGTACCAGAGATTGACATCAGTAAAGACAGGCTCTATCAGTGATTGACATAAGTAAAGACAGGCTGTAACAAAGATTGATATGGGTAAAGACAGGCTGTATCGGCGATTGACATGGGTAAAGACAGGCTGTATCAGAGATTTCCATGGATAAAGACAGGCTGTATCACATATTGACATAAGTAAAGACAGGCTATATCAGAGATTGGCATAAGTAAAGACAGGCAGTATCAGAGATTGATATAAGTAAAGACAGGCTGTATCAGAGATTGACATAAGTAGAGACAGGCTGTATCAGAGATTGACACGGGTTCAGACAGGTTGTGCCAGAGATTGATATAAGTAAACACAGGCTGTATCAGACGTTGACATAGGTAAAGATAGGCTGTATCAGAGATTGACACGGGTAAAGACAGGCTTTGTCAGAGATTGACTTTAAGATAGGACAGGCTGTATCGGAGACTGACATAAGAAAAGACAGGCTGTATCAGAGACTGACATGGATAAAGACAGGGTGTATCAGAGATGGACAATGCAAAGACAGGCTGTATCAGAGAATAGCATGGGTAAAGACAGGCTGCAGCAGAGATTAACATAGGTAAAGACAGGCTGTACCAGAGATTGACATCAGTAAAGACAGGCTCTATCAGTGATTGACATAAGTAGAGACAGGCTGTATCAGAGATTGACATGTGTAAAGACAGGCTGTGTTAGAGAATGATATGAGTAAAGACAGGCTGTCAGAGATTGATAGGTAAAAACAGGCTGTGTCAGAGATTGACACAGTTAAATACAGGCTGTATCTTTGATAGACATGGGTAAAGACACGCTGTGTCAGAGATTGACTTAAGAAAAGACAGGCTGTATCAGAGATTGACACGGGTACAGACAGGTTGTGTCAGAGATTGAAATAAGTAGACACAGGCTGTACCAGTGATTGTCATGGGTAAAGACTGTCTGTGTCCAAAATTGACATAAGAAAAGCCAGGCTGTATCAGTAATTGATATAAGTAAAGACAGGCTGTATCAGAGGTTGACATAGGGAAAGGCAGGCTGTATCAGCCATGGACATAGTTAACAACAAGCTGTATCAGCGATTGACATAAGTAAAGACAGGCTGTAACAAAGATTGATATGGGTAAAGACAGGCTGTATCGGCGATTGACATGGGTAAAGAAAGGCTGTATCAGAGATTTCCACGGATAAAGACAGGCTGTATCAGATATTGACATAAGTAAAGACAGGCTATATCAGAGATTGGCATTATTAAAGACAGGCAGTATCAGAGATTGATATAAGTAAAGACAGGCTGTATCAGAGATTGACATAAGTAGAGACAGGCTGTATCAGAGATTGACACGGGTTCAGACAGGTTGTGCCAGAGATTGATATAAGTAAACACAGGCTGTATCAGCCGTTGACATAGGTAAAGACAGGCTGTATCGGAGATTGACACGGGTAAAGACAGGCTTTGTCAGAGATTGACTTTAAGATAGGACAGGCTGTATCAGAGACTGACATAAGAAAAGACAGGCTGTATCAGAGACTGACATGGATAAAGACAGGGTGTATCAGAGATGGACAATGCAAAGACAGGCTGCATCAGAGAATAGCACGGGTAAAGACAGGCTGCAGCAGAGGTTAACATAGGTAAAGACAGGCTGTACCAGAGATTGACATCAGTAAAGACAGGCTCTATCAGTGATTGACATAGGTAGAGACAGGCTGCATCAGAGATTGACATGGGTAAAGACAGGCTGTGTTAGAGAATGATATAAGTAAAGACAGGCTGTCAGAGATTGACATAGGTAACAACAGGCTGTGTCAGAGATTGACACAGTTAAATACAGGCTGTATCTTTGATAGACATGGGTAAAGACAGGCTGTGTCAGAGATTGACTTAAGAAAAGACAGGCTGCATCAGACACTGACATGGTTAAAGACAGCCTGCATCAGAGAATGACAGGATAAAGACAGGTTGTATTAGAGCTTTACACAGGTAAAAGACAGGCAGTGTCAGAGATTGACATAAGTAAAGACAGGCTTTTTCAGAGATTGACAATAGTAAATACAGGCTGCATCAGAGATTGACATAAGTAAAGACAGGCTGTATTAGAGATTGACATAAGTAAAGACAGGCTGTATTAGAGATTGACATAAATAAAGACAGGCTGTATCAGAGATTGACATGCGTAAAGACGGGCTGTATCAGAGATTGACACAGGTAAAGACAGGCTGTATCAGAGGTTGTTATAAGTAAAGACAGGCTGCAGCAGAGATTAACATATGTAAAGACAGGCTGTACCAGAGATTGACATCAGTAAAGAAAGGCTCTATCAGAGATTGACATAGGTAAAGACAGGCTGTATCAGAGATTGACATGGGTAAAGACAGGCTGTGTCAGAGATTTAATAAGTAAAGACAGGCTATATCAGAGATTGACGTAAGTATAGACAGTCTGTATTAGAGATTAACATAAATAAAGACAGGCTGTAGTAGAGATTGACTTAAGTAAAGACAGGCATTATCAGAGATTGACACAGGTAAAGACAGGCTGCATCAGAGATCGACACAGGTAAAGACAGGCTGAGTCCGAAATTGACAGAAGAAAAGAAAGGCTGTATCGAAGTTTGACATAAGAAAAGACAGGCTGTATCAGAGACTGACATGGATATAGACAGGCTGTATCAGAGATTGACAGGGTAAAGACAGGCTATATCAGAGATTGACACAGGTAAAAGACAGGCTGTGTCAGAGTTTGACATAAGTAAAGACAGGCTATATCAGAGATTGACATAAGTAAAGACAGGCTGTATCAGAGATTGACATAAGTAAAGACAGGATGTATTAGAGATTGACATAACTAAAGAAAGGCTGTATCAGAGCTTGACATGGGAAAAGACAGGCTGTATCAGAGATTGACACGGGTAAAGACAGGCTGCATTAGAGATTGACATACATTAAGACAGGCTGTGTTAGAGAATGACATCATTTAAGACAGGCTCTCAGAGATTGACATAGGTAAAGACAGGCTGTGTCAGAGATTGACATGGTTAAATACAGGCTGTATCAGAGATTGATATGTGTAAAGACAGGCTGTGTCAGAGATTGACAGAGGAAAAGACAGGCTGTATCGGAGATTGACATAAGTAAAGACAGGCAGTATCAGAGATTGACATAAGTAAAGACAGGCTGTATCAGAGATTGTCACGGGTACAGACAGGTTGTGTCAGAGATTGAAATAAGTAGACACAGGCTGTACCAGTGATTGACATGGGTAAAGACTGTCTGTGTCCAAAATTGACATAAGAAAAGCCAGGCTGTATCAGTAATTGATATAAGTAAAGACAGGCTGTATCAGAGGTTGACATAGGTAAAGGCAGGCTGTAACAAAGATTGATATGGGTAAAGACAGGCTCTATCAGCGATTGACATGGGTAAAGAGAGGCTGTATCAGAGATTTCCACGGATAAAGACAGGCTGTATCAGATATTGACATTAGAAAAGACAGGCTATATCAGAGATTGGCATAAGTAAAGACAGGCAGTATCAGAGAATGATGTAAGTAAAGACAGGCTGTATCAGAGATTGACATGGGTAAAGACAGGCTGTGTCAGAGATTTAATAACTAAAGACAGGATGTATTAGAGATTGCCATAAATAAAGACAGGCTGTATTAGAGATTGACATAACTAAAGAAAGGCTGTATCAGAGCTTGACATGGGTAAAGACAGGCTGTATCAGAGATTGACACGGGTAAAGACAGGCTGCATCAGAGATTGACATACATTAAGACAAGCTGTGTTAGAGAATGACATCATTTAAGACAGGCTCTCAGAGATTGACATAGGTAAAGACAGGCTGTGTCAGAGATTGACATGGTTAAATACAGGCTGTATCAGAGATTGATATGTGTAAAGACAGGCTGTGTCAGAGATTGACAGAGGAAAAGACAGGCTGTATCGGAGATTGACATAAGTAAAGACAGGCAGTATCAGAGATTGACATAAGTAAAGACAGGCTGTATCAGAGATTGTCACGGGTACAGACAGGTTGTGTCAGAGATTGAAATAAGTAGACACAGGCTGTACCAGTGATTGACATGGGTAAAGACTGTCTGTGTCCAAAATTGACATAAGAAAAGCCAGGCTTTATCAGTAATTGATATAAGTAAAGACAGGCTGTATCAGAGGTTGACATAGGTAAAGAAAGGCTGTATCAGAGATTGACATGGGTAAAGACAGGCTATATCAGAGATTGATGTAAGTATAGACAGTCTGTATTAGAGACTAACATAAATAAAGACAGGCTGTAGTAGAGATTGACTTAAGTAAAGACAGGCATTATCAGAGATTGACACAGGTAAAGACAGGCTGCATCAGAGATCGACACAGGTAAAGACAGGCTGTGTTAGAGAATGACATAACTGAAAAACAGGCTCTCAGAGATTGACATAGGTAAAGGCAGGCTGAGTCCAAAATTGACAGAAGAAAAGACAGGCTGTATCGAAGTTTGACATAAGAAAAGACAGGCTGTATCAGATACTGACATGGATATAGAGAGGCTGTATCAGAGACTGACATGGATAAAGACAGGGTGTATCAGAGATGGACAATGCAAAGACAGGCTGTATCAGAGAATAGCACGGGTAAAGACAGGCTGCAGCAGAGATTAACATAGGTAAAGACAGGCTGTACCAGAGATTGACATCAGTAAAGAAAGGCTCTATCATAGATTGACATAGGTAAAGATAGGCTGTATCAGAGATTGACATGGGTAAAGACAGGCTGTGTCAGAGATTTAATAAGTAAAGACAGGCTATATCAGAGATTGACGTAAGTATAGACAGACTGTAATAGAGATTAACATAAATAAAGACAGGCTGTTGTAGAGATTGACTTAAGTAAAGACAGGCATTATCAGAGATTGACACAGGTAAAGACAGGCTGCATCAGAGATCGACACAGGTAAAGACAGGCTGAGTCCGAAATTGACAGAAGAAAAGAAAGGCTGTATCGAAGTTTGACATAAGAAAAGACAGGCTGTATCAGAGACTGACATGGATATAGACAGGCTGTATCAGAGATTGACAGGGTAAAGACAGGCTATATCAGAGATTGACACAGGTAAAAGACAGGCTGTGTCAGAGTTTGACATAAGTAAAGACAGGCTATATCAGAGATTGACATAAGTAAAGACAGGCTGTATCAGAGATTGACATAAGTAAAGACAGGCTGTATTAGAGATTGACATAAGTAAAGACAGGCTGTATCAGAGATTGACATAAGTAAAGACAGGATGTATTAGAGATTGACATAAATAAAGACAGGCTGTATCAGAGATTGACATGTGTAAAGACGGGCTGTATCAGAGATTGACACGGGTAAAGACAGGCTGTATCAGAGGTTGTCATAAGTAAAGACAGGCTGCAGCAGAGATTAACATATGTAAAGACATGCTGTACCAGAGATTGACATCAGTAAAGAAAGGCTCTATCAGAGATTGACATAGGTAAAGACAGGCTGTATCAGAGATTGACATGGGTAAAGACAGGCTGTGTCAGAGATTTAATAAGTAAAGACAGGCTATATCAGAGATTGACGTAAGTATAGACAGTCTGTATTAGAGATTAACATAAATAAAGACAGGCTGTAGTAGAGATTGACTTAAGTAAAGACAGGCATTATCAGAGATTGACACAGGTAAAGACAGGCTGCATCAGAGATCGACACAGGTAAAGACAGGCTGAGTCCGAAATTGACAGAAGAAAAGAAAGGCTGTATCGAAGTTTGACATAAGAAAAGACAGGCTGTATCAGAGACTGACATGGATATAGACAGGCTGTATCAGAGATTGACAGGGTAAAGACAGGCTATATCAGAGATTGACACAGGTAAAAGACAGGCTGTGTCAGAGTTTGACATAAGTAAAGACAGGCTATATCAGAGATTGACATAAGTAAAGACAGGCTGTATCAGAGATTGACATAAGTAAAGACAGGATGTATTAGAGATTGACATAACTAAAGAAAGGCTGTATCAGAGCTTGACATGGGAAAAGACAGGCTGTATCAGAGATTGACACGGGTAAAGACAGGCTGCATCAGAGATTGACATACATTAAGACAGGCTGTGTTAGAGAATGACATCATTTAAGACAGGCTCTCAGAGATTGACATAGGTAAAGACAGGCTGTGTCAGAGATTGACATGGTTAAATACAGGCTGTATCAGAGATTGATATGTGTAAAGACAGGCTGTGTCAGAGATTGACAGAGGAAAAGACAGGCTGTATCGGAGATTGACATAAGTAAAGACAGGCAGTATCAGAGATTGACATAAGTAAAGACAGGCTGTATCAGAGATTGTCACGGGTACAGACAGGTTGTGTCAGAGATTGAAATAAGTAGACACAGGCTGTACCAGTGATTGACATGGGTAAAGACTGTCTGTGTCCAAAATTGACATAAGAAAAGCCAGGCTGTATCAGTAATTGATATAAGTAAAGACAGGCTGTATCAGAGGTTGACATAGGTAAAGGCAGGCTGTATCAGACATTGACATAGTTAACAACAAGCTGCATCAGCGATTGACATAAGTAAAGACAGGCTGTAACAAAGATTGATATGGGTAAAGACAGGCTCTATCAGCGATTGACATGGGTAAAGAGAGGCTGTATCAGAGATTTCCACGGATAAAGACAGGCTGTATCAGATATTGACATTAGAAAAGACAGGCTATATCAGAGATTGGCATAAGTAAAGACAGGCAGTATCAGAGAATGATGTAAGTAAAGACAGGCTGTATCAGAGATTGACATGGGTAAAGAAAGGCTGTGTCAGAGATTTAATAACTAAAGACAGGATGTATTAGAGATTGCCATAAATAAAGACAGGCTGTATTAGAGATTGACATAACTAAAGAAAGGCTGTATCAGAGCTTGACATGGGTAAAGACAGGCTGTATCAGAGATTGACACGGGTAAAGACAGGCTGCATCAGAGATTGACATACATTAAGACAAGCTGTGTTAGAGAATGACATCATTTAAGACAGGCTCTCAGAGATTGACATAGGTAAAGACAGGCTGTGTCAGAGATTGACATGGTTAAATACAGGCTGTATCAGAGATTGATATGTGTAAAGACAGGCTGTGTCAGAGATTGACAGAGGAAAAGACAGGCTGTATCGGAGATTGACATAAGTAAAGACAGGCAGTATCAGAGATTGACATAAGTAAAGACAGGCTGTATCAGAGATTGTCACGGGTACAGACAGGTTGTGTCAGAGATTGAAATAAGTAGACACAGGCTGTACCAGTGATTGACATGGGTAAAGACTGTCTGTGTCCAAAATTGACATAAGAAAAGCCAGGCTTTATCAGTAATTGATATAAGTAAAGACAGGCTGTATCAGAGGTTGACATAGGTAAAGAAAGGCTGTATCAGAGATTGACATGGGTAAAGACAGGCTATATCAGAGATTGATGTAAGTATAGACAGTCTGTATTAGAGACTAACATAAATAAAGACAGGCTGTAGTAGAGATTGACTTAAGTAAAGACAGGCATTATCAGAGATTGACACAGGTAAAGACAGGCTGCATCAGAGATCGACACAGGTAAAGACAGGCTGTGTTAGAGAATGACATAACTGAAAAACAGGCTCTCAGAGATTGACATAGGTAAAGGCAGGCTGAGTCCAAAATTGACAGAAGAAAAGACAGGCTGTATCGAAGTTTGACATAAGAAAAGACAGGCTGTATCAGAGAATAGCACAGGTAAAGACAGGCTGCAGCAGAGATTAACATAGGTAAAGACAGGCTGTACCAGAGATTGACATCAGTAAAGAAAGGCTCTATCAGAGATTGACATATGTAAAGATAGGCTGTATCAGAGATTGAAATGGGTAAAGACAGGCTGTGTCAGAGATTTAATAAGTAAAGACAGGCTATATCAGAGATTGACGTAAGTATAGACAGACTGTAATAGAGATTAACATAAATAAAGACAGGCTGTTGTAGAGATTGACTTAAGTAAAGACAGGCATTATCAGAGATTGACACAGGTAAAGACAGGCTGCATCAGAGATCGACACAGGTAAAGACAGGCTGAGTCCGAAATTGACAGAAGAAAAGAAAGGCTGTATCGAAGTTTGACATAAGAAAAGACAGACTGTATCAGAGACTGACATGGATATAGACAGGCTGTATCAGAGATTGACAGGGTAAAGACAGGCTGTATCAGAGATTGACACAGGTAAAAGACAGGCTGTGTCAGAGTTTGACATAAGTAAAGACAGGCTATATCAGAGATTGACATAAGTAAAGACAGGCTGTATCAGAGATTGACATAAGTAAAGACAGGATGTATTAGAGATTGACATAACTAAAGAAAGGCTGTATCAGAGCTTGACATGGGAAAAGACAGGCTGTATCAGAGATTGACACGGGTAAAGACAGGCTGCATCAGAGATTGACATACATTAAGACAGGCTTTGTTAGAGAATGACATCATTTAAGACAGGCTCTCAGAGATTGACATTGGTAAAGACAGGCTGTGTCAGAGATTGACATGGTTAAATACAGGCTGTATCAGAGATTGATATGTGTAAAGACAGGCTGTGTCAGAGATTTCCACGGATAAAGACAGGCTGTATCAGATATTGACATTAGAAAAGACAGGCTATATCAGAGATTGGCATAAGTAAAGACAGGCAGTATCAGACAATGATATGAGTAAAGACAGGCTGTATCAGAGATTGACATGGGTAAAGACAGGCTGTGTCAGAGATTTAATAACTAAAGACAGGATGTATTAGAGATTGCCATAAATAAAGACAGGCTGTATTAGAGATTGACATAACTAAAGAAAGGCTGTATCAGAGCTTGACATGGGTAAAGACAGGCTGTATCAGAGATTGACACGGGTAAAGACAGGCTGCATCAGAGATTGACATACATTAAGACAAGCTGTGTTAGAGAATGACATCAGTTAAGACAGGCTCTCAGAGATTGACATAGGTAAAGACAGGCTGTGTCAGAGATTGACATGGTTAAATACAGGCTGTATCAGAGATTGCTATGTGTAAAGACAGGCTGTGTCAGAGATTGACAGAGGAAAAGACAGGCTGTATCGGAGATTGACATAAGTAAAGACAGGCAGTATCAGAGATTGACATAAGTAGAGACAGGCTATATCAGAGATTGTCACGGGTACAGACAGGTTGTGTCAGAGATTGAAATAAGTAGACACAGGCTGTACCAGTGATTGACATGGGTAAAGACTGTCTGTGTCCAAAATTGACATAACAAAAGCCAGGCTGTATCAGTAATTGATATAAGTAAAGACAGGCTGTATCAGAGGTTGACATAGGTAAAGGCAGGCTGTATCATCCATTGACATAGTTAACAACAAGCTGTATCAGCGATTGACATAAGTAAAGACGGGCTGTAACAAAGATTGATATGGGTAAAGACAAGCTGTATCGGCGATTGACATGGGTAAAGACAGGCTGTATCAGAGATTTCCACGGATAAAGACAGGCTGTATCAGATATTGACATAAGTAAAGACAGGCTATATCAGAGATTGGCATAAGTAAAGACAGGCAGTATCAGAGATTGATATAAGTAAAGACAGGCTGTATCAGAGATTGACATAAGTAGAGACAGGCTGTATCAGAGATTGACACGGGTTCAGACAGGTTGTGCCAGAGATTGATATAAGTAAAAACAGGCTGTATCAGACGTTGACATAGGTAAAGACAGGCTGTATCAGAGATTGACATGGATAAAGACAGGGTGTATCAGAGATGGACAATGCAAAGACAGGCTGCATCAGAGAATAGCACGGGTAAAGACAGGCTGCAGCAGAGGTTAACATAGGTAAAGACAGGCTGTACCAGAGATTGACATCAGTAAAGACAGGCTCTATCAGTGATTGACATAGGTAGACACAGGCTGTATCAGAGATTGACATGGGTAAAGACAGGCTGTGTTAGAGAATGATATAAGTAAAGACAGGCTGTCAGAGATTGACATAGGTAAAAACAGGCTGTGTCAGAGATTGACACAGTTAAATGCAGTCTGTATCTTTGATAGACATGGGTAAAGACAGGCTGTGTCAGAGATTGACTTAAGAAAAGACAGGCTGCATCAGACACTGACATGGTTAAAGACAGCCTGCATCAGAGAATGACAGGGTAAAGACAGGCTGTATTAGAGCTTTACACAGGTAAAAGACAGGCAGTGTCAGAGATTGACATAAGTAAAGACAGGCTTTTTCAGAGATTGACAATAGTAAAGACAGGCTGCATCAGAGATTGACATAAGTAAAGACAGGCTGTATTAGAGATTGACATAAGTAAAGACAGGCTGTATTAGAGATTGACATAACTAAAGACAGGCTGTATCAGAGATTGACATGCGTAAAGACAGGCTGTATCAGAGATTGACACGGGTAAAGACAGGCTGTATCAGAGGTTGTCATAAGTAAAGACAGGCTGCAGCAGAGATTAACATATGTAGAGACAGGCTGTACCAGAGATTGACATCAGTAAAGAAAGGCTCTATCAGAGATTGACATAGGTAAAGACAGGCTGTATCAGAGATTGACATGGGTAAAGACAGGCTGTGTCAGAGATTTAATAAGTAAAGACAGGCTATATCAGAGATTGACGTAAGTATAGACAGTCTGTATTAGAGATTAACATAAATAAAGACAGGCTGTAGTAGAGATTGACTTAAGTAAAGACAGGCATTATCAGAGATTGACACAGGTGAAGACAGGCTGCATCAGAGATCGACACAGGTAAAGACAGGCTGTGTTAGAGAATGACATTACTAAAAAACAGGCTCTCAGAGATTGACATAGGTAAAGACAGGCTTAGTCCGAAATTGACAGAAGAAAAGACAGGCTGTATCAAAGTTTGACATAAGAAAAGACAGGCTGTATCAGAGAGTGACATGGATATAGACAGGCTGTATCAGAGATTGACAGGGTAAAGACAGGCTGTATCAGAGATTGACACAGGTAAAAGACAGGCTGTGTCAGAGTTTGACATAAGTAAAGACAGGCTATATCAGAGATTGACATAAGTAAAGACAGGCTGCATCAGAGATCGACATATGTAAAGACAGGCTGTATCAGAGATTGACACAGGTAAAGACAGGCTGTATGAGAGATTGACATAGGTAACGACAGGCTGTAGCAGAGATTGACATGGGTAAAGACAGTCTGTATGAGAGATTAACGTAAGAAAAGCCAGGCTGTATCAGTGATTGACATAAGTAAAGACAGGATATATTAGAGGTTGACATAGGTAAAGACAGCTTGTATCACACATTGATATTCGTAACGACAGGCAGTATCAGAGATTGACATAGATAACGAAAGGCTGAATCAGAGTTTCACAAAGGAAAGACAGGCTGTATAAGAGATTGACATAAATAAAAACACGCTGTATCAGAGATTGACATAGGTAAAGACAGTCTGTGTCCCAGATTGACATATGTAAAGACAGGCTATATCAGAGATTGACATACATTAAGACAGGCTGTGTTAGAGAATGACATCATTTAAGACAGGCTCTCAGAGATTGACATAGGGAAAGACAGGCTGTGTTAGAGATTGACATAGGTAAATACAGGCTGTAACAGAGATTTATATGGTCAAGACAGGCTGTATCAGAGATTGACATGGGTAAAGACAGGCAGTGTCAGAGATTGACATAAGTAAAAACAGGCTGTCAGAGATAGACTTAAGAAAGGACAGGCTGTTTCAGAGATTGACATAAGAAAAGACAGGCTGTATCAGAGACTGACATTGATATAGACAGGGTGTATTAGAGATTGACAGGGCAAAACTGGCTGGATCAGAGATTGGCACGGGTAAAGACAGGCTGCAGCAGAGATTAACATGGGTAAAGACATGCTGCACCAGAGATTGACATCTGTAAAGACAGGCTGTATCAGAGATTGACAGGGTAATGACAGGCTGTATCAGAGATTGACACAGGTAAAAGACAGGCTGTGTCAGAGTTTGACATAAGTAAAGACAGGCTATATCAGAGATTGACATAAGTAAAGACAGGCTGTACCAGAGATTGACATCAGTAAAGAAAGGCTCTATCAGAGATTGACATAGGTAAAGACAGGCTGTATCAGAGATTTAATAAGTAAAGACAGGCTATATCAGAGATTGACGTAAGTATAGACAGTCTGTATTAGAGATTAACATAAATAAAGACAGGCTGTAGTAGAGATTGACTTAAGTAAAGACAGGCATTATCAGAGATTGACATAATTAAAGACAGGCCAAATCAGAGATTGACATAAGTAAAGACAAGCTGTATCAGAGATTAACATAAATAAAGACAGGCTGTATTAGAGACTGACAGAAATAAAGACAGGCCGCATCAGATGTTGACATAAGTAAAGACAGGCTGTATCAGACATTGACATAGGTAAAGAGAGGCTGTTTCAGAGATTGACATAGGTAAAGACAGGCTGTAGCAGAGATTGACATTGGTAAAATCCGGCTGTATCAGAGATTGACAAGGGAAAAGACAGTCTGGGTCCGAAATTGACATAAGAAAAGTCAGGTTGTCTCGGCGATTGACAAAAGAAAAGCAAGGCTGTACCAGTGATTGATATAAGTAAAGACAGGCTGTATCAGAGGTTGACATAGGTAAACGCAGGCTGTATCAGGGATTGACACAGGTAACGACAAGCTGTATCAGAGATTGATATAAGTAAAGACAAGCTGTCAGAGATTGACTTAAGAAAGGACAGGCTGTATCCGAGATTGACAAAAGAAAAGACAGGCTGTATCAGAGACTGACATGGATAAAGACAGGGTGTATCAGACATTAGCACGGGTAAAGACAGGCTGTATCAGACATTGACATAGATAATGACAGGCTGCATCAGAGATTGACACGGGTAAAGTCAGGCTGTGTCAGAGATTGACATAAGTAAAGACAGGCTGTCAGAGTTTGACATAAGTAAAGACAGGCTGTCAGAGTTTGACATAAGTAAAGACAGGCTGTGTCAGAGATTGACATGGATAAAGACAGGCTGTGTTAGAGAATGATATAAGTAAAGACAGGCTGTCAGAGATTGACATAGGTAAAAACAGGCTGTGTCAGAGATTGACACAGTTAAATACAGGCTGTATCTTTGATAGACATGGGTAAAGACAGGCTGTGTCAGAGATTGACTTAAGAAAAGACAGGCTGCATCAGAGACTGACATGGTTAAAGACAGGCTGCATCAGAGAATGACAGGGTAAAGACAGGCTGTATTAGAGCTTTACACAGGTAAAAGACAGGCTGTGTCAGAGATTGACATAAGTAAAGACAGGCTTTTTCAGAGATTGACAATAGTAAAGACAGGCTGCATCAGAGATTGACATAAGTAAAGACAGGCTGTATTAGAGATTGACATAAGTAAAGACAGGCTGTATTAGAGATTGACATAAATAAAGACAGGCTGTATCAGAGATTGACATGCGTAAAGACAGGCTGTATCAGAGATTGACACGGGTAAAGACAGGCTGTATCAGAGATTGTCATAAGTAAAGACAGGCTGCAGCAGAGATTAACATATGTAAAGACAGGCTGTACCAGAGACTGACATCAGTAAAGAAAGGCTATATCAGAGATTGACATAGGTAAAGACAGGCTGTATCAGAGATTGACATGGGTAAAGACAGTCTGTGTCAGAGATTTAATAACTAAAGACAGGATGTATTAGAGATTGCCATAAATGAAGACAGGCTGTATTAGAGATTGACATAACTAAAGAAAGGCTGTATCAGAGCTTGACATGGGTAAAGACAGGCTGTATCAGAGATTGACACGGGTAAAGACAGGCTGCATCAGAGATTGACATACATTAAGACAAGCTGTGTTAGAGAATGACATCATTTAAGACAGGCTCTCAGAGATTGACATAGGTAAAGACAGGCTGTGTCAGAGATTGACATGGTTAAATACAGGCTGTATCAGAGATTGCTATGTGTAAAGACAGGCTGTGTCAGAGATTGACAGAGGAAAAGACAGGCTGTATCGGAGATTGACATAAGTAAAGACAGGCAGTATCAGAGATTGATATACGCAAAGACAGGCTGTATCAGAGATTGACATAAGTAAAGACAGGCTGTATCAGAGATTGTCACGGGTACAGACAGGTTGTGTCAGAGATTGAAATAAGTAGACACAGGCTGTACCAGTGATTGACATGGGTAAAGACTGTCTGTGTCCAAAATTGACATAAGAAAAGCCAGGCTGTATCAGTAATTGATATAAGTAAAGACAGGCTGTATCAGAGGTTGACGTAGGTAAAGAAAGGCTGTATCAGAGATTGACATGGGTAAAGACAGGCTATATCAGAGATTGATGTAAGTATAGACAGTCTGTATTAGAGACTAACATAAATAAAGACAGGCTGTAGTAGAGATTGACTTAAGTAAAGACAGGCATTATCAGAGATTGACACAGGTAAAGACAGGCTGCATCAGAGATCGACACAGGTAAAGACAGGCTGTGTTAGAGAATGACATAACTGAAAAACAGGCTCTCAGAGATTGACATAGGTAAAGGCAGGCTGAGTCCAAAATTGACAGAAGAAAAGAAAGGCTGTATCGAAGTTTGACATAAGAAAAGACAGGCTGTATCAGATACTGACATGGATATAGAGAGGCTGTATCAGAGACTGACATGGATAAAGACAGGGTGTATCAGAGATGGACAATGCAAAGACAGGCTGTATCAGAGAATAGCACAGGTAAAGACAGGCTACAGCAGAGATTAACATAGGTAAAGACAGGCTGTACCAGAGATTGACATCAGTAAAGAAAGGCTCTATCAGAGATTGACATATGTAAAGATAGGCTGTATCAGAGATTGAAATGGGTAAAGACAGGCTGTGTCAGAGATTTAATAAGTAAAGACAGGCTATATCAGAGATTGACGTAAGTATAGACAGACTGTAATAGAGATTAACATAAATAAAGACAGGCTGTTGTAGAGATTGACTTAAGTAAAGACAGGCATTATCAGAGATTGACACAGGTAAAGACAGGCTGCATCAGAGATCGACACAGGTAAAGACAGGCTGAGTCCGAAATTGACAGAAGAAAAGAAAGGCTGTATCGAAGTTTGACATAAGAAAAGACAGACTGTATCAGAGACTGACATGGATATAGACAGGCTGTATCAGAGATTGACAGGGTAAAGACAGGCTGTATCAGAGATTGACACAGGTAAAAGACAGGCTGTGTCAGAGTTTGACATAAGTAAAGACAGGCTATATCAGAGATTGACATAAGTAAAGACAGGCTGTATCAGAGATTGACATAAGTAAAGACAGGATGTATTAGAGATTGACATAACTAAAGAAAGGCTGTATCAGAGCTTGACATGGGAAAAGACAGGCTGTATCAGAGATTGACACGGGTAAAGACAGGCTGCATCAGAGATTGACATACATTAAGACAGGCTTTGTTAGAGAATGACATCATTTAAGACAGGCTCTCAGAGATTGACATAGGTAAAGACAGGCTGTGTCAGAGATTGACATGGTTAAATACAGGCTGTATCAGAGATTGATATGTGTAAAGACAGGCTGTGTCAGAGATTTCCACGGATAAAGACAGGCTGTATCAGATATTGACATTAGAAAAGACAGGCTATATCAGAGATTGGCATAAGTAAAGACAGGCAGTATCAGACAATGATATAAGTAAAGACAGGCTGTATCAGAGATTGACATGGGTAAAGACAGGCTGTGTCAGAGATTTAATAACTAAAGACAGGATGTATTAGAGATTGCCATAAATAAAGACAGGCTGTATTAGAGATTGACATAACTAAAGAAAGGCTGTATCAGAGCTTGACATGGGTAAAGACAGGCTGTATCAGAGATTGACACGGGTAAAGACAGGCTGCATCAGAGATTGACATACATTAAGACAAGCTGTGTTAGAGAATGACATCAGTTAAGACAGGCTCTCAGAGATTGACATAGGTAAAGACAGGCTGTGTCAGAGATTGACATGGTTAAATACAGGCTGTATCAGAGATTGCTATGTGTAAAGACAGGCTGTGTCAGAGATTGACAGAGGAAAAGACAGGCTGTATCGGAGATTGACATAAGTAAAGACAGGCAGTATCAGAGATTGACATAAGTAGAGACAGGCTATATCAGAGATTGTCACGGGTACAGACAGGTTGTGTCAGAGATTGAAATAAGTAGACACAGGCTGTACCAGTGATTGACATGGGTAAAGACTGTCTGTGTCCAAAATTGACATAACAAAAGCCAGGCTGTATCAGTAATTGATATAAGTAAAGACAGGCTGTATCAGAGGTTGACATAGGTAAAGGCAGGCTGTATCATCCATTGACATAGTTAACAACAAGCTGTATCAGCGATTGACATAAGTAAAGACGGGCTGTAACAAAGATTGATATGGGTAAAGACAAGCTGTATCGGCGATTGACATGGGTAAAGACAGGCTGTATCAGAGATTTCCACGGATAAAGACAGGCTGTATCAGATATTGACATAAGTAAAGACAGGCTATATCAGAGATTGGCATAAGTAAAGACAGGCAGTATCAGAGATTGATATAAGTAAAGACAGGCTGTATCAGAGATTGACATAAGTAGAGACAGGCTGTATCAGAGATTGACACGGGTTCAGACAGGTTGTGCCAGAGATTGATATAAGTAAAAACAGGCTGTATCAGACGTTGACATAGGTAAAGACAGGCTGTATCAGAGATTGACATGGATAAAGACAGGGTGTATCAGAGATGGACAATGCAAAGACAGGCTGCATCAGAGAATAGCATGGGTAAAGACAGGCTGCAGCAGAGGTTAACATAGGTAAAGACAGGCTGTACCAGAGATTGACATCAGTAAAGACAGGCTCTATCAGTGATTGACATAGGTAGACACAGGCTGTATCAGAGATTGACATGGGTAAAGACAGGCTGTGTTAGAGAATGATATAAGTAAAGACAGGCTGTCAGAGATTGACATAGGTAAAAACAGGCTGTGTCAGAGATTGACACAGTTAAATGCAGTCTGTATCTTTGATAGACATGGGTAAAGACAGGCTGTGTCAGAGATTGACTTAAGAAAAGACAGGCTGCATCAGACACTGACATGGTTAAAGACAGCCTGCATCAGAGAATGACAGGGTAAAGACAGGCTGTATTAGAGCTTTACACAGGTAAAAGACAGGCAGTGTCAGAGATTGACATAAGTAAAGACAGGCTTTTTCAGAGATTGACAATAGTAAAGACAGGCTGCATCAGAGATTGACATAAGTAAAGACAGGCTGTATTAGAGATTGACATAAGTAAAGACAGGCTGTATTAGAGATTGACATAACTAAAGACAGGCTGTATCAGAGATTGACATGCGTAAAGACAGGCTGTATCAGAGATTGACACGGGTAAAGACAGGCTGTATCAGAGGTTGTCATAAGTAAAGACAGGCTGCAGCAGAGATTAACATATGTAGAGACAGGCTGTACCAGAGATTGACATCAGTAAAGAAAGGCTCTATCAGAGATTGACATAGGTAAAGACAGGCTGTATCAGAGATTGACATGGGTAAAGACAGGCTGTGTCAGAGATTTAATAAGTAAAGACAGGCTATATCAGAGATTGACGTAAGTATAGACAGTCTGTATTAGAGATTAACATAAATAAAGACAGGCTGTAGTAGAGATTGACTTAAGTAAAGACAGGCATTATCAGAGATTGACACAGGTGAAGACAGGCTGCATCAGAGATCGACACAGGTAAAGACAGGCTGTGTTAGAGAATGACATTACTAAAAAACAGGCTCTCAGAGATTGACATAGGTAAAGACAGGCTTAGTCCGAAATTGACAGAAGAAAAGACAGGCTGTATCAAAGTTTGACATAAGAAAAGACAGGCTGTATCAGAGAGTGACATGGATATAGACAGGCTGTATCAGAGATTGACAGGGTAAAGACAGGCTGTATCAGAGATTGACACAGGTAAAAGACAGGCTGTGTCAGAGTTTGACATAAGTAAAGACAGGCTATATCAGAGATTGACATAAGTAAAGACAGGCTGCATCAGAGATCGACATATGTAAAGACAGGCTGTATCAGAGATTGACACAGGTAAAGACAGGCTGTATGAGAGATTGACATAGGTAACGACAGGCTGTAGCAGAGATTGACATGGGTAAAGACAGTCTGTATGAGAGATTAACGTAAGAAAAGCCAGGCTGTATCAGTGATTGACATAAGTAAAGACAGGATATATTAGAGGTTGACATAGGTAAAGACAGCTTGTATCACACATTGATATTCGTAACGACAGGCAGTATCAGAGATTGACATAGATAACGAAAGGCTGAATCAGAGTTTCACAAAGGAAAGACAGGCTGTATAAGAGATTGACATAAATAAAAACACGCTGTATCAGAGATTGACATAGGTAAAGACAGTCTGTGTCCCAGATTGACATATGTAAAGACAGGCTATATCAGAGATTGACATACATTAAGACAGGCTGTGTTAGAGAATGACATCATTTAAGACAGGCTCTCAGAGATTGACATAGGGAAAGACAGGCTGTGTTAGAGATTGACATAGGTAAATACAGGCTGTAACAGAGATTTATATGGTCAAGACAGGCTGTATCAGAGATTGACATGGGTAAAGACAGGCAGTGTCAGAGATTGACATAAGTAAAAACAGGCTGTCAGAGATAGACTTAAGAAAGGACAGGCTGTTTCAGAGATTGACATAAGAAAAGACAGGCTGTATCAGAGACTGACATTGATATAGACAGGGTGTATTAGAGATTGACAGGGCAAAACTGGCTGGATCAGAGATTGGCACGGGTAAAGACAGGCTGCAGCAGAGATTAACATGGGTAAAGACATGCTGCACCAGAGATTGACATCTGTAAAGACAGGCTGTATCAGAGATTGACAGGGTAATGACAGGCTGTATCAGAGATTGACACAGGTAAAAGACAGGCTGTGTCAGAGTTTGACACAAGTAAAGACAGGCTATATCAGAGATTGACATAAGTAAAGACAGGCTGTACCAGAGATTGACATCAGTAAAGAAAGGCTCTATCAGAGATTGACATAGGTAAAGACAGGCTGTATCAGAGATTGACATGGGTAAAGACAGGCTGTGTCAGAGATTTAATAAGTAAAGACAGGCTATATCAGAGATTGACGTAAGTATAGACAGTCTGTATTAGAGATTAACATAAATAAAGACAGGCTGTAGTAGAGATTGACTTAAGTAAAGACAGGCATTATCAGAGATTGACATAATTAAAGAAGGCCAAATCAGAGATTGACATAAGTAAAGACAAGCTGTATCAGAGATTAACATAAATAAAGACAGGCTGTATTAGAGACTGACAGAAATAAAGACAGGCCGCATCAGATGTTGACATAAGTAAAGACAGGCTGTATCAGACATTGACATAGGTAAAGAGAGGCTGTTTCAGAGATTGACATAGGTAAAGACAGGCTGTAGCAGAGATTGACATTGGTAAAATCCGGCTGTATCAGAGATTGACAAGGGAAAAGACAGTCTGGGTCCGAAATTGACATAAGAAAAGTCAGGTTGTCTCGGCGATTGACAAAAGAAAAGCAAGGCTGTACCAGTGATTGATATAAGTAAAGACAGGCTGTATCAGAGGTTGACATAGGTAAACGCAGGCTGTATCAGGGATTGACACAGGTAACGACAAGCTGTATCAGAGATTGATATAAGTAAAGACAAGCTGTCAGAGATTGACTTAAGAAAGGACAGGCTGTATCCGAGATTGACAAAAGAAAAGACAGGCTGTATCAGAGACTGACATGGATAAAGACAGGGTGTATCAGACATTAGCACGGGTAAAGACAGGCTGTATCAGACATTGACATAGATAATGACAGGCTGCATCAGAGATTGACACGGGTAAAGTCAGGCTGTGTCAGAGATTGACATAAGTAAAGACAGGCTGTCAGAGTTTGACATAAGTAAAGACAGGCTGTGTCAGAGATTGACATGGATAAAGACAGGCTGTGTTAGAGAATGATATAAGTAAAGACAGGCTGTCAGAGATTGACATAGGTAAAAACAGGCTGTGTCAGAGATTGACACAGTTAAATACAGGCTGTATCTTTGATAGACATGGGTAAAGACAGGCTGTGTCAGAGATTGACTTAAGAAAAGACAGGCTGCATCAGACACTGACATGGTTAAAGACAGGCTGCATCAGAGAATGACAGGGTAAAGACAGGCTGTATTAGAGCTTTACACAGGTAAAAGACAGGCTGTGTCAGAGATTGACATAAGTAAAGACAGGCTTTTTCAGAGATTGACAATAGTAAAGACAGGCTGCATCAGAGATTGACATAAGTAAAGACAGGCTGTATTAGAGATTGACTTAAGTAAACACAGGCTGTATTAGAGATTGACATAAATAAAGACAGGCTGTATCAGAGATTGACATGCGTAAAGACAGGCTGTATCAGAGATTGACACGGGTAAAGACAGGCTGTATCAGAGATTGTCATAAGTAAAGACAGGCTGCAGCAGAGATTAACATATGTAAAGACAGGCTGTACCAGAGACTGACATCAGTAAAGAAAGGCTATATCAGAGATTGACATAGGTAAAGACAGGCTGTATCAGAGATTGACATGGGTAAAGACAGTCTGTGTCAGAGATTTAATAACTAAAGACAGGATGTATTAGAGATTGCCATAAATAAAGACAGGCTGTATTAGAGATTGACATAACTAAAGAAAGGCTGTATCAGAGCTTGACATGGGTAAAGACAGGCTGTATCAGAGATTGACACGGGTAAAGACAGGCTGCATCAGAGATTGACATACATTAAGACAAGCTGTGTTAGAGAATGACATCAGTTAAGACAGGCTCTCAGAGATTGACATAGGTAAAGACAGGCTGTGTCAGAGATTGACATGGTTAAATACAGGCTGTATCAGAGATTGCTATGTGTAAAGACAGGCTGTGTCAGAGATTGACAGAGGAAAAGACAGGCTGTATCGGAGATTGACATAAATAAAGACAGGCAGTATCAGAGATTGATATACGCAAAGACAGGCTGTATCAGAGATTGACATAAGTAAAGACAGGCTGTATCAGAGATTGTCACGGGTACAGACAGGTTGTGTCAGAGATTGAAATAAGTAGACACAGGCTGTACCAGTGATTGACATGGGTAAAGACTGTCTGTGTCCAAAATGGACATAAGAAAAGCCAGGCTGTATCAGTAATTGATATAAGTAAAGACAGGCTGTATCAGAGGTTGACATAGGTAAAGAAAGGCTGTATCAGAGATTGACATGGGTAAAGAAAGGCTGTGTCAGAGATTTAATAAGTAAAGACAGGCTATATCAGAGATTGATGTAAGTATAGACAGTCTGTATTAGAGACTAACATAAATAAAGACAGGCTGTAGTAGAGATTGACTTAAGTAAAGACAGGCATTATCAGAGATTGACACAGGTAAAGACAGGCTGCATCAGAGATCGACACAGGTAAAGACAGGCTGTGTTAGAGAATGACATAACTGAAAAACAGGCTCTCAGAGATTGACATAGGTAAAGGCAGGCTGAGTCCAAAATTGACAGAAGAAAAGACAGGCTGTATCGAAGTTTGACATAAGAAAAGACAGGCTGTATCAGATACTGACATGGATATAGAGAAGCTGTATCAGAGACTGACATGGATAAAGACAGGGTGTATCAGAGATGGACAATGCAAAGACAGGCTGTATCAGAGAATAGCACGGGTAAAGACAGGCTGCAGCAGAGATTAACATAGGTAAAGACAGGCTGTACCAGAGATTGACATCAGTAAAGAAAGGCTCTATCAGAGATTGACATAGGTAAAGATAGGCTGTATCAGAGATTGACATGGGTAAAGACAGGCTGTGTCAGAGATTTAATAAGTAAAGACAGGCTAGATCAGAGATTGACGTAAGTATAGACAGTCTGTATTAGAGATTAACATAAATAAAGACAGGCTGTAGTAGAGATTGACTTAAGTAAAGACAGGCATTATCAGAGATTGACACAGGTAAAGACAGGCTGCATCAGAGATCGACACAGGTAAAGACAGGCTGAGTCCGAAATTGACAGAAGAAAAGAAAGGCTGTATCGAAGTTTGACAAAAGAAAAGACAGGCTGTATCAGAGACTGACATGGATATAGACAGGCTGTATCAGAGATTAACAGGGTAAAGACAGGCTGTATCAGAGATTGACACAGGTAAAAGACAGGCTGTGTCAGAGTTTGACATAAGTAAAGACAGGCTATATCAGAGATTGACATAAGTAAAGACAGGCTGTATCAGAGATTGACATAAGTAAAGACAGGATGTATTAGAGATTGACATAACTAAAGAAAGGCTGTATCAGAGCTTGACATGGGAAAAGACAGGCTGTATCAGAGATTGACACGGGTAAAGACAGGCTGCATCAGAGATTGACATACATTAAGACAGGCTGTGTTAGAGAATGACATCATTTAAGACAGGCTCTCAGAGATTGACATAGGTAAAGACAGGCTGTGTCAGAGATTGACATGGTTAAATACAGGCTTTAACAAAGATTGATATGGGTAAAGACAGGCTCTATCAGAGATTGACATGGGTAAAGACAGGCTGTATCAGAGATTTCCACGGATAAAGACAGGCTGTATCAGATATTGAAATTAGAAAAGACAGGCTATATCAGAGATTGGCATAAGTAAAGACAGGCAGTATCAGAGATTGATACAAGTAAAGACAGGCTGTATCAGAGATTGACATAAGTTGAGACAGGCTGTATCAGAGATTGACACGGGTTCAGACATGTTGTGCCAGAGATTGACATAGGTAAACACAGGCTGTATTAGAGGTTGACATATGTAAAGACAGGCTGTATCAGAGATTGACTTTAAGATAGGACAGGCTGTATCGGAGACTGACATAAAAAAAGACAGGCTGTATCAGAGACTGACATGGATAAAGACAGGGTGTATCAGAGATGGACAATGCAAAGACAGGCTGTATCAGAGATTAACGTAGGTAAAGACAGGCTGTACCAGAGATTGACATCAGTAAAGACAGGCTCTATCAGTGATTGAAATAGGTAGAGACAGGCTGTATCAGAGATTGACATGGGTAAAGACAGGCTGTGTTAGAGAATGATATAAGTAAAGACAGGCTGTCAGAGATTGACATAGGTAAAAACAGGCTGTGTCAGAGATTGACACAGTTAAATACAGGCTGTATCTTTGATAGACATGGGTAAAGACAGGCTGTGTCAGAAATTGACTTAAGAAAAGACAGGCTGTATCAGAGATCAGAGATTGACACGGGTACAGACAGGTTGTGTCAGAGATTGAAATAAGTAGACACAGGCTGTACCAGTGATTGACATGGGTAAAGACTGTCTGTGTCCAAAATTGACATAAGAAAAGCTAGGCTGTATCATTAATTGATATAAGTAAAGACAGGCTGTATCAGAGGTTGACATAGGTAAAGGCAGGCTGTATCAGCCATTGACATAGTTAACAACAAGCTGTATCAGTGATTGACATAAGTAAAGCCAGGCTGTAACAAAGATTGATATGGGTAAAGACAGGCTGTATCGGCGATTGACATGGGTAAAGACAGGCTGTATCAGAGATTTCCATGGATAAAGCAGGCTGTATCAGATATTGACATAAGTAAAGACAGGCTATATCAGAGATTGGCATAAGTAAAGACAGGCAGTATCAGAGATTGATATAAGTAAAGACAGGCTGTATCAGTGATTGACATAAGTAGAGACAGGCTGTATCAGAGATTGACACGGGTTCAGACAGGTTGTGCCAGAGATTGATATAAGTAAACACAGGCTGTATCAGATGTTGACATAGGTAAAGATAGGCTGTATCAGAGATTGACACGGGTAAAGACAGGCTTTGTCAGAGATTGACTTTAAGATAGGACAGGCTGTATCGGAGACTGACATAAGAAAAGACAGGCTGTATCAGAGACTGACATGGATAAAGACAGGGTGTATCAGAGATGGACAATGCAAAGACAGGCTGTATCAGAGAATAGCACGGGTAAAGACAGGCTGCAGCAGAGATTAACATAGGTAAAGACAGGCTGTACCAGAGATTGACATCAGTAAAGACAGGCTCTATCAGTGATTGACATAAGTAGAGACAGGCTGTATCAGAGATTGACATGTGTAAAGACAGGCTGTGTTAGAGAATGATATGAGTAAAGACAGGCTCTCAGAGATTGACATAGGTAAAAACAGGCTGTGTCAGAGATTGACACAGTTAAATACAGGCTGCATCTTTGATAGACATGGGTAAAGACAGGCTGTGTCAGAGATTGACTTAAGAAAAGACAAGCTGTATCAGAGATTGACACGGGTACAGACAGGTTGTGTCAGAGATTGAAATACGTAGACACAGGCTGTACCAGTGATTGACATGGGTAAAGACTGTCTGTGTCAAAATTGACATAAGAAAAGCCACGCTGTATCAGTAATTGATATAAGTAAAGACAGGCTGTATCAGAGGTTGACATAGGTAAAGGCAGGCTGTATCAGCCATTGACATAGTTAACAACAAGCTGTATCAGCGATTGACATAAGTAAAGACAGGCTGTAACAAAGATTGATATGGGTAAAGACAAGCTGTATCGGCGATTGACATGGGTAAAGACAGGCTGTATGAGAGATTTCCACGGATAAAGACAGGCTGTATCAGATATTGACATAAGTAAAGACAGGCTATATCAGAGATTGGCATAAGTAAAGACAGGCAGTATCAGAGATTGATATAAGTAAAGACAGGCTGTATCAGAGATTGACATCAGTAGAGACAGGCTGTATCAGAGATTGACACGGGTTCAGACAGGTTGTGCCAGAGATTGATATAAGTAAACACAGGCTGTATCAGACGTTGACATAGGTAAAGACAGGCTGTATCAGAAATTGACATGGATAAAGACAGGGTGTATCAGAGATGGACAATGCAAAGACAGGCTGCATCAGAGAATAGCACGGGTAAAGACAGGCTGCAGCAGAGGTTAACATAGGTAAAGACAGGCTGTACCAGAGATTGACATCAGTAAAGACAGGCTCTATCAGTGATTGACATAGGTAGACACAGGCTGTATCAGAGATTGACATGGGTAAAGACAGGCTGTGTTAGAGAATGATATAAGTAAAGACAGGCTGTCAGAGATTGACATAGGTAAAAACAGGCTGTGTCAGAGATTGACATACATTAAGACAGGCTGTGTTAGAGAATGACATCATTTAAGACAGGCTCTCAGAGATTGACATAGGTAAAGACAGGCTGTGTCAGAGATTGACATGGTTAAATACAGGCTTTAACAAAGATTGATATGGGTAAAGACAGGCTCTATCAGAGATTGACATGGGTAAAGACAGGCTGTATCAGAGATTTCCACGGATAAAGACAGGCTGTATCAGATATTGAAATTAGAAAAGACAGGCTATATCAGAGATTGGCATAAGTAAAGACAGGCAGTATCAGAGATTGATACAAGTAAAGACAGGCTGTATCAGAGATTGACATAAGTTGAGACAGGCTGTATCAGAGATTGACACGGGTTCAGACATGTTGTGCCAGAGATTGACATAGGTAAACACAGGCTGTATTAGAGGTTGACATATGTAAAGACAGGCTGTATCAGAGATTGACTTTAAGATAGGACAGGCTGTATCGGAGACTGACATAAAAAAAGACAGGCTGTATCAGAGACTGACATGGATAAAGACAGGGTGTATCAGAGATGGACAATGCAAAGACAGGCTGTATCAGAGATTAACGTAGGTAAAGACAGGCTGTACCAGAGATTGACATCAGTAAAGACAGGCTCTATCAGTGATTGACATAGGTAGAGACAGGCTGTATCAGAGATTGACATGGGTAAAGACAGGCTGTGTTAGAGAATGATATAAGTAAAGACAGGCTGTCAGAGATTGACATAGGTAAAAACAGGCTGTGTCAGAGATTGACACAGTTAAATACAGGCTGTATCTTTGATAGACATGGGTAAAGACAGGCTGTGTCAGAAATTGACTTAAGAAAAGACAGGCTGTATCAGAGATTGACACGGGTACAGACAGGTTGTGTCAGAGATTGAAATAAGTAGACACAGGCTGTACCAGTGATTGACATGGGTAAAGACTGTCTGTGTCCAAAATTGACATAAGAAAAGCCAGGCTGTATCATTAATTGATATAAGTAAAGACAGGCTGTATCAGAGGTTGACATAGGTAAAGGCAGGCTGTATCAGCCATTGACATAGTTAACAACAAGCTGTATCAGTGATTGACATAAGTAAAGCCAGGCTGTAACAAAGATTGATATGGGTAAAGACAGGCTGTATCGGCGATTGACATGGGTAAAGACAGGCTGTATCAGAGATTTCCATGGATAAAGCAGGCTGTATCAGATATTGACATAAGTAAAGACAGGCTATATCAGAGATTGGCATAAGTAAAGACAGGCAGTATCAGAGATTGATATAAGTAAAGACAGGCTGTATCAGTGATTGACATAAGTAGAGACAGGCTGTATCAGAGATTGACACGGGTTCAGACAGGTTGTGCCAGAGATTGATATAAGTAAACACAGGCTGTATCAGATGTTGACATAGGTAAAGATAGGCTGTATCAGAGATTGACACGGGTAAAGACAGGCTTTGTCAGAGATTGACTTTAAGATAGGACAGGCTGTATCGGAGACTGACATAAGAAAAGACAGGCTGTATCAGAGACTGACATGGATAAAGACAGGGTGTATCAGAGATGGACAATGCAAAGACAGGCTGTATCAGAGAATAGCACGGGTAAAGACAGGCTGCAGCAGAGATTAACATAGGTAAAGACAGGCTGTACCAGAGATTGACATCAGTAAAGACAGGCTCTATCAGTGATTGACATAAGTAGAGACAGGCTGTATCAGAGATTGACATGTGTAAAGACAGGCTGTGTTAGAGAATGATATGAGTAAAGACAGGCTCTCAGAGATTGACATAGGTAAAAACAGGCTGTGTCAGAGATTGACACAGTTAAATACAGGCTGCATCTTTGATAGACATGGGTAAAGACAGGCTGTGTCAGAGATTGACTTAAGAAAAGACAAGCTGTATCAGAGATTGACACGGGTACAGACAGGTTGTGTCAGAGATTGAAATACGTAGACACAGGCTGTACCAGTGATTGACATGGGTAAAGACTGTCTGTGTCAAAATTGACATAAGAAAAGCCACGCTGTATCAGTAATTGATATAAGTAAAGACAGGCTGTATCAGAGGTTGACATAGGTAAAGGCAGGCTGTATCAGCCATTGACATAGTTAACAACAAGCTGTATCAGCGATTGACATAAGTAAAGACAGGCTGTAACAAAGATAGATATGGGTAAAGACAAGCTGTATCGGCGATTGACATGGGTAAAGACAGGCTGTATGAGAGATTTCCACGGATAAAGACAGGCTGTATCAGATATTGACATAAGTAAAGACAGGCTATATCAGAGATTGTCATAAGTAAAGACAGTCAGTATCAGAGATTGATATAAGTAAAGACAGGCTGTATCAGAGATTGACATCAGTAGAGACAGGCTGTATCAGAGATTGACACGGGTTCAGACAGGTTGTGCCAGAGATTGATATAAGTAAACACAGGCTGTATCAGACGTTGACATAGGTAAAGACAGGCTGTATCAGAAATTGACATGGATAAAGACAGGGTGTATCAGAGATGGACAATGCAAAGACAGGCTGCATCAGAGAATAGCACGGGTAAAGACAGGCTGCAGCAGAGGTTAACATAGGTAAAGACAGGCTGTACCAGAGATTGACATCAGTAAAGACAGGCTCTATCAGTGATTGACATAGGTAGACACAGGCTGTATCAGAGATTGACATGGGTAAAGACAGGCTGTGTTAGAGAATGATATAAGTAAAGACAGGCTGTCAGAGATTGACATAGGTAAAAACAGGCTGTGTCAGAGATTGACACAGTTAAATGCAGGCTGTATCTTTGATAGACATGGGTAAAGACAGGCTGTGTCAGAGATTGACTTAAGAAAAGACAGGCTGCACCAGACACTGACATGGTTAAAGACAGCTTGCATCAGAGAATGACAGGGTAAAGACAGGATGTATTAGAGCTTTACACAGGTAAAAGACAGGCAGTGTCAGAGATTGACATAAGTAAAGACAGGCTTTTTCAGAGATTGACAATAGTAAAGACAGGCTGCATCAGAGATTGACATAAGTAAAGACAGGCTGTATTAGAGATTGACATAAGTAAAGACAGGCTGTATTAGAGATTGACATAAATAAAGACAGGCTGTATCAGAGATTGACATGCGTAAAGACGGGCTGTATCAGAGATTGACACGGGTAAAGACAGGCTGTATCAGAGGTTGTCATAAGTAAACACAGGCTGCAGCAGAGATTAACATATGTAAAGACAGGCTGTACCAGAGATTGACATCAGTAAAGAAAGGCTCTATCAGAGATTGACATAGGTAAAGACAGGCTGTATCAGAGATTGACATGGGTAAAGACAGGCTGTGTCAGAGATTTACTAAGTAAAGACAGGCTATATCAGAGATTGACGTAAGTATAGACAGTCTGTCTTAGAAATTAACATAAATAAAGACAGGCTGTAGTAGAGATTGACTTAAGTAAAGACAGGCATTATCAGAGATTGACACAGGTAAAGAAAGGCTGCATCAGAGATCGACACAGGTAAAGACAGGCTGTGTTAGAGAATGACATAACTAAAAAACAGGCTCTCAGAGATTGACATAGGTAAAGACAGGCTTAGTCCGAAATTGACAGAAGAAAAGACAGGCTGTATCGAAGTTTGACGTAAGAAAAGACAGGCTGTATCAGAGAGTGATATGGATATAGACAGGCTGTATCAGAGATTGACAGGGTAAAGACAGGCTGTATCAGAGATTGACACAGGTAAAAGACAGGCTGTGTCAGAGTTTGACATAAGTAAAGACAGGCAGTATCAGAGATTGATATACGCAAAGACAGGCTGTATCAGAGATTGACATAAGTAAAGACAGGCTGTATCAGAGATTGTCACGGGTACAGACAGGTTGTGTCAGAGATTGAAATAAGTAGACACAGGCTGTACCAGTGATTCACATGGGTAAAGACTGTCTGTGTCCAAAATGGACATAAGAAAAGCCAGGCTGTATCAGTAATTGATATAAGTAAAGAAAGGCTGTATCAAAGGTTGACATAGGTAAACAAAGGCTGTATCAGAGATTGACATGGGTAAAGACAGGCTGTGTCAGAGATTTAATAAGTAAAGACAGGCTATATCAGAGATTGATGTAAGTATAGACAGTCTGTATTAGAGACTAACATAAATAAAGACAGGCTGTAGTAGAGATTGACTTAAGTAAAGACAGGCATTATCAGAGATTGACACAGGTAAAGACAGGCTGCATCAGAGATCGACACAGGTAAAGACAGGCTGTGTTAGAGAATGACATAACTGAAAAACAGGCTCTCAGAGATTGACATAGGTAAAGGCAGGCTGAGTCCAAAATTGACAGAAGAAAAGACAGGCTGTATCGAAGTTTGACATAAGAAAAGACAGGCTGTATCAGATACTGACATGGATATAGAGAGGCTGCATCAGAGACTGACATGGATAAAGACAGGGTGTATCAGAGATGGACAATGCAAAGACAGGCTGTATCAGAGAATAGCACGGGTAAAGACAGGCTGCAGCAGAGATTAACATAGGTAAAGACAGGCTGTACCAGAGATTGACATCAGTAAAGAAAGGCTCTATCAGAGATTGACATAGGTAAAGATAGGCTGTATCAGAGATTGACATGGGTAAAGACAGGCTGTGTCAGAGATTTAATAAGTAAAGACAGGCTATATCAGAGATTGACGTAAGTATAGACAGACTGTAATAGAGATTAACATAAATAAAGACAGGCTGTTGTAGAGATTGACTTAAGTAAAGACAGGCATTATCAGAGATTGACACAGGTAAAGACAGGCTGCATCAGAGATCGACACAGGTAAAGACAGGCTGAGTCCGAAATTGACAGAAGAAAAGAAAGGCTGTATCGAAGTTTGACATAAGAAAAGACAGGCTGTATCAGAGACTGACATGGATATAGACAGGCTGTATCAGAGATTGACAGGGTAAAGACAGGCTGTATCAGAGATTGACACAGGTAAAAGACAGGCTGTGTCAGAGTTTGACATAAGTAAAGACAGGCTATATCAGAGATTGACATAAGTAAAGACAGGCTGTATTAGAGATTGACAAAAGTAAAGACAGGATGTATTAGAGATTGACATAACTAAAGAAAGGCTGTATCAGAGCTTGACATGGGAAAAGACAGGCTGTATCAGAGATTGACACGGGTAAAGACAGGCTGCATCAGAGATTGACATACATTAAGACAGGCTGTGTTAGAGAATGACATCATTTAAGACAGGCTCTCAGAGATTGACATAGGTAAAGACAGGCTGTGTCAGAGATTGACATGGTTAAATACAGGCTGTATCAGAGATTGATATGTGTAAAGACAGGCTGTGTCAGAGATTGACAGAGGAAAAGACAGGCTGTATCGGATAATGACATAAGTAAAGACAGGCAGTATCAGAGATTGATATAAGTAAAGAGAGGCTGTATCAGAGAGTGACACAAGTAAAGACAGGCTGTATCAGAGATTGTGACGGGTACAGACAGGTTGTGTCAGAGATTGAAATAAGTAGACACAGGCTGTACCAGTGATTGACATGGGTAAAGACTGTCTGTGTCCAAAATTGACATAAGAAAAGCCAGGCTGTATCAGTAATTGATATAAGTAAAGACAGGCTGTATCAGAGGTTGACATAGGTAAAGGCAGGCTGTATCAGCCATTGACATAGTTAACAACAAGCTGTATCAGCGATTGACATAAGTAAAGACAGGCTGTAACAAAGATTGATATGGGTAAAGACAGGCTCTATCAGCGATTGACATGGGTAAAGACAGGCTGTATCAGAGATTTCCACGGATAAAGACAGGCTGTATCAGATATTGACATTAGAAAAGACAGGCTATATCAGAGATTGGCATAAGTAAAGACAGGCAGTATCAGAGATTGATATAAGTAAAGACAGGCTGTATCAGAGATTGACATAAGTTGAGACAGGCTGTATCAGAGATTGACACGGGTTCAGACATGTTGTGCCAGAGATTGACATAGGTAAACACAGGCTGTATTAGAGGTTGACATAGGTAAAGACAGGCTGTATCAGAGATTGACTTTAAGATAGGACAGGCTGTATCGGAGACTGACATAAGAAAAGACAGGCTGTATCAGAGACTGACATGGATAAAGACAGGGTGTATCAGAGATGGACAATGCAAAGACAGGCTGTATCAGAGATTAATGTAGGTAAAGACAGGCTGTACCAGAGATTGACATCAGTAAAGACAGGCTCTATCAGTGATTGACATAGGTAGAGACAGGCTGTATCAGAGATTGACATGGGTAAAGACAGGCTGTGTTAGATAATGATATAAGTAAAGAAAGGCTGTCAGAGATTGACATAGGTAAAAACAGGCTGTGTCAGAGATTGACACAGTTAAATACAGGCTGTATCTTTGATAGACATGGGTAAAGACAGGCTGTGTCAGAAATTGACTTAAGAAAAGACAGGCTGTATCAGAGATTGACACGGGTACAGACGGGTTGTGTCAGAGATTGAAATACGTAGACACAGGCTGTACCAGTGATTGACATGGGTAAAGACTGTCTGTGTCCAAAATTGACATAAGAAAAGCCAGGCTGTATCATTAATTGATATAAGTAAAGACAGGCTGTATCAGAGATTTAATAAGCAAAGACAGGCTAGATCAGAGATTGACATAAGTATAGACAGGCTGTATTAGAGATTAACATAAATAAAGACAGGCTGTAGTAGAGATTGACTTAAGTAAAGGCAGGCAGTATCAGAGATTGACACAGGTAAAGACAGGCTGCATCAGAGATAGACACAGGTAAAGACAGGCTGTGTTAGAGAATGACATAACTAAAAAACAGGCTTTCAGAAATTGACATAGGTAAAGACAGGCTGAGTCCGAAATTGACAGAAGAAAAGACAGGCTCTATCGAATTTTGACATAAGAAAAGACAGGCTGTATCAGAGACTGACATGGATATAGACAGGCTGTATCAGAGATTGACAGGGTAAAGACAGGCTGTATCAGAGATTGAATTAGGTAAAGACAGGCTGTATCAGAGATTGACATAGATAACGACAGGCTGTAGCAGAGATTGACATAGGTAAAGTCCGGCTGTTTCAGAGATTGACATGGGTAAAGACTGTCTGTGTCCAAAATTGACATAAGAAAAGCCAGGCTGTATCAGTAATTGATATAAGTAAAGACAGGCTGTATCAGAGGTTGACATAGGTAAAAGCAGGCTGTATCAGCCATTGACATAGGTAACGACAAGCTGTATTAGAGATTGACATACATAAAGACAGGCTGTATTAGAGATTGACATAAATAAAGACAGGCTGTATCAGAGATTGACATGGGTAAAGACAGGCTGTATCAGAGATTAACACACGTAAAGACAGGCTGTATCAGAGATTGACATAAGTAAAGACAGGCAGTATCACTGATTGATATAAGTAAAGACAGGCTGTATCAGAGATTGACATGGGTAAAGACAGGCTGTATCAGAGATTGACACACGTAAGGACAGGCTGTATCAGAGATTGACATAAGTAAAGACAGGCAGTATCACTGATTGATATAAGTAAAGACAGGCTGTATCAGAGATTGACAGGGTAAAGACAGGCTGTGTCAGCCATTGACATAGGTAACAACAAGCTGTATTAGAGATTGACATACATAAAGACAGGGTGTATTAGAGATTGACATAAATAAAGACAGGCTGTATCAGAGATTGACATGGGTAAAGACAGGCTGTATCAGAGATTGACACACCTAAAGACAGGCTGTATCAGAGATTGACATAAGTAAAGACAGGCTGCAGCAGAGATTAACATAGGTAAAGACAGGCTGTACCAGAGATTGACATCAGTAAAGAAAGGCTCTATCAGAGATTGACATAGGTAAAGACAGGCTGCATCAGAGATTGACATACATTAAGACAGGCTGTGTTAGAGAATGACATCAATTAAGACAGGCTCTCAGAGATTGACATAGGTAAAGACAGGCTGTGTCAGAGATTGACATGGTTAAATACAGGCTGTATCAGAGATTGCTATGTGTAAAGACAGGCTGTGTCAGAGATTGACAGAGGAAAAGACAGGCTGTATCGGAGATTGACATAAGTAAAGACAGGCAGTATCAGAGATTGATATAAGTAAAGACAGGCTGTATCAGAGATTGACATTCGTAAAGACAGGCTGTATCAGAGATTGACACGGGTAAAGACAGGCTGTATCAGAGATTGTCATAAGTAAAGACAGGCTGCAGCAGAGATTAACATAGGTAAAGACAGGCTGTACCAGAGATTGACATCAGTAAAGAAAGGCTCTATCAGAGATTGACATAGGTAAAGACAGGCTGTATCAGAGATTTAATAAGTAAAGACAGGCCAGATCAGAGATTGACATACGTATAGACAGGCTGTATTAGAGATTAACATAAATAAAGAGAGGCTGTAGTAGAGATTGACTTAAGTAAAGGCAGGCAGTATCAGAGATTGACACAGGTAAAGACAGGCTGCATCAGAGATAGACACAGGTAAAGACAGGCTGTGTTAGAGAATGACATAACTAAAAAACAGGCTCTCAGAGATTGACATAGGTAAAGACAGGCTGAGTCCAAAATTGACAGAAGAAAAGACAGGCTGTATCGTAGTTTGACATAAGAAAAGACAGGCTGTATCAGAGACTGACATGGATATAGACAGGCTGCATCAGAGATTGAAAGGGTAAAGACAGGCTGTATCAGAGATTGAATTAGGTAAAGACAGGCTGTATCAGAGATTGACATAGGTAACGACAGGCTGTAGCAGAGATTGACATAGGTAAAGTCCAGCTGTTTCAGAGATTGACATGGGTAAAGACTGTCTGTGTCCAAAATTGACATAAGAGAAGCCAGGCTGTATCAGTAATTGATATAAGTAAAGACAGGCTGTATCAGAGGTTGACATAGGTAAAAGCAGACTGTGTCAGCCATTGACATGGGTAACGACAAGCTGTATTAGAGATTGACATACATAAAGACAGGCTGTATTAGAGATTGACATAAATGAAGACAGGCTGTGCCGGAGATTGACATAAGTAAAGACAGGCAATATCAGAGATTGATATAAGTAAAGACAGGCTGTATCAGAGATTGACATAAGTAAAGACAGGCTGTATCAGAGATTGACACGGGTACAGACAGGTTGTGTCAGAGATTGAAATAAGTAGACACAGGCAGTACCAGTGAGTGACATGGGTAAAGACAGGCTGTATCAGAGATTGACACACCTAAAGACAGGCTGTATCAGAGATTGACATAAGTAAAGACAGGCTGCAGCAGAGATTAACATAGGTAAAGACAGGCTGTACCAGAGATTGACATCAGTAAAGAAAGGCTCTATCAGAGATTGACATAGGTAAAGACAGGCTGTGTCAGAGATTTAATAAGTAAAGACAGCCTAGATCAGAGATTGACATAAGTATAGACAGGCTGTATTAGAGATTAACATAAATAAAGACAGGCTGTAGTAGAGATTGACTTAAGTAAAGACAGGCAGTATCAGTTATTGACACAGGTAAAGACAGGCTGCATCACAGATTGACAGGGTAAAGACAGGCTGTATCAGAGATTGACACAGGTAAAAGACAGGCTGTGTCAGAGTTTGACATAAGTAAAGACAGGCTATATCAGAGAATGACATAAGTAAAGACAGGCTGTATCAGAGATTGACATAAGTAAAGACAGGCTGTATTAGAGATTGCCATAAATAAAGACAGGCTGTATTAGAGATTGACATAACTAAAGAAAGGCTGTATCAGAGCTTGACATGGGTAAAGACAGGCTGTATCAGAGATTGACATGGGTACAGACAGGTTGTGTCAGAGATTGACATACATTAAGACAGGCTGTGTTAGAGAATGACATCATTTAAGACAGGCTCTCAGAGATTGACATAGGTAAAGACAGGCTGTATCAGAGATTGCTATGTGTAAAGACAGGCTGTGTCAGAGATTGACAGAGGAAAAGACAGGCTGTATCGGAGATTGACATAAGTAAAGACAGGCAGTATCAGAGATTGATATAAGTAAAGACAGGCTGTATCAGAGATTGACATAAGTAAAGACAGGCTGTATCAGAGATTGACACGGTACAGACAGGTTGTGTCAGAGATTGAAATAAGTAGACACAGGCTGTACCAGTGATTGACATGGGTAAAGACTGTCTGTGTCCAAAATTGATATAAGTAAAGACAGGCTGTATCAGAGGTTGACATGTAAAGGCAGGCTGTATCAGCCATTGACATAGTTAACAACAAGCTGTATCAGCGATTGACATAAGTAAAGACAGGCTGTAACAAAGATTGATATGGGTAAAGACAGGCTGTATCAGCGATTGACATGGGTAAAGACAGGCTGTATCAGAGATTTCCATGGATAAAGACAGGCTGTATCAGATATTCACATAAGTAAAGACAGGCTATATCAGAGATTGGCATAAGTAAAGACAGGCAGTATCAGAGATTGATATAAGTAAAGACAGGCTGTATCAGAGATTGACATGCGTAAAGACAGGCTGTATCAGCGATTGACACGGGTAAAGACAGGCTGTATCAGAGATTGTCATAAGTAAAGACAGGCTGCAGCAGAGATTAACATAGGTAAAGACAGGCTGTACCAGAGATTGACATCAGTAAAGAAAGGCTCTATCAGAGATTGACATAGGTAAAGACAGGCTGTATCAGAGATTTAATAAGCAAAGACAGGCTAGATCAGAGATTGACATAAGTATAGACAGGCTGTATTAGAGATTAACATAAATAAAGACAGGCTGTAGTAGAGATTGACTTAAGTAAAGGCAGGCAGTATCAGAGATTGACACAGGTAAAGACAGGCTGCATCAGAGATAGACACAGGTAAAGACAGGCTGCATCACAGATTGACAGGGTAAAGACAGGCTGTATCAGAGATTGACAGGGTAAAGACAGGCTGTATCAGAGATTGAATTAGGTAAAGACAGGCTGTATCAGAGATTGACATAGATAACGACAGGCTGTAGCAGAGATTGACATAGGTAAAGTCCGGCTGTTTCAGAGATTGACATGGGTAAAGACTGTCTGTGTCCAAAATTGACATAAGAAAAGCCAGGCTGTATCAGTAATTGATATAAGTAAAGACAGGCTGTATCAGAGGTTGACATAGGTAAAAGCAGGCTGTATCAGCCATTGACATAGGTAACGACAAGCTGTATTAGAGATTGACATACATAAAGACAGGCTGTATTAGAGATTGACATAAATAAAGACAGGCTGTATCAGAGATTGACATGGGTAAAGACAGGCTGTATCAGAGATTAACACACGTAAAGACAGGCTGTATCAGAGATTGACATAAGTAAAGACAGGCAGTATCACTGATTGATATAAGTAAAGACAGGCTGTATCAGAGATTGACATGGGTAAAGACAGGCTGTATCAGAGATTGACACACGTAAGGACAGGCTGTATCAGAGATTGACATAAGTAAAGACAGGCAGTATCACTGATTGATATAAGTAAAGACAGGCTGTATCAGAGATTGACAGGGTAAAGACAGGCTGTGTCAGCCATTGACATAGGTAACAACAAGCTGTATTAGAGATTGACATACATAAAGACAGGGTGTATTAGAGATTGACATAAATAAAGACAGGCTGTATCAGAGATTGACATGGGTAAAGACATGCTGTATCAGAGATTGACACACCTAAAGACAGGCTGTATCAGAGATTGACATAAGTAAAGACAGGCTGCAGCAGAGATTAACATAGGTAAAGACAGGCTGTACCAGAGATTGACATCAGTAAAGAAAGGCTCTATCAGAGATTGACATAGGTAAAGACAGGCTGCATCAGAGATTGACATACATTAAGACAGGCTGTGTTAGAGAATGACATCAATTAAGACAGGCTCTCAGAGATTGACATAGGTAAAGACAGGCTGTGTCAGAGATTGACACGGTTAAATACAGGCTGTATCAGAGATTGCTATGTGTAAAGACAGGCTGTGTCAGAGATTGACAGAGGAAAAGACAGGCTGTATCGGAGATTGACATAAGTAAAGACAGGCAGTATCAGAGATTGATATAAGTAAAGACAGGCTGTATCAGAGATTGACATTCGTAAAGACAGGCTGTATCAGAGATTGACACGGGTAAAGACAGGCTGTATCAGAGATTGTCATAAGTAAAGACAGGCTGCAGCAGAGATTAACATAGGTAAAGACAGGCTGTACCAGAGATTGACATCAGTAAAGAAAGGCTCTATCAGAGATTGACATAGGTAAAGACAGGCTGTATCAGAGATTTAATAAGTAAAGACAGGCTAGATCAGAGATTGACATACGTATAGACAGGCTGTATTAGAGATTAACATAAATAAAGAGAGGCTGTAGTAGAGATTGACTTAAGTAAAGGCAGGCAGTATCAGAGATTGACACAGGTAAAGACAGGCTGCATCAGAGATAGACACAGGTAAAGACAGGCTGTGTTAGAGAATGACATAACTAAAAAACAGGCTCTCAGAGATTGACATAGGTAAAGACAGGCTGAGTCCAAAATTGACAGAAGAAAAGACAGGCTGTATCGAAGTTTGACATAAGAAAAGACAGGCTGTATCAGAGACTGACATGGATATAGACAGGCTGTATCAGAGATTGACAGGGTAAAGACAGGCTGTATCAGAGATTGAATTAGGTAAAGACAGGCTGTATCAGAGATTGACATAGGTAACGACAGGCTGTAGCAGAGATTGACATAGGTAAAGTCCGGCTGTTTCAGAGATTGACATGGGTAAAGACTGTCTGTGTCCAAAATTGACATAAGAGAAGCCAGGCTGTATCAGTAATTGATATAAGTAAAGACAGGCTGTATCAGAGGTTGACATAGGTAAAAGCAGACTGTGTCAGCCATTGACATAGGTAACGACAAGCTGTATTAGAGATTGACATACATAAAGACAGGCTGTATTAGAGATTGACATAAATGAAGACAGGCTGTGTCGGAGGTTGACATAAGTAAAGACAGGCAGTATCAGAGATTGATATAAGTAAAAACAGGCTGTATCAGAGATTGACATAAGTAAAGACAGGCTGTATCAGAGATTGACACGGGTACAGACAGGTTGTGTCAGAGATTGAAATAAGTAGACACAGGCTGTACCAGTGAGTGACATGGGTAAAGACAGGCTGTATCAGAGATTGACACACTTAAAGACAGGCTGTATCAGAGATTGACATAAGTAAAGACAGGCTGCAGCAGAGATTAACATAGGTAAAGACAGGCTGTAGCAGAGATTGACATCAGTAAAGAATGGCTCTATCAGAGATTGACATAGGTAAAGACAGTCTGTGTCAGAGATTTAATAAGTAAAGACAGCCTAGATCAGAGATTGACATAAGTATAGACAGGCTGTATTAGAGATTAACATAAATAAAGACAGGCTGTAGTAGAGATTGACTTAAGTAAAGGCAGGCAGTATCAGATAATGACACAGGTAAAGACAGGCTGCATCAGAGATTGACAGGGTGAAGACAGGCTGTATCAGAGATTGACACAGGTAAAAGACAGGCTGTGTCAGAGTTTGACATAAGTAAAGACAGGCTATATCAGAGATTGCCATAAATAAAGACAGGCTGTATTAGAGATTGACATAACTAAAGAAAGGCTGTATCAGAGCTTGACATGGGTAAAGACAGGCTGTATCAGAGATTGACATGGGTAAAGACAGGCTGCATCAGAGATTGACATATGTTAAGACAGGCTGTGTTAGAGAATGACATCATTTAAGACAGGCTCTCAGAGATTGACATAGGTAAAGACAGGCTGTGTCAGAGATTGACATGGTTAAATACAGGCTGTATCAGAGATTGCTATGTGTAAAGACAGGCTGTGTCAGAGATTGACAGAGGAAAAGACAGGCTGTATCGGAGATTGACATAAGTAAAGACAGGCTGTATCAGAGATTGACATAAGTAAAGACAGGCTGTATCAGAGATTGACACGGGTACAGACAGGTTGTGTCAGAGATTGAAATAAGTAGACAAAGGCAGTACCAGTGATTGACATGGGTAAAGACTGTCTGTGTCCAAAATTGACATAAGAAAAGCCAGGCTGTATCAGTAATTGATATAAGTAAAGACAGGCTGTATCAGAGATTGACATAGGTAAAGGAAGGCTGTATCAGCCATTGACATAGTTAACAACAAGCTGTATCAGCGATTGACATAAGTAAAGACAGGCTGTAACAAAGATTGATATGGGTAAAGACAGGCTGTATCAGCGATTGACATGGGTAAAGACAGGCTGTATCAGAGATTTCCATGGATAAAGACAGGCTGTATCAGAGATTGACATAAGTAAAGACAGGCTGTATCAGAGATTGACACGGGTACAGACAGGTTGTGTCAGAGATTGAAATAAGTAGACACAGGCTGTACCAGTGACTGACATGGGTAAAGACTGTCTGTGTCCAAAATTGACATAAGAAAAGCCAGGCTGTATCAGTAATTGATATAAGTAAAGACAGGCTGTATCAGAGGTTGACATAGGTAAAGGCAGGCTGTATCAGCCATTGACATAGTTAACAACAAGCTGTATCAGCAATTGACATAAGTAAAGACAGGCTGTAACAAAGATTGATATGGGTAAAGACAGGCTGTATCAGCGATTGACATGGGTAAAGACAGGCTGTATCAGAGATTTCCATGGATAAAGACAGGCTGTATCAGATATTCACATAAGTAAAGACAGGCTATATCAGAGATTGGCATAAGTAAAGACAGGCAGTATCAGAGATTGATATAATTAAAGACAGGCTGTATCAGAGATTGACATGCGTAAAGACAGGCTGTATCAGAGATTGACACGGGTAAAGACAGGCTGTATCAGAGATTGTCATAAGTAAAGACAGGCTGCAGCTGAGATTAACATAGGTAAAGACAGGCTGTACCAGAGATTGACATCAGTAAAGAAAGGCTCTATCAGAGATTGACATAGGTAAAGACAGGCTGTATCAGAGATTTAATAAGTAAAGACAGGCTAGATCAGAGATTGACATACGTATAGACAGGCTGTATTAGAGATTAACATAAATAAAGACAGGCTGTAGTAGAGTTTGACTTAAGTAAAGGCAGGCAGTATCAGAGATTGACACAGGTAAAGACAGGCTGCATCAGAGATAGACACAGGTAAAGACAGGCTGTGTTAGAGAATGACATAACTAAAAAACAGGCTCTCAGAGATTGACATAGGTAAACACAGGCTGAGTCTGAAATTGACAGAAGAAAAGACAGGCTGTATTGAAGTTTGACATAAGAAAAGACAGGCTGTATCAGAGACTGACATGGATATAGACAGGCTGTATCAGAGATTGACAGGGTAAAGACAGGCTGCAGGCTGTATCAGAGATTGAATTAGGTAAAGACAGGCTGTATCAGAGATTGACATAGGTAACGACAGGCCGTAGCAGAGATTGACATAGGTAAAGTCCGGCTGTTTCAGAGATTGACATGGGTAAAGACTGTCTGTGTCCAAAATTGACATAAGAGAAGCCAGGCTGTATCAAAAATTGATATAAGTAAAGACAGGCTATATCAGAGGTTGACATAGGTAAAAGCAGGCTGTATCAGCCATTGACATAGGTAACGACAAGCTGTATTAGAGATTGACATACATAAAGACAGGCTGTATTAGAGATTGACATAAATAAAGACAGGCTGTATCAGAAATTGACATGGGTAAAGACAGGCTGTATCAGAGATTGACACACCTAAAGACAGGCTGTATCAGAGATTGACATAAGTAATGACAGGCTGCAGCAGAGATTAACAGGGTAAAGACAGGCTGTACCAGAGATTGACATCAGTAAAGAAAGGCTCTATCAGAGATTGACATAGGTAAAGACAGGCTGTATCAGAGATTGACATGGGTAAAGACAGGCTGTGTCAGAGATTTAATAAGTAAAGACAGCCTAGATCAGAGATTGACATAAGTATAGACAGGCTGTATTAGAGATTAACATAAATAAAGACAGGCTGTAGTAGAGATTGACTTAAGTAAAGACAGGCAGTATCAGATATTGACACAGGTAAAGACAGGCTGCATCACAGATTGACAGGGTAAAGACAGGCTGTATCAGAGATTGACACAGGTAAAAGACAGGCTGTGTCAGAGTTTGACATAAGTAAAGACAGGCTGTATTAGAGATTGCCATAAATAAAGACAGGCTGTATTAGAGATTGACATAACTAAAGACAGGCTGCAGCAGAGATTAACATGGGTAAAGACATGCTGCACCAGAGATTGACATCTGTAAAGACAGGCTGTATCAGAGATTGACAGGGTAATGACAGGCTGTATCAGCGATTGACACAGGTAAAAGACAGGCTGTGTCAGAGTTTGACATAAGTAAAGACAGGCTATATCAGGGATTGACATAAGTAAAGACAGGCTGTATCAGAGATTGACATAAGTAAAGACAGGCTGTATTAGAGATTGCCATAAATAAAGACAGGCTGTATTAGAGATTGACATAACTAAAGACAGGCTGCAGCAGAGATTAACATGGGTAAAGACATGCTGCACCAGAGATTGACATCTGTAAAGACAGGCTGTATCAGAGATTGACAGGGTAATGACAGGCTGTATCAGAGATTGACACAGGTAAAAGACAGGCTGTGTCAGAGTTTGACATAAGTAAAGACAGGCTATATCAGAGATTGACATAAGTAAACACAGGCTGTATCAGAGATTGACATAAGTAATGACAGGCTGTATTAGAGATTGCCATAAATAAAGACAGGCTGTATTAGAGATTGACATAACTAAAGAAAGGCTGTATCAGAGCTTGACATGGGTAAAGACAGGCTGTATCAGAGATTGACATGAGTAAAGACAGGCTGCATCAGAGATTGACATACATTAAGACAGGCTGTGTTAGAGAATGACATCATTTAAGACAGGCTCTCAGAGATTGACATAGGTAAAGACAGTCTGTGTCAGAGATTGACATGGTTAAATACAGGCTGTATCAGAGATTGCTATGTGTAAAGACAGTCTGTTCCAGTGATTGACATGGGTAAAGACTGCCTGTGTCCAAAATTGACATACGAAAAGCCAGGCTGTATCAGTAATTGATATAAGTAAAGACAGGCTGTATCAGAGGTTGACATAGGTAAAGGCAGGCTGTATCAGCCATTGACATAGTTAACAACAAGCTGTATCAGAGATTGACATAAGTAAAGACAGGCTGTAACAAAGATTGATATGGGTAAAGACAGGCTGTATCAGCGATTGACACGGGTAAAGACAGGCTGTATCAGAGATTGTCATAAGTAAAGACAGGCTGCAGCTGAGATTAACATAGGTAAAGACAGGCTGTACCAGAGATTGACATCAGTAAAGAAAGGCTCTATCAGAGATTGACATAGGTAAAGACAGGCTGTATCGGAGATTTAATAGGTAAAGACAGGCTAGATCAGAGATTGACATAAGTATAGACAGGCTGTATTAGAGATTAACATAAATAAAGACAGGCTGTAGTAGAGATTGAAATAAGTAAAGACAGGCAGTATCAGATAATGACACAGGTAAAGACAGGCTGCATCAGAGATTGACAGGGTAAAGACAGGCTGTATCAGAGATTGGCACAGGTAAAAGACAGGCTGTGTCAGAGTTTGACATAAGTAAAGACAGGCTATATCAGAGATTGACATAAGTAAAGACAGGCTGTATTAGAGATTGCCATAAATAAAGACAGGCTGTATTAGAGATTGACATAACTAAAGAAAGGCTGTATCAGAGCTTGACATGGGTAAAGACAGGCTGTATCAGAGATTGACATGGGTAAAGACAGGCTGCATCAGAGATTGACATACGTTAAGACAGGCTGTGTTAGAGAATGACATCATTTAAGACAGGCTCTCAGAGATTGACATAGGTAAAGACAGTCTGTGTCAGAGATTGACATGGTTAAATACAGGCTGTATCAGAGATTGATATGTGGAAAGACAGGCTGTGTCAGAGATTGACAGAGGAAAAGACAGGCTGTATCGGAGATTGACATAAGTAAAGACAGGCTGTATCAGAGATTGACATAAGTAAAGACAGGCTGTATCAGAGATTGACATAAGTAAAGACAGGCTGCAGCAGAGATTAACATAGGTAAAGACAGGCTGTAGCAGAGATTGACATCAGTAAAGAATGGCTCTATCAGAGATTGACATAGGTAAAGACAGGCTGTGTCAGAGATTTAATAAGTAAAGACAGCCTAGATCAGAGATTGACATAAGTATAGACAGGCTGTATTAGAGATTAACATAAATAAAGACAGGCTGTAGTAGAGATTGACTTAAGTAAAGGCAGGCAGTATCAGATAATGACACAGGTAAAGACAGGCTGCATCAGAGATTGACAGGGTGAAGACAGGCTGTATCAGAGATTGACACAGGTAAAAGACAGGCTGTGTCAGAGTTTGACATAAGTAAAGACAGGCTATATCAGAGATTGCCATAAATAAAGACAGGCTGTATTAGAGATTGACATAACTAAAGAAAGGCTGTATCAGAGCTTGACATGGGTAAAGACAGGCTGTATCAGAGATTGACATGGGTAAAGACAGGCTGCATCAGAGATTGACATATGTTAAGACAGGCTGTGTTAGAGAATGACATCATTTAAGACAGGCTCTCAGAGATTGACATAGGTAAAGACAGGCTGTGTCAGAGATTGACATGGTTAAATACAGGCTGTATCAGAGATTGCTATGTGTAAAGACAGGCTGTGTCAGAGATTGACAGAGGAAAAGACAGGCTGTATCGGAGATTGACATAAGTAAAGACAGGCTGTATCAGAGATTGACATAAGTAAAGACAGGCTGTATCAGAGATTGACACGGGTACAGACAGGTTGTGTCAGAGATTGAAATAAATAGACACAGGCAGTACCAGTGATTGACATGGGTAAAGACTGTCTGTGTCCAAAATTGACATAAGAAAAGCCAGGCTGTATCAGTAATTGATATAAGTAAAGACAGGCTGTATCAGAGATTGACATAGGTAAAGGAAGGCTGTATCAGCCATTGACATAGTTAACAACAAGCTGTATCAGCGATTGACATAAGTAAAGACAGGCTGTAACAAAGATTGATATGGGTAAAGACAGGCTGTATCAGCGATTGACATGGGTAAAGACAGGCTGTATCAGAGATTTCCATGGATAAAGACAGGCTGTATCAGAGATTGACATAAGTAAAGACAGGCTGTATCAGAGATTGACACGGGTACAGACAGGTTGTGTCAGAGATTGAAATAAGTAGACACAGGCTGTACCAGTGACTGACATGGGTAAAGACTGTCTGTGTCCAAAATTGACATAAGAAAAGCCAGGCTGTATCAGTAATTGATATAAGTAAAGACAGGCTGTATCAGAGGTTGACATAGGTAAAGGCAGGCTGTATCAGCCATTGACATAGTTAACAACAAGCTGTATCAGCAATTGACATAAGTAAAGACAGGCTGTAACAAAGATTGATATGGGTAAAGACAGGCTGTATCAGCGATTGACATGGGTAAAGACAGGCTGTATCAGAGATTTCCATGGATAAAGACAGGCTGTATCAGATATTCACATAAGTAAAGACAGGCTATATCAGAGATTGGCATAAGTAAAGACAGGCAGTATCAGAGATTGATATAATTAAAGACAGGCTGTATCAGAGATTGACATGCGTAAAGACAGGCTGTATCAGAGATTGACACGGGTAAAGACAGGCTGTATCAGAGATTGTCATAAGTAAAGACAGGCTGCAGCTGAGATTAACATAGGTAAAGACAGGCTGTACCAGAGATTGACATCAGTAAAGAAAGGCTCTATCAGAGATTGACATAGGTAAAGACAGGCTGTATCAGAGATTTAATAAGTAAAGACAGGCTAGATCAGAGATTGACATACGTATAGACAGGCTGTATTAGAGATTAACATAAATAAAGACAGGCTGTAGTAGAGTTTGACTTAAGTAAAGGCAGGCAGTATCAGAGATTGACACAGGTAAAGACAGGCTGCATCAGAGATAGACACAGGTAAAGACAGGCTGTGTTAGAGAATGACATAACTAAAAAACAGGCTCTCAGAGATTGACATAGGTAAACACAGGCTGAGTCTGAAATTGACAGAAGAAAAGACAGGCTGTATTGAAGTTTGACATAAGAAAAGACAGGCTGTATCAGAGACTGACATGGATATAGACAGGCTGTATCAGAGATTGACAGGGTAAAGACAGGCTGCAGGCTGTATCAGAGATTGAATTAGGTAAAGACAGGCTGTATCAGAGATTGACATAGGTAACGACAGGCCGTAGCAGAGATTGACATAGGTAAAGTCCGGCTGTTTCAGAGATTGACATGGGTAAAGACTGTCTGTGTCCAAAATTGACATAAGAGAAGCCAGGCTGTATCAAAAATTGATATAAGTAAAGACAGGCTATATCAGAGGTTGACATAGGTAAAAGCAGGCTGTATCAGCCATTGACATAGGTAACGACAAGCTGTATTAGAGATTGACATACATAAAGACAGGCTGTATTAGAGATTGACATAAATAAAGACAGGCTGTATCAGAAATTGACATGGGTAAAGACAGGCTGTATCAGAGATTGACACACCTAAAGACAGGCTGTATCAGAGATTGACATAAGTAATGACAGGCTGCAGCAGAGATTAACAGGGTAAAGACAGGCTGTACCAGAGATTGACATCAGTAAAGAAAGGCTCTATCAGAGATTGACATAGGTAAAGACAGGCTGTATCAGAGATTGACATGGGTAAAGACAGGCTGTGTCAGAGATTTAATAAGTAAAGACAGCCTAGATCAGAGATTGACATAAGTATAGACAGGCTGTATTAGAGATTAACATAAATAAAGACAGGCTGTAGTAGAGATTGACTTAAGTAAAGACAGGCAGTATCAGATATTGACACAGGTAAAGACAGGCTGCATCACAGATTGACAGGGTAAAGACAGGCTGTATCAGAGATTGACACAGGTAAAAGACAGGCTGTGTCAGAGTTTGACATAAGTAAAGACAGGCTGTATTAGAGATTGCCATAAATAAAGACAGGCTGTATTAGAGATTGACATAACTAAAGACAGGCTGCAGCAGAGATTAACATGGGTAAAGACATGCTGCACCAGAGATTGACATCTGTAAAGACAGGCTGTATCAGAGATTGACAGGGTAATGACAGGCTGTATCAGCGATTGACACAGGTAAAAGACAGGCTGTGTCAGAGTTTGACATAAGTAAAGACAGGCTATATCAGGGATTGACATAAGTAAAGACAGGCTGTATCAGAGATTGACATAAGTAAAGACAGGCTGTATTAGAGATTGCCATAAATAAAGACAGGCTGTATTAGAGATTGACATAACTAAAGACAGGCTGCAGCAGAGATTAACATGGGTAAAGACATGCTGCACCAGAGATTGACATCTGTAAAGACAGGCTGTATCAGAGATTGACAGGGTAATGACAGGCTGTATCAGAGATTGACACAGGTAAAAGACAGGCTGTGTCAGAGTTTGACATAAGTAAAGACAGGCTATATCAGAGATTGACATAAGTAAACACAGGCTGTATCAGAGATTGACATAAGTAATGACAGGCTGTATTAGAGATTGCCATAAATAAAGACAGGCTGTATTAGAGATTGACATAACTAAAGAAAGGCTGTATCAGAGCTTGACATGGGTAAAGACAGGCTGTATCAGAGATTGACATGAGTAAAGACAGGCTGCATCAGAGATTGACATACATTAAGACAGGCTGTGTTAGAGAATGACATCATTTAAGACAGGCTCTCAGAGATTGACATAGGTAAAGACAGTCTGTGTCAGAGATTGACATGGTTAAATACAGGCTGTATCAGAGATTGCTATGTGTAAAGACAGTCTGTTCCAGTGATTGACATGGGTAAAGACTGCCTGTGTCCAAAATTGACATACGAAAAGCCAGGCTGTATCAGTAATTGATATAAGTAAAGACAGGCTGTATCAGAGGTTGACATAGGTAAAGGCAGGCTGTATCAGCCATTGACATAGTTAACAACAAGCTGTATCAGAGATTGACATAAGTAAAGACAGGCTGTAACAAAGATTGATATGGGTAAAGACAGGCTGTATCAGCGATTGACACGGGTAAAGACAGGCTGTATCAGAGATTGTCATAAGTAAAGACAGGCTGCAGCTGAGATTAACATAGGTAAAGACAGGCTGTACCAGAGATTGACATCAGTAAAGAAAGGCTCTATCAGAGATTGACATAGGTAAAGACAGGCTGTATCGGAGATTTAATAGGTAAAGACAGGCTAGATCAGAGATTGACATAAGTATAGACAGGCTGTATTAGAGATTAACATAAATAAAGACAGGCTGTAGTAGAGATTGAAATAAGTAAAGACAGGCAGTATCAGATAATGACACAGGTAAAGACAGGCTGCATCAGAGATTGACAGGGTAAAGACAGGCTGTATCAGAGATTGGCACAGGTAAAAGACAGGCTGTGTCAGAGTTTGACATAAGTAAAGACAGGCTATATCAGAGATTGACATAAGTAAAGACAGGCTGTATTAGAGATTGCCATAAATAAAGACAGGCTGTATTAGAGATTGACATAACTAAAGAAAGGCTGTATCAGAGCTTGACATGGGTAAAGACAGGCTGTATCAGAGATTGACATGGGTAAAGACAGGCTGCATCAGAGATTGACATACGTTAAGACAGGCTGTGTTAGAGAATGACATCATTTAAGACAGGCTCTCAGAGATTGACATAGGTAAAGACAGTCTGTGTCAGAGATTGACATGGTTAAATACAGGCTGTATCAGAGATTGATATGTGGAAAGACAGGCTGTGTCAGAGATTGACAGAGGAAAAGACAGGCTGTATCGGAGATTGACATAAGTAAAGACAGGCTGTATCAGAGATTGACATAAGTAAAGACAGGCTGTATCAGAGATTGACACGGGTACAGACAGGTTGTGTCAGAGATTGAAATAAGTAGACAAAGGCAGTACCAGTGATTGACATGGGTAAAGACTGTCTGTGTCCAAAATTGACATAAGAAAAGCCAGGCTGTATCAGTAATTGATATAAGTAAAGACAGGCTGTATCAGAGATTGACATAGGTAAAGGAAGGCTGTATCAGCCATTGACATAGTTAACAACAAGCTGTATCAGCGATTGACATCAGTAAAGACAGGCTGTAACAAAGATTGATATGGGTAAAGACAGGCTGTATCAGCGATTGACATGGGTAAAGACAGGCTGTATCAGAGATTTCCATGGATAAAGACAGGCTGTATCAGAGATTGACATAAGTAAAGACAGGCTGTATCAGAGATTGACACGGGTACAGACAGGTTGTGTCAGAGATTGAAATAAGTAGACACAGGCTGTACCAGTGATTGACATGGGTAAAGACTGTCTGTGTCCAAAATTGACATAAGAAAAGCCAGGCTGTATCAGTAATTGATATAAGTAAAGACAGGCTGTATCAGAGGTTGACATAGGTAAAGGCAGGCTGTATCAGCCATTGACATAGTTAACAACAAGCTGTATCAGCGATTGACATAAGTAAAGACAGGCTGTAACAAAGATTGATATGGGTAAAGACAGGCTGTATCAGCGATTGACATGGGTAAAGACAGGCTGTATCAGAGATTTCCATGGATAAAGACAGGCTGTATCAGATATTCACATAAGTAAAGACAGGCTATATCAGAGATTGGCATAAGTAAAGACAGGCAGTATCAGAGATTGATATAAGTAAAGACAGGCTGTATCAGAGATTGACACGGGTAAAGACAGGCTGTATCAGAGATTGTCATAAGTAAAGACAGGCTGCAGCTGAGATTAACATAGGTAAAGACAGGCTGTACCAGAGATTGACATCAGTAAAGAAAGGCTCTATCAGAGATTGACATAGGTAAAGACAGGCTGTATCAGAGATTTAATAAGTAAAGACAGGCTAGATCAGAGATTGACATACGTATAGACAGGCTGTATTAGAGATTAACATAAATAAAGACAGGCTGTAGTAGAGATTGACTTAAGTAAAGGCAGGCAGTATCAGAGATTGACACAGGTAAAGACAGGCTGCATCAGAGATAGACACAGGTAAAGACAGGCTGTGTTAGAGAATGACATAACTAAAAAACAGGCTCTCAGAGATTGACATAGGTAAACACAGGCTGAGTCCGAAATTGACAGAAGAAAAGACAGGCTCTATCGAAGTTTGACATAAGAAAAGACAGGCTGTATCAGAGACTGACATGGATATAGACAGGCTGTATCAGAGATTGACAGGGTAAAGACAGGCTGTATCAGAGATTGAATTAGGTAAAGACAGGCTGTATCAGAGATTGACATAGGTAACGACAGGCTGTAGCAGAGATTGACATAGGTAAAGTCCGGCTGTTTCAGAGATTGACATGGGTAAAGACTGTCTGTGTCCAAAATTGACATCAGAAAAGCCAGGCTGTATCAGTAATTGATATAAGTAAAGACAGGCTATATCAGAGGTTGACATAGGTAAAAGCAGGCTGTGTCAGCCATTGACATAGGTAACGACAAGCTGTATTAGAGATTGACATACATAAAGACAGGCTGTATTAGAGATTGACATAAATAAAGACAGGCTGTATCAGAGATTGACATGGGTAAAGACAGGCTGTATCAGAGATTGACACACCTAAAGACAGGCTGTATCAGAGATTGACATAAGTAAAGACAGGCAGTATCACTGATTGATATAAGTAAAGGAAGGCTGTATCAGAGATTGACATGGGTACAGACAGGCTGTATCAGAGATTGACACGGGTAAGGGCAGATTGTATCAGAGATTGACATAATTAAAGACAGGCAGTATCAGAGATTCATTTCGGTAAAGACAGGCTGTATCAGAGATTGACATGCGTAAGGACAGGCTGTGTTAGCGAATGACATAATTAAAGACAGGCTGTATCAGAGATTGACATAAATAAAGACAGACTGTATCGGAGATTGACATGCGTAAAGACAGGCTGTATCAGAGATTGACACGGGTAAAGACAGGCTGTATCAGAGATTGTCATAAGTAAAGACAGGCTGCAGCAGAGATTAACATAGGTAAAGACAGGCTGTACCAGAGATTGACATCAGTAAAGAAAGGCCTTATCAGAGATTGACATAGGTAAAGACAGGCTGTATCAGAGATTGACATGGGTAAAGACAGGCTGTGTCAGAGATTTAATAAGTAAAGACAGGCTAGATCAGAGATTGACATAAGTATAGACAGGCTGTATTAGAGATTAACATAAATAAAGACAGGCTGTAGTAGAGATTGACTTAAGTAAAGGCAGGCAGTATCAGAGATTGACACAGGTAAAGACAGGCTGCATCAGGGATAGACACAAGTAAAGACAGGCTGTGTTAGAGAATGACATAACTAAAAAACAGGCTCTCAGAGATTGACTTAGATAAAGACAGGCTGAGTCCGAAATTGACAGAAGAAAAGACAGGCTGTATTGAAGTTTGACATAAGAAAAGACAGGCTGTATCAGAGACTGACATGGATATAGACAGGCTGTATCAGAGATTGACAGGGTAAAGACAGGCTGTATCAGAGATTGAATTAGGTAAAGATAGGCTGTATCAGAGATTGACATAGGTAATGACAGGCTGTAGCAGAGATTGACATAGGTAAAGTCCGGCTGTATCAGAGATTGACATGGGTAAAGACAGTCTGTGTCCGAAATTGACATAAGAAAAGCAAGGCTGTATCAGAGATTGACATGGGTAAAGACAGTCTGTGTCCGAAATTGACATAAGAAAAGCAAGGCTGTATCAGTGATTGATATAAGTAAAGACAGGCTGTATCAGAGATTGACATAGGTAAAAGCAGGCTGTATCAGCCATTGACATAGGTAACGACAAGCTGTATTAGAGATTGACATACATAAAGACAGGCTGTATTAGAGATTGACATAAATAAAGACAGGCTGTATCAGAGATTGACATGGGTAAAGACAGGCTGTATCAGAGATTGACACACGCAAAAACAGGCTGTATCAGAGATTGACATACGTAAAGACAGGCTGTATCAGAGATTGACACGGGTAAGGGCAGATTGTATCAGAGATTGACATAATTAAAGACAGGCAGTATCAGAGATTCATTTAGGTAAAGACAGGCTGTATCAGAGATTGACATGCGTAAGGACAGGCTGTGTTAGCGAATGACATAATTAAAGACAGGCTGTATCAGAGATTGAAATAGGTAACGACAGGCTGTATCGGAGATTGACATAAGTAAAGACAGGCTGTATCAGAGATTAACACGGGTACAGACAGGTTGTGTCAGAGATTGTCATAAGTAAAGACAGGCTGTAGCAAACATTGACATGGGTAAAGGCAGGCTGTATCAGAGATTGACCCTGGTAAAAACAGGCTGTATCAGAGATTGTCATGAGTAAGGATAGGCTGTATCAGAGATTGACATAAGTAAAGACAGGCTGTGTCAGAGATTGACATAGGTAAAGACAGGCTGTATCACAGATTGACATAGGTCATGACATGCTGTGTCAGAGATTGACATGGGTAAAGACAGTCTGTGTTCGAGATTGACATAAGAAAACACAGGCTGTATCGGCAATTGACAGAAGAAAGGCCAGGCTGTATCAGATACTGACATAGGTAAAGACAGGCTGTATCAGAGATTGACATAAGTAAAGACAGACTGTCAGAGATTGACATAGGTAAAAACAGGCTGTGTCAGAGATTGGCACAGTTAAATACAGGCTGTATCTTTGATTGACATGGGTAAAGACAGGCTGTGTCAGAGATTGACTTAAGAAAAGATAGGCTGTGTCAGAGACTGACATGGATAAAGACAGGCTGCATCACAGATTGACAGGGTAAAGACGGTCTGTATCAGAGATTGACACAGGTAAAAGACAGGCTGTGTCAGATATTGACATAAGTAAAGACAGGCTATATCAGAGATGGACATAAGTAAAGACAGGCTGTATCAGAGATTGACATAAGTAAAGACAGGCTGTATTAGAGATTGCCATAAATAAAGACAGGCTGTATTAGAGATTGACATAACTAAAGAAAGGCTGTATCAGAGCTTGACATGGGTAAAGACAGGCTGTATCAGAGATTGAAATGGGTAAAGACAGGCTGCATCAGAGATTGACATAGATTAAGACAGGCTGTGTTAGAGAATTACATCATTTAAGACAGGCTCTCAGAGATTGACATAGGTAAAGACAGGCTGTGTCAGAGATTGACATGAGTAAAGACAGGCTGTATCAGAGACTGACATAAGTAAAGACAGGCTGTATCTGAGACTGACATTGATAAAGATAGGCTTTATCAGAGATTGACATAAGTAAAGACAGGCTGTGTCAGAGATTGACATAGGTAAAGACAGGCTGTATCACAGATTGACATAGGTCACGACATGCTGTTCAGAGATTGACATGGGTAAAGACAGTCTGTGTTCGAGATTGACATAAGAAAACACAGGCTGTATCGGCAATTGACAGAAGAAAGGCCAGGCTGTATCAGAGACTGACATAAGTAAAGACAGGCTGTTTCAGAGATTCACTTAGGTAACGACAGGCTGTATCAGAGATTGACATAAATAAAGACAGGCTGTATCAGAGATTGACCTAAATAAAGACAGGCAGTATCAGAGATTGACATAGGTAAAGGCAGGCTGTTTCAGAGATTGACACGGGTAAAGACAGTCTGTGTTGGAGAATGACATAAGTAAAGACAGGCTGTATCAAAGATTCACACAGGCAAAGACAAGCTTTATCAGAGATTGACATAAGTAAAGGCAGGCTATAGCAGCAATTGACATAAGTAAAGAGAGGCTGTATCAGAGATTGACATAAGTAAAGACAGGCTGTATTAGAGATTGACATAAATAAAGTCAGACTGTATTAGAGATTGACATAAATAAAGACAGGCTATATCAGGGATTGACATAAATAAAGACTGGCTGTATCAGAGATTGACATAAGTAAAGACAGGCAGTATTAGATATTGACATAAATAAACACAGGCTGTATTAGAGATTGACATAAATAAAGACAGGCTGTATCAGAGATTGACGTAAGTAAAGAGAGGCTCTATCAGAGATTGACATAAGTAAAGACAGGCTGTGTCAGAGATTGACATAAGTAAAGACAGGCTGTATCAGAGATTCACACGGGCAAAGACAGGCTTTATCAAAGATTGACATAAGTAAAGGCAGGCTATACCAGTGATTGACATAAGTAAAGAGAGGCTGTATCAGAGATTGACATAAGTAAAGACAGGCTGTATTAGAGATTGACATAAATAAAGACAGGCTGTATTAGAGATTGACATAAATAAGCACAGGCTATATCAGAGATTGACATAAGTAAAGAGAGGCTCTATCAGAGATTGACATAAGTAAAGACAGGCTGTATCAGAGATTGACATAAGTAAAGACAGGCTGTATTAGGGATTGACATAAGTAAACACAGGCTGTATTAGAGATTGACATAAGTAAAGATAGGCTGTCTCAGAGATTGACATGGGTAAAGACAGGCTGTATCAGAGATTGACGCAAGAAAAGACAGGCTTTTTCAGAGATTGACATAGGTAAAGACGGGCTGTATCAGAGATTGACATAGGTAACTACAGGCTGTATCAGGGATTGACACAGGTAAAGACATGCTGTTTTAGAGATTGACATATGTAAAAACAGGCTGTCAGAGTTTGGCATGGGTAAAGACGGGTTGTATCAGATATTGACATAAGTAAAAACAGGCTTTATTGGAGATTGACATAAGCTAATACAGGCTGTATTAGAGATTGACATAAGTAAAGACAGGCTGTATCAGAGATTGACAGGGTAAAGACAGGCTGTAGCAGAGATTGACATGGGTAAAGACAGGCTGTATCAGAGACTGACACGGGTAAAGACAGGATGTGTCAGAGATTGACATAAGTAAAGACAGGCTGTATCAGAGATTCACACGGGCAAAGACAGGCTTTATCAAAGATTGACATAAGTAAAGGCAGGCTATACCAGTGATTGACATAAGTAAAGAGAGGCTGTATCAGAGATTGACATAAGTAAAGACAGGCTATATTAGAGATTGACATAAATAAAGACAGGCTGTATTAGAGATGGCCATAAATAAAGACAGGCTGTATCAGAGATTGATATAAGTAAATAGGGGCTGTATCAGAGATTGACATAAGTAAAGACAGGCTGTATCAGAGATTGACATAAATAAAGATAGGCTGTATCAGAGATTGACATGGGTAAAGTCAGGCTGTACCAGAGATTGACATGGGTAAAAACAGCCTGTATCAGAGATTGACATAAATAAAAACAGGCTATATCGGAGATTGACATTAGTAAAGTCAGGCTGTATCAGAGATTGACATTAGTAAAGGCAGTCTGTCAGTGATTGACATAAGAAAAGACAGGCTGTGTCAGAGGTTGACATAGGTATAGACAGGCTGTATCAGAGATTCACACGGGCAAAGACAGGCTTTATCAAAGATTGACATAAGTAAAGGCAGGCTATATTAGAGATTGACATACATAAAGACAGGCTGTATTAGAGATGGACATAAATAAAGACAGGCTGTATTAGAGATGGACATAAATAAAGACAGGCTATATCAGAGATTGATATAAGTAAAGAGAGGCTGTATCAGAGATTGACATAAGTAAAGACAGGCTGTATCAGAGATTGACATAAATAAAGATGGGCTGTATCAGAGATTGACATGGGTAAAGTCAGGCTGTACCAGAGATTGACACGGGTAAAAACAGCCTGTATCAGAGATTGACATAAATAAAAACAGGCTATATCGGAGATTGACATTAGTAAAGTCAGGCTGTATCAGAGATTGACGTAAGTAAAGAGAGGCTCTATCAGAGATTGACATAAGTAAAGACAGGCTGTGTCAGAGATTGACATAAGTAAAGACAGGCTGTATCAGAGATTCACACGGGCAAAGACAGGCTTTATCAAAGATTGACATAAGTAAAGGCCGGCTATACCAGTGATTGACATAAGTAAAGAGAGGCTGTATCAGAGATTGACATAAGTAAAGACAGGCTGTATCAGAGATTGACATAAATAAAGATGGGCTGTATCAGAGATTGACATGGGTAAAGTCAGGCTGTATCAGAGATTGACACGGGTAAAGACAGCCTGTGTCAGAGATTGACATAAATAAAAACAGGCTATATTGGAGATTGACATTAGTAAAGTCAGGCTGTATCAGAGATTGACATTAGTTAAGGCAGTCTGTCAGTGATTGACATAAGAAAAAACAGGCTGTGTCAGAGGTTGACATAGGTATAGACAGGCTGTATCAGAGATTGACATAGGTAACTACAGGCTGTATCAGGGATTGACTCGGGTAAAGACATGCTGTTTCAGTGATTGACATATGTCAAGACAAGCTCTATCAGAGATTGACATAGGTAAGTACAAGCTGTATCAGGGATTGACTCGGGTAAAGACGGGCTGTATCAGATATTGACATTAGTAAAGACAGGCTTTATCGGAGATTGACATAAGTATATACAGGCTGTATTAGAGATTGACATAAGTAAAGACAGGCTGTATCAGAGATTGACATGGGTAAAGACAGGCTGTATCAGAGACTGACACTGGTAAAGACAGGCTGTGTCAGAAATTGACATAAATAATGACAGGCTGTATCGTAGATTGACCTAAGTAAAGACTGGCTGTATTAGAGATTGACATGGGTAATGAGAGGCCATATCAGAGATTGACACAGGCCATATCCAATTTTTAAATCTATTATTTTAACACCAACAGCAGCAAAATAACAACTTGCATTTACATAGCCCCTTTAAAAATCTAAGAAATCACAAGCTCTTGACAGGAGTGTTATCAAATAAAATTTGACACCAAGCCATATGAGAGATTAGAGTAGAAGACCAGAAACTTGGTCAAGAATGAATGTCTTCCAGAGGGTTTAAGGAAAGCTGAGAGGCTTAGGAAGGGAATTGCAGAATGTTGGGCCTTGGCACATGAAGGCATTGTTGCCAATGGTGGAGTGATTAAAGAGATGTTTAATAGGCAACAATTGGAGGAATGCAGCTATATCAGAGAGTTATAGAACTGGAGGGGTGAGGATATGGAGGGGTCTAAAAACAAGGTGAGATTTTTAAAATAGAGGTGTTGCTTAACTGGGAACCAATGTGGGTCAGACAGCACAGGGGTGATGGGTGAATGGGACCTGGTGTGAGATAGGAAATGGGCAGCAGAGTTTTGGATGAGCTTAGGTTTATGGAGGTTGAAAGAGTTGGGTCTTCATTGGCAATAAAGTAGTAACTCATAAAGGTAGATTGCTCAGTTAATTATTTGTTGGCCTTATTAGAGAGTACACTGGAAAGCATGTCCATATGACAGGTTTACAGAAGTAAAATGCTTCTTACAGCATTGGTATGACAAGTCCACATGCCATAGCAGTACCAGCTGTCCAACAAGAAAATAGGTAGTAAATAATAAGGGCTGTGAAGAGAGCAGCATATCCAAATTCTTCATGTGTCCCTCTTCTGAAGAGATACACAATTCCATTATATCCATTTTCAATCAGAAGTACAGCAGCTGAAGGCAGACACAACAGTTTAGAGAGACAAAAGCAAAATACTGCAGATGCTGACAATCTAAAATAAAACAACATCAATAACTTATACTTATATCATGGCTTTAACATAATAAAACATAACAAAAACAGAAAATGCTGGAAATGCTCAACAGGTTAGGCAGCATCTGTGGAGAGAAAAACAAAGTTAATGTTTCAGGGTGATTCCCTTTGATCTGATGTGATTCACAACCAATGAAGTATTTTTAAAGTGTTATAATGTAGGGAAAGGCTTTAGCCAATTTGGGCACAGCAAAGTCCCACCAACAGCAAGGAGGTGAATGACCAGAATTATCTGATTTTGCTGGTATTGGTTGAGGAATAAATGTTGGCCAGAGCATTGGACAAACTGTCCTGCTCATCTTTGAATAGTGTTGTGGGATCTTTTGTGTCCACCTGAAAGGGCCATTGCTTCCCTTTCTTTTAGGTCTCATCTGAAAACACAGCACTATAGAAGTAAAGCACTGAAGTGTCAGCCTAGATTTCAAAAGAAATACTAAAAACTGGAAAGGGTAACATTAAAGAAAGAGAAGTAAATTCATTAATAAATCAAAAACATGCAAACTATCTAAACTAGCTTAAAAATTAAAAAATAAATTAAAAACAATGCAAATGTATGACAGCAAGCAAAACAAATAACCAAATTAAATGATGAGGAGTAACTGGTCTCATGTGAATTCTATGTTTGTCCTTGATATTTGTGGCTATTTTGACTATTATATTCCCTATAAATCTTACACTCAATATATATCTTTATTAAAATTGTGATGCAAATACTTGCAGTACCACTAAAAAAATGATGTTATTGTGCCAAAACTGTTCATTCTCATCGCACAATCTCAAGACAATTATGGATGAGGAAGGCTATTTGACCCATCTAAGTTCATTTATCCAAAAAGAATCTTGTAATATCCAATTGGTTCTTAATTGAAAAGGCCAACATTTTCATGATTTTCAACATCACCAAATTCAACCCTCCATCAACAACCTGAGAACAACCAGAAGCTGAACAGGAGTAGGGCAATGAACATATGAACATACGAATTAGGAGCAGGTGTAGGCCATTTGGCCCCTCTTGAGCCCCACAATTCAATGAGATCATGGCTGAACTAATCTTGGCCCCAGCTCCACATTCCCGCCTACTCCTCATAACCTTTGACTCCCTTGTTAGTCAAGAATCTATCTACCTCTGCCTTAAAAATATTCATTGACCCTCCTCCAACGCTCTCTGGAGAAGAGAGGTCCAAAGACTCATGATCCTATCATTGAAAAAATGTCAAACCAAAACAAAAACAAAAATACCTGGAAAAACTCAGCAGGTCTGGCAGCATCTGTGGAGAGGAGCACAATTGACATTTCGGGTCCACATGACTCAAAAAAATTGAAAAAAATGTCTCCTCATCTCTATCATAAATGGGGGACCCCTTATTTTTAAACTGTGTCCCCTAGTTCTAGTCTCTCCTACAAGGGGAAATATCCTTTCAGCATCCACCCTGTCAAATCCACTCAGAATTTTATGTTTCAATAAGATCGCTTCTCATTCTTCTACACTCCAATGGACACAGGCCCAGCCAGTCCAACTTTTCCTCAAAAGGTAACACCTCCATTGCAGGTATCAGTCAAGTGATCCTTCTCTGAACTGCTTCTAATGTATTTATATCCTTTCTTAAATGAGGGGACCAAAACTGTACAGAGTACTCCAGATGTGGTCTCACTAATGTGCTATACAACTATAGCAGAACAGTTGAAAGAGGGGTCTGAAGAAGGGTGATATGGACTCAAAACGTTAACTCTGTTTCTCTCTCCACAGATGCTGCCAGACCTATTTTTCCAGCATTTTCTGTTTCTGTTTTTGTAGCAAAACATCTCTACTTTTATATCCCATTCCCTTCACAAAAAAGGCAACATTCCACTTGCCTTCCTAATCACTTGCTGTACCTGCATACTAACTTTTTATGATTTATGCACCAGGATACCCAGATCCCTCTGTATCTATAGTTTTGCAATCTCTCTCCATTTAAATAATATACTGCCTTTCTATTCTTCCTGTCAAAGTGGACAAGATCACATTTTCCCACATTATACTCCATCTGCCAAATTTTAACCACTCACTTGACTTATCTATATCCCTTTGCAGACTCTTTGTGTCCTCTTAACAACTTACTTTCCTTCCTATCTTTGTATCATCAACAAATTTAGCAAGCATACATTCAGTCCCTTCATCCAAGTCATTGATATAAATTGTAAATAGTTGAGGCTCAACACACTGATCATTGTGGCACTCCACTCGTCACATCTTACCAGCCCAAAAATCACCCATTTATCACTATCCTGTTAGCTAACCAATCATCTATCCATGCTAATGTGTTGCCCCCTATGCCATGAGCTCTTGTCTTGTGAAGTAACCTTTGATGTGGCACCTTATCGACTGCCTTTTGGAAATACAAGTCCACAGGTTCCCCTTTTAATCCATGTTGCTTGTTACTTCCTCAAATAACTCCTATAAATTAGTCAAACATGATTTCCCTTTCACAAAGCCATGTTGGGTCTGCTTGATTGCTTTGAGATTTCTAAGTACCCCACTATAACTTCCTTAATAATAGATTCCTGCATTTTCCCTATGATGGATGCTAAGCTAAATGACCTGTAATTTCCTGCTTTCTGTCTCCCTCCCTTCTTGAATAGAGGAGTCACATTTACTATTTTTTAATCGGATGGGACCTTTCCAGGATTTAGGGAATTTTGGAAATTAAAAATAATGCATCTACTATCTCAGTAGCCACTTCTTATAAGACCCTAGGATGAAGTCTATCAGGACCTGGAGACTTGTCAGCTTTTTGTTCTAATAATTTTCTCAGTGCCCCTTTCCTGGTGATTGTAATTGTTTTAAGGCCTAAATTTTCCCCATGTTGGGTGGGCTCGGCAGGACCAGGCAGGGTGGTCAGGAAGCCGACCGCCACCCATGATCGGCTCCATTCCACAATTTCATGCAGGCGGGCCAATTATGGCCAGCCCTGCATGGATCATGAGCAGTAGTACTGAGCACTACCTGTGCAGGTGGGGGAGATGGGAGAGCGGGCCTGGCACGCAGTTCACGCATGCACACGAAAAAGCACTTCAATCTCCCTGAGGCACAGAGCTGCCTCATGGAGGTTGAAGGGCTTTTTGAAAAAATTGTTAAATACAATAAAAATTCAGTGAAACATGTCCCCTCATATGACTGTGTCACATGAGATGGGACATGTTTTTAATTTCAAAAGAAAGTTTTTATTTCATTTGGAATAGCTTTAGGAAAACTTATCCTGCTCGTGGGTGAGGTTTCCTAAAAAAATGTAAAGGCCGCTTGGCCTTTTCGCCTGTCGGCCAACCATTAGGTTGGACAGGCAGCATAAACTTCAACTTAATTACCTTCTCAATGGCCTTAATAGGCCTTTCAATTATCGGCGGGTGTGCACCGGAGTCGGCTGCGCGCCCACCAAATGAAATATCACGACGGTGCACAGTGACGTCGGGACACACACCCAACGGCATCACACGTCATTTTATGTTCCGGCGTGTTGGGCACACGGCACACAACGAAGGTAAAATTCTGACCTAAGTTCCACTATCCCTTTCACCTCCTTATTCACAATTATTTCTGGGACCTATCCTCTACAGTGAAAACACGTGCAAATTATCTATTCAATTCATCCACAATTTCCTTATTTTCCATTATTAATTCCCCAGACTCACTCTCTAGAGCAGTGGTTCCCAATTGGTGTGCCGTGGCACACTGCTGTGCCATGAAGGTCGGCCAAGTGTGCCGGGAAATAAGTTTCAAACTTATTAATACATGTATGCTTTTAGGAATTCCAATCTACCTTCATTTTCAGCTTAGAGGTTGGCATCTCCAAGTCCCGATGAACCTCAGCATCCTGCACATGGGTCATCCAGGAACAGGCTGCACATTTGCGGTTCGGATTCTTTACTTTCATCAAGCCCACGCGCAGGCCCTGTGCACTTTCACATAGACAGAAAACTCAAGATGGGTGCAAAAGCTCAGGCACAAATGAGGGGGACAGGAAGAAGTCCCAAACAGAGGAGAGAAGACAGAGAGAAGTCCTGTAACAAAGTTCCAATTAAAGGAAGAAGACAGGGGTCAGAAACAGGGGAGACAATGGAGTTAAGAAAAGAAGAAACAGACTCCAATTACAGAAAGGGCTGCAGGGAGCAGATCTTAAGTGAAGTGGGCTTGGGAGAAGCCTGAGTAGTCAAAGAGACCTCAAAAGATGCCCCAAAGATCCGAGATCCTAGAAGGCAGCTGAAGATTGGTAATTCTGTTCTGCAGGACACTGAGGCAAGGGTACACCTTTGGAGCAGCAGTGTTCTGCTTAGCACGGCCAAAAAGCTGAAATTGTGCTTGTAAATTGATGCTTGAAGGCATTTATTGTGTAATGTGATGTGTTGGACCACCGTTTGCCATGGATAAGCTCTTGAAGAAAAGTGAAGAATCCTGCTCTGATTCAGATGTGGCCAAAACAACAGAACCTCAGGAGATAAAAGTGAGCTTCATATAGGGACAGTACATTGACAGCTACTAGGCTTTCGATTTTCTGGACTGGTGGGGCCTCTTGCCCTGTCCCAGAATGCCTAATTTGCAGGGAGAAGCTCTCAAGCGCTGCAATGGTACCAAGTAAATTGAACTGCCATTTGAATACAGAACACCATTCACTCTCCAGCAAGGATATACAGTAGTTCAGGTGCCTGAGAGAACAAAACGTAAAGCAAAATCAGCATATGATGGAGTGTGTGTGGGTCACAGATTATGCACAGGAGGCAGGAGGCTGAGCTCGTAGCAAAATCAAAGAAGCCACACGCCATTGCCGAAACCCTAATTCATAGAAACATAGAAAATAGAAACAGGTGTAAGGTCATTCGTCCCTTCGAGCCTGCTCCGCTATTCGATATGATCATGGATTATCCTCTATCTCAACACCATACTCCCGCTCTCCCTGTGTACCTTTACACCTTTAGAGCCTAGAAATCTATCTCCGTCTTAAATAGATTCAGTGACTGGGCCTCCTCAGACCTCCATGGTAGAGAATTCCATAGGTTCACCACCCTCTGAATGAAGAAATTTCTCCTCACCTCAGTCCTACATGGCCTACCCCATATTCTGAGCTTGTGACCCCTTGTTCTAGATTCCCCAGCCAAGAAAAATATCATCCCTGCACCCAGTCTGTCCAGCCCTGTCAGAATTTTATACATTTCAATGAAATCCCCTCTCATTCTACTAAACTCCAGTGAATACAGGCCCAGTCAGCCCAATCTCACCTCATAGGACAATCCTGCCATCCCAGGAATCAGTCTGATAAACATACACTGCCCTCGCTCTATGGCAAGTATGTCCTTTCTCAGGTAAGGAGACCAAAACTGCACACAATACTCCAGGTATGGTCTCACCAATGCCCTGTATAGCTGCAGTAAGACATCCATAATTCTGCCGGCATGCAAAAGTATTATGAGAGTAATGTTGGGAGCTGATGCTGCCAAAGAACTCAACAAAGTTCCTCTTTCTGATAATACAATCAAACGGCATAATGATGAAATATCAGTTGACATTGAATAGTTGCGTCAAGAGAAATTAGAAATGAGTGGAAAATTTGCCCTGCAGATTGATGACTCCACAGATATTAATGGACACTGCCAGCTCTTAGCCAATGTCAGGTATGTTGATGGGAATATGTCAAAGAAAATTTCTTCTTTTGCAAAGAATTACCCGGTCATGCGATTGGAGAGAAAATCTTTTATGTCACAACTGCTTACCTGGAGGAAAACAATCTTAACTGGACCAAGTGCAATAGCATCTGCACTGACAGAGCAGCTTCCATGACAGGATTTGTGAGTAAGGTGAAAGAACAGAATCCTGACATCCAGGTCAGTCACTGTATCCTGCACCCTGAAGGTCTTGTTTCCAAAGCAATGCTGCCTGAGTTAACTTCAGTATTAGACCAAACAGTGAAAATCATGAATTTTGTAAAATCACGTCCTTTGAAATCGCACTTGTTTACTATTTCATGTGAAGAGCCGATTACCAGGATTTACTCAAGCAGGCAGGAGTGCAATGGCTGTCTCAGGAGAAGGTCCTCTCCTGTGTTTACGAGCTCCGTAACACGTTGAAAGAGTTTTCGGCTCTGCATGAATTGCTACACAAAGATTTAATATGTGATGATTCTTGGTGTGCTAAGCTTGCATATCTTTCAGATATATTCAGCCATCTGAATGAGCTGAATATTAAAATGCAGGGGAAAAACGAGAACATTCTGACCGCCACAGATAAACGTCAAGGCTTTAGATCAAAACCGGTCCTTTGGCAGGAAAAGTGGCAAGTGGGTCGATTCAGGTGTTCGAGCTGGCATCAGCGCACTTAGCAAAACCATACTCAACTTCGTCCACACACATCTTAAAACACTACAAGGGAAGTTCGAATGCTACTTCCACCAGCATGGGAGACTTTGGGTACACGGTCCATTTAGTGCACTTTCTTTTGAATCGTCAAAGAAGTTGTCATTAAAAAAACAAGAGGAGTTCACAGAGCTCTGGATGGATCGTACACTGAAACTGAAGTTTGCAGAGATGCCTCTGGACACATTTTGTTTGCTTCCAGAACAAGAATATCCATCTATCTCAGATCATGTCACAGCAGTACTCTTACCATTTCCCACAGCCTACCTCTGTGAGTTGTCATTCTCAACACTGACTTATGTAAAAAACAAAAGGAGGGAGTGACTGTCAGTGGAACAAGTCCTGCGAGTTGCCCTGTCATCAGTTCCTCTCCAGGTCAATAGACTCTGCTCAGAGAGGCAGGTCCAGGCGTCACACTGTCAGTAAGACGCTACTCACAGCATTTCCTTCAACTATGTTTTGCTCTGATTCATATACTTTTAATTTCAATACTTTTTTATGAATGAGAAGAAACTGAACTTTTTTTATTATGTTACAAAGATGAACTTTCACATTGAGAAATGCAGATTTCTCAAAACTGAAAACAATTGAAATCCTTAATGGGAAATACTTTTAACTTGTATACATTTTCTATAAATATATTGTATTTGACATGCAAGTGGTGATAAGACTTTCTTTGTAAATTATTTAATCTAATGAAAATTGTATTAGGTGCTGACTTGACATGTTTTTAGGGATTTTAGGGATAAAAGGCTTTTTGTTAGAGGGCATTTCAGTTGGAGAAAATAGGAGGTGTGTCTCAAATCTTTTTATAGTATAAAGGTGTGCTGTGACATAAAAAGTGTTGGGAACCACTGCTTTCGAGGACCACTGTTCACTTTACTTACTCTGTGCCTTTTTAAATACCTGTAGAAATTCTTACTCTGTTTTTATATTTCTAGCTAGCCTTCCCTTGTACTCAAATATCTCCCTTCTTATTAATCTTTTGGTCATTCTTTGCTGTTCTTTATTTTCTGTCCAATCTTCTGACCTGACACATCTTTGCAGAATTATGCACTTTTTCTTTCTATTGGCTCTAGAACCTCCCGCTCTAAGAAACCGTCCTGAAAACACTCTATGAACTCATTTTCCAGGCTACCTTTGCCAATCTGAATCATAATGACTGAATAATGTACGACAAGACTGTCACCTCCTGATCCCTAAAAACCTCTCCACCGTCTGCAAGGCTCGATAAGTGTGTGATGGAATATTCACCACTTGCTTGATCACTGTCCCTGCTGCTGAACTCAATGTCCAACCCCTCCAAAATTCCAGGAGAGTTTGTTCCAGCATTACCTTGATTGTAAGTGTAATTTGAATGCCTTACACCATCAGGTCCAATCCAGGTTTCTCCCAGTGGACAGTTGTAGGGGTTAAAATGTTCTGTCTTACTCAGTCGGTGAGTAACTTCTGTGGAGATGTTGTAGTAAGACGATCTAGTTAACCATTCAGAGAAAAATGTCAGTTAGGTTTCTCACAATAAATATAACAATAATTAAACAAGGGAGAGGCAGAAAAAAAATTAGTAATACTTGATAACTTGTTAAAAATGAAATTTATCATAAAAATTAGGGGACTCAGAAATATGTGTAAGTTCCTTTCATATGTGCTTTGAATTCCAGAACCAGCATCAGAATGACAACAATTCTGTTACAATAATAAGTTATAACATTTTAAAATAAATGTATATTTTGGGCATTTTAATGAGAATAATTAAGTGTAATTTACACTGTATGTTCCCTATTCATTTATATCAACCATCTCTGTCCAGGGGAACTTATCTGCCACTTTGAGTGGCCCACAAATGTGGCCTCAAATGAGAAAAAAGGCAAGGTATCACTTCCAAAATGCTACTCTGAATAATTCAACAGAAGTCACAGAGCTAGTTTTAAGTTTCAAGCACTATGAGAAAAATTAACAATAAATATAGATTGTGAAAGACTATTGTAGAACATTGGCTGCCAAAAGGAGAACTAAAACTGAAGCAGGGAGAAGCAGGGAGTAAGGCCACAGTGTTAAAATCTATTTGCAGACTTAGCTCCAATGACCCCTGCTTATCAAGATACAAGGGAACCATTCAAACAGCAGATGTAACGCAAACTAAAGCCATGAGACTGATCTCTGCTGGAAATTTATGAGGATATGAGAGAAACTAAGGAAAGACATGGGCTTAGCTGTCTGAAAAAGAGAGGTGATCTTATCAAGCTATATAATATAGAAAATGATCTGGAAAATGTTAATGTAGAATATTATTCTTAGGTGTGGAAGTGGGACAAACCAGTAGAAGATTACCTTAACAAAAACAGAATTACCTGGAAAAACTCAGCAGGTCTGGCAGCATCGGGGGAGAAGAATAAAGTTGACGTTTCGAGTCCTCATGACCCTTCAACAGAACTAAGATTACCTTAGGCCTGATATCATGATGTTCTTCTTCATACAGTGAAAAGGATATGTTAGAAAAGTGATTATAGCACTGGACAAACAACCCAAGAGATCAGGAACTCAAATTCCACACATGGGAAGTTATGAAATTAACTTCCATTTAAAAAATCTGTTGATTTGTGGGCAGGGAGCAAATAAAATGATCATGACAGGAGCTAGGTAGTTGTAAAAAACCTAACTGGTTCACTAATATCACCTGATCTTCTGCTGTGGTCCCACACTGCTGGTTCAGTTTTTATGCCTTGAGCCAAATTACGAATGGGCATATCCAAAGATCAAATCGGAAAACAGCGAATGACCAACACTTGGAATGGACTTTTGGGAAGAATGGAATCTCCTTGAATCATTTATGAAACAATTTGATTCAGGAATAGGTGAACTGCAGGTTTACTCTGGATGGATTTTGTTTAATTTTTTCACAGATGTTGGCATCACTGGCTAGGCCAGCATTTATTGCCCATCCCTAGTTGCCCTTGAGAAGATTGTGATGAGCTGCAGCCCCTGTGGTGTAGGTACACCCACAGTGCTGTTAGGAGGAACTCCAGGGTTTTGACCCAGCAACAGTGAAGGAATGGCGACATATTTCCAAGTCAGGATGGTGAATGGCTTGAAGAGGAACCTGTAAGTGATGATGTTTCCATGCATCTGCTGCTCTTGTCCTTCTAGGCAGTAGAGATCGCGGGTTTGGAAGGTGCTATCATAGGAAGCTTGACAAGTTGCTGCAGTGCATCTGGTATATGGTACACAATGCTACCACTGTGTGTCACTGGTAGACAGAGTGAATGGTTAAGTTGATAGATGGGGTGCCAATCAAGCAGGCTGCTTTGTCCTGGGTTTTGTTGAGCTTCTTGAGTGTTCCTGGAGCTGCATTCATCCAGTGGAAAGTATTCCATCACACTTCTGACTTGTGCCTTGTAAATGGCAGACAGGCTTTGGGGAGTCAGGAGGTGAGTTACTCACTGCAGAATTCCCAGTCTCTGACCTGCTCTTGTAGCCATAGTATTCTAATGGCTAGTCCAGTTCAGTTTCTGGTCAATGGTGCCCCCCAGAATGTTGATAGTGGGAGATTCTCCAGGTCTTGCTGCATATGGACACAGACTGCTTCAATATCTGAGGAGTCACAAATGGTGCTGAACATTGCTCAATCATCAATGATCATCCTTACATCTGACCTTATGATGGAGGGAAGGTTATTGATGAAGCAGCTGAAGATGGTTGGGCCCAAAACTCTACCCTGAGGATCTCCTGCAGTGATATCCTAGGACTGAATAAACTACGATGGGCAGAATGTAATAGTCTCAGAGTCATTAAGGAACAGAAGGAGGGTATTTGGTCCATCAAGTCCATGCTAGCTCTCTGTAGAGCAACCCAGTCCTATCCATTGCTCTATCCCCATAGCCTTGCAAGTTCTTTTCCTTCAGGTGCCCATCCAATTTCCATTTGAAATTATTCATCCTTTTCACTTCTATCACCCTTGAAGGCGGTGAGTTTGAGGCCATTACCACTCGCTGCGTTCAAAAGTTCTTGCTCACAATCTCCCTGTATCTCTTGCTTAAAACCTTAAATCTGTGTCCTCTAGTCCTTATATAATCGACTAATGGGAACAGCTTTTCTTTGTCCACTGTGTACCTGTCATAATCTTGTACACTTCTGTCAAATCTCCCCTTGATCTCCTTTGCTCTGAGAAGAACAACCCCAGCTTCTCCAATTTAGCTTTGTTGTTGAATTCCCTCATCCCTGGAACAATTCCAATAAATCACCTCTGCATTCTTTGAAGGAAGTGTGGTGACCACAACTGGATGTGATACTCAAGTTGTGGACTAACCAGAGCTTTATAAAGGTTCAGCATATTATCCCTGCTTTTGTGCTCAATACCTCTATTTACAAAGCTCAGCCAGTGTCTCAATATGTTCTGCTACCTTCAAACATCCATGAAACTGAACCCCCAGGTCGCTCTGTCCCTGTGCGCCCTTTAGAACTGTGCCATTGAGTCTATATTGCCTCTTGCTGTCTCTTCTGCCAAAATGTATCACTTCACACTTCTCTATATTTCATTCTATCTGCCACATGTCTGCCCATTCTGCTAGCCTATTTATGTCCTGTTATAGTCGATTGGTATCATCCTCACTGTTCACCACAACCTCAAGTTTGGTATCATTGGCAAATTTTGAAATTTTAATCTTTACAGCTATCCCTTGTTTAGCACCCCTAAAGTGTTCCTAAAAAACAGCATGCTAAACAAAAACCTGCTAAACGAAAATTACTTTCCCATAAGAAAACATATTGGATTAAATTCCTGATAATTTTAATATTAAAAACCTATTGCCTGCCTTGAACCTAACTGGTTCAAAAATCCTCTTAATAACTCTTATTAACTTACTAACTCTTTATACTTATCTCCAACTTGCCACTTCCTGTTCACTGCTTCCCAGTTCCCCTCCCCCAATCCTTCCCACTCACCACCCTATCCCAACCCTCCCATTCCCTCCTCAACCCTGACACTTGCTGCTTCCCCATCTGTCCTGCTTCCTCCCCTCCCCGACCCTCCTGCTCACTGCCCCTAGCCTGACCCTCCTGCTCACCCCTTCGCCAGACCCTCCAGCTCACCCCTTGGCCAGGCCCTCCTGCTCGCCGACCCTCCCAATCCCTTTCCGAGCCTTCCTTGCTCCTCCTGCTCAAAGTGAGAGCTCGGAACAAGGACGGGGAGCGGGGCACTGAGGGGCAAGTGGCGAGGGTTTGGGAAAAGGGAGCAGTGAGTGGTGCAAAACAGAAGGGTCATCATAAGGGCAGCATGTGGGCAGTGGGAGGGTCAGGAGAGGGAGCATGAGGATCGGGGGAAGGGTCATGCAGGAGGGTTGGGGGATGGAGCAGGAAGCAAGAGGGTTGGGGAGGGGAGCAGCAAGCGAGAAGTTTGGGGGAAGCAACAAGCAGGAAGATCAGGGGAGGGGCGAGGCAAGAGGAAGGGTCGGGACAGGGAAGTGGCGAAAGGGATTCTTGGTGGAAAGAAGCAACAAGCAGCAGTTTCTTTTTAAAAGACTCAGCATATGTAGTAACCATGCAAAAACAAAATCGGAGGCAGCCAATTCAGAGAGCATCCCTAATTTACAAACTATGCTAAAATATTAGAATCTGCTTTAGACAGGAAATACCTGTATTTTAATATCCAAGTCATTTAGATATATCAGAAAAAAGCAATGGTTCTAGCACCGACCATTTGGAACACCACTGTGTACCATTCTCCAGTCTGAAAAACAACCATTTATCACAATTTGCTCTTTTCTGTCCTTAAGCCAATTTTTTGAGCCAAACTGACATTAACCCTCCTATACCATGACCCTCAATTGTGTTAGCTAGCTTTTCATAAGGTACTTTCTCAAACACTTTCTTAAAATCCATACAGGCAACATCCATTGCATGTCATTCCACATCTATAAATATTTTGAGTCATATAGAAATTTTAAGTAATTTCAAACCAAAAGTTATTTAAATATATTACCAGACAGTTAAGTGCACAAGTTCCAAGGCCTGCATTTCTGAGTTGGATAAGTAATTTTTGTACTTCTATCTCAATAAAGAATGCAAATATGAAAATGTCCAACAGCAAGGGTTTAGCCTACCACTTGTATATTCACATATATATCATTTGCAACATAAACCCAAACAAAATTTCAGTATTGTGTATTCAAGATTCACTTTCTAATTAAGAATGCTTTGATTAAATTCATTTATATTTCTGTGAATGTTCTGGATATTTATAATAGTGATTTTTGGCATGCTCCTCTTTTGCTTAATATTTGCAACATACCCCTCCAAGCAGTATCGTTATTGCTATGGTCACCTTCTCTTCAAGGTTATAAAAATTGAGAAACTAGCATGAGTTCATTATGAACAATTTTATTTTCAAACTGGCATGAAGCTATTGAAATCCAATTAATAGCAAAAGTCCCTTAAAGTACAAATAGAGTCCAAGATAATCCATCTAATTTTCTAGCTCAGTAGTACTCTGCATAGATCCCTATACTCACTTCCAACTCTTTGCAAACATAACAGCACAGTACATTACCTTAAAGCTTTGAATAAGCTAGGCTTGAACTCAACTCCCAAGTGACACATATATGTTTAATTTCCTCTGGTCACAGACTTCATAAATTTGCCTCCACATATTGGCCCATAGGAAACCATTCAAGTTGCTGTGATCATATTGCAATGTGAAAATATTGACCAAGCATTCTAGAGCCATTAATATCATAATTCTTCTCAATTAAGATCAGTAGCTACAACTTGAACTTAAATAATTTCTTTAACATAGCAAGAGAAAGGGGACTAAACACTGAGAAGGAGTAAGGAGAAGACTAATTGAACAAGTACACTTTGAGGAGATTTTTGAAGCTAGGTAAAGTGTTGCATTCACTTGGGTCATTCTTATCTATCCAATCATTGCCAGAGAATGATCTATAATGGCGTTTATTCCTGCACCTTTATCTCTTGTGTCCCAGAAAGGATCCATCCTTTGCCCCTTCCTATTTCTTGTCTACATGCTGCTATTTGGCCTAATCATCCAAAAACACAGCTCCAGTTGCCACATGTATGCTGATGACACCCAGCTCCACTTTACCACCACCTGTCTCAACCCCTTCACCAGATTATCAGGCTGCTAGTAAACATCTAGTACTGGATGAGCAGAAATTTCCTCCAATTAAATATTGGGAAGACCAAAGTCATTGTCTTTGGTTCTCACCACAAACTTGGTTCCCTAGCTATCAACTCCATCCCTCTCCGTAGCAATTATCTCAGGCTGAACCAGGCTGTTTGCAAGCTTGGAATCATATCTGATCCCTTTTCTGCTCCATCACTAAGACTGTCTATTTCCACCTCCATAACATCACCAGAGTCGACCCCTGCCTCATCCATCTGCAGCTGAAACCCTCATCCATGCCTTTGTTATCTGTGGACTTGAGTAGTCCAACACATCCCTGGTCAATCTCCTTTATTCTACTTTCTGTAAACTTGAGTTCATCTAAATTGCATGTCCTTACTCACATCCCTTCACCCGCTACCTCACTGCTCATTGAAGTACACTGGTTCCTGGCTCTCACTCTTGTTTCCAATTCCTTCCATGGCCTCTACTCTGCCTATTTCTGTCATCTCCTCTAGCTATACAACCTCCAAGATATCTGCATTCCTCTAAAATGAGAGGAAGGTAGCTAGAAATATAAAAACTGATAGTAATAGGAAAAAAGGATAAGAGTAACTAAAGTGAGTATTGGTCACTTACAGGGCAAGACCAGTGAAGTAATAATGGGAAACAAGGAAATGGCAGAAACGTTGAACAGATATTTTGAGTCCATCTTCACTGTAGAAGGTATAGAATACTCCAAGGATACTTAAAAACCAAGAGATAAAAGACAGGGAGGAACTTAAAACAATCACAATCACTAGGGAAAAGGCACTGGGAAAACTATTAGAACTGAAGGCTGACAAGTCCCCTGGACCTGATGGCCTGTATTCTAGGTTCTTAAAAGATTTTTAAAATTCCCTAGATTTTGGAAAGGTCACAGCAGATTGGAAAATTACAAACATAACACCACTATTCAAGAAATGAGGGAGACAGAGAGCCGGTAACTGCAGGCCAATTAGCTTAACATTTGTCATAGGGAAAATGTTAGAGCCTATTACGAAGGAGGTAATAGCAGGACATTTAGAAAATCATAATGCAGTCAGGTAGAGTTAACATTCTGTTGTAAAAGGAAAATCATGTTTCATTAATTTATTAGAGTTCTTCGAGGAAGTTACAAGCAAGGTGGATAAAGGGGAACCTGTGGATGTGATGTACCTAGGTTTCCAAAAGGCATTTGATAAGTTGTCACATCACTACACAAAATAAGTGCTCATGGGATAGCAGGTAACATATTAGCATGGATAAAGGATTGGTTAGCTAACAGGAAACAGAGAGTAGTGTTTCATTTCCAGTTTGGCAATCTGTAACTTAGTGGAGTGCCACAAGGATCAGTGCTGGGGCCTCAATTTTTTACAATCTATATCAATGACTTGGGTGAAGGGACCGAATGCATGGTAGTTAAATTTGCTGATGACACAAAGGGCGGATTTGTCCCAGATTTGCACTAAGTGCGATAGCGGGCAGGTAAAACAACATTTTAGCTGCCAGCCGCGATAGCAGGTTTTCACGCCATATCGTCCCAAACCTGTCACGTTATTTATGCATTCCTGGGAAACATGTCTTCCCATGCTGAGTGGGTACTCATTGGCCTGCCTGCCATCACCTCACTGCTTCAACACACCAGGAGCCATATTTAAAGTCCAGCCATGCGCACACATCTCAGTGCTTCCAGCTGTCCATGAAAGGCAAAAAGACTGCAGCCCCAGGTTTAATGACATATCACTGGAATGCCAGTTGGGCACTTTGGAGGCCCTCCGTGATGTCCTCTACCCCTGATCTGGTTGCAGGACGGGCAGTGGCATCACCAATCTGGCATGGCAGGCAGTGGCAGCAGTGGTCAGTGGCAATGCTGCACTGAAGAGGTTGGCCATCCAATGCAGATAGAGGAAGAATGATCTCACCCATGCAGCCAGGATATGGCAACCACCTCATCACTCTAAACTCACAGGCAGAATTTTGCTGTCGGCGAGCATGGCGGAACCCCCGAAGTCATCCTGCCCCATTTAAATTGTCAGGAAGGCGGGGGCGCAGCAAAATCAGCTGTGGGTCCGCTGACCTGTCAATGGCCAATTGAGGCCATTGACAGGAACAATTATACACTTAAAGGACCTGCCTGTCCAACCTTAAGGTTGGCGGGCAGGCCAGGAGCTCCGGCAGCAAATAAATAAAATATGAAACCTCATCCACCAGCAGGATGGGGTTTCAGGTAGGGTTTTAAAAAGTTTAATAAATTTCTTATGTAAATTATGAACATGCCCATCTCATGTATAGTTTTAAAAGTGTAAGCGATCTCCCTGAGGCAGCACTTTGTCTCAGGGAATTGTGCGCTCTTTCGTGCATATGCACGACAGAGCGCACTCTCACTTTTTGGAAATCCACCCCCCCCGCGCCTTGCACAGGAAGTGCGCCAGAGATTGGGTCGGGCCGGCCCGGCAGGCAGAAAATTCTGCCCACATACTCAAGCCCATCACACATTCACTGGCATCTCACTCACTGCCAGCTCAAGGGACATCACCACCCATTCTCACACACATCCTCACATCGCCATCTGGCCTCATCTCCTCTGGAGACTGCCTCCTCAGCCCTCACCATCTTGAGGCCACTTGCACAGATCAACATGCACCTCCACACACACCCTGGGTTATCCTCCTTCCCCAGTATAGCTCCCGTCCTGCAACCTCTTCCCATGCCTGAGGCCACTTCTCCCCATTCCCCAAGTAAGACCTTGCCCTGCAGCCATGGAAAAGCCACTCCCACCTTACGGCTGGTCTGGTAGACAGAAGCCTGCCTGTGAGCCCCCCATGAAAGTGACGTGCATTTTGGCCAGGACCAGGACAGACAGGATGCAAAAGCGATTGGATTTGCCCAAATCTCAGGTTTCCCACAGGTGCAGGGTGCCATCGACTGCACTCACATGGCGCTCAGGTCTCTGTCATAACATGCAGTCAACTATGTCAACTGAAAGGGACTCCATTCGCCGCATGTTCAGCTGGTGTGCAACCACCATAAACGCATGCTGCATGTTTGCGCACAGTTTCCAGGGACTGTCCATGACTCCTACATTCTCAGTTGGTCACAGATCCCCAAAGTCTTCCAGGGTCCACAGAAGCTGCAGGGATGGCTTCTCGGGGACAAGGGCTACCCGCAGAGGACGCGGCTGTGCGGCGGCTTCAGACTGCAGCAGAGTGAAGGTACAACGAGGCTCATGCTGCATCTTTCAGCTTGGTGGAGCAGACCATCGGAATGCTGAAAATGCGGTCCTGGTGCTTGGACTGGTCTGTTGGAGCCCTACAATACAGTCCGCAGAGGGTGTCACACACTATTGTCGTCTGCTGCACCCTTTACAACCTGGTGCTCCAATGGGGTGACGAGCTGGCTGAGGAGGAGATGGAGGAGCTGGAGCTCTTCTCCGATGAGGAGGACGCCGACAAGGATGAGGGTGACGAGGTCCTCGAAGGCAATGCTGAGGGGGATAAGGCTCTCGCACTGTCCAGATGAGGCCTTCATAGCTGCTAGATTTGTGGAGGATGATAACAACATACAGTGAGGAGATGCCTTAGATCCTCACATTGCATCTGGCTCCAGTCTGACTTATGGCAGCGCACATACCCTCTGTAATAATGCTCCTGTCGTGGAGACACAGTGGAGCCCTAATAGCCACTAAATTGAAGGAGGATGATGACAACATGGAGTGAGGACACTCCATGGATTTTCACATAGCCTCTGAGAATGTCTGACTCCAGTCTGGCTGATGGTAGCTCGCCTGCACTCTGTGATCAGGGCCATCTCATAGAGATGCAGCCATGAAACTTTAAAAGCATCTGATCCTTTGTCAGCCTTCAGCACCTGACCCCTTCAGGAACACAGCATCACTGGTCAAAGATGCTGAAGAGATGGGGGCCAGCCCCATCTTAAAGGTGCTTAGAGTACACAGGGAGAATGACACAACTCTGTGACGCCTGCCCATAACATTCTGGCAGCAATGACAAGCACTGTCAAGGCACAGGCATCACTAATGTGTCCAGGGATTGTGAGGCCAGACCATTACTTTGGTTTGAAGGCTGCAAACAGCACAAGGAAGAGGCCCTGGACTGAGACACCTGCCCTTATTTTGCGCAGAAATGTTGCACATCTGAGTGACTCATCAGACTGCTCATCAGAACAAGGAGCCATAGGCAGGGAGGTATTCTTGGGAGTTTATTGACAATAAGGAACAGTGTGGACAAGTGACTAATACCCATGTCCAGGCTGTGCAACTACATCTTCTTGCCCCTGGTCAAGTTGGCCATTAACTGATCCAGGCATTGGGCAATCAAGGGGGTTGTCCAACCCAACTGTCTGTCCATCTTCCACATCCACGTTTGCGGCCAGTGTCCCAGGAGAGGGAGCACGTGGTGTCTGCTGGCACCATCAAGACCTTCAGCACTCAGTGAGCACCAAGGGGACTGGGGTGTTTTATTGACCCTCTTAATCACATTTTGGTATATTATTTGTAAGTTTCCTTTAAATTTTGTCTTTTGTTTTTGCAGTTTCCCTTTAAGGTGCTGCCTTTTAATTTGTTCCTTGGCTTGTTAATTTAGTTTATTTGTTTTGACTAGAAAAAGTTACATCTTCTTAACTTTCCTAACCCCACCGCTACATCTTAGTACTCCCCGGATACCATAGCCGAGGTGAAAGCAGCCGGCTGACTGCTACGCCCCCCTGCCTGTGATGACCTTGGCAGGTGTCCTCTGGAAGATTGAGACTTGGAGGACCCTGGCCTGCTTTTGGGGTCCTGCTGTGTGGCATTGGCACCCTCCACAGCCTGTGGAGCTGGAGCTGCTGAGGTCACAGGAAGAGGAGATTCAGATGGGCGAACACTCCCAGAGTGACCTGGATGGATGGCCCCTGGGGGTATACCTGCTGATCCACCTCCCTATAGGTGCCCAAGGGCCCCTGGCTGACTCCTTGAGGAGAAGGGGTAGCTGGAGCGAGATCATGCTGCCCGACACCACTCTCATTAGAGGCCAACTATGTCATCAGCGATGGAGTTCAGCCTGCACAGCAGTGCAAGACTGATACCCTGGACCAAGATCTCCATGGTGGCCACCATACTGCTGGTGTTGACCTCAGTGCATCGGCATGCTGGTTCTATCACCTCAGCCTGAAGACGGACGGATTTCTCCATGGTGCCTTGTAATCTGAGGAGTGCAGCATACATCCCTTCCTAAAGTTCCCGAGCTTGCCTTTGCAGATGCAATAACTGTGACATGACCAAGTCCAGAGGCTCATCATCTGACTCAGACTGAGCAAGTTTCGGGCCTCCAGCAGTCCTGCAGGTGTGGAAGCTTGGGAAGTTCTTGGCGCCGCCAGCTGCGAATCAGACAGTGCGATATGCTCACCAGATTATGATCCCAAGGCTACTATAAAGCTAGGTCCCACCAAAGTGTGTCTCTGCGCTGGTGGAGAGTGTGGGTGAGCACGCGATGGGACTTCAAGGAGAGTGCCTCCAGTTTCCTCTTCAAAGGTATCTTTGGGACTTGATTGCAGGCCCCAAGTCATGGACTCCATAGGCTGTTACCCAGATGGGCCTGTGGAAGCAAGGAAAAATAATTAGTGCATGTCAATGGGCTGTGAAACAGGACATGTCTGTCACAACAACTCATCGACACCAACACCCATCTAGGACCCTCCACCCCTGCCTGTCCCTCCGTCCCCACCCCATCTTCCAATTCCAGCCCCAGCCGTGTATTCACTATACCCCCTGACCTTCCCCTCTCCGACACTGAACCTTCAGTGCTCAGCAAAGGACTTAGTTTCATACCCTTACGCCCTCATCTTAATGAATTTTGGGCTCGGCACGATGCTGAACTCTTCTTCCGCCGTCTTCATCTCCGGGCTCACTTCTTTGGGCAGGAGTCCTCTCCCCGTTCAACGGATCCTTTTACCCACCTCCAATATCCTCCCTCCACCTAAACCCCTGCCTCTGGATTCTTACCTTCTCTTGATCTTTTCATTGAGAACTGTCGGCACGACATTAGTCGTCTCAATTTCTCTGCTCCTCTCACCCATTCTAACCTGTCTCTCTCTGAACTTACTGCACTCCGTTCTCTCAGGTCCAACCCCAACATTATCATCAAACCCACTGACAAGGGTGGTGCTGTTGTTGTCTGGTGCACTGACCTCTACCTCGCGGAGGCTGAGCGTCAACTCGCAGACACTTCCTCCTAACTCTCCCTGGACCATGACCCCACCACTGATCATCAAGCCATTGTTTCCAGGACTGTCACTGACTTCAACTCCTCTGGAGATCTTCCTCCCACAGATCCCAACCTGATAGTCGCCCAACCTCGGACAGCCCGCTGCTACCTCCTACCCAAAATCCACAAACAGAACTGTCCCGGTAGACCTATCATGTCAGCTTGCTGCTGCCCCATGGAACTCATTTCTCATTATCTTGACTCCCTTCTCTCTCCCCTTGTCCAGTCCCTTCCCACCTACATCCGTGATTCCTCTGATACCTTACATCACATCAACAATTTCCAGTTCCCTGGCCCCAACCGCTTCCTCTTCACCATGGACGTCCAATCCCTCTACACCTCCATCCCTCACCAGGATGGTCTAAGGGCCCTTAGCTTCTTCCTCGAACAGAGGCCTGAACAATCCCCATCCACCACTACTCTCCTCTGTCTGGCTGCACTTGTTCTCACACTAAACAATTTCTCCTTCAACTCCTCTCACTTCCTCCAAATAAAAGGTGTGGCTATGGGTATCTGCATGGGCCCCAGCTATGCCTGAGTCTTTATGGGGTATGTGGAACATTCCTTGTTCCAGTCCTACTCCGGCCCCCTTCCACAACTCTTTCTCCGGTACATCGATGATTACTTCGGTACTGCTTCATGCTCTCGTTGGGACTTGGAAAAATGTATTAATTTTGCTTCCAATCTCCACCCCTCCATCATTTTCACGTGGTCCATCTCTGACATTTCCCTTCCCTTCCTTGACCTCTCTGTCTCAATCTCTGGTGATAGACTGTCCACCAATATCCATTACAAACCTACTGATTCCCACAGCTACCTTGGCTACAGCTCCTCACACGCCGATTCCATCCCATTCCTTCGCCTCCATCGCATCTATTCTGATGATGCTACCTTCAAAAACAGTTCCTCTGACATATCCTCCTTCTTCCTTAACCGAGGTTTTCCACCCACGGTCGTTGACAGGGCCCTCAACCGTATCCGGCCCATCTCCCGCGCATCCACCCTCACGCCTTCTCCTCCCTCCCAGAAACATGATAGGGTCCCCCTTGTCCTCACTTATCACCCCACCAGCCTCCGCATTCAAAGGATCATCCTCCACTATTTCCGCCAACTCCAGCATGATGCTACCATCAAACACATCTTCCCTTTACCCCCCCACCCCCGGCGGCATTCCGCAGGGATCGTTCCCTCCGGAACACCCTGGTCCACTCCTCCATCACCCCTTACTCCTCAACCCCACCTATGGCACCTCCCCATGCCCACACAAAAGATGCAATACCTGCCCCTTCACTTCCTCTCTCCTCACCGTCCAAGGGCCCAAACACTCCTTTCAAGTGAAGCAGCATTTCACTTGCATTTCCCCCAACTTAGTCTATTGCATTCGTTGCTCCTAATGCGATCTCCTCTACATTGGAGAGACCAAATGTAAACTGGGCGACCGCTTTGCAGAACACCTGCGGTCTGTCCGCAAGAATGACCCAAACCTCCCTGTCGCTTGCCATTTTAACACTCCACCCTGCTCTCTTGCCCACATGTCTGTCCTTGGCTTGCTGCATTGTTCCAGTGAAGCCCAACGCAAACTGGAGGAACAGCGCCTCATCTTCCGACTAGGCATTTTACAGCCTTCCGGACTGAATATTGAATTCAATAACTTTAGATCTTGAACTCCCTCCTCCATCCCCACCCCCTTTCTGTTTCTTCCCCATTCCTTTTGTTTTTTCCAATAATTTATATAGATTTTTCTTTTCCCACCTATTTCCATTATTTTTAAATCTTTTATGCCCCCCACCCCCACTAGAGCTGTACTTTGAGTGCCGTACCATCCATTCTTAATTAGCACATTCATTTAGATAATATCACCACCTTCAACACCTCTGTGTTCTTCTGTTCTTTTGTCTGTGATATCTTTGATTATCTGCTCCTACCACTGCTTGCTTATCCCTACAACCACACCACCCGCTTCCACTTCTCTCCCCCCACCCAACAACACCCCCCCCCACCACCACCTTAAACCAGCTTATATTTCACCCCTCTCCTTGGATTCACCCAGTTCTGTTGAAGGGTCACGAGGACTCAAAACATCAACTCTTTTCTTCTCCGCCGATGCTGCCAGACCTGCTGAGTTTTTCCAGGTAATTCTGTTTTTGTCATGTCAGTCACAATATGGCTGTCTGATGTATGTTACACTGCCGGATCCTCACTTGGTAGAGCACCACCTACCTCACCGTCAGGACAGGACCGGTCCAGATCATCGCTGACCAGCTGGATGGCCCTGTTTTCAAAGTCCATGAGGACCTTCATTTCAGACATTCCTCCATCGGTCTGTGACCTCTCCCTCTTGTTGTGTGCCAGCTTGTCCTGCATGAATAAAAGTAGACAGAGTGTAAGCAGGATGCCTGCCAGGCCAGATGATAAGTATGCCAGGCTTGTGTGGGTGTTGATTAGTCCCATGGATGGGTGGGGACAATGAAGGTGTGTGTGAGAGAGTGAATGGTGATGTCCCTTGAATCGGCAGTGAGTGAGGGTCCTGTGGATGTATGATGGGTTTGTGAATGTGTGAGTTGAGAGTGATAAAAAGAGTGACTTACTCTGATGGAATGGAGGAGATAATTCATCCTCTTGCGGCACTGAGTAGTTGTCCTCTTTTGAAGGATGTTGACGCTGACCACCGCTGCCATCGCCTATCCAAGCCGGTTTAGTGATCTTGTTGGGGGGCGGTAGAGGACATGACGATGAGCCTCCACTGCATCCAAAAAGTACTCAAGGAACGTGTCATTGAACCTGGGGGCTGCAGTCTTTTTGCCTTTCATGGACACCTTCCCTGCAACAATCATGAGTTGGAAGCACTGAGATGTGCGCACAAGGCTGGACTTTAAATATTGCGCCCGGGATGACGAAGCAGTGAGGTGATGGCATGGCGGACGATTGAGAACCCATCTGCCAGGGAAAAGGATGTGTTTCCCGGGAATGCATAATTAATGCAGCAGGTTTGGGACAATACGGTGTGAAAATCTACCATTGTCATTTTACCCACCCGCTATCGCACTTCGCGCAAATCTGGAACGATTCCACCCTTAGGGCAGAATCTTCTGGCAGGCGTGTGGGTGGCGGACTCCACACGCGAATGCTTAAAATGTTGCGTGCTGATGTCGCGTGAGCGTCCTGTCATCAGCACGCGGCATCGTGATATTTCGGTCGGCGGGCACACTATGCAGCCATTAATTAAAGGCTTGTTAAAGCCATTAATTCTCCAATCAACCAGGATTTTGAGGAGCCCGTGCAAACTTCGGGTCGGCGCATGGACCCAACGGGCAGGTGGGTAAGTGATTTTTTTTACAAACCTCATCCAATGGCAGGATGAGGTTTGATATCGGATTTAAAAATTTTTAATAAAGTGTTTGTGTTCTTCACTAACATGTCCCATCTCATGTGACATTTTCACATGAGGGGGACATGTTAATGATTTTTTAATTTTTCTACTTTTAGAGTTTCACAGAGGTTCAGCGATTTCCCTGAGGCAGCACTTTGCCTCAGGGAGATGTGCGCTCTTTCGTGCGCAAACGCGAAAGAACGCACTTTGGCAGTTGGGGAATCACCCCCCCCACCCGCACAGGAAGCGCTTCCCGTTGGGTGACACACTGGACGGGCCTTAATTGGCCCGCCCACTTAAAATGGCGGCAGGGCCTATTTCGGCAGCGGCAATCTACTGCCCGGCCATCGCCGAGTCGGTCGGGCCCGCCCGCCCATCAAGGGCAAATTCTGCCCTTAGTGTTTTGTGGTACTTAGACAAAATGATTTCAATCTTGCCAATGGAAGATGGATGAAGGATATTGTACATTAAAGTGCACTACCTGGGGCTCTCACTTGGTTCAGAGATAAAAGTACTAGTGCTGAACCATACAGTTCAGGTCACAGATTCAATTCGTGGTTGGTACTGAGTTAGTTAATAAGGATAACAGCAGGGACATTAAAATCATCTCATCTGCATCAGTCTGGAAGAGAAGAGGGACAATCAATTATGACTCCCAAGCCTAATCAACAAGGCCACTTATTTATAGGTTTCATGGAAAATTGAGCAGAATTCAGAATTTAATCTCTAATATACTATTAAGAATCCAGGAATTCCATGGAAATAAAAATTGAATTTGATTTATTCAGTCACTGTCTATCACTAGTCCCGCAGATGACTATCCAGTGTTCCTTGAAGGAAGCATGTGTGTGAACAATGAGCGATAACAGAATGACTTACACAGGTGAATAGCCAGCCAGCACTCACTGCCAAATTTCACACATGAATAATGACCACTTGGACGTAGTAACAGTTCCTATAAAGAAGCATTCCACTGTGGAACCAAAAGTTTCTAAAGGGGAGTGGAGGGAAGACCGAAAATTGCAAAGAGAAAAAGTTTGTCCTTACCTGTTTTCTTGTTCACTGTTTGCATGGCTAGAGAGCGATGTGCACGGGAAGAAGGAGGGCACGTAGACAGTAATGGTAATTGTGATTAACTGAAAAATAGTGTTCACAAAAGACCAAACTTTACAAATGATTTATCTTTTCTTCTAATTACAGGTATCTTTATCAGAAAGATATTAATGTAAAAGTTACATGAGAATAATAAAACTTCCATTGGTAAGAATTTTGAATATTTTGACAATCCCCAAATCTTCAAAGATCTAACCAGGACATTGTTTTTTTTACAATTTTTATGATTCTGTCATACATATTTTTCAGTTTTAAGTTCTTTGTGTTTGTTAGTTCATCTATTTTACTGTGTCTCAATTGGCAGACGGGTTTTTCCAAATTGATACAGACTGGATCCCAGCCATGCAGCTTTCATTACAATATATGCTGGGCATAACATATTAAAACGTTTTTAAAAAATAGATGAGCTGTAACGAACAACTGAAGGAGGTGAGAAAAGCATGGCTACAAAATTATTAAGAGAATAAGAAAATGTAGAAAGAGAGGAATATCCATTTCTTCCAATCCTCTGCATGGGTAACACCCACTCATTTAATCTGCTGAAGGAAAACTCAGCAAAATAATCCCTGATCCAAAAGATAACAAAATTAAACTGCAAGAAATTCTTCTATCCTCATAATTCAGTCCTAACAGTTTCCTTTCCATTGATGATGTGTCCTCTCCTGCCCCAGGCCAAGCAGCTCATGAGTCATATTATCCTGCAGGGTATTTGATTATTTCAGTCCATATTCATCTCTAGCTCCACTGCTTTTCAAATTGTGGGATCCACTCCACTTGTGAAGTGTGAGGTCTGTCCAGGGAAGGCAGAAGGTCCAAACAAAGTGAATATGATAGTTGGAGATATAGGCCTGAATTTTCAGCTCGGCAGGTTGACACGAGCGGCGGGCCCAGGAGTGGTCGGGAAATGGACCGCCGACTGCGATCAGCCCCCAACCGCAATTTCACGCTGGCTGGCCAATTGATGACCAGCCAGCATGAAGCACGCGCTGAAAAGCTCAGCACTACCAGGGCAGGGGTGGGAGGAGGGCAGGCGATGACAGCATTGACAGAAAGCTCATTGAAGGCGGAGAGCTGCCTTGAGGAGCTGAAGACCTAAAATCCACGAAATAAAGGTTTAAAATCAGGAAACAAAATGTCCAAGCTTCTCAATCAGGGCACCTGAACATATAGATTATAAAAATGCCGACAGAGATTTCTATTTTTATTTTATTTAATAACGGAAACCTCATCCCCCCTTGGATGAGGCTTGATGAAAAATGTAAAGGCCACCTGGCCAATACACCCATGCGCCAACCGTAAGGTTGGATGGGCTACTTAAAATGACAGACACTTGCGCCATTTTGATTGCCTTCTTAATTGTCAGCAGCTGTGATTCCAACTTCTGCGCATGCCCACTAACTGAAATATCGTGTGAGTGCGAGATGACACCGGGTCGCTCATCCAATGTCATCTCACATGATTTCACGCCTGATCGGGTTGGCCATGCGCCCGCCTGATCAGCTTAAAATTCAGCCCATATTCTTCGGTAATGGTACTGTGAGAGGGGAATATCACGGAAGTTTGTTGGCACTTTTGGAACAGATCTCCTGTAGTTTGGCTGACAGTCAACAAAATTGCTTCTCAGTCAGCCAATCCTCTTCTCCTTAGTTTCCATTATTAAAGAACATTGCCAACCATTTACCAACACTGTATAGAGTTGTGTGCTCACTAGGCCAGATAACGGCCTGTGCCAGGACGAACCTATGGATTCTAGCCTGAGGCTAAATGGGGATTATTTTTGTTAAAATAACAGATTCATTTACTTCTGACATAAATAGTAGACTTTTTTGTGTTCTTTGACAGGATGTGGGTGTCGCTGGATTGGCTAGCATTTGTTATCCATCATTATTTTCTCTTGACTTGATGATAGTGAACTGCCTTCTTAAACCTCTGTAGTCCATGTGGTGTATTTACACCACAGTGCTGTTAGGGAGAGGGTTCCAGGATTTTTACCCACCAACAATGAAGGAACAATGATATAGTTCCAAGTCAGGATGGTGTGCGGCTTGGAGGGGAACTTGCAGTTGGTGGTGTTCCCATGCATCTGCTGCCCTTGTCCTTCTAGGTGGTAGAGGCCATAGGTTTGAAATGTGCTGTCGAAGGAACCTTGATGAGTTGCTGCAATGCATCTTGTGAATGGTACACACTGCTACCACTGTGCGTCAGTGATGGAGGGAGTGAATGTTTAAGGTGGTGGATGGGGGTGCCAATCAAGTGGAATGCATTCTCCTAGATGGTGTTGAGTTTCTTTGCTGTTATTGAGCTGCCCTCATCCAGACAAATGGAGAGTATTCCATTACATTTCTGACCTGTGCCTTGTAGATGATGGACAGGCTTTAGGGAGTCAGGAGGTGAGCTAGTCGTCTCAGAATTCCCAGCCTCTGAACTGCTCTTGTAACCACAGTATTTATGTAAACACTGGCAAAATAAGAATGTCACAATAATTTGTAATGAGTTCTGCTATGCATTTATTTTCCTAGTAAGTTACCCCATCTAATCAGGACATTAAACTGCATAGAAACCAAAGGTATACTTTTCAGTCATGTCATTAGCAACTGCACACAATTACTGGGAAATTGCACAGCAGACCTTGTCTTGCAAAGTATTATTTATGCATTCCATACACAGATTGATTGCTGTGCAAGAAATGCAGTTGATGTATGGATGGGATATCTGACATAGCAACAGATTTAATGGACTGCTGATTTCCTGTAAAGGGAATCCAACCTGTGTCTTACTTCAAATAGAGGATCACTGTTTTCAGGGTTGATAATTTTAGCACCCGGACAAAAGTAGCACAAAATGTAATTTCCAAACTATGTTGTGTAATTACTATTTTTCATAAATTTTAGGTTTATTTGTGGAGACATGTAAAGGTGAAGTTTAACCCCCAAAACAGTTAGGATCAGGTCAGGTGTTAACATTTTAAAAATATCAAACACAAAATTCTAACCTGTCTCCAACCCGTCCGGTTCTGAATGTTATGATCCCAGCTAATGTTACTAATAGACAAGCTAGATCCCAGGTGGAACTCAGCTTGATCGATCCTAACTTTTATTTTTTGTTTAGAAACATGCAAGACGGCTACTGAACAGAGTCACAGGAGTCAATTTATGAAATTTTAACAGAAGAGTAAAACCTAAATTAAACAAGAAACTATGAACTATATTACAATACTCCTTCACCCACAACACTACCTTTACAGGTATATACAGATTTGTAAGGATAAAACAAGCTAGAAAAACTATCTTATACTCATGTTCACCGTAAGCACACTGCCCATGTAAACCAATAGGCGAGGTGACCTGTGGTTAGGCACATCACAGTCTGAAACCAAGTGACAGTTGCTAACAGATGCTATGGATCTCTCATCAGCTCCCTCCCAGACGTTTGTCCCACCGTGAGCCAACCGGTCTCACTGAACTCTATCTTTCACATGAGGGTTTCCAATCTCCACTCTCAAAGAACTCACTTTGGAATCTTTTCCCAAATGATGCTTTCTCTTGGGTGCCTTCCACAAGGGTCCACATCTAGGGTTTTGACCTTTCCTTCTGATATTCCTCTCCCCTACATTGCCACGTGCATTCAAGCTTTGCCTTCCACGTACTCCGTCTCAGATACTCAGCCCCACCAACAAAACACCACTGCTTCACTTGCTCATACTAGTGAGTTACAATTGTTGGCTGTCTCCTCAGATCTTCTGGTTTCTCACAAGCCTATTTTGCTTTAAGTCTGCATCCTGCAGCTTTCTCTCTTTAAATTTAGAGCCTTTCTCTGCTCCTCACTCTTAACTTCACTTAACAGGACCTTTTCCAGATTCCTGTTCTTTTCCTTTGACTAGAAAGTCTTTTGAGACCCTTCCTTTCTGTCCCACTTCTTGGCTTTGGGACCATTTGGTTCTTTTGAGAAATCTGCTCTTCTGCTCTCTCTACAGTTCCCTCTGGAACCAGGATCCTGGTTTCAATTGAGCTAAAAAAATGCTGTTCTGTTTCACCCTATGTCTGTGGGCCCCCTGTTGCTAGGCAACAACCCAGTTTTTCTACTTCAAAAGTCATAAAACCTCATTAAAATTTAGGTATACACAGAAGCCCACAGACTTGCAGGCATCAGTTTAAAATGAAACTAAAACTCAAGTTCCCCCCTTTCTTAACACACAAGTACAGAAGCACAAATTAAAGTTAAAGTTAAAGCTAAAACTCATTCCTAACACCCACAACTACAAATATAACTTACTAAAACTATCTCTAGTTCCTAGCATGAGTTTCAGAGATGCAAGACAAGGGTTGGATAGCCAACCCGCACCCAGGAAGCAGATGTTGTATGACATTGTATGTGCCTGTATGCCATTGTATTTTAAAGGTGCTCAGCACAGCAAGGGTTAACAGATGATCAGGATAGCCCTGCCCATAGTTTGATGCATTGAGTTACGTGGGAATAGACTGAGGGAACACTCTAGAAGCAGCCTACCTGCATGGCAGCAGCACCATGCATGACATTAACTGGGATCTGTACATAGTTAAAGATTAACAATAAATGTTTCATGTTTAAACCTACAAGTCTCAGGATCTCATCACTGAAACATCAAATGAACCCATAACGCAACAGCAGGTTGGTAATTTGGATACCTGAATGTGAGGCTGATAGCCTCTGACTTAATCTGTTTTACAGGTTCAACATTTACCAACTGTGTTTCCCAGGCCTAAGTAACCCAACAAGGGAGGCAAGGACAGATTCAGGGAGAAGGTTACATTCTTTACAATTTATTTGTAGACCAAGAGGAACAAGAGAGCATTCCCTGGCCCCCCTAAGCTCCCCCTCCCAGAAAGAGACCTCCCTACCTGATTGAACCTATCAGTTGACTTCTGGGTGGTAAACTTGTCAAGGAGAAAAGATGCATACTGTGGGGAAACTCTATTGTATGTAGAGAAAGCCAGACTTTCTGCCAAAACTCTGTGCCCATATCCAGGCCATAATTTCATTATACCTCATGTTTTTCAAATTATATGGCCTTTTAATCCTTCATTTAAAGTTTTAGTCCTTTCTAATATACACACACATGCACATGTGTGCACACACACCTTGGGAAGATCACCTGATTTTCCTGTTGGTCTATTTCTATTTACAAATAATATGAGTGACAGCTCAATAATACAGCAATAATTGTGTATCAGAGTTTATGATGCAGAAATCAGCACCAAACTGAAGTGTACCAGTGCACCAGAAGATGGTATGAAAGAGCAAAAATCAAGCAGGAAAACACAAGTGAAGATGTTAGGGGAAAAAACAAATCAACCAATCTGCGTTCAGCAGTAAATCCCAAAAAAACTCACCAGAATCAAGACTGCCTCTGTGAGCTTGCATACTTTTTGTACAAACGCATGTTTAATTAAATTAAAGAATTCTGTTCGAAATTTGTTGACTCTCATGTTCATCGAGACAAACAATGCTCCCAGCACACCTCCTATTATTCCCAGGACAATGGTCGGAATGAAGACTAAAATATTCATGTCGAGCAAATATTTAACCTAGATGAACACAAATCAAAAAGGAGAACAGCATTTTAAAATTGAGAACTTCCGCCCTTTCAAAACCATAAGTGGCATTCCAGTACAAAAATAGAAGATACCAAGAAGATGACGCCATTGATAAAGCAAATATAAATCTCAGCTATATCAAGCAGAAGACTTTCGATCCCTGGTCAGCGCTGAGTTAGAAAAGCTCATTTCAGCTGCTATTGTAATTGATGTTGTAATTGGCCTCGGCATCCGTCAACTAAATTGGGCAAAATGAGCCAAGTTTGCAGGCCTGTTGAATAGTGTTCCCCTGCCCCACTCCTGATCTAAGGACGTCACTGTCTGGGGCACCATGTTTAGCATGAGTACTTGGATGAGATCTGACAGGCTGACAAATGCCTGTGGAACCAGGAAAGAATCAACGCCTTGGAGAAGGAGGGAAAGGAGGAAAAAATCTTTCTAAAAAAATCAAGAGAATATGTTGCCAGTTTCTGAAGAAAACATTACCGCCAAGAATTTCTTGTACCGCCAAGAATCCCAATCGGCTGGCCCAGCTTCAACAGAAACCCTGCTTACCTGGCTATCTGGGGTGTCCACCATTTTCCTGGCAAGTTACAACAGCCAGTTGGGAACAGCCCTAAATGAGGAAATCCCCAACATAAATTTCTTTAAAAGTTCAGTGGGTATACCACTGAAACTCTTCAGAATATTAGGTAACATTGTTTCTCTTTTGATTTATGAAATGCTAGAAGGATCTCTGAGTTTTAGAATAATCAAATGGTGAAAATTGGAAGAAAAAAGTAGATTTTAAGTAGATGGGCATGGTTTCTTCTATGGCAGCCATAAAAAGATGGTCATGAGCTGTGATATTGAATGAAATGCAGAAAAAGCTTCTCATGAGTTAGTTATTAAACTGTGATAGAAATATCCCTGAGCTATAAAGAATTGTCTGAAATGCTCCAAAGATAACATTGAATGTCCTGGGAGGATTTATGTACATACCCTGGTATTTAAAAGTTTAAAACAAGACAATTTTGTTCATTGCAAAATTAGCGAATAGTTTGCTCTGACCTGTACTGATGCGATCCAATTGCTGCATAAATAAAACTTCTCGACCAATAGCTTCAAAGAAAATTGCTGGTTCTTAAAATCATAGATTGGTTACAGCACAGAAGAAGGCCATTCAGCACACTGGGCCCATGCCAGCTCTCTACAAGAGCAATTTAGCTAGTCTCCCCTATCCATTCCCTGCAATTTTTTTCCCTTCAGATCCTTATTCAGTTCCATTTTGGAAGCCACAATCGAATCTGCCTCCACCTTTACTTAAGGTAGCATTTTTCAGATTGCAATGACTCACTCATTGCAATGACTCATTTCACCTTTCGTTCTTTTGCCATTACTTTAATTCTATGTCCTGTGGTTCTCAACCCTTCTGCAAATTTGAACACTTTATCTATTCAGTCTAGATTCATCATGATTTTGAACACCTCTACCAAATCTCCTAGTTACCTTTTCTGTTCCAAGGAAAACAACCTCACCTTCTTCAATCTATTCATATAGCTTAAATCCCTCATCCCTGGAGACATTCTCAAACCTCGTTTGTGCATCCGAAATAGAGCCTTCTCATCCTTCCTAAAGTGTAGTGCCTTGATTTGGACACAATACTCCGGTTGAGGTCAAACCAGTGTTTTATAAAAGTTCAACAGAACTCCCTTGCTTTTGTACTCTGTGCCTCTGTTTAAAATGCCCAGGATCCCATATGCCTCTTTAACCATTTCCTCATCCTGCCCTGCCACCTTCACTGTCTTGCACACATATACCCCCAGGTGTCTCTGTCCCTGCACCCCCTTTAGAATTTCACCCTTTAGTTTTATTGTCTTTCCTCATTCTTCCCACTAAAATCGAACATTGTGCACTTCTCTGCATTAAATTTCATTTACTGTGTGTCCATCCATCCCACCAGCCTCTCTATATCTCTTTACATTTATCATGATCCTCTCACAGTTCACTATAACTCCATGGACGGAATTGTCCCAGAAAAGTCCAATACTGGGCGGGGAAATCGGCGTATGACCCGCCAACAGCAATGATGGCTTTTTCCACCATATCATGTACACTTTGTTTAAAAAATTGAGAAGCATGTTCACACCAGATCACAGGCAGAGCAGCTTCTGATTCCCCTGCCCCACCATGACCTCAGGCCTTCAATAAACTGGGAGCCATATTTAAAGGCCACTCCTGCACAGAGCTGGCACTCCTTAAGAGATAGGAAGCTGCTGGGAACTGATGGCTGACAAAGGGAGGAAACATGATACCCCCAAATTTAGCGACACCTCCCTCGAGCACCTACTGGACACAGTGGAAGCCCACCGCAATGTCCTCTACCCCTGCTCTGGGTGAAAAACCTCATCCAAGGAGGCAAATTCATCAAGGGAGGTGGTGGCAGCGGTGGTCAGTGCCAATGCCCTCCAAAAGAGAACAGCCACCCAGTGCCAAAAAAGGATGAATGATCTCCTCTGTTCTGTCAGGGTAAGCCCCTCTTGTCATTACTCTCAACTCACACACTCACAAACCCATCACACATCCACAGGGATCTCACTCGCTGCCAGCTCAAGGGACATCACCATTCATTCTCTCACAAACAGCTTCTGCTGCCCCGTGGATCAGGTTGTCGTCCCATCCAATGCACCAGTAAGAACCCACACATGCCAGGCATCATTCTCAGCTGGCCTGGCAGGAGTCTGGCTTACACCTTCTCTATCTGTATTCAGGCAAGTCAAACTGGCACACAGCAAAAAGGAGAGGTCTCAGGCCGGTGGAGAAATGTCTGACATCAAGGTCCTCATAAACATTGAAAACAGAGCCATCCAGCTGGCCAACGAGTATCTGGACTGTTTCTGTGCTGATGGCTAGGTCGGCGGTGCTCAACCAAATGAAGATACAGCAGTGCAACATCCATCAGACAACTATGCTGTGACTCAGTTTCCCTGTTCCGCAGTCTCCTGCCATACACTATCTCTCCTTGTTTTCACATGCATGTCTGGGAAGCAGCTAAGGGGGTCCATGAGCCTGATCCTCAACTCCAGCTCCAAGAACACCACAGGAGAGGAAATCACAGACACCAAAATTGAAGACCCATCACAGCGCTCACCCACACCCTTCACCAGCGCAGAGACAGACACCTCGGTGGGACCTAGCTTTGGAATAGCCTCGGGATCACAATCTGGTGAACACATTGCACTGTCTGATCCACAGCTGGTGGGGGCAGGGACTTCCCAGGTTGCCAGCACTTGGAGGACTGCTGGAGGCCAGAAATCTGTTGAGTCTGAGTCAGATGACGAGCCTCTGGAATCAGTCATACCTCTGTTGCTGAAACTGCAAAGGCAAGCTCAGGAACATCAGGAAGGGATGTCCACTGCACTCCTCAGATTACAAGGCATGATGGAGAGGTCCAGTCTCCTTCAGTCTAAGGTGATGGTGCTGGCATGCCAACGCACCGAGATCAACACTGATAGTATGGTGGCCACCATGGAGGCCTTGTTCCAACACATCAATCCTGCACTGCTGGAGAAGCTGCACTCCACCACTGAGGAACTTGCTGGCATCCATCAGTGTCAATGCAAGAGGGGTGCGGGACATCTCAAGCACAGTCCAGCTGCCCCTTTCTCTCAAGGAGTGAGCTGGCGCCATTGGGCACCCACAGGGAGGAGGATCAGCAGGTGTACACCGAGGCCATCCACCCAGGTGACTCTGGGGGTGTCCGGCCCACCCATAGCCCCTTTTCCTGTGATCCCAGCAGCTCCAGCTCCGCAGGCAAGGGAGGGTGCCACTGTCACACAGCAGGACCCCGAAAGCAGGCCAGGGCCCTCCAAGTCTCGGCCCTCCAAAGGATGCACGTCAAGGTTATCGCAGACAAAAGGGCCTGGCAGTCAGCAAGCTGCCTCCACCTCCGCTGTGGATGTTGGAGGAGCACCAAGACGTAGCGGCAGGGTTAGAAAGTTCAGGAAAATGTAGTTGCATAACATGGGCATGAGTGTTAATCATTTGCACTTAATGTCGACCATTGTAAATACACTCCCAAGAATGTCTCCTTGTCTATGGTTTCTTGTTATGATGAGCAGTGTTCATGTCAATCAGATGTGAAACCTTGTTTTTGGCACAAAATGAAGGCAAGTGTCGCAGTCCAGGCCCTCTCCCCTGTGCTGTGTGTAACCTTCTGAGCACAGTAATTGTCCGGCTTCAAAGTCACTCTCCAGATCAGTGATGCCTGCACCTTGATGTGGCTTGTGCTTGCTGCAAGAATCTCGTACCCAAGCGTCACAGGGTTCCACAATGTTCTCTGTGTGCTCTCAGAGGTGGATCTGCCCCCCACTTTCTCGACAGCAATCCGGATTGTGAAGGTGTTATGCTGAAGGGAACAAGTGATGAAGCCTGCCAAAGAATCAAGTGCTGTTAAAGTCCATGTGCCTGTTGTATCTCAGCAGCGTCTCGCTGATACACAGAGCGGATGTGCGCTGCCCTCAGGCCAGACGCTGTCAGACATTCCCAGATGCAACGTGAAGATCTCAGGAGTGTCCTCACTGCATCTTGTCATCATCCTCCTGGAATTTCATGGCAATGAGGGCCGCATGAGTACGCCTGCCTCGCTTGGTCAGCGCAATGGCCTCATCATCTGCACCCTCGCCTTCCAGGACATCATCACCCTCAGCCCCTTGAATTTCCTCCTCATCAGAGGAGATGTGCAGCTCTTGCATCTCCTCATCATTCAGGCCTTCCCCTTCTTGCATCGCCAGGTTGTGTAGGGCACAACAAGCCATAATGATGCATGATACCCCTTGAGGAGTTACTGGAGTGCTCTGCCAGATCTGTACAGGCACCAGAATCTCATTTACAGGATGCCTATGGTGTGCTCCACCAAACTCTGGGTTGTGGCACAAGCCTGGTTGTACCTTCTCTCACCAGGGGTTTGAGGCTGCCGCACAGTTGTCATCAGCCACGTCCTTTGTGGGTAGCCCTTGTACCTGAGGAGCCACCCCTACATCCTGTGTGGTCCCTGAAAGATGTCAGGGATCTGAGACCTGCTGAGGATGTACAAGTTGTGGATGCTTCTGGGGTATCTTGCTCAAACCTGCATGATCCGCTTGTTATGGTCGCAAACCAGCTGAACATAGAGAGAGTGGAAGCCTTTGTAGTTCACATGCCGGACTGCTTGTTGCCAAGGAGATTTAAGAGTCACGTGAATGCAGTCGACGGCACCTGTGGGGATCTGGAAATCTCAGCACTCTTGCTTCCTGGCTCGCTTAATCTCTGTCAAAATTGACAAAGTTGTGTGCCTAGTTAAAAAGGGCATCGGTGACATGATACATTTCTGGGTGGAGGCTTGCAATATCCCGCCAAGATCCTCAATGGAGCCCTAGAAAGAGCCACTGCCATAGAAATTGAGTGTAGTGGTAACTTTCATTGTCACAGGCAGTGGATGCCCTCCGAATCCCTGTGGCACCAAATCCTGCAGAAGGTGGCATATGTGCTGTCTACCCTATCTATGCCCCTCATAATTTTATACATCTCAATCATGTCCCCCCTCAATCTCCTCTGCTCCAGGGAAAATAACCCCAGTCTATCCAATCTCTCCTAATAACTAAAACTCTCCAGCCCAGGCAACATCCTGGTTATCTCCTCTGCACTCTCTCTAGTGCAATCACATTGTTCCTATAATGTGGATTCCAGAACTGCACGCAATACAAGCCATTGCCTGTGGCGGCCTCTCAAGGCCCCTTAATGCATGCCGGAGAGTCCAGGCCACCACATGGATGCCAATGTTTAACATACCTGATGGGTTCACCATGGCCCAGACAGCACCACCCCACACCACATGACTAAGTGGTGACAACTCCGATCATTCGTCTGTATCCTGAACTCTCATCACAGGTGCAGTCATTGTCCTAACCTGCACTCCAAAGGTTTGCAGTTTGCTTGGACCATGAGGGTGACTTTTCAATGTCAACTTAAACATAATGCAAGGGACTAGGAGTGCACCCCTCCATCAGTGTTCAATGGTTAACTTTTGTAAGAGGATCCTCAAGCTTGCCTAGTCGCCCAATGGTTCTGCAGTACCATAGCACACATTCGGGTTTGAAGTGTGCACATGAGGGGTTAATGATAGAGGAGCAATCATTGGTGCTGTGAGGAATTTGTGCTGCTTGAGTGGGTACTATTACTTGACTAGCCTGAGTCCAAGCATGTCAATTGAGCTCAAGCTAAATGCTCTTTGCTGCGGAAGTGTGCTCACTTTTGAAATGTTTTGGCACTTGTCCAGCCATTTTCTTTCCCACACCACCACCCACACCCAGCATGTGTTCAAACTTCAGGCTGTACCGCCATGGCTGCCTCCCCTTGTACTGTAGCCCTTGCCCCAAGGTTCCCTTCTTCTTGACACTGTCACCCGTGCCCTGGCACCACAAGCCAGCCAGGAAGAAGCCTGTGACCTGCCCCATGCCCGGATCCAGAGAGCCGCTTCCTTGCGTTAGAATCACACAAGCACTGCACAAGGTTGTGTGCACTCACCTCCGAGTTCCCCTCGAAGTCAGGTCGTCAGGTGCACACCTTTTAAAGGCAATTGTAAATCACGCTGTCATAAAATCACACTGACATGGGCTTTAAATTTGACATGTGGGTGTGATTCCAGTGTGTGAGCACAATAATGAGATGTAAGTGCATTCAAATTAAGTCCCCGACATTCAACATTGGGAAATGGGGCCTGCCATTGACAGGGGGAGGGGGCAATCACTGGATTCACGTCACCGGGAAATGTGCCTAGGGCCTTCTTGCCAGATTCTTCAATCTCACCATTGAACATACAGTCACAACTGGGTGTGGAAAATCCCGGCCCATGTGTTGTGAGAGCTACAAATATTGAAATTGTGTCCTGTACACCCAAGTCATTAATATATATCAGGAAAAGCAGTGGCTCTAGTACCAAACTCTTGTGAAACACCCCTGTATACTTCCCCTGAAAAACAGCCATTCACCACTGCTCTCAGTTTTCCGTCAATGAGTCAATTTTGTATCCATGCTACCTCTGTCCCTATCTGGTCTTCAATTTAGGTGTGGACAGGCAGGGTAAGGAGAAAGGGGCTAGGAAGGCTTTGGGGGAGAGCCTCTCATGGGCATGGGGGCCCGTAAAGAGCGTACCCCTTCCCACTTATGTCCAGCCAGCAACCCTAGGAGTGAAATCTATCAGCTGCACACTTGGCTTGGGCCTCTCCCATCATGGATTAATTAATTAATTAACCATTAATCAGCCACTTAAGCACCTTAATTTGCCCAAGAGTGGGCAGCCTCCTGACATCTCCCTGACCACTGTCAAAATTGCGGCGGAGCCAGTGGATAAGCACCCGGGATGGCATCCAGGGCATGGCGCACAATTTTATAGCCACACCCACCCCTCCACCACCCCCCTACACATCCCCACCACCTGCCAACCCACTCCTACGGGTTGTAAATCCCAGTCCAATTTTGCACAATAATAAAAAACATATTGGTGTTGGTTTACAGAACTACTGTCATGTGTGTCAAATTTGAAGTTACCCACACAATTATCACAGAGCTGTCTTGAAAAGAGACAAAAGAGCAAAGCATGTCCTCACCTACAGTCATTAAATTATTCTCTTACCATATTCCTGGTCATTGAAAACACATGACAGCAGTTGCTGTAGTTTCTGATCCCATCCTTACGTATTAAGAGGAATAAAATCCATATTTTAAAATTGTAATTTTACACTTCAACAAGAGCTTTACAGAAATTAATGATCTTCTGTAAATAGAGCAATATCTATCCTCTATGAAATATATAATTTACTGGTGTGTACCTTGATTCAAATTGAACTTCAGTCCCTCTTGTTTGAAATAAGAACAATGATTCACTACGACTACTATCTAGCGTGAGATATTTCACTATCTAGAAAATCCTTCAGCAACAAGCATTTCATGCACATACCCCAAACAAGATGCTGTCTTCAGCCTTGAAGAATCCAAAATGGCCCCGATAAACAAATCCATGGAAGGAAGAGGACAGAAGATCAGTGGTAAATGCAGCCATCAAACAGCAAAAAAACGTCTGCCAGGCTAGTTTGATATCCCAGAAAGAAGCCACTTCTTCAAAAGTAAACAGCAGTCCACCCATTGGGGCTCGGAATACAGAGGCAATGCCTGCTCCTGCCCCTGCAGTGATGAAGTTTCTCCTGAAACAGATACATATACCTTCTGAGGACAACGCCTTTGAAGCACTTCTGAACAGGAATTTTAAAAATGCATTATCTTTATTTGTCTGCAAATAAAGGAATGTTTCATCGTATAAGACATGTTTTAATTCTGTTTCAGACGAGAGTGCAAAATACATTACAATTACTACTTTCTAAAAAGGCAGAAAAAGTGGGATGGCAATAAACTCATCGATTTCACCAAGCAATTCATAGTTCTAAACTATAATTGTGCCACACAAACAAAATGGCTGTGTGCTACTAATATACAATATAAAATCTGCTTTAGTGATTCAGTGGAATCTATTTTTACAGACGGAACTTTCTGCTCTCACCAGCAGTGGGAATTGCAGTAGGCGGGGAAGCAAGATTTGGCCAGAGGCCAAAAATCAGTTTCCCAATGTCAGGAAATTGGTTTGGAACCTTGTTGGCCTGACTATCGAGGCAGATTAAAGATGAGGTGAGTGCCCACTGATCTATGTCGGGAACCACATTTGCATCTCATGAATACTCCTTAAAAGCCTAACACATTGGAATCTTATTCCTCTCCAATTTAACGCCCCACCAGCGAGCGTTTAGAAAATTCTGTTTCATAACTGCTCACACAAATGGCATGAACCTGACGAGGTAGACTTCTTCCTGGACTTCCAGGTCAGTAGACACTGCTTTCGCCTTCCTTTCACACCGTGACTGAGAGACACCAGCTGCCTGTCACACAAACTGTGTCAAGGCTGGGCAGAGGGGAGAGATGAGACCAAGACCAGACTGGGGGGTGAGGGCAGAGAGGAAGAGTGAATGGCTGCCAGGTGACATTCAAATATGGCGCCCAGGCATTAGAGCCCATGCGGTGACGGCGGGGCAGGCCGCTCCCTGCCCATCCCACCACCAGGTTTGATGTGTTCCACACGGCTGCATAATTAATGAGTTGAACAACTCAAGATCTGGCGTGTTCAGCCCCCCCGCTCTCCAGCAGAAGTCACTCTGACTTTTGCTTTCGTCATTGGACTCAATCTCCAGAATGGAAAATTCCACCCTACATTTTCAAAATCAATCAATTACCTGTCAGCACAGTTTCGAAATCTCGTGAAGAAAGGAAATTGTACTCCAAATGTGTCAGATTTAAACTGACTCAGACCACTTCCTATAATTGAACTACAAAGAAAGCTTATTTATCATCAACATAATTATTTACATTTTAACTTAAATTGAACATAAGAGTATTGTTACAATTTGAGTTCAGCCCAGACAGTCACTACTGTACATCTTGCATCCACTACCATTCAGAATGTGCCTTTTATTGTCCACTTTTTAGTTAAGCTACAACATGACTCCAACTTTGTAACTTAGACCCCTTGCTCAGTACACCAGCTACTGGAATATCACCCTCCCACCTTGTATTTTCTCTTCTCTTTTTAGCAAGAAGCATTCAGTCAAGGCAAGGCACTATTCCAAACCAAAACACTTGTGTATTTAACATAAAATACATAAAAAGAGCAGAAAACGGATTTCATCGTGAGATCAGTTCATTTCCTACACCTCACACTATGAAGAATAATAAAGACCCAACCTTCTGACTTCCCAGGAAAAAGTCAACTTTCAAACTAAGCTATTGCAAAGCAAGCTGGTCCAAAATTTTTGTTGCTGCAGGCTGTGGCACTGTCACCTGCTTTGCCTCTCAGAAGGAGTTTTCTGCCATAAAAACTGAAGGTGCTGGAAATGTTCAGCATGTGCAGAGAGAGAAACAGAGTTAGTGTGGAGCATTTTCTCCTTGTGGGGTGGGGGGGAGTTGTGCGGGGGCGGGCACAGGCGTGCGCACAGCTGATCGCTGCCTCAGGGAGATTAGTTTAAGTTTAAGAAATTTTAATGAAGGGAAAACAAAATTTTTAGAGCATGTCCCCTTATGTGAAACTGTCACATGAGCTGGGACATATTTATGAATTTTATTTTTTAAATTTTCAAACCTTTAAAAACCTTCATGAAACCTCATCCCGTCCGTGGATTTCATCCCTTTCTCTCTCCAACGACAGAGGTAGTAACGAGGAACAAATGATTTGTAGCAGACGATGAGGGAATGCCAGAAATCCTACATAAACACTTTACATCTTCACAGAGGAGATGGATATTGAACCTGTCAAACTACCAGAGGTGAGTGCAGACAGAAAGCAAAGGGTGAAATCGTCCCATCCCATTGGTGGGCAAGCGTCATGGAGGATGGGGAGGGGACAATTCGGCGTGAGGGACAGAAATCCATTTCATACCGGTGTGAAAGCACAGTGATGGTGTCTGCCATGACAGAACTCAAACACTGCTGGAGGCCAGCGTGCTTCCAATTTGCATCTGAGATGCAAAGTAAGGCCCAACCGGAATCTTCCTCCTATGCCCCATTTACCATTACGCCAGCTGGAAAACACATTGGCCCAGAACATGTTTGGACAAGCGAGACATGCAAAAGTCGAGATTCACCTTCAAGGTCTTGCTCAGGTCACAGACATCTGAGAAGAAGAAGATGCTGGAGCCCTACAGCTACCAGAGCCTGGAGGAACACATGCACCTCATGCTGGGTGGATTCTCATGGACATGGCTCCACCGCGAAGCAGCTCTCAGAAGGTGGGAGGTCTCCCTTGAGGGTCTGCTTCAGAACATCACAGTCTTGGCCATGGGCTGCTTTGGATGATCAGCTGGGAGGGGGTTGCAGGCAGACGGATGTCTCACTGTGACCCCTCATGATTTTTGAACACCTCTATCATATCTCCTGTCAACCTTCTGCTCTCCAAAGACAGCAACCCCAGTCTCTCCAATCTTTCCACATAACTGAAGTGCTTCATCCCTGAAACCATTCTTGTAAAAGATTTCTGGTCAATGGTAACACCCCCAGGGTGTTGAAAGATGGTAAAACTCTCTTTTTGGAGATGGTCATTGACTGGCACTTATGTGACGCAAACATTACCATTCATCAGCTCATGCCTGAATGTTGTCCAGATTTTCCTGCATGGGGACATAGACTGCTTCATTATCGAAGGAATTGTGAATGAAACTGAACACTGTGTTCATCAGTGACATCCCCACTTCTGACCTTATGTTCAGTGATGAATTAGCTGAAGATGTTTTGACCTCACTACACGGAGGAACTCTTACAATGATATCTTGGGAGTCAGCTGATAGGCCTCCAACAACCACTATCACCTTCCTTTGTGTAGGACATGACTCCAGCCCATGGACAGCTTCCCCCCAATTCCCATTGAATTCAATTTTATTAGGGCTCCTTGACTGCTTGACAGCTCTGCAGTCCTCTGCACCACCTGGATGTTCCCCTCCAAGTTACTCACCATCCTGACTTGGAAATATATCACCGTTACTTCACTGCTGCTGGGTCAAATTCCAAGAATTCCCTTCCTAACAGCATTGTGGGTGTACCTCCACCACATGGACTGTAGTGGTTCAAGAAGGTAACTCACCACCTCCTTCTCAAGGGAATTAGGGATGGGCAATAAATGCTGGCCTAGACAGCGATGTCCACATTCCATAAATAAATTTAAAACTCTGAGCTTCCACCACAGCATCAGACGTTGAGTGGTTGCTGCTTGTGCTGCAATAGAAGATGAGCCATCAGACACTGTATCATAGCCGACTCCACAACTTTGCAAGTGTTCATCACTTCCACAACCATCAGGATTGTCTCCAAGATCTGTGCAAAGTCCTGTGCTGGACTTCTTCATGCTCCTTGTCAGGAAGATATAGTAATTCTTATAATGTTATTGGAATTTGTTGTAAAACAGTGGTACCTGTGTCTGTATATGTGTGTGCGAGACTTAATTGGATTAAAGGCAACTGGTCTGAAGGCTTTGATGTGGTAGAAGATGAGCTAGGTTTGAAATGTTAAGCAGGTAGACATAGGTGTCAAGGGAACATTTGCATTTTTAAATAAACCAGGCTAGATTGGTTTCAAAGAAGGGATGAAATGTGTCACCTAGCCAGGTGAAGTTCAGAAACAGTGTGTTTATACCTCCCAAAGATTACTGGTAAAACTTTGTGCTATGAGAGATTTGTATTATCAGAAAGGTAAAATCCAAAGACAGTGAAACAATGGGAATTTGCATTCAAAGGGGAAAATATGTATAAAGAAGTGAAGGCACTGTGTAAGGGGAGGCATTTTAAGATCTAATAAGTTTGAAAAGCCTTCAGCATCAATGCCTCAAGCTGCTGTCTACAAAGAACTGAAGTTAAGAAAACTCACTTTGAATTCGACTGGTTCAGGGTATTGTGAGTCACCTTGCCTGGGTGTTTTAAAATCTATGGGCAGAATTTTACGCTCAGCATGCAGGCGCGTGCGCCTGACATGCCCGAGCGTAAAATGATGCACGATTATGTCGCACTCGCGTGATATTTCGTTCGCCGGACACGCACCGGAGTCGGCTGTGTGCCCGCCGATAATTAAAAGGCCTATTAAGGCCTAAGATCAAACTAATCAAAATCAAATTTATGCTGTCCATCCAACCTTAATGGTTGGTGGGCAGATGAAAAGGCCAAGCAACCTTTACATTTTTTAGGAAGCCTCCTCCACATGGGGGATGAGGTTTCCTAAAGCAAATAAACACTAAATAAACACTTTATTTTGGAATTAAAAACATGCCCCATCTCATGTGGCAGAGTCACATGAGGGGACATTTTTTAAAAATTTTACTGTCTTCATTAATATTTTTAAAAGCGCTTCAATCTCCCTGAGGCAGCTCCGTGCCTCAGAGAGATTGAAATGTTCTTTCACACGCATGCACAAAGTGCGCGCCAGACCCGCTCTTCCTCCTCCACCCCACCCACACAGGTAGCACTGCCACTCGCAATCCACACAGGGCGGGCCTTAATTGGCCCACCTGCATGAAATCACGGTGCAGAGCCCATCGCGGGTGGCGGTCGGCTTCCCGAATGCCCCCCGCCAAGCCCGCACAACAAGGGGAAAATTCTGGCCTATGTGTCTTACTGTTGCCTTAATGAAAGTGTAATTGGGAGTCAGATTAAGCGGGAGAACCCATGTGGAAATTCACCAGCAGCCCCTGCCCTTTGCCATCTCATGTTTCCATATTGCATCTTCACAAAGACAATGGAGAAACGTCAATACACTTGGCTTGTATTTTAGATTATTTGTACAAGCTTGCATATTTGAGTGCAAAATAGTCTGCATTAGCAAATACTAAAAAGCAGAAGTATCTTTTATTGTTATTGCTCAAAACACATGCATGAAAATATCTCACCTTGTTGTGTGTATAATTTCATTTATTCAGCTTATTTGTTTTGAATACAAAAAGGCCAAGGTGAGAGATGTCAGCTATGGGAAATGTAATTTTTTTCGCTTTTGGCATTCAGTATGGACATCAAAAACTACCTGACTAAATATAGCATCGCAAAGTAAAAGTTTTCTTCACAATGTCCCAAGAATATTCTTTAACTACAACCTCGAGTATCTCTTTTTCACGTGTGATTTTTTATAGTTGCTACCAAAAGCCATCTTTATGACCTATCCTGCGCCAAATCTTGGCCTGTTGAATTGAGTGAAACACTTTAAATAATATGGTAATATTTACAATGCTTGGGCTGTACTTGTTCCCAAATAATTGTAGTGTTATGACTTCTTGTACAACTCAGAGTAGCTGCTTTGAGAGGATTTACTAGATCATGTATGGATATGCATTGTGATGCTACAAGTTTCAGATGAAACTGAGCCGGTTAATTAACACAGAATAAGTACTAACGGTTATCCATACTAAAAATCACATGATCTATCAACCCAAGAGGTCAGACCCTGCTTGTAGATGGAGTTTCCGAATGACTCAGTGAGATAAGAAATTTAGCGCGAATTTACATACTTTATCCAGCAGGTTCCAGTTAAGATTGCCCAAATGTAGACTTCCTATAGTTAATAGGGAAGAGATATTTTTACCCTATCTGGTTGCTTTAGGAAAATGTTTTGTTTTTAATTTCACATACTAGCAAACAATGATCACCTGAATCAAAAACAAATGATGCTGGAAAAACTCAACAGATCTAGCAGCATCTGCGGAAAAAGAAACAGAGTTAATGTTTCGATTCTGTATCACCCTTCTTCAGATCTGGACAGAAGTGGAAATGTGATGAAATTTATACTTTTTAAGGGGAGTGGGTCAGGTGGAGCTGGATAGAAGGCCAGCAATAGGTGAGGACTAAGGAGGGATTGAAAAAAGTGTCATGAACTGAAGGACAAAGGGAGTGTTGATGGTGGTGGTTAGTGCTAAAAAAGGTTCTGATACCGGCATAAAAGTAAGAAAGCAGAATATGATTATAGCAGGGATAGCATTGTGTGAAAGAACAACATGGAACAAGTAACAGATGGCCCTGTGGGGGATGGGGTGGGAGAGGGGGCGTTGGTGGGGGAAAAAGGATAGAAAATGGGATAATAAAGGGGATAAAACCATAAATAAATAAATAAATAAAAATGGATAAGATATAAAAATAAATGTAAAAAAGGGGGATTAAAAAAAGGAGTGAGGATGGAGAGAGCTCATGGTCTGAAGTTGTTGAATTCAATATTCAGTCCAGAAGGCTGTAAAGTGCCTAATCGGAAGATGAGGTGTTGTTCCTCCAGTTTGCGTTGGGCTTCACTGGAACATTGCAGCAAGCCAAGGATGGACATGTGGGCACAAGATCAGGATGGTGCATTGAAATGGCAAGCGACAGGAAGGTCTGGGTCATGCTTGCGGACAGACTGAATGTGTTCCGCAAAGTAGTCACCCAGTCTGCGTTTGGTCTCCCTGATATAGAGGAGACCACATTGGGAGCAGCGAATGCAGTAGATCACATTGAAGGAGGTGCAACTGAAACACTGCTTCACCTGAAAGGAGTGTTTGAGCGCTTGAACGGTCAGGAGGGAGGAGGTAAAGGGGCAGGTGCTGCACCTTATGCGATTGCATGGGAAGGTGCCGTGGGAAGGGGTTGCAGTGTTGGGGGTGATGAAAGAGTGGACTAGGGTGTCCTGGAGGGAATGGTCGCTTTGGAATGCTGACAGGGGGCTCCTTTGACAGCACTTTCCAAACCCATAACCACTAACATCTAGAAGGACAAGGGCAGCTGATAGATGGGAACACCACCAACTGGAAGTTCCCCTCCAAGTCACTCGCCATCCTCACTTGGAAATATATTGCCGTTCCTTCACTGTCACTGGGTCAAAAGCCTGAAACTCCCTTCCTAACAGCACTGTGGGTACCTACACCACAGTATAAATTTAATCACATTTCCACTTCTCTTCAGCTTTGAAGAAGGGTGATACAGACTCGAAACATCTCTCTCCACAGATGCTGCTAGACCTGCTGAGTTTTTCCAGCATTTTCTGTTTTGTTTCAGATTTCCAGACATCCTGGGGGTTACCATTGACCAGAAATTGAACTGGACTAGCCATATATATATATACTGTGGCTGCAAGAGCAGATCAGAGGCTAGGAATCCTGCAGTGAGTAATTCACCTCCTGACTCCCAAAGCCTGTCCACCATCAACAAGGCACAAGTCAGGAGTGTGATGGGATACTCCCCACTTGCCTGGATGAGTGCAGCTCCCACAATACTCAAGAAGCTTGACACAGTCCGGAACAAAGCAGCCCACTTGATTGGCGCCACATCCACAAACATTCACTCCCTCCACCGCCGATGCATAGTAGCAATAATGTGTACCATCTACAAGATGCACTGCAGAAATTCACCAAGGCTCCTTCGACAGCATCTTCCAAACTCACAACCACTAACATCTCGAAAGACAAGGACAGCCAATAGATGGGAACACCACCAACTGGAAGTTCCCTTCCAAGTCACTCAGCACCCTGACTTGAAAATATTTCACCGTTCCTTCACTGTCACTGGGTCAAAAGCCTGGAACTCCCTTCCTAACAGCACTGAGGGTGTACCTACACCACTTGGACTGCAGTGGTTCAAGAAGACAGCTCACCACCACCTTCTCAAGGCCAATTAGGGATGGCCAATAAATGCTAGCCCAGCCAGTGAAGCCCACATCCCGTGAATGAATTAAAAAAAACCCTCCACCCAACCATCCTTTCCCTTTCTGCACACATGCTTTGAAACAAGGGGCAGGATTTTGCTCCCATCATAGCCCCACTGTCATTGTCAAGTGGGAGTCAGAAGCAGGAATTGTCACTGAGCTCAGAATTTACCCAAATTGGCCAATTCGAGGACATGGCTGACCATCCAATTAAGGCAGCCCTCCAGCACTGAAGTGGATTGATGTCTAAGTGAAGGGGAGGATGTTCCAAGGTAGAGGCACCCACTCTCCGACTTTTTTAACTTTAAATTAAAAAATGGCCTCTGCAACCAGGCCACTAAAACCCCTCCATAGCCTGATCTGTAGCTGCAGGTGAAGCCAGGCAGGTAGGGAGTCTAAGTCTGCCTGTAGCACTAGCCACATGGTCTGCTGCAGGGAGGCTGGGTGCCTCCAAAAAGCAACATTGTTCCCCGATATCTCCCAGGACCTGGAGGCTAACTGGAATTTTCCAGTCGGCCTCCAACGACAGGGCTTCATGGGTCTTTAATGCTTTAACTGAAAATGGTCCAGGGATGAATGGAGCTGGCAAACCGGCATGCCAGCCAGCAGCACAAATTCCCACCTCTGTGCCTGCCCCATCAGGGCTTAAAAATTCAACCCAAAGTCAGACACCAACATACGGGTTATTCTCAGTAAAGGTATGCAATGTTCCCGGCCTTCTTAAATGTTTCCTGTGTCTTTTATTTAACCAGTTTACTATTCTCCCCCCTTCTCTGGACTTCTACAGAAGGTCATTATGTTTCTATTTCGGGAGTTTCTGATGCAGATTGATTCCAGGAATCTAAATTGCAGCTGGAATTATACATTTTGTGTTCTCTCCCAAATAACAAAAAGAAGACGTACAATCTCATAATCATTTTGAAAGTGACATTGACAACAATTAATTATAGTCATATGATCAATCATTAAATCTGGTGCAATTATACATTTTTATTGTTTAAACTCAATAGCTTTGCACTTTAATCTCAGCAATGAACTGCTTACCCCATTTGAATCATTGGTCCTTCTGGCCCACAAAAGAGCCCGGAGGCTACAGCTAACACACAAGACACCAAGGTCCCAATCAGTGTTTTTATGTGAAAGATACCTTGGACTGAGGCACCATTCAGAAATCCAATCACTTCCGGCAGGCCACTTGGCATACCTGATGGACAGAAAATCTGGAAATACCAAACAAATAATGTCAGTCTGTATGAATTATACAGGAATCCTTCAATGCTGCACAACTGTGATTTTAGCCAAGTTTTTCATTCCAATTACTAAAAATTTTCCAAGGCAGCGCTGGTATCAGAATTTAAAATAATGTTGGTAAATTACTATACTATCTTTACTGTACTGCAACATTCTCCAGGAATGTTTTAAATCCTTGCAGTGGTCATTTTTTAAATGACATGCTAAACATTTACAAGAAACTTAAGGTTCACTATCATAATCCTTTGACGACAAGTAGACAGACAGACTTTGTCATGGATCAATTTTTCTAGCTTTACTAAAGGCAAAGTAACTTGATTGGTATAAGACCATGAGAAAACTCAAGTATTTTAAAATTTAATTATTTGAGTGCTTTCTTCAGTGCTACGCAATATACAGACCACTTGCTGCCGGCCTTCCCTTCACCTCACTGATTAATGTGCTGTTCTGTATGCCTCCATCCACAATATTTCCCCATCCCCTTCCTCTATTATGCCGTAACAAAAGATAACTTTAATAGAATTATCAGTAACCAACGGCACAATATTTGATCTATCGTAATGTAATATGCAGCTTGTTCATGTTTTATAATTGCATGGTTCAAATTGTTAAAGACCTTGTGGCTGTTTGAAAGAATTACATGACAGGATTTCTTACCAGCACTGCTCCAGATGAGAGTGTGACCATCACCAATCCAATTCCAACTAGCCAGATCCAAGTGAGGAAAAACTGACTATTCTGTATATAGTAGAAAAAAAGGCACAACTTTTCAAATTATTCTATCAGACATCAGTCATTGATTTTTTTTAAAAATTGATATTGTGGAAAGGGCAGGCACAGCTACAGGAGCTCCAGGTCAATATATCATCAAGAACGCAAGTTTGCTGACAACTCTGCATTATGGTTAGGTTAGATAGTTCATTATGGCACTAAACGGAAGTCAGGGTGTCTTCCCAGCGAAAGAGTATTACTGCAAGAGACACTCAAGTCAGTACACATCTCATTATTCAACATCAATTGGCAGTAGCCTATTTATTTCCCCTTGACCAGAAATGGTGCATGATATGAGAAGGGTACAGAAAGGAAACAGAAAATGCATCTTATGCATAGAAAATCAAAAATGTGGGGCGGAATCATCCAGTCCTGGTCCCATTGGCAGTGGGCATCATGGCAGATGTGAATAGACAATCTGGCAAGGAGACTTAAAATGGGCTTCACGCCATTGCTCTGCCTGTCAATGGCAGGCCACGTTTATCACCATCAAATGTTGGAGCTTAATTTTAATGCATTTGCATCTCATTAATTTGCCTTGACACCGGAATCATCCCTCCACATCAAATTTGCCACCCACATTGGCATAACTTCAGAAAGGTGTGCTTTATGGCTGCCTCTAAAAGGAGTGCACTTGGCGAGCTGAACTTGGAGGGGAGTTCAGAGGTGAGTGCACACATCCATGCACTGCAACAGGAGGAGGACCTTGCTGAGGAGGAGATAGAAGAGCTGCACCTGTCCTCCGATGAGGAGGACATAGAACGTGATGACAGTGATGAGGGCCTTGAAGGCGAGGACGCCGGTGATAAGGTCATCTCACTGGCCAAATGAGGCAGGCACACTCAGGAGGCGCTCATAGCTGCAAGATTCATGGAGGATGATGAAGAGCTGCAGTGAGAACAGTCCTGTCGTCCTCACCTTGCATCTGTGAACATTTGATTCCTGTGTGGCTGATGGCAGCACTCATACCCTCAGTGATCAGGCTCATGTCATGGAGGTGCAACTGAAGCCCTAATAGTCGCTAGATTCCAGGAAGATGATGGTGGTAACATGCAGCAAGGGCAATCCATGGATCTTCACATAGCCTCTGTGAATGTCTGACTCCTGTCTAGCTGAAGGCAGCTCACTTGCGCTCTGTGATCAGGATCATAACATGGAGACACAGCCACGAAACTATAAATGCACCAGATCCTTTGTCAGCCTTCAGCACCTGTCCCCTTCAGGAGCGCAGTGTCACCGGTCACAGATGCTGAGAAGATGGGGGGCCAGACCCACAATAAAGGTGCTGAGAGCACACAGAGAGAATGACAGAACTCTGTGATGCCTGCCCACAACATTCTAACAGCAATGACAAGCACCATCGAGGTACAGACATCAATAATGTGTCCAGTGAGCATGAAGCCGAACTTTCACTTTGCTCTGAAGGCTACAAAGTGCACTGGGAGGAGGCCCTGGACTGAGACACCTGCCTTTACCTTGTGCAGGAACCAAGGTTTCACATCTGAGTGACACAAACACTGCTCATCATAACAAGGAACCATAGGCAGAGAGACATTCTTGGGAGTTTATTTACAATAATGAACATTATGTACGAGTGATTAACACCTGTGTCCAGGCTATGCAACTACAACTTCATAAAAACAAAAAACTGCGGATGCTGGAAATCCAAAATAAAAACAGAGTTACCTGGAAAAACTCAGCAGGTCTGGCAGCATCGGCGGAGAAGAAAAGAGTTGACGTTTCAAGTCCTCATGACCCTTCCACAAAACTGAGTGAATATAAGGAGAGGGGTGAAATATAAGCTGGTTTAAGTTGGGGGGTGGGGGGAGAGAGAAGTTGGGGGGGGTGGTGTGGTTGTAGGGACAAGCAAGCAGTGATGGGAGCAGATAATCAAAAGATGTCACAGACAAAAGAACAAAAGAACACAGGTGTTGAAGGTGGTGATATTATCTAAACGAATGTGCTAATTAAGAATGGATGGTAGGGCACTCAAGGTACAGATCTAGCGGGGGTGGGGTGGAAAGACTAGCGGGGCATAAAAGATTTAAAAATAATGGAAATAGGTGGGAAAAGAGAAATCTATATAAATTATTGGAAAAAACAATAATTTTTCCAATATTTATATAGATTTTTCTTTTCCCACCTATTTCCATTATTTTTAAATCTTTTATGCCCCGCTAGTCTTTCCACCCCACCCCCACTAGATCTGTACCTTGAGTGCCCTACCATCCATTCTTAATTAGCACATTCGTTTAGATAATATTACAAACTTCAACACCTATGTGTTCTTTTGTTCTGTTGTCTGTGACATCTTTTGATGATCTGCTCCTACCACTGCTTGCTTGTCCCTACAACCACACCACCCCCTTCCACTTCTCTCCCCCCACCCAACACCCCCACTCGCCCCCCCCCCACCACCCACCTTAAACCAGCTTATATTTCACCCCTCTCCTTATATTCGCTCAGTTCTGTGGAATGGTCATGAGGACTCGAAACGTCAACTCTTTTCTTCTCCGCCGATGCTGCCAGACCTGCTGAGTTTTTCCAGGTAATTCTGTTTTTGTTTTACAACTTCTTAACTTTCCTATGCCACTACGCCACTATGTCTTGGTGCTCCCCTGATATCCAGAGCGGAGGTGGAGGAGGCCTGCTGACTGCAACGCCCTGACTGTGATGGCTTCAGCAGGCGTACTCTGGAGGGCCGAGACCTGGAGGGCCCCAGTTTGCTTTGGCTGTCCTGATGTGGGCCAGCTGCACCCTCCTCAGCCTGTGGAGCTGGAGCTGTGGGGGGTCACAGGAAGAGGGGATTTGGATCAGCCAGACATTCCAGGAGTCACCTGGGTGGATGGCCCCAGGGTGTCGAGTTGCTGGTCCTCCTCCCTATGGGTGCCCAATGGCCCCTGGCTGACTCCTTGAGGAGAAGGGGAAGCTGGAGTGAGATCAGGTTGCCCCACACCCCTCTCACATTGACACTGTTGGAGGCCAGCTATGGGTCAGTGCTGGAGCTCAGCTCGCACAGCAGTGCAGGACCAATGTCCTGGACCAAGGTCTCCATGGCGGCTGCCCTCCTGCCAGCGTTAACCACTGTGCATTGGCATGCCGGTAGTATCATCTCGGACTGATGGCGGATGGACTCCTCCTTGCAACCTGAGGAGTGCACCATACATCTCTTCCTGATGTTCCAGTGATTGTCTTTGCATCTCCAACAACTGATTGAGGACTGAATCCAGAGGATCATCATCTGATTCCAACTCAGCAGATTCCTTGCCTCCAGCAGTCCTCCGAGTGCCAGCCACCAAAGATGTCCTTGCCTCTACCTGCTGTGCAACAGATTGTGTGCTGTGCTCACCAGATTGTGATCCTGAGACTGCTCCACATCTAGATCCCACTGAGGTATGTGTCACTGCGCTGTTGGAGGTTGTGGATGAGTGCGATGACAAGCCTTCAATCATGCTGCCATCAGGGTCTTCATCCAAGGTGCTCTCGATGCTGGAGTCAGGGTCAAGGTTGCCTGAGGGCAACGTGGCACATATGCCCAGGACAGAAAATGGAGATTATTAGTGCTTGGCAGCCGCATTGAACCCAGAACTTGGACTCAGAGTAGTGTTGAAAGAGGGCTGATGTAGTGCAGGATCCTAACGTGGATGTTCACCGTCGACCTAACCGTCACTTCAGGAACGGTCCACGTCCTCTCCGGCCAGCTCCAAAGTGTGACTTTTGATCTAGGACCTCTACCTTTGTGCACTATCTTGTCCTGCATAAAAGCAGATGGAGAGAATGTGAGCAAGGTGCATGCCAGGCCAAATGAGAAGGATGCCTGGCTTGTGCGTGTGCTGAGTGAAGCCATGGATGGGATGAGGAGGCTCCTCATCCAGAGGAGATTAGGCCAGATGGAGATGTGAAGCTATGTGCGGAGGAGTGAGTGGTGATGTCCCTTCAGGTGGCAGTGAGTGAGATGCCAGTGAATGTGTGATGGGCTTGTGAGTGGGTGAGTTGAGATTGATGATGTGGTTGACTTATCCTTGCGTCACAGATAAGATCATTCATCCCTTTTCTGCACTGATGGCCGACCTCTTGTGTGCAGTATTGGCACTGACCACCACTGCCTCTGCCTCCCAAACCAGAGTGGTGAGACTGATGGGTGGTGATCAGGCAACCAGAGCAGGGGTAAAGGATATTGCGGTGGACCTCCATGGCATCAGAAGGCATCTCAGGGATGCGTCACTGAATCGGGAGGCTGCACTTTCTTGGCTTTTGGGGCTATGTCTTCACCAGAGCAGCCCAGGGCTGCATGCATTGAGAACTGTACATACAGCTGCAGTTTAAATATGGCTCCTGGTGTGAGGAAGCGGTGAGGTAACCGCATGACAGGCCGATCGGAGGCCGATTGCAAGTGATTCAGCTTGTTTCCCATGACTGCATAATTTATGAGGCAAGAAGGAAACAATACGGCACGAAAATCCGCCATTGTGTCCAGCAGGTAAAATATCATTTTTCAAGCTTGCTGCCACATTTAGTGCAAATCTGGGAGAATACTGCCTCATGCTTTAAGGTGAAAAAGTTTAGAAACAGGGAAGTTACTGGAAAATTAAATTTAAAAGAGAACATTGTACATTTATTTTGCAATTATTTTGTTTCTGTTCCTTACTTGTATATAGTGTAGGATAAGCTTCCTTTTCAATTTGATAATAGTGTCAATCGCCTGATGTACGAAGAATCCCAGGATCCCAACTGCTATTCCAATGAGTCCCATCATAAGCCAATAGTCCCAGTCAGACCTGGAAGAGAGCAGGCAGCATTAGTGCCACTCCTATTAACTCAAGAAGAAAATTAGGAAGTTAGACCACAAAGCCACTCAAAGCTGTTTCATCATTCAGTTAGATCATTGCTGATTTGCACTTCAACTCCATTTACCCACCTTTGCTCTATGTCTCTTGATATCCCTAACTAACAAAAATGTTTTGGTCTCAGTTTTAAGCATTGGAACAGGAGCAGGTCATTTAACCCCACAAAGCCTGTTCCATTATTTAATGTGATCATTGGTGCTGCCACCTCATTTACCTGCTTATAAGTGTAGAGTCAAGTGTCTGCTGCCTTGCTAGTTGCCTCTGAACTCAGCAGAGAGCTCAGCAGTGTGTGCTAATAGCACCTAATGCAGCCACCCTTCTGTTCTTAAAGTCAGTGTGTCCCTCTTAAAAGGAAGCTGCACTGAATTGCAGAATTCTACTGCTGAATACTATTACTGCAATTCAAAACAAGAAAAATGAAGCACTATGGCAGAGAGAGGGCTCCATGTTCGTGGATGCAATGCTGGATGCCTTAGTGGTTAACAGGAGGAGAGACACCATGGTTCCAGGGGGGGACTTGCGTTGGAAGAGTCTGGAAACAGGTGGCTAGAGAAGTCAATTCCCCACACCTAACAGTAGTGCCACAAGAAGACTAATTATTCTCGGGTGTAGTCAAGATCAGTGAATGCATCTTTAGAGGACATTTCTTACCCACTATTCCACCAGCCTATCATGGAGCTCAATGCACCATATGCCCCATCATTCACCAGTCCCTGGCACTCAGAACGTCCCCACATGGAACCATGGAGTCTCTCCTGTCAACCACTAAGGCCTCCAGCATTGCATCCACGAATCTGGAGGCCTCTCTCTGCCATGGTGCTTCACTCCACCTCACTCTCACACACCTATCAATGATGCCAGCCTCACATCCAACTCTCACTGCCCTTAGCATACCTCCAACTGTTCAGCTATGGAAGGCACATCACCCAAACACAGTGCAACACAATCACTAATGTTCTTCCTTCTGTCTTGCAGGACAAAGTATCACATTTTGGAAGGGAGCAGAGCAGCGCAAGCAAGGAACAAGATTGCCTGCATCTCCTATGCTGTACAGAGGGGGTTGTTCTGAGCATCATGGGGCCAGTGGCGACAGAGCCTCTGGCATCGCTGAGATCATTTAGGATGACAGTACATCCTACTTCATATCCCTTCATAACCCTCAGCTCACCCTTATCTTGCTATCTGGCATGATGAGATCACCATGGACCTCTTCCTTTCCAACCCATCCCATCTCCCTCACTCCAACTTTCTCCATCTGATTTTCTGCATTCAGGGTCATAATACTGCCACAAGCCCAGCCAGGAGTCCAAGAAGGAGAGAGAGAGCAACTTGATTTGAAACTCACAGTCTCTAAAGGCACGTCTTACAGCTGTATGCTTGATGTTTGGTGAGTGGCGTGTGAATTTGTTGAACGAACCTCATAGTCCAAATTTGAAAATGGGCACCTCATCAGCAAATTGGGCTGCATGGCATCATGGTGTCCATTGGTCCATTGTTTTCAATGCTCACAAGGATGACCACACAAGTGCCTTCTCAACATGATGTGCTGCACTGGCCATGCTAGAAGCAGGTGGCAGCCAAGCGTGCACCCCCATTAGAGTGATTGACTTCCAGGAACCCAAACGACTCGAGAGCACACAGTTCCAGATTTAATGGAGGTTCTGTGGAGACTAGACAACCATTCACTCAGCAGAGGTGCTTTGGTCATTTAAATTTTTTAAAATTCATTTGTGGAATATGGACATGTCTGGCAAGGCCAGCATTTGTTGCTCAGCCTTATTTGCCCTTGAGAAGGTGGTGGAGAGCCATCTTCTTGAACAGTCCATGTGGTGTAGGTACACCCACAGTGCTGTTAGGAAGGTAGTTCCAAGATTTTGACCCAGCAACAAACAGTGAAGGAACAGCGATTTAGTTCTAAGTCAGGAAAGTGTGTTGCTTGAAGGGGAATTTGCAGGTGGTGTTTCCCTGAGTCTGCTGCCCTTGTCCTTCTAGGTGGTAGAAGTCACAGGTTTGGAAGGTACAATTCAAGGATCCTTGGTGAGTTGCTGCAGTACATCTTGTACATGCTACACACTGTGCAATGTGTTTTTTTTATTTGTTCGTGGGATGTGGGCATTATTGGCTAGGCCAGCATTTATTGCCCATCCCTAATTGCCCTTGTTCAGAGTCAACCACATTCCTATGGTCACATGCAGGCCAGACCAGATGAGGACAACAGATTTCCTTCCCTAAAGGGCATTAGTGAACCAGATGGGTTTTTACAACAATTGACAATGGCTTCATGGTCATCATTAGACTTTTAATTCCAAGTATTTATTGAATTCAAATTCCACCATCTGCTGTGGTGGGATTCAAACCCAGGTCCCCAGAGCATTACCCTGGGCCTCTGGATCACCAATCCAGTGACAATACCACTATGCCACCGTCTCCCCAGCCTCATGGTGGTGGATGTTGTGCTAATCAAGTGGGTTGCTTTGTCCTGGATGATGCCAAGCTTCTTGAGTGTTGCTGGAGCTGCTGTCATCTAGGCAAGTGGAAAGTATTTCATCACACTCCTGGCTTGTGTCTTGTAGATGGTGGAAAGGCTTTGGGGAGTCAGGAGGTGAGTTACTCACCACAAGATTCCTAGCCTCTGACCTAATCTTGTAGCCAAAGCATTTATACAACTAGTCCAGTTAAGGACCAGTCAGTTGTAACCCCCAGGATGTTGATGGTGGGAGATTCAGTGATGGTAATGCCATCAAACAATAGGGGGAGATGGTTGGATTTTCTCCTGTTGGAGATGGTAATTGCCTGGCACTTGTGTGGGAGGATTGTTGCTTGCCACTTATCAGCCCAAATCTGAATGTTGTCCAGGTCTTGTTGCATACGGATACAGACAGCTTCAGTATCTGAGGAATCGTGAATGGTCTGAACATTGTGTAATCATCAGTGAATATCCCTACTTCTGACCTTATGATATAAGGGAGGTCATTGATGTTGCAACTGAAGATAGTTGGGCCTTGGACACTACCCTGAGGAACTCCTGTAGCGATGTCCAGGAGCTGAGATGATTGACCTCCAACATCCACAACTATCTTCTTTTGTGTCAGGCATGACTCCAACTAGCGGAGAGTTTGGCCCCAGTTCCCATTGACTCCAATTTTGCTAGGGCTCCTTGATGCCATATACAGTCAAATGCTGCCTTGATGTCAAGGGCAGTCACTCTCACCTCACCTCTTGAGTTCAGCTTTTTTGTCCATACTTAGACCAATGCTGTAATGAGATCAGGGTCTAAGTCACTCTGGTGGAACCCAAACTGTGCATCACTGAGCAGGTTATTTCTATTTCAGTGCCATTTGATGGGGCTGTTGAATACCCCTTCTATCATTTTACTGATGGTTGAGGGTAGACTGATGGGATGGGAATTGGCCAAATTGGATTTGTCCTGCTTTTTGAGGGCAGGACATATCAGGGAAATTCTCCATATTGTTGGGTAGATGCCAGTGTTACAGTTGTACTGGAACAGCTCGGCGAGAGGCACAGCTAGTTCTGGAGCACGTCTTCAGTACTAATGTTGGAATGTTGTCAAGGCCCATAGCTCTTGGTGCATCCAATGCCTTGAGCCCCTTCTTGATATCACGTGGAGTGAATCAAATTGCTGAAGACTGGCATCTTTGATGCTGGGGGCCTCAGGGAGAGGCTGAGGTGGATCATCCACTGAGAACTTCTGGCTGTAGATGGTTGTAAATGATTCAGCCTTCTCGTTTGCACTGATGTGCTAGACTCCTCCATCATTGAGGATGGGGATATTTGTGCAGTCGTCTCCTCCCATTAGTGGTTTAATTGTTCACCACCATTCATGACTGAATGCGGCAGGACTGCAGAGCTTAGGTCTGATCCATTGTTTATGGTACCACTTAGCTCTATCACATGCTGCTTCCATTGTTTGGCACGCAAGTAGTCCTGTGTTGTAGCTTCCCCAGGTTGACACCTCATTTTACGTATGCCTGGTGCTGCTTCTGGCATGCCCTCCTGCACTCTTCATTGAACCAGAGTTGATCCCCTAGCTTGATGGTAGTGAGCAAGTGAAGGATATGCCAGGCCATGAGGTTACAGAATGTGGTTGAATACAACTCTGCTGCTGCTGATAGCCACAGCATCTCATGGATGCCCCATTTTGAATTGCTAGACCTGCTCTGAATACATCTGTTTAGCACAGTGGTAGTGCCACACAACACAAAGGAGGGTACCCTTAATATGACAGGACTTCATCTCCACAGAACTGTGTGGTGGTCACTCCCATCAATACTCATCATGGACAGATGCATCTGCAATAGGTAGAGTGGTGAGGATGTCCCCCTTGTTGGTCCCACACCACCTGCTGCAGGCTCAGTCATGCAGTTATGTCCTTCAGGACTCAGCCAGCTTGGTCAGTAGTGGTGCTACCTTGCCACTCTTGGTGATGGATATTGAAGTCCCCCATCCAAAGTATAGTCTGTGCCCTTGCCACCCTCAGTTTACATGATGGCAAACCTGTCATTAAAGGCACATCAACTCCATAACCCCCTGTCAACACAGAACCTAGCATCACACCACCCTCTCACACATAAACGCTGCCTCCAAAGTGGCTGAATGTAAATATACCGGTGTCTAACACGGTCTCATAAATCTGTTGTGTGAACTCACTCCAGCAGTTTTGCAATGTACCCAAACAATGACATGGAAGTCCTTACTTATTGTGGCTGATTAATTGTCCCAGATTTTGTGTCAGCAATAAGGCAAGGGTGCCCCAGATGACCTCAAAGAAAGCTTCACTAAAAGCTTTGGCAATCCCTGTGGCAAGAGCTTTATCTCTTGAATGAAATGGATTATAGCATTGTTTACTGGGGATTCTCAGTGATGAGCTGCAATGGTGTCATCAAGCTGTCTAAGCAGCCAATTACATTAAAGAATTCTCACAGACAGCCAACCAGGAAATGAAAAACACTAATGATCACATTTTTTTTATTCATTCATGGGATGTGAGTGGCACTGGCCAGGCCAGCATTTATTGCCCATCCCTAATTGTCCTTGAGAAGGTGGTGGTGAGCTGCCTTCTTGAACCGTTGCAGTCCTTTAGGTGTAGATGCACCCACAGTGCTGCTAGGTAGGGAGTTCCAGGATTTTAACCCAGCACTTCTTAAAAATTTACAGAGAACAAGATTGGGAAATTGCAAGAGGTTATGGTAGATAATAAAATATGATGAACAAACTTTTACAAAAGTTTAATTATTTAAAAAGTCTAATGTAAAAAAAACCTGGCAATTAATCATAATGGAGACATTTAACAACATTCCACATATTTTTCAGGGCCAGATCAGTTGCTTAGCTACAGATACTACTTAGATCACTGTTTAAAAATCCATTTTTTAAAATTCATTCATGGCTAGGCCAGCATTTATTGCCCATCCCTAATTGCCCTTGTTCAGGGGGCATTTTAAGAGTCAACCACATTGCTGTGGGTCTGGAGTCACATGTAGGCCAGACCAGATAAGGTCCACAGATTTCCTTCCCTAAAGGACATTAATGAACCAGATGGGTTTTTTTACGACAATCGCTTCATGGCCAGATTTTTTTTAATGAATTCAAATTTCACCATCTGCCATTTTCAAACCTGGATCCCCAGAGCATTACCCTAGGCCTCTGGAATACCAGTCCAGTGACAATACCACTACGCCACCACCTCCCCTCCCAATTACACCTGGTTGAATAAGGTGTGACGTCTCACAGGTTTCTAAAAGCAATGTGAGAGTAAAGGGAAATTTCTCAACAAATTTCTAGTGATTTCACTGATTTCTAGCTCTGCAGTTGATGGGGAGGGGAAGAGTCCACGTGCACCCTGTGATGTGACAGTGAATGACAAACCATTACTTCAGGATTTCTGCAATAATCTGCACTTGCGCCAAATCAAGAGCAGCAACTTATATTTATATGAAACTTTTAAAGTAATAAAGTGTTCCAAGATGTTTAAATTCTGAAGTTGCAGTCAAATTCAGAGGGTTAATGACAGTAAATATTGACAGTTCACCATCAAAACCCCATGAATTCCAGAACATTACAACCTGTAATCACCACACACCCACATTAAGTACAAATTTTCAGCAAAGGAATAAAGTCATTATATTCTGCATAAAATTAAACATCTGTACAAAATTTTAAAAAATGTCCTCCAATTTATTTTCCCTTTTCTCTTCTGAAGTCACCGATTTCTGCTGGAATGCAACCACACATCCCATCTGAGCCCAATCCCCTCCTCAGTCGGTGTCCATACAAGACACACACTGTCCAACAGACTCACAGCATTTGGTGCAAGAACACAAACTGATTCAAGTGCTCCTAGCCCAAGATGCTGTCAGCCATAAAAACAAAAAACTGCGGATGCTGGAAATCCAAAACAAAAACAGAATTACCTGAAAAAACTCAGCAGGTCTGGCAGCATCGGCGGAGAAGAAAAGAGTTGACGTTTCGAGTCCTCATGACCATTCGACAGAACTAGGTGAATCCAAGGAAGGGGTGAAATATAGGTTGGTTTAAGGTGGGGGCGGGGGGTGGGTTGGGTGGGGGGAGAGAAGTGGAGGGGGCTGGTGTGGTTGTAGGGACAAACAAGCAGTGATAGAAGCAGATCATCGAAAGATGTCACAGACAACAGAACAAAAGAATATATAGGTGTCAAAGTTGGTGATATTATCTAAACGAATGTGCTAATTTAGACACCTCAACAAGAAACTTTTTCTCTTTCTCTCAAGTGCTAAGGAACGCAAGCTCCAACAACTCATCGACACCAACACCCATCTAGGACCCTCCACCCCTGCCTATCCCTCCGTCCCCACCCCATCTTCCAATCCCAGCCCCAGCCGTGTATTCACTATACCCCCTGACCTTCCCCTCTCCGATGCTGAACATTCAGTGCTCAGCAAAGAACTTAGTTTCATACCCTTACGCCCTCACCTTAATGAATTTCGGGCTCGGCACGATGCTGAACTCTTCTTCCGCCGTCTTCGTCTCCGGGCTCACTTCTTTGGGCAGGAGTCCTCTCCCCGTTCAACGGATCCTTTCACCCACCTCCAATATTCTCCCTCCACCTGGATCCCTCCCTCTGGATTCTTACCTTCTCTTGATCTTTTCATTGAGAACTGTCGGCGCAACATTAGTCGTCTCAATTTCTCTGCTTCTCTCACCCATTCTAATCTCTCTCTCGCTGAACTTACTGCACTCCATTCTCTCAGGTCCAACCCTGACATCGTCATCAAACCCGCTGACAAGGGTGGTGCTGTTGTTGTCTGGTGCACCGACCTCTACCTCGCGGAGGCTGAGCGTCAACTCGCAGACACTTCCTCCTACCTCTCCCTGGACCATGACCCCACCACTGAACATCAAGCCATTGTTTCCAGGACTGTCACTGACCTCATCTCCTCTGGGGATCTTCCTCGCACAGCTTCCAACCTGATAGTCACCCAACCTCGGACGGCCCGCTTCTACCTCCTACCCAAAATCCACAAACAGAACTGTCCCGGTAGACCGATCGTGTCAGCTTGCTCCTGCCCCACAGAACTCATTTCTCGTTATCTTGACTCCCTTCATTCTCCCCTTGTCCAGTCCCTTCCCACCTACATCCGTGATTCCTCTGACAACTTACGTCACATCAACAATTTCTAGTTCCCTGGCCCCAACCGCTTCCTCTTCACCATGGACGTCCAAACCCTCTACACCTCCATCCCCCACCAGGATGGTCTGAGGGCCCTTAGCTTCTTCCTCGAACAGAGGCCCGTACAATCCCCATCCACCACTACTCTCCTCCGTCTGGCTGAACTTGTTCTCACACTGAACAATTTCTCCTTCAACTCCTCTCACTTCCTCCAAATAAAAGGTGTGGCTATGGGTACCGGCATGGGCCCCAGCTACGCCTGTCTCTTTATGGGGTATGTGGAACATTCCTTGTTCCAGTCCTACTCTGGTCCCCTTCCACAACTCTTTCTCCGGTACATCGATGATTACTTCGGTGCTGCTTCGTGCTCTCGTCGGGACTTGGAAAAATGTATTAATTTTGCTTCCAATCTCCACCCCTCCATCATTTTCATGTGGTCCATCTCTGACACTTCCCTTCCCTTCCTTGACCTCGCTGCCTCAATTTCTGGTGATAGACTGTCCACCAATATCCAGTACAAGCCTACCGACTCCCACAGCTACCTTGACTACAGCTCCTCACACCCCGCTTCCTGTAAGGACTCCATCCCATTCTCTCAGTTCCTTCGCCTCCGTCACATCTGTTCCGATGATGCTACCTTCAAAAACAGTTCCTCTGACATGTCCTCCCTCTTCCTTAACTGAGGTTTTCCACCCACGGTCGTTGACAGGGCCCTCAACCGTGTCCGGCCCATCTCCCGTGCATCCGCCCTCATGCCTTCTCCTCCCTCCCAGAGACATGATAGGGTCCCCCTTGTCCTCACTTATCACCCCACCAGCCTCCGCATTCAAAGGATCATCCTCCGCCATTTCCGCCAACTCCAGCATGATGCCACTACCAAACACATCTACTCTTCACCCCCACTGTCGGCATTCCGTAGGGATCATTCCCTCCGGGACACTCTGGTCCACTCCTCCATCACCCCCTACTCCTCAACCTCCTCCTATGGCACCACCCCATGCCCACACAAAAGATGTAACACCTGCCCCTTCACTTCCTCTCTCCTCACCGTCCAAGGGCCCAAACACTCCTTTCAAGTGAAGCAACATTTCACTTGCATTTCCCCCAACTTAGTCTACTGTATTCGTTGCTCCCAATGCGGTCTCCTCTACATTGGAGAGACCAAACGTAAACTGAGCGACTGCTTTGCAGAACACCTGCGGTCTGTCCGCAAGAATGACCCAAACCTCCCTGTCGCTTGCCATTTTAACACTCCACCCTGCTCTCTTGCCCACATGTCTGTCCTTGGCTTGCTGCATTGTTCCAGTGAAGCCCAACGCAAACTGGAGGAACAACACCTCATCTTCCGACTAGGCACTTTACAGCCTTCTGGACTGAATATTGAATTCAACAACTTTAGGTCTTGAGCTCCCTCCTCCATCCCCACCCCCTTTCTGTTTCTTCCCCCTTCCTTTTGTTTTTTCCAATAAATTATATAGATTTTTCTTTTCCCACCTATTTCCATTATTTTTAAATATTTTTAAATCTTTTATGCTCCCCCCACCCCCACTAGAGCTATACCTTGAGTGCCCTACCATCCATTCTTAATCAGCACATTCATTTAGATAATATCACCAACTTCGACACCTATGTGTTCTTTTGTTCTGTTGTCTGTGACATCTTTTGATGATCTGCTTCTATCACTGCTTGTTTGTCCCTACAACAACACCACCCCCCTCCACTTCTCTCTCCCCCCACCCAACCCACCCCACCACCCCCACCCCCCACCCCCACCTTAAACCAGCTTATATTTCACCCCTTCCTTGGATTCACCTAGTTCTGTCGAAGGGTCATGAGGACTCGAAACGTCAACTCTTTTCTTCTCCACCGATGCTGCCAGACCTGCTGAGTTTTTCCAGGTAATTCTGTTTTTGTTTTGCTGTCAGCCATGCCTCAGTTGGTAGCACTCTTGCTTCTGAGTCATGAGTGTCCTGGGCTCAAATTCTAACCTAGGGCTTGAGCAAAAAAATCAAGGCTGACAGTCCAGTACAGTATTGACTGAGTCCACCACTGTCTGAGCTGCTGTCTTTTGAGGCCCCATTTTCCTGCTCGGATGGATATAAAAGATCCTTTAGCACTATTTCAAAGAAGAATAAGACCGTTATCCCCAGTGTCCAATATTTATCTCTGGATCAACAATACAAAAGAACAGGTTATCTATTCATTATCATTATCACATTTTGTTTATTGGAGTTTGCTGTGGGCAAACTGACTGCCGCATTTCCTGTGTGATCACACTTCAAAAGTACTTCACAGGCTTTAAAGCACTTTGAGACCTCTGGCAGTCATGAAAAGCACTAGATAAATGCAAGTCTTTCCTTTATTTTCTGAAGATAGCACCTTAAAATGAGCCTTTGAGTCAATTCTTTCTTAAAATAATTACATTATTAAAAGATAAATCTGCCTATGTTGAAATGAAAATATATAAATAACGGACAAGAATTGTGATAATTACCTGTAAGGCATTTTTCGCAGCCAATTTTTATAAACGTCACTGTGAGAAGGTAGATAATCCAGGCTCTCATGAGATGCTAGACTCTCTCGATCTTTCTGAGTGTATTTAACACTAATTGAATTATCCCCACCATTTCCTTTTTGTACACGATGTTTACCTAACACAGGTCTGCATTCTTGTAACAAAGGATGTTCCTCAGAATCCTCCCATTCCTTGGTAGACTTGAACAGAGAAGTCATTTAGCTCCAGTAGCTTTCAGACCCTCAGGAATCAGCAATTTCAAAAGTTCAATAAGGAAAAGTCTTGGTTGAAACAGCAAAGTGCTCACCACAAAGGTTCCAAAAAAGAAATGATCATGTGCTTTCATTGATTCTTGTAATGAATAGAGCTGGCTGGCAAATGCTTCCAGTAACCTGCTTTATCCAGGTTTGTTTATTGTCAGGAGGTGTTGAGCCAACAGAGGTACAACCCTTCTAGTAGCTTCAGAACATAGATATTTCTAGTTATATTTAAAAAAATCACAGTCTACCTATTTTGCCTTCTACCATCCATGTTGTTGCATGGTGTGAAAACAGAGTTGTTGAGTAATTGTAGGGTTTTTTTTTATTATTTTATGTGATTTGGACAGCACTGGCAAGGCCAGCATTTGTTGCCTCATTCGTTTTTGTCCTTGAACGAAGTGGCTCACTAGCCCATTTCAGAGGGCAGTTAAGACATTACATGAACCACATTACTATGGATCTGGAGTCACATAAAGGCTAGGTCAGACCATGTAAGGTGGCAGATTAGGGGACATGAGTCTTTTAGATGAGTTTTTAATGACAATTTCATAGTCACCATTACTGAGTCTATCTTTCAACTCCAGATCTTATTTATTGAATTTTAATTCCATCAGCACCCATGGTCAGATTTGAACCCATGTCCTCAGAGGATTAGTCAGGTGCTCTGGATTAGTAGCCCAGTGACATTACCATTATACCAACTTCTCTAACAATCATTCTAAAACGGACCCAGACATTACACAAGGAAAACTAATGTACATAGTCTGATTGCACCAATGATTTATAATTAGGATTAACCCTATTTCAACTCACTATTAACATTTAAATCCATCACAATATCTGTTTTGTTTTATTCACTGCCATTCGGCATTGTAGCAATTGCTTCTTTTTATTACCAAGCAGGATCTCCAGATCTCTTTCATTTTCCATGCATTGTTTTCTTTCTATTTGATACTCTCCTCATTATCATATTTTTAGGAGGCTGTCAAAATCTAAAATGGCCACTCCAATATTGGGTCGAATGTCTTCCAGATGTCTTTGATGTGCAGGACATAAGTGCCTGAAATTTTACCTCTTTCTGGCTACGACAAAGTCCAATTTCCCATGATGAACAGTTTCCTGGGTGGTTCAGAAAGTGCAAGTGAACTCAGAAATCTATTTTAATGGCGGAAATTTATGGAAATGGTTTCCACCTAGTCTTCCTGCTTAAAAGATTTCTCACACCATTTATAAACCACTAATACACTGCAAACATTGAGGAAATTGAACCTCTTTATATTCATTGAGGTAGCAAGGTAGGGAATGATTTTTTTTATTCAAGCACCCAATGTACAACACAACCACATGCAAAATAAAGCTTCCTTACAATATAAACCTTGGTTATAACCTCAGAATACAATCATTTTTGCACCAGCATGAAAATGTCATATCCCAATTGAAGCAAATTTTAATACCCAGTCACTAACACCATCAACCAGGGATGTCAGCCTTGGCTTAAGGATAGCACACTCAACCTTGAGTTGGAAGATAAATCACTACTTCAGAGACTTGAGAACATAATCTAGATCAACATTTCAGTGTACTACTGAGGGAGTTCAGCATTCTCTCAAGACAACAGCATTCATGCTCCCACCTCTATCATTCCACCAGTGCCTTTGCTATTACCTCTCAGCCAGCCAGCCCAGAATATTGCTGCCCATGTCGAGCTGATGCAGTCTGATGCTGGACCCTCAAAGCCCAGAGCTGCTCAAAGATAACTTGCAAGTCCATTTGCAGCCAGCTCATTGAAAATGTCTGCAGCCTTACATTAACCCTGCTGCAGATACTAGGGTAGCACTGTATTGGAGCACTAAGCCAGGCACTGGCACCCCACATGGGACACTATGAGAATGCACAAAGGTGATTAGCTGAGTATTGTTTGGAGTGTTGGTTGTGTTGTTAGATAAAGTTGATATGGAATGGTTGTTTTGTGAGTCTCTTATTTCAGGATTGTGGCCAGTAGGACACTGTGATGATCCACAACCGAGAGATTATGTTGAGAATTGGGGGTCTGGGGATTCATTCAGGAGAACTGAGTCTGATGTTGCATTCACTGACAGCCTGTCCGATTACAGATGTGCCAGCTGCCTCACCCCATCCTCCTACTCTTCCTTCTTCTCCCTCTGCAAGTAGCTTGCCATCTCTGCTACCTCTGCTCCATTTTCCTATGATGCTGGAGCCCAAAGGAGACTGCAACTATAGACCCAATGAGTAGGAGAAACTGATGAACTCAGAGGCCTTTCAGTAGCATACAGCTCATTCAAATTTTCAGCACCACTCCCTTCTGATTCTCACAACTCCTCCATCAACAGGACTTCCACTGAGCCTGCAACAGCAAGTGGATAGTAAAAAGCACCTCACCTGCAAGTTGGATGGTGATGCCTTTAGGTTGCTCAGGTTGGCGGGGTCTCATGCCACTGAATGCATATTGAGCTCTGTATATTTAAGAGAGTGTGTTTCCAGGAAAAGCAAGGTCCATAATGGCAGGTTGGGCATCAAACCTTTGTTACATGCTGAGTAACACCACGATCTACCCATTCTGCATTCAGCCAACATATACATAGGACTCTCACGTTATTCCCCTCCACAACATTGGCATGAACCATGCTGGAAGTGATCAGGAGTACTGATCCCTGCCACTTTTTTTACCTCAGCTGACTCCCATAGCATCAGAACCTGCACCTCTTGTCTTTTATTTCATTGCAATCTGTAGAAAATGGATGTCATATTTCCTACGTTACCACAGTGACTACTGTTGTAAAGCAGTTTGAGAAGCAGAGATTGCAAAAGACACTCTACAAATGAATGTTCTTTCTTTATGACCCAGAAGCCTCCCAGTTTCAATGGCTCTGTGTCATATAACATTGAGTTATCAAAGGAGACTTTGGTTGATTTTTATATCGTGAGCTCATGTCTACAAGGAACACGCTTTACATAGAATCTATACATCTGAAAGAGAGGGGATGTTTTTATCTCATCAGTTTCAGCTGGTTTCAAGCATAGGTCCAAAGTTCACAAGAAAATGCATTAACCTATTGTGCCAACCTGGGTGCGAATTTCACCTCTCTAGCAGAAGCTCCAGTTGTGAAAGAGAGCTATCCTGATGTCACACAGCCCAATCAGTGATGCAATGCCAAGACAAATTCACACATCACTGCTGAAACAACAATTGCTAAGCTGCAAGATAGGTCCTGCAGTGTATTCCTTAAAGGGCCAGGCAACCAAATTGCAGGTAAAGCAATTTTTTTTTAATTTTCCACTTTTGCAATGTATCTGGAAGTAGTCCTGAATGTTTTGGGGTTCTGCAATGAGTTCCTGGATTTGCCAGGGAGTGTTGCTGCATTCTCACAGAGAGGAACACAGAAACAGGAGTAGGCCATTTAATTTAGACACAGCATCAAACTGCCATTTGCTGAAGAGTCTTCCAAACTTCTACCAGCCTTCGTATGTCGAAGTAGTTCCTAATTCCACTCCTGAAAGGTCTTGCTCTAAATTTTTGACCATGCTCCCTCGTCCCCAACTAGTGGATATAGTTTCTCTTTACACTAACTGCTTCATTTAACATCATGACAGCTTTGATTGGTGAGAGGTTTATGTTATGTTGGGCCAGAGATGTCATCAAATGATGCATTTACTGATTTTGACTATCCACGTAAGGTCATTAGACTTCTTGTGGCACAGCTGCCAGTCTCAGGTCCAGATTCCAAGAATTGATCTCCCTGGCCACCTGCCCAGTTGAGGATAGTCCTCAAGAGCCACCTGGCCCCCCTATGGAACTATGGTATCTCTCAGCCCGCCCACCTCCACTATTAATGCCTCCAGTGCTACATTTGCCACCTTGCAACCCTCTCTCTGCCCTGGTGTTCCATTTTCAATGTTTTACATTCCAACATTATTCACTGCAGCATCTCTTTAAGAGAGGCACACTGCACTTAAGCTCTTATGTTAACATTTGTAAGATGCCTCCATGTGCCATTTTCATCTATTACCATGCTTTTTCTGGGAGTCACCTAAGGACTAGGATTGAAACCTGTACTAAATGGTGTTCTCCATGATGTTCTTCATGGTAACCAGGACTCAGTGCTGTTGAGGAATCAGAGCACATCTCTCTTCTGTGTAGCGGTCTACATTTGAAACAAAAACCTTTCTGCCTTTTCCCCCACCTTTAAATAAAGTGATCCATGACCCATCCTACAACATCAGCCATCTTTGACCTTATATGAGCATATCAATGATCATCACTAGACTGGATATGGGATGCTGCATAAGTTCACATTATATGACTCTAACTTCATATAAAATAAGGAGTGATGGGGGTATACATTCTCTTTTAGTACAATGAAGTCCAATTTACTAATAGAACACTTAGGACAGGCAGCCCTTCTGTGTCTACATTTCAAGCAAAAATGGTGGGAGGACATGAACATGTCACAAATCACACTACGATCTTAAAATTCCCACCTGCATCATTCCTACTAGTTGGCTGAGTGGGGGGTGGTGTTAAAAAGGTCCTTTAAGTGAAGGAAGAGGTATTAGTGATGTGCATACAAGCTATTGCTGTTAGGGGAGTAACCATAGTGCAGGATGCCCAGTTATAACCTGTTTAATCAGAATACATTTTGAAGAATTATTTGTGCAAATGTTGCAAGAGGGTACAGTATTATCCAATGCAGCCAATGTATTATCTTGACTAAAATAAAAGTAAAATACTGCGAATGCTGGAAATCTGAAATAAAAACAGAAGGTGCTGGAAAAACTCTACAGGTCTGGCAGCATCTAACAAAGTTAATGTTTTGAGTCCAATAAATTCCATCTATCTCTCCACAGGTGCTGTTATTCTGTTGTTTTTCCAGCACTACCGGTTTCTATTTGTATCTTACTTGTCCTGGTGAGATTGTGGAAATATTTATGGCACTGGTCCAGCATCCTGTGGATGAGTGAGTTGGTACTTAATACCAGTGCCTCCTCACCCCAAATGGGCACAAGCTATTTCTGGTTAGTTTGTTGGTTACCATACCCAAAAGTCTGTTCCTCCTGTGTTCAAACTCCTCCAGAGGACTTAGGTGTCTGAATCAGTGATTTTGTGTTCTTTCCCATTTTGTTGGCATGGCCTGTGGTTTTCTTGGTATCAGTGCTGCATCAGTGCTGGGTTCCATCATGGCCACTCAGCTCCTGACCTCATTACAGCGTTGGTTCAAACATGGACAAAAGAGCTCAAATCAAGAGATTAGGTGAGAGTGACTGCCCTTGACATCAAGGTTGCATTTGACCAAGTGTGGCATCAAGAAGTCATGGCAAAACTGGAGTCAATGGAAATCAAGGGGAAAACTCTCAACTTCTTGGAGTCATACCTGGCACAAAAGATGGTTCTAATTGTTGGAGTTTAATCATCTCAGCCCAGGGCCATTACTGCAGGAGTTCCTCAGGGTAGTATCCTAGGCCCAACCATCTTCAGCTACTTCATCAATGACCTTCCCTCCACCATGATGTCAGAAGTGGGGATGTTTGCTGATAATTGCACAATGTCCAGCACTATTTGCGACTCCTCAGATACTAAAGCAGTCATATGCAGCAAGATCTAGACAATATTCAGGCTTTGGCTGATAAGTGGCAAGCTACACTCATGCCACACAAATGCCAAGCAATGACCATCTCCAACAAGAGAGAATCTAACCATTGTCCTTTGACATTAAATGGCATTTCCATCACTGAATCACCCACTATCAACATCTGGGGTACCATTGACCAGAAACTGAACTGGACCAGCCATATAAATACTGCGACCACAAGAACAGACTTGGAATCCTGCAGTAAGTAACTCACCTCCTAGCTCAACAAAGCCTGTCCACCATCTACAAGACACAAGTCAGGACTGTGGTTAAACACTCTCCACTTACCTGGATGAGTGCAGCTACAACACTAAAGGAGCACAACACCATCCAGGGCAAAGAAGACTACTTGACTGGCACCCCAACTACCACCTTAAACATTCACTCCCTCCACTGCCAACACACTATGCGTACCATCTACTAGATGAATTACAGCAACTCACCAAGGTTCATTCAACAGCACCTTCTAAACCTGTGACCTCTATGACCTAGAAGGGCAAGGGCAGAAGACACATAGGAATACCACCAACTGCAAGTTCCCCTCCAAGCCACATACCATCCTGACTTGGAACTTTTGTTATGATATGGCAGGTGGTATATGCCAGGTTGACCAAATCCCAAAGGGAAACTTGGCCATTCAATCACAATGATTTTGAGATTTGCATTTATTATGAGGTTTGTGCACTGAAGTCAGAAGTCCACTACCACCTTTAGAGATTCAACAGATTAAATTAAAACATTTATTAATCAAAGAAAAGTTAAACACAAGATTATTGTTACAGTTATTTAGTCTTATAACAGTTCCCAAAATTTCTACTTAATTAGACTCCTAACTACACACTTTTTTCAAGGCATTAGTCCAAAATAGTTTAATCTACAAAACATCCTGCAAGATTACCAGGAGCACCCACTGTTTCTATAGGGGAGGTATTTCACAGCTTCTTTCCCCCCTCACTTGAAATGAAACTCCAAAGGCTTTTAACACAACCTTGGTTACTAGAACAGAAAACTTCTCCAGGGTGGCTAAAGGCTTTTTCCACAAGTCTGTTCCACACAGTCAAAATCTCACATGGCCATCCCCATACAGCTTTCCATCCTTCTTTAAATATATTTCATCCTTTTTTATTCTGTAAATTCCATTGTTTCAACCTGTCTTTGGAAATTACTTTTCCCAGAATATAAAAATCTTTCATGTTGTCATTATGGCCAGCACTTTTGGGAAAAATAAACAAAACAACTTTGCCTTATTTATTTTGCCAGCTGTAAACAACTTATCACGTCCCTTTGAAAATGAAACAACCTCCCAACTTACCTAAAAACACAAATTCCATTCACACTGTATCTGCTGAGACCCCATCCTAGCTTATTTCATCTCCGTTTCAAATGCTTGTTTTACACCTAACCCCTTTTGATGCTTCAAACCTTGCAGTCTAACAGTCTGCAGTTTACTTAAATTATTCACACACAGAAACATACACAAACATAAGCCTGCTTTAAAGTATCCCACAGTAATATCAGGAAAAATATGATAATTCCTTTACACTATATTGCCGTTCCTTCACTGTTGCTAGGTCAAAATCCTGGAACTCCCTTCCTAACAGCACTGTGGGCATTCCTACAACATGTGTACTGCAGCGGTTCAAGAAGGCAGCACACCACCACCTTCTCAAGGGCAATTAGGGATGGGTAATAAATGCTGGCCTAGCCAGCGATGCTCACATCCCATGAACAAATTAAAAAAAGGCTGCCATAAGTCTTGCAAAATATGATGTAAAAGATTGTTGAAACATATAGTGAAGTTATGAGTCAAGTGACTGGGCCAATATTGATCCTTTCTTATCTGGTTGTCCCCCATGGTGCTGCTGTGTGCCAACTATCTTTTTCAAAGGCTGCAATAATTTTCCAATAAATCCAGCAGAAAAAACCCATTTTACATAGGATTTACCTAAAGGTGGAGGTAAATTAGCTGCCCCAGGAACTCTTCTGACCAGAGACAAAACAATCTTTCTGATCAGCACAATGGCAGGAGAAAACACTGCGTAGAAATTCCAGGTCAGGTTTCATCAAAACAAATATTTAAGAAATAAGTTGCATTACAACAATCCAAACAGGGAAACGCCAGACCTGTTGGGAATTAAACTTCAAGTCATTCACAACGGTACAACAAAGTGGTGCAATAATTATAATTAAAATGTGTTTCTATCATCAGAACAAAAACTGACTTAATTTTATGTCTTTTTATTTATTCTGCATGCTCTTAGTGTCACATCCATCACATTAATTTCACTACACCTTTGTTGTAGTAGGGCCATTCTCACCCTGTTGCTATACCACTAATCATAAACTTATTGTACCCACAATATCGGTTTTGCTGCATGACCACAAACATTACTGTGCAAGATTAAAACAAACAGCTGGTCTTTATTTTTTATATGTACATGCTGCACAAGACCATTTTTACTTAAGGAATGTACTAAGTCATATTTCTTCCAAGTGGTTGTTGCAATTCATGCCAAACAGCATGACATGCAACTTCAAACTATAAAACACGCTGTCGTCTTAACAGTGCCATTTAACCCTCTGAGAGTTTAGTTAACTCTTAGTGCATTACTTGCCTATTAAATGTCTTTTTGTATGTGCTTTCATTGTGCTTTCTTGGAAATTGGATTACATCTAACGCATAACTGAGCAGCTAAGCAGAACAGTCTGCAACAATGACCCACTAACTAATAAAACAGTCAAATAAACAGTATAAATAATAGCCAATCAGGTCTATAAGCAGCAAATCCATTCTTGTGCACACTGGTTAAGATTACAGACCACACTACTCTTTTTTTGTGGTTGAGGGATCTGGAAACATGCCTCTGTGGAAAAAATTGAATGTTAGTGGTGCATGCTGGTTACTTTGTTTTAAATTTTTTCTCCACCTTCATTTTTCTAATACTGTTACCGTGCATAAGGTGAGACAACTTTTTCCCTCACATCTTACTTCAAGAAACTAAACATTAGACAGACTGCAAATTGAAACAGGGAAATTGGCAATTTTCTAAAACCTTAAAACTAAGAAAAATCATGCACTGGTTTTCCTAGATACTATGCTGTTGTATATTTTTAACATGATGCAACAAATTAGGTTCCTGACACCAGATTACGTTTTGTAATTAATCTTGTTTATTTGCAGGTCAAATCCAGATACTTCATATCTTTAAGCAGTAGACAAAGAGAATTAAAACACTATTGCATTTTCTTTTCCCAGGTAAATATGTAATCTTGTCGCTTCTTCCCAACCTGACTCTCTACTTAAGAAAAATTAGATGTTTATGGTGTTTCTCATCAATACTTGTCATTGGTGATTATGACATGACTAGTGTTATAATGGCCAAACACACAGAAAAAATGCATTTCCTTCAAAACAACAGATGCCAACTTGTTTCATCCTGTTCTTTCAGTGTTACATTTCTTAACTCAAAGCTGCTTTAGCTAATTATTTTCCAATGTGATCATGAAATAGAAAGACAAGAATTTTATATATCCTATCATTTCAGCAAACACCTGTCAGCTAAAATTGTACCCAGCCAAATCAAATACTAAAATTTAATGATAATGAGCCACATTTAACCATTTCATTAAGTAAAAAAACAAAATTTTAATCATCAGATTAAACCAAAACCAAATTCTAACCCTACTTGCATATAACACTATGGTGTCTTACACTGGCATTTGTAAGAATACATTAAAAGTCCGCTTGTGCATTTTCATAATAATTTAACATGCCTCAGTTCATATTAGACAAGGGGTGGAAACAACAGATAAGAAAGGATGCAAAGTAGCCATCCTATCTCCTCCACAGATGTGTTTAGGTTTATGTATATCTGGGGATCAAAGGTGTGTGTTCTCATTAGCATTAACTTATCCCTCCCTCTCCCAGTGCCCTGGCAAACATTTACTCAACTAACAGCACCAAAAGCAGATTGACTGGGCATTGATTACATTCGCTTATGGGACCTTGCTGTGCCCAATCTGATTCCCTAAATAATCATAACTACATTTCTAAAGTAATTCATCAGATGCTGTAAACCATTTTGTAGCCAAAGGACATAAAAGATTCTTTATAAATCCAAGTCAAATTCTACCATCTCCTCAGTGGTTCCCAATTCAACAGAGCCTCAACTTTAAAATTTTAATCCTTGCATTCAGTGCCTTCCATGAATTCACCTCTGCTTATTTTTAACCTCCCAAAACCCTCACTCTGCTTTTCTGGCCCTTTTTGCATCATTAATTTCCTTTGCTACACCATTGACAACCATCCCATCAGCTGTCCAGGTCCTAAGCCACAGAATTCCTTCCCAAGACAATCCATAAAACCTTCCTTTGATAAGGCTTTGCTCACCTGACCCAATATCTCAAATGTGGTTTGCTGACAAATTTGAATAGCTGATGCATCTGTGAAGTGCCTTGGGCTTCAGAGAGCACTTAAGGGTCAACAAGTTGCTGTGGGTCTGGAACCACATGTAGGCAAGCCAGATAAGGACAGATGATTTCCTTCCCAAAAAGGACATTAGCAAACCAGATGGGTTTTTACAACAATCAACAATAGCTTTGTGATCATTTAATTCCAGATTTATTAATTGAATTCCACCAGCTATTATGGTGGGATCTGAATATTAGATTTGGGATTTGATTATTAGTCTGGTCATTAGTTCTGGATTACTAGTCCAGTGACATTACCACAATGTTGCCATCACCCCTTACTCTTCTTCCCACGGCTATCTTCGACATGATACATTTTAGTGGATAAGGAGGCCATATAATCCTTGGAAAATAAATGTCTAAATGGAGTTGACAAGCAGAGGGGTTTGGTGCAACGAGTTGCAACGTAGGTTAGGAAAGCCATAAGAAAAGCAAACAAAGCACTGGCTTTAATTTCTGGGGGGACAGAACCAAAAAAGCAGACAAGTTATTTAAACTTGCAGAACCTTGTTTATAAAACACTTGGGTAACTGTGAACAGGCCTAGTCCCCATAACAGATCTTTTTTAAAAAGCACTTAATATGCAAAACAGATTAATGACACTAGAATTGGGGCTGCACCCAACAGGAAAGATTGAAGAGGCTGAAGCACTCGTTTTTAGGTGATGTTGATTGGGGTGGCAGGAACAGACCCAATAGGTTATGATTATGAAAAGATTTTATGTTGGGCACAAAAAAGATGTTGCCACTTGTGTCAAGGCCAGATTTAAGGTTGTAAATATAAGTCACAAGTAAATCCAACAGGGAATTCAGGCAAGTTCTTTATTGAGAGAGTGATTAGAATGAAGGAATGCACAAATGATTTACGGGGGAAGAAAGGAATATGTTGAGGGGATTAGAAGGGTAGGAGAAGACTCATGTACAGCATAAACACCTGCATGGATATTTTGGGCCAAATGGCCTACTCATGTTCAGTAAATACAATGTAATAGTATGTAATTAAGTTGCTCAAGAGCTTTGAAATACTTATTTGGCCCTGCTGCCATTTCTGGAATCTGCACTCCAAACTGAGGATGCCAGTTGCAACTCTTTTTTTAAAAAAGGAAAAAGCTTCACCCTTGGGACGTAAGCATTGCAGGCAACGCCAGTACTTATTGTCCATCCCCAGTTGCACTCAAAAAGGTGGCTGTGCTTCAAGATAACTCATTGCTGGAGAGACAGAGGATCTGATAAGCTGCAAGTTATTTAATTATTGGTCGACCTTAGATATACTAAATTGTTGAATATATGATTCTCTCAGTGGTTACTACCAGATCAGTGGTGAATACACTGCAGTAATACTTCCTTAATGCAGTGTACAAATATATTGCATGATGTAGTATTATGCCAGATCAGTCTTAATCCCTAGTCAATGACTGTCATTTTCTGAGATGAACTGACCAATGAGACAGGAGAACAAAAATAAAAAGCCCTTAAGTACACTGTCTTTTAGTGGAAAATCTAAACCACTAGTGGCAAAATCACCAAGGTTGGTTAAAAAAAAACAAGATGAGCATGATTTTAAACATTATTGTTTATTAAATGAATACACCCACCTTAAGTTTTTCACAAACTTGAATGGGAAACAGTCTTTATCAATTACAGCAAATTTGTGAGATACTCTCACGAGAGAAAGTAAACTTCAGATAGTTGTACTCTACCCGATTTTCTTTTGACAGGATCAGTAGCAGCTTTGAGTCAGAGATTTATCATTTTTCTGTGTATTCTAAAGGGAAAGTATGACAGCCTAGTAAATTAACTAGCCAGGTAATTTTGCCCTCCAGAAACAAAATGCTTTTGAAAGGTGAAGAGTAAGTCCTTATTTCACAAATTTGAAATGAATAAAAAAGTTCTCAAACTGTGACCACCTGAATGATTTTACCACTAAACTTTAAAAAAAAAAGTATTTGGTCAAACAATAATTAATTACCCAATTCAGAGACTGAAACGAGGAGCATTTCGCTGCTTCTTATTCACATCTTCAAGACTAGCTTTAAATTTTAGAAAGTCCTAACTATACACCAATATTCTTTTCTTGCAAATTCTAAATGCATGTTTTGGTAGAACCAGACTGTAAACAAATGCAATATTACTTGATACACAAGAGCTGCTTAACAGAAAGTCATTTTCATAAATACAAATATTAAAACAATCCTCAACACACTGACATTACAATTAATCTGCACCACAATGCAGCAAAATAATGAGCAAAAACTTCCAACAATTCTTATTGAATGAGTTTAGTTTGCATAACATACACAACAACCTAAAGTTTTCTTTTAATACAGCTCTTTTTCATCGATGAGTTCCAGAGCATGCCATTATATACACCAACTACTGTCTTTATTAACCAATAATCTTGTGTAACATATATATCTGCTATGATCAGGCAATAAATGTCTTGGTTTCACTCCCTCATCTTTACCCCTCCCCCCATCCAAGTGGAAGCCAAGATTCCAAATGGCTTTTAGATCACCGATGTCACCATTGCCTTGATAAGAGAAAATAAGTTACTCTACACCACTATTGGATTTATTTGTGGCTCGGAACATTATTGTGGGCGTACATTTCAAGATTTACAGATATCCTGGTCATGTTTTGTGGGCATTTAGTATTGAGGAAAATTGACAAGACATGAATAGGAAGTGAGGTTTTTGAGAGAGAGGAGGTTTTGGATCCATTAAAATTAATTGCTGTAAGTTTGTCCTTCAGGGGGCTGTGAGATCTTCACATTCTCTTTGCATGTCATCATACGTCGTAGGTCTTGAAGTATAGCCTTAATACTATAGGAATTTTGCCACTTAGATAGAACTGGTATGCTACGTGAATCCACCTACAAGGGAAAAAAAGTTGTGTAAAATGCATAAGTACAATTTTAAACTTATTTTTTCAAATAGCCAACCATCACCAATCAGACCCAAGATCACAGATTAAGGCAAGTAACCTAGAGCCAGAAAATTTACATTTATCTTTGATAGCTGTCAGGAGATATTCAAGAATGAAAGCTTGCCAGAGTTCCGTAGCTGGATCAACCAATGGAAGTGGTGATTTTTGGGTGAGGTGGGGTGAAGGGTGGGGAAGAAAAAGCATTTATAAATTTTGTATAGAACACAAAAATATTCAGAAGATCTTGCATATTTTCCTGCATTAGGGTTCTAAAAGAAAAGTGAAATTTTCTGATCAGATATTCAAAAAGTTAGCTAAAATGAATTTAAATTTCCTTTGAAAATGCATTCTTTGATCAGATTGCATAAATCTATTGCTCGGTTTTAGTTTTGCTGACTCCAAGAATTAAATTTCACTATACAGATTTTCTGTCCACCACTTTGTGCCTGCTGGGACCTATTCAGATAAGCTTTCTGTAATTATTCCAAATACTTAATATAGATGCACAATTTATGAATTTCTGTTAACACGAGAAATAATTTAGCTTACCTACTACAGCCAAAACTTGTTCACTGATTAATCTAAGGTGGCTTAACCAAAGAATTGCATTTTATCAACAGCCTATAAGGGTGTAAAAGCAATATCAATTGTTTTGGCCCAAATTTTAATCCTAACAATATTCAATTCACACTGCAGAGACCTTTCCCTTCAGATTCCTCCACACTCAAGAGTGGTGATGAGATTTGGGCAGAATGTGGAAATCAATGATGCAACAGCATACAGAATCATAGAATGGTTAAAGTACAGGAGCGTTGTACCTGTTGTGTCCATGCCAGCTTGCTGTAATAGCAGCTCAGCTAGCCCCACCAACCATCCCAGGCCATACGCCCATTCCCACCACCAAATCTCTACAACTTCTCTCTTCAAGTGCTTACCAATTCCCTTTTGAAAGCCACAACTGAATCCACCTTCGCCACACTTTCATGCAGTGCATTCCAGATCCTAACCACTTGCTGGGTTAAAAAAAGATTTTCTTCTGTCACCATTGCTTCTTTTGCAAACTACCTTAAATCAGTGTTCCCACTGTGACCCTTAATCCACAGAAACAGTTTCTCTCTACCTGTTCCTTTGGACCTTTCATGATCTTGACAACCTCTGCCAAATCTCCTCAATCTTCTCTAAGGAGGACAACCCCAGCTTCTCTAATCTATCCATGTAACTGAAGCCCCTCATCCTTGAAAACCATTCTCATCTTTGACACAAGCATACAAAATAGGAGAAGTAGGCGATTTGACCCCTCAAGCCTGCTCTGCCATTCAATAAGATCATGGATGTGTTTGTGTTGAGTTCCACATTCCCATCTACGCTCAATAACCATGGACTCTTGTTCAGCAAGGGGGCAAGGGAATCAATCCATCTCTGCCTTAAAAGGTATTCAATGACCCTGCCTTCACCACCTTCTGAGGCAGAGAGTTCCAAAGTCACAACCCTCAGAGGTCAATTTTCTCATCTGCCCTAAAAAATTGACCCCTAATTTTAAAACAGTTCCTCTTAGTTCTCCCACAAAAGAGGAAACATTCTTTCCACGTCCACCTTGTCAATACCATTCAGGATCTTACACACTTCAATCAAGACATCCCTCACTCTAAACTTCAGTGGAAACAAGCCCAATATGTCCAACCTTTCCTCATAAGACCACCCGCTCATTCCAGGTATCAATGTAGTAAACCTCCTCTGAACTGCCTCTATTGCATTTACATTCTGCCTTAAATAAGGAGACCAAAACTGCACACAGTATTCAAGATGTGGTCTCACCAATGCCTTCCATAACTGAAGCATAAGGGATCCTCCCTAAAGCGTTTTCACCCGGCCTAAAGTACAGTGCCCAGAATTGGACACAACAAATTGAGGCCAAACTAGTGTTTTATAAATGTTCAATACAACTTCCTTGCTTTTCTAATCTACACTATTTATAAAGCTCAGGATCCCATTCACTTTTTAACCAATTTCTCGACTTGCCCTGCTATCTTCAATGATTTATATACATACATCCCCAGGTCTCTTCTGTTCCTGCAACCATTTAGAATTGTACTCTTATTTTACATCGCCTCTCATTCTTCTGAGCAAAATGTATGTAATTTCACACTCCTCTGCATTAAATTTTATCTGCTCATTCCATTTCATTTTAATTCATTCCACCAGCCTATGTCCTCTTGAAGTCTATTGCTATCCTCCTCATAGCTTACAGCACCTCCAAGTGTTGTCATCTACAAACTTTGAAATTGTGCACTGTACATCTAAGTCCAGGTCGTCAATATATATTGTACAAGTCCCAATGGATTGTATCGTGAGGTGGCAGGATACAAGTTTGTCCTAACAAATCCCAACATAACGTGCTAATTGCAATTATACCAATGAGACAAATGAGAGGAAAAGGAATAAGAAAGGCAAGTCTGCTTCCTTGTATACAGAGTCATGAGGAATACTAGTTCCCCATCATTTTCCAGATTACCCAAGAACATGCACAACAGATAGCAGGGAATGAATTATTAGTTATCCAAAAATAACTTCTACAATTCTTGTGTGCATCAGCGTTCCTCTACCTCACCATCCTTGGTGACATAAAGGTGCAAAGACACAGAATCTCTTAGAATATTGACTTCCTTCGATTGGTGAGTTACAGAAGGGTTTTACCATTTGCCATATTTTTACCATTTGCCATATATCATTGGCTGTACTAGTTAGTGAAAAAAAACTGCATTTCTATATTATCTAATCACGTCTCAAAAGCGCATCTACTTCACACACAATTAACAACTTCTGTGGTGCAGTGATTAACGTCATCAAATATTTGTGCAGGCCAGTATCACAAGCATCAGTAAATCAAATTACCAACTGATCTGTTCTTGGTGCTGTTGGTTAAGAGAGAATGTTAGTCAGGGACAAGAGCCAGATTTTCATGTACAGCTGAGTTCTTAAATATCTATTTGAATCCTTAGTTTGACATTTCATACATATGTGGCAGATCCAACATTGCAGCACTTTCATTGTACTGCAATGGAATGCCAGCTTGATTATATATTCAATTTCTTGGATGAGGCTTGCATCTAAATCAGATGAGAATACTTCCATTTGAGCCAAGCTGATTTTTAATTTGGGGGAGGGGTGGCAGGGTTGGCTGTTGCAAGGGATTAAAGACAAGGAAAACAAAGGGTTATGCAGCAGCAATTTCCAACACACTATCACCAATGTGGATCCCAACTGTTGTTTTGCTCAATTAAAGCTACGTCGCTGGGCACTGTCAAATACATAAAATATGTTTTCACAAATTAATAGGGAGAAACATTGGGAGCAAATCACAAAATTGTTAGGCCATTCGGCCCATCGTGCCTGCACCAGCACTCTGAATAAGCATTTCACCTAGCTTCTCCCCATAACCCTGCACATTGTTTCTTTTCAAATAGTCATTTAATTCCCTCTTGAATGCCTCAATTGAACCTACCTCCATCACATTCTCAGGCAGTGCATTCCAGACCCTAACCACTTGTATGCAAAAAGTTTCTTTCATGTCACTTTTGCTTCTTTTACCAATTAGCTGAAATCTGTGCCCTCTTTTTCTCGATCCTTCTGCCAATGGGGACAGTTTTGCCTATCTAAAATCATCTCCACTTTCCCTTGTGTGCTCTGAACAGCTGGTCTTCAAAACTGACAAAAACGTACATGCTGATCACCTACATAAATTCTTGGTCAAGGTGCGCTACATATTAAAGGAGAAAATTTGATCTGAGAGAGAGAGACAGAGTGTGAGTCAGAAGTCAGGAGAAATGAACAAAAGGTCAAAAGGCAAAAAGGGAACGTATCTTAGACTGCCAGCATGTCATTAAAATCATTGGGTAATAGTTCACTCACCAGTCCATTGGAATTATTTATTCCATTCATATTTATTTTTGTTACAAATCTAACAGTTGGAGCTACATCTGGATATCTAGTTCCACACTCTATTTTCAGGCTATATATTCTGTTTTCAAAGCAAGTCTGAAAAAAAAAAGAACATTCAAATTTGAATATTTCATCGAACAAATGCAAAAGTAGTACAGTAGACATACTAAGCATGATCCCGAAAAACTTATGCATCAAGTTTTGCCAGGCGCTATCAATTGCATTTCAGTAGCAAAGAGCAGGTCGTTTTTAACTGTTTTTTTGGAAATTGCTTCAGACTTCACCACTTACAGCCCATGCCAACTTCTCTATTTCCGAAAAAATACATTTTGTTGAAGCTTTTTCATCTTGCACTCAGTAGGACAAATCGCAAGAATACCAATGTCAGGAGAAGCAATAACCTGATGGATATGCTTGCAGTTGGCTTGATGGGTGCAAGACGAAAAGCTTGACAAAATGTCTTTTTCCAGTAATAGGTTCTGTACTACCAAATGACTATTCTCTATTTCCTTTTAGATAAATCTGAGCAACAAAAAGGAGCAGCCAAGGATCAAGGACTCCAATCCTACTTTCCATCTATCATTAGTTCACCTGTTGGATCTTTGTTTCCCCTACATAAAGCATCAGCTCAGCTGCATCCACCTGCAACGATGATAGCTTACCGTTTGTAAGGATCACTTGGTGGATAACCGAGGCTTTACAGATTCGATCAATTTGGATACTTTCCTGCTGTTCAGTGGCCAATCAAAATCCATGCCCAGCATCAATGCTCCAGCATATACAAGAAAGCTGTCTAAGAACAAGTCAACTTGCATATCCTTCAATCAACACCCCCCCCCCCCAACTTAAAACACTAGCGTACATTTATGAAGGCATCCTGTATGAATAAGTCATATGGACTCAAAACATCAACTGCTTCTCTCTCCACAGATGCTGTCAGACCTCAATTTTTCCAGCATTTTCTGTTTTTGTTTCAGGTTTCCAGTGTCCACAGTATTTTGCTTTTATCTGTGTGAAAAGAGGGTGGTTTATCCATGGCTGAGGATGGACTTCCTTCAGTAGGTCCTTCGCTACACCAAGAGTACCACCACCTGAGGCCCCAAAACTTTTATAAAGCAGCAAATATCTACCTCTGAACCTTCTTTGACAGGCTTAAGATATCAAAACAGAACAAACATTATAGGGATTACACAGCACGATAGTGGATTACAGCCATTTTTGAGTTGATGGGTGTTTCGGAAGAGGTCCCTTTTAGTAATCATTATAGCAAAACTGGTGCCAATCAACCCTTACTGGAAAGTGGAAAAACATGATCATAATTTTCTCTTCACGGTATAGTACAAGGAGAGAACATTTGCACAATAGTATTTTGACCCTATACTGCTTGTTACTTTACTGACCCTGGGTGGCCCAATAATCATTCCTGTCCATCGTGTGAGTGTCATATCTTCATCATCCTCGAGGCCCCAGCTCACAGTTCCATCACCTACACCTTTCTGGCCTTCTTCAAGTTCTTCCAACAAACAAAAATTGCGAGGAACTGTCCAACATATATAAAAAGAAGTTAGTTGTTCACCATTAGTCAACATCAAGATCAGAAATACACTGTAACCAAAAAAATCATAAAACCAAAACTAATTTATCTTTCACATCAAACTAAAAATATCCATATGTTCTTTCAAAAGCAACAGTACAGGCTATGCAATCCAAGGTTGGTCTGCAAATTTTAAGTTAAGTGTTTACGGCTGGCTTAACAGAAATTGAACTTTAACTATAAATATAAAAAAGCCATTCTTATTTTATCCATAATGCGTTGACATTATTCCATAATTTCTACAAATAGAAGGCATTCCCAGTGATGCCCAATTAAAATTTGTAATACACCTTACACAACTTGAAAATCTAGCAGTTTCATAATCACATTGTTAATTCATACCAGCAACCACCTCACATTTCAGTTTGCCAAGTGTAATACATAGTAATCATGGTCCTATTGTAGAGAAAATCAATTTTGGGATGGATTTCACACAATCCCACATATATTCTTACAATGGTGTGTATTTTCACTGCTTACAGTGTGTGGTGCTCTGTTCCCTAGACAATGACTCCATCCCTCTTCACAACCTTGTGTAATATTTGCCCCTTAGCTACTGACCACATATTCGTGCCACTTACAAGGCCAGTTATTTCCATGTCCGTAACATTATCTGATTCTGGCCTGCCTCAGTTCACCTACTGATGAAACCCTCATCCATGCCTCTGCTGCCCCTAGACTGGATTATTTCAACGTGCACCTGGCCGACCTCCCACATTCTCAAGTTTACGGAGGTGTAAGTCATCCAAACTCTACTGTCTGTGGCCTTACTTGCACCAAGTCCCATTTTCCCTAAACTCCACAAATCCCTACTTAAACCTGCCCACCTCTTTACCTCTTTCCTTTTAAAAAAAACTGTCCTTAAAACCTACTTCTCTGACCAAGCTTTTGGCCTCTACCTTAATAATGCCTTAAGTGACAAATTTTGTTTTATAATTTCCTTGGGATATATTAACCACTATACAAGTTCTATTAGTCAGATGTCATTAGTTAGACTTGTCTTTTCAAATTTTCACATTTGTGAGACAAATTGCTGAAAATGTTCACTAATAATGCAGTCAGAAAAACAGTGCAAGCAAATACATGCTGCTTTAATCAAACAAGTGGTGTATATTAGGATGTCAAATCAGGTGCAGTAAGAGGGGAAATAAGAGACAGAGAAAAAAAAGGAGTAAAAAAGAATTTTTATATTTTTAAAATTTCTAACAATCAACACCTAAAAGAATAAAACTTCTAACTTGTAAGAGTTAATTTCAGTGCAAGAGTTTTTAAATGCTTGATAATTACCACTCATGTCATTCAGAGCACTTAAGACTGGAAGGGACAATTTTTAACTCTGGCCAGTCTAGTTCATGTCTCCCATGCAAGTACAGCAACTTCATATCACTCACATGGATTTTTCTGGTGAGGCAGCCAGAGAGGTGCACTGATGAAACCCTCATCCATGTCTTTGCTGCCTCTAGACTGGATTATTTCAACGTGCACCTAGCCGGCCTCCCACATTCTCAAGTTTACGGAGGGGTAAGTCATCCAAACTCTACTGCCTGTGTCCTTACTTGCACCAAGTCCCATTTTCCCATCAGCCCTGTGTTCACTGACTTGCACAAGCTTCTGGGTGAGCAACACCTCAGTTTTAAAATTCCAGAAGTCATCTGGATTTTCACATTTTAGCCATGCATCTGCACTCATTTGAACCTTATCACTGGCAGGTAGACAACAGTGAAGACCATTAACTTCAATATTTTTTTGTATTCATTTATGGGATGTGGGCACCACTGACAAGGCCAGCATTTATTGGCCATCCCTAATTGCTCTTGAGACGGTGGCTGTGAGCTGCCTTCTTGAACCACTGCAGATAATCTGGTGTAGGTACATCCACAATGCCATTAGGGAGGGAGTTACAGGATTTTGACCAAGCAACAGTGAGGGAATGGTGAAATTTTTGCAAGTCGGGATGCTGTGTGGCTTGGAGGGGAACTTCCAGGTGGTGGAACTGCCCATGTATCTGCTGCCCTTGTCTTTCCAGATGGTAGCGGCCGTGAGTTTAGAAGATGCTGCCTAAGGAGCCTTAGTGAGTTTCTGCAGTGCATCCTGTAGGTGGTACACACTGCTGCCATTGCTCATTGGTGGCGGAGGAAGCAAATGTTTGTGGTCAGGGTGCCAAGTGGGTTGTTTTGTCCTGGACAGTGTCAAGCTTATTGAGTGTTGTTGGAGGTGCACTCATCCAGGTAAGTGATGGGTATCCCATCACACTCCTGACCGTGTGCCTTGTAGATGGTGGACAGGCTTTGGAGAGTCAGGAGCAGAGTTACTCATCACAGGATTCCAAACCTCTGACCTGCTCTTGTAGCCACCGTATTTAGTCCAGTTCAGTTTCTGGTCAATGGTACCCCCCATCCAAGATGTTGACAGTGGGGGGATTCAGTGATGCTAATGCCACTGAATATCAAAGGGCGACAATTAGATCCTCTCTTGTTGGAGATGGTCATTGCCTGGCACTTGTGTGGCAAAAATGTTACTTGCCACTTGTTAGCCCAAGCCTGGATGTTGCATTTGGACATGGATGGGCTATTTCAGCATCTGAGTCACCGCAAATGGTGCTAAACATTGTGATCATCCGCAAACGTCCCCACTTCTGACATTACAATGGAAGGAAGGTCATTGATTAAGCAGCTGATGATGGTTGGGCCTAGGGCACAACACTAGAGGACTCCTGCAGTGATGCCCTGGGGATGAGATGATTGACCTCCAACAACCACAAACAACCATCTTCCTTTGTGCGATGTATGACTCCAACCAGCAAAGTTTTCCCCAGATTCCCATTAAATCCAGTTTTGCTAGGGTTCCTTGATGCCACACTCAGTCAAATGTTGCCTTGATATTAAGAGCAGTCACACTCACCTCATCTCTGGAGTTCAGCTCTTTTGTCCATGTTTGAACCGAGGGTGTAATGAGATCAGAAGCTGAGTGACCCTGAAGGAACCCAAACTGAGCATCAGTGAGGTCAATGCTAAGCATTGATAGCACTGTTGATGGACCTCTTCCATTTATTGATGATTGAGAGTACATCGAAGGGGCGATAATTAGCCGGGTTGGATTTGTCCTATTTTTTGCATACAGGGCATATCTGGGCAATTTTCCACATTGCCGGGTAGATGCCAGTGTTGTAGCAACACTGGAACAACTTGGCGAGGGGTGCAGCAAGTTCTGGAGCACGAGTCTTCAGTACGATTGCCAGAATGTCAACAGGGCCCATAGCTTTTGCAGAATCCAGTGCCATCGGCTGTTTCTCAGTATCACGTGGAGTGAATCGAGTTGACTGAAGACTGGCATCTGTGATGCTGGGGATCTCCGGAGCAGACAGAGATGGATCAGCCACTCGGCACTTCTGGCTGAAGAATGTTGTGAATGCTTATGTACTGGAGTCCTTCATCACTGAGGATGGATATACTTGTGGAGCCACCTCCTCCAGTGAGTTGCTTAACTGCACACCACCATACACAACTGGATGTGGCAGGACTGCAGAGCTTAGGTCGGATCCATTGGTTGTGGAATCGATTAGCTCTATCACTTGCTGCTTGTGCTATATGGCATACAAGTAGTCCTGCATTGTAGCTTCACGAAGTTGACACCTCATTTTTAGATATGCTCCTGGCATGCACTTCTGCGCGCTTCATTGAATTAGGGCCGATCCCCTGGCTTGGCGGTACTGGTAGAAAGGGGGATATGCCAGGCCATGAGGTTACAGATTGTGGTTGAGTACAATTCTGCTACTGCTGATGGCCCACAACGCCTCGTGGTTGCCCAGTCTTGAGGTACTAGATTTGTTCGAAATCTATCCCATTTAGCACGGATCTATCAAGTGCAAACTTTGATCAGTGACTTTCCCTTCACCTCTCTGAAAGGAAATAGTAGGCCATCACATGTCTTGTTCCTACAGCACCCCAGCTATGAAGTGAGCTGGTGCCAACAAGTTGCTCAAAAGCACTTACCCTATAGGATTTATTCAAACCAGTTCAGATGTAGTTCCATTCACCAGTTAAGGAGCACTCCACTTAGCATGTCACTTGAGAAGCAACTCTGAAAACATACAACTGGCTAAAATGTAGAGATAAAAATTCTTAAATGCAGCTTTAAATTTTCTTGAATAAATACCTTCTTTTAACAATAGCTTATTAATGTACAATTTAGCAAATCAGTGCTGTTGAAGCACAAGATCGCCACCTTGACATGGAGGAGAGACTTGTGCACTCCAACGATCCCTTAAGCAATGCCGTCAGGGGCTCCATGCTCCTGCTAGGGCCACTCATGGTGGCAAGATCAGCTGGGCGTGGAGAAAGAGGTGCCAGACAAAGTGCATAGACTCAGACATTTACAGCACAGAAGGCGGCCATTGGGCCCACCATGTCCACGCTGGGCAAAGATCTGAATACACCAATCCCATTTTCCAGCACTGGGCCCATGGCAATGCAAGTGAATATCTTAAATGTTACGAGGGTTTCTGACTCATCCACCCTTTCAAGCAGTGAGTTCCAGACTCTCACGACCCTCTGGGTGAAAACATTTCTCAACTTCCCCCCTTAGCCTTCTACCTCTTACCTTAAATCTATGCCCCCTGGTTTTTGACCCCTCTACTAATGGAAAAAGTGCCTTCCTATCTACCCCCATGCCCCTCAATCTTCTACACATCAATCAAGCCCCTTCTCAACCTTCGCTGCTCCAAGGAAAACAACCCCAGCCTATCCAATCTTTCCTCATAGCTCAGACCCTCCAGCCCAGGCAGCATCCTGGTAAATCTCCTCTGCATCCTCTCCATCCTATCCTTCCTATAATGTGGTGACCAGAACTGTACGCGGTATTCCAGTTGTGGCCTAACCAGAGTTTTACACAATTCCAGCATAACCTCCCTGCTCTTGTATCCTATGCCTCACTTAATAAAGGTAAGTATCCCATGTGCCTTCTTAACCACCTTACCTACCTGCCCTGCTACCTTCAGGGATCCGTGGGTCACTGCACAGGTGAAGGAAAATTGTACGTCTCACTGGCCATGAAAGCAGCTGCAGCGACAAGGTGGTCCCAGTCAAAATGTCAAAGAAATCTGACCATCAAAATCATATGGACAATGATGGAGCCCCAAGGACTCCATGTTAAGCAAAATTATGCACAGGGTCCATTTCAAAGTCCTGTGGTATTGGAAAATTGGTGACGGGGACAAAGGAGTCCCTAGTCAAGAATCTGCACACAGGCAACAAATACATGAAAGTTGTTGGACACCTGTGGGACAGAGATTTCTTTGGGCAGTAGCATCTATAACTGAGCAGTCCTCCTCAAGAATACCCTTTGCTCACCTCATATGGGGAGGGAGCCAGAAAAACCTGTGGGGTGACCAAATTTATCAAAAAGAAAAACTTTAAATTTTGGTGTGTTATAACACTTATTGATAATCTCAAGAGTGACCATCCAGAAAGAAGAACTGCAATCCTATCACCTGAGCTATCAAGACTTCAAATTGACATTGCCACCCTCAGTGAGACCTGCCTTCCAGGGGAGGGGGAGCTGATGGAACAAGCAGAGGGATATATCTTCTAATGGAAAGCAAAGATGTCCAGAGTTGGCTTTGCCATCTCGAATAGGATCTTGGGGGGCATTTCCAGAACTCCAATTGCATAAACAAAAAACTCATGAAACTTCACCTCTAGCCCAGCCATAAGCAATATGCACCGCCATCAGTGCTTATGCCCCAACCCTTGACAAAGTCACTGACATTCCAAAGAAGCTAAGATCATCCTTCTGGGGAGCTCTAATGCCAAGGTTGGTCACGACTCCAATGTCTGGAGCAGAACCACTGGGAAAAACAAGTTGGGAAAAGCCAATGCAAAGTTCCTTGCTGACAAAGTGTGCTCAGCCTGGCCTCATAACAGACGGCCTTCCATCAGAAGGGCAAATACAAAACTGCATGGAGGCATCCTAGATCAAAGCACTAACACCTCCCGATTATGTCATTGTTTGTCAAAGGTCTAAGTGATGTCTGTATCACTTGATCCATATGGGGAACTGAGCCCTGATGGACAAATCATGGACCTGCTTGAAGAGTGATGAACATCCACCTAGCACCACGACATCGCAATGCCCAAAACTCCAAGGAGGATGATGATGTTTCTCTTCCCAAAAGCAGCCTGACCGAAGAGAGGAATTCAAAGTGCAGCTCACAACTAATCTGGAAAATGCTCAGACATCTCAGTTTTTGAACAGTAGGATCAAACAAAGTCAGCTGTACTAGACTCCTGTGCTCAGACCATTGGGTTTGAGCACAGTCAGCACCAGGACTGGTTCAATGAAAACAATGCTGAAATATATGACACCCCTAGAACAAAAATGAGCAGCCTTCACTACCTAGCAGAACAACCCAGGTCACAAGTCAAGGAGGCAACATTCCAACAGCTCAAGGCTGACACCCAAAGACAAACTCGGAAGATAAAGCACATGAGGTGGGAAGAGAAAGCCTGGAGATATCCAACAATATGCTGACCATCATGACAAACTTTTTTTGAAGCCACCAGGGTCATCTATGGACCTAGGTCAAATGGTCAAAATCCCCTTCACTCACAGAATGATACCTCTCTTCTTAAGGGTGATAATGCCATCTGTCAACTCTAGAAAGAACATTTTCAACAACTTCTTAGTTGTGAATCCACAGTGGCAGCTGATAGCCTGGAGACTATCCTCCAGTACCCTGTGGTAGAATCCATGGGTGAATACCATCGTTGGGGGAGCAGCAACAAGCAAACAGATCAAAAACAACAAAGCCTATAGTCCCGATGGTATTCCAGCAGAGGTCTTCAAATCTGGCAGACTTTTGCTCACATCAAGACTCCATGCACTTATCCTATGGACAGACTTAGTTTTAGGTCCCATGCAAGACAATGGGCAGCAAGACCCCACCGCCGGCCCATTTCTATCAATCTTTTGCTCCAGTCCAGGTGGTGCCCCACTCGAAGGTACTCCTTAAATGTACTTTGCCAGGTCTTCTTCCATCTGATGGTCTCCATTCTCCTGCAACTCTGATGAGGTATATGTCCAGGAGGCAAAATTCATGACCTGCCTGCCTCACTCATCTGTCATGATGTCCTGCAGGCGCTAGGGACTTGAGAGGAAAAAGAACTCTTCGAACACCATCCGCAACCCCCATGACTTCAGGAATGGGACAATTGTAACCATCTTCAATAGGGGAGATAAATTATGCCGTGAAAGCTATTAAGGCAATTCCCTCTTTACAGGGAAAATCTTGACATATTCTCCTGAACTGTCTACTTCCTGTGGCTGAGGAAATCCTCCCAGAGACATTGCGGTTTTAGAGCTTCCAGAGAAAGCTGTGACATGGTCTTTGTTGCCAGGCAAATCCAGGAAAAATGTTGAGAAGACCGCACTCTTGATTTCATTCATCAACCTGACCAAAGCATTTGGCTCAGTAAGTTGTGAAACTCTATGAATTGTCCTCCAAAGATTTGAATATCCAAGAAACTTCACAATCCTGCAATTGCTTCATAGTGATATGATCGTAACTGTCGAGTGGGAAACAAATGCTTTTGAAAAGCTGGACGAGGGTCAAACGAGGTTGCATGATAGTCCCCATGCTATTCACAATCTACCTGACAATGGCTATTTGCTTCAAAGATCAACTACCCTTTGGTGTCAGTATTAAACATTACCTAGATGGAAGACTCAACCTCTATCGCCTCCATGCCAAAACTAAACTGACCACCAGACATACATGACCTACAGTTTGCGGAAATTTACAAGCCGCTCTCGATCTCTTCAATTCAACATTAAGAAACTCAACCTGTCCTTCAATGTTGCCAAAGCAAATCAGCCCACACCTGGCCAACCAAATATTCCACATCCCATGAATGAAGGAGATACTCTAGAATATGTTGACCATTTTCCAAACCTTGGCAGTGACCACTTTCAAAAGGCCACCAATGACAAGGAGATACAACACCGGATAAGCTGCTCCAGTTCAGCCTTCTACAAGCTACGGCAGAGTGTTTGACAACAAAGGCATCCACAAGTCAATAAAAGCCCTAGCGTACTGCAGCGAGACCTGGATGGTCATCAGCAACACAAAAGTGCTAAAGAAATTGCATCAGCAACACCTCCGCTTCATCCTCTGGATTTAACAGGGGAGATCATCAAGCAAATGCTAATGTTTTCTTGAAGCCAGCTCCACAATTAGACAAAACTCCTACAAAATTAACTACAATGGGACTGGACACTGGGTCCAGGTGGCCAAAAACCGTCTGCCTGGCTAGATCCTGTTTTCTCAACTTTCAAGTGTCCAATCTTCCAGGGGAGGGGAAAGAAAACACTTCAAAGACAATCTGAAGCCCTTCTTGAAGTGCAGCAGCATTATTGACTGGGAGGAGCTTGCTACCACTTGTTCAAAGTGGCGACAACTTGCCCATCAAGCTGCACCATGCTTTGAGTCACAGCGTCTTAATGATGAGACAGAGCGGTGGCAGATAAAGAAAATCCTGTATTCTGGACCCCAGTGCCTTGTGGGACACCATGGTCCATGTGCCCAACGATGTGTTGATTGAGACCCATGGCAAAAACGCGTGACCCCGAGCAGACGTCACTCTTGAATCAAGGGACAGCAAACAACAACAACAGTAGAAGGTCAGAGAAGTTACAATCTGCCTTCACCACTGTACGTCTGTTACTCTGTGAAATATGCACAGGTCAATCCAAGAACAAAACAAGTGTGAAACTAAACTTAGTAAATTAAGTCAAAATATTACAGTTTCTATTCAAAGATAGCTTTTAAAGAAATAACATCTAACTAGTACCGTGCTGCTGGTCAGATTACGAGATAATATTGTGGGTATTGGAACATTTTGTTTATGCCAAATACCAGAATTAGAAACTCATTGATCAGGTAAGGAATGAGGCGCGCAAACTGGGAAGTTGTAATGCCCAAACATGCATTAATATTTCTGTTGTTTCTTAAATATCAATGAGGCATGACTATGCTATAAACTCATCCTAAATAAACTAAATAAAGTTGTCTAAATTTGAATAAAAACAGAAAATACTGGAAACATCTGTCAAGCAAGGAGTTTACAAGAGGTGGTAATGATGGTGAAACTGGCAGTCACCATCATTACACTGAAACTGACAGTAACTTCTGCAATCTGCACATGCACAGTTAAACTCGGAAACCCAGATGTCACTGTCAGTAACTCCTGATCTGCCACAGGGTGCACTGTTGAAATCCTCACAAATGGAAATAAACTGATGTGAACTTCCCCTTTTTACGCTCTATTCTCACGGTGCCTAAATAAGGTGTAACTGGGTTTTCAATGGCATTGTGGTGGCGTTTGTTACTGTGCAACATGCGCTTTTGCGTGAATGCTGCAGTCCAGAGCTATGGATAGTGGTGGTTCCAATGTTCTTTCCATCACATGGCTGACCAGGAATCTCTCCTGTTCCCAACACCTGCCATTGACATGTATAGAAAGGATTTGCAGATTGATTCTCAACTTGTTTGGCCACCCAGTCCTGGGGTGGGACTCAAACCCGAAGTGTCTGACTGCAAGGCAGAGACGTCGCACCGCAAGACCTGCCTTTTTAATGGAATACTAAGCCATAATTACTGAAAAACCTATCTGGCCCTGAAAAACTAGTTTTATATTTTTGGACAATGGTCAAAGCTGCACAGCAGCACAATAACCTAAAGGACCAGTAACAAAAGTTATGTTATTGACATTTCAGCTTCTACTTTAATCCAAATCATAATTTCACTTCCTGGTTTGCTGTCTGAGAGAATTCTTCAACATGATTGCAGACTTTGCCTGCTTGGTGACATCACTGTTGCTGAACACCAGGGCTCTGCTACAGCTGCCAGAATTAAACATCGGGAAAAGGTGAAATACACACCAGAGTTCACCAGCTCTTTGCAGGTAGCTTTCTTAGAGCTCAGCAGTAAGCACTGACATTTCATGCTAACTGCGAAATCAGGGTCAATGTTTCAGACCTATGACTTCTCATTAGAACCAATCTGAAATGTCCTGTTGCTTTCTCCATGGAAGCTGCCTGACCTGAGTATTTCCAGCATTTTCTGCTTTCATTTCAAATTTCCAAAATCCACAGTATTAAGTTCTCTGTTAAATATAAACGTCTGTATATCTCCCAACATTTTTCCTATGTTCCAAGGTTTACAGCAATAGTGTATATATTATTAGCATTTGATTGATCAGGTTAATCTTGAAAATCTCCCCCAAGCTTTCTATGCTCCACAGTGAATTTCAGACTGGGCCTGAAACCTTGCCCCTCCTTGAATTTCCTCAATTATCCTTACCACCCAGCCTGAAAGTTTATTTAGTATTGCCTCCGTGTCTCATCCTCCCAGGAGATACTAAAACCTCCTCTATAAACATGGAAAACAATTTTGTTTCCCTCAATTACTTTGGGATCTTTCAATGCCCTATTTCTTTTATCTGCTTCCTACAAATATATATTGTAAAAATGTTTGTCATTTCTTTTTAATATTCCTCGCTTTTCTCCTTTAAAAGGTTAAGAGGCCATGTTGAATATTTTAAAAATTCAGTCCAACAAGCATTAAGAAATAAAGCAGTGTTAATCCATCCTTCATTCTAAAACCCCTCTCCTGAAATGGGTTAAGTTCCAAGCACCACAGCCATTTTGGAACTCTTAAAGGCAGACTAACCAACCAGAGATGATATTGCCCTTGCATCATGCCCATAAATCTGCAAGGAATATGCAATCCACAATGGAATTCCAGGTTGTCTTCTGTCCCTTGTCAGTGGAAACGAAATCTAGTAACGCAACTTGCTGCCTCTTAAGCCAAGATCAGCTTAAACTCAGTATCTCATCCCAGAACATTCATAGTTTGTATATTTCATAAGAATACCTCTTGCTGCACTAGTATGCCTTTTATTCACCACTCCCAAATCAACCTTCTGTACAGCCTCTGCTCGTGTTTTGACAGCTTTACTACTGTGCTTTGTAATGCATCCATTCAAAGGCAACAAGAACAGTTCTAATTGTCCAATACTTCTGCTGGAATTAAAATGTGCCAGACTGTAACTCAAGATACAACTCTATAATGTGAAACTAAAACCACAACTCCTTTAAATCTGGTACTTTGTTTGCACAAAGACACACTCAACCTATTTGGTACCAAAATGACAAACACAGGCTATATGTGCAGCTAAAGTAGGATACTTGAAAGCAAATTATTGCAACATGGGTACTCTATTAAAACAGAGTTAAGAAGCATAGTCCGGGCAGAGTAGAAGATATTAGCTAGTGCTCTCAGGTGCAGAAACAGGAGAAGTTATAATGGGGAATAAGATGATCACAGAGACATCAAACAAATTCTTGCATCTGTCTTCACGTTAGAAGTCAAAACTGTATGTAACAAGGAGCCACGGTGAAAATGAGGAACTTAAGGATGTCTGTGCCAGCTGGGGAAGGGACTGCTACTCACAGATCGGCTTCTACAATCACAACAGATGAGGTTCAATACATAAGTGACAAGTGGCACTTTCCATTGTCACCCAAGACAGACAGATGCCAAAAATAAGGATGTCTGTATTCAGAAATAGTACTGGAGAAATTAATGAGAATAAAAGCCAACAAAGCCCCTGGAGCTGATGGCCTACACCCTAAGATTTTAAAAGAGGTGCCTACACAGTGTGCACTGGTTTTTGCCTTCCAGAATTCCTTACATTCTGGAATGGTGGTGGTGGTCATCAACCACAACAACAATTTATGTTGTGCTTTTAATCTAGTAAAACACCCCAGGGCATTTCTCAGGGCCATTAGGTCCCGTGACCAAATGCTTGGTCAAGGAGGTAGGTTTCAAGGGGTGTTTTGGAAGGAAAATATGATAGAAAGGTATAGGGAAGGGATTCCACAGCTTAGGACCTAGGCAGCTGATGTGATTAAAATCAGGGATGCTCAAAAGGCTGATTTAGAGAAGCGCAGATATTGCAGAGTTGGAGGGCTGAAGAGATTAGATGTAGGGAAGTCGAGGGCCATGGAGGAATTTGAAAGCAAGGATGAGTGTTTCAAAATCACGACATCAATCTAGAGTTCCTGTCGACTGAAAGGTAAAAATATAATCCCACAACTACAGGCCAGTTAGCCTGAAATTAGTGGAGAAAATGTCAGAATCTATTATTTGGATGTTGATAACAGGGCACTTAGAATGACATGATTATGTAGAGTCATAGATTTATGAAAGGGAAATCATGTTTGAGAAATCTATAGTTTTTAAGGATATAACTAGTAGGGTGGATAAGGAGCATCTAGTTGAGCTAAGTGTATTTTTCAGAGACATTAACAAATGGTTACTGCACAAGATTAAGGTTCATGAGATTAGGGTGACATATTATCACGGTTTGAAGATTGGCTAATGGACCGTAAAGAGATTAGGAATAGATAATTTTCTTGTTGGCCAGCTGTAACTAGTGAGGTATCACAAGGATTGGTGCTTGTGCCTTAGTTATCTACAATCTATAACAATGATTCAGATGAGGGGACTGAGTGCAATGTATCCTGGTTTGCTGATAATACAAAGTTGCATGGAAAAGTAAGCTGTGAGGAGAATGCAAAGTTTGCGAAAGGATATAAACAGGTTAAGCTGAGTGGACAACAACATGACAGATGGAATATAATGTGGAGAAACGTGAAGGTGAAAGGAAGAACCACAGGACATCCCAAAGCACTTTACAGCCAATGAGGTACTTGGCTCTTGATTGAAATAGTGCCATGGGATCTTTTATGCCCACCTAAGGAAGCAGTTGGAGTCTGGATTTAATATCTTATCCGAAAGATAGCACTTCCACGATGCAGCACTCCCACAAAACTGCTCTGGAGTGTCAGTCAAGATTGTTGTGCTCAAGCTCTGGAGTGGGTCTTAAACTCTCAATCTTCTAACTCATAGGGGAGACTAGCTAAGTCATGGCTGGAAGCTACTTTAGAAGGAAAAAATAGAAAAGCAGAATTTTTTTCAAATGATGAGACCAGGAAATGCTAATATTCAGAGGGATTTGGGTACACCAATTGCAGCAAGTTAACACAGATACTGCAAGCAATTCAGAGCGGGATATTATATTCCCATTCTTACATGCACTTAATCATCCAAAAGGACTTACTGAGATGAGATTCAATGTAAATCTGCATTTATATAAACACACACATAGTAACACTTACAGTAAATCTCACCTCACCCACTTAATTCATTAAACCTCCTTATCAGTGAAAAAACTTCCCAATCAGCCTTTTCTTTTAACCTAATCCTATCTGAAAACAAAATTCTTTTGCTAGGCTTTACCAAATGAAACCACATATTCTGTTCTTTTATTCATTGCTGGACACTAAGTTTTAACTTAACGTCTCGTGTAAGCTCACTTAAGTCAATTCTTGCTGAGCTCATTTAGGATGAGGTATTCTAATTCCTAATATGTGAATGTTTGAGTTGTGTTGTTAAAAATCCCCAAAATTAGTTATTCATCTCCATCACTGTTGGTGGGGTTTCCTTTTCTGCAAAAGGACTGCTATTGCCTTTGTACCAGTTACCACGATTAAATAACTGATGTGATTCCATCAGCAGCAACATCCTTCGAACTACGTGTGATGGATATGCAGCAAATCCATTAGGGATGGGGCAGTTTCATAACCATGGTTTTCTTGATGCTTATGTTAAGAACACATTGCATGCATGGGAGAAACAATCTAGAACTAGCGCGACATCAACAGCATAGAGGAGTTTGCTGATCAAATTATGCTGTATTTTTGTCTTTGCTTTCAGTCGGGGCAGATTGCAGAGTTTGCTGTCTGACCTAGTACGCATGACCTGTGTGACCTAGTATGTAAACTCATTCCATATCTGCAGGGAAGGCAAAGGGCAGGAGCATAGAGAATGCCAAACAAAGTGGGGGCTTGGACAGAGCCCTGTTCCACTCCATTCTTCACACTGAAAAGGTTGGAAGTGGCGCCGTCAAAATGTACAGTACATGGTAGGAACAGATGAGACTCATGAGCTTTGGTGGAAAATCAATTTTTCCCAAAATGTCTTAGTCCTGCCTTGCTGATGGTATTGAATGCTTTAGTGAGATCTTTGAAAGTAAGGTAGTGATGTACATTTTGTTCTCTACATTTTCTTGTGGTTGGCATATGGAGATTATTATGTCCACTGTAGGACAGCTAACACATAATCCACACTGTGCTTCTGGATACACTCAGTATGCAAGTAGATGGAGTCTTTTAAGCATGACCCAAGCGAAAACCTTCTCAGTGACACAAAGGAGTGAGATGCCCCTGCAGTTGTTGCAATCTTCTTTGCCACATTTGTTTTTGTATAATGTAATGATTTTTGTGTTACGCATGTCCTGTGGAATAGGTCCTAACCTCCGGTGGAGGTCATGAAGGTGGGACAGTAGATAGGGCTTTTCTTGCTTGAGCAGTTTGGCTGGAATTCCTTCCTTGCCAAGTGTCTTTCTGCTTGCTACGGAATCAATAGTCTTTTTAAGCTCAAGTAACGAGGGTTCTTCATCTAACTTAACCATAGCAGGAAGTGGCAGGACAGCGTCAAACGGACTGGGAGATGCCTGTCTCAAAGGGATACAGCTCACCGTAAGGTACAATCCAGCGCTACACCTGTTTACTTCTGTAGGTGAGTACATCACCATCTGCTGATTTCAGGAGGGCAACTGATGACAATAGGTCAAAGTGCCTTCTTGATCCCATTCCATTGTTCCTCTTCTGCACTACTATCTTTGTTACTTTGAAGTCATGCAGTGTTCAAGCTGTTGGGTTTATGTTGTGCATCAGGTAGCTTTTGCTTTAATGACAGAAGTGAAATGGTGCTAGAAAAACTTGTACTTAACATTATTCTGACACGTAAATCAAGGTAGCTACCTACATATCCATTGATAGAAATAAACAATCTGCAACATAGGAAAAGTGGTGGTTACCAAAAAATATCTGGAAAGGGTTGCAAAGAATTTTATAATCAAGGAAGCGAAAGGAGGGCCCAAGCTCCCACCCCTCCCTGATTTAGAAACATAGAAAATAGGAGCATGAGTAGGTCATTTGGCCCTTCGAGCATGCTCTGCCATTCAATATGATCATGGCTGATCCTCTATCTCAATGCCGTACTCCCACGGTTTAAATGAAAAAATGATTGAAATTTTGTGTAAGCGTACCAAGTGTTGTCTAGGCTCGAATCACAACAGTTACATCAGCTTCTACTAACTTTAAGTATCAAGATTGAGTTTATCTTTTATTCTTTTCCATGATTGGACAGGTCCTGCAAAATGAGTTTTGCCACAAAGCTTGCCCAATTTGGCACCAAACAGCAATGTCAGCCAGGGACCACAAAAATGGGAAAAGATGCTTGAATGAAAGGAGGTGAAAATTTGAGAATGGACCACATTACTTTGACATAACAATGTTCCTAGTTAGGCTCACACAAAGGGTGCCAACTTGGGCTGATAACAGAAAGCAAACAGCACCCAAAGAACCAATATCAGCAAAGAGGCTGCAGAGAAAGAATCCTCCACATTGGTTATTGACTTTTAGTATTAGATTTGCCCAACTAGAAAAATGAAAATGTTAAAAAGGTCAATTTTTTTTTTTAATAATATCATTGAGTAGCCACGGAACCATAAATTACAAGAATTTCTGCTGCATAAGCTTTACTACAAATTGGAAATTTTATGGAAAAAAATGGATTGACACACGAAGGAAGCCTGAGTGGATCAAAAATAAGCAACATCTACTGAAGGCTTCCTCTGATTTAGTACGCTCTCATTAGAAAACTATGTCAAAGTATAATTGACAGCACCAACAGGAGGTCTCTTTTCCCATTCCAAGTTCCTAACCTCAGCTGCATTGCCATGTAGAGTTGCCGATCAATGTAGAAAAAATAGGAGAGATCTTTACTACTCTCATTCCTCTAAATAATAAGAGTATCACCCATAGTAGTCTCCAAGAAAAGTCAAAATCATAGAAGTTAATAGTGCAGGCAAACTACAAAGGGGAAAGAGAGGCTTGCAAAATCAGAACAGCTGCTGCCACATCATTAAATTGGCTGCCAGGCTGCAGAAATAACACCCACATGCCAAAACTATTAATGCTTCAATCATTAATGAACAATTAAATGCCATTTAATGAATTATTTTTTTAAAAACTCAAAGTGTTGACAAACATACCCACACAAACATTCCATTTTAAACACAACATAGCACAACGGATATCCAAATAATTCTGAGGACAAGCGGGGCATCCTAAGTGATTTTGGTAAAATTGGCATAATCAAGATGAAGGCTATTTTGTTAATAGACTAAATAGTACATTAGTTTTCAGTATGCATTCAATTCTTTAATATCTAAATTCACAAAGATGACAGATGAATTCATTTGCATGGCACCTTTTGTGTAACAAACTTTGTAGGAGGGTAGATAAGCAAATTGAAGGAAAGTATTAGACTGAAAACAGAACTCCCTTTCGATCGAGAAAGTAAAGTTTTCAAAATGGCATTTGAAGTTGGGAAAAGGGGTAGTGAACCAGGGGTTTAGGAGAGTTTCAGCTGCTCTTTATTAGTACAAGAAATTGGAATTTTCACTACGTCCCTTAATACTCACTTTGAAAGTAGCTATCTTATTTTTAAAGAACCTCCATCAGGCTACATCCATGGTTTTGAGAGCTCAGCAATTTACAACTGAAGTTTAAACTATATTCCCAACGCCCTGTCAATTCTCTGCATTGAGAGGTTTAAAACAGCCAGATCACCTTATAGCCTCATTTGTAGAGAATATAACTAAAGTTCACTAAGTCTTGCATGGTTATTGGCACTGTTTGGGTAACTGCCACCTACTGGTCCTCTAATTACGTTAAGTTAACTCACTGCCTACCTCCAGAACTAATATTTTTCCTTTCTCCCCATAACAAATATTTTTCCTTTCTCCCCATAACAAATATTTTTCCTTTCTCCCCATAACAAATATTTTTCCTTTCTCCCCATAACAAATATTTTTCCTTTCTCCCCATAACAAATATTTTTCCTTTCTCCCCATAACAAATATTTTTCCTTTCTCCCCATAACAAATATTTTTCCTTTCTCCCCATAACAAATATTTTTCCTTTCTCCCCATAACAAATATTTTTCCTTTCTCCCCATAACAAATATTTTTCCTTTCTCCCCATAACAAATATTTTTCCTTTCTCCCCATAACAAATATTTTTCCTTTCTCCCCATAACAAATATTTTTCCTTTCTCCCCATAACAAATATTTTTCCTTTCTCCCCATAACAAATATTTTTCCTTTCTCCCCATAACTAATATTTTTCCTTTCTCCCCATAACAAATATTTTTCCTTTCTCCCCATAACAAATATTTTTCCTTTCTCCCCATAACAAATATGTTTCCTTTCTCCCCATAACAAATATGTTTCCTTTCTCCCCATAACAAATATGTTTCCTTTCTCCCCATAACAAATATGTTTCCTTTCTCCCCATAACAAATATGTTTCCTTTCTCCCCATAACAAATATGTTTCCTTTCTCCCCATAACAAATATGTTTCCTTTCTCCCCATAACAAATATTTTTCCTTTCTCCCCATAACAAATATTTTTCCTTTCTCCCCATAACAAATATTTTTCCTTTCTCCCCATAACAAATATTTTTCCTTTCTCCCCATAACAAATATTTTTCCTTTCTCCCCATAACAAATATTTTTCCTTTCTCCCCATAACAAATATTTTTCCTTTCTCCCCATAACAAATATTTTTCCTTTCTCCCCATAACAAATATTTTTCCTTTCTCCCCATAACAAATATTTTTCCTTTCTCCCCATAACAAATATTTTTCCTTTCTCCCCATAACAAATATTTTTCCTTTCTCCCCATAACAAATATTTTTCCTTTCTCCCCATAACAAATATTTTTCCTTTCTCCCCATAACAAATATTTTTCCTTTCTCCCCATAACAAATATTTTTCCTTTCTCCCCATAACAAATATTTTTCCTTTCTCCCCATAACAAATATTTTTCCTTTCTCCCCATAACAAATATTTTTCCTTTCTCCCCATAACAAATATTTTTCCTTTCTCCCCATAACAAATATTTTTCCTTTCTCCCCATAACAAATATTTTTCCTTTCTCCCCATAACAAATATTTTTCCTTTCTCCCCATAACAAATATTTTTCCTTTCTCCCCATAACAAATATTTTTCCTTTCTCCCCATAACAAATATTTTTCCTTTCTCCCCATAACAAATATTTTTCCTTTCTCCCCATAACAAATATTTTTCCTTTCTCCCCATAACAAATATTTTTCCTTTCTCCCCATAACAAATATTTTTCCTTTCTCCCCATAACAAATATTTTTCCTTTCTCCCCATAACAAATATTTTTCCTTTCTCCCCATAACAAATATTTTTCCTTTCTCCCCATAACAAATATTTTTCCTTTCTCCCCATAACAAATATTTTTCCTTTCTCCCCATAACAAATATTTTTCCTTTCTCCCCATAACAAATATTTTTCCTTTCTCCCCATAACAAATATTTTTCCTTTCTCCCCATAACAAATATTTTTCCTTTCTCCCCATAACAAATATTTTTCCTTTCTCCCCATAACAAATATTTTTCCTTTCTCCCCATAACAAATATTTTTCCTTTCTCCCCATAACAAATATTTTTCTTTTCTCCCCATAACAAATATTTTTCTTTTCTCCCCATAACAAATATTTTTCTTTTCTCCCCATAACAAATATTTTTCTTTTCTCCCCACGTTATGCCTACCTCCACAACTAATATTTTTCCTTTCTCCCCATGGCAAATATTTTTCTTTTCTCCCCACGTTATGCCTACCTCCACAACTAATATTTTTCCTTTCTCCCCATAGCAAATATTTTTTCCCCCCACTTTATCGATTCAATATTTGATTTTCTTTTTCTCTTTGCAGTGCTTTACTGTTTTAAATCCTTCTATTTCCTCCCTACAAGTCCATCAACACTAGTTTAGTTCAGGACTGTGCAATTAGTAAATCTTGCATCCACCCAAAACTCAGCCCAATGAACTCTACTCAACATCTCAAACCTCAATTTAATATATCTAATGTTTATCTCTAAGAACATAAATCAGAGCAGGGATAGACCCTACAGCCCCTCGGCCTATTCCACATTCAATGTGATTATGGCTGATCCTCAGTCTCAACTCTGTAGAATAACCCTCTTATCCCAAGAACCAATCTAGTGAACATGTGCTCCACTGCCTCTAATGCAAGTATTTCCTTTAAGCACTGAGACACCTGAGCACAGGTGCCAAGTGTGGTCTCACCAAAGCCTTGTACAACTGTAGCAAGAATTCCTTATTCATACACTCCAATCTGCTTGCAATAAACAACAACCTGCAATTTTCCCTCCAAATTACTTGCTATATATTATATCTTTGTGCTCCTTGTTTAAATACACCCAAGTCTTTCTGATAAGTGCATAAGAATTAGGAGCAGGAATAGGCCACCTGGTCACTGGAGTCTGCTCCGCCATTCAATATGACGATGGCTGATCCAATTGTGGCCTGTCCTGCCTTGTATGCCATGGCATTGCAAGTGCACATCCAAATACTACTTAAATGTTATGAGGATTTCTGCCTCTACCACCCTTTCAAGCAGTGATTTCCAGATCCCCACCACCCTCTGATTGAAAAAATTCTTCCTCACATCCCCTCTAAACCTCCTGCCCCTTACCTTAAATCTATGCCCCCTGGTTATTGATCCCTCCAAGGGGAAAAGTTCCTTCCTGTCTATGCCCCTCAAATTTATATACTTCAATCATGTACCCCCTCAATCTCCTCTGCTCCAGGGAAAATAACTCCAGTCTATCCAAACTCTCCTCATAACTAAAACTCTCCAGCCCAGGCAACATTCTGGTAAATCTCCTCTGCACTCTTTCTAGCACAATCACATCCTTCCTATAATGCGGATTCCAGAACAGCACGCAAAACTCAAGCTGTCGCCTAAACAGCGTTTTATACTGTTCCAGCATTACCTCTCTGCTCTTATATTTTATGCCTCAGCTAATAAATGCAAGTATCCCATATACCTTCTTAATCACCTTATCTACCTGTCCCACTACCTTAAAGGATCTGTAGACATGTACGCCAAGGTCCCTCTGATCCTCGGTACTTCCCAGGGCCCTACACCATCCATCATGTATTCCCGTGCCTCGTTTGTCCTGCCCAAGTGCATCACCTCACACTTATCCAGATTAAATTCCATTTACCACTGATCAGCCCATCTATATCCTCCTGGAATCTAAGGTTTTCCTCCTCGCTATTTACCACCCTACCAATTTTCGTGTCATCTGCGAACTTACTGATCGCCCCTCCTACATTCAATGTTTACATATACTACAAACAGCAAGGGACCCAGCACCGATCGCTGTGGAACCCCACTGGACACAGGCATCCAACCACAAAAACACCCCTCGACCATCGCCTCTGCTTCCTGCCATTCAGCCAATTCTGGGCTTTTACCTTCATTATCAGTCTCCCACACGGGACCTTATCAAAAGCCTTAGTGAAGTCCAAGTAGATTACGTCAAATGCATCGCCCTCATCTACACACCTGGTCACCTCTATGAAAAATTCAATCAAATTGGTCAGACATGACCTCCCCTTAACAAAACCATGCTGACTGTCCTTGATTAATTCCTGCCTCTCCTTGTGTAGATTAATTCTGTCCCTCAGAACTCTTTCCAATAGTTTCCCCACCACTGAGGTTAGACTGACTGGCTTGTAGTTCCCTGGTTTATCACTTCCTCCCTTCTTGAATAAGAGTACCACATTGGCTGTCCTCCAGTCCTCTGGTACCTCTCCTATGGCCAGAGAGGTATTGAAAATTATTGCCAGCGGCCCTGCTATCTCCTCCCTTGCCTCCCTCAACAGCCTGGGATACATTTCATCTGGGCCTGGAGATTTATCTACTTTTAAGCCTGCCAGGCCACTTAGAACCTCCTCTCTTTCTATGCTAATTTCTTTAATTATATCACAGTCCTTCTGCCTGATTTCCATACCCATGTCATCCCTCTCACTTGTGAACACTGACACAAAGTATTCATTTAGAATCCTACCCAAGTCTTCTGGCTCCACACACAAATTACCACTATGCACCTGAATGGGCCCGACTCTTTCCCTAGTTATCCTCCTACTCTTAGAGCACTCGTAAAATAACTTTGGATTTTCCTTTCTTTTACCTTCCAATGTTTTTTTCATGCCCCCTTTTTGCTCCCAATTTCCTTTTTAAGTTCCTCTAGGACTTCAGCTGTTTTGAGCCCTCGGTATCTGCCCTAAGCCTCCCTTTTTCTCTTTATCCAATCTTTTCTCATGAGAACCTCTTTATCCAAGGAATCAACCTATTGAAATTTCTCTGGACTGCTTCCAATGCAATTATATCCCTCCTCAAATGAGACCAAAACTGTGCACAGTTCTCTTGGTGCAGTCTCACCAACGTCCTGTAGTTGTAGAAAAACTTGCCCACTTTTATACTCTGCCCCCCAAATCAATGTTACAAGTTCCACACCTTTTAAAAATATTCTGCTTTTCTATTCTTACCAACGAGGTGAATAATCTTACTTCCCCACATTGTATTCCATCTGCCAGCTTTTTAACCACTCACTTAACATGTCTATATTACTTTGCAGCCTTTGTGCCCTCCTCAATTTACCACCTAGCTTTGTACCATCAGCAAAGTTAGATATATACTCTCAGTCTCTGTCTAAATCATTAATATAAAAATTGTAAATAGCTGAGGCCCAACCACCGAATCTTGCAGCGCCCAACTAGTCACAGCCTGCCAACTTGAAAATGCTCCACATATCCCTACTCTTTGCTTCCTGTCAACTAATCAACCGTCTATCCATGTTAATATATTACTCCCAACTCCATGACCCATCTTGTGTATTAACCTTTTGAAAATCTAAGTGTACAAAATCTATTGGTTCCCCTTCATCGACTCTACAAGTTATATCCTCAAAAAACTGATAAATTTGTCAAAAACTATTTCTTTTCATAAAATCATATTGTACATTGCCTGATCATACTATGATTTTGTAAGTCTTCCTTAATACTAGATTACAGTAATTTCCCCAATGAATGATATCAGGTTAACTGGCCTGTAGTTCAGAGTTTTCGTTCTCCCTTTCTTGAATAGTGTTATATTTGCTAACTTTCAATCCACTAAGACTGGATAACTGATCTAACAGAGTAATTTCAAGATTAGAACTGTTAAGGTCCTGCTCTCTATTTAAAGCACATTACTTAATGTATAATAAATGATACCCAAATTCTCAAACTTCCTTTTTAAAATCACTTTTTCCTTCTGTTATTGGATCCCATTTACATTTTTTTCTCTACCTTATATTAAGTTTCTTATCCTGCAACTGAGCATCAATATACAACACACCTTGCCAGTTTCACGCTTTCTTCATCACCTACACAAAACAGAGCAGCCAATCTGACCGAATATTTGATAATAAAAAGTAAATTCAGGCTAGTTTGTTTGGGTTATCAATACCTGTGGGAGGCCACTAGGCACCAAAGGCAAGAAAAAAAAGCTTAAATGTATATTTGTACAGTTAGCCCTTGTCATTGTTTTGCAGCTCAACCAATAAAATATGCTCTTAAGGCAAAACAATATAAAGCATCATGCACAATATGCTGCATACTACCTGGCAGCCACTGTTAGAACAAAGCCGATATAATCTCACAATTTAACAAATATTTAGTCTTTCAGCAAGCTTAGTGAGTTTTGAAACAAAGCTATTTCAATCCAAATCAATTGACCAAATTCTCCATGAATAAAAATGCAAAGATCACAGTCCAGCAACAACTATTTCAGAAACCTTTAACAAAAAAATCTTTATTAAAAATTTAGAATTTACACTGATGACAGAAAAATGGCATCATCTTGAAGCAGCAAGCGCCGCCATGACGATCAATGCTTGGCAACAGGTGCCAACACTGAAACCAATTCACAAGGACACCTAATAACCACTTCATATGTTGCATTAAGGCAGAATGTGACTATCACTGATTTGCTGATGGTTGGTAAGACCGAAGTGCCCCACTTGAAGCTCCCAACAGGTTTGATTCGCAGCATGTTCTTCATCTTAAGCAGATGGAAGGATGCTGATGGCAATTTTCAATTGTTTGCTGAAACTAATATTCTGAACCACTGTGGGGGTCAAACTCAGTATGCAGCATATTGTGCATGATGCAATAAAATGAAGTTACAGAAATTGCAATTGCTGTCCTCTCCGAAGTTTGACAACTGAAATTTGCTTACCATTCACCAAACTTATGGAAAAGGCTATGCAGGAATAGAACACATTTTGGGATGTGATAGAAACAGGAAACAGTTGAAAATACACAGAAAAAGGTGCGGACACAGAAATACCCCACGCAAATGATATCTCAAAGCATATTTCTCAAAAAGATTATTAAAAATACACCAAAATTGAACTTCTCATTTCATGCTACTGTTAAAAATTCGTTCTCTAACCAGAGGTAGAAATCAGTTCTAATATTTCCACTCAAATTCTGCATGAACTATACTTCTTCATCGATACACCTCAATACGCTGGTAACAAAATGTCCAACGCAGAAAATGAGCAATGTTACGAAGGCAATATTCGCTCGCAATCTACTGAGCTTCCAATATCTGAAAACCGCATACACCAAAGTTACAAATTTTGAAGCAGTGTTCGGACTACTAAATATAATGCAGTTACTTCCTCTTTGCCACAGCTGTATTTGCAAATTACACGCGTCGTCACAGGAGTTTGTAAATAAACTCGATTTCTAACACACCTTGCAGCAAAAAAACTGTCCTATCAAAAGAATCTACAGCACTCAACAGGATGTGAGATTTAACGCGGAAAACATTTTGCAGACTTGTGGCCTGAAAGGCATGTAGGCCAAGCACGCATGGGCTTTCGGCTCATTAACACTTTGGCTGCTGTGTGCATTTATTATAAACACATGGAATAAGAAAGATGCCTCCCCTCCTTCCTGCCCACATTTTAAGATCAGATACAAAGAGTCTCCACCACAGCAGCCAACCCCACAACATCCAATTTCCGTTCCTGAGTGAGCTGGACACTGGAGGTCGCCCATAAAACCGCGCCTCAGCCCAACCCGTCCCACACCCTCCTGAGGGGGAGCCCAGTGTCCCGCCGGGCCGCGAAGATAACTTCGAGCCGCGGCTCTCGGCTCAGACACCGGCGCCCCCTTCTCTCGGGGCGGTGATCCAGCCGGACCCCAGGCCCGTTCGAACCTGACACTGTCCGCCTGCCCAGAACTACCCCCGGCGCTCTCTCAATGTCCCAGGCCCGCTCCCCCGGGCCTCGGCAGCTTGACCCCCCTCCGTTCCCCGCTTTCCCCGGGCCTCAGCAGCCTGACGCTCCCCACTCCCCGCTCACTCGGACCTCGGCAGCCTGTCATCTTGCTCCGACCCAAGGAACCGGCGCCGACACCAGCGCCCGCGCGTCACTTCCGGCTCGGCTCTCCCACCATGTGCGCATGTGCAGCTGTTTCCTGCCAGCTCTTAGCTGCCCCCAATGCAGAGCAAAGGGTTTTACAAGTCCCATTAACAATTCTCTGAAGAAGGGTCATATGGACACGAAAAGTTAACTCTGTTTCTCTCTCCACAGATGCTAGACCTGCTGAGTTTTTCCAGCATTTTCTGTGTTTGTTCCATTAACAATTCCCCTGGTCTAGCCAAGCACGTGTAGAGTAATGGGTTATAGACATGTTAATGAGACCATGATGATTTTCATGATGTAACTGTGACATCTGTAGCCATGATCAAGCAGCTCCAAAGGAGCTAGGTGCAGAATAGTTTGTGTCCTGAATACCATGTGCTTACCCTGAGGTCTTTAAATAGTTCTTAATAAATTGTTTGAAGTTTAACTATACCAACCATCTCAATTCCCATCTCGTAGAGAATCAAAACCTCATCATGGTTCAGAAAGATGAAAACATGGTATTGGTAAAACCTCACTGATCAGTAACAACATCAAAACAGCACAGAATATTATTTTTTCATTTTTTTCTTGCCCCCACACCTCTATCTGTTCCAGCTACATTTCTTAACATTGAGGCATATATGGATGCTAATATGGCAGAAACTAAAGATGAAAATGAATTAGCTAACATACATGATGTTTGCCTTCCACACATATTTACCCAAAAGGCAGTAGTAGCAAAATTGGTGCAATTAAATATGAGGAAAAAAAGACTTGCATTTGTATAGCACCTCTCACTAAGGATATCCCAGAGTACTTTAGAGCCAATGAAGTACTTTGAGTGTAGTCAATGTTGTGATTTTGGAAATGCTGCAGCCTATTTGCACATACCAGTCTCCCACAAACAGCAATGTGATAATAAACAGATAATCCTTTTTGTGAGTGAAGTTGATTGAGGGATAAATATTGGCCAGAAATTTAGGGATAAGCCCCTTCCTCTTCTTTGAAATAGTGCCGTTGAATCTTTTACATCCACCTGAGAGACTAGGTGGGGCCTCAGTTTAACATCTCATCCAAAAGTTGGCACCTCCAACAGTGCAGCATTCCCTCTACGGTATTGGGGTATCAACCAAGATTTTTGTGCTTGTCTCTGAAGTGGAACTTGAGCCCATAACTAGGGTTGTAGATAAGACTTTAAGCTAATTAGTGGCAGGAGAGTTCAATTGAAGGGAAATTTTAAAAATCAAAAAGAAACGAGAGAGCAGAGGTGCAGGGTAGTGAAGAGGCAAATGGTAATCAAAATGTGACAGGAAGGGCCAGAAAATATAAGCAGAAGAGTGCAGCAGAAATCAGAAATAGAATGAGCAATAATGGTGAAAAGTCGAAGCTTAAAGCTCTTTATCTGAATGCATGCAACATTTGTAACAAGATAGATGTGCTGACAGAACAAATAGAAATAAATGTATATGACTTGATAGCTATTACAGAGATGTGGTTGCAGGGTAACCAAGACTGGGAACTCAATATTCAAGGGTATTCGACTTTCCATAAAAATAGGCAAAAAGGAAAAGGAGGTGAGGTAGCTTTGTTAATAAAGGAAGGTATCAGTGCAGTGGTGAGTAGTGATATAGGTGCAATAAATCGTGATGTGGAATCAGTTTGAGTGGAAATATAGAATAGCAAGGGGAAGAGGTCACAGGTGGGAGTTGTCCATAGGCCCCCGAAGAGTTGTCACACTGTAGGATAAAGTATAAATCAGGAAATAATGGAGGCATGTAAGAAGGACGCTACAATTATCATGGGTGATTTTAATCTGCATATTGACTGGACAAATCAAACTGGCAGGGGTAACATGGAAGACAAATTTGTAGAGTGCATCAGGGATTGTCTCTTTGAGCAATATGTTGCAGAACCTACCTGGGAACAGGCTATTTTATATCTAGTAATGTGCAATGAGGAGGAATTAACAAGAGATATCATAGTTGAGGATCCTCAAGTGGGTAGCGATCACACCATGGTAGAATTTCAAATTCAGTTTGAGGGCGAACAACTCGGGTCTCAAACCAATGTCCTCAACTTAATCAGGGCAGTTACAGAGGTGTGAAGAAAGAGTTGTCTAAAGTGGGTTGGGAAAGTAGATTAAGGGGAAGGTCAGTGGATGAGGAGGGGCAGACATTCAGCAAAAATATATCTTGGTCAAAAAGGAGGACTCGATGAGAAGGATGAGCCACCCATGGTTAACAAAGGTGGTCAAGGAGAGTATCCAGTCAAAAACTAAGGCTTACCAAAAGCTATAAAGAGGGAGAAAATTTATTATGAAAGTAAATCAGCAAGAAATATAAAAACAAAAAGCAAGAGCTTCTATGGGTATAAAAAAGAAAGGGAGTGGCTAAAGTGAGCATGGGACCCTTGGAGGGACGCAACTGGAGAATTGATAAATTGGTAAACGGGGAAATGGCAGATACTTTAGACCAATTTTTTGCATCGATCTTCACAGTGGAGGACACTATACACATACCAAAGATATCAGATAAGCAAGGAGCTAATGTTAGGAATGATCTTGTCACAGTCTCTATCACAAGGGACAAAGTATTTGACAAACTAAAGGCAGATAAGTCATCAGGACCAGATGGCCTGCATCCAAGGGTTTTAAAGGAAGTGGCTATAGAGATAGTGGAGGCATTGGTAAAAATATTCCAGACCTCACTGGATTCCGGGAGGGTCCCAGCAGATTGGAAAACTGCTAATGAGACGTCTCTGTTCAAGAAAGGAAGGAGACAAAAAGCAGGAAACTATAAGCCAGTCAGCCTAACATATGTCATTGGGAAAATGCTAGAGTCCATTACTAAGGAAGAAATAGCAGGACATTTAGAAAAGCTTAACGCAATCAAACAGTCAACATGGTTTTGTGAAAGGGAAATCATGTTTGACAAATTTGCTGTAGTTCTTTGAGGACATAACAAGCAGAGTTGATAAAGAGGAACCGGTAGATGTAGTGTATTTGGATTTCCAGAAAGCATTCGATAAAGTGCCACATAAAACGTTATTGCGCAAGATAGGAACTCACAGTATTGGGGGTAATGTATTAGCATGGATTGAGGATTGGTTAACACAGAAGACAGAGAGTCAGGATTAATGGGTCTTTTTCTGGTTGGAAAGATGTAACTAGTGGAGTGTCACAAGGATCAGTCCTAGGATCTCAATTATTTACTATCTATATTAATGACTTGGAGGAAGGGGCAGAGTGCAATATATCCAAATTTGCTGATAATACAAAAATAGGTGGGAGGGCATGTTGTAATGAGGACATAAGGAATCCACAAGGGGGTATAGATAGGTTGAGTGAGTGGGAAAAACTTGGCAGATAGAGTTTAATGTTGGAAAGTGTGAGGTTGGAAGAATCAAAAAGCAGACTATTATTTAAATAGAGAGAGACTCCAAAAACGGGATCTGGGTGTTCTTGTGTATGAAACACAAAATGTTAGCATGCAGGTGCTGCAAGTGGAATTTTAGCCTGTATTGTTAGGGGGGTGGAGTTTAAAAATAGGGAGGTCTTGTTACAACTATACAGGGTGTTGGTGAGGCTGCACCTGGAGTACTGTGTACAGTTTTGGTCCCTGTATTTAGGAAAGGATATACTAGCATTGGAGGCAGTTCAAAAGAGATTAACTAGGCTGATTCCTGGGATGAAGAGGTTGACTTATCAAGAATGGCTAAACAGGTTAGGCCTTTATTCATTAGAGTTTAGGGGTGACCTTATTGAAATGTAGAAGATTCTGAGGGGGCTTGACCGGGTAGATGTTGAGAAGATGTTTCCACTAGTTGGGAAATCTCGAACTAGGGGACATAGTTACAGAATAAGGGGACACATTTAAAACTGAAATGCAAAGGAATTTCTTCTCTCAGAGGGTAGTGAATGTCTGGAATTCTCTACCCCAGAGAATTGTGGAGGCTAGACCACTGAAAGTATTTAAAGAGGAGGTAGATAGATATATTTGAAATATCGGAGAGCTGAAGGCTATGAGGAGCTGGCACAAAAGAGTTGAGGCCTGTGGCAGATTAGCCATGATCTTATTGAATGGCGGGACAGGCTTGAGGGGCCAAATGGCCTACTCCTGTTCCTATTTCGTATTTTCTCATGTTCTTTTTAAGCCTCACAGGTCTTGAAAAAGCGAGATGACACAGCCTTTCTTTGCAGCTGTGATGTTGTTGCTAGTGTTCTGCAGACGGCCCAGTTTCTCTCTTAGTTTTTGGATTATAGGATTTCAAAATCAGAGGGCAGTTTCGATCACATTATGAATGGCCATTGATACACAGTAGAAGGCAAACAATGGTCTTTCATAGTGAAGAAGTAATTTCAGTCACATTGTCAAAAACCATTGATATAAAATAGAATGTACATGGTGGTCTTTAGGACTTCATTGTGGATACTCAGCCTCGATTGCACTCCTTTGTTACATGGTAGGCCCAAACTCATAGAGTCTGAAAGCTTATTGCCCCTGTGTTTTGGAGTAAACCTTGGCAATAGCAGGTGTGAATTCCATAGAACAGTGCTGGTTAGGAATGGACATGCAAGAGAGACCCTGCCTATTATAATCCAATTCATTCCAGAAAACTTGCTAGGCTGTTGAAGTTGCAAAAGTCAGGTAACCCTTGGCAGCCACCTTACAGTTCACCAGGGTCCATTATAAAAGGAATACATTTTTTTTAATAAGTATAATATCTTCACTGGCGTGACATATATTCCAGTGCATTAAGAAACACTGGTTGAGTTTTAACAACAGCTGACAGTTTTGAAGGAGGTAATGAATGCCAAGGAAGTGCCACAAGACTGGAAACTACCTAAAATATTACCCATGTTAAAATATCATGACAAAACAAACCATTATCTTTACATCAGTAACAGCTAACATAAACTGAGGGTTGCCTATAACCAGCCTCACCAACCTCTTTGACTTGATGATTTGATATATTGTGGAAATCTTTATGCTATTGAGATCTAGCCTTCGACAAATGTTTGCCTAAAAAACCCTAAAGAGTTTGTCAAGAATAAAGTATTAAAACACTGCAATCAGAAGAAATCAAAATAAAAGATCCATGCAGTGTTCACCAGTCACAAAACATTACAATGAAAGGATCTAAAGATGAAGACTGGAATTGGTAAATAAATTGGCTGATGATTTTGAAGAAGTCAGTGGCTAATTGTTTGGAAAGAGGTTACTAGATGGGAAAGCACTGAGTGTAGTCTACCATGGTTTAGAATTAAGACCTCTACTATTTTTAATATGTCTTAGCAGCCTGGATTCAGAAATTCAAAGCAACTTGTCAAATCTGCAGTTTATACTAAACTAGAGGAGGCAGCTGCAAGAGAAGAGGCAGCCAAGGACATACAAAATGAAGTGGATAAACTGCAGATGGGCAGATAAAATTCAATGTTAAAAGGTGTAAAATATTGCATACAGGAAGAAAACTGGACATGTACTTTGTGCATGGTGTTCAAATAGCTAATGGTGATTTTGAAAGAGGTAAGGGGCTGGTTACTATCTTTGTGCTTTACATATCTATTCACTATGGAGCAGGAATCAATAAAGCAAATAGAATACTAAACTATATAGCGTTATGGACAGGAGGGAGTTTAATTTAAACAGCCCTTATTTCTCCTCTCACTACCCATCCGTAAACAAAAAGGTGTTTTGATTTGCTTCCCCTTCATAACCAGTTGTGTGTTTCCCAACCCATCAGTTTTGATGTGATCCAATTTTCTATCAATAACCCCACAGCAAGCTTGAGATTGATTAAACTCATAGGGTCGTTTTATTATGCACAAACTCAAATGTGGGAGGAGGTTGCAACCTAGCCCCTTGTGCATTCATACAATAAAAGAGGGATAGAGAAAGAAATATTTACAGGGCAAAGACCACAGATAAAAGAATAAAAGCAAAAAACTGCAGATGCTGGAAATCCAAAACAAAAATAAAAATAAAAATACCTGGAAAAGCTCAGCAGGCCTGGCAGCATCTGCGGAGAGGAACACAGTTAACATTTTGAGTCCAAATGACTCTTCAACAGAACTAAGTAAAGATAGAAGAGAGGTAAAATATAACCTGGTTTAAGGGTGGGGGGACGGTGGGACAAGTAGAGCTGGATAGAGGGTCAGAGATAAGTGGAGATAATCAAAAGATGTCACAGACAAAAGGACAAAGAGGTGTTGAAGGTGGTGATATTATCTAAGAAATGTGCTAATTAAGGGTAGAAAGCAGGACAAGCAAGGTACAGATAGCCCTAGTGGGGGTGGGGTGGGGTGAAGGAATCGAAAAAGGCTAATAGGTAGAGATAAAACAATGGATGGAAATACTTTTAAAAATAATGGAAATAGGTGGGAAAAGAAAAATCTATATAAATTATTGGGAAAAAAAAGGGGGGGATCGGAAAAGGGGTGGGGATGGAGGAGAGAGTTCATGATCCAAAGTTGTTGAACTCAATATTCAGTCCAGAAGGCTGTAAAGTGCCTCGTCGGAAGATGTGGTGCTGTCCATCCAGTTTGCATTGAGCTTCAGTGGGGCAATGCAGCAGGCCAAGGACAGACATGTGGGCATGAGAGCAGGGTGGAGTGTTGAAATGGCAAGCGGCAGGGAGGTCTGGGTCATGCTTGCAGACAGACCGAAGGTGTTCTGCAAAGTGGTCACCCAATCTGCGTTTGGTGTCTCCAATGTAGAGGAAACCGCACTGGGAGCAACAAATGCACCCAAATTTAGACTAAATTGAGGGAAGTGCATGTGAAATGCTGCTTCACTTGAAAGGAGTGTTTGGGCCCTTGGACGGTGAGGAGAGGGGTAGTAAAGGGGCAGGTGTTGCACCTTCTGTGGTTGCATGGGAAGGTGCCATGGGAGGGGGTTGAGGTGTAGGGGGTGATGGAGGAGTGGACCAGGGTGTCCCGGAGGGAACGATCCCTGCGGAATGCCGCCGGTGGGGTGAAGGGAAGATGTGTTTGGTGGTGGCATCATGCTGGTGTTGGCGGAAATGGCGGAGGATGATCCTTTGAATGCGGAGGCTGGTGGGGTGATAAGTGAGGACAAGGGGGACCCTATCATGTTTCTGGGAGGGAGAGGAAGGTGTGAGGGCGGATGCGCGGGAGATGGGCCCAGTTGTGGGCCCTGTCAACCACCGTGGGTGGAAAATCTCAGTCAAGGAAGAAGGAAGACATGTCAGAGGAACTGTTTTTGAAAGTGACATCATCAGAACAGATGCAATGGAGGCGAAGGAACTGAGAGAATGGGATGGAGTCCTTACAGGAAGCGGGGTGTGAGGAGCTGTAGCCGAGGTAGCTGTGGGAGTCGGTAGGCTTGTAATGGATATTGGTGGACAGTCTATCACCAGAAATTGAGACAGAGAGGTCAAGGAAGAGATGGATCAGGTGAAAATGAAGGAGGGGTGGAAATTGGAAGCAAATTTAATAAATTTTTCCAGGTCCAGACGAGAGCATGAAGCAGCATCGAAGTAATCATTGATGTACCGGAGAAAGAGTTGTGGGAGGGGGCCGCAGTAGGACTGGAACAAGGAATGTTCCACATACCCCATAAAGAGACAGGCATAGCTGAGGCCCATGCGGGTACCCATAGCCACACCTTTTATTTGGAGGAAGTGAGAGGAGTTGAAGGAGAAATTGTTCAGTGTGAGAACAGAGGAGAGTAGTGGTGGATGGGGATTGTTCGGGCCTCTGTTTGAGAAAGAAGTGGAGAGCCATCAGACCATCCCGGTGGGGAATGGAGATGTAGAGGGATTGGAAGTCCATGGTGAAGAGGAGGCAGTTGGAGCCGGGGAACTGGAAATTGTTGATATGATGCAGGGTGTCAGAGGAATCACAGATGTAGGTGGGAAGGGACTGGACAACGGGAGAGAGAATGGAATCAAGATAGCAAGAAAAGAGTTCCGTGGGCAGGAACAGGCTGACACGATCGGTCTGCCAGGACAGTCCTGCTTGTGGATTTTGGGTAAGAGGTAGAAGCGGGCCATCCAAGTTTGGGAGACTGTCAGGTTGGAAGCTGTGGAAGGAAGATCTCCAGAGGAGATGAGGTCAGTAACAATCCTGGAAACAATGGCTTGATGTTCAGTTGTGGGGTCATGGTGCGGGGTGGGGGGGTGGGGAGGGGGGGGGTGGGGGGGGGGGGGGTGGGTAGGAGGAAGTGTCTGCGAGTTGACGCTCAGCCTCTACGAGGTAGAGGTCAGTGCGCCAGACAACAACAGCACCACCCTTGACGGCAGGTTTGATGACAATGTCAGGGTTGAATCTGAGAGAACAGAGTGCAGCAAGTTCAGAGAGAGACAGGTTAGAGTGGGTGAAAGGAGCAGAGAAATTGAGACAACTAATGTCACGCCAACAGTTCCCAATGAAAAGATCAAGAGAAGGTAAGAATCCAGAGGGAGGGGTCCAGGTGGAGGGAGAATATTGGAGGTACATAAAAGGATCCGTTGAACGGGGAGAGGACTCCTGCCCAAAGAAGTGAGCACAGAGACGAAGGGGGCGGAAGAAGAGTTCAGCATCGTGCCGAGCCAGAAATTCATTGAGATGAGGGCATAAGGGTATGAAACTAAGTCCTTTGTTGAGCACTGAACGTTCAGCATCGGAGAGGGGAAGGTCAGGGGTATGGTGAATACACAGCCGGGGCTGGGATTGGAAGACGGGATGGGGACAGAGGGACAGGTAGGGGTGGAGGGTCCTGGATGGGTGTTGGTGTTGATGAGTTGTTGGAGCTTGCATTCCTTTGCACCTGAAAGAAAGAGACAAAGTTTCTTGTTGAGACGTCGGATGAGACAAAGAATAAAATGAAACTGGGGGCGCGGGGGGTGGGGGGGGGTGGGGTTCTGGGGGGTGGATAGAGTGGTCCAAATTGGCAAAAATGCATAAAAATCAAATTGGATGAAGAGATGCAGAAAGTTGCAGCCACATTTACATAAACCGTTTATCATGGCTTTAACTTGTGCAGACAATTTTGTGTTCTGCTTTATGATTTCAGAGGTGTCACCTACCTGCCACCCAATATCTAACCCTGAAGTGGTGTTGTTTTTTTGCCAAGTCCAACACTAGTCTGGGAGACACAAATCAGTGGACAAATGAACAATGAGATCATAGGCTTTGCTTAGTTTGCTTTTTTCATGATAAATTTGTTGAAAATCTTACTAACTAAGTTCTTAATAAACAATAAAAACAGAAAATGTTGGAAACACTCAGCAGGTCTGGCAGCACCTGTGGAGACAGCAACAGGGTTAACGTTCCTGGCCTCTGACTTTTCATCATGAGTTCTGATGAAAGGTCAGACCTGAAATCTTAACTCTGTATCTCTTTCCATGGATGCTGCCAAATCTGCTGAGTGTTTCCATCATTTTCATTTTTATTTTAGATTTCCCGCATCTGCAGTATTTTGATTTGTCTTCTTATTAAGAAATGGAGAAAGGAGTTCAACTTTAAAATCAAACCTTCCAACTTAACTTTTCTTTTAGCCTTGTCTTAATCATAACTTCCTCCAGCAGGACATGATGTTAGTCTATTTCCAGAGTCATCCATCAATATAAGAGTAAATTGTTTACCCTGCTGTACACTATCTCATATACTTCACGCAGAAGGTTAAGTTGCAATTATAGGTAGTGCAAGTTTAAAAATAGAAAGAAGTCCAAAGTGTAGTGCTTAGAATCTCATCACATCTTGGTGTGTGACATCTAGGAGAAAAGCAAAATGCCTCTTCAAATAACCTCAGCATTCGACTTTTATGGTTTTCAGACATTTGGTTATAATTGATGTTAAATATTGTGGCAGGTGCAGTTAGTACTATCTTGATTTTTTTTAAAATTGTAATTGGCTCTTTCAAGGGGATTTTGTTGCCATTCAGAAACTCAATGGAATATGATTGTCGTATTTGAGGTAGAATGTCTGTAAGGTTCTCTGATCTCCTGCCGTAACTTCAGCCAGGACCAAGAGACACATTGTAGATGGTTGTTGATGCTATTTATTAAGGGGTTATGCAAAGTTTTGATGGAAGATTAGGGGTTCCCCGATGGAAATCTAACTTCTTTATCTTTAACCGGTTTGTTTCTACTATAAGTATTTGGGATCCCTATTTTAATGTAATTTACTTGGGAGAGTACCGGGTGGACCAGAGAAGAAATCAAAAAAGATATCAAGACATTTAAGCTAGAAAGTGAAAGGATAAGACCGTTGGCCCAGATGGACTGTTTCATGCATATTATATGCAGGGAGACAATGGCGTAGAGGTATTGTCACTGGATGAAAATCCAGAAACCCAGGATAATTCTTGAGGGACCTGGGTTTGAATCCCACCACAGCAGATGGTGGAATTTGAATGCAATAAAAACCTGGAATTAAAAGTCTAATGATGACCATTTTAAAAAACTATTGTCAATTGTTGGAAAAACCTATCTGGTTCACTAATGAATCCTGCTGTCATTACCTGGTCTTACCTACATGTGATTCCAGACCCACAGCAATGTGGTTGACTCTTAAATGCCCTCTGAAATGACCAAGCAAGCCATTCAGTTCAAGGGCAATTAGAGATGGGCTGGCTTAGCCAGCAATGCCCACATACCATGAATGAATTAAAAAAAGAAGCCCTATTATATATTTATAACATTTCAGTAGAAAACAATGTAGCACAAGAAGACTAGAGGACAACATATTCCTATGTTTCAAATTGGGAACTGAACAAGTCCAAGGAGCTATAAACCAGTTAGCTTAATGTCAGTAGTACAAAAAATAATGGAATCTCAAAGGTCAAAAGTGGGGAAGGAAATAGATACAATAACTATCACTAGAGAAAAAGTACTAGGGAAACTAATGAGGCTAAAGGCCATTAAGTCCCCTAGACCTGATGGGTTGCATCCTAGGAAATTAAAGGAAGTAGCTGCAGAGATACTGGATGCTCTGGTAGCAATCTTCCAAAAATCCTTAAATTCTGGAAAAGTTTCAGAGGATTCGAGAACGGCCAATGTAACACCCTTATTCAAAAAAGGAAGGAGACAATAAACAGGTAACTATAGGCCAGTTGGCTTAACATCTGTCATTGGGAAAATGTTGGAGTCTATTATAAAGGATGTAACACCAGAGCATTTAGAAATAGATAATCTAATCAAACAGAGTCAGAATGGCTTCATGAAGGGGAAATCATGCCTAACAAATTTACTAGAATTCTTTGAGGACGTAACAAGCAGGATAGATAAAGGGGAACCAGTATTGGATTTCCAAAAGGCATTCGATAAGGTACCACACATAAGTCTACTTAGTCAGATAAGAGCCCAAGGTGTTGAGGATAGTATATTAGCATAGATAGAGGGTTGGCTAACTAATAGAAGACAGAGTTGGGATAAGGGGGGCATTTTCGTGATGGCAATTTGTAACTAGTGGAGTGCCACAGGGATCAGTGCTGGGGCCTCAGTTATTTACAATATATATTCATGACTCAGATGAGGGAAGTGAACGTACTGTTGCCAAGTTTGCGGATGACACAAAAGTAGGTGGGAAGACAAGTGGTGAGGATGACAAGGAGCCTACAGAGGGATATAGACAGGTTAAGTGAGGCGGCAAAAGCTTGGCAGATGGAATGAAATGTCAGAAAATGTGAGGTTATGCACTTTGGCAGGAAAAATAGAGAAGCTGGATATTAATTAAATGGAGAAAGACTGCAGAAGGCTGCAACACAGAGGGGTTTGGGAGTCCTTGTGCATGAATCCCAGAAAGCTAACATACAAGTTCAACAGGTAATATGGAAGGCAAATGGAATGTTGATCTTTATTTCAAAGAGAATGAAATATAAAAATAGGAAAGTCTTGCTAAAACTATACAAGGCACTAGTTAGACCACACCTAGAATACTGTGAATAATTTTGGTCCCCTTACCTAAGGAAAGATATACAGGCACTGGAGGTACGCCAGTGAAGGTTCACTAGGTTGATCCTTGGTATGGAGAGATTTTCTTATGAGGAGAGGCTGAGTAGGTTGGGCCTGTACTTATTGGAGTTTAGAAGAATGAGAGGCACCCTTATTGAAACATGTAAGATTCTTAGGGGGCTTGACAGGGTAGATGCTGAGAAGTTGTTTCCCCTTGTGGGAGAATCTAGGACTAGGGGGCATAATCTCAGAGTAAGGGGGCACCCATTTAAAACAGAGATGAGGAGGAATTTCTTCTCTCAGAGGGTAGTCAATCTGCGGAATTCTTTACCATAGCGGGCTGTAGAGGCTGGGTCGTTAAGTATATTCAAGGCTGAGATAGACAGATTTATAATCAGTAAGGAAATCTAGGGTTATGGGACAAAGGTAGGAAAGTGGAGCTGAGGATTATCAGATCAGCCATGACCTCATTGAATGGCGGAGCGGGCTTGATGGGCTGAATGGCCTCCTTCTGCTCCTACGTCTTATGGTCTAAAAATATAAAAGAAAATAATCTAGAAATCAAAAATATATAAAGATTAGTCAGCACAGATTTCATAACGGAAGCTCATGCTTGACCAACCTTACTGAATTCTTTGAAGAAGTGACACAAAGCGTAGGCAAGGGTACTGTGGCAGATGTACTATACTTGGACTTTCAGTAGACCTATGATCAGGTAACATTTAGTAGACTCATGCCAAAGGCAGGAGAACGTGAAGCCAGGGGAACAAGTACCAGATAGCAAACTGGCTGCAAAGCAGAAAGTAGGAGTTTAAAAGTAGTTACACAGATTGGCTGAAGGTGGGCAGGGATTGTGCTGGAACCATTGGTGTTTACTATTTACATAAACAATTTGGACTTAGGAATTTGAAGTACAATTTTAAAATTTGCAGCTGACACCAAATTGGAGGTATGATTAATATTGAGGAAGAATGCAACAAAATACAATAAAATGCTATTGAGAGGGCATTGGTTACAGAACAGTATTTCTTAAATAAGTCTTTGTGGTCTTCAGTAGGTTAACTGTAAGTCTTTATTAACAAGTAGAAATATTTATACACATACAGTAAAGGGCAGAGGCTAGGAGCTATCTGCATGGTCAAGTCTTTTCCCATCTCCGTTGAACACCACACTGACCCCTGGGTCTGGGTCATGTGCCTTGTTACATCACTGTGTGGATTGTATAGTACTCAGTCCCACATTAGCCCTGTATGTGCCAGACTCTTATATTACACCTCCCCTCAAGTCTTTATCCAGTGTACATGGAATTAGACTAGTTTACTTCATACCTTTCATTGTTATCAGTCTCATACATTCACATTGTTGTTACTGCATTATTGCTATTACTACATTATTGCTATTGCCGTATTAGCATTATTACACCATTCTGACTACGCATCTTCCCTTTCAAGTATTTGAATTTACAGGTTCAGGCAGTCTGGAGGCTTTATAACCCTTTCATATCTTATTTGCTGTTCTATTGGAGGAGTGATGGGTTCTATTGGTTCTGCTTATTCCTGTTGGCTTGGAGGTTTAGCTGGTATTTGTGTTGCTTTCATTCATTTATTCCATTCCTTTGTGTTGAAGTGCACTTGGTTGGTTTGGCTGTTGCGTTGATTGGTGGTTGCTGCTACTCTAACTTGTTTCTTGCTGGGTGAACAAACATTGTATTCATCTCAACCATGTCAGGCCCATCTCCCGCGCATCTCCTCACGCCTTCTCCTCCCTCCCAGAAACATGATAGGGTCCCCCTTGCCCTCACTTATCACCCCACCAGCCTCCGCATTCAAAGGATCATCCTCTGCCATTTCCGCCAACTCTAGCATGATGCCACCACCAAACGCACCTTCCCTTCACCCCCACTGGCGGCATTCCATAGGGATCGTTCCTTCCATGACACCCTGGTCCACTCCTCCATCACCCCCTACTCCTCAACCCCCACCTACGGCACCTCCCCATGCAAACGCAAAATATGCAACACCTGCCCCTTCACTTCCTCCCTCCTCACCGTTCAAGGGCCCAAACACTCCTTTCAAGTGAAGCAGCATTTGAGAGACCAAATGCAGACTGGGTGACCGCTTTGCAGAACACCTTCGGTCTGTCCGCAAGCATGACCCAGACCTCCCTGTCGCTTGCCATTTTAACACTCCACCCTGCTCTCTTGCCCGCATGTCTGTCCTTGGCTTGCTGCATTGTTCCAGTGAAGCTCAATGCAAACTGGAGGAACAGCACCTCATCTTCCAACCAGGCACTTTACAGACTTCCGGACTGAATATTGAGTTCAACAACTTTAGATCTTGAACTCCCTCTTCCATCCCCACCCCTTTCTGTTTCTTCCCCCTCCCTTTTGTTTTTTCCAATAATTTATATTGATTTTTCTTTTCCCACCTATTTCCATTATTTTTAAATGTATTCTGTCCATGGTTTCACTCCACCCCCCCCACTTGCTTGTCCTGCTCTCCACTCTTAATTAGCACATTCTTTTAGATAATATCACCACCTTCAACACCCCTTTGTTCTTTTGTCTGTGACATCTTTTGGTTATCTCCTCCTATCACTGCTTGCTTGTCCCAACAACCCCGCCCCCCTTAAACCAGCTTATATTTCACCCCTTTCCTATTTCTACTTAGTTCTGTTGAAGGGTCATGAGGACTCGAAACGTCAACTTTGCTCTTCTCCGCCGATGCTGCCAGACCTGCTGAGTTTTTCCAGGTATTTCTGTTTTTGTATTATATTCATCTCCTTGGTGCTCCTTTCTCCTCTTCTTTCATTATGTCGGCCATCTTAATGTATATGGACGTCCATATTTCAGGGATGGAACCTTCATTTGCACTTGTTTTACAGTTTTAGCCAAATCCTTGATTACTTTCTTATTTTCCAGCTGTTTATCGAGTTTATGAATCTTTTCATTCAGCTCAGCAACTACACTGCTAAATTGAGTTGTCTTCGTCTCAGATTATCTGAAGAACTCTTATATCAGCTTGACAACTTCACCTGAGCATTCAGTTCTGTTTGGAATGCTTCTTGTGTAGTCACAACTGTTGTTTAATCTCTTTCAGTTCATTCGTTAGATCCTCAGTGTGTTTCTTAGAATTCTCGTTCTCTGCTACCAAAGTCTGGATTTGCTCTTCAATACTACCCATCTCATTCATCATGTTGGATTGGAGTTCAACAATTTTGTCGGTTTTGATTACTAATTCAGCATTCAAGCAACTGTCCTGATACTTCAGCAATTCCTTCTCCCAATCCGGGCATTTTTCACGATGTTTAATAGCTGATACTTCAAGTTTTAATTGAAGGTTTATCTTTGCTAAATTTGTTTGCACAAGTTCATCATTTAAGCGTTTAAAGTGCTCTTTCAAGTATTCTACTTACTGTGAGCGACACGACAGTGTTCTCAGCAGTTCTTGGTTTTCCTTAGCAAACATCATTTGTATGTGAAAGTTTATTCTCGACACTGACCAATTTTTCTTGTCAGAGTATAATTTCCTCTGTGCTATCCTTCAAGCTCACATTCTGCAGTGGAACCTCTGCCAATTGTTTTTGAAACACCTCACACTCTTAAGAACTTCTACCTTCACTTGCCATTCTAAGTTCTTGATTTGTTAATGTAATGATTTTCCAAGGTTCTTTCTAAATGTGCAACTGTTTTCTTCAGTGCTGCAGTCTTTGTCTTGTATCTCTCGGCTTTCTTCTGGAATATAGAAAATTGTTGATTATTCTCTGTCAACTGGATCTTCAATTCTTTCAGAGTGGCATTAAATTCATTTTGTTGCACTTCTTACATCACTGTGGGCAGAATTTTTCAGTTGGCATGCAGGGGCAGGCCTGACATAAAATGACGTATGATGTCTTTGGGCGTGCGTCCTGACATCACTGCACGCCATCACGATATTTCAGAAGGGGTGTGCTATGAGTTTGGAGGTGCGCCCACCATTAATTAACAGGCCAGTTAAGGCCCTCAAGGCAGCAATTGAATACAACTTTTCAGAGCCTGTGTGATTTTCAGTGTGTCACACAGGCGCAACGGGCAGGTGGGTAAGCCACATTTTAAAAATCTTCATCCACGGGCAGGATAAAAGGAGTGAGCGGGCTCGCTAGTGCAAGTTGTTAGAACTTTAGTTAGTTACTTACTGCTACTTGCTTGTGTGAACAGGACAACTTCCTTTTGCTTCAGAGCTGCTTTGACAGAAAGAACATGCTTCAGTTCAGGGCTCTGGAGGAATCATAACAATTAGGGCCTTCCAGGTATCAGACAGCCTTCCCTTTCACTGGGAATGGGGATTGTGGTCTCTCCAGGAGGCACCTGCTCTGAGGAGGAAGAGAGGGCCAGAAGGGGGAAGGAGGCCAAGAGTCCATATTCAGCCTCCAGGAGCCACCTGTGGGACGACAGGCTCAGGCACAAGGGGCGGAGGGCCAACAGGAAGTCCAACGTGGAAGAGGCCGCTGAAGATGCCACTATCCTGCTGCCAGTGTTTACGGGTGGCGATGCAGCTACCTCAATATGTCTGAGGTGCAATGCCGAAGGAGGCTCTGCCTCTCAAGGGAGACAATGACCTCCATCTGTCAGATGATCGGCCCTGAGATCAGCTCCAACTGTATGGTTGGACACTCCATGCCAGTGGCACTGAAGGTCACGGTTGTCCTCTACTTCTATGCCTCCGGCTCTTTTCAGGAGTTGGCGGGTGATCTTTGTGGAGTCTCCCAATCAGCTGTCCACAGTTGTGTCAAGCCTTGCTGAGGCCACAGCTGGAGTACTGTGTGCAGTTCTGGTCGCCACATTACAGGAAGGATGTGATTGCACTGGAGGGGGTGCAGAGGAGATTCACCAGGATGTTGCCTGGGATGAAACATTTAAGCTATGAAGAGAGGTTGGATAGACTTGGGTTGTTTTCGTTGGAGCAGAGAAGACTGAGGGCAACCTGATCGAGGTGTACAAGATTATGAGGGGCATGGACAGGGTGGATAGGGAGCAGCTGTTCCCCTTAGTTGAAGGGTCAGTCATGAGGGGACACAAGTTCAAGGTGAGGGGCAAGAGGTTTAGGGCAATGTGAGGAAAAACCTTTTTACCCAGAGGGTGGTGACGGTCTGGAATGCACTGCCTAGGAGGGTGGTGGAAGCGGGTTGCCTCACATCCTTTAAACAGTACCTGGATGAGCATTTGGCACATCATTACATTCAAGGCTATGGTTCAAGTGTTGGTAAATGGGATTAGGTAGGTAGGTCAGGAGTTTCTCACGTGTCGGTGCAGATTTGATGGGCCGAAGGGCCTCTTCTGCACTGTGTGATTCTGTGATTCTGGTGACAGATACTCAGTTCAGGTGTGCATTGACTTTCATTCACAATCGCATGGATGAGGCCAGCCAGGCAGAGCGAGCCAGAGGTATGCCGTGATTGCTGGATTCCCCCACATCCAGGGTATATTCGATTGCACACATGTGGCCATCAAGGCACCAGTGGGTGAGCTGAGAGCCTTCGTCAACAGGAAGGGTTTCCACTCCATGAATGTGCAGATAGTGTGTGACCATAGGATGCAGATTCTGTAAGTTTGTGCAAGGTACCCAGGCAGCTCTCATGATTCATATGTCCTGAGGCACTCCCAGGTGCCGAGGCTCTTCAGTGCTCCAGCCCGGCTGGATGGATGGCTGCTGGGCGACAAGGGCTATCCCCTCAAAAGGTGGCTCATGACGCCTCTCCACCATCCAAGAACAGAGGCTGGGCGGTGGTACAATAGGAGCCATGCCTCCACAAGGGCTGTGGTGGAGAGAGCCATTGGTCTTCTCAAGATGCACTTCCGATGCCTGGACCATTCAGGGGGCGCACTCCAATACCCCCCAGATCGTGTGTCACTGATAGTGGTTGCGAGCTGTGCTCTCCACAATCTGGATCTGGAAAGGGAGGACGCAGTGGAGAAAGAAGATATTGACGCAGCTGGCAGCAGACGATGAGTCCTGTAGTGAGTGCAAGGATGAGCATGCTCAGGAGAACACTAAGGGGATAGACGCCGATCTGAGAAACCTCCAGGGAGGCAGGGACACCCAGGACGCTTTGATCCAATGCTCCTCCAGCTAGTCCACCAAAGCGGAACCTCCAACACATGCCGGGGTTGCAGGCTCCGTACTCGATATCTGAGAGCAACATTTGCTTGGTTAGCCTTGTCAATAAAGTTCAATGACAAACAAGTCACTCATAACACCATGGGTTCCCCTTCACCTGCAGAACTAATGAAATACCCAGAGGCTTGTTGAGAACCAACAGATTTAATGATTTGCAGCTTGGCATACAGAAATCAAAATGAATTAAAAGGTGCTGTTCAGCACACCAAATTAACAGTATCTTAAAAGTTGGGCAAAACTAAACCATGAGTGATAAGCCCATGTTGTGCCTAAGGTACTTTATGTTTACAGCGAGTGTGAAGTGCCCTCACCACTGTGCACTGAGATACTGGTCGATGATCTTCTTTCTACTGAGGTGCTGGTATCTGTGCTGGTGCCTGCCTGGCTGAGAGGGTATGAGGCTGGTGCGTTAATGTCCTCTGTGCCCTCAGGGGTCAGCGGCAGTCCCTCAGCCTCCAGAGCCTGGGTGTGCTCTGGTGAGGCTGAAAGTAAGAACAAGGACATTTGATTAGTTGAAGTCATTACATTGTTAATGTGTACGGCTGGAACCTGGCTCTTCCTTCCATTATCAATGGGGATCCCATGTTGGATGCTGAAATCAATATACGGTCAACAGTGGAATGTTTGCACTGACAGACATTGTGACCTCAGTGCACGGCTCTCTTACCTCCCAGTGGCACCCCAACCTCACCACAGCCACTTGACCTGGGCACGTGGTGCCTCTCCAGCTCCAGTGCCTCCTGCTCATATCTGGTGATGATCAGAAGGTGGGGCTACTCTCCACCAGTCCACAGCTGCTCTGCATTATTGTGTGCTGTCTTCTCCTGTAAGGACAGAGGAGCATTGGTTAGTCTCCCCTGTACCTGCATTGCCATTGCAGCCTGGCCAGCCCCACCTGAGGAAAACCTTGCAGGGCTCATCTGACTGGTGACCCTCGAGCTACCATACACTCACTCCAAGCAGCCAGGGCTGACCCCCCTTGCCCAGATGTGGTCTCCCTCACATTTGTCACTCACACTCTAAGAACTTTCAAACCCATGACCACTACCACCTAGAAGGACAAGGCCAGCAGATAGATGGGAACACCACCACCTGGAAGATCCCCTCCAAGTCACTCAGCATCCTAACTTGGAAATGTTTCACCGTGCCTTCACTGGGTCCAAATCCTGGAACTTGCTCCCTAACAGCACTGTGGGTGTACCTGCACCACATGCAGCAGTTCCAAAAGGCAGCTCACCACCACCTTCTCACGAGCAACTAAGGATGGGCAATAAATGCTGGCCCAGTCAGCGAAGCCCACATCCTGTGAAGGAATAAATACAAAAACAAAATTCTGAGGTTAGGGGGGCAACCTAACTGCTGTGCTAAGTGACCCATGCCAACACGGTACTCGCCCTTCCTGATTGCAGGAGGTCATTAAACTGCTTGCAGCACTGCATCCAGGTGCGTCTCACATCGTGGGAGCTGACCCGTTCTGCCACCTCCTCCCAGGCACGTTCTGTTAAGTTGGGGGGAGCTCCTCGTCCTGTCCCTTGGGACCAGGATCTCACGGCGTGCTGCCACCTCCTCAAGGAGGGCAGCGAGGCACTCATCGGAGAACCTTGGGGCCGGCTGCCCTGCCGACCTGCCCTCCCCTCTGGCCTGCTCTGCGAAGACGTTTTCCATCATGTAACTACTAACCAAAATCAGTGGCAGCCTTAGGATGGCTGCCTGCGCTGTTTATGAATAGGCCGCCGGGTCGCCATTGGACCCAGCGGACATTAGCCTCCTGCTGCCGCCTGCCCCTTCCCCCTGATCTCGGGAGCTGTGAATTATGCTGGGCGGGCCTTGATTGGCCCGCCTGTGTAAAATGGCGGCGTGGACCCGATTGTGGGTTGGATCTGCTCCGCGCCCGCTCCCGCTGAGCCTGCCCACCATATGAAACATTCTGCCCTGTGTGGGTGGTACTGTACTCAGTTCCACGTTAACCCTATATGTGCCAGATCCTTAAACTACAGACTTGCAGAATGGGTATGGAAATGGCAAATGAATCACAAGCAGGTTAAGTGTGAGATACTGCATTTTGGTAGGAGGAATAAGCAGGACATACTCCTTGGAAAATAAGAGTTGTATTGACAAATCGTTAAAAATTGTAACACAAGTCAACAAGTCCATAAGTATTGCAAACAAAGTGCTGGACTTCATTTTTAAGAGGAATAGAACTGAACTGCAGAGAACTTTTGTTAAACAAAAACAAAATGCTGTGAAAGCAGCAAAACTGAAGTAAAAACAGAAAATTCTAGAAATTCTCGGCAGGTCTGGTAGCATCTGTGGAGAGAGAAAACCAGAGTTAATGTTTTAGATGTGACCTTTCATCAGGACTGGAAGAAATTAGAAATATTACATACTTTTAGCAAGTGTAAGGGTGGGGGGGGGGGGGGGTGCGTGGTGGGGGGGTGGGAAGAGCCAAAAATGAAGTTCTGAGTTAGGGTGAAGGGCAGGAGAGATTAAATGTCAAAAAGTTTCATGATGTAAGGTCAAAAGGAATGGTAATGGGACAAATTAAGAAACATATTTCATACAACTATGGTTAGCTCAAAAACAATTCAAGTAATGTGTACAATTCTATCCCCACATGACAAAAAAGAAGTAGAGGCACAGGAGAAGGTGCAAAAGCAGATTTACAAGTATAGTAGAACTGAGAGGCTGTGGCTATCAAGAAAGGCCAAGTAGCCTGGGGCTCTTTCCTCACAAAAGGAAAATCAGAGGAGTGACCTCATAGAGGTCTAGAGACTTGAGACTGAGTCTGTTCAAACTCATTATACATTGAATCCTTCCCACTGGTAGAAAAAAACTTTCATCCCAACAACTGGATTTAGATCCAGGTCCTAAGGTAAGAGGTCCATTGTTCCAATTGAGATTCAACAAATCTGTGAAATCTCTGAATGCAAAACCTTAATAGAAGTGTATATTTTCAAATATTACCTAGGCTGATCAATCAAAAGAGTAACACCAGAAGATCAAGGAAAGGGTCATCAGTATTCAAACTCAAAATAGCATAAAGTCAGATGTATTAATTGTTGTGAGTGGAATTTACAATATAGTCTCCTTGTTCAAAAGTGCAATTGCCTAGCCAAAAGAAAAATCTTGATTATGCAGTATTAGAAAACCTTTCTGATATGAGCATGAAAGCAAAATACTGCGGATGCTGGAAATCTAGAACAAAAACAAAAATACCTGGAAAAACTCAGCAGGTCAGTTAACGTTATGAGTCCGTATGACTCTTCTTCAGAACTAAGGAAAAATAGAAAAGAAGTGAAATATAAGCTGGTTGTGGGGGCGGGGGGCGTTGGGACAGGTAGAGTTGGATAGAGGGCCAGTGATAGGTGGAGATTGCCAAAAATGTCATAGACAAAAGGACAAAATGGTGTTGACGGTGGTGATGTTAGCTAAGAAATGTCCTAATGGGGACATTAAGAGTAGAAAGCAGGACGAGCAAAGGACAGATAGCCCTAGTGGAGGTTGGGGGGGTGGGTGGTGGGGGGGATCAAAATAGGCTAAAAGGTAGAGATAAAACAATGGATGGAAATACATTTAAAAATAATGGAAATAGGTGGGAAAAGAAAAATCTATATAAATTATTGGAAATAAGGTGGATCGGAAACGGGGTGGGGATGGAGGAGAGAGTTCATGATCTAAAGTTGTTGAACTCAATATTTAGTCCGGAAGACTGTAAAGTACCTAGTCGGAAGATGAGGTGCTGTTCCTCCAGTTTGCGTTGGGCTTCACTGAAACATTGCAGCAGGCCAAGGACGGACATGTGGGCATGAGAGCAGGGTGGTGTGCTGAAATGGCAAGTGACAGGGAGGTCTGGGTCATGCTTGCGGACAGACCAAAGGTGTTCCACAAAGCGGTCACCCAGTCTGCGTTTGGTCTCTCCAATGTAGAGGAAACCGCATCCGGTGCAGCAAATGCAGTACACTAAATTGAGGGATGTGCAAGTGAAGTGCTGCTTCACTTAAAAGCAGTGTTTGGGCCTTTGAACGGTGAGGAGGGAGGAAGTAAAAGGACAGGTGATATGGCTGGTTTGAAGATTATAAAGGAAGAGCTTTTCTCTACTTTAATTAAACCAATGGTGCAAATGTCACTAGTTTGGATTTTCTTCTGTCACTCACTGATTGTTGTGATGTAAATTCAGTAGTCATGTCTCACAGGAACTCTATCCACATTGCACACTGACACACATTTCTAGTAAGTGGGATCAGCAATAGGCCAATATGGTGGGTTTTTCATTTAATATCTATTTAGATATGTCCATTCTGCATATAATTTCCACCATTCAGCCCTGCAGCATGTCCAATCTAAATCAGTCCCCATTTGAGAAAAGGACTGTTCAGTGCCGAAGGAACTGGAGCAAATCGAAAGGACACAATAACGGAAGGCCAATCACAGGCTATATCTAATGTGTTTATTTGTTGACTTTTTTTTGTTAAATAAAGTGCCTGTTAATATTTTATAACATTTAAGACACTTTATACATGTAGCTGTTGTTGCCTGCTGATTAGACTTTCATAAGCCTCTATGCCAATTGGCATGAAGGACTAGGTGCATTAGTGATGCTCTGCACCCATGCATTCACACCAGAAGTAAACAAATCATTGCACACCAAGATTGATGAGGCAGCAGACCCAAAGGTTTGTAAATATCCCTTAGATTCTTCCTTGAAAGCACCCCATCACACAAAATCTTACATTCCAAAGGAAAAAACTTTCAGGATGAGCAACTGATGCATCCTGATTGACCATACCTTTTAAAGGTACTATCAACTATTTCTGGGCCTTTGGTACATCTAACTTGAAGTGGCCACAGGGAACTTTCTTGTATAAAGCCAGATGTAGAGCAGTACATTAACTGCAAGACTTTTTTACAGCTACCATGCAGCACTGGATTGGTGTGTTCAGTAATCTGCTTCTATCATGGCATGCTGTCATTCTGACCTACAGGAAATGTGCTGTGCAATGGCTTTGATGAGCAGTTGTTATCAATAGGAGGCAACTGCTTGGTTGGCAGCATCATTATCATGGAAAAACTCAACAACAGACTCCATTTGCTTTATTTTTGCCTCATCAGCCTTGGCAAAAGTCACAAATAAATTGAGAAGCTTTTTTTAATGATATGGATAAAGTTGTCAACTCCTGGTGACCTTTAATTGTCTGGTTCCCAGTAAATTTCATTCACTTGCACTTTTCCACAGGCTTAATCCTTTACATGTCTGAAACTGCATGTGGCCATCCAATGGGCTCTTCACAAAAAATTGGTGCAAAGAACAGCCATCCATTTGAGAAGTCCAAAACCTGTCAGAAAACCTAGACTTTCAGATTCTAAAGCTTACTCATTTCTAATGCAGAAGAGTGTGTCTGTTGGTTCCAATCCATTTTACTAGTGTTACTCGTCACATTTGCCTACAACAGGTTTTGCAGCATTTATCAACAGCCAAACACCAAGTTGGATATTGTCTGTGTTCTCTCTTGACTTCATCAGGTGGCAGGAATATCAAATTTATGTAGCACAATTGTAAAGGTTTAGGAGTTTGTATGTTCAATCAGATTCATAAGGCTTCAAGTTTAAAATCAAAGATATAAATCCAAACTTCTTAGAAGTTTTTACTTTAATCTTCCATTCTGGAAAGTGGAGTTTTCAACCACATGTCAAACAAACTTCTCAGAAAAAAGTCAACGCAAAGCTTTATTGATAGTACAAATCAAGCAATTACACTACATCATTCACATCTTCATCCAAATTATTTCATTTCTTTAGTCTCTAAAATGACACGATGCATGAAAGTGTAAAATTTTAACCTGATATTTACATCTCTGGCAGTGGTGTTAGCTGATTGCCTTAGTTTTGAATATGGTATTAAGAGACATTATCTTAAACTTGGCAACACAAAAAAAGAGAAATAGCTGTAAAAATGGGTACATTCATTGAGCAAAATAATGTAAAATATATCTGCAAAATAGTTTCAGTAACCACGATCAGAAGTAAGCATTACGGATAAAGTTCTTTGAACTGGTGCTTTTAAAGCAGTCGAACAGTTTTCCCAGTTACAGTTAAAAAGTCTTCGTCTGCCAGAGCTCGGAGAGCTTCTTCAAACATATCCTTGGTAATCGCCTGAGAAGATTAAAAAGAAATTCTAATCAGGTTATGTTACAAGCACATATGAACAAAAATAGTTTTATGGTGTAAAAGCAATTGGTCACTTTGGTATATTGTAGTCAAATGATACTTTCAGTAACAGGATGGCAAGAGTTCTTTTTCTCTGCGCCATTGGTTATTCTTGTCCTGTGACATGACATACCCAATGTCGATCATTATTACTAATGTTACCCCCAACTGCACAACACACCCAATGTCTATCATTATTACTAGTGTTATCCCCACCCGCACAGCACAATGTCCTCAGGAAAGCTCCAGTTCATCTGGGTTTTGCAACATCTTTATAGGAAATGCAAAAAATGATTCCTGTTTTTAAAAAAATAGCAGCGTTGGGCTAGAAGTACATTCATGTAAGCCAGCCTTTCTTGCGCTATAATTTTAGAGAATACCAGATCTTGGCCACTTGTTTTCCCTTTTAACTAGAGGACTTCTATCTTTCCACAAATGTCAGTCAATAATAGGAATCCATCTTCTCTGTAATAAATGGGTGTAAACATGTATGCTAAATCTAATGTATCAGAAAAAAGGCCAAATAATACCGTAGGGCAGAATGAGAAGAAAAATTGAGGGAAAAGAGAGATAAAAGAAGCAAGCTAATAACGAGAACCTTAAGGGCTCCCATTTCAGACATAGGTATTCTAAAATTTCAATTTTTTCTTTTCCAGATAAAAACTAACTTACAACTTCAGACTGAGATCTCAAATCTTCAAAAAGTTGCTGGTATTTCATGGTTGGAGTTTTGCCTTTAGATTGAATGAACTTCTTCAAGGCTTGAGCCAAGTCTTCCTTGCGTTTGCGAGCAGTGGCACTCATTCCTGAAACAAGTTACAGTAAAAGATTTTTAAATTCATTGTTAGATAATGTAGTAACCCTTAAAGCTGAATGTGTAGTTCTACCTAGTCTTCATGCTGCTTTGAGAACATTCGTGCTGGGTAAAGGAATGTTTTTACAAATCAATGTCAGAATTAAAGAAGCCAAGGTCCAGTGTAGCACAATTAATTTTAGATTCCTTCTTTTTGTAACAGTAGCACACCAAAGCCTTGATCTCAGAAAAAAATCACTGCAATATTTCAATTTTATATACATGGGTATGTAAAATCTTATCCTCATAGCTTCTTCAAATGAAACTGTCAACTTAGTGATATATTTTCAGTGGTTTAATACTATCTACATCACCAGAGCGAATTGGTGAGACTCTCCTAATTTATGCTGATACTCCAGTTTAATACTGAGGGAGTGCTGCTCTGTCAGAGGCACAATCTTTCAGATAAGACATTAAACGACAGCCCCATCTGCCTCTCATGTGAGTGTGAAAGATCCATGGCATTTTTCCCCCCAAAATCCTGCCAGATGAATACTTATCACTCAAGCAACACCACTAAAACTGATTATCTATTCATTACCACATTGTTTCCTGTTTGTGGATCCTTCCTACATGCAAATTTGATTATTGCATTTTCCACATTGCAACAAAATACTTTAAAAGTATTTGGTTGGCGGTAAATGCTTTTGGGACATCCTGAGGTATTGAAAAGCACTATATAAATGCAAGTGTTATCATCTGATGATCAACAGTGAGAAACCAGTCTGTGTTAGATTAAAATTAGGGCCGGGATTTTCTGGCCCCATTGTGGGTGGGACCCCAGCCAAAGTCCACTGACTTGCAGCAGGACCGGAAGATCGCGGCGGCGGGCGGGTGCGGAAAATCCCACCGTTTGTCTCAGAATGTGAATGGAGAACACTAAGCTAACAAATTATATATCATGTCCCTCTAGCTTTGCAAAACTAGCACTTATACATATATATTTACAGTAAATTGGGGAATCCAGTCATGAACACAGCTGTGTAACTAAAACCTCCAACATATTTTATAAGACATGTGGCAACTTTCCTAACTTCCCAAAATGACCTTTTCCTAAACATGGAATCCAAAATGAAAACAATATTTATTTAACTCATCACCTGTAGTAAGGATAGATATATCTACAATTCCAGTCCTTGGGTCAGTGGCAGACTGTTTCAGAGCTTCACGGTGAAGGCGTTTTGCCTCTTCCACATCGATATTTTCCACTTTTTCAGAAAAACGCACTTTAGCATAAGCTTCTGCCAGACGTATCAGTGACTCCAGCTGTCGGGGGTAAGCCGACACCATACCTCTACCACTGCCAACTTTCCTCATGTCCACATAAGCCTTTAATATGAAAGAAAACAAAAGCACTGACAGCATTTAAAGGGATGGTACATTTTGTAAAAACATTTCCGAGAAATACCTTAAAATACCTAGGCAAGTACCAAGTTCTTACCTCAATCAGTGATTGACTGGCTTCTTCACTAAGTCTAGGGTGGACGTAAGTGCGGCCATAGGCTATGTAATCTCTCAGCACTGCCATGTCCAGGTATTCTTCTTCCATTTCCTCTTCACTTTGATAATAAAGCGAAACCAAGTGGTGGGCAAGACGTCGATCATATGCTTCATCTTGTGGGTCCAACATAAGGAAGATCAAGTCAAACCTAGAAATACAACCAACATACTTACAAAATTGCGCCCAACATCTGGAAATGTTAGCCATTTATATGATTTAGATCTTGATTGTGAAAGTATCCGAACAGTTTACAATAAAAACAGAAAATGCTGCAAATATGCAGCAGGTCAGACAGCATCTGTGGAGAGAAAAACACAGTTAACATTTCAGGTCTATGACTAAGTATATCCTACCTAGACAGTAGTGTATGTGGAAGCTGAATGTTTTCTATAGTTGTTTTTTTGGGATTCCACTGCGACTCTACTGGGTTTGCAGCTGCCAGGATTGATGTGCGGGCATTCAGCTGACAGATAATACCAGCCTAAAATATACAGAATTATAGGCTTTATTGAAAAAAATACATTTCGGATCCCCTTCAAACATAACGGTGCAAAATTAATCAAGAAAAGAACTGTGTAGCATCGTTGCTAAACTTTTCTGTATTGTATAGAGGCTGACAATAGCAGTAACCCAAAGGATAAAACAAAATCACTGGCATTTTAGCATATAAAGCAACAGAAGCAAGGTCCGAGCAATGCAGAAAACGAGAGATCTTGTCAACTCAGAATTCAGCTTTCACATGTTGTTTACACATTTACTTGTAATTCTAAATGCTAATTTTAAAGTGTAAAAATATTCTTACCTTAGCAATGGAAAGAGTTTGCTGCTCCATAACTTCATGCAACACTGATCTTGTGCTATCATTCATTTTGTCAAACTCATCAATGCAGCAGATGCCGTTATCACTAAGAACAAGGGCACCAGTCTGCAAGACCAGTTGCCTCGTCTCAGGATCCTTTGTTACATAAGCCGTAAGACCTACAGCGCTGGAGCCTTTACCAGAAGTGTACTGACCTCTGGGCACCAGGTTGTATACATACTGCAGCAACTGAGATTTACTGGTACCAGGGTCACCACAGAGAAGGATGTTGACCTCTGCACGGAAATTGCCACGACCAGTGTGACTGAAATCTTTGCGTGTGCCACCAAACAACTGCAGCAAGATACCCTGTTCCAAAATACAAAGAACGACTATCACAAAATTTAATTTTGATACAAAACTGTCATATTACCATTAACAAGGATAATTTTTTAACTGACCTTATATGTTGGTATCATGTTTCAAGGGTAAAGGATAGATATAAACTAGATTCAGGTTGTGGAACAATTTTGGAACCTGTTGGTATCTTGGTGAATTGTGCCATGGGATGATAGGAACATACATAACGAGATTCCCAACAAGACAATTTCCTAATCTCAGCCTAACTGGGAGACATGGAATGGATATTTGGAATAATTCATAGAAAAAAGGAGGTATTACCTATTGTATAAATGAGACTAACCCAAAATTGCTGTTTGCAAATTTGCAAATATTATAACATGGTTCTCGGAGTTGCATACATGCTAAAAGCAGTTTCTCCACCTGTCTTTCAGGTTAGGAGTTTTGTGGAAAAAGGTAAATGGGGGTAAAGGAGAGATAATGGAAATGTAACTAATGCTTCTGAGCTTATTAAAATAAATAAATAAACATACATACTTAAATCCACAGAAACTAACTAACAACTGTTTTACTAAAGTCACCACACAATGTTAAACATGTACTTTCGGAAAGGAAAGTTGGGAAATAAATGTATGGCAAAGGTTCTACAGTGATTCTCACACACAAGATGTTTAGTAAATAAAATCATATGGATATAATATCATATCATATAGGAAAATGTAAAGGCATGTTCAGGGCCATCTTGTACCTTTTTGATATCTTCATGCTCATAAATACTAGGAGCCAATGCAGCAGAAAGTCGTTCATAGATATCAGGCTTCTTAGAGAGCTCTTTCAGCATGTCAACACGTTGCTCTGTGAACAGTTTCTGTTCCTTTTCATCTTCAAGTCCATGAAGCCGTTTCTCATCAGTTTTACGAAAGTGAATGACATCAATGTGAGTCTTATACACCGACTTCACACTGCTAACTCTGGGATTCACACGAATAGGAACAGCTCTGTAGATGCCTAGACAAAACAAAAATTCACACAAACAATTCTCCACATTCTCTAAAAATCAGATATGAACCATGTGAAAATAGGCGTTGTGTTTGAGAATCAGAGTAGGATTTACCTGTGACGTTCACTCGATCCCCAGGCTGCACTTTATCCACCAGGTCATTGTGAGCAAACAGTATAACTGTATGTGGTGTCTGTCCTGCGGGCATATCTTCAGGGGACTCCTGCAACTTAACCTGCAAGATAATAAAAAGCTTAAACTAGTTCATTATTAGGCCAGCATGTGCAGCTGCACAGTACAGTATGGCTGCATTTCGGAAGTAAATACACCGGACGCATTTGAATTACACATTTCCCCAGAAGATAAAATTCTTATCTCTCAAATTAATTGGATTCTAGTTTCAATCAAAGAAGTTCGTGTTTTCTGTTACCAAGCCTCCCTAGATTGATCCCATTTTTAAGGTTTATTTTGCTTCCCCATTACAAGCTCCTGCACTCTATGTGCTATGTTGCAACCCGCTCCCAGACTACCTCCAACCTTGCGTCATTTGTTACATATACCGAGTAAACCTAGGTGACTAGCTCTGTGGGGAAGTGTGCACCTTCCTGATGGCAGTAAAGTGTGGGCACTTATTACATGGACATCATGAACAGTTTTCATCATTCTATGGTGAGCACAAGTGAAGGTACTAGTTCAATTAATTCCATCATATTGTGTTGACCTTATCAAGTATTCAACATTTGATTATGGAAGCATTGCTTTGTGGTTAGGGGAAAATTATTTTGTGGCAATCCACTTATTTAGCATTAACAATATAACTTTGTTAAAAGATGCTTGTACTTCTGAAAAACAAACATACCATTTGTTTGTCTGAAAATACTGAACGGTTGTGGATTAGTGCCATGCTGTGCGTGGTATTGCAGTTCTTGCACACAGATGGCTCAGCAATCCGGCCACGGTCAACCTCCACCCTTGTGCTAAAAGCACACACTTGACAGCTGAAAAATGCCTCTTGCATTTCAGGGATCAGTTGAGAAGACCTGATCACCATGCCACTGACTGTGATCAACTGGTCAATATCTGTAAGGAAAATTGCAATACAATAATTATATGCATTACACCACCCTTACAATGGAAAAAAAAAATCTAAACTAGCAAACACACTATTACTGGTGACCTACAGGAGGAATCTTAAATTGTTCAAGTTAACACTAACATATAATATTTTATAAAAGAATTTACCAACTAAAATCAGTTTGCTTTATTCTAGCAGTAATATCCTACCCTCTGGATTCAGACTTCTCATATTTTTGGTTCTCAAAGCGTTGTATGGCCGGACTTGGATCTGATGCTCCAGTAGAGTGTCAGGGAAACGCTCAAAAAAAAGTTCATTGACAGCCATATCAAAAGTAGGAATCACTTCCTATGTATTAAAAAGGATGTGTTTAGCTTCAAAGCACTGATTAAGGTTTTTTAATTTCAACTTTCTTTCAAAACTTTTGATAATGAAGCAATTATTTATTGTATAACATATATTACCTGTGGGTAACAAATCAGCTGTCTGTATAGTTCAGGGTCAAAAGTTCTTAAATGAGAAGAGTTCACATTTAGAAATGGCTCTCCCACTAAGTTCATCTACAATAAAAGTAGAAAATCAGATTTCCTTCAGCACTGGAATATTTACACACAAAAGAGATAATTAGTAAAGTACAGATGGGGTCAAGATATACATTACCTCTTCAAGTCGTTGCATGTAAAGTGGTTCATTGATGTCAAGGCCTGTGACTTCCTCTTCTTTAGCAGAAGGGTCAATAAAGCGCTGAAGGAACCTCTGAAAGAAAATGGTACAAAGATTACTTTCTCTTCTGGAATATTACAGAAACTACATATCGCAAACATTTGTTTAATACTTCCACCTCAAAAATTCAACCCAGCCAATTATCACCCCATCAGTCCATTTTCGGCCATCAGCAAGGTGATGTAATGTTTCGCTAAGAGCTAACAAGTAGCACTTACACAGCAAGAAGCTGCTCACCAACACTCAGTTTGGTTTCCACCAGGGCCATTCAGCTCCAGACCTCATTACAACCTTGGTTCAAACATGGACAAAAGAGCTGAACTTCCAAGGTGAGATGTCCTGAAGGCATTATTTGCCCAAGTGTGCCATCAAGGATCCCTGGCAAAATTGGAATCAAAGGGAATCAAGGGGTAAACTCTCTGCTGATTGGAGTGATATCGAGCATAAAGGAAGGTGGTTGTGCTTGTTGGAGGTTAATCATCTCAGTCCCAGGGACATCGATGCAGCAGTTCCTCAGGGTGGTGTCCTGGTCCAACCATCTTCAGCTGTTTTATCAATGATCTTCTCTCCACCATAAAGCTCAGAAGCACAACATTCAGTATCATTCATGATTCTTCAGATATTAAAGCAGTCTGTGTCTATATGCAGCAACACCTGACAACATTCGAGCCTGAGCTGGTAAGTGGCAAGTAATACACACGCCACACAATTATCAAGCAACGGCCATCTCAAACAAGAGAGAATCTAATCATCACCCCATGGCATGTGTCGGCATTATCTTTGCTGAATTCCTCACCATCAACACCTTGGGGGGGGGGGGGGGGGGTTTAACCATTGACCAGAAACTGAACTGGACAAGCCACAAATACTGTGGCTGCAAGGGCAGGTCAGGGGCTGGGAATTCTGCTGGGAGTAACTCACCTCCTGACTCCCCAAAGCCTGCCTACCTTCTACAAGGCACACTTCAGGAGTGCGATGGAACACTCTTCACTTGCCTGGATGAGTGCAGCTCCAACAACACTCAAGAAGCCTGACACCATCCAGGATGAAGTAGCCCGTTTGATTGAGATCCCATCTATCATCTTAAAACATTTACTCCCTCCACACTGATGCACAATGGCAACAGAGTGTACCAACTACAAGATGCACTGCAGCAATTTGCCAAGCCTCCTTCGACATCAGTTTCCAAACCCCCTACCATCTGGAAGGACAAGGGCAGCAGACGCATGGGAACCACCTGCAAGCTACCCTCCAAGCCACATGCTATTCTGACTTGAATTAATATCACCGTTCCTTCATGGTCTTTGGGTCAAAATCCTGGAACTCCCTTCCTGACAGCACTGTAGGTGCACTTACGCCAGATGGACTGTAGCAGTTCAAGGTGGCTGCCCATCACCTTCAAGGTCATTTAAGAATGAGTAACAGCGGTGTTCACATTGCATGAAACAATAACAATAAAGCTCTGGCTTACTTTATAATTGAAAAAAATACACCCCAAACTTCAGCATTAGAATGTCACAAAAGACACAGGTCCATATCGTCAAATGCTTTAGTCACAAAAGGCCAGCTGTGCCTGATGTATTGTTGGTGCTTATCGTGGTCCAGGGAAATAACTAGAATTCTTAGTGTAAATTGCAAACTCCCATGGAAGTTTTCACTTCTGTGCGCCTGCAGGTTTGCCTGACAGCTGTTGATTCATCTTGGTGATGCCATTTTGCAGCAAGTGGAGGTTGACTAAGAATTGCCTCCTAATATATTCAAAAGAACAGGTGCTTAAAGAACAAACGCAAACAACTCATTAACTTGCAAAATTTAATCCACATACATCAGCAAAAATAAACCAATATCTAACTAAAACCTACCTGAAATTTTTCTTTGCATGCAGCCACATTGACGTCTGTTCCCCAGATTACTAGTTTCTGACCAAGGGATTGTTCACTGGTCACAACTTCATCTGCTGAAGGCTATAAATAAGAAATTAGACTCTTATAAAGAAAGCAACCAATAACAGTAAATTTACTTCTGCAAAATAATGAAGAAATTTAATGATTTAACATAAATCTGGCTAATCTGCAAAGCTTCTATTGGATACCTACCTGGTCTGCATGCAAGTCAACCTGGCGGACCTTACGTGCAGACCCAAGATCAGGACGCTGACGTATAGGTGTACCCCGCACACCACTGCGAGGTGTACCTTCCACTCTAGAGCTGGGAGTGCCATAGGTCAAAGGAGAGCTTACGTCAAATTCACTGGCAGCTGCGAGACAGTGAAATATTTTGAGTTACTCCAATAAGAGTGACTTAAATATACATACACACATGTACATGTACATATTTAAACATTTAAACATTCTGGTATAGACTAACTTAAAATATGTTAGGTGCATCTGGCTCGAAAGTTGAAAAGAATTGGGAATTTTAATGATAAAACACCAAAAATCTGGAGTTAATATAAGATTAGCACTCTGCCTTTCAATATAGTACTTAACAGAAAAAAAGTTTAACACAAGAATGTCCTGGTGCAAAAAAAGCTGGTTGTTTCTCTTGGCACATTTCACATTGTCCTCTGCTCTGTACAGCCACAGAGTTGCAGAGTTCACTCAAAATGACAAACAGCAAACCTGAATGGCGTGATCGTGCTGGGCTGGATAAGAAGGATGACTCCAGCACACGTGGGCTTTGAGCATCTGCTGCTGGAGAAGTTGGCATTGGCTGCAGCTCCCCAATAGATGTTGACTCATCTACCCGTTGTCTTTGTGAAGGTGGAGACTGTACTCCATCGCTTCGAGCTGTTAAGAAGTTGACTTATTGTTAGTAACATGTCAACTACATTTTCTAGTTTTCACAGCTAAGTGCTTTTGTGAAACTGCAAATAACATAATTCTGGCCCTATATGAACATCAACTACAAAAATTAGGTGAGCTGTTCAGAGTTCAAACCAGCAGTAACATAACTTCACACTTGCTTGGACAGAACTCTTTATGATCTATAAACATTTTACACACTAATGCAAATATAATATTGACAGTTTATCAAGTTGAAGTTCTCAACATGTTACAGCAGTCAGTGGTTTGAAACAATTAACATTTTCCCTCTTGTCAGCTGGTAAATTGATGCAGGTTTTGTTACTCCATCGCTAAACGGAATAGGTTTGTATGAAAAGGAACCAAGTATGTAACATATTTTGCGGAGGAAGGGCACAGCAGGGATGGGAATGTGATAAACTGGCTGGATAATAAGCTGTTTCCAATTCTTTGAGATAACATTTTAAATATCACGAATGATCAAATAATTTAGACTAAAATATTCAAAATATTTTTGTTCAAAAACAATGACTGAAAATGTGAATGTCAGTAGAATATTTTGTACCCAATTAATTTGAATTGCCTTAAAGCAAATTTCTAAACGTTTCACTAGCTCCTGACATACATGGATACATTGAACAATAAGACTTACGTGTGGGAGGGTTACTGCTTCTTCCACGCTTGCTTCCTTTACGACTAGGCGTAGATGTTGGTGAAGACATCTTTAGCACTAGGATCAGAAAAATACATAAATGTTTAGCTGTGCATTCAAACACGTTTAACAGACATGAATGAGAGTCAAATTACCAGTATTATTAACATTCACAACACAAATTCATTTCCTTAACACATTTCAAAAATATGAAACTTACAGTAAAAAAATTAAGTTTTATATATATCAAAAAGAACATGCAACTTCCAACACCTCACATTTGTTATTGAGGTGGCACTCCAATTCCCAAATTATCATTTCCTCCAAGAGCAGAATTATCAGAAATAATATTTATTTCCGATTACTCTAACATACCATTACTCTGTCCTCCAAGACCTAGTTTTTAAGCAACCCGAGATTTTATTAAACGAGAACAGTTATGATTACATGCGATTTGCAGCATTGAGAAGTAAGATCAATGCAGCTCACAGGTAATCTGGAGTTGTAAATGAGATGTTAACTAGCCAATTGGGTCATCTTCTGGTGGTAGAGAAACAAGGCACTGAAGATTAGCCCCTCAAAACTGATTTCCACTGCTGGAATTCTGACGAGTTGAGAAACGAAGGACCTTCAGAGTAGAAAGACAGCATATCAACAGTGATCTTACACCTGTGTACGTGATAGTTGACAGTCTAGAAAAGGCTCACCCTGAATATACATTTAAAATAAACCATGACAGCAGGACAAGGCAAACAGGTTCAAACTAGTAAAAGGTACTTTTCTCAGGAGATTGAGATATCATTTTAAATATCACTAATAATCACATAATTTAGACTAAAATATTCAAACTATTTTTGTTCAAAAACAAAGCGTTATCAACTCATGGACTGGATTCCTGGAAAGTGAATTGGAAAAACAATGGAGTCATTTAACAAATAAATTAAGTGGATATTAGGGTCTTTCTAGATAGACGAAAGAAGATGGGCCGAATGACCTTCATTTGTAGCCATTGAGTAAATTCATTTTCGCGATTGGGGGATGGGTGGGTAATGGGTTTACAAGGCACATAAGGCGGACGCAGTAGATTTAATACCAAAAATTTAAATATATTTTAAATGGAATCTAGGCATTTTAAAACATTATCTAAGCAAGATCGCTTTTGCTGCATTTGGGACTCTCATCTGCTTTTCCGCCAAATCTTGTTTGAAATTGCTTTAAACAAAGTTTCAGAAATAAAATGTGATTTTTAAAAGAACAAAATTAAATCCATGCGGATCCATATCTAATCTGCTGGCCTAAAGAAAGCCTGGCAAAGTTCGCTGAAGCGTGTAGCCTTACATGACCTGCTGTCCAACCCTTATGTTACTTACAATTTCGATTTATTTTCACGACTAAATGCAAAGACAACACAACAAACACAAACTCTAAACACAATGCAGATTGTTTACTTCTAATTTGGAATTGTTTTCTAACAGATTAATTCCTACCTTCCTTCTTTCCCCCAACACTCCACAGAACTTTTTTCCCGCGAAGTCAGTCAGCTGACCTCCACTCCGCGCGCGCTTTCCCAGCCAATCAGCATTGAACTTTGACTCATATGCAAAATCTATCGCCACCGGAAGCCGGGGAGGCTGCCGTGAAATTTTAGAAATCAAGCATTTTGCCGGAAGTTGTTTTAAATGAGATTTTAAACCCTATTAGATCAGTGACGTTCAATGGAATGTATTGGATGTTCAGATTGACTCCTCCCCCGGGCTTGGAACGCGGAGTGGGGCTCGCGCCAGGACAATGGCAGCTAGAATGCGGCGATATGGACCTGGCGGCGGCTTGGAGCTGGAGCGGCGGCTGCAGCAGCTTCACCAGCTGCTGTCAGCTAGAGACAGCAGGAGCGCTTCAGTGGATTCACATAGTTTCATCACCAACCTCACCCATGATTTTCTGTATAGTAGTCACGAAAGCCGGCTGGGTGGGTATACGCAGTATAAGGCCGTCTGTTCCATCGTCTATGTTCGGCTGAAGAGCTATATAAGTTTTGAATTTTAGTTTCCCGGGTCAGGTAGGAAGAAGCCCGCATCCCGGGGCGACTCTCCAGTCACCTGATGGAGACGAAGAATTAAAGCAGCCAGCCTGTGTATGTTCCCCTACCAACACCTTAAACATGTATTTCTCACCGGGATACCATTGCTCTTCCAGATTAGAATAGTGATGTAAAAGCAAAATACTGCGGATGCTGGAAATCCGAAACAAAAACAAAATTACCTGGAAGAACTCAGCAGGTCTGACAACATCTGCGGAGAGGAATACAGTTAGGTACTTAACTAAAGCAGAATTACCTGGAAAAACTCAGCAGGTCTGGCAGCATCTGCGGAGAGGAATACAGTTAGGTACTTGATTGACCGGTTCCGACTCAATGGGCCGAAGGGCCTTTTTCTATACTGTAGACCTCTATGACTAATAAGAGCCAGGCTGACAGCACATTAACAACGACTAGTTTTATACTCCGCTAATTTGTCAAATAGTAATCAGATTCTGGAATATTGGGGAAGAAAATCTTGCGCACCTGGTGTAACGGAAGAAAAGTCTGTACATCTTATAAACAAACCTGCATTCGAGAATCAAAATATTAACCTTGTAGATTACAAGTGATGAAAGAAAAATACTGCGGATGCTGGAAATCTGAAACAAAAATAAAAATAGCCGGAAAAACTCAGGCCTGACAGCATCTGTGGAGAGGAACACAGTTAATGTTTCGAGTCAGTATGACTGACTCTTCATTACCAGTGATAGTTGGCGGCAGAATAAAAAGCAGTTTTCTTCATTGATTTAAGGACAATTGGGACCAAGTTCACCTATTTAAACCGCCTGGGGGGCTTCTGGATTTATTTTAGCTCCTTTTGGTTGTACTAAAATCGCTTTCTCTTTAATGGCTTTAGAAATGTAGAACAGGTTAGTTTTTAAAGTTTGTAACACTAAGAAGCAAAAATACTGTGGATGCTGGAAATCTCAGTTAAAAAACGGAAAATGTTGGAAAAATTCAGGTCTGTAATATTTCACTCCCTCTTGAAATCAGTATAGTCAGGTTTATTTAAAAATGCAAATATTCGCTTTACCTACTTAACATTTCAAATCTAGCTTATCTTCTATTACATCAAAGCCTTAAGTCACATGCACACAGATATAGGCACAGACCCCACTATTACTCTACAATAAATTCCAATGAAATTATGAAAATTATTATATCTTCCTGACATATGGATTTGAAACTCTGTTTCTCTCCACAGATGTTGTCAGACCTGCTGAATTTTTCCAGAATTTTCTGTTTTTAAGTTTGCAAATGCTTCCATTGTGGAGTAAAACAGAAGGGGGAATTCGGTTTTATACCACATTAGATAGCGGGGATCTGAATCTTTCCATCGTTATCATAAAAAGCACAAGTTGGTGTTTTGGGTATTTTATCGATGTGAAGTTTCATAGACCAATCTCAATTTCCCACGACCTGCTTCAAAGCGTCACGAGTCAGCTGGACACCAGTCACTCCGGTATAACTTGGAATTTAAAGTTTAACAAACTTTTTAGCTGAGTATGATTGTTTCTCTCCACCCCTCTCCTGCCACCAAAATAAGTTGGTGACTTCAGCTATGGCAGTTGAGGAAGAAAGATTATATTTCTAGGGATTTTGAAAGAGTAGTCTTTCATAAAGTCCACAACTGATATATGGACAAAGTAAGCGTGTCTCGGAAAATTGCGCAAATTGACGTATAAATTTTAAGATTGATACCAATTTGAAGAAGGCAGTTCCACTTTATTTCATTCAACCAGATGAATCTGCAGATCCCTTCTCCTTTACATATCCCTTTTACAAATCATTCCGGGTTTTTTGTGTTGTCCATTCTACCTTGAATGACTATTCCAAATGTTGATGACTGTGTGAAAACATCCGTCCTGAATTTGCCTTGCACTAGTTCAATCCATGCCCCCTTTTACTAATTTCACTGTTTTAGTTGAAGCAATGTTCTGGATTTACTGCTTCTATTTAGTATCATTTCGATTCCTTGTATGGTACCCTCTTGGTTGCTTCAAGGCGGAAGATTTTCCAATCTTTGTTCCTTAGCAATTGAGGTTGTTACCATACTTGATTTAAAAGCAGAATAGTGCGGATGCTGTAAATCTGAATAAGAGTCACACAGACTTGAAAGGTTAACTCTGTTTCCCTCTCCATAGATGCGGCCTCCACAGATGCTGCCAGACCTGCTGAGTTTTTCCAGCATTTTCTGTTGTTATTATTGTCATCCTTATTGCTGTTCTGTGCACTACTTGCGCAGCTTCAACATTTCCCTTGTTTTAGTATTCATACTGGGCATGATACTTGAGGTGTGGATCAGAATGCTACAGTTTAAGCATGAAATCCTTCAAGTTATACTCTTTCTGGGTTCTGTCATCTTTGGTGTTCACAGTGAATGTTTTAAGTGTCAAATCTATTAATATCTCCATGTTTTTCATCAGTCTTAGCTAGCATGGCAACAGTCAGAGCGTTTATTATCCAGTTCTGCTTCTCAGTGTACTCCTTTGTCCCATTATGTTTAACATGTTCCGTTGGTCTTTGACAGCTCTTCTAAGATTGATGTACCTTTTTCTTCTGCCACCTTTTTATTAAATTGACACATTTGCATTGAGCATCTGAATGCAAGCTGATATCAGTTAGAAACAGTAAGTTTCAATCCTGGGAATGTTTGGCACTATTCTTGCCTTCATTTACTGCTCCTGCTGCTTCCTACCTTTAGTTGGTTTTATTCATTCTCTGGTTTTATATTGAAATCCCATTACTGTAAAATTAAGTAACAGCTTTTCATGCAGCACCTTGTCAAAAATTTTTGGGTATACTATGTGTTAACACTTAATCTGGGATGTCCTGTCCAGAAAATATTGCTTGCCTTTAATCATGTTTTCATTACAATTAATTGAAGTTTATTCCAAATGATTCCATTACACCATCAATAACAGAATGGATCATATTGAACAGTAACCTTGAGAATTACTTTATTAGTTAATGGGTCAAAAAAAAAGTACCTGGATGAGCACTTGGCACGTCATAACATTCAAGGCTATGGGCCAAGTGCTGGTAAATGGGATTAGGTAGGTCAGGTGTTTCTCACGAGTCGGTGCAGACTCGATGGGCCAAAGGGCCTCTTCTGCACTGTGAGATTCTGAGATTCTGTTATAGGCTTAGACTATTTCTATTTAACAGACAAATGCTCAAACAAAAACCCATGCTTAAGAGGCATTCAGATTGAAACAAGTACCAAAGTATTTTATTATCTTTCCAGTATCACTTGAGTGTGTGACTCCCCCACCCTCCGTCTCCCAGTTCTAACATTAAGGTTCGTAGCTTAACTGGATTTTATTTGTATTGTCTTTCTATTTTCGCCTGCTTCAGGGGTCCCCCAAATAACAAAAACGCTCACCAGGAGTTTGGAGTAGCCTTGGCTCCTATGCATTTGTAAGGTATTAATAGGTACGATTTGGAAACAAAGTTCTCCAGTCATGGTGCTCTTTTCATTTCTTCCCTTCTGACTGGTTAATTAAAGCACTGGTGGCAAACATTTGATTTGGCAAAACTTTAAAAAAAACTATTGGATTTTACTGACTCAGTGTACAGTTCTGCTCTTTTATGTTCTGTCCATACAAAGCATTGTACCGAACCCAACTATTTCCTGGCGACTACCTAGATAGTTCTGTAGCCTGTGTGGCTTGCCTTTAGATGGTCAATAGTGGGATTTAGCATAAATTTCTTTGGAGGTGCGGGTTGGAGTATAGAAATCTGGAAAGAAAAATGTTATGGTTTTGAAATTTTTTTGAAGGATTATGAAAATAAGTTTATTGTGTCCAGCTCACTAGGTAATCCACAAGGTCATCAACAAAATCTCCTCGTCTTTGTCTTCCGATTACTGACCATGCTTGCCAAACCGAGCTTATTGATCAACACTTTCTCTAATCACCTTCTTAACCACCTCCCCCCACCCAACTTTTTGTCGGCATTCTAATTTTGACCCTGCTGCCATTATCTACCTACTCGACAACTTCCTAACTATTTTTGTTGCCTGATCCTCTTTATTCCCCAGCGCAGTTTTCGTTTCCATCTCCCAGCCTAAAAATCAAGGGCTTATGTACCCAAGGTACAACTGGCTGTTTGCTCTGGTTTGAACAACTGAAGAAACACCGCATCTCCCATTGCACAGGCAACATTTATACCAGGTTTATCATTGAGGGCCATCCCAGACTAAATGACAAAACCGCCTTCTCCAAAACTCCCTATTTCACCCCTTGATTCTGAGGTCCAACACAGTGTATGCAGTTTATAGACTTCATCTCAAGGATGGAAATAATCCAAGCAGCTGGCTCAGCCACCAACTTTTCCACCTATCTCCCTGATCTTCAGTGTTTTATTCATCCCAGGCCAGAATCCCTGGGCAGGATTTAGCATTTTTGGGTTAGGACCTTGATGCCTGGGTCAAATATAGGACCTGATCCTGCACCGTGTTCAGAGCAGTAACTCAACATAGATTTTGCCTGTTTAGCCAACTAGTGACCAGAGGACATGTTCATAGTCTAGTTCAGGGCTATAGGAGGCCTTGCACCATGGAAAGAGCTTAGTCTGCCATTGCAGTTAAGGGAGAGAGAGGGAACCTCCATCCAGAGGTGTGGGGGTGTACCCTCAAAGTCTGCCAAGAGTGCTGGCCCCCTGACCTGCTGCTGGGAGGCTGTAGATGGTCCAGGTAGATGGATCCTTCATTGGCCCTGGGTCAAAATCCTGGAACACCCTCCCTAGTAGCACTGTGGGTGTGCCTACACCATGTGGATTGCAGCGGTTCAAGAAGGCAGCTCACCACCAACTTCTCAAGGGCTATTAGGGATGGGCAATAAATGCTGGCTTAGCCAGCGAGGCCCACATCCCATGAATGAATGAAAAAAACGATATGATGCTGATGGGGGACCTGCAGGTTGACTGAAAAATTCTGCCCCTGATCTTGCCTCTAGGAAAATGGCTCTGGTTTGCTGGGACTGGCAAACAAGTACTCTGACTGGTGATGGGAAATTACGCACCCACCTGTCTCCGTTCACACCCCCATGTCAGGCGAAAACCCTGCTTCATATCACTTAAGTAGCATCTCCCACATCCATGGTTATTTCTAAAATCCAATTCCTAGTTCCATGATCCATTCCCCACTAAATCTTGACCACTGAATGACCCTCCCTTGTCATAATCTTTGGTACCATTGTAAATAACTCTCATTACTATTCCCTCCTTTCAAAACTGTCACTTATCTCTTCAAAGCCTGTTTTTTGGTTCCTCCATCTTAAATTGTTCTATTTGTAGCTAAGACACTTGTATCTTATCACCAACGAGCTCTATTTATCTCCAACAGTTTCTTGTTTGAATTCCTTCAATCAGGCTTTTGCTGCGTTCAGAGCCGAGACTGCCTTGGTCAAAGTCACCAGTGACACCCCCTGCCATTGTAGCCATGGCTAACTATCCTCACATTCTGCACCATGTTTGATTTAGTTAACCACTCCGTTCTCATCCATGGTCTACATCCTCAACCACCCTTACTTGTTTAATTCTTGTCTGCTCTAATGTAGCCAGTGTTTTCAGCAATATCCTTTCTCCTCTTGCACACAATTACTGCTGGAGTAACCTAAAATTTGATGCCTAGCTTCTCTCTTTCCTCAGTTTCCACATGTGCGCTGATGATATGCACCCTCAGTTGTGGGTGAACGCCTCTTGCTCCAAATAATACTGCCCAGGCTGAACAGATCTTATTTAGTTCCATTGGAAACTGTCTTTCAAGATGACACAATCCCCCCTTTCACAGTCTCTCATTCCTTCATAGGTGGTAAAGCCTACAGTTGTTTCAGTCCTACCCTCTGGAACCCACTTCCTAAAATGTTTCTACCTTGCTACTTCCCTCCTGCTTTTAAAAAGATTTTCAAAACCCATCCTTTAAACATATGTTAGATGATCTTACCTGCTGTCAGGCTCAGTATCTCCTTGTGAAACATCCTGGGAGGTTCACTTTATAAAGGATTTCTATAAATGCACACTGTTATTTCTTTCCTTGTTTTTCCCCCTCCTGTTTCACACCTACCTTGCTCTGCAACAGGCTGCTGGGAGATGCAAGTGACATGAGATGAAGCAATGCTGATTCTCTTCCCCCCCTCCCCCCCCACCACCCCACGCCTTTCTGCTGGAAAAGTGACTAGGTATATTCTCCTCTGAAATCAGGAATTGAGTCTGTGGGGACTAATGGGCTCTAATCTATATTATTTCATGGAAGAGGTTATTGATTCAGATTGGTTGTAGCCTGGAGCAACTAAAGTTGACTAAAAAAAAGTAAACATTCAATGCCCCACAGACATTATTGCAAAAGACTACATTTATACTAGATATACACACAGTTTGTCACTATGTCTTGCTGATCTAGCTGTAGCTGCACTGACAATTTAAAATTCTCCTTCAACTGTTACAATATTGAGTAAATTAATTGAATATATCAAATAAAATTAGGATAAATACCCCTTTATTGCTAATATGTTTCTCCAATAAATTTTTTCATTTTTCAAATTAATCCAAATGCTTTTGTGGTGTGAATTGTATTTCTTTTGATAGGGCATGCTCATATTTCTTTTGTTTATACGCAGCCCTACACAGCTCATTGATGTTCTCCAAGGATGAAGGGTTACTGACCTTCCTTCGAAAATCACTAAGCAATGAAGATGTAAGTTCCCCATCAAAGAAAGACTTGCATTTGTATAATGCCTTTCATGACTGCAGGATTTCCCAAAGTGCCTCACTGCCAGTGTCATTATTGCAATGTAGGAAATGTGGCAGCTAATTTAGACACTGCAAAACAGCAATGTAATAATGGCCAGGTAATCTGTTTTTATTCTTTCATGGGCTGTGGGCGTCGCTGGCAAGGCCAGCATTTGTTGCCCACCCCTAATTGCCCTTGATCTGAGTGGCTTGCTAGGCCATTTCAGAGGGCAGTTAAAAGTCAGTCATATTATTGTATGTCTGGAGTCACATGAAGCCAGACTGGGTAAGGATGGCAGATTTCCTTTCCCAAAGAACATTAGTGACTTAGCTGGGATTTTACAACAATTGACAGTGATTTCATGGTCACCATTGCTGGACCAGCTTTATATTCCAGATTTATTAATTGAATTTAAGATCCACCAGTTGCCTTGGTAGGCTTTGAACCTGTGTCCCCAAAGCAGTCTGGACCTCTGGATTTCTCGTCCAGTGACATTACCACTACACCACCATCTCTTCTTTTTTAGGGATTAATATTAGGAAGGGCACCAGGGAGAACCTGCTGTTCTTTAAAATAGCGTCATAAAATATTTGATGTCCACATGAGAAAGCAGGCAGAGCCTTAATTTAACTTCTCATTTGGAAGCTGGCACCTCTGACAGTACAACACTCCCTCAGTACTGCACTGGAGTGTCAGCCTAGATTTTTGTCCTCAATTTTGATTTTAGATTTTGGGACTTGAACCCATAACCTTCAGACTCAGAAATGAGCATTCTGTCACTGAGTCTAGGCTAATATCTCAATAGATAAATGTGTTCTTAAGGTTTTTCAGTTTTGTAAATTTATTATGTAATATACTTAGTAGAAAATCTATTTGGATTTCCAGTTTCGGGATTGTAGAGAAGAAGTTTTGAAGTTAATTACTGCATTTGTTGAAAAGATTAAAGAGACAGTTGGACCATATGCACTTGAAATCAAGGTAAGGGATTTTGTGTCATAACTTTTAAATAAGCCTGTGTGCAAATACACTCTGGATTAAACATAAAAGGACTTGTGCAGTTCAGCAGCCTGCTTAGGGAATGAAAACAATCAACTCAGCTATTGGTTTTCTAGCCTTGTTCAAGAGGTAAGTTTTAAGGAGAGTCTTTAAGGAGGAGTGCCAAGAAAAGAGGCAGAGCATTGGGGGGAATGTGTGGAATTCCAGAAAATGAAACCTAAACTGAACCTATAGGATCTGCCCTAAGCTAAATTTGAATTGCAGACATTAGAAAGGTAAGTAGTAGAATCATAGAAAGTTACAGCACTGAAGGAGGCTATTCGGTTTGTGTCCATACCATCTGACCGACCAGGAGCCATCCAGCTTAATCCCACTTTCCAGCTCTTGGTCTATAGCCTTGTAGGTCATGGCACTTCAAGTGTGTATCCTTCTACTTTTTAAATGCCTTAAGGTTTCTGTCTCTATCACTCTTTCAGGCAGTGAGTTCCAGACCCCTACCACCCTTTGCGTGAACGAGCTTCCCCTCATAACCACCTATCTAATACCCTAAATCTACGTTCCCTGGTATGGGCCCCTCAACCAAGGGAGTAGGCTCTTCTGTCCACTTCATCTAGATCCCTTATTTTATACACTCCGATTAAGTCTCCCCTCAGCCTTCTCTGTTCCAAAGGAAACAACTTGAAACCTATCCAATCTTTTCTCATAGCTAAAATTCCCTAGTTCAGGCAGCGTCCTTGTAAATCTTCTCTGTACCTTCTCCAGTGTAATCACATCTTTACTCTAGTGCGGTGACCAGAACTGCATTTAGTACTTAGCGATGGCCTAATTAGTGTTTTATATATTTACAGCATAACCCCCCAGCTCTTATATTCTATACCTTCACATTGCCAAATGCATCACCTCATACTTTTTTGGATTGAACTTCATTTGCCACTCTTCCACCCATTGTTACCTTTCTGCAGTCTATAGCTTCATTATCAACCACACAGCCAATTATTGTATCATCTGCAAATTTCTTAATCATACCCTTACACTCAAGTCCAAATTATTAGCAGATGCCACAAAAAGCAAGGGACCAAGTACTGAGAACTGCAGAGCCCCACTGGAAACAGCCTTCTAGTCACAAACGCACCCATTGACCATTACCCTTTACTTCTGCCTCTGAGCCAATTTTGGATCCAGCTTGGATTCCTGGGCTTTTAATTTCATGACCAGTCTGCCATGTGGGGCCTTATCAAAAGCCTCACTAAAATCTGCATGAACCACATCAAATGCACTATTCTTATCAAACCTCATTGTTACTTCCTCAAAAAATTCAATCATGTTTGTCAATATGATATCTTTAGATAGAAACACCACTACTTTCCAATCAAATCTTTTTGCTGAGAGGGGAATGCAGAAAAAGGGCAGAGTCAGAGGAGCAGAGAGCTTATTGGAGGTGCAGTTACAGATATAGAGAGGGGCAAGACAATCATGGGATTTAAACAAATAGTTGAGAATTTTAAATTTGAGGTGTTTGGGGCTGGAGGCAGAGGCTAGGAGTTGATATGGGCCAATGAGAACAGAAGTGATGGGCCAGTTCAATTTTGGATGAACTGAAGTTTATAGAGGATGGAAGCTGGGAGTCTGACCAGCAGAACATTGTAGTTATCGCAGGTGAAGGTGACAAAAGTGTGGGTAATTGCCCCTGTGGCAGATGGGCTGAGTTGGAGGGGTGGATAATGGGTAATATTACAGAAATGGAAGTAAACGATCTTTGTGATGGAGTGGGTATGAACTTGGAAGCTCAGCTCAGGGTCAAATAGAATGCCTCGGTTGCAGTGGTCTGGTTCAATCTCTGTGGCCAGGGAGGAGGAAGGAATTGTTGGAAAGTGTACAGTTTGTAGTGAGTCTGAAGGTGATGGCTTCAATCTTTCCAGTGTTTAGCTGAAGTAAATTGGGCCTCATTCAAGACTGGATTACAAACAGTTTGACATCACAGAAGCATTTGAGGGATTGCGAGAGGTTGTGGAAAGGTAAATCTGGTCACTGTTGGTATACATGTGGGTGCTGACCCCACATTTTCAAATGATAACCAGGGAGGAGCATGTAATTGTGAGGGGATCAAGGATAGATTCTTTAGGGGGAATCTCAGAGATACTGAGGCAAAGGGTGGAAGAGAAGCAATTTCTGGCAATGCTCAGATTGACCAGGTAGCTATAAATGGAACCTCGCAAGGGCAGTTCCACTGAAGTGGACAGTAGAAGGAAGGTTTTGGAGGAGGGTGGTGTGGTCAGTGATCTAAAAAACTGCAGAGAGAATGATGAGGAACAATGCACCATGGTCACATTCAGAGAGAATGTAGTTTGTGTTTGGTATTATGGGAGGGGCTGCAACCTGATTGAAGAGGTTCAAATGCAATTTCTGGGAAGTGGAATGGATTTTAGAGGTGACAACACAATTACAGAGAGAAGGTTGGTTGGAGACAGAGCAATAGTTCACAAGGACATAGGGGTTGAGTGTGTATTATTTTTAATGAGGATGTGAGTGATGATGGTGGTTCTGAAAAGGAGAGAACAATCTGAGGGAATTGAGAGGAGAGGGGATCATTTACAATATTAGCTTGTTTGGGAGTCAAGAAGAGAAGTTGGGTAGAGAGTCATTTATTGGAAATGAGATTAAGGGACATGAACTGGATCATATGGATGATGTGAATTTGGATGATGGGCCAGCATGGAGAAAAACTAGAGAATGACTTGGATTCGGGGCTAAGGTAGAGGGAATCTTGGGGGATGTTTGGCTTAGTGGGAAAGAGTATGAGAGGAAACAGGAGAGGCATCCATTTTGGTCTGATAGCAGTTTTCAGAGGCTCTTCTCTGATGATGCAATGCGGACTTTATTGTGCACCTGAACAAATGGTCTTTATCTTTGAAGACAAAGGAATTCATGAGCTCCTTTTACTCGTTTGGGGTGAGGATGGATGTGGTGTGGAGCAGAGTTAGTACCAGATTATGCTATCTATTGTTTAAAGCATGATACTGGTTGGAACTGAATAAACTGAATTAGTTGGAATTGATCCAATTAAATGTAATTGGATCCTTATTATTGATGAGGGAAAGAACAGTAATTACATTTTTCATGTGGCTTGGCCTAAATAGCCAAGTGGTTATGGTACTGGGTTTGTAACCCCAAGATCAAGAGTTCAAAATTTAAAAGATTTAAAAGATTATCAAGAGTTCAAATCTCACAATGGCAAACTATGAAACAATGTAACTTCATCTGAAACAGATGGAAACAGGTTTACTCAAAAGAGTATCAAGAGTTCAAATCTCACAATGGCAAACTATGAAACAATGTAACTTCATCTGAAACAGATGGAAATGGGTTTGTACTCAAAAGAGCTGATAGCAGTTGACCATGCTTTTTCCTTTAAACTTTGTTCTTGGTTTTACTGCTGACCTGAATTAGGGGCTGTGCCTGATTTATCCCAATTTTGTTGATTTGGTTTTCGTTTAAAAGATTATCAAGAGTTCAAATCTCACAATGGCAAACTATGAAACAATGTAACTTAATCTGAAAAACAGATGGAAACGTGTTTGTACTCAAAAGAGTTACATTTTTCATGTGGGAATAAATATTGGAGATCATACAAACTTACTCTTGAAATTTCTTGCTTGTAGGAAAACCTGCAGAAAAGTTTTGAGCCGCTATTATATTGAATACATTTACTGGCATATTATTACAAGAAATGATTGTGTGAAAGAGAAAATTCTGTATGTATAATGTTTTTCTTTATTTTCTTAGGAAGTTTGTCTCGTGGTGTACACCAAAGAAAGGGCTGCAAAATGTAAAGTTGCTGCCTTAGACCTCCTTCTTGTGGTAGGGTACTTTTGTCTCATTTCATTCATTGTTAGGTGTGTTTCACAGGCAATTAATTATCTTAGTTTTTTTTTTAAATCTGTCTTTAAATAAGTATGGATTACAATTAAGGAATAAATGTTAATTCTTTGAGTGTTGCACTATTATTATCTATTATTATTATGATGAGGATGAAAATTTATCTTCTAGCATTAGGATCAGTTTGGTTAAGTTGGCTCCTTTGCTTCTGGATCAGAAGGTTATGTATTCAATCCCCTCCATCAGCACATACTTTAGGCAGATACTCAGTGCAGTACTCAGGGAATGCTGCAGTGTCGGAGGCACCATTCTGATGATAAAGTATTGAGACGAGGCCTTGTCTACCAATTTCAGTTGTGCAGTAAATTTTCCATGGAAATATTCAGAGAAGGTCAGAAAGTTCTTGCTGTTTCCTAGCTTATATTCACCCATAACCAATACTATTTTAGCAGATTAACTTCGCATTCATTTCATCATGGTTTGTGCAGCTGATGAATGTTGGGATGAACAGTGAGAGCTTTACTCTGCATTTGGCTTTACTATACTTAGAGTATTCTTAGTGCTAATGCCTGATGCCTGAAATTAAAATTTGTTCCATTCATCAGCAATAGTATTTCTCACCATGAGGACAGCAAAACTAAAAGGAAGGAAAAGTAGCTGCCACACTTGTGCTGATTGGTTACAATTTTTATGGATATAGATTTTACTTGTAAAATGGATAGTGGAAGACTAGGAAAAACGAGTAAGGAATAAGTTTCTTAAACTTGGAGCATAGACTTAAGCTTAAAGTTGGAAGCATAAGATTTAATACATTTGTTATAGCTAACTGTAATAGTCCATCTCAAAATGCCAGGAAAGTGATGTCAGGCTACATCAGTGGGAAAATCCATCTAAAATGTTCAAGTATTTACCTACATCTGTAGGTGACGTGGTGACAGGCATTTCATGTTAAATGCCTGTCACACAGCATTAGGTGGAAACTACCCCATTGGTACTGTGTTTTGGCTGTAAGATTTGGCCATCAGCTCCAGTGCAACACTGATTATGCTGTGATGGGTTAGAGTCTTGTTATTTATGCAAGTCTCATTATGCCAAAAACTAACTTGAAGTATAAATGCAGCACTTATAATAACTGTAGTGTAATTTGCTTTTTTTATTTAAAAAAAAAAGGTTAAATAACATTATGATGAAATTTCAGTTGTTGCGCAGTAAAACCTGTCTTCAAGAATTTAAAACTGGAGAAATATTCAACAAATTCTATGGGGAATTAGCACAGAAGAGCAAACTTCCAGACACAGGTACGTTTGCTTGCATTTCTTTTTAAACATTTTTCCTGAGAAGCACCAAAAGCAACACATTTCTGATCCGTAGTGTTTTTTTTAAACTGAGTATCCACACAAATTGAGTCTTAGCAAGCAGCTGCAGATTTAAAAAAAAAATTTGCCAGTTGCTATCCCCATTATATTTTAGTAAAATCAAGCAAGAGAAAAGAAACAAAATGTGGCAGTTCATCACCTGTAGTCTGACCGTTTTAGTGTCTGTTTTCTGCACTACTGCCATTATACAGTGGAAACCTTCTCAAAGATCCCTGGTGAAATGCAATGTTACAGGCATTTAAAGCGATGTATAGTGGTCGCAATTCCTTTACGGGAACAGAGAGAACTATCAAGTCTTCCTGTTAGAGAGCAATAAAGACAGGTTGAAAGAAAAGGATGTGACATGCCAGTGCAGTAGGGGAAGGTGGAGGGCCATGCAGAGATTTAGTTAATGTAGATAGGATAATACAGTAGAGGCCCATGTTATAATTCATCAGTACCGTAGTTGATTTAAGAATGTTTATTGCTGTCGGAACAAGCAGTGTTACTCAGAGAGGGAATGGGATGTTTAGCATGGGAAATGGAAACAGATAACATGATGGTCATTGGAAAGTGTCTCCATTTGGGGGAGACGATGGTGTAGTGCTATCGTCGCTGGACTAATAGTCCAGAGGTCCAGGCTAATGTTCTTGTGACATGGGTTCAAATTCTACCGTAGCAGCTGGTAGGATTTAAATTCAATTAATGAGTCTGGATTTGAAATCTAGGCTGGGATTTTCCGGCCCTGTTCTGGGAGGGACCCGCCACATGCGAGGCGGCGCCCCAGCCAGAAGCCCATTGACAAGGTGGGACAGATGATCCCAGTGGCGGGCGGGTGTGGAAAATCCCGCCTCTAGTCTCAGTGATGGTGACCAGAACAACTATTATCAATTGTCATAAAAACCCATCTGGTTCACTAACGCCCTTTAGGGAAGGAATCTGGTCTGGTCTACCTGCGAGTCCAGATCCACAGCAATGTAATTGGCTCTTAACTGCCCTCCAGAATGGCCCTAGCAAGCCACTCATTTCAAGGGCAGTTAGGTATGGGCAACAAATGCTGTCCTTGTCAGCGACACCCTCATCCCATGAAAGAATTTTTAAAAATTCTCAGCACTAGAACATCACTCACCTTAATGGGCAAGATTTGATGGGACAGCAATCTCTGGTCTCCAGTGTTTATAGGTTTATCTGTTTCCTTTATCTGGAACCTACCTGTTTATTGCTGTTTAACATACCTAACAATCACATTTATGTAAATATTTGTGCAAAGTACTGGTGATTGTATTAATATTTATTTTAAATGACTTGTCTTCATAGTGTTGGAGAAGATATATGAGCTGTTGGGTGTACTATCAGAAGTACAGCCGACTGAAATGCTTGATAATTCAGAAAAACTTTATCGTGCTTACTTAAGTGAGTTGAAAACCCAGGTGAGTTTGAAATCTTTCTGTTTGTTTTATGTAAGATTTTGTTTTCAACCATTGCTCAGTGGAAAGGTAAAAAAAAATTAACTAAGCCTTCTTTCTAACAGATATAAGAAATTACCTACCCTCTGTTATTGCCTATTTCTTGGTTATGTAATAGAAAAAAACAATTTAGGGGAGTCTTTTCAATGTATTGCCAATCTCTCAAAGTTTTGCCCAAAGTAATTTGGAGGATACATTATTTCGTAAGGACAGGAGTAATATGTCTTTCAGTCAATCTGCTGCTGTTGTAGAAAATATCATGGTAAACAACTGTTTTAAGACAGTAGCTCAATGGGGAAGATGCTCTTGGTTTCATTTTTGTTGAAAAATTGTTAAACCTTTCTTTAAAAATGTCTTTACTATTTCTAATCTATCAGATGACCTCTGCAACAAGAGAGCCCAAACTTCTGGTGGTATCGGGATGCCTTAGAGGGTTAATAGCACTTATGGTAAACTTCACTAAATCTGTAGAGGAAGGTGAGCTCCTTGTTGAAATTGTGTATATAAATTTTTAATGCATTCCAGCAATGTGGGGGAAAAAAGTAACTATTTGCAAATGTACCTTTTTAGATCCAAGGACGTCAAAGGATATTTTTGATTGTGCAATGAAAGCCATAAATTTGCAGGTTAGTTCTATAATGCTATATGTTGTGTGTAGAAAAATGCCCATTAACTAGAAGGATAACTGATTAAAGGTTAAACATTGCATTGGGAGAATTGAGAAATCTTGGAGCAGAAATATCATTATTGATTCAGACATAATTTGGCCCAAGGACCTAAGAAGTTTAAGAAGCACCAACATGGTAGTGGGACACTAATTTGAGACCGTAATGCAACTGAGTAACTGACATGTGAAGATATTACTTTCCCAAAGTGTGCTTTACATGCAGTATGGACAACTTTATATTATGTCAGTGATGGACAAAATAAAATGTTTAGCATAGTGCCACAGCAGTAGGATAATTTACTTTTCACTTTCTGTAAAGATTTTGCATCTCGCAAATGTAAAAGCCTGAGCTTGAGAAGTTTAGTTAGATTTTTGATTTTGTTTTAATTAGTTACAACTTAAAAGTAATCCATGATTCTTGCCCAGAAGCCAATAAGGAACACTTAATGAAAAACGAATGGAGCACCTAATGTTCATGCACTCGTGTTCTGCCACATTTTCATGTTTCCTGATGGAGTGAATTCCTAATCTCATCCAGGTTGCTGGAAGGAGGAGGAAACTGAAAAGCTGCATCAGTCCATTTACTGGTAATTGATGTAAGGCCAAGTTGGGAACTGGTGTGTGTGATCCAAGGTTATCTGCTGTATAAAAATACATAAGGAGGAAAAAAAGGCTTCAGTGAGATTTGGCACAAAATGAGCTGATGTAATCTAGTCCAGAGCATTGTAATTTTTACTGTCATGTTTCTCTTTTTGTATCTCCTTTAATCAAAAGATTTTTTATTTAAAAAAAAGCAAAATAGCTTTGAATTCAAGCCTATGAAATGACAAAGTATTTGAGAGCACTGCATCTAATGCTTTTGCCTTAATTTGATCACCTTGGACTCATCAGTGCTGTGGTTTGTTTGTCCTAGCTTTGCAATAACTTCTTGAATAACCGTATGAAGGGTTTTGTTGATTTTACAATTTTGGTTGTTTTTACAATTTTGGTGGTTTTCTCTTGATTCTCCCTGCTCTAATCATTTTTGCCTACAGATTAATGAATGGGAAATAATATCAGATCTGATGTTGGTAGTAGGCAAAGGATGCACACATATTAATTAGTGGGTTGTTAAGCTAGTGATTATTTTGGTACAAGGCAAAGATGAATGCTAAAATGAGTATTGGCATTGTAAAACACATCATGCACAGCAGTATACCATTACCCACATGTACTGTTGCCAGTTGGAGCGAACCTTGGCTCACAGGTACAATTCCCACCTCTGAGTCAGAAGGGTATAGGTTTGAGCCTCATTCCAAACAGTCTTTTTTGAGGAAATGAGAGTTTCAGTTAGAGTACTGGACTGGCATCCATTAGAGCACTAGGTAGAAGTGGGTTATTGCTCCAGAAAACAGGATACCAAGTTCTTGTCTGGTAGGAGTGGAATTATGAGTGCCACGCTCCCCCTGTCCTCCCCCACCACTGTACCATTGCATCGAGCCAGTTGTCCCTAATTAGGCTAACAACCTGCCCTCATAAAAAGAGGTTTTCATTACTAAAAGCAACTGGGTAAATGATCTGTTGGATGTAAAAGCAGTTGCAAAAAACGGACTGCCTTGCGACTCTAGGCATGGAAGAAGACTGTTTCCAGCCAATAACAATACAGGATGGTATATTCTAACATATTGTGTTTCTTTTGATAGGCTGACAGAAAGAGATATGCTGTTCCTTTGGGTAAGATATTTTTGATATATAACCTTTCCAAATTGATACAATAACTATTTGACATCTAAACTGTTTGATTTCAGAGGAAAATTTAATTTTGACCAACTGTTTCAGCGTAAATGCCATACAGTTGATCCTGTCCCCATTGGATTTTTTTGCATGCAGAATCACATGATAGTGGTCAAGAGAGGAAAATGTTGATCCTTTTTTTGCACTGTATATGAAGCTGATTGCAGTGTCCCAATTACCAACCTATTTACCCATGTAATGCATACCAGGGATTGAATCTGGCACTGTCATGGCCTGTATGGTTCAGCATCACATCACTGGGTATATTTTTCCATCTAACCATTGATTCCTCTCTCTGTTTAACTTGGTTGTTTTGAGACATGCTTACAAATTTGTGGATTAAGCAGTTGCTACAGTTGTAACTGGCTGTGAAGAGGTATTCTAATATAAGTCCCTGTGGGATGCTCAGTAGTTCAACTTTTTTTCTTTTTTAAGCCGGGTTACGCTTGTTCACATTGCATGCAACCCAGTTCAGCACCTTCCTCATGGATAGCTACCAAACACTGTTTGAAATGATGTCGAAATGGTGTGGCCATTCAAATATGGAAGTTAAAAAAGCTGGCTATGCTGCCCTTGAAAGTTTTCTTAAAGAGGTAATTAATTCTCATTTAATTACTACAGTTTTCTTATGGAGTGTTTGAAAATAGCACATTTAGCATAAGTACATATTTAATCAAAATATTTTCGATCGAACTTGCTCTTACCGGGAATTGTGGAGTGATGCCATCAGCTGGCCGCATATCTTGGTTCCTTCAGAAAATTTGTTATAAATTGCAAGAAGTGGAGAGGCATTGTTTCATTTAAATATAACTAAAAATATGATGCAGTGTGTCCTTTAAAACATTCTGTAATAATTGAATCGTTTTACAGCACAGAAATGAGTCATTCCAACCAGCTGGTTTTATGCTGGACTTGAACCCCCCCGACCAAACCTCTTTCACCTTCTTCAGAAACTCCATTAACATATCCTTCTATTTCTTTCCCCTCATATACACATCTAACTTCCCATAAATGATGGAGGATTATCCCACTGACTCATTGTAGCGAGTCCTGATCTACATTCTCGCTTATCAAATCTCTTCATAACCTTAAAGAACTTTATCTGACCACTCCTCAGCCTTCTCATTCCTGGTGAAAAGAGCCCCAACCTGTTCAATCTTTCCTGCTAGCTATAATCTCTCAGTTCTAGTATCATTCTACTAAATCTTTTTTGCACCTTCTTCAGTGCTCCTAACTCATCTTTCTAACATGGAGACCAGACCCGTTTGCCGTACTTCAAGTGCAGCCTAACCATTGTTCTGTGCTGTAAATAGCACAATTTGTCTTGCTTTTCAATTCTATCTTTCGAGCATGTATCTTATTGCTTTTTATGACCTTATTAACCTGCATTGCTAATTTGTGATTTGCATATCTGTACTTCCAGATTCCTCTGCTCCATGTAGACACTTATTTTCCAAGAAGTATATGTCCTCCTTATCCTTGCCTACCAAAATGTACCACCTCACACCTCTATATTGAAACTAATTTGCAATAAATCAGTCTTCTATTTTTGTGTTAACTTTTTCATTGGTAATTCTGATGACATAGAAATTGTTGACACAACACACTTTTCTGGTTATTGTGATAGTGGCTTTGATTTTTTTTTTTGAAGAAACATTTAATCATTGCCAGAGTGTTTGAGGTCTGTGCGATTTTGTCCCATCTTCAGATAATGGGCAGGACTTTCAACTTTTGCATAGTGGCTGATATTGGATCAACTGCCATTATACACACTGCCTGATTTTCTTTTCCATTGAAGTTGGTTTTAGTTTTTAAAAAACCTTTAACTTCTTGAGTACCTTCAGTTGAATTCCCAGTCTAATTTTGCAGAATGTAAGTGGGACATTATGACTGCCAGTAGTCTTATCTATAGATATATCTACATGCAACATTGTGATAGCAACTCCTGCGGCAGTGTACACAAATTGTTAACCCATTGTGGTCTTATCCTTCCCATATACAGATTGCATTACAAGTGGCAGAAAATGCTCATTTACACACAGATAAGTTACAGTACTTCATGCAACAATTTTATGAGATCATCCGGACAATGGAATCAAGCATTAAGGAGCTTTCCATAGCCATACGAGGATATGGACTTTTTGCAGCTGTATGTTTCACTTTTTTAACTTGTTATATAAACCATTATTTTGTATGTATAACATGACAAAGCATAGAAACGAGAGAAGTGTTTTCATAAACATTACCAAATTTTATTATAATACAAAAAGTGTAGAGTGTTGTAGACTGGAAGCCATTCTTGATTAGTGAGTTGTGATGGAATGAAAGTTGCTTCTCTGACAATTGCAGTAGTTGAACTGAAAATTACTTGGACAACAGCAGTGCAGTTGGTATACTAGAATTCCACAAATAATATGTGCTTGTGTTAAACAGCAGTCTTAGATGCCAAAGGAGTGTTTGATTGTAATGTACAAGAATTGTGAAGAGAAACTTTACCCTCATTTCTTGTTTGGTGCATATGGACTTGGAGTGCTTGATATTTGTTATATTCGAGAAAACCAGTTGGTGAAACCAATCTTTACACATTTCTTTAAAAAGCATTTATTTGCACAGTTATAGATTACAAGCAAGTGCCTTCTAACCCAATAGCCACAGTTTGTCTGTGTCTATTTATAGACGTACAAGTGAATTTCCATTCAATGCCCACCACTTGCCTACAACTAACCACAATTAATATATAATTAACAAATTAACAGAGCTAAAGAAATAGCTACTTTTCACTGCACTAACCAATCATATCAAATTAGAAATAAGCATTTGTATAAAAGCAAGAATATATTCATTGAGAGTCTCATTAATATATTGTGTCAACTTACAGGAAGTTCCCCTCCCCTCCTGCAGGTACAAATCAATCAAGAATTGGGTTAATACTGATAAAATAAGCAAAGCAATCATATTTTTGCTAATTTACATTTCCATTAATATGTTTAAGATACAGGGTAATCATTTTGCTAAAATTAATGAAGGCTGTAGTTTCAATCCCAGCCCATTCATAATTGGAAGATAGTTAGCTTCATACTGTGATTCATTTCACCTGGTTTCTCATTGCAATTATAGAGTTATTCACCTGCTCCTGTGAGGCACTTTGGGATGTTGTATTACTTTAAAGGTGCTATATAAATGTAAGTTGTTAATTTCTCAGTTCTGACTTATGGAAGAAAACAATTGCAATACACAAGTTATGTAAGCAACATCAAGTTTTTCTTCCTATTTACCTTTATTGAAGCTCCTTTTAATCTGAATACTTCTTTCAGATCTCCTTTCAATTTTGTTTGTTCTAATGAAAAGAGTCCTAATTTCTCATGTCTTTCCTCATAGTTAGTAAGATACTCATTCTTGACATCATCTTAGCCAATTTCTTCTGTAACTTCTCTGTGCCTGACTTTCTCTCTCAAGCCCAAAACTGAACATGGTATTCCGATTACAGCCTAACCAATGATTTGAATGGATTGAGCATTAACTCTGCTTTAGTGCTATATGCATTTATTTGTTTACTAAACCTAGTATCCCTTGAGCTTTTTAAATCAGTTGATCGATTTGTCCTCCCATTGTTAAAGATTCTCTCTGGTGTTGTAATCCTTCTACCAGTTAGTTTTATCATTTAATGTTTATGCCTTCTCCTTTTTTCTCCTTCTAAAATGTATCAGTATTTCCTACTTCCCTTTGCATTCTTCTCGACAAAAACCTCTGTAAAACAGCATAAATATTTCCTACATGCTGACATTTACGCAAACCAATCAGTGAAATGAAAATCATTGATTTATGTACATAAATACATGGCAAAAAAACAGGTGAAAGATGAAGATTTTTTTCTTATGCAGTGAGTTCTGATCTGGAATGCACTACCTGGAAGGATGGGAAAGCAGATTCAATAGTAACTTTCAAAGGGGAATTGGATAAATACTTTGAAAGGAAAAATTTGCAAGGCTATGAGGAAGGAGCAGGAGAGTGAGACTAATTGGATAGCTCTTTTGAAGAAATACTATCACGTCAATAATTGCGTTAAATTTCATATCTGTCCGTCCAATGTACTGTACTGCCTGTGTCCCTCAGTTGTTTACAGTCATCTTCACAGTTATGTATGCCCTCTCGGTTTGTCATTTTTAAAAATAGGAGTTCAGATAATTTTTAGAGATGATTGATGGCCCCAACACAGACTGCTGAAGAGCATCACTGTTTACACCTTTCACTTCATTCAGGAAATATCTCTTAGCCAGGATTCTTTGTACTAAATTTCAAATTGATCTCTGTCTGCTTGGAAATTTTATTCTTTTAATTCTTCTTCTGATCTGCTTTTTACTTTCATGGTTTTTCTTTAATCTTTCCAGATTCCTTGTCCTATTAGCATTCTTTTCAGCATTTTTTTTATCATCTCCCTTTGCTATATTAATTTAAATGCCGCCCACACTTTCTTTCCCCGCTCCCACATAACGAAATAATCAGGTAAGACCTGTCTATCTTGTACAGACCACTTCTCTCCCTGAGCTGGTCCCAATGTCCCAGGAAGTTGAACCCTTCTCTCCTAAACCATCCAGTCATATATTTACCCCCCTTCCCTCTTCTGTTAATTTAAAGATACTAAGTTACGGTTGGCAGAAACCTGGGAGATCAAATACACTACTGCCTGACATGCAGGTGTACAGGTGGATCATGCCATTAAAAAGGCTTTATAAATAGAGGGTGGAATATAAGTGTTAAAATGCGGTGATAAATGTGTACGAAACATTGGCTAAACCATAGTTAAGAGCACTATATTCTAAAAAAGAACATTTAAAACCTTAGAAAGCATATAGCATAGATTCACCAGGTTGATGCCAGGCTTGTGAAACTGGTTCTGAGGAGAGACTTAACTGGGACAATTCCTTCTGGAGCAGAGAATATGAAGAAAACACTTAATAGAGGTCTGTAAAACTATGAAGGGTTTTTGCAAGGTAAGTAGTGAAACACCATTTTCTTTGATTAGAGAGGCCTTGACAAGAGGTCATCAATTTTAAATTGGCACTAAAATAGTAAGGAAGATTAGAAGAAATATGAGCAGAGGGTTAACATGGTTTTACGTAGTTACAACATAGAAACAAGCCAATTGGCCCAACAGATCTATCCTGGTGTTAATCCTGCACATAAGCCTCTACCACCCCCCCTTCATCTAACCCCATCATATATCCCTCTGCTCCTTTCCCCCTCTTGTTTATCTAGCTTGCATTTAAATACATCTATGCTAGTCACCTCAACTGTTCCTTACCTAGCAAGTCTCACATTCTAACCACTCTCTGGAGAAAGAACTTTCTCTTATTGGAGTTACTGGTGATTATCTTGTATTTAGGTCCCTAGTTCTGGTCTCTCCTGCAAGTGAAAACATCCTCTCTAGGTCCACTCTATCAAAATTTCTTAATGTTAAAGACCTCTATCAAGTCACTCGCAGTCTTCTCTTTTCTAGAGAAAAGAGCCCTAGTCTATTTGGTCTTTCCTAGTAGGTATCACCTCTCACTTCTGGTATTATTCAAGTTAAACATTTGTTGCTCCTTCTCCAGTACCTCCATGTCCTTTTTATAATATGAAGACAGAAATGTTCACAGTACTCCTTGGTTTAACCAAGGTTCTATATAAGTTGTTGAGATAAGGATCGGTTGAGACAAGGATCGGTTGAGACAAACACCTGCATCTTTTAAGGAAAAATTGGTTAAATAATTGAAGCAGAGGCCTATAGAGGAAGAGGATGGGACAGTGAAATTAGTTTTCGATTGCATGAGCAAAGAGGTGGCACAGAACAGATGCTGAAAAACAATAGTGTAAGATCAGTATATTCAATTTTCATGTACTTTTGCATTTAATTCACAAATAATAGTGCAGTTCCAATGCAGACTTAAATTCTTTAATTTTATTTTTTTCTACGATTTTAGCCCTGTAAGGCTGTGAACTCTCAGTATGTTGACTTCATGTACACGGAGCTGATTCAGCGCTGTAAACAGATGTATCTCACTGAGGCAGACACAGAAGATGACAATGTTTATCAGCTTCCCAGTTTCCTAGATTCTCTTGCAAGTGTCATCTTCCACATAGATAAAGTAAGTGCATTTGAGTGTTAGTTTCTTTGGAAAATTTCATAACCATCCCATGTTTGTCTATTTTTTTATGTAGCACTTCTGTGTTTTGAGGACATGCTAGGTTCAAATTTCATTTGCATTTTTCAACTTTTATAATAGGTTGAGTTTAAATTGTAATTTAATGGCAAAAGTTACAAAGCTATGAAATCGTTGATGAGTTCAAGTAACTCTTTCACTATTTTTCTTAATTTAAAAAAAAATCCCAATGCTAAGCTGGATCCAGTCACCAGGAGAGGAGGTGAGCCAATCTCTGATTTTCTCACCTCCTTGTTGATTACAGAATCCCACTTCTACTTGGTTCATTCACTGACAACATGGCCAAGATATTAAGCTTTCCACATGGGGAATTGTAGGTGTAGCCAATATCTGACTACTCTGTGCCATGCAATATGGAATACCTGTGCACAGTTGAGCATAGGTAGAATTAATATTTTAGTCACTGAAGTGCCCAATTTATTGGCAAATTCATTTTTTAAACCAGAGATTAAAAATATCTTTGCAGTGTGATTTTTCTTTTTTAAATGGTGGAATACAAACTAAACTGTATTTATTCTAGTACTAATAACAGAACAAAAAAATGCTGCTGTTCAGCATTTTGAATATTCTGAAGGAATAATTTATTGTCAAGTTTGCATATTAATTTATATGCATCACTGGATTTATTTTTCCTTTTCAGATCCCTGGAGTTTATACTTCTGTACTAGAACGTCTACTGGTGGTTCAGATAGACAGCTTCCCACAGTACAGTGTGAGGATGCAACCAGTCTGTTGTCATTCCATAGTTAAACTGTTCATTGCCCTTGCAGGAAAGGGCCCTGTTCTCTGGAACTTTATTAGCACTGTAGGTGAGTACCAAACCTCATGTACAAATATATTAAACTGTCAATTCCCCTTCAGCGGTGTACTTTCTGCATCGGTGAAATGCAGACTTGTATCTTTTCAAGCATTGCTGGGTTTTGTGGACCTTCTTCTGATATTGAAAAGGGCCACAGCTAGACTGGCAAAGTATTCCCCAAGATTTGTTAATACGGAGTAGCATGAAAGTCAGGTTCATTACTTCAAAGAAATTGCATGTGTAGCCCCATGTTACCGAATCCTTATAGCTGTGCTAAATCTGTTTATACAACAAAAAAACAGCAACTTTGAAGCATTTCCAGTGCAAATATGTTTATTTTAAATTGAGACCAGCAGGAATAACTGGCAGTTTACAGTTAGATGCTGAGAAATTGGTGTTTCTGGGAATTATTGTTTCCTTCAGGCCAGCTGCATATGACAACATTGCTCAAATGCATTTTTTTTTGCAAAATTTATCAGGACAGTCGGAATCATTTTTGCAAGCAATGAAGAGCTTAATGATTTGATTTTGTTTTCTTAAATTGTTTCAATTGTCGCAGAGCCAAATTAAAGTTGATTTATGAGGATGGGAAGTTTTGCTGTTCAAATTGGGAGCAAGAAAATTTAGTGCTTACACAAGCACATAGCTACTGATGTACTGAGAAAACAGTTTCATTGTTGCTATGTTGGTGACTTATTGAACTGCATCAGGTTTGTAAAACAAATAATTTGTCCAATTATTGTATGGCAAAAGTATTGAAAATGCCCCCCAAAATTTGACAATTTAGGAATACCAAATCAAAATATTAAACTACTTTTGAAAATTATTCTGACTATTCTTAGAGATGTTGCACAAAAATGAATTGGACAACGTTTTCACATGTAGCTAACCTGCATACATTTTGTTAACTGTTTTATTTTTAAGTTTTTTAAAAATTCTGTTTCAGTGCATCAAGGTCTGATTCGTGTCTGTTCAAAGCCAGTTCTCCTTCCTGGGGTAAGAAAAATTTACATGACATCCTCCCTCATTCAGCAACAAGCATCACCAGTTGCATTGAAATCAGATTATTTGAATATTAGCAGAAAAGTGCTTGAGAAATTAGTATGAAATTCCTTTGTGCACAAATAAACTGAGGCAGTGAAACATGTTCTTAATAGGAGTCAATGTCCCTGTTAATATAGCAGGGGAAAAAAATGAATATATTGAGCATTCCTATGCCATTATTAACATGGCATAATTTCAGCGACAATATCTGTTGTATATGGTATTTAAAATATATAGTCAATTTTCTAATTTTATAACCTGTATATGCTAAAAAGCTTAATAAGCTGATACCGGACTTCCTGTGGCTTGCCACTTTTAACTGCTGCGACTTTTTTTATCTAGCATTTCTATCTTTGTCCTACAATATTCCAACAAATTCAGTGCAAATTTTTGCAGTTCTTCAGCTGCTTGACTTCAGCTATTTCACATCTTTGCTATCTCCCTAACTTTTCAAACAGATCCTACCATTCACGTTCAATTGTTCTCCTTTTTATCCCGTATTTCTTTAACTCTTCTTTCAAATGCCTTCACACATACCTGACTGAGATGACTTGTATAGTCTTCCTCCTGTGTCTTTAAATCCACTTGCAGGCCATTGAAACCATTAATAGCTGACATGTCAGTTAGGCTCCTTTGGTAAGGTTCGTGCCTATGAATCGGGGCAAAGTGAGTTCAAGTACCTCTTTACATATGCAGGCTGATGCTCCAAGCTGAAGGAGTGTGGGATTGTCAGCAGTGCCATCACTTAGGTGAGATGTTAAATTGTTTGGGACCTCATCCAGTTGTTCAGGAGGGCCTAAAAGCTCCTTTGCAACTTCTGTACAGTAGGATGTTTGACCAGCAGCCTGAATATATGCGCCTCTACCCTCACCATTCATTAAAAGCATTTTCATATTATTACTTGTTTAGTTCAGATTCTGGGAGACTGGAATCTGTTTACATTTGCAAACAACAACTTGTATTTATATAGTGCCTTAATGAAATAAAATGCCCCAAGGCACTTCACAGGAGCATTATGAAGCAACAGGCTCCAAAGTCCACCCTTCGTCATTGCCGCAGAACTGGGCTTTGAGGAAGAAAGGGGTCGATCAAAACAGGGTAAAGTATGATTGCACTCCTTATGTCCTGGGCCACTTAGGTTACTTTGAAGGCCTGCCAGAAACACTAGAAATACTCAGTAGATGGGGCTCTGGCAGACAAGTCCTCAATGGCAGAACATTGGAATATCTCAAGGCTGCTTGACAGACAAAGGCTGCAGCAGAATGAAACCTCCAATTGCCTTGGTTTCCTTGCCATTTGTGCAAGGTTGTGTAACAGTTTTTCAAGCTAAAAACGTCATGCACAGGTGTCTTTCTTTCCGAGCACATCTCCCAAGCTCTTCGGCGACCAGCAAATGGCGATGGGAGCAGGATTGTGTTGTCTGGTAGCTTCTACTCACGATCTGGCATGGAGGTGACAGTGACAAGATGGTCATCTAGCACTCGGACAAGGTGGGGGGGGGGGTGGGGGGGGGGTGCCTTTCGGTAGCTGAAACTGTACTGAGCAGCCATCTTTAGGATCCACTCTGCCTACCCCTTTTTGGGGTGGGGGCTTGAAAAGGTGTCCTAAACATTGTCTGCCTCATCTCTCCTGACTGGATAGCCATGCCCAGAGGGATCACTTTCTGTGGTAGAAACGAACATAAGACAAGAGTAGTAAAGCGTGAGACCTGGAATGTCTGGGCCCTCATGGACACACTTGTGAATGAACATCCAGAGTGTCGCACTGTGTTTGTAGCCTGAGAACTCCACTGATATGACGTTGACATCACTGCTCTGAGTGAGACCCAGTGAGCTGGAGAGGGTCAGCTCAAGGAGCTCCAAGGTGGCTGTACTTTGTTCTGGAAAGGGAAATCCAAATAATGCAGAGTTCTTGGAGTTGGATTTGCCATCAAGAATTAACTTGTGAACCAGCTTCATGAGTTCCCTCTTGGAAGAAATAAACGCCTCATAACTCTTCATCTCATATTGACAAGGAGCTAATTTGCCACCATGGTCAGTGCATTTGCCCCAACTCTGGATGCCAACAACCATAACCAAGATTTCTGTACCAAGCATGACTAAGCTCTCGGTGCTGAAGCTCTGAAGGATCCAATCAAAAGAGACTGATTCCAAAATGCCTTAGGGAAAACTTTCAAACTTCAATCAAGAACAGAAGAACAGTGTCCACAGTGCTTGGGATGTCCTTAACTCCAATATCATCAATGCCTGCAAAGAGACACTTGATTTTTCTGTCATGAAGCATCAGGATTAGCTTGATGAAAATGATCAAGATATCAACAAATTGACTGTAAGCACAAGACTTTCTGTACCTGGCGGAATGACCCAAACTCAAAGCAGAAGAAACTGGCTTACTGACAAGTAAAGGCTGAGGTACAAAAGGTGGACCAGCGACATGAAGAACATATGGGCAAACAAGGCAAAGGAAATTCAACATCTTGGTGACATGAATGATATCCATGGCTTTTTCACTGCAACAAACGCCATTTATGGCCCAATTACTCAAGGACAGCTCCTCTGAGGCACAAGGACAGGGTAGATCTGACCAAGGAAAGAGAATGTCAACGCCCATTGGAGGGAGCATTTTGAAGACTTTTTCAATCAAGAATCAATTGTTGATGAGCTTTTTCAACTTCAACCCAGTTAGAGACAAGCTTGGAACTCCGCCAACACCCATGGAGGTGATGAAAGCCATCACATAAATGAAGAACAACAAAGCACCCAGAGGTGATGGAATTCTCACTGAAATTTTTAAACATGGAGGACAAGAACTAGCATTCCAGCTCCACACCCTTATCCTATAAATCTGGAATGAAGAGGCAGTCCCGAATGATTTCAAGAATGCTATGATTGTGACAATCCAAGAAAGAGGAAAAATTCAACTGTGGAAATTGCAGCGGCACTTTCCTGCTTTCTATTGCAGGAAAGATCATTATGAGAACCTTTCTGAGTTGACTCATTACACTTCCCCGAATCTCAATGTGGGTTTAGGCCATCAAGAGCCACGGTTTACATGATTTTTACAGCTTGCCAACCACATGTCATGAACAACATCAACCTCTCTACATAGCATTCTTTAACTTGACAAAGACCTTCAACTCTAAGTCACGAGGCACTCTGAAAGATTCTGCTCAAGTGTGGAAGTCCTCCAAAATTCATTACCATTTTTCGTCCGCTTCATGAAATGCGAGCGGTGATCCTTAATAACAGATCTAGTGCAAACCCTTTTGAGGTTAAGACAGGAGTCAAACAAGGTGTGGCATCGCTCCAACTCTTTTTTTTTAAACTTCTTTGCTACCATGCTCTGTCTGTACAGAGACAAGCTCCCTGCTGCAGTGCAGCTTATTTATCAAACGGACAGTAAACTATTTAATACAACAACAAAAATAGCTGGAAAAACTCAGCAGGTCTGATAGCATCTGTGGAGAGGAACACTATTAACGTTGCGAGTCCGTATGACTTCATCAGAACTAAGAAATATAGGAATGAGGTGAAATATAAGCTGGCTGAAGGGGGGTGGAACAGGTAGAGCTGGATAGAGGGTCAGTGATAGGTGGCGGCAAAGAAGAGATTGCCAAAGATGTCATAGACAAAAGGACAAAGGGGTGTTGACGGTGGTGATGTTAGCTAAGGAGTGTGCTTATGATGACACTAAGGGTAGAAAGCAGGGTGAGCAAGTGACAGATGGCCCGTGTGGGGTGGAGGGAAGGGATCGAAATAGGCTAAAAGGTAGAGATAAAACAATGCATGGAAATACATTTAAAAATAATGGAAATAGGTGGGAAGAGAAAAATATATTTTAAAAAATTATAAATTATTGGAAAAAGAGGGATCAGAAAGGGGTAGGGATGGAGGAGAGAGTTCTTGATCTGAAGTTGTTGAACTCAATGTTGAGTCTGGCAGGTTGTAAAGTGCCTAGTCGGAAGATGAGGTGTTGTTCTTCCAGTTTGCGTTGAGCTTCACTGGAACATTGCAGCAGGCCAAGGACTATTTAAACTATTTAATCTCAGATGACTGCAATCAAAAACTAAGACCACCCCATCTGCAGTTATTGAACCAAAGTCCTCCATCAGCAAGCTCCAAATGCACACGCCCTAGCCCTATTGATTAGGATTCATGGTGAGTGTGGAAAACGAGGAACACTTCCAGTACCTTGGAAGTTATCTCTCACAGAAGGCTGACATTGACGAAGAAATCCAGCATTGCCTGAAATCTGCTGATGGAGCCTTTGGCCACCTGAGGAAGCAAGTGTTCGAAGATTGCAACATCAAAATTGAAGCCAAGCTCATGGTCTACCATGTGGCCGTGATCCCTTCCTTACTGTACAGGACTGAAACATGGACAACGTAGGAGGCAGCTCAAAGCACTGGAGTCATACCATCAACACTGCCTGTGGAAGATCTAACATATTAAGTGGGAGACACAGCAACATCAGTGCCCTCTCACAAGCATGAAGGCTAAGATCATCTTCCATCATCTTTGTTTGGTTGGTCGTATAGTTCGGATGTCAGATAACAGGCTCCCAAAGCAGGTTGTCTTCTCCCAGCCCAGTCAAGGCAGACGCACCAGAGGAGGACAGAAGAAGCGCTTCAAGGATTTGCTGAAAGCTAACATGAAGAAATGCAACATTGACATCAACTTCTGGGAGACCATCGCCTTGGAGCAAACCCGATGGCAGCAGAGTCTGTAGGAAGGATCCCAGCACTTTGAGACCCAACAATGATAATGAGGAGAAAAATAAGAACGGCAAAGAGAAAAAGAGTATACCATGACCTGAACTGATAGAACGCAATCAGACATTCAACATGATAACAAATGATCAATGTGCAATAAAGTCTGCAGATCCCAACTCTGCCTCATCAGCCATCTTCAGACTAATGGCAGGCAATCATCCTCACCAGCAAAGGACAGCCGATAATAGTGTAAAGCAACATTTGACACTCAGCCATTTAAGGCGATATTTGAACAGATGGCCAAAAGCTTGATTAAAGAGAGGTATTTTAAGGAGCGTCTTGAAGGATGAAAGAGCACCAGAGAGGTTTCAGGAGGGAATTCTAGAGCTCAGGGCCTTGGCATCTGGAGGCACAACCACCACCAATGGAGCAATTACAATTAGGGATGCTCAAGAGGGCAGAATTAGATTGATTGCAGATATTTTGGACGGTTGTTGGGCTGGAGCAGATTAGAGGTAGGGAGGGGCAAGGATAAGAATTTTAAAATGGAGGTCATTGCTTGATTGGGGGGCGTTGTAGGTCAGTGAGCCCAGGGGTGATGGGACTTGGCCTGAACAGTGGCCCAGGTAGCAGAGTCTGGTGGGCGGTCGGAGGCCAGTGAGGGGGTTGGAACAAGGGGGAAGATTGGATGCTTTGCGAAGGAGATTGGAAGGGTGAGATGGGAATCTAATAGTGAGAGATTGGTGAAATGGATTAAATGGACCCAGCAGCTTAGCGGAAAAGCACTTACCTCCTGGATTCAGCTGTCCTAGCCTCCCTTTAGCTGCCTGAGGCTCAGGAAACCTGGATGGCTAAAGTTAAATTTAAAATTGTGGTTAAATATGAAGCAGATATCTTTTCTATAATAATTTTAGGGAGTGGGTTAGATGCATGCAACCACCACCCTGTTTTTCCACCCTGTGTCTTGCATCCATTAAATTGGAAGTGAGCTGGTTGAAGTTGGGTTTCAGAATTTTGACAATTTAACATTCCACCTGACCCAAACCTCCTGTTGTTAAGGGGTGAAATTCATCCCATCGAGCTAGCTTTTTGTGGATTCATGATTCTACTGACAGGATAAGGGAGCTGCATTCAATGACCTAGAGCTGACTTCTGAAGACTTTGGAATCAGAAACACTGTCATTTGTTTTTCTCAGATTCATCTCATTGCTGCTTGTGGGATCTCCTGCAAAATAGCTGATGCTCGTGTTAATTTATCTTTCCCTTTCGGATTCTGGCTAAGTTATTCTGAACTCCTGGCACTTTGATTTCATTTTAGAATTTGTTTTTAATTTCTTGCTTATTTTAACTAAGCAAATTTCTTCATTGTATTTTGGTATGAAATGTTACAACCACTGTAAATCTTAATGATGATTAATTCCTCAGGAGGGAATGGGGAAAGTTGAGCCATGGTCCAGTATGCAACAGCCACTTGACAATGGTAATGTGGTAAAAGGAAAATGGAGAGTACCTTCTTATAAAGATTATTTGGAGTTATTCAGGAGCCTGCTGGACTGTGGGAAAATGAAGGTGAGTTCGGTTTGTAGTGTAGAACTGTCCAACACCTCATCTCATTCAAGTTTGGTACGTTATATTTTTTCAAAATAAGAATATTTCAGGGTGAGGCCTTGTATTTACTTTTATATTAAGATATTAAGCTCAAAACACACTGCTATCTCTTTTATTTAAAAGAACACAGAAAATAACTCTAAGGTGAAATTAGAAAGAGTGGCCCAGATCTCTGTTATCCGGATTGTCCGGACATACCCCTCAAGATGGTCTCCGGGCCCCTTGGAAGTTCCACCGCACTGACAACATAGAGATTGCCTGGGAAGTTTGAAATTCTGATGGGTAATTCCTCTGCTCCCCGCTACTTTCCTGAAAAGCCTCTTGAGGGTTTTAAACTGAATAGTGGGGACAAGGGATCAAATTTGGGAAGATGTGGTAAACCAAATAGTAAACAAACTGTGACAGGAAGGGACAGATAGTACAATTCTAAGAGTAGATCAGCAGATAAGGCTAGACACAACAAAAATAATAAAAGGACAAAACTAAGGCTCTGTATCTAAATGCACATAGCATTCGAAACAAAATAGATGAACTGAGTGCAAATCGAAATAAATAAGTACGATTTGATAACCATTATAGAGACATGACTACAGGATGACATAGGTTGGTAATTTTAGCTTTCGGTTGGATAGAAATAAAAGGTCTGAGACCTGCTGAGTTTTCCCAGCTATTTTTGTCTTTGTTTCAGATTTCCAGCATCCGCAGTATTTTGCTTTTATCTTAGTTAAAGGTAAAATGATCTTAAAACTGAGAAATATACCAGCATTCTTCTAAATAATCATGATTGAAATTATGATGCATAGAAAGCATTGAATGCACAAAGGATCAAGATCTGCTGTTCCAGGATAAAATATCTGATGATTTGAATGTTTTATATTTTAAGGAATCTGGACTGGTGGCTGAGACGTTGCAGATGTCTGATTCACCCCTGAAGTCTTTAAATCGGCTGTTGTATGATGAGTTTATTAAATCAGTGCTCAAGATCATTGAGAAGTTGGATCTGACAGTGGACAAACAAAGCCAGACTGAAGAAGGGGTATTACATTTTTGCCTTTACTATGTGATTTCTATGTCCTGATATTTGGTCAGTGGAAATGTAATCATGTATATTGCAGACTCTTTGAACTATTGTTTTTCTTTACAACGTTGCTAAAATCATACTTCCTTGATCATATGATCCACAGAAGAGCTTTACAGATTAGTGTTAATTTGCATTATCATTGTGTAGTTTAAAGTTGTGCACATTTGCAGTATCGATCACTGAATCCAGGACCTGCTTACAATGATGCAGAGCTAGCAAACCCAATTTCTGCTCTCAGCTCTAGGTATCTGTTGAATTGAAACTTACTGGTGTCTAAGTGCCAATTAAATGTTAATTCCTTCTCCAGGGCATTTAGGAATATGCAATAAATGTGAGTTTGCCACATCCCATGAATACAAAAACAAGGGAGGAAATGGAACCTAACATTGCAAAGGTTAAAAAGAAACCTCTTAAATCTGTATTTATCCTGGTCACAAATATATTGTAGCTGATGAGAAGCCAAAGCAGATAGAGTTTAGCTTCTCAAGATGGTTTCACAACATTTTCTAAAATGTGAAGTGCCTCAGTTTAGCAACTGTGTATGGTATATATATAAAAACACTCAAAATTGTATTCCCATAAGTGTGGTGATGTCACTGGGCTAGTAATTCAGAGGCCCAGACTAATGATTTGGGGACACATGTTCAAATCCCACCATGGCAGCTGGTGGAATTTAAATTCAGTTAAAAGCTAGTCTCAGTAATGGTGACCATGGAACCATTGTTGAGTTTTGTAAAAAGCTCATCTGATTCACTAATGTCCTTTAGAGAAGGAAATCTGCTGTTCTTGCTGTGTCTTTTTTTTAGTTCATTCATGGGATGTGGGCTTTGCTGGCTGGGCCAACATTTATTGCCTATCCCTTGTTGCCCTTGGGAAGATGGTGGTGGGCTGCCTTCTCGAACCGCTGCAGTCCATGTGGTGTAGGTATACTCAATGCTGTTAGGAAGGGAGTTCCAGGATTTTGACCCAACAGCAGTGAAGGAACGGTGATATATTTCCAAGTCAGGATGGTGAGAGAATTGGAGCGGAACTTACAGGTGTTGGTGTTGCCATCTGTCTGCTGCCCTTGTCCTTCTAGGTGGGTAATGGTCATGGGTTTGGAAGGTGCTATCTAAGGAGAGTTGGTGAATTCCTGCAGTGCACCTTATAGATGGTACACACTGCTGCTACTGTGCGTCGGTGGTGGAGGGAGTGAATGACACCACATCCACAAACAATCGAGCAGACTGTTTTGTCCTGGACGGTGTCCAGTTTCAGTGTTGTGGGAGCTGCACTCATCCAGGCAAGTGGGGAGTATTCCATTACGCTCCTGACTTGTGCCTTGGAGATGGTGGACAAGCTTTGGGGAGTCAGGATGTGAGTTACTCATCGCACAATTCCTAGCCTTTGACCTGCTCTTGGAGCCAGTTTTTATATGGCTGGTCCAGTTCAGTTTCTGGTCAATGGTAACCTTCAGGATGTTGATAGTGGCGGATTCAGTGATGGAAAAGCCATTGAACATCAGGGGGTGATGGTTGGATTCCCACTTATTGGAGATGGTCATTGCCTGACACTTGTGTGGAACATTTTTATACAGAGGGTGGTGACGGTCTGGAATGCACTGCCTGGGAGGGTGGTGGAGGTGAGTTGCCTCACATCCTTTATAAAGTACCTGGATGAGCACTTGGTACGTCATAACATTCAAGGCTATGGGCCAAGTGCTGGTAAATGGGATTAGGTAGGTAGGTCAAATGTTTCTCATGTGTTGGCGCAGACTTGATGGGCCGAAGGGCCTCTTCTGCACTGTGTGATTCTGTGAATGTTAGTTGCCACTTGTCAGTCCTAGCCTGGATACTGTCTAGGTCTTGCTGCATTTGGGCATGGGCTGCTTCAGTATCTAAGGAGCCGCAAATGGTGCTGAACATTGTGCAATCATCAGTGACCATCCCCACTTCTGACCTTATAACGGAAGGAAGGTCATTGATGAGGCAGCTGAAGACGGTTGGGCCAAGGACACTACCCTGAGGAATTCCTGCAGTGATGCCCTGGAGCTGAGATATGACTGACCTCCAACACCACAACCATCTTCCTTTTGTGCTAGGTATGACTCTAACCAGCAGAGCATTTTCCCCCTGATTCCCATTGATTCCAGTTTTGCTAGGGCTCCTTGATGCCACACTCGGTCAAATGCTGACTCGATGTCAAGGGCAGTCGCTCTCGCCTCACCTCACCTCGGGCATTCAGCTCTTTTGTATAGTTTGAACCAAGGCTTTAATGAGTTCAGGAGCTGAGTGGCCCTGGCGAAACCCAAACTGGTCATCAGTGAGCAGGTTATTGCTAAGCAAGTGCTGCTTGATTGCACTGTTGATGACCCCTTCAATTACTTTACTGATGATGGAGAGTAGACTGATGGGGCAGTAATTAGCTGGGCTGGATTTGTCAGTAGTGGTGGATTCAGGCCTACTCCAGATGCTCAGTAATGTGGTTGACTCTTAAATGCCTTCTGTAGTGGGCTAGCCAGTCACCCAGTTGAATCAAACCACAAAAGTCAATAAGGAATGAAAACGGATAGGCCATCCGGCATCAACATCGACACCAGAAGCAACAATGGCACACCCAGCCCTGTAGACTGTGCAAAGTCCTCCTTACTAACATATGGACGTTCGTGCCAAAATTGAGAGCTGTTCCACAGACTAGACAAGCAACAGCCTGACCTAGTCATGCTCACAGAATCATACCTTACAGGTAATGGCCCAGACACCATCATCACCATCCTTGGTTACATCCTGAACCACCAGCAGGACAGATCCACCAGAGGTGGTGACAGTGGTATATAGTCGGGAGGGAGTTACCCTGGGAGTCCTCAACATTGGCTCCAGACCCCTTGGCATTAGGTCAAACACAGGCAAGAAACCTCCTGATTACCACCTACTGCACCATACCACCACACCCCCCACCCCCCCCCCCCCCCCCCCAAACCACCTTCAGCTAATGAATGGGTACTCCTCCATGTTGAACACCACTTGGAGGAAGCATTGAGGGTGGCGGAGCACAGCATATACTGTGGGTCGGGGAGTTCAATGTCTGTCACCAAACTGGCTCAGTAGCACCACTACTGACTGAGCTGGCTGAGTCCTAAAGGACATAGCTGCTAGACTGGGTCTGCAGCAGGTGGTGAGGAAACTAACGAGGGAAAACCCGGCTTTACCTCATCCTCACCAATCTGCCAGTTGCAGGCGCACCTGGTCATGACAGTATAGGTAGGAGTGATCACTGCACAGTCTTTGTGGAGACGAAATCCTGTCTTCACATTGAGGACACTCTCCATCGTGTTGTGTGGCACTACCACCGTGCTAAATAGTATAGATTTTGAATAGATTTAGTAATGTAAAACTGGGCATCAGCAGCAGAATTGTATTCAATCACAATCTGTAACCTCATGGCCAGACATACCCCTCAATCTACCATCAAGCTTGCTTCAATGAAGTGTGCAGCAGGGCATGCCAGGAGGAGCACCAGGCACACTTAAAAATGAGGTGTCAACATGATAAAGCTACAACACAGGACTACTTGTGTACCAAACAGCGAAAGCAGCATGCGATAGAGCTAAGTGATCCCACAACCAACAGATCAGACCTAAGTTCAGCAGTCCCATATCCAGTCATGATGGCTAATTTAACTGGAGGAGGAGGAGGAGGCCGCACCAATATCCCCATCCTCAATGATGGAGTCCAGCACATCAGTGCAAAAGATAAGGCTGAAGCATTTGCAACCATCTTCAGCTAGAAGTGATGAGTGGATGATCCGCTTTGGCCTCCTCCTGAGGTTCCTGGCATCTTCATATTTACCCCATGTGATATCAAGACATCGCTGAAGACACTGGATACTGCAAGGGCTATGGGCCCTGACAATATTCCAGCAATAACACTGAAGACTTGTGCTCCAGAACTAGCCACGTCTCTAGCCAAGCTGTTCCAGTACAGCGACAGCACTGGCATCTACCCAGCCATGTGGAAAATTGCCCAGGTATTTTGTGTCCTCAAAAAGCAGGGCAAATCCAACCTGGTCAGTTACTGCCCCATCAGTCTACTCTAAATCATCAGCGAAGTGATGGAAGGAGTCGTCGACAGTGATATCAAGTGGCACTTGCTCAGCAATAACCTGCTGACAGATGCTCAGTTTGGGTTCCACCAGGGCCACTCAGCTCCTGGCCTCATTACAGCCTTGTTCCAAGCATGGACAAAAGAGCTGATCTCCAGAGATTAAGTGAGAATGACTGCCCTTGACATCAAGGCTGCATTTGACTGACTGTGGAATCAAGGACCCCTAACAAAACTGGAGTCAGTGGGAATCGAGGGAAAACCTTCCACTGGTTAGAGTCATATGTCGCACAAAGGAAAATGGCTGTGGTTGTTGGAGGTCAATCATCTCAAGTCCTAGGACCTCACTGCATGAGCACCTCAAGGTAGTGTCCTAGCCCAACCATCTTCAGTTGCTTCATTAATGACCTTCCTTCCATCATAAAGCCAGAAGTGAGGATGTTCGCTGATTGCAATTTTCAACACCATTCATGACTTCTTCTCAGACACTGAAGTCCATGTCCACATGCAGCAAGACCTGGAGAACATTCGGGCTTTGGCATGTAATATTTGTGCCCTGCAAGTGCCAGGCAATGACCATCTCCAACAAGAGAGAACCTAATCGTCTTCCCATGACATTCAGTGGCATTACCATCATTGAATCCCCCACCACTGACATCCTGGGGGTCATCATTGGTCAGAAGCTGAACTGGACTAGCCATGTGAATACTGGGGCTGCAAGAGCAGGTCAGAGGCTTGGAATTCTATGGTGAGCACCACACCTGACTCCACAAGCCTGTCTACCATCTACAAGGCTCAAGTCAGGAGTGTGATGGGATACTCTCCATTTGCCTGGCTGAGTGCAGCTGTAGCATACTCAAGAAGCTTGACACCATCCAAGACAATGCAGCCCACTTGTTTGGGACCCCATCCATCACCTTAAACATCCGCTCCCTCCACAATCTATGCACAGTGCAGCAGTATGTGCCATCTACAAGATGCATTGCAGTGACTCATCATGGCTCCTTCAACACCACCTTCCAAGGCCGTGACCTCTACCACCCAGAAGAACAAGGGTAGTAGATTCACAGGAGCACCACCAACTGCAAGTTCCTCTCCAAGCTTGCAAGCTCCTGTCCAAACCAGTCACCATCCTGACTTGAAACTATATCGTCGTTCCTTCACTGTCGTGGGATCAAAATCTTCAAACTCCCCAACAGCACTGTGGTTGTACCCCATGGCCTGCAGCGGTTCAAGACAGTGACTCACCATCACCTTCTCAAGGGCAAAAAATGCTGGCCTAGCCAGCAACACCCACACCCCATGAAAGAAGAATTAAAAAAAAAATGATGCATGAAATTGAATTTTAGTTTGATTTAATAATTGCCTATTTAAAAATCATGAGACAGTGTAATGTTTGGCTGCAGAAACTAGTTCAGAGCTAAAAGAATTTATTAAAGGATATGCCATGAAGTAAAGTTCCCTGTTTGCTTGCAGGGTTCAGGTGACATCAACAGCAGTATTGTAATCCCTACATCTGATCCAGCAGCAAACCTACAGCCGACTAAACCAAAAGATTTTACTGCCTTATTCAATTTAGTAGAATTCTGTGGGTAAGTGTGTAGACTACTTCATGAAATGGTACTAAATAAGTCAGTTTAATAATTTTTGAATAAAATTACTATCTGATGAGTTGTCATGACCTACAGTTTCTTTCTTTGTACCTGTGGACTGACTTCATTGTAATTGCGCATCTGCCCTTTGAAGTCATCACTCTGGGATAAATTCACCAAAAGGCATTAAAATAATGTATTTAAAATCAGTTGATAGTCAATGCTAGTGAGGACTTTTGGATACTGTACATAGTGCCAATCTTTTTGATCAATTTTGGCTCTGCCTGGTCTGCCAGCTACCATAAAGACAAATTCTTCCTATCCCTGGGTGAAGTATGGTAGGTTCACATTGTTCAAAGTGAGAAGAATTTTAAAAAATCCTTAACTTTTAATCTTAAATATGACTTGAAAATTCAGCCATCAGGACTGCTTAATTTGAAATGGGTTTGTGAGCAGTAGAGTTTAACTGATTGCACAACACTTTGTTTTTCATGATTCCACTTCATATCACACTTAGTCATAAGGGTGGTGCAGTATGCAGTCTCCAAAACCCATCATTAACAATGTATATCTACCACCTGACTTTGAAACATTTTCAAAATTTAAATGCTTTATGTTGAATTTATCAGTTAGCTTCAGAGCACAATTATGCCTGATTCAAACCTCTGGAGAATTTTATTTGCTTTACTTTCTTGCAATACTTTTTCAGTTTTTCGTCAACAAAAAATTGTCTTTTTAAATCAGGGAATTGTTATTAGAAAAGCATACAGACTTCTTTGAACAATGGGTGTATAGATTTGGACATGAACTCATTCTACGATCCACACAATTTCCCCTCATCAGCGGATTCTACAAGCTTCTGTCGCTCACGATGAAAATAGCCCAAAAAATTAAATATTTTGAGGTAATGAAACTACATACATTTAATTTTCTTCTTTCTCTGTTTGTTATTTTGCATAAAATACTTTTATTTGCCTGAGAGGGTAGGTGTATAACTTGCTCAGAAACACCCATCGAGGTCACATTTGAGCCTGTTGTTGCATCATATGTTAGAATGATCTCGGGGCAACTGACCCTTAGTTTTCCCCTTGTCTTGGGAGAAAGCCTAATTTTTGCTCAAACCCTCTAATGGTAGGGTAAACAGTACAAGTTTCTGGAATCAAACATGGGTCTCTGCTTTTCCTCTAGCCTTTAGCACTAAAGCTGCCAAGGTAACTTTTAACAAATGATCTGTTTTTGTGAATTATTTCAATTCTTTTAACATCTATAAAATCTGTTACATCAAGAGTTCAGCACTTTGTTTTACTCATTGGGTAAAGAAATTTCTCTTGAAATCTCTATTGGACTTAATGACTGTCTTATATTTTTGACCTTTATTTCTGGACGTGCTCACAAGTGTTGTTCCCTTTATGCTACCCTATCAAATCCTTTCAGTATCTTAAAAAGCCCTGTTGGGTTGTCCCTAGGGAAAAGAGCCCCAGCCTGTTCAGCCTTTTCGTATAAGTACATCCTTTCAAGTGGCTTCAGGGAGGATGTTCCCCCTGGTTGGGGAGTCTAGATTTCAGGATACAGGGTAGGCCATTTAGGACAGAAATGAGGAAAAATTTCTTCACTCAAAGGGTGGTCAACCTGTGGAATTCTCTACCACAGAAGGCTGTGGAGGCTAGGTCACTGAGTATATTCAAGAAAGAAATTGAGACGTTTTTGGATATTAGGGGCATCAAGGGTATGGAGAGAAAAAGGGAATATGGCGTTGAGATAGAGGATTAGCCATGATCATATTGAATGGTGGGGCAGGCTCGAGGGGCTAAATGGCCTACTCTTCCTAGTTTCTATGTTTTTATCGTCCTTGCAAATCTTTTTTTGCATCTTCTTTGATCCCTCTGTATTTTTTTATATATAATATGGAGACCAGAACTGTGCACAGTACTCCTGTGGTCAAACCAAGGTTTAATACAAGTTTAATATAACTTTTCAACTATTCAGTTCTATTCCTCTAAAAATGAATGTCAATGTTTGGCTTGCTCTATTATGGCCTTATTAACCTGTATCACTACTTCGTGATTTGTGTATCGTTGCCCTTAATTCCCTTTTCTCCTCTACCTCATTCAGACTTATTATTTGAGCAGTTTGTGGCCTCCTTATTCTTCCTACCAATATAAATCACCGTAGGCCTACCTATTTTTGAAGTCATGTGCCAATTACATGTCCATTCTACAAACTTATTAATGTTACCCTATATTTTGTCACATTCTCCCTTTCTATTAACTAAAGCTCCCAATTTGTTATCATCGGCAAATTTTAAAACTGTACTTCCAATTCCCGAGTCCAAATTATTAATATAAACTGTGAACTACAGTGGTACCAGCTCAAATCCCTCGAGAATACTTTTTGCCACACTGAGTAGCTATACATAACCCAGAATCACAGAATCTTAACGGCACAGAAGGAGGCCATCCAGCCCATCATGTCTGCACCCGGTCTCTAAATGAGCATTATGACCTCTAGCCATTATCCTGCCTTTTCACCATCCCCTTGCACATTGTTTCTATTCAAATAATCATCTAATGCCCTCTTGAATGCCATGATTGAGCCTGCCTCCATCACACTTCCAGACAGTGCATTCTTAAGCCGAACTGCTTGTTGTGTGAAAAAGCTTTTTCACAAGTCACACTTGCTTCCTTTTAAATCTGTGCCCTCTCATTCTTGATCCTTTTACAAGTGGGAACAGCTTCTCCCTATCTACTCTGTCCAGCCCCTTCATGATTTTTAACATCTCTATCAAATCTCCCCTCAGCCTTCTCTCCAAGGAGAACAGTCCCAGCTTTTCCAATCTATCCTCATAACTGAAGTTTCTCATCCCTGGAATCATTCTTGTAAACCTCTTCTGCAATCTTTCCAGTGTGTTCACATCCTTCCTATAATATGGTGCCCAGAACTGTACACAATATTCCAGCTGAGGTCTGATGAGTGTCTTATATAAATTCAGCACAACCTCCTTGCTCTTGTACTCTATGCCCCTATTAATAAAGCCCAGGATACTATATGCTTTATTAACTGCTCTCTCCACCTGTCCTGCCACCTTCAATGACCTATGCACATATATACCCAAGTCTTTCTGCTTCTGCACCCCCTTCAAAATTTCACCCCTTATTCTATATTGTCTGCCCATGTTCTTTTTCATCACCTTTCTTTTCTGTTTTGTAGCCATCTTGTTATCCATTCTGCTACCACTCCCATGACTCCACATGCTCTGACCATAGTTGTGAGTTCGCTAAGCGAAAAACCAGGTTATTGATGTGCCCTGCTGCTGTTGTGTTTTTCTTACTGCTTGAATTTCTGACCAAAAGGGAAAAATTGTGTTTTGCCAGGGTGTTAGCACAAAAACTGGAAAACAGTGTCCAAGGAACCCTGAAAAATTTGCCTGCTTTGCCTTATTTGGGAAGTTTGGAAAAGAGGTGAGAATCATCTCAAATGCTCTTGAAAACCTTTGAACTAGAGAAAAAAATGTTGAATGCAAGTTCAGTTTACCATTGATGATTCAATTTTTTGCACTGTAAGTTATCCAAATTAAGTAATGACTAATACAGCAAAGTGGGAATTTCAACCTTAAAAATGCTAAATGATTAGACAATTTGAGTTAAGCAACTTCAAATTAAGAGTACAATATATTTGCATTAAGACAGCTGGAAAATGTCAGTGAAAAATTGAGCTTAAATTATTAGTAGCTCTTAAGTTCAACTCATTTCTGGCTGGAGTTATTGACTTGAACAGTGTCTTTGTTATTTGAGCCTACACAACTCACTTGTAAGTAAAGCAGAAGTTTACCTCTTTCAAGAAACTTCAAGATATTTGGTACAGATTGCATGTTTGTTAGAAACTTGTTGAACCAAATGCTATTTTCATTTTCATACTCTACATCCTTAAAGTAAGGTTGCTGGGAGCCAGGCAACAACGTTTTAAGGGTAATTAGCATTTGGGAAAATTAAGTCATCCACCAAAGTGATGGAAAGATGAATTTGACAGGGGCGAGCTGCTTATAAAATGAGGAAATTCCACATACTCTTGTTCAGTAGCTACATTTCCTGTCTTCCATATATAGTAAAGCAGCAGGAATTGCACTTTTAGTTTTTATTTAAGAAACATGGAAACCCTTGCATTATTTGGCTTCACTCAGTTTCACAAAATGTTATGAGTGATGTTAGATATGTTTCATTCAATGTTGGGCAAGGTTGCTTAAAATTCAAGCACTGACTAAGATTTTAACTAAATAAAAGGAAGTGTCTTGCTAGCTAATTGATACTATTTTTCAGACCAAGTTGCTTTCATATGTCTTATGAAGCAATTTTATATTTCTATGAATCTTTTCAAACTGTTAATGTGTGTATTTTTAACTTGATAAAATGCTTAAGAAGAATTGATTACATAATGGGCCCAGATCTTCCAGTTCAGATCGGAGAGCAGGCATCCAATGCTGACAGTGATTTAATCTGCATACTTTCCATTTTACGCTGGAGCCATTGAGCCTTCTGATGTTAGCTGCAGCAGGGATGTAGGGCTGAGTGCAGTCATGAGGCCAAATGTCGAGCGGAATTCCAATGCAGCTGCACCCCCTTTGCCAGGGATGGAGGGCGGTGATGAGCATTGCAGGATGGCGGGGTGAGGGGTGTTGAATGATGCCAGGAGGGGTGTGGTGAATGATGCCAGGAGAGGGTGGATATCGCCAAGGGAGTTGTGAACATTGCTGGGGCGGTGGGGAGAATGTCAACATTGCTGTGGGTGTCATTATGCTTTGATGCTCCAGTTGACCTTTGCTGGTATTTTTACCTGCTATGAAAAGCTCTAAGTGAATCTGTGTGAAAACTAGGGTAAGTATCACTGAAACAGCCCAAGTCTCCATAGTTCTGGCCATCTGATCCCACTGTCGTTCGAATCACGGAGCAATCTGGGCAGTATAAAACCGGCAATTGGAAGTTTAAACTTCCTGTTTTAGTACCACAGACATGCATACTTTGGGCCTTCCTCAGGGTTGCGATGCTCATCAGTGATGTAGGTTAAGTTGGAGGCCTCTCCCCACGTGGGAAGATTTGGGTCATGATTTAGACTTGCACTTTATCATCTTATTTTCTGTAGGTAGCGATCAGAATGAAACAGTACAAGGATGAGTTACTGGCTTCCTGCCTGATGTTTGTACTCTCTCTACCGCATGACATAATTGAACTTGATATCAAGACTTTCATTCCAGCGTTGCAGGTTAGTATATATCCCAAGTTAAATCTTGTTTTAGTACTTAGCGTATCAATATTTTAGCGCCCTTAATTTAGTTGTTCATATTTTGGAGTTGGAAGATTGCTGTGGACCCATGGAGGACATTGGGGGCAGGATAGGAGGAGATTGCTGGCCATTGCCAACATCGGGGTGGGAGAAGGGTGTCTTATGACTGGGGAGGTTGGCTAGGGGTCTGGAGAGCGGGTGTTCCCTCATGCATGTTGCCCAGGCTGTTCATTTAGCTGGCCCGGCAGAGGATGGAGCTATAATATGTTAATAAGGCCCTGCCATTAAGCAAGAACTCCATGTCCTGTGTCCTTGCTGGACTCTTCAGCCTTACCCAAACCCCACCCACCTTCTGTAAATATTGCGGATTAAGTTTCTAAATGAGGTCAAGGAGCAAAAGGACATTGGGGTACAGAAATACAAATCACTAAAACCGACAATGCTGGTTAATAAGGCCATAAAAAAAGCAAGCCAAGCACTGCAGTTCATTTCTGGAGAGATATAATTGAAAAGCGGAAAGCATTGTTCTGTTTAAGAACAGAAGAAATAGGAGCTGGAGTAGCCTATAGAAACTCCTTAAGCCCGTTCCTCCATTCAATAAGATCATGTCTGATGCTTGACTGCAATTCCACTTCCCTTACCCTAGAGTCCAAAAATGTATCTATCTCTACCTTGAGTGTACCCAACAACTGAACATCCACTGTCTCCAGGTAGATTCACAACCTTATGAGTGAAGAAGTTGATACTGATCTCACTCTTAAATGATCGACCCCTTAACCTGAATATGTTTCCTTGTTCAACTCTCGATTCAGGGAAAGCAGCCTCTCAGCGTCTAACCTGTCAAACCCCCTCAGAATCTTTTATATTTCAAGGAGATCACTTCTCATTGTCCTGAACTCCAGAGAGCATAATCCCATTCTACTCGACCACTTATCATAGGACAACCCTCTCAACCCAGGAATCAAGCTCATGAATCTTCACTGTGAGGAGACCAAAACTGTACACTACACTCCAAGTGTGGTTTCACCAAAGCCTAGTACTATTCTATATACTTGTATAGAACCTTGGTAGATCACATTTTTGCTCTCCGTATTATAAGAAGGTTACAAAGATACAGGAAAAGACACAAAATATTAAGTAGATTCATAAAAAGATTGAGAGGTTGAACAGGCTGTGGCTTTTTTCTCTATTTAAAAATAAAATTGAGAATGACCAGAAAGCAGTCTTTAAGATCATGAAAGGGTTTGATAGGTAGACATAGAAAAGATGTTTCGATCTGAGATGGAGACCAGAACTAGGAGCTATAAACATAAGATAATCATTAATATTTCCAATAGGGAATAGGAGCAACATCCTTCCCCAGAGAGCAGTCAGAATGTGGAACTTGCTCCCTCAAGGTGTAGTTGAGGTGACGAGCATAGATGCATTTCAGGGGAAACTGGAAAAACATGAGAGAGAAAGGTATAGAAGCTTATGTTGATGGGGGTTAGATTAACAGTTGGGTGGAGGTCCATCTGGAACACTAACACTGCCGTGGACATATTGGGGTGAATAATCCGTTTCTGTGCTGTAATTACTATGTAAAGAACAATCGGCTCCTACCATTAGTAATGGGCAAGCTTATAAAGCTCATAATATAGGATAATATTTTCTTTGAAAGACACAGGTTAATTCAAGACAACCAGCATGCTTTTGTAAAGATCATATTGTGTATAAAAATGAGGTATTTTTTAAAGAACAGTGAATTGATTAAGGCTACAGAATGGATGTTGTGTATATTGAATTATCAAATGGAAGTTGATAAAATGCCATATTGGAGGCCTGTTGATTAAAATTAAGGAGCATCATATTGGGAAATGTAACAACATGAATTGGATAAAAACAAAAAACTGCGGATGCTGGAAATCCAAAGCAAAAACAAAAACAGAATTACCTGGAAAAACTCAGCAGGTCTGGCAGCATCGGCGGAGAAGAAAAGAGTTGACGTTTTGAGTCCTCATGACCCTTCAACAGAACTAGGTGAATCCAAGGAAGGAGTGAAATATAAGCTGGTTTAAGGTACCCCACACACACACCTTAAACCAGCTTATATTTCACCCCTTTCTTGGATTCACCTAGTTCTGTTGAAGGGTCGTGAGGACTCGAAACGTCAACTCTTTTCTTCTCCGCCGATGCTGCCAGACCTGCTGAGTTTTTCCAGGTAATTCTGTTTTTGTTTTTAACATAAATTGGAAGCTGGTTAAATGACAGGAAACAGATTTGTGCTTAATGGGTATTTTTAGGACTGGAGGGATTTAAACAGTGCTCCATGAGTCAGTGGTTACTCCATTGCTTTTCTTTATTTTTTAAATGACTATAAGCAACTTCAAGACACTTTAAAGAAAATTATTTCACGGTATGTGGGCACTGCTGGCTAGGCCAGCATTTATTGCCCATCCCTAATTGCCTTTGAATCGCTGCAGTCCATGTGTTGTAGTGGTGTTTGGAGGAGGGAGTTCGGTAAAGGAACATAGATTAGCAGTTCTTTTGAAACAAAGAAAAAGCAAACAGATGGGATCCTAGATTTTACAAATGGGGGTAAATAGTACAAGAGCAGTACAGTAAAGCTAAACCCTCTATACAAATCATTGGTTCAGCCAAAGTTAGAAAATGGTGCCCAGATTTGGATGGCTTGCTTTAGAAACGATGTCAAGGCTGTGGAGAGCACAAAGAAGCGGTTTCATTGATCATATCAGGGATGGAAAGGCTTTATTTACTAGAGACATTGGTACTATTTTCATTAGAACAAAGATTAAAATGAGATCTAGTAGAGTTATTCAAAATTATGAAGGACTGAGTTATGGTAAATAGGAGTTAAAGTTATTGAGTCAACAACTGGAGGATATAAATCTGGATTATCACCAAAAAGGCAATGAGAGCTCAGGAGAATTTTGTGCTTTTATACAGAGGGTTGTTTGGAATGGAATGCTCCATCAGCAATAGTAGTGAAAGGGGAATGTATAATTGCTTTAAAACAAGTGGATATATATTTAAGAAAGATAATTGTAAAAGGGTACATGAAAGGGGCAAAGGAATGTGATTCAGTGGTTGACTCTGTAGCAGTGCTGACACAGGCATGCTAGGCTGAATTTACTATAAAATGCAATTATTCTGTGATTACTTTCTCTCCAATTCTCCTCCCGACCCCCAAAAACCAGACTGCATTTAAACTCGGCCTTAGCCACATTCCACTTGCTGATGCTGGATTAGACGCCCTGGAGCTTTGGTCAATTCATATTTCCAAACATGCCATTGAACCTTATTACAGAGAGATTTTACCATACCTGGATGGCTACTTGAAAACAGCTTCAAGTAAGAACCTTCAATTTTTCTTTGTTTTTAACACCCCATTCAGTTAATACTCTGCTTTCCATCTATTAAATGAAATTGTTCAGTAGGGATGTAAAAGGCTAGGATAAAGGGTTGTGCGTTAGAATGTTGCCAAGCATTTAGACTTTTTCACTTAACGCTTGGGTGCACATTATTGTGATGAAGCAGAGCTGTTGTATTATACCCTAGCCTACTGGTTGAAATGTATGATATTAAGTGGGCTTATAAACAAATGACTATCAGACAGCTGGAGAATTATAATAGTCAGATGCACAGTAAAATCTTTTTATTCAGAAGCCTGAGTAAAGGGCTAAGACTCAATGTAAAACACCATTGACTTGAAAGGAGAAGTGGAAAATATATCCAGAAATTGCAATTGTGTGTCATCTAAGTTTTGCTGCTCCCCCTCACTTCTTTCCTGGTCCACTACCTCCTGCTGTTACTTCACCTTGGACCTCAATTCCTTGTGCTGTCTACACAACTCTACAATGCACCTTCTTATCCTATCTATCCAAGGCCCAGTATCTTCACTTCCAGTGGCAGTTCCCTCTGGGAGCTGCACAGCTCTGCCTGTCATCATGGTGTTAATCCTGTGGTCCTACTGGTTAACACCCACAGACACATTAATATGATCAGGAATACATCCACCCATCCTTTCCCCACTCTTCCTTTACCTGTATCCATCTTGTGGATAATTGTTGTTAAGTATTATTTCTCCTAACCCTTCAATTGTCTCAACTGAAAGTACAAGAAATTTTGAGGTTTTTTTTTGCTTCCTCTGACCATGATCACCTTGAGATTTTCTTCGTCAGTTTCTCTATTGCCTCAGTCATTTAAAAATGTTTCCTTACTCTTTAGGCCATATTAACCATTTCATGTAAAAAGGGGTCTCTGTCTTTGCTTATCTCCTCCTATCTGGTTCCAATGTCTCAGGTGATGGCCAGGTTATCAAATTCAGTCCTCTTTATAAAGTTTGTATGTTGTGTCCTTTTTCTCTAACTCTATCTCCAACCCTGTAATCATTTCTTCATACCGGTTTAGATATGCAGTAGTAACCATCTTATCTTGCCTGGAGAGACTTTACAGTCCAATGAAATATTCTCATGATATCTCTAAAACAGAAATCAAACATTTCTACTTGATTCCATGCATTACCATGTTTTACTTCTTTGTCATCTTTCCCTTAAACAACATTTTATTCTCAAAAGTAACCCACTTTTGTGCCTGACTTTTTTAATTTAAAATTATTCCAAATTCAAATAGTGTTTTGAGCTGGCAGGTTTTCTTAGTATTCATTTTATTTCTTCAAAGACTTACAAATACATTTTAAACCTTTTTTTATCCCAGCATAGAAACTTGCAGCATTTTGAATTAATATCAATTGTTGTCAAACATTTTAAAGAAGAGTTCCCTTTCCTCTGAGAACTTCTATCAGGAACAAAATCTTAAATATTCAAACTTTGTAAGAAATTTCCAACCCACTGTCAATCCAACTCAGGATCAGTTGTTTCAAAATTGTAATTTACACTATCAAAATTAAAACTACCTCATTCTCATGTGTGTGAATTTGTATCCAGATTAAAAGTTCCACATGTTTATCAATACGCATTCTTTATCTTAAATGATATCATGGCTTTTCAAAAGTAATTTGTTAAAAAGTCTGATACTCATTGGTAACAATGTACAGTGCTGCAGCATTGAAAATCTGCAGATAAGTTCTCAGATTCTTGAAGCTGCTAGAAATTTGTTGCATTTGCAGTTATCTCCAAATAAAAGCACAAGGGTCCATTCTGCTCAAGGCAGAATGGATCCATTTCCATAATATCTTTCACCTACGGAGACAATCAAAATCTCTCTCTGTCTCTCTCTCTCTCTCTCTCTAGAACGAAAAGCTTTAGTAACTTAAATATATTCATTCTCTCTCACTTAATCAATTTCAATTTTTTTATTCCACCTTTTAATCTCTGCCTGTCCTAACTGACGAGTCTCTAGCTAACAGGCACACAATATTACTATTGCCTTCTCCTCTGTACTACAACTGCTTATCCTGCCAAACCTTTTTAGTGTCCCAGGTCCACTTGGGTTTCCAACCTTCCCTAGCAATTTTACTGAAAAACTTGTTGGTCTTATTTGCCAAAAATTGTGGGTGACCTGTCAAGGCTCCAGTGTAAATTTTGTGTGCAATGGTTGATGTTTATAGCTAGATTACTATTATTCTGGCTAGGAAATGGATCAGTCCCGATTTTATTGTACCAGTTCTCTAGATGATGGCCTCCCCATTTTACCACACCGGTTGTCTGGGAAAGGGCCTCTCCTGTTTTACCGCATGGCTGTTAGTTAATTGGCACCACACTGTCTTTAATTAATTCTCTCTCAGAATCGTACTCTGGCTCGGATCCTCAAATTGCCAGCTGCCCATGTCAAACGCTGACTTTCCTATCTAAGGCGTGGTAAAATAAACATACTCACTTGTTCCTTGATGTCAATGTTTGACCAATGATGCCTGCCATTGCGAGGACCCTGCCGACCATGTCAATTATTGTGGTGTTACGATTTTGCAGGTGGCATATGCCAGGCTGACCAAATTCCAGAGGGAAGCTTGGCCATGCTATCACAATGATTTCATAACTTGTATTGATTACAAAAAGTTTGTGCACTAAAATCAGAAGTAATGAGCCCACTACCACCTTTAGAGATGTTAAAGATTAAATTAAAACATTTGTTAACACAGAAAAGAAACTTAACGCACAAGACTACAGTTACATTTAGTTTTTTAACAGTTCCACAAGATTTGTACTTAACTAGACTCCCAAATGCACACCCCTGTCAGACAACAGCCCAAATAGATTCTGAATCTATAAAACATCCAGCAAGATTACTACAAGCACCCACTGTTGCTGTAAGAGAGGTATTTCACAGCTTCTCTCTCCCTCTCACCTGCCAGTGAAACTCCAAAGGTTTTTAACACAACTTTGGTCACTGGAACAGCAAACTCCTCCAGGGTGACTAGAGGCTTTTTCCACAAGTCTGTTTCACACAGTGCGCCTTTCGAGATCTCACACGGCCACATCCATACAGCTTCTCATCCTTCTGTAAATATATTTCCTCTTTTTTGATCTGTAAATTCTATTGTTTCAACCTGTCTTTGTAAGTTACTTTTTCCAGAATGTACAAATGTTTTATGTTATTATGGCCAGCACTTTTGGGAAAATAAACATAATGACTTTGCCTTATTTATCTTGCCAGTTGTAAACATCTTAGCATGTCCCTTTGAAAAGCCAACAATCTCTCCCCTTATCTAAAAATGCAAATTCCATTTTACTTAGCTTGTCCAGTAGCATTTCAAATTTTTTTTACCCTTTTGATTCAAACCTTGCAGTCTAACAGTCTGCGGTTTACTTAAATTATTCACACACACAGAAACATACACACGTACACAGAAATATAACATAAGCCTGCTTTAAAGTATCCCACAGTAATATCAGGAAAAGTATGATAGCTCCTTTACAGTGGTAAAAATGACCACTCTCAAGTCTGAGAGATTCAAGCAAGCAAAGATTTATTTTAAGCACTTGCAAGGGAGAAAGAACCTCAGCCAGCCAAGGAGCCGCCTCTCTCAAACTACAGGGTTTGCAGCACATTTCACAGTATCTTTACAGTGCAGAAGGAGGCCATTTGTCCCATTGAGTCTGCACTGGCTCTCTGAAAGAGCATTCCACCTAATCCCACTCCCCTGCCTTATCCCTGTAACCTTGCCCATTCTTTCTTTTCAAGTAGCAATCCAATTCCCTTTTGAACGCCTCGATCGAACCTGCCTCCACCACCCTTTCAGGAAGTTTGGTGAAAAAAAAATTCCTCATTACATTTACTCCTTTTGTCAATTACTTTGAAACTGTGCCCTCTAGTTTTTGATGTTCTCTTGAGTGGGAACTGTTTCTCACTATTTACCCAGTCCATACCCCTCAGGATCTTGAATACATCTATCAAGTCTACTCTCAGCCGCCTTCAAGGAAAAGAGTCCCAACCTCTCCAGTCTATCCTTATAATTACAGCTCCTTATCCCTGGAATCGTTATTGTGAATCTCCTCCGTACTCTCTCCAAAGTTCACATCCTTTCTCAAGTATCGTACCCGGAACTAGGCACATTACTCCAGATGAGGCCTTATCTTCCTACTTTTCATTATAATGTTTCTCATTAATTTCTTAACTAACCATATTCCATCAGCAGATGTTCCCATTAACTCAATCCTCAGCCGTGGGCAAGGCCTTCAGTTCTCCCTTATCTCCTCTTGTATAACAAGGAGTAAGTCTGTTTATACAGGCTGTTAGTAATTGCTAACCACTACTTTGATCAAGTATCCCATCATTCCTACAGTATTGGCTACATTTCCCATCATGCTTAGAAAGAGCTGTAATAACTATGTTTGTCTATTCTATAGCTATTAATGCACGTTTTAATATCAAAAATATGAAATCATTTCAGTTATTCTACCTTAAGCTTGGTTTAGCATCTCATCTGCAAGACAGCACTACTGACAGTGCAGAATGTTAGCCTGGATGATGTCCCCAAATCTTTGGGGTACATTCTGAATTCAAGGCCTGAGTGCTACCAGATGAACCACAGCTCACACTTGCATTTTCTACATCTCTAAAGACATCAACCAATGTGAACAAATGGCTGGATTTGGCTGGATTTTAGAATTCTGCAACCAAGCATTATGATTAAAACAAAATTTAAAAAATCAAGTGTTTTAATTATTGAAACTTCATTTTTTTAACACTTCATGTTAGATGAGACTGAAAACAGTTGGGAAATGTTGAGCATTAATACTTCATGTAAAGGAGGAAACAAAGTTCTTATACGTCGCCTGAAAAATGCAAGGGATCTTTCTATGGTATGTGACTATCATTTGAAATTTGACTCTAAAGCCTGTGCCTACAATATATGGCCACTGGTGAGTTAAGAAAATCTGTTTTTAAACCTGTTTTATTTCTCGTGAAACAGAGCGAAGAGTCTCCTGCTGCAGCTGTGAGGCATAGAGTAGTACGGTTACTTGGGTCCCTTGGTGGGCAGATCAATCGAAGCCTGGTTACAGGTGGGTGTAACGACAGTTGGAATTGTCATTTAGATTGAAAACAAAATGTGTACAAGTGAAGAGTAGAGCGCATACCTCAGCCATACTGTGTTGACTCAACGTTATTCTTTGAGGCTTTTACTTGCCGGATTGATGTTCTGTAACCACAAAGCTGAAAAAAATCTTTTTATTAAAAGCTTCCATCTCACTGAGGAAGCTTCAGGCCAATCCACATCCAACAACCTGCTCTGAAAACTCATATTTTGATTGCTGTGACAAATTGCACCACTGCACCTGAGACAATCTGCAACATCCTAAAACAACCCACAAAATTTAAAAGAAAAACGTCAATTTTCTCTATCTCCCAATGTTAGCGGGCCCTTTAAAAAAATTCCAGGATGTGGATTTGGATCTGCATCCTTTCCAAAAACTAATCAGCTCTTCCTGGGTCATAACCTAACTATGTACCAAGTTTCATCAAAATCCATCCATTAGATTTGAACATATATTGTTTGCAGATAAACTAACAAATGGGTAAAACGTTACCCCTGCCTCCTTTCAATGGTGGAAATAAAAGAGATGGAAATTTAAAACTGCCAGATAATGTGTAATTGTAATTGTTCTAGGTTTTACTGGGCTTTGCCATTTTACTAGACCATTATTAAACTTCAGCCCAATGTCTCAATTATTTCTCCTACTTAATAATCAGTATTAATGATGTGAAGAAGCAGATTGGAACTTAGTTAACTGGCTGATTTAGATTGAGTCTTTTGTATTTGAAAAGTGAAAATTATGATTTACGAGAGGGAGCTGAATGAAATTTGTGAAACAAATTATTCAACAATAATAATATGACTGCTCATTCTAAATAAGTTACTTAAAATGTCCTTTCTTTGATTCACTTATATAACCCATCCATCTTAATTAGTTACATTATTGTAAGCTAGCAGTGAAGCAAAAGTTTGTCCCCATGTTCCCTTACGCGCTAAATATGAGGATGTGTCAACTGAATGCCATGTGCTTCCTACAGTAAGAAAGACTAATTCCCAGTCCTCCCCCATTTTATAGCACCAGTTGCAGTCAATAGGGATTTCTGGGAGCACACTATCCACCTTAGATCCTCTCATTGGCTATAAGTGGTAGATGACCATCAGCATTTGATGCTTATGCAGCTCAAGCTCATATTCCTTTTTTAAAGTTCAGTTAACTTTTTTTTTAAAAAGCGCTTTATATAGACATAACTTTTCCCTAATATTTGTCATCCTGAACATAGGTTTCATCATATACCTCATTATTTATTGCTACAGTAAATTTAATTTTTGTAAATGAACCCTGATTCATTCAGCATCCACTCTTGACCCAACAGAAGGTGCCATCTAACACCATGGATAGTAGCCTTGTAAAATACCTGTATTATGCAGGGAGCATCTTATACAAGTGTTCATTGCCACTAAACTATTGTGACATTCATGTTGATGGGAACTGACCTTTATCTTTGTACATTGTGTGTAGCTGGCATTTGTTTCAGGTTCCTTTGCAGAGTTTATTTTAAGTATTGAAATCATTTTTAATTTCATGATTAAAGCAGATAGACTTTTTTTTGTTTGTTCCTTTGGTATTGTTCATTTCAGGCGATGTGCTTTGTTTGAATCTTTACCAACCAGGTTTACCTTTGGCCTAGTTGATGTCAGTAGCTGATGTTAAAACTTGCAAAGATTGTCAGATTTTTCTTGCATACAACTCTTGGCATATTGTGGACCAATGCTGCTTTATTTAAGAATCAAATTCAATGAAGTGCTCATTGTGACTCTTGGATGGCAATACTTCATACAAATATAAATCTCTGTTGAATAACTTATTGGTCGTTTACATATAGAAGGTGAATTTTAATTAACAAATGTGAATGAAGGGACTCTTGATCGGCAATGCTTCATTTTGTGAAGGAAAGGAGAGCATGGGCATATGGGAGTCTAGGCATACATGGGATTAGGATTTCAATTCATATGAAAGGTAAATTCAACATGAATTTGTTGGATCAAACAGCCTGTTTCCATGTTGTAATTGTTTTGTGAAACATTAACAAAATGGATGCTGTCGGAAAACATGAAGCCTAAGCATCGAGGGAATTCCTTACAAGCCAGAGAAGCTTTAGCTCAAGCTAATAGCATGTAGCTTCTTTACTAAGGACTGTCATTAAAGTGTATTTTGAAATGTATAATCTCAATTTTTGTTCAAAAGTAAGTTACTCATCAAATATGGTATTGCATAAAGATATTAGGAAATGCTTGTGTTTCCCATCTAAATCATACAGCTGCTTCTTCGGAGGAAATGATGAAGAAGTGTGTTGCGTGGGTGGCAGAGAGGCCACTGAGTTTTGCAGTGCCATTTGCAGACATGAAACCTGTCATATACTTAGATTCATTTCTACCCCGCATCTCCGAACTTGCGCTTTCTGCTGGTGACCGACAGACGAAGGCAAGCCAACATACGTTTCATTCAAATTTTGTGTTATGTTCCTGGTCAGATGCGATATCCCTACTAGAAGGAGCACCTAATGTGTTAGAGTGCATTCCGCTCCCATAGATCTGTCTGTAAAATATATCCTCTGCATGAATAATATAGTAACTTCTCATTAATTCCCATGTTATGTTGACCAGAAATTTTTTGCATTTCTTCCAGCCTATGGTTACGATCATAAAATACTGCATTTATTAACCATTTATACTATAGTTAAATTTTTATCTTTTAGAATTTATTCATACTTGTTTTATAAATTTCTTCGTAACTTTTAGGATTGAATAAGCTATTTTCCAAATCATTAACTGAAAATGAGGCATTGTGAGCACGTTAGAAAATGTGTTGTCTCTGGCAAGGGATCGTTATGTGACCACTCTGTAGTTACAGATCTCTTTCCAGTTTTTTATGTGTCAGATAAATTTTAAAATATTTTTTCACATCTTTAACATGTTGAAACTTTTTTAATAAATATTAAATCCTGCCAGGTTGCAGCTTGTGAACTGCTCCATAGTGTGGTAGCTTATATGCTAGGAAAAGGATCTCAGATCTCAGAAGGACAGCAGGAAACAATGTACAAGCTCAACAAACACATGTTTCCAGTCTTGCTCCGCCTTGGTTGTGACGTGGATAAGGTATGAAAGTTCTGGGTTTGCGTGTAGGAATAAGTTGATTTATTTATTCCTTAGGAGTCTCTGGTTAGGTCAGCATTTATTGCCCGTCCCTAATTGTCCTTGAAGGTGGTGTGAGCCGTCTTCTTGAACCTGCATTCCATGTGGCGTAGGTACACCCACAGTGCTGTTAGGCAGGTAGTTCCTGGATTTTGACCCAGTGACAGTGAAGGAATGGCGATATATTTCCAAGTCAGGATGGTGTGTGGCTTGGAGGCGAACTTACAGGTGGTGGTGTTCTCATGCATCTGCTGCCCTTGTCCTTGAAGGTGGCAGAGGTCCTGAGTTTGGAAAATGCTGTTGAAGACACCTTGTTGAGTTGCTGCAGTGCACCTTGTGGTTGGCGTACACTGCTGCCACTGTGTGTTGGTGGTGGAGGGAGTGGATGCTTAAGGTGGTGGATGAGGTGGCAGTCAAGTGAGCTGCTTTGTCCTGGGCATAATCAAGCTTCTTGAGTGTTGGAGCTGCACTCATCCAGGCAAATGGAGTGTATTCCATCACACTCCTGACTTGTGCCTTGTGGATGGTGGACAGGCTTTGGGGAGCCAGGAGGTAATTTACTCTCTGCAGAATTCCCAGCCTCTGATCTTCTTTTGTAGCCACAGTATTTATATAGCTAGTCCAGTTCAGTTTCTTGTCAATGGTTAACCACCAACCCCCCTCCCCACCCCACCCCACCCCACCCCACCCAAGATGTCAATAGTGCAGATTCAGTGATGGCAATGCCATTGAATGTCAGGGGATGATGGTTAGGTCCCCTCTTGTTGGAGATGGCCATTGCCTGGCCCTTGTGTGGCATGAGTGTTATTTGTCACTTATCAGCCTAAGGCTCAATGGTGTCCAGCTGTTGCTGCATATGGACATGGACTGCTTTAGTATCTGAGGGGAATGCCTTATTGATTACTTAAAACAAGTTAATAATGTTTGATCTGTAGCTGATAAAAACCTATATATAATTCAAATATTAATAGTATTGTGTACTCCCTATAAGCCTAACACAACTGTCGAGCATTTTATATCTCTCTTTTAAACTTGCCTATTTATTGTCGTTACTTGTAAGCCTTCCTGATTTATGATTTCAGGGTAGGATATTACTACACCACTTGTTGTTGAACCTAAACTCTGCTACATCTCTCTGGTCTTTAGTCTCTTCTCCATCTCCATCAAATCTCTGAGATCAATGTTTGATACTTAAAATGGATATTATGCTAATATGGTTGGTAAATACTGTGTATTTGAGCAATGCATTTTAAACAACTAATGTGGAGTTCTCAGCTCCACGCTGGGAAGCTACTGTTTCAAAAGACCTGAGGAGGAGTAAGTCAGTACAGTCTTGCATGCATTTCTCAATGCTCTTGTGTCCCCAAACTACTTTCCTCAACCCTTCCAGGAACTCCCATGTGCTTCCATACTGGTCTCCCGTCACCTCACTCTCACCTCCTAATCCCCCTAGACCCCAGCAATGGAACATACATGTTCACTTCTATTTATAATAGGCAGATGAGACTTCAGTGGTTCAAATACTGAAGCACATTGACCCTAACTATTTCTGGCCAGTGGCTCCACACAAGGCACCCTCTTTCCCAATGTTGTCAGATGCAGCACCATAACCAGTGCTCCTGGACCCCAAATGAGTACCCCCCACCCTCACTCGACTGTTTCACTTGCAATAAATGTCACACTTCTCCAGCACATGTCAGTGCACCCACACTTCCAGACCACTGTCCCTCTCTCTCTCTCTCTCTCTCTCTCTCTCTCTCTCTCACTAATCCCTGATCCAAGCATTTTTTGTGGTCTTATTGCAACAGGATTATCAGTATCTGATAAAATTTTGTGCATCTGTATTTGAACCGCTAAAAAGTATAAGCAGAGTATTGCTGAAAAAAAAACATTTTTTGAAGCTTTTCATCTTGCATTCATCAGGACAGTTGTAAGAATACCATACGAAAACAAAACTGCTGGAAAAACTCAACATCTCTGACAGCATCTGTGGAGAGAGAGACAGATAACGTTGATTCCTCAGATGCTGTCAGACCTGAGTTTTTCCAGCATTTTTGTTTTTGTTTCAGATTTCCAGCTTCCGCAGTATTTTGCCTTTATTTATGTAAGAATACCATGTTACATTGGTATTCTTGTGATTGTTCTGATGAGTATTGCTGATAAAAAGACATTTTGTTGAAGCTTTTCATGTTGAACTCAAGTTCTGTACTCTAAATGACTAAATGTAAGTAGAAGTAAATAAATATGTTCCATTGATATGTTGAAGTTTTCCTTCAGAGGCATGGGAAAACTTCACAGTTGTATCTACTCTGAAGATTTGCTCTGGTTAACCAGCTGGAGAGAATCCATGATGGTAAACTTAAATAGATTCTGCAGAGCAGAGTGTGATTCTTTTCCTCCTTCTATATTTTCTAAAGTGTATTAAACATACCTCGAGTAAGTGATTGTTTAGGATAGGTCCACATCATGCAGCAATTGAGCCTTAATATAATAACTTGTTTTTGTGTTATTTTTTAAATTATATATAGGTAACCAATCAGCTGTTTGAACCACTTGTTATGCAGCTTATCCATTGGCTCACTAACAACAGAAAATTTGAAAGTCGGGATACAGTGGCGCTGCTGGAAGCTATTCTGGTAACAATTGTTCAATTATGTTCTCAGCATTTGAACACTCAAAACAAACTGTAATTCCCTGTAAACAGAGTGATTGTAAACATCTGTCTAAATCCATATAGGACTGAAATTTTTTGCTTATAAAAGCAAAGAGAACAGCATCTTTGTAAACAGCCAAGTTTGAAGGAATTACATACTAGAAATGAATCAGACAACTCCGTAATGTTAGATAAATAACTATTTAATAGTTTCAGATATTTATTTTATTCCTTTTTGGCTTTCTGTATTTAACTATTTGTGGTGCTGTCGACTAAACGTTGAGTTGGTAGTTAGGAAGGTAAATGCAATGTTGGCATTTATTTCGAAAGGACTAGAATATAAAAGCAGGGATGTGCTGCTGAGGCTTTATAAGGCTCTGGTCAGACCACATTTAGAATATTATGAGCAATTTTGGGCCCCGTATCTCAGGAAGGATGTGCTGGCCCTGGAGAGGGTCCAGAGGAGGTTCATGAGAACGATCCCAGGAATGAAAGGCTTAACATATGAAGAACGTTTGTGGACTCTGGGTCTACACTCAATGGAGTTTAGAAGGATGAGGGGGGGATCTGATTGAAACTTACAGAATACTGAAAGGCCTGGATAGAGTGCACGTGGGGAAGATGTTTCCATTAGTAGGAGAGACTAGGACCCGAGGGCACAGCCTCAGAATAAAGGGAAGACCTTTTAGAACAGAGATGAGGAGAAACTTCTTTAGCCAGAGAGTAATGAATCTATGGAATTCATTGCCACAGAAGGCTGTGGAGGCCAGGTCATTGAGTGTATTTAAGACTGAGATAGATAGGTTCTTGATTGCTAAGGGGATCAAAGGTTATGGGGAGAAGGCGGGAGAATGGGCTTGAGAAACTTATCAGTCATGATTGAATGGCGGAGCAGACTCGATGGGCCGAATGGCCTAATTTCTGCTCCTATGTCTTATGGTCTAATGTTTATTTCTAAAGGCTGGAGGGGTATTGACATAAATAAACAAATTAAACTTATTACTTTCTAAGTTTCTGCCAAGTAATAATTTCCTTATTAAAATGTCCAAAGGTATTTAACTAGTGAATATATATCCAGAAGAGCAGGAAAGGCAACTGGGAATTGAACAATCCTTTTTTAAACACTTACAGTCAATGCTGAATCATAGTTGACAAAAATGATCTTAATGCTAATTGGTTTGAGGCACACAACTAATCTAGTAGTTCAGGTTGATGTACATCTCACCTAGTGATTGGGGAATTGCGACTTCCATTTGTTGGGCAATGCTTTGCCCTGATATAGATTGTAATGTAGGCCAGTGTTGATTTTGTTCTGAAAGCTAAAAACTATTATCTAATTTTGTTAGGATGGCATTGTGGATCCAGTGGACAGCACTTTGAGAGACTTCTGTGGGAACTGTGTTCAGGAGTTTCTCAAGTGGTCCATAAAGCAGACAACTCCAGAACAGCAGCAGAAGAGTCCAGTGAATACAAAATCACTCTTCAAGAGACTGTATAGCCTTGCTCTTCATCCCAATAGTTTTAAACGACTGGGGGCAGCTCTTGCCTTTAACAGCATATACAGAGAATTCAGGTAGGCTTCATGATCTAAATTATAAAAATGTTAAGTAATTTCATAGCTGGGCTAAAATCAAATCCTCAACAATGTATTGAACCTCGAAGCAGAGTTGAGGATTTTATTTAAGGTTAGCGTTCTATGACCTGCACTGAAAATTATTTTGCCTAAAGTTTTTACAAGTATTCTTTAACATCAAATTGTTTGAAGTTTGTATCAATCTATTTTAGCTGAAGATTTTAAACTCTCATTCTTTTTAAAATTTTACTGTTTTTTTAAAAAAAGTTTGTAAGAAATAGTTGATTTATTTAGTCTGAAAACTTAATTTGAAAGTGTGAGATACAAATGACTAAGTGACTCATTTATCATGAGTACTCCAGTCACTGAATTGTGAGGTGATGTATTTTGGCAGAAGGGATCGAGGAGGGCAATATAGACTTAATGGCGCAACTCCAAAGAATGTGCAGGAACAGAGGGGCCTGGGTGTGCATGTGTATCAATCTTTGAAGGTGGCAGGACATATTGAGAAAATGGTAAACAAAGCATATGGGATCTTGGGCTTCATAAATATTGGCATTGAGTACAAAAGCAGGGAAGGGATGTTACGCTGAACCTTCTATAAAGCTCTAGTTAGGCCTTAACTATAGTAGTGTCTCCAATTCTGATCACCACACTTTAGGAAAGAGATGAGGATGCTTGACAAGGTGTAGAGGATATTTCCCAGAATGGTTCCAGGGATGGGAAATTTTACTTAAAAGCGTAGGTTAGAAAATCTGGGGTTGTTCTACTTGATGAGGAGGAGATTTGATGGAGGTGTACAAGATTATGACAGGATTAGGTAAGATAGTCAAGGAAAAACTGTTCCCATTAGCTGATGGGTACAAGGTCTACGGGACACAGATTTAAGGTATTGAGCAAGAGATAGAGGGAGGTTGGTTGGAAGTGGAACCAATCAATTACTTCAAAAGGAAATTGGATGGGCACTTAAAGGAAATAAACTTGCAGGGGTGCGAAGATAGAGCAAGGGAATATGGTTAACTGGTTTGCTCCACAGAGAGCAGGCAGATTTGATGGACCGAATGGCCGCCTCCTTGCCATAATTGATACTGACTTGTGTTGAAAAACCTATTTAAAACAGTCATTCTTTAATCTTATGAAAAGATTTGACAGATTGTTAGAGCTTCAGTGGTAAAATATTAAGCAGTGCATGATATTCTAAAATTACAAACTCCAAAGCAGATATTAAGTTCTTGTACTACAATGATACAGGTCTAAATTCTGCAACCCCAGATTTTTATAGAAAGTACATCTGCCTCTTTTTTCATCTGATTAATGTGAGTGCAGTCTGTTAGAGAGCTGAGGCTATGTGCGTGCTTTTAGGCAAATATTATTAGTATTATTTCAGCAGCTCACTCTCTTCCATCTCCCAATGTGCACCTTTAAGTCCCAGGGCTGTAAATGCGACCACAATTGATGTCCAATTGGCCTGCTCATTCAAAATCCAGATTTGGCATGACCACATGTCTCACTTTCCTTGACCCCAAAACCTCCTCCGATCCAGGATCATCGTGCAAGGCTAACAAAACCCTATCTCCATTTCTCTGTGATAAACTGTCCACAAAAACCTCTGTCCTCTCTCCACCCACCTCCGATACCAAGTTTGAGGAGCTCATGGGGATTTATTTGCCTCTAATGTTTAGACCATTTGTGCAGGCATTTCTGCCGCTTATTCAGCTTTCTCTTCTCAACCCTGCCACTGATGTCCAGTTCTGAATCTTTATCACAAACATACGAACAAGGACCAGGAGTAGGCCATTCTGCCCCTTGAGCATAGAAACTAGGAGCAGGAGTAGGCCATTCAGCCCTTCAAGCCTGATCCACCGTTCATTATGATCATGGCTGATCGATCCTCTATCTCAATGTCATATTGCTGCTTTCTCTCCATACCCCCTGATGCCCCTAATATCAAAAAATCTATCAGTTTCTTTCTTGAGTATACTCAGTGACCTGGCCTCCACAGCCTTCTGTGGTAGAGCATTCCACAGGTTGACCACCCTCTGAGTGAAGAAGTTTTTCCTCATCTCAGTCCTAAATAGCCTGCCCCTATCCTAAGACTGTGGCCCCTGGTTCTAGACTCCCCAACCAGGGGAAACATACTCCCTGAATTCAGTCTGTCTAGCCCTGTTAGAATTTTATACGTTTCAATCAGATCCCCTCTCATTCTTCTAAACTCTCGTGAATACAGGCCCACTTGAACCAATCTCTCCTCATATGACAGTTTGCCATCCCCGGTATCAGCCTAGTGAACCTTCGCTGCATGCCCCCTATGGCAAGTTTATCCTCTCTTAGGTGGGGAGACCAAAACTGCACCCAATACTCCACATGTGACTTCACCAAGGCCCTGTATAACTGCAGTAAGATATCCCTACATCTGAACTCAAATCCTTTTTCATTGAAGGTCAAAAAACCATTTACTTTCCTAATTGCTTGCTGCACCTGCCTATTTACTTTCATTGACTGGTGTACAAGGATACCAGATTCCTTTGCATAACCGCATTTCCCCATTTAAATAATACTCTGTTTTTCACACCAAAGCGTATAACTTCATATTTATCCACATTATACTGCATCTGCTATGTATTTGCCCATACACACAACTTGTCTAAATCACCCTGAAGCCTCCTTGTATCCTCCTCACAACCCCGTCTAGTTTCGTGTCATCAGCAAACTTGGAAATATTGCATTTGATTCCCTCATCCAAGTAATTTATATATATCATGAATAGCTGGGACCGAAGCACTGGTCCTTGTGGTACATCACTAGTCACTGCCCGCCACCTGGAAAAAAACCCATTTATTCCCACTCTCTCAACTAATTCTCAATCCATGCCAGTATATTACCCCTAATCCCATGTGCTTTAATTTTGCCCACTAGCCTCTTGCGTGGGACTTCAGCAAAAGCCTTCTTGAAATCCAAATACACCACATCCACTGGTTGTCCCTTATCTAATCTACTAGTTGCATCCTCAAAAAACTCCAGAAGGTTAGCTAAATATGATTTCCCTTTCATAAATCCATGCTGACTTTGTCTAATCCCGTTAATGCTTTCCAAGTGTTCTGTTACAACGTCTTTTATAATAGACTGTAGCATTTTCCCACTGCTGATGTTCGGCTAACTGGTCTGTAATTCTGTTTTTTCTCTCCCTCCTTTTTTAAATAGTGGGGTTACATTTGCCACCGTCCAACATGTAGGAACTGCTCCAGAGTCTATAGAATTTTGGAGGATGACCACCAATGCACCCAATATTTCCAGGCCCATTTCCTTTAGTACTCTGGGATGTAGATTATCAGGCCCTGGGGATTTTTCAGCCTTTAACCCCATTAATTTCTCTAGCACCATTTTTTTTACTAACTGATTTTCTTCAGTTCCTCCTTCTCACTAGACCCTTGGTTCCCTAAAGTTTCTGGGAAATCATTTGTGTCCTCTTTTGTGAAGACAGAACCAAAATATGTGTTCAATTCTTCTGTCATTTCTTTGTTCCCCATTATAATTTTCCCCGTTTCTGACTGTAAGGGACCGACATTTGTCTTCGCTAATCTTTTTCACATATATTTATAGAAGCTTTTACAGTCAGTTTTTATGTTCCTTGCAATTTTACACTCATACTCCATTTTCCCCTTCTTGATCAATCTTTTTGTCCACTTTTGCTGAATTCTAAACTGCTCCCAATCCCCAGGCTTGCTGCTTTTTCTGGCAATTTTATTTGTCGTCTCTTTGCATCTAATACTATCCCTAATTTCTTTTGTAAGCCATGGTTGAGCCATCTCTCCTGTTTTATTTTTGCGCCAGTCAGGAATGAATAATTGGTGTAATTCATGCACACATTCCTTTAAATATTAGCCACTCTCTATCCACTGTCAACCCTTTTAGTAAGGTTCCCCAATCCATCATTGCCAACTCGCACCTCATACCCTTTAATTAGATTCAGGGCCCTAGTTTCGGATTCAACTTCTTCACTCTTCATCTTAATGAACAACTCTATCAGTTTATGGTCGCTCTTCACTAAGGGCCCTGCACAACACGATTGTTAATTAATCCTTTCTCATTGCATAATACCCAGTCTAGGATAGCCAGCTCTCTAGTTGGTTCCTAAAAAAAATCACGTACACACTCCAGGGAATCTTCCTCCACAGTATTATTGCTCGTTTGGTTTGTCCAATCTATACGTAGATTAAAGTCACCCATGATTACAGTTGTACCCATATTGCATGCCTTCCCTTACTGTTTGGGGACCGAAAGACAATCCCCACCAACGTTTTCTGCCCCTTGGTGTTTCTTATCTTCACCCAAACAGATTCCACATCATGATTTTCCAAGCCAATATCCTTCCTCACTATTGCATTGATTTCCTACTTTGCTAACAGTGCTCCCCCATCTCCTTTGCCTATTTGCCTGTCCTTCCTAAATATTGAATACCCCTGGATGTTCAATTCCAATCCTTGGTCAGCCTGCAGCCATGTCTCCGTAATTGCAACTATATCATAACCAGTTATATCTATTTGTGCTGTTAATTCATCTACCTTATTGTGAATGCTCCACACATTAAAGTACAATGCCTTGGACTTGGCTTTTTAACCTTGTTAGTCATCTTAGCTTCATTTTGCACTCTGACCCCATTTGTATTTTGCCCTTGTTTTTTCTGGCTTCCACTTTTGCTTCCAACTTCTGTCTTTTGTTTCTATCCTTGTTTCCTCCTCTTCTGTCTCCCTGCTGAGGTTCCCATCCCCCTGCCATTCTAGTTAAAACCCTCCCTGACGGCACTAGCAAACATGCCACTGCCCCGAGCACATTGGCCCTGGTCCTGCCCAGGTGCAACCCATCCTGTTTGCACTGGTCCCAATGTCCCAGGAATCTGAATCCCTCCCCCCTGCAACATTTCTTCAGCCACATAGTCGATTGATATATCCTGTTAATTCTAATCTCGCTAGCACACGGTACTGGTAGTAATCCTGAGATTACTACCTTTTGAGTATTTTTTTAATTTACATCCTAACTCCTCTTATTCAGCTTGTAGGACCTCACCCCTTTATTTCCGTATGTTGTTGGTACCAATATTTACCACGACCACTTCAGAATGCCCTGCAGCCTCTCCGAGACACCCTTGACCCTGGCATCAGGGAGACCACATACCATCCTGAAGTCTCTTTTGCGGTCGCAGAAATTCCTGTCTGTTCCCCTTACTATTGAATCCCCCATCACTATAACACTGCCACTCTTCTTCCCTTGTGCAGCAAAGCCACGGTGCCATGGACTTGGCTCCTGCTGCTTTCCCCTGAGAAGTCACCTCTTCCTGCACACGTGGTCGCCAGGGACGCTGGAAGTATCCATGACTTCCCACATAGTACAGGAGGAGCACATCACGGGTGTGAGCTCTGCTGTCATTACTTCCCTTTAGATTAAGCTAGTTAGTTACTCCCTTTAAAGAATACTAATTATGCTAGTGGCCTTATTCATTTCCACACACATCCGCTATAGTCCAAAGCCGTTGCCTTATTTTGTTTAAGCTAATGGACGGCAGCAGTTTAATAGGTAGAAGTACTCACCTGACCCTACTTACCAATCAGCTGCCTCCACTGAGTCGTGTCACTTTTTGAATCGTGATGCCCTCGCGCTGCGTTCAGCCCCGAGTCTCCTCTGAACTCTTGCTCTGTCCTCATGTTGCTTTCAGCCCCGAGTCTCAGAACTCTCGCTCTGTCCTCGTGTTGCTTTCGGCCCCGAGTCTCCTCAGAACAGTCGCTCTGCCCTCATGTTGCTTTCAGCCCCGTCTCCTCAGAACTCTCGCTCCGACCTCGTGCTGCTTTGAGCCCCGAGTCCAGCTCCTGCTCTTTTTAAATCCCTGCTCTGCCATTTAATAAGATCATGGCTGATCTGACAGTAACCTCAAATCTGCATCCTGCCTACCCCGACTTGCAGTTTGTTTTACACATCCCAATGCCTGCTCTCTCTCAGCCATCTCAGCGTCCCATTTACTGCTCTCCTCTCCAGTCAGCTCTTAGTCGCTCAATTACTCTTCTGGCCCCATTCTTCCTAATACTATTAAAGACTCCTTAATGCTCGGATACTGTCCATTTTTCACAAGAGCTGCCATCACCCTTCTGACCCTGTCCTCTCCAATAATAGGCCATTTTCTACCCCCACCCCCACCTCTAAAATCATTGAATGCTATTACGTACAGCTCCATGGTCATCTCTGCCAAGGTTCCCTGTTCGAATCCTTTCAGTCCATGCTTATAGTACCAAGATCACTGGCCAAATGACCATTTGTATAAATTCGATTCTTCTTTTGGCTCCATTTTCCTGCTCAGCCACTCCACCAGGGTGAATCACACCACGTGTTACCTTGGCATCCTCTTCAACTCGGAGTTGAACTCCGTTCTGTTCTCTCAAGTGCTATTTGCTTCTACCTTTTGAGTGTTGCCTCCCTGTGCCACTACCTCAGCCCCACTGCTGCTGAAGACATTTAATAAAGCTTTTATCACCTGTAGACTATTTTTTTTATTGCATTTGCCACTTTTCGTAAAACCATAAGATGTAGCAGCAGATGTAGGCCATTCGACCCATCGAGTCTGCTCTGCCATTCAACGAGATCATGGCTAATCTGATAATCCTCAACTCTATTTTCCTTGATTCCCTTACTGATTAAAAATCTGTCTCTCAGCCTTGAATATACTTAATGAACCAGCCTCTACAGCCCTCTGTGGTAAAGAATTCCAGAGATTGACGACCCGCTGAGAGAAGAAATTTCTCCTCATCTCTGTTTTAAATGGGCGCTCCCTTACTCTGCCTTCTGGTCCTAGACTCTCCCACAAGGGGAAACAACCTCTCAGCATCTACCCTGTCAAGCCCCCTAAGAATCTTTTATGTTTCAATAAGGTCGCCCCTCATTCTTTTCAACTCCAATGAGTACAGGCACAACTGACTCAACCTATCCTCCATAAGAAAATCCCTCTATCCCTGGGATCAACCTAGTGAACCTTCTCCGGACTGCCTCCAATGCCATCATATCTTTCCTTAGATAATGGGACCAAAAGTGTTCGCAGTACTCCAGGTGTGGTCTAACCAGCGCCTTGTATAGTTTTAGCAAGATTTCCCTATTTTGTATATTCTACTCCCCTTGAAACAAAGGACAACACTTCATTTGCCTTATCAGCTGAATTTGTATGCTAGCTTTTTGGGATTCATACACGAGGACTCCCCAATCGCCCTGTGCTGCAACTTGCTTCAGTCTTTCTCCATTTAAATAATATTTAGCTCCTCTACTCTTTCTGCCAAAGTATATAACCGCAAACTTTCCCACATTATATTCCATCTGCCACATTTTTGCCCACTCACTTAACTGTCTGTATCCCTCTGTAGACTCTGTCATCCTCACCATTTGACTTCCCACCTATTTTTGTCTTCTGCAAACTTGGGATAGTACATTCACTTCCCTCATCCAAGACATTAATATATATTGTAAATAACTGTGGCCCCAGCACTGATCCCTGTGGCACTCCACTAGCTACAGGTTGCCACCCTAAAAATGCCCCCCTTTTCCCAACTCTGTTGTCTATTAGTTAGCCAATCCTCCATCCATGCTAATATACTACCCACAATGCCGTGGGATCTTATTAAGTAGCCATGTGTGGTACCTTATTGAACACCTTTTGAAAATCCAAATATATTACATCTACTGGTTCCCCCTCATCCTACTTGTTATCTCCTCAAGGAATTCTAATAAATTTGTCAGGTATGATTTCCCCTTCATGAAGCCATGCCGACTCTGCTTGATTAGATTATGCATTTCTAAATGCTCTGCTCTTACATCCTTTTTAATAGACTCCAACATTTTCCCAGTGACAGATGTTAAGCTAATTGGGCTATAGTAACCTGTTTTTTGTCTCCCTCACTCTTTGAACAAGGGTGTTACATCAACAGTTTTCCAATCCTCTGGGACTTTTCCAGAATCTAGGGACCCTTGGAAGATTACTACCAGTGCATCCACTATCTCTGCAGCTATTTCCTTTGATATCCTAGGACGCAACCCATCAGGTCCAGGTGACTTATCGGCCTTTAGCCCCATTAGCTTCCCCAGTAATTTTTCTCTAGTGATAGTTTTTGTATTTATTTCCTCCCCCTTTTTGCCCCATGCTATTGGTGTCTTCTACCATGAAGACTGATGGAAAGTATTTATTCAAGCCCATTGACATTTTCTGGCTCTCCATTATTATTTCCCCAGCCTCATTCTCTAAGGGGCCTATACTGACTTTGGCCTCTCTCCCTTTTTATATATTTACAGAAGCTCTTACTGTCTGTTTTTATATTACTTGCCAGTTTGCCCTCAAAGTTTATTTGCTCCCTCTTTACTAATTTTTTTGGTCATCTTCTGTTGGTTTTTAAAACTTTCCCAATCCTCTGGCTTACCACTAACCTTTGCCACAGTGTATGTTTTTTCTTTCACTTTGATACTATCCTTAATCTCTTTGGTTAGCCATGGTTGATTTATCCCCTTCCGACAATATTCTTCCTCACTGGGATATATCTTTGATTTGAGCCATGAACTATTTTCTTAAACATCTGCCATTGTTCATCAACCGTCTTTTCTGCAAAACTCCTTTCCTAGTCCACTCCAGCCAATTCTGCCCTAATTCCTTTATAATTACCCTTATTTAAGTTTAACACAGATGTTTCTGAACTAAGTTTCTCACTCTTAAACTGAATGCTAAATTCCACCATGTTATGGTTGCAGTTTCCTAGGGGATCTTTTACTCTAAGATCATCTATTAAACCTGCCTCATTACACATTACCAGATCCAAAATAGCCTGATCCCTGGCTGGATCCACAACATATTGTTCTTGCTCGTGGCTACCTCTGCCAATTTGTTTTTCACCATTTACTTGGGGATTAAAATCATCCATGATTAATATACTGCTTTTACATGCCCTCACTATTTCCTGATTTATTCTTTGTCCTACAGCATCACTACTGTTAGGGGGCCTATAGACTACTCCCACCAGTGTCGCCTTCCCCATGTTATTTCTTAACTCCACCCATATGGATTCCACATCTTCCAATCCAAGATAATTTCTTGCTATTGTACTTATTCCATCTTGTACTAACAAAGCTACCCCAACACCTTTCCTTCCTGCCTGTCCTTTCAAAAAATCGCATTCCCCTGAATATTTAGTTCCTAACTTTGATCTCCTTGTAACCATATCTCCGTATTGGTTATAAGATCATACCCATTAATCTGTATTTGTGCCGTTAATTCATTTATTTTGTTCCGAATACCATGTGCATTTAAGTAAAGAGCCATTAACTGTGCCTTTTTACCATTTTTTTCCCCCTTTGATCCTATTTGCTGCTTTATTTTTATGTTTGTACACTCTGTCTCTTCCTGTCACATTCTGGGTTTCATTACCTAAGTAGCTGCCCTGTTATGCTGCCATATCCTTTTGCTTTGTAAGTCTACTTGTCCCCTCTTTAGAACCATCCCCCACTCTATTTGGTTTAAAGCCCCCTCAACAGCTTTAGTTATTCGATTCGCTAGGCCACTGGTCCCAGCACGGTTCAAGTGAAACCCCCCCATTGGAACAGCTCCTTCTACCCCAGTACTGATGCCAGTGCCCCATGAACTGAAACCCATTCCTCCCATAATCTTTGAGCCACGCATTTAACTCCTTGACTTTATTTACCCTATGCCAGTTTGCCTGTGGTTCAGGTAGTAATCCTGAGATTACCACCTTGGAGGCTCTGCTTTTTAATTTAGCTCCTAACTGTTCAAATTCTTTCAGTAGAACCTCCTTTCTTGCCCTATTGGTACCACCATGGACGGCGACAACTGGATCCCCCCCCATCCCACTCCAAGTTCCTCTCCAGCCCTGAGGAGATGTCCTTAACCCTGGCACCGGGCAGGCAACACAGCTTTTGGGACTCACACTCACGGCTGCAGAGAACAGTATCTATCCCCCGAATTATACTGTCCCCTATGACCACTATGTCCCTATTTCCTCCCCTGACTTGAATTGGTCCCTGTGTCATGGTGCTGTGATCAGTTCATTCATCCTCCCTGCAGTTCCTGCTCTCGTTCACACAGCTTGTAAGAACTTCGTAACTGTTGTACAATTTCGGGGGCTGAAGCTCCTTGAACGCGACCCCTGGGTCCCCACACCTGCCTCACCTGCAATCACACCTTCCTGTCCCTGATCACAGACCAAATTTGAATTACCTAACCTGAGGGGTGTGACTGCCTCCTGAAGCAAAGTATCCAGGTAACTTTCCCCCTCCCTGATGTGACGCTATGTCTGCAGCTCGGACTCCAGCTCCTTAACTTGGATCCGAAGTTCCTTGAAATGCAAACTCTTACGACAGATATGTTTGCACCTGGTCACCTTGGTGTCTAGCAGCCCCCTCATGCTGCAGCAGCAACACATCGCCCGTCCTGCCATCACTATCTTATTTTATTTAATCTATTAATTAATTACTCTAGTATCCCTGCTCTTTACACTTTATTGAATTTAATTATTTACACCAGTATTGATCTTCTACTTAACCGGCTATTTTTAAGAAAAAGAAAATAAAAACTAGAGATCTAAACACTAGCTATAGACCTTAATTTTAATCTAGTGATGAGAAATACTCACCAATCAGCTGCTCTCCACGCTCTTTTTAAATGAAGTCACCCTGCTCTGTTTTAAAAGAAGTCCACACGCTCACCCAGTCTGTTTTAAATGAAGTCCACATGTGCTTTCTTTGTAAATGGTGCCGCTGCTTTTCTCAAGTGCCCTTGCTGTAAATAAAGTTTAACTTGCCAAAATCTATCCATTCATAATGTGTACTGCACACTGTCTTGCTCATCCATCTGTAGTACACTCGTTGACCTAGTGTGGCACCTTGCATTGAATTTAAAATCCCTCTGCAGCATTGCCCCACAATCTCCACTCTCAGATTGACCACCTTCAGTTTGCTATTTCTGGCATTTTGCATCCTGCTCTCCCTCTGTCCTGTTATTGGGGATTCATTGCCATGGTCTTACTCTTGAATTTCCTGCTTAAACCCTTCAACCTCTCTCTTGAAAAATCATCTCAAACTCAACTTTTCAAGCAAGCTTCTGGTCATCCTCCCATCTTTCTCACTATTACTCGATGTCTGTTTCTTTATATTACTTATTTTCTCCTCCCCTCTCAAAAACATCTTGGGACATTTTCTTTGTTTAAAGTACTTTATATATGCAAGTTGTTTTTGTACTAGATAGCACTTTATTTGAGTTTGATGCATAGATTAGTAGCAAGAGTTGATTATTTAGCACTTAATGGGTGAATTAATTTTTCTGAGCAATGTACACTTCTAGACATCATATACCTAAACTGAACCATCTGACACACTGATGAGCGCATAAGCTCAGGATTTATTTTAGATGGCAATGACCAGATGTGCCACTTTTCTGCGTTTCTAGGGAAGAAAATGCCTTGGTTGAACAGTTTGTGTTTGAAATATTGGTTGTTTATGTGGAAAGCCTTGCTCTGGCACATGCAGACGATAAATCATTGGGTAGGTTCTTTTTCATAACAACTGTAATTTATTGATATGCAACCATGCTGAAGTATCATCATTTTTAAGACTTTGTTAACTGTCTCATTTTAACCTTGTCACCCTTCTTCTGGGAGAAAGTGGATTTATGTACTGATAGTCTCTGCCTATTTATCTATTAATATGTGAATACTAACTTGTCACCTCTGCAATACTTTTTGATGTCAGCCCATTGGACATTATTTCCCTAGAATTGTGCATCCGTCCTGTTAAAATATCTGTAAGGCATCAGTATGTTTCCACTAAACTACTTTGTTTTATTAATCTGTAAAGATTGAAGGGGTATATGTTGTATGGTTTTATTTTATGCAACTTGAACCCCTTTACTGTCAGTTGGAAAAATTGCATGATTCCATTTAAACAGAATTAAAACCTATGAATTCAAATTGATGAGGATTGTTCTTTATTTTAAAATAAATTGCTCTTAATCAAAACAAATTGTAATTTTCCTCTAGGTACAGTTCAGCAATGCTGTGATAGTATTGATCATCTGAAACGGATTATCAAACAGAAAGCTCATGCTTTGAATCAACCTGCCAAAAGGCGTGTGCCCAGGTTTGTATATTGTTTACAGTGAAGTGTGTGTGATGCTAAAAGCTGTCTATTGAATGTGGAACCATGCATTTTTTTTCTTTTTCCCTTCACTTCCCCATGCCCTGCTCCTGAAAACAGTGTTGATTTCTTGCTGGAGAACAGGCCCTTGAAGGCCAGACATCATCCAATACACCACTGAAGTGATGTCTGTTGTGTCAATCTTGATGGTGAATTTCAGTAAGATATTTGATTGGGCCGCATCATAACCAAAACCCAATTTTGTTTGCACTCTTCATCCACATATATTTTTTTCCAGAAGGGGACATCAGGATTGTGAACCCTAGACATTTTTCTGTACCTTATCCCCAGCCCCTTTCCCTAACCTAGAGGCACTGAGATCCCCACTACAGCCCCAGCTGAGATAACTAACTTGATGCATGAGTAGGGTCAAATATGATAACCTCTTGGGTCTGAACAACTCAGCTACACACTGGATAAACTTGCTAAGTTATCAAGGAAGCTTGTCTAGCAGCCTTTAAATTGTGGGCAGAATAGTACAGCCAACTCAGCATTATCCTTTGCATTCTGGAACCATAGCTTGATGTCATGCCCAGAATAATATGAAGCTGTCTTCTGGATATAAGTGAAAAGAGTTGGAACAGCCTTTAAACAACTGCTAGTGGTCACAGTGCCACAGCTTAAAATTGTATATTGGTTTAACACTTAAATTGGTCATATTTAAAGAAGCTGTGAGGATCTACTGTAAACTCCACACCATATAACATGCTATGGTAGAAACTGTTCTTAATTTGAAATTGTGCATGTGAAAATGCATTGCTATGTTGACTTTATGTGCTGTTGCTGAGTGATGTAGACCCGCAGATCGCAGCACCCCCATATAGAGTGGTGAGTTGTTGATTAGAGGTCAGGTACTTGCTCACAGGAAGCGTGAAATTGGGTTAGAAATTAACACACAAGTAGTTCCGACCACCAGTTCAAGAAGAGTATAGATAAAAATAAAAAACTGCGGATGCTGGACAATGCTGCCAGACCTGCTGAGTTTTTCCAGAGTATAGATAAGATTGTTATAGGCCACCTCAATATCTTCTCACTTGTAGAACTGTACATAAGACAAAAGAATAAAATATGAAGCAGTACCCAAGAGAAAAAAAACGCTTTTTGTTGATGGTGTGATAAGAGCTTTCTTTGTAAATTTAAGGACTGAAAAATTCCTAAATCCTAAATCCTATAACTGGAATCATCTAGAAACGAAAACCGCTCTTGGCATTCATTTTGTTCAATTAGTGTCTCTGGATATTCGTATCTTAGGACTGTGAGCAGGTAATTGTAAAAAAATAAAAAAAAAACAGAATTGTGACTGTACTGTATGTTCTTTATATATTTCACATTTGGTTTCCACAGGGGATTTTCCTCTAATCAGATGGTCTGTTTAACAGACATTGTCATGTGGCTGTTGGCTCAGTGTGGACGACCCCAAACAGAGTGTCGGCACAAATGCATGGAACTCTTTTATCAACTAGTTCCCCTTTTGCCAGGTGTGCTTTTTTATTTTTGAGAAGATCATCTATAGTTTTTTATTTAAAAAATGCCATCAATTTCTTTTATCTCTAATTTCATTTTTATAAAAATAGGAAAAAATAATAAAGTTGCATGTAACTTTGACATAGATGAAAAACTGTCAGCTGTAGAGTTTGTTTACTAGATACAGCATTTTTTTCCTTTTAATTGCTCTTTCCCTATTGTAGTTCATTTAGTTTTAGGGTCGTCCAGGATTGATTAATTCAACTGAGAGATCTCTTGAGCTTTTCTGTTACTTGTAAAAATAAACTTCAGGTGTATGAAGCTCTCTCCCCCTCAGAGGTTTCACTGGTCTCTTTGACTTATGCATGAACTATAGTTGAGATGCCAAGCTGGTGACCTGCTGCACTGGTGTCACTTTGAGCTGAATACTTCCAAGTGTAAGAATCTCTCCCTTCCTCCAGTTTTCATATCCAGATGCTTGGCTCCCACTTGTCATCTTCCAAAGCAATGCAGCTGTTGCTGCATCATTGTGATGGGGAAATCAAGCATACACTAGATTAGAAGTGGCATTGTGCATTGACGCCTCAGGACCATTGCATTGTCTGATTTTCCATCTGTTTCAAGTTGTTATGATTTTCAAGAATAAGTGATAACCAGTAACTCTAAGTGCTGCCTGTATATTTGTTTTTAGGAAACAAAACACCATCATCTTGGATGAATGAAATTATAAAGAAGAATGGTGTTTCATTTCTGGTTAATATGTTTGAGGGGGCTGGTAATGACCACGACAGATGTTCTGGGATCATTTTTCATCCCACATTTAATGATCTGCACGGGCCCTTCAGTGTAAGAGCTGCCCTACAGTGGATGGATATGTTACTGGCAGCTCTAGATTGTTACAATACATTCATAGGGCTGCATTTGATCAAACCCAATGAACTTCTGGGTGAGTTTGCATTAATATATTTTTCACATTCTATGTGCAGTTTGTAACTTGCTCCTTTGGACAATTAAAATATATTTCCTATGCTCATCCAGGTGAAGGCCTACATCTGAAATTTTTATCTATATTACTTCTCTGATAATGAATTTGCTGTGTTTTTCCAGCGTTTTCCATTCTGTCCATCTGCATTAATCCTATTGTATTCAAGCAAAATCACAACTAGTTTTTAATCATGGAATCTGTCTAAATTGTCCTGCTGTGGTATCCAGTTTGCCCCTCAAAATAAAAATCTTTACAAGATCAAGAATTCCCTACTACAGCAACAGCACTGTGATCTCCAGAGCAGCATTAGTATTTGGTTGAAAGTGGCAATTGGGGTGAATCATGGCTGATCAGTTCTGTGAACTGGGAGGTGAGAAAGAGGACAAAAGAGTGGTAGTACAAATTAAGATCGGGGGTAGAGGTGGCAGGAGGAGAAAAGAATGCCAGCATGAGCTTTATTGGAGGGAGCAGAATGACTGTCAGTAGGAACTGGTGGAGGGCTCTAAGGAATAGTGCTAATATTAATTTAGGGCGGAGGGAAGGATGCCAGTGTAAATTGGAGTGATCGGCATAGAATAGTGCCAGTGTGAACAAGACAAACACGGCATGAGGAACAACTTGCATTTAACACAGAAAAATGTCCTAAAGCACTTTACAGGTGCATAACAGGCAAAAATTGACAGAGTCAAAGGGGGAGATGTTAGTGGATGTGATGTTTTAGTCTTAATTAAAGGCAGATTATAGTAAGCTTCTTAACGGAGGAAAGAAGTGGAGAGGCAGAGACACTTAGAAGGAAATATGGAAATTATAACTAGGGCGGAGCTGTTTAAAGGTACAGTCACCAATGATGGTGTGAAGGGTATGGGGTGCATTAGAGGCCAGAGTTGGAGCAACATGTTCTTGGAGGGTTGTAGGACTGGGGAAGGTGACAAAGAGAGGGAACATGAGGACATGGAGAAACCTGAGAATGAGGATAAGAATTTTAAATTCAAGGCATTGGTGAACCAGGAGACAATTTACAGCACAGAGGATGAGTCGCACTTGTTGTGAGTTAGGATTCAGCAGGAGAATTTTGCGTGAGCTTAAGTTATTGGAGGGTGGATGATGTAAAGCTAGTTGGGAGAGAATTGCAATGGTTGAGTATGGAGGTGATAAGAGCATGGATAAAGGTTTCAGAGGCAAATGGGTTGATGCAGGGCAAAGATGGGTGACGTTAAGGAGGTGGTCTTTATCGTAGAGAGCAAATAGGGTTGGAAGCTCAGCTCAGGATTAAGTGGGACACAGATTATGAACAGCCTGATTTGGCCTATGACCGTGGCCATGGAGAAGATGAAATTGCTGACAAGGGAATAGAGTATGTGGTGGAGACTGACAACAATGGCTTGGTGTTTACCTATTGCTTAATTTGGAGGAAATTGTGGCTCATCCAGGATTGGATGTCAGGCAAACAGCCAGAAATCACAGAGGCTGTGAAGGGATTGAGAGAGTGCATGCGGAATCCGATGTGTTTTTCGAAGTTGTCACTAGGGGTAGCAATTGTTGAGAGATGGGAGGAGGTCAGTAATATTCCTTGAAAAACTCCAGAGATTTGGTGTGGAGCAGGGAGAGAGCCATTGCAAGAGATTATCTTGTTATGACTGGATGGTAAGATTGGAATTCTGCAAGGGGAGTCCCATTCACTTAGGCAGCAGAGGAGAGACTTTAGAAGTAAATAGCATAGTCAATCGTGTCAAAGGCTCTGAAGGCATGGAGAATTGCAATGAGCCAGCATAGTGATGGGGAGAAGAAGAGGACCTTCATCCCAATGTAGGGGTAAGAAGGTCAGTTCTATGAACTGGAAGGGAAATGATGGTTAGAAATGATTTTATTACACTTTAATAATCAGCTATGACAATGTTGAAATAAATACATATCCATGATGGTCTATAAATTTTGTCCCAATTTTCAAATTATAACTTCAAAGTTCCTGCAAATAAATAACTAGGGCATATCCTGTCTTTCATAAATCAATGTTATCCCATTAGTATTTCCTTTATTCTTGAATTGCTTCCTTAATAACATTGTAGCATGATTCTTGTTAAACATGTTAGACCAGTAAGTTTATCATTCTGAGGATCATTGCAAAACACTGTCCAGTGCAAGTTTTGGTCTGTCAGTGAAATTTTGTTCTAATGATACAACATGGGAGGGAGGGAAGGAAGAAGAATGGAAGTTCTTGATGAGCCTAAAGTCTGTACTTAATCTCATTGATGTTTTCTTTGGCCATTTTCAGAAACCTATCAGAAATCTGGATTAATGAAAGCCCTGCATTTCTTCCTGAAAAATCTTGCAATGCATGACATCACAGCTGCAGAGGAGTGCTCTGCTTATGGGAGCAAGGGCACACTTTTTAGCCCGAGAGAGAGAGAAGACTACAATTACAGTAAATGCACTATCATAGTCCGTATTATGGAATTTGTTAGCATGGTCCTGGAAGGTTGCCAGCAGGATTTCTGGAAGGTAGTAATTCATTTTTTTTTTACAGAACATGCTGGGTACTTGCAATTGATCAGATTGAGATATATAATTATTGGCCAGTAATATAGATAAAGCAACTTTTTGTTTTGCCCCATTTTTAGCCTTTTCTGTTCCAACAATTGGGAGTGTTCATCTTGAGCCGCCTGCTATATGCTGCACCAGTCTTCCCTTGCTCACAGGCAAATGTCTTAACTCTACACATCACAACTGTGATCTATTAACTGAAGTATAGGAGATTAAAGCCATGGACCCTGAACTCTACTGCTCAAACACAGCTAACTCACTATTTGAGTTATTGGAGAATGTTTCTTATCTACCCTCTGGTCTTGGTGTAGCATCCTTGCCTGCAGGATCACTTATAATCAGCAACTGAGAAATGTGGAAGAAACCAATTCTGACCCTTTTATTTTCCTCTTTCTCCTCCTGTGGGGAGCTACCCGGACTCTTCAAACAGTTAGGCTATGAGTGAGAACTGTATTCTGGCGTTAATGGCACAAACTTGTATCCTCCTCACCCATGTAGTCCAATGGAGCTCAAGTGTACCTCACTGTACAACAGTGTTGAAACACAGGACTAATTTCAGAGTTACCAAGTGTTTACAGCACAGAAGCAGGCTGCAACAGGTTCAACAGGTATGCACCTGTGTTTATGCTCCTCACAAACCACCTCCTTCACCTCTTCAAACCCCATCAGCATATTCTGTTATTCCTTGCTCCTTCATGTGCTCATCTAACTTCCCCTTAAGTGTGTCTATAATCATGGTAAGAGATTGGCACTGTAATTGAATTTGAAATGTTTTCTATTTGATCAGGCTGTCCATCTGCACATTATTTGAATATTCTGCTGGTGTTGCTGTGAATTAAAGCTGTGCTACATTATTAAGACATGAGTTATAATGAATTCATACACACAAATAATGAAATCTGTTTGAATGTTTACAATGGAATCAATCTCCTTTGTAATAACTAGCATATCAAGGTTTTCACCTCATTTTTAAAAATTTAATCTTGGGATGTGATTGTTGCTGGTGAGGCCAGAATTTCTTGCCCATCCCTAATTTCTCGGCAGCAAGTGGTGGTGAGCCGCTTGCAATCAAGTCACTTACCAGGCCATTTCAGAGGACCTTTAAGAGTCAAATACATTGGTGCGTGTCTGGAGTCACATGTAGGCCAGGTAAGGATGGTAGATTTCCTCCCGAGAGGGACATTAGTGAACCAGATGGTTTTTTTAACGACAGTCCAGTAGTTTCTTGATCATTGTTAATGAGATTTTATTTCAGATTTTTTAATCAATTGGTTTCATAATTGAACTTGTGGGCAGGATTTTCCCTTCATCGGGCGGGCCAGCCAGTGTGAAAGGCGCGCTGAAACACTCAGCATTGCCACGGTGGGGGCTGGAGGAGGGCGAGCATGGGGAAGCATGCACTGAGAGCTCCGAGGGCACAGAGCTGCCTCAGGGAGCTGAAGAATTGGACACTGACAAATAAAGATATTAAAGATGAAAGAAACATGTCCCCACATGTGACTCAATCACATGAAGAAAGACATGTTTGAAAGGATGGCAAATGTTTTTTTTTTACTGATTTTTATATTTGCTGCTGGAAACCTCATCCTGCCTGTGGATGAGGTTTTGTGAAAAGTGCAAAGGTCACCTGGCCTATTCTGCCTGCCAACAGAACGGTGGAGTGGGCAGTGAAATGTACAAATTAATTAATACTTCAAGCGCCTTAATAGGCCTCTTAGTTGTCGGCAGATGTGCCACTGACTCTTGCGCGTGCCCGCTGACCGAAAGATCACGAGAGTACATGATGATGTTGGGATGCTCGCCCAACGTCATTGAGTGTGATTTTATGCCTGATCAGGTCAGGTGCACGCCAGCCTGACGAACATAAATTCCTGCCCTGTGTCTTTGGAGCATTAATCCAGTCTCTGGATTCCTAGTCCAGTAACAGCGCCACTGTGCTACTTTGTCCCCCTCATATCAGTGCTCAATTGGGTGAAATTCTGATCTTATCCAAGTGATTGCTGACCAGATGAGAAAATGAAGTGAATTTCTATTTTTGACACCCGCTGTCAGTTAGGGAAGCTGGTGAATACCATCGCCTGGATGCTGTAAGGGAACAAAATTAAGTAATTCCTCGCCATGATATGCCTAGCCAGAGGAAGATTGAAACATTTTTTGTTTAACCCTACTCCTTAAACCTAATCCCAGAGGAACATCCTTTATTCCTCTGAAAACATGTATCTCTTACACTCACCACCTTGCCACCTCTGAGGTTATCTTTCTCGTGCAGATTGTGCCGTGGACTTATGTCATGAATGAGATACGAAATCAAAACTTAGTAGCCCTAATGAAGTCATCAGTAGCTCCCTGATTATGGTACTGCTCAAATTTGATATTGACCAGCTTCCCCTACATCACAGAAAATTAAATATATCATGACGGAAATAAATTTAAATAAAGACTCTCAATTTCCATTCATTAAATATAAATGTACCAAAATGGATGTATTGAATAGTTTGATCTTGCATTTTGCTTTTCTTTTTGGTTGCGGAAATTATACTTTTTGAATTTTTATTGGATTTTTCTTTTCCTTTCAGGTGCTTGAGGAAGACTTATTAAATTCCAATCTGTTTGAACTTGTAGTAATAGTAGTGATTGATCCGCCGAGTATTGGATTTAATATGGCAGATGTACAAGTGATGAAAAGTCTACCAGATATCAATGTGAGGCTTTTGCAAGCAGTGCTAAGATCGCCTTATCAAGAAACATTAGAAAGCAGCACGAGGAAAAGAATTACATCTCAGAGGTAAGATGGGAAATGCTGCTGGAGTAAGAATAATGAGATAAATTGCAACTTAGTTTACAAATTTGTAATGTGCTAAGTAATAAAGTGCATTTATATAGCACCATTAACATAAAAGAACCACTGAAGGCACTTTATAAAAACATATTCCAACTAAATCTATAGCAAATTGGGACAGGAATGGTTGGGGTGGTAATGAAAAGATTGATCTAAGAAAAGGGTTTCATGCTTAGTCTTAGAGGAGATAAGGAAGGCGGAGATGCTTAGGGCATGAATTCCAGAGCTTCAGTCCTAGATAGCTGGTGGCATGCTGTCAAAAGTGGGGCGAAGGGAGTGGGGAATGTGTAGAAAGCCAGAGTTGGAGGAACGCGAAGGGTTGTAGAGCTGATAAAGATTATAGAGATGGGGCAGAATTTTACATCCCGCGAGTGGGCCCGCACCCAACCTGATCGGGCATAAAATAGCGAGCGATGACGTCGGGCGAGCGCCCAAATGTCATCACGCATTTGTGCAGTATTTCGGTCAGTGGTCATGCGTAAGAATTGGCAGTGCGCCTGCTGACAATTAAGAGGCCTATTAAGGCCATTAATCAATTAATTAACTGTTATTTTTCGCTGCCTGTCCAACCTTATGGTTGGCGGGAAATCAGCCAAGCGCCCTTTGGAATTTTGAGGAAACCTCATCCCAAGGGCAGGATGAGGTTTCCAATAATAATTAAAAATGCTTGGGCAGAATTTTTATCATCAGCATGTTTAGGTGAGTGATTCTTATTTGTGGAATTTTTCTCTGGGATTTTAAAATATTTATTTAAGGGTTTAAAATCCTTCAGCTCCCTGAAGCAGCTCTCTGCCTTCAGGGAACTTTTATCCCCACCACCAGTATCTGCACTGACTTTAGTGCTCTCCCTCCTCCTATCCCCACTCCAGCAGCGCTGAGCTTCTCAGCACATGTTTCATGCTGGCTGCCTGTTAATTGGCCGGCCAGTGTGAAATTGCGGGGGCGGGGGGCAGCAGCCTGTTTTCCAGTCGCTTCCGGGCCCGCCCACCATGCCTGCCCGACGACCTGAAAATCCTGCCCATGAGGAGGGGAGAGATCATGAAGGCATTTGAACACAAGGTTGAGAATTTTAAATTTGAGGCATTAGTTAACTGGGAGCCAAAAGAGCACAAGGGCTATGACTGAGTGAGTAAGTGATGTGGCTTCGACCTACATTATGAGCTCAGGTTTATGAAGGAGAGAGAATGGGAGACCAGCCCAGTGAACGTTAGAGTAAATGAGCCTGGAGGGCACTGTGAGATGGATGAGCGTTTCAGCAATAGATGGGACAGAAGTTCAGCTTGGTGTTAAATCAGATGCCAAAATCGTGAGTGATGTGGTTCTATCCATGACCAATGTTTCCTCTCTTTTCTCTCTTGTACATTACTCCTTTGTTGCACTGAGTGGTGTGTGGTGGCTTGCTGTGTGACCTAGACATTGTTGTGACAGTGGCCAGGGAGAAGCATGGAAATTGTAGCATGAGAGCAGGTTTCCCTAGGTTTTAACCTGGATTATAGTGAGCTAGTTTATTTTATCCTAGCAAGAAACGAACTTAATCCCCTTGGATTAGGAAGTGCAAATAAGAAGCCAGGATTCCCAGCACTGTTTGGCATGCAGGAACTCACTATTTGGTACATATATTTTCCCATTTAAAGCAGGTTCTAATAGCTTGTTTTCGTTTTAGCATGGTTTTTAAATTAAGAATGTTCCTCAATAGCACTTAATGACATTTTCATTTTAGTGCAGTTACGGCACATGCGCAGCACCTTTTAAAGGCAATCTGCTGCTTGCTGCCTCCCTCCCTGACCTTCCTAACGCAGCCCTCCTCGCTGCCTCACTCTGTGGCTCTCATACACCTCCTCCCTCCCTGGGCCTCCCACTCACCCCCTCTCCCTCCCGCTGGCTTCCTCCGCCCTCTCCTGGGCCCTTGCTCAAGTTTTGGGAGAGGGAAGCGGCAAGTTGGATGGTTGGGCGGGGTGGTGGAGGGAATTGGCGAGCATGAGGACTGGCGAGTTGGGAGAGGCAGCAAGTGGGAGGGTTGGGGAATGAAGCAGCGCATCAGGAGATGCGGCAAACTGGAGGTGGGTGTTGTGAGCAGGAGCTAAGTTGCAAATTAGTTTGTTTTTTGAGTAAATAGAATTTTTGGGTCCGTTAGGTTCAAGGTGGCAAATAGGTTGTTAATGTGGGAATTACAGGTCACGAACATAAACCACCTTTATTACCTGTTTTCTTATGGAAAAGTGATTTTCGTTTAGTTCACTTTTGTTTGGCATGCTGTATATTAGGAGCACATTAGGCCTGTTAAATAAGGGGTGGCTGTATGCAGCAGGGACTGCTGTTTTGGCATGTAGTGCCACTGCTGGGAAGAGTGAATTTTGCAAGACTCATCAGGATATCTGGAAAAGGAAAACCAATGAGGGAGGAGAATCATTCTTAAGTTATTCTAGTGCATTGGCTGGGGCATTTACTGAGGAGGCATGTGAGCATCGTCCATAGAAATGTTTGCACCCTTCAAAAAATGAATCTGCAGAGAAAGGTGAGGAGGAAATTCATGGAAGATATTTTTTAAAAAAGTATTATAGGACTTTAAAAATTATAATAAATGCTCAAGATAAAAAGCTCTGTTATCTTCTGAAAAGGTGATTAACATTTCAGGTTGAAACCTTGCATCAGAACTTTATTTTAATAAAAATGCTGACAAAATGTTAACCCATTTTTTTTGCTTTCAGGTGATAATTGATTGTTTCCAACACTTTGCTGGAAATCTGAAATAAAAACATTTTCATGTGTTTTAATTTGTAATTTTATGTTTTAATGTGTGAGACAGCATTGAAGAGCTGTGCAGTGTGGATCTATACAGAAGGGCAGATCATGACAAATTGAGCTCCATCCTGTTGGCATGCAAACAATTACACAAGGCCGGACTTCTGAAATCTGTACTGAAGTGCCAGGTAATCTTTATCACAAAGTCAACTGTACAGTGTGAATCAAGAGGCACAGGCTAATGCCCTGGGTATATGGGTTCAAATCCCACTATGGCAGCTGCTCAGTTAATAAATCTGGATTATAAAGTTGGTCTCAGTAATGGTGAGGAAATCTGCCACCCTTACCTGGTCTGGTATACATGTGGCTCCAGACGCTCAGCAATGTGGTTGACTCTTAAGTGCCCCAAATGGACTGGCAAGCCACTCGTTTCAAGGACAGTTAGGGAATGGGCGACAACTGCTGGCTTTGCCAGCGATGCCCACATCCTCTGAAAGAATAAAGAAAGAAAACAGGTCTGAAGTGCCTGCTCCCATGTAAGAAAGAAGAATTAGTCTCAGATATACAAAGATTGCCGTCTCCCCCATTAATAACTGAAGTTCCTTCAATCCCTGGTGGCAAAAACAAGGGAGACCTAGGAGAGCAGAAAATGTCACTAAAATTAAGGTAATGTCTAACAGGAGAAATGAGAGATACAAACCTGAATTTAACTTGTGGGTGATTGTCATGTTGGCAGGGACTCGGGCAAGCCGCAAACTTTACCGATTTCTGCAACATGTAACCTGGGAGATTTTAACTCCCGAGCTTCATGTCAGTCTTTAGCTCAATATCAATGGAAAATAGTAACTGGCTGGTAAGCAGGAGGGGAATGTAGGCTGGGACAAAGCCACCTCCAGAGACCAAAGGCAGTCTGGTAAGCGGTTGTGAGAACCAAGAGGTGGATGAGAGAAGCTCAGGGCGGGGAAGGTGTTCTGTGTCCCACAAAAAACATTGAAAGAACGAAGAACTGGGTTCTTCTGGCCTTGGCTCCTCTTCCTGCTATGTTGGCCTGCAGGGAAGCCAGAGGCCTCCCCATCAAGGCCTCTGGTTAAACTTTACAGTTGATGTTTCTGGAGCTTGATCTGCATAGCTAAAGAAAGGCCACATGGCTTGAATTAGGAACAAAAACAAAAATACCTGGAAAAACTCAGCAGGTCTGACGGCATCTGCGGAGAGGAATACAGTTGACGTTTCGAATCCGTATGACCCTTCATCGGAACTTGAATATAACTTGCAGGTTGACGCGGTAGTTAGGAAGGCAAATGCAATGTTAGCATTCATTTCGAGAGGACTAGAATACAAAAGCAGGGATGTGCTGCTGAGGCTTTATAAGGCTCTGGTCAGACCACATTTAGAATATTGTGAGCAATTTTGGGCCCCGTATCTCAGGAAGGATGTTCTGGCCCTGGAGAGGGTCCAGAGGAGGTTCACGAGAACGATCCCAGGAATGAAAGGCTTAACATATGAGGAACGTTTGAGGACGTCGGGTCTATAATCGATGGAGTTTAGAAGGATGAGGGGGGATCTGATTGAAACTTACAGAATACTGAAAGGCCTGGATAGAATGGATGTGGGGAAGATGTTTCCATTAGTAGGAAAGACTAGGACCCGAGGGCACAGCCTCAGAGTAAAGGGAAGACCTTTTAGAACAGAGATGAGCTGAAACTTCTTTAGCCAGAGAGTGGTGAATCTATGGAACTCATTGCCACAGAAGGCTGTGGAGGCCAGGTCATTGAGTGTATTTAAGACTGAGATAGATAGGTTCTTGATTGCTAAGGGGATCAAAGGTTATGGGGAGAAGGCGGGAGAATGGGGTTGAGAAATTTATCAGCCATGATTGAATGGCGGAGCAGACCCAATGTGCCGAATTGGCCTAATTTCTGCTCCTATGTCTTGTGCCTTATGCCTAATTGGGTCTGGTTTGAACAGGTTAAAATCAGAATCTGAAGAAATGCAGTAGATCTCCGCAGATAAGTCCCAAGCGTGTTTTGCCTGTTGGTTTTTTACTGCAGAAAGTGCTATCCCTAGATTTTGCTCCTCCAAGTTTCACCATTGTAAAGGCTTTCCAATCTGTGTAAATAAATGAAGTGATTGTCATTGAAAAAAATTGCACCAGTAAATTCTGTGGGGAGAATTTTCTCCCCGTTGGTGGGGGTTGGGTGGGTGCAGGCCTTTGCACAGCTGATCGCCACCTGTGATTGGCTGGGCACCGCCATTTTACATGGGTGGGCCAATTAAGGCCCACCCAGCGTGGCGCGCGCCCGGAAGCGCTGCCCGCTCCCTGCATAAGTGGGGCTGGCCGGGGGTTGTTGCCTGAGTTGGGACCTGCGCTCTTTTGCGCATGCACGTGAAAGAACGCCGAAATCTCCTAGGCACAGAGCTGCCTCGGAGATTAGTTTAAGTTTAAATAATTATAATAAAGGAAAAGAATTTTTAGGGATGCCCCCTCATGTGAAGCTGTCACATGAGCTGGGACATGTCTATGAATTTTATTTAAAAATTTTTCAAACCCTTAAAAACCTTTATGAAACCTCATCCCATCCGTGAATGAGGTTCCATGAAAAATGCAAAGGCCACCTGGGCTCTTTGCCTGCCCGCCAACCTTAAGGCTGGATGGGCAGCTCAGTTTATTGTTTTAATTGATAGTTAATGGGCCTTAATAGGCCTTTGACAGTTTGGTGGGCCTGCAGCCAATTTGGGTGCGCACCTGCCAAATTGAAAATCTGAATGATGTGCGGTGACATCGGGACACCCGCTTGACATCACCGTGTTTCATTTTACATGTCAGCGAGTGGGCCCCGCCCCTGCTCGCCAAGCCGAAGATTCTGCCCTGTTTGAGTGATGTGATGACTCACTGGGGATATTGCGCTGTAGTATCAAGCCCCACTGTTCCCTGAGCTGTGACAAATGTGAGAAGTTTAATCAGACCACCAAATTGCCCCAATTCTACCTAACTGTCTAATTTAGGTTAAAAGAATACGAGCACCAGGTTTGTAAACTTAACAAGTAAATAACTGTTTATTAAACAAATTGTCTGTAACCTGTGGCAAAAGAAAGAAATATGAACTGCTAACTTTTAACTCTATAACGTAAACTCTACCCCTTCTTAAACCCTTATACACAAGCACGTACACAAGACACACAAAACAAGGATTTTAAGGGTGAGATAAAACAGTTCAATAGCACCAGTCCGGAGTACAGGATTAGATGGGTTGACTTTGATTGCTTTCTCTCAAATTTCTTGCAGATTGCTGTGGCTGACACTTGCAATCTGTGGTTCTCTGGTTGAAAATTGTTTTTAATGTCTCTACTGGTGATCCCCCACCCCCGATAGGGGTTTCTCAAAAAAAGCAGGATACAGCGATGTGAAGAATAGCCAGTTAGCTACTATGGCAGGAGTACTGGAGTCTTAAAAGCACAGGAGAGAATAGGTTTCAGGTCTTTCCTCCTTTCAGGCTAGATCCAATGCACTATCCTCAAAGAGATCCTGGCCACTTGGTCAGGAGCCAATCAGAACGCTGTCGCTAGGCAGTTCCCTCTTAAACCAGGTCTCCATTTCAACACTATTCTGTCCAACCTGGCACACGCTTTTCCATAATAGCAACTTTGTAGATTTTCTTATTCCTGCTCTAGTGACAATCTCTTTTAAACTGCAGCCATGGTAGTTTTTAAAGCCAAAGTTCAAAAAATAAAAATATGTTCTTTACAGTGAGAAATGTTAAATATTTACAGATTAAGAATTTGAACCATGAGTTATTTAAAAGCGATTTCATTTCTGCATTCTGTTCAGTGTATTTTTACAATGTGCTGCTTTTTTTTTTGCTCAATACTCCTTAATATTCCAGTAAGAAAACAGCAAAAAGAATTGTACTACAATGACTTTAAAACCAGAAAACACAAGATTAAACCAGGTATCTTTCAGAATAAAAGGTCTTTTGGTCTGCTACGGTTGTTACATCCTGAATCAATTGCTGTTGAGGCTATTGACCAACGTTACTGGCTCTTTTTGCACCCAACAGATCTGGAGCCTTTCTCAAAATCATTGATTTGCTTATCATTCCTCTCAATGTACTACACACTAGATCATAAGCCAACAAAAGGCACGTCCACAACAACAGTATCCCAACTAACTCGATGAGAATGACAGAATGTGCACTTGCCCATCTCTCCACCCACTTACGGAGGGACCGCCAATTTACAGGATATGTGTGTGATATAGGAGGAAAAGGAAAGTTGAATATTGACTCACTGCAGCTTGCATCTCTATCTCTAATAAATAGTTTCAGAGCAATGGGAGAGCAATTTGCATACCTCCAATCGAGTGAATGATAAGCAACCTTGGGGAAGGGGGGGAATACATTTTCAAAAACTAAGGAAAAATGAAAATAACAACCAAACAAACTCTTACATGGGAATGCATGAATTGAAAATAAAAGATTTTCCTCTTCAGCCTTTGGAGATGAATAAATAGCTTGTTCGGTTGAACTATTTTTGAGGAGAAACAGAATCATATCCTTAAAAATTGCTAGTTAATCTGATGCATTGAAAATGTTTTGACAATGATGTGCATAATTTGCAACCTGAGAGTTTGATGTTGAAGTTATTAAATGAATATTTTACATGGCCAAGATCTTGCAGTCCAGTGTTTATAGATGAAAGTTGTTTTTCGTGTCAATCCTTCAGCTAATCTCACCCAACAGTATTGACCAAATTTTGTTTTTATCCAGATTGAGAGAATCTTTTGGTTAATTTGGCATTTACATATTGGTCCGGCGTTAATGTTTTTAATACCACTGTTATTTAATACAGACTGGGAGTATTGGCCTGCCACTGAATTCAAAGCTTTTATCAACTGTCTACAAAGGAATTGCCCCTGGAGATGAGAGGAAATCGCTCCCATCAATAGATGTCAGCAGTAAGATGTTAGCCGATGGGCTATTACAGCTGTCATTCTCCCTTGGTGAGCAGGTCAGTGAATGTGCTATGATTCGTAAAAATGTATTTTACCAGCAGCAGGTGGACACTTCACCATGTGGAGAGGCTGCCAGATATACCCTGGTGCCCTCCTTGCATTCTCAGGTGCGGGTCCTTCTGACCGAGCACCTTGTGGCCCGTGGAGGATGCACCCCCACCAATGTCAAGTGCTGCCCCCTTAATAGCATCTCCCGCCAGCCCTCACGAATGAGCCCTATTCCCCTCGCTGGGACCTATCTGAATGACCCTGGCTAGTCTGACTGTTCTCATCTTGGTTCCTGGGTCTTCATCTATTTTGCTGCTGCCACCTAATTCAGTTCCTTGATGAAAGGTAGAAAAGGTTCTGTTACACCTTTGCTAGAAAACTCTTGAATCCCCCCTCCCACCGCCACTATCTCTTGCTGCAACCACATGAAAGTAGGTGCACGATGGAACTAAGGGGTACACAAATAAAATATAGAACAAAGAGACGACAAGACAGCACAATCCCCCTCTATTTAAAACTTATAAATAATATGTAATTGATTGAGAATTTAATGAACTCAACCCAAAAACATGATCAATAGATTTTAATACAAAATGAAGAGTGCAGTAGATCTTTCCTTTCAATTTCGTAACTTAAGGAGACCTGCATTTTACAATGTATTTTAATTATTTGTACACTGCAATGATCATAATTGTGCAATTCTTTAATAATTTTATACTTTAATTTTATTTTAGTGATTGTCTAAAAACTGTCATGAGTTATGATTGCTTGTTTTGTTTGTATCCTCATCACAATTCGGCACTTGCCACCATGATGATTTTTTTCAATAAACCAATTATCTAAATGTTCCCATCTGTAGCCAGTGTCCCAGTGGCGATATTGGGGCTGACGAGTGCCAGCGATCCAGTTGGTTGGCAGCTCTTGAGACTGGACCTTGTCCCTTAAAGGGATGGGAACCCTGAATGCAGGCAGTTAATTGCCTGCTACATGTAAAATTGAGTCGGGTCTCCATAACCGGGCGAAGCAGGGTTTGCCTTCACTATCCAGGTGCAATACTTGGACGTGTTCTTTTTGTTTGCACATTCATGTCCCTTTGGCTGGTTGCAACAGGTGAAGTGCTGACTGTACCCAGCCAGCCCATGCTTGCAAAACTCAGAACATAGTGCCCAACATTAGATGTGATTCTGCGACTGGACAACACTTACTAAACAATCTTGATTATGCATTCCTAAATCTCTCTACCTCTCTTTCCACCCTAAAACCTATCTCTGTGACCAAGCCCTAAACTCTCCTTAGTGTGTGAAATTTTACTGCTCCGGTGAAGGATTTTGGGATGTTTTACTTTATTAAAGGCATTCTATAAATGCAGGCTGCTGATGTTATAATAGATCAGTTTAGATTTGAATATGATTTCTGACTGAAGTTTTTAATATTGCTGGGAAATAAAGTTGAAACCACCTGATTATTCTCTTGTGTCTTGATCCCTGTAGTGTGAGGAACTGATCTCCTTGCTATTGAACACAGTTGAGCTATCTGTACCACTGTCAGGGGCATCCCAGCGACACTTCATCAGTTTTTCCCATGGTGAATACTTCTACAATTTGTTTTCTGAAACCATTAATGGTGAATTACTTAGAAATCTTAACTCTGCAGTGACCCAATTAATGGGATCAGCAAGCGAAAACTCTAAAATGGTAAGCACTATTCAAATTACAACTGGATAACTTGTTAACTATTAGTAAAGGTGCCAATTAAGGCAATTTTTTTTCTCAGTATACCAGAAGATATCCTGTGGTGTTTCTCATTGTTGGTCAGAGAATGCTGTTTTGTAATAGCTGGGAAATGATACACAATATATTAAATAAATAATACTATAATGCACAGTACTGATGAAGTATTTTCAAGTATAGTCACTGTTGTAATATAGGTTAAGGTTGACCCTGATTAGTATTGATTTGTTTGAAACCATGATAGCTCCTGTTTCTAATTTACATAGGTCATGCTCTTGTTTTTTTCTTTTAAAATCTTAATCGTGTTTTTTTTTTAGAAAGGCTTCCTATGCATAGCCCAGGCAAGCTAGCTACAACAGTTGTTTATGTTGCCTCATATCATAGGATCTGTGAAGATGCCCAGTGTAGCAACTCTCAGATGTAAAAGCTTAGTATAGCTCAAACCAGCCAAGAAATTGGGATGTGTGGATTAATTTTATGGTAATTTATTACAGTATGTATGTATATGCTGTCAGCAAAAAAAAAAATCAAGACATGGAGAGAGGTGTACAGACTTGAATTTATAGATTATGTGGTTGCCATAAGATTTTTTTTAGCCATTTCACACTCTGGCTTTGAACATTTACAATGCTCATTTCTTTCACCTTTGTTTAGGTGAGCACTGTTCTGAATGGAATGCTTGATCAGAGTTTCAGAGACCATACTGTACGAAAGAAGCAGGGTGTTCTCCTGGTTAATGCTGTACTTACAAATTGGACAAAACTTGATTCGTGGTGGTCAAAGGATTCGATTCCTGAGAGCAAGATGGCTGTCTTAACACTGCTTTCCAAAGTACTTCAGGTATATTATTATTGCCGACAGCCTCTAATATATGTGAAGTAATGCAATCAGCATTTGAAATTTGAGCCCCATGGCCGAATGTACCCACACCTTCAAAAGCACATTGTTGTTTTGGAGAGAGTGAGGAGAATGTTCCTTGTTACTAGAGGAAAAATTAAGAGAAGACATGATACACGTTTTATTAGTTCTAAAATAAATGTATTAATATTGTGCATGTTTGTACTTAGCCTGGTTTAATAAATAACCAGCCTATATTGTACAGTCTTTTCTGAAGAGTTGATGGGGTGGCAGCCCTGCTCTCAGCCGCCCAGGTCACATGATCCTTTCCTTAAACCTTTCCACCTTTCTCCCATAACTTTAAAATCCACTCCTTTGTCAAGCTTTTGATCAGCCTTCATGATATCTCTTACCTCGGTTTGGTCCAATTTTCCAATTGCTCATTTTTGTTGGATTGCATCTCTGAAATGGGATCATTAGAATAGTATAGCACAGAGGGAGGCAATTTTGGTCCAGGGAATCTGTACTGACGCATTTGGAGAATAATTTAGCTGGTTCCACTCCCCTGTTCTTTCCCCACATTCCTGCAATTTTTCCCCTTTAAATGTTTATTAAGTTTCCTTTTGAAGGATACAGTAACCTATCAGGCAGTGCATTCCAAATCCACCATCTATTGCATTAAAAAAGTTTATTTTCATGTTGCCTCTGGTTCTTTGTCAATTTTAAATCTGTGCTCTCTGGCTACTGACTCTTAAGCCATTGGAAACAGTTTCTCTTTTCTTACTCTACCTATACCCTTTAGGATTTTAAATACCTTTCAGATCTCCTCCTAACCTTCTTTACTCTAAGGAGAACACCAATTTCTCCAGTTTATCCAGACAGCCATAGCCCCTCATTCCTGGAACCCCCCATTCAAAAACTCCCCCTCTGCCCCCTGCAAAACATGCTTTTTTCCAGCTTAAAGGGCACTTTATAAATATAAGTTGTTAGGGATCTGAGTTCTGAATAGATTGGGACTTTCCAATTGAAATTATTTTACAGCTGATCCCCACTGAAACAAATAAATTAAACATTTCTTCAATTAAAGCATCAATGTGTAAGTGTTAATTTGTCAATTTGAATAGATTAAAGGATTTCTTGGAAAAAGAATCTTCTAATCAAATTATGAGATAGATCTATGTATGTACATAGTTTTGCTAATTTGAGTGTATGTGATTTCTTTCAGATTGATTCCTCAGTCTCTTTTGGTAATAGTCATGAGGCATTTTCAATGGTATTTCAAACTTATACCACACTATTGACAGATCCAACATTGGCTTTAAACTTGAAGGTATTTCTTTAAGTTTTTTGGGAAAAAGCTACGTAAATGATATAATAAATCAAAGGTTCTGGATATCTGTTTAATTATTTTGAGGTGTGAAATCCTTCTTTATGTCTTCCTTTGCAGTCTAGATCTCCAAGTGTCACTTACCACCTGCAGTCAAAAGATGCTTAGGTGCATGTTCCTGTTTACTGGCCTCTATCTGCCTGTGCTGCTTTTCGGCTAGCTAATTGGGAGGGTGCACACAACAATGACTCCGTCACAGTTTCCCCTCTGATTTTCTTTCTCCTTGATCTCTTCTAATGAGAGAATGAAGTTCTCTGTTTGTTGGCCTCCATTGGCAGCAGCACTGTGAAAAACAAGACTTTAAAACAATTGTGATAGTAGGAAGTACAACTTATGTTAAGAAAGCTGCTATATGAAGAGATTTGAGGTTCAGTGGCGGGGGATGTGCATGGAGAAAAGCAATAAACCAGAGGAGTAACTTTATAGCAATGCTAGGGGTGTATTATAAATAAAATAGAGAAATTAGATGGACAAATCATTTATTGGGGTATAATGTAGTAGCCCTGCCTAAACGTGGGTAATTTTCAGAGCTAAAACTACCTCCCTAAGAGATTTTTTTTTAGAAATTATTGGAAAAATAGGACAAGAATAGTAGTGAAGGATTTGACAGAGTAGAATAGGAGAAACTTGCTTTCCTTGGCAGGAGGGTCGATGGCTGTTGATGATACGTAATTGACAAAGGAGCTACAGGGGAGCTGAGGATCAACAAAATTTTTGCAGCAAGTTGTTATGATCAAGAATGCATGCCTGAGAGTGGTGGGAGCATATTCAGCAATAAATTTGAAATAGAATTGAATAAATACTTCAAGAGAAAAAACATGCAGGAGTTTGGGAACAGAGCGGACAAGTGAGACGAATTGGATAGCCCTTTAAAAACTTTGCCAGATTTGAAAAGTTTATCCATTGAATGAATGAATGAAATTAAAGCTAAAGGACTTGCTTTTATTTTTTGCAGACCAAGGCAGTGATTATACTACCATTTTTTGTGCACCTTCCTGAAGAAAATCTTATATTGCTTCGCAATGCCCTCAACCAGTTTGTAGCTGCCCATTTTCCTATGAAATCAGATGAATTTCCTAAGGGTACATTGAGGTATAACAACTACATTGACTGTGTCAAAAAAGTAAGTACAATTTGTTGACATCATAGCTATATTTATTTAGGTCTTGAGGATGGTGTAATAAGTTTAATGCCTTTAGAAGAATTGAATTAGCACACTTCTCTACGTGTTCAGGATTGGAAAGGTAAATTTATGTGTTTGGAGAAAATAAAAAATGGGAGGATTAATTTTCTTCCAGTGTTTATGAATGCATGCATTTTTATCAAAGTATTCCTCTTAAATTCATTTACTACTGATGGAAAGAGAAGTCCATTATAGATATAATTTCAGCTAAAGTGTGGTATGGGCATGTTGTATGCAACAATTTTAATTTGTTTCACATTGTGTGAGGTTTTTGCACAAAAATTGGATGCTTTTCCCCTCTTCCTACTACGTGTACATGGTAATATAATTTCTACTCTTGCAATAAAAGACATTTGGAGAATATCTGTACCTTCGGATAGCTTTATAGAAACATAGAAGATAGGAGCAGGAGTAGGCCCTTTGCGCCTGCTCTACCATTCATTATGATCATGGCTGATCATCCAACTCAATAGCCTGCTCCCACTTTCTCCCCATATCCTTTGAGATCCCTTTCGCCCCAAGAGCTATATCTAACTCCTTCTTGAAAACATACAATGTTTTGGCCTCAACTACTTTCTGTGGTAGTGAATGCCACAGGCTCATCACTCTCTGCGTGAAGAAATTTCTCCACATCTCAGTCCTAAATGGCCTACCCCATAGCGTCAGACTGTGGTTCTGGACTCCCCCACCATCGGGAACATCCTTCCTGCATCTAGTCCTGTTAGAATTTTGTAGGTTTCTATGAGATCCCCCTCATTCTTCTGAACTCCAGCGAATATAATCCTAACTGACTCAATCCCTCCTCATATGTCAGTCCCGCCATCCCAGGAATCAGTCTAGTAAACCTTTGCTACACTCCCTCTATAGCAAGAACATCCTTCCTCAGATAAGGAAAGCAAAACTGCACACAATATTCCAGGTGTGGTCTCACCAAGGCCCTGTATAATTTCAACAAGACATCCCTGCTCCTGTACTCGAATCCTCTCGCTTTGAAGGCCAACTTACCATTTGCCTTCTTTACCACCTGCTGTAACTGCATGCTTACCTTCTGCGACTGGTGTACGAGGACACCCAGGTTTCATTGCATATTCCCCTCTCTCAATTTATAGCCATTCAGATAATCTGCCTTCTTGTTTTTGCTACCATTTATCCACATTAAACTGCATCTGCCATGCATTTGCCCAGTCACCCAACTTGTCCACATCACACTGAAGCATCTCTGCATCCTCCTCACAGCTCACCCTCCCACCCAGCTTTGTGTCATCTGCAAATTTTCTTTCCTGAATCTCTGCAAGAATTCTATTATCAGTAATCATTTGCTGATTAAATCTGTGGAATCAGTGAAAGTCTCAAAGGAGCCTGAGAGGTGGAACAAATTAATGAGTTGGGCATTAAGTCAGGGAGCTCGCACAATGAGAAAATAATGGGTTGATAGCATTATCTGCTTTCAAAGCGAGTTAAATCATAGCTCAGACATATTTTCTTGACTTCTGTCCCTGGTCCCCATTTTAGCCAACAGTTCTAAATGGTGTTCAGTCCTCATGAACTGTTTCCCAACATTTTAAAAGTAGTGTTGTCACCCTTTTCTCAAGATCAACCGTCAATCCCTCTATTCATGCCAACTACCTTCCCATTTCCAACCTCACTTTCTTCTCCAAGGACCCATCTCCTTGTTGAAAGCCAAGTTTCTGATTTTTCTAAAGTGCTGAAAAGACCCTATTCAAAGTCACAAATAGCATTTGCAGCCTTTGACAGTCAATTGCACCATCCTCCTCCAAAGTATTTCCTCTGTGCTGCAGCTCCATGTTACTTACCTTGCCCACATGTTCTTATCTTTTCAATCATAGCTAGAGTATCTCCAACGATGGCTTTTCATTCCGCCCCCCACAATGTCTCCTCTGGAGCCCTGAAGGATCCTCCTCTTCAGCTACATTTTGCCCTGGGAAGTACCATTTGCAGTTAGGAGATCTAGTTACATGTATCTCCTAATGACTCCCAGCTGTGTATCTGCACCATTTCTCTCAATCCCTCCACTACCTTTGTGCTGTCAAGCTGCTGATCATCATGATATGTAACTTCCAAACATTGGGAAGACCAGTCCCAACTCAAACTCCTCTGTGCTACTGATTGTATTAACCTCCCAGGCCACTGTCTCAGATTGAACCAGACTGGTTGCAACTTTGTTGTCCTTTTTTACACTCGGCTGACCTCTTATCCTCTCCATTACAATGGACTGCCTAATTCCACTTTCATAGTATTGCCAATCTTTATCACTACCTCGGTCCGTCTGACACTGGACTCTCATCTATGTCTCGGTCATCTCCAAACTCAATTACTCCTGTGCTGTTCTGGCCAGCTTTCTGTCCTTCATTCTTCACGGTCTCTCATCCTTTGGCCCAATGTCTTTATTTGTTTATGTATCTGGAGTGTACCTTGGAATGTTTTTCTATGTTAAAAGCGCTAGTTACATAAATGATATTTTTGTTTTATTACTAGCAGATGGAGCATACAGTGCAGTCTCCAAATAGTACTGTTTATACATGATGCTTTGTTTCAAACCTGCAATTGAATTAACTTGGAAAATCGGACAAGGAGCAAACTTACTTGGGCTTTTATTTGTTTATTGGGATTTTATTATTTGTTTAGGACCTGCCCAACACTAATTGCTCACTGATAACACCAGTGAATTAGAAAATAAGACATATCAACCATCTTCTAGTTGTGAGTTATATTTTATGTTTCATAAGTTTATTGTTTGCTCTGATTGTTTGCTCCAAATGGTGATTCATTTTGTTTTTCAGTTACTGGATGCTTTGGAGCTATCTCAGAGTCCACTGTTGTTAAAAATTCTGACTGAGGTTCTGTGTCGTGACAGCAGACATGTCATGGAAGAAGCATTTCAGATCTGTTTCCAAAATATAGTAAAAAGGTATTATATGGTAAAATATAGTAAAAAGGCATATGCTGTAGAAAATGAAAATATAGCATACTGAAAAATGTTTGTGTTTTTTGCCTAATTCTTACTTCAGATTAATAACACAATCGATTCTGATACGTATGTGTTAATGGTTACAGCTCTAATGCTTGAACTTAACATTAAATTTGTTACCCTAGAGATGCCTGAAGGTTTACACGTGACTATAAATATCAATATTTGTACTTTGCCTTGATTTTTAGTGCGATAAGTGAACTTTTTGTTCGCAGACATTTGAAAATAAGCTTTTTGTGGGAAATCTTTTGAACAGCCCTGGGTTTATTGTTATCTCCCAGCCTAGATGTTCTCTTGTCATACATCATCTATAGCCCAAAGGGTAGATGGAGTGATCAGTTCTCAGGGCTGCACCTGTGCTGATTTGAACTGGTTGACGGTCTAGGGTGATGACCAACTTGTGTGAGTGATTGTCCAATAATATTGATGTTTAGAGCCTGGATAACAAAAAACCCCTCTGGGTTCTGTTTACATGCATTCACTGAAAGCTCTTTATCTAACACCTGCAACCAAAATTTGTAAAGTAAAATAATATTAAAAAGGTCAGGTGTAGCCCAATGGATCATTTTCCTTTTGGTATATGCAGCAAATTCTGGACTTGGAGGGGGATGGATGGTGTAAAATGCCATTTGAGAAGAAGGCTGCCAAAAGTTGCTGCAGCCCTTATCCAGAATCATCCCCTTTACTCCTTCTGGGTCTTTCTTCAAATTCAGTAAAACTGGTACAGAGACATGATAATAATTGAAAATATCTCCTGATGATGCCCCGGGTCTGTCCCATGTTTGGTTTTAGTGACCCAGCTGAGATACCAGCAATATTGAAGATCATAGGTATGGACTTTACATACATTACACCCACAGTAACTCACCGAGTTCTGATGTTAAATCAGTGCCTCTCCACATCATACGTTGTGCCTTGGCAAAGAGGTCAGACTGGTATCTTCCTTCCAAGCAGCTATCAATGCTTGCTTTGTGATTACCAACAAAAATAAAAACTTATGGTATGTTCACAATCCAGGGTGGTTTCCACGTCAGGCATTCCCACCATCTTTGTGCCTAGCCTCTGCCCAGTGACTCACTGATTGCAGAGAAGTGATTGTGAGCTCACCAGGAGGGACTGTTCAAATTATGTGCCCTACTAGTTGTCGGTTGTTCTGTAGTTTTGAGATTGCATTATGGTGCAGCATTTTACTGAACAATTTGGATACCATATGCTTATTTTATTGCGTGCTTTAATAAAGAATGTGTTCTTAAGGTTTGCACTGTAAATTTAGATCTTTTCAATTGCATTAGGGGTACCTGTGAAAAGCAAGTGGCCCTGCTGGAAGCTGCATATGAGATGTTCCGAAATGAAGAAATGCTTCCGAATGCTACTCGGCAGTTTGTGATGGACCGTTCTCTTCTCACTCTTATTGCCCACTGCAGTCCAGATGCTTTAAGAGAGTTTTTCTGCAAAATTGTAAAGGATGCCATGGAGATTGTACAATCCAGATTCATAAAGGTAACCAGCAATTACACCTTTTAATTGCAATGTTTACTTAGTAAGTGCCGTTCAATTTTCCTAATCATTGCTATAATTTCTGCCTTTGTGGTAGTCATTTTCTTACTTTCTAATCTTTTGTTAGAATAACTGTAAACGGAAGATGGAGTAGCCATACAGCCCCTCTGCCTCCTGCGTTATTCAATAAAATCTACCTCAAATCCACTTTCCATCCTGATTCCCAAATTCATAGGTTCCCTTAGAGGCCAAAAATTTAACTAACTTAGCCTTGAATATACACAATGACCTATGTATTGGCTATGGCTTAGCTGTTGAAGTGTCATGAAGTTTCAATTATATGACTGGAGAGTTCTAGCAGTGCATCCAAGATCCTATTCCAAATGGTAAAACCAACTCCGTGAACACAAGGGTTGCTGCCAGTCTTTCCTATACAGTAGAAGTAGCCCCCTGCCTGTTCCTTCAGCTGCCCCACCACAGGAAGGTGGGTCTCCCTGAGGCAGTGACGTCAATTTTGGAGTCTTAATAATTTGTGCGATACGATTGCTGTTTTTCTTTCAGGATGGTCAGCTTTGCGATTATCCATGAGTGTATTAACATTCCAAGCTGCAAAATTTAAAGTTTTCTAATTTTGATCACAAAGATGGTGATCCTGCAGGGACAGCCTATTTTTAGGAAATCTTTTCCAACTCCCCTCCCCATATGTGGTGAGCAGAGGGTATCCTGAAGAGGACTACTCAGTCACAGATGCTGCTGCCCAAAGACATCTCTGTCCCAACACAGATGTTCAGCGACCTTCATGCGCCTGTCGCCTATGTGCAGATTCTTGACTAGGGACTCTGAGGCTCGCAGCCCTGTCCCTGGTGTTAGTTCTGCATCGCCACAGGGCTTGGCAGATAGACCCTGATAGAAGCCTGCGTTTAACATGGGGACCTTGGGGTGCTATCGTGGTCCAAACTACCTTCAAGGCTTGGTGGTCAGATTTTGGTGATACCGCAAACCATGATGACTGGGATCACCCTGCCTTCTGCTCCTGCCTTGCACCTTCACAGAGACGCATTGCCTTCCTTCACCTGTTCTGCCATTAAGGACTTTTGGATTGTACTGTGTCTGGCACCTCCACCTGACCGTGCCACCATGGGTGGCCCTACCAGGAGCAAGGAGCACCTGATAGCATCACTCAAGGGATCATTGGAATGCACAAGCCTCTCCATGTCATGGTGGCAGTCCATGGAGATAGCCCCCATATTATTTACAATCTACTTGACAGTGACAATTCACCTCAAAATGAACTGCGCTCTGTGTATGTATTAAATACTGTCTAGATTTAAAACTCTTTAACCTCAGTAGCCTCCACGCCAAAACTAAACTGACCACCATAGACATTATGGTCTACAGTTTGGGATGACTACAGTGCCATTGCTCTCCCTGCACTGGATTTGCAAACCGCTCTTGATCTCTTCAGTTCTGCATACAAGGAACTCAGCCTGTTCTTGAATGTTGCCAAAACAAAACTCATATATCAACCCACACCTGGTCAGCCAAATATTCCACCTCCCCTGAAGGAGAGACTCTGGAATATATTGAGCACTTTCTGTGCCATGGGTAGCCACCTCTCTTAAGAGGCCACCATTGACGAGATCCATCAATGGATCAGCTGTGCCAGCTCAGCCTTCTACAAGCTATGGCATTGAGTGTTTGACACCAAGTACCTCTAAGTCAGCAGAAATCCAAGAGTACAGAGAAGTTGTTGTCACCAGCCTACTGTACTGCTGTGAGACTTGGACTCTGTATCAGCGACACATAAGAGCGGTTGAGAAATTCCATCAGTTATGCCTCTACCTCATCCTCTGGATTCAATGGGAGGACAGTTGAACAAATGCTAGTTTCCTTCTTGAAGCCAACTTCACAAGCATTCAGGCAAAACTTTTACATAAATCTACTTCGATGGACTGGACAGTGTTCACATAGTTGAAAGCCAGGTCCAGTACTCCCGGCACTCAAATGGCCAATGGCCTGAGGAGGACAAAGACACTCTGAGGCTCTGCTTGAAGCATGACATTAATGACTAGGAGGAACTAGCTACTGACCATTCAGAATGACGTTAATTTGTCCATCAAGCTGAATCATGCATTGAGTCACAATGTCTTGATGGTGAGGCAAAGCAACATCGAAGAAGGAAAGAACAAGAAGCAAATACTGTGCTTTGGGTCCCACTACCTTGTATGACATCCTGCCCCATGTGCCCAAAGACTTGTGGTTCGAAAATTGGCCTCTTCAGTCACGTGAAGACCCATGGCAGAAACTCATGACCCTGAGTGCAGCCAATGATAAAATGGCTTCAACTGTTGAAGGGTCATGAGGACTCGAAACGTCAACTGTGCTCTTCTCCGCTGTTGCTGCCAGACCTGCTGAGTTTTTCCAGGTATTTCTGTTTCCCTCTTTCCCTAGTACTGGTGTCAGTGCCCCATGATTTGAAACCTTAGCTCCAACATTGCTCTGAGCCATGCATTCAGCCCCTCTAAGTGTTTGATCTTATGCTAATTTACATGTTACTCAAGGGGTAATATAGAAATGATTAATTTTGAGGTTCCACTTACTGATTTTTACCCTACTTAAACTCGCTCAGTGGAACCTCATTCCTAGTTTTGCTTACGCCGTTGGCTTGCATAAGGACCACAACAACTGGACCCTCCCCATCATGTTCCCAAGCTCTTCCAACTGTAAGGACATATCCTTAACCCTGGCACAGGGCAGGCAACACAACTTTCAAGACTTCCAGTTGTAGTTGCAGAGAACAGTATCTATCCCCCTAACAATCCTATTCCCTATTGCTACCACATTCCTTTTTTACTCCCCTCACCTTGGCCACCTTTGTCACAGTGCTGTGGTCAAATTGCCCATCTTCCCCTGGAGCCTTTGTTCTCACCCATACAGATAGCAAGTACCTATTGGTCAAAGGCTGAGTGTTCCATCACATCATGTCCCCATAATTGCCTGGCTCAGTCGCGTTCTTGCCCCTAACCACTGATATCTGAACTATTACCTAACCTCAGGTGTGACTACCACCTGGATCAAAGTATCAAGGTAACTTGCCCTACTCCCTGATGCACCAGCAATGTCTGCAGCTCGCAACCCTGAGCCAAAGTTTCTTGAGTTGCTGAACTTCCTGCAGATTTGGTTGCTCCAATTCCCACGTGCTGTAGTTGTGACATAGTACCTGGTCTGCCAACTCTGTCTAACCTTGTTTTATGCATTTAATTAGTAAACGTTTTTATTCACTTGATATTTTTAGTTTCATAAGCCAATAAGTGTATCTAGTTTGTTATGAATTTAATTAAGTAATATTTTCTCAGCTCTTAGTTTAAACCACTGCCTTTGATTAAAGAGCAAAAAAAGTAATTTGTTCCTCTCTCTCTCTCTCTCTCTCTCTCACTCCACCCCCACTGGCCCCACTCCTGCTACGCTCCTAACTTTAACTAATATTTGCAAACAGGTAGCAAGTACCTCAAACTTTTTTTAAAACACCTGCAAAATAGAACTGATTTTTTGTAAATTATTTTTGATAAAGCTTCAGAAATGATTGTTTATTGCAGTCAAGCGAGTCCTCCTTCGAAAACCAGTTGACAAAGAAAATTGGCTTTTACAAGCTGTTTGAAGTCATGTATGCACGCCTGCCAAAGAATGATGTCTACACAGAGAAATCAGAGATAATCCAGGCTTTCCATTCCTCGGGTAACATAGAAGGCAACAAACTTTCAAAGACTTTACTGAGGTAAGGCTAGTTGAAGATGGTTGTTGTGTTTGCAGATGCTTATAAACAGAAGTGCATGCAAGTGTTTACCGATCTTCCTCATTTGTTCATTATCCACATTCAAACCCTGTAGTTCTTATCTTATAGAATCACAGAATGATACACTGCAGTATTGGCCCATTCTGTTCATTAGATCTGTGCTGCTGTTTTATGCCCACGTGGACCACTTAGTTTGATCTCGCACTCCTCCCTCCCCATTCTTCAATGTTACTTTTTCTGGCTAATTTTATTTTAGTAGAACTCGCTTCAAAGAATCTATTTCACATTGTGAGAGTTTATATTTTAAAATTCAAAATGTTGTATATATGAATCATTGGGATTTCAGTGTGATAAAGCATTATGTAATATCTATAGTGATATTCCTATGAAATTGATCAGTCTGTTATGCCACTTAGTTAAAAAAAAACTAGATAAATTTGTGTAATGTTAGCTTTTTCAGGAAACACTTTTGCACTTCTCATAAAAATAACAATATGTTTGTGTTTTCTTTTTGTCCTCTGAAGATCTTGTTATGATGCAATTACTGAAAATATGGCTGGTGAAACTCAGCTCCTGGAGAAAAGGAGACAATACCATTGTGCTGCTTATAATTGCATGATTGCAGCCCTCTGTTGTATTTTCACAGAGGCTAAATTTTACAACGGCTTCCTTTTCAGTGAAAAACCAGAGAAGGTAAGATGGAATTTTTGAAACATAAAGGGCAGAATTTTTTGCCTGTTGGGCGGGCGGGCCCAACCCAATCTCCGGTAGGCGGGGAGCCGATCCCCGCCAGAGAAGCGGGCCCCACCGCCATTTTACGTGGGTGGGCCAATTAAGGCCCGCCCAGTGTGATGTCTGGCAGGAAGCGCTATGTGCTTCCTGTGCGGGTGGGGGGTAATTCCCCAAAAGTGAAAGTGTGCTCTTTCGCGCATGCGCAGGAAAGAGCTCACATCTCTCTGAGGCTAAGTACTGCTTCAGGAAGATCGCTGACACTTTTAAAAGATTAAAAATAGAAATTTTTAAAAATCCCTAACATGTCCCCCTCATGTGATAACATGAGATGGGACATGTTCATAAATTAAAGTAAAACTTTATTAAACTGTTTAAAACCCTGCATGAAACCTCATCCTGCTGGACAGGCAGGTCCTTTAATTGTTTAAATGATCCTGTCAATGGCCTCAATTAGTCATTGACAGGTCAGCGGGCGCACAGTTGATTTGGCTGTGCCCCCACCTTCCTGAAAATTTAAATGGGGCAGGATGATGTCAGGGGTTCACCCCGACATCATCCCGTGTCATTTTACACGTCAGCAAGCGGGCCCCACCCCCTGCTCGCGATGGCAAAATTCTGCCCAAAGTTCTCCGAGTCTATGCCATTGTCTAATTGTTTCCCTGTCCATTGCTAATATTAGTACCAGTTGCAGTTAATAGTGTAATAATAGTGTAAAATGTGAACATTCTTAGAAATGATTATAATATTTGTATTTACATTAGCAGTATTTTGTGCCTTTTTTAATGAGTATAATTAATCCCCATGGTATTAATGGAAAGATGGTTTTCTTTTTGTGAATTCCCACATGATGATTAGTAGACGTTTGATAGAATTTTAGAATTGTAAACTGCCAGAGGAGGAGAATACAAAAGGTTAGTATGCAGATGCAGCAAGTAATTAGGAAAGCTAATAGAATGTTTATCATTTATTGCTGGGGGAATTGAATACAAAAGTAGGAAGGTTATGCTTCAGTTGTACAGGGCGCTAGTGAGACCACACTTGGAGTACTGTGTACAGTATTGGTCTCCTTATTTAAGGAAACATGTAAATGTGTTAGAAGCAGTTCATAGAAAGTTTACTAGGCCAATGCCAGGAATGGGCTGGTGGTCTTATGAGGAAAGGTTAGACAAGTTGGGCTTATATCCACTGGAGTTTAGAAGAGTAAGAGGTGACTTGATTGAAACCTTTAATAGGCCTTGACAGAGTGGATGGGGAGAGGATGTTTCCTTTTGTGGAAGAATCTAGAACTAAGGCTCAAGGTTCAAAAATAAGGGGCGTTCATTTAAGACAGATAAGAATTTTTTTTCTTTGAGGGGCCCTGAGTCTTTGGAATTCTTTTCCTCAAAGGCAGTGGAAGCAGCATCTTTGAATATTTTTAAGGCAAGGCTAGAGAGATTCTTGATTAACAAGTGAATGAAAGGTTATCAGGGGTAGGTGGGAGGTTACAATCAGATCAGCCTTGATCTTATTGAATGGCAGAGCAGGCTTGAAGGGCCTGGTGGCCTACTTCCCATAGTTTTTATGTTTGTACATTTGGTCCACCATGCCTGTGATAGCTCTCTAGAAGAGCGATCCACTGAGTCCTATTTTTCCACCGTTCACCTATACCTTTCTTGAAAATATATACATATTTATTTAATCCCGTATAAAAATGCCTTCATCCATCACTGTTTTTGTTGAGGAGTTCCATGTCTTTTAACAATCCTCTGCATAGAAAAACTTGAACCTGTCCATTCTTTTTGTTATATTAAATTTAAAGCTTTGAATTAGCAACATATCACAGAATTGTAGACCATTGTAGCACAGGAAGAGGCCATTCAGCCCACTGTGCTTGTGCTAGTTCTTTGAAAGAACTATTGATTAGTCTCACTCTCCAGAACTTTTTCCTTTTCAAGTAACGATCCAATTCCCTTTCGAAAGTTCCTATTGAATCTCCTTCCACTACTCTATCAGATCATAACTCACTACGTAAAATATTTTTCCTCATGTCTCTGGTTCCTTTGCTATTTTCCTTAAACCTGTATCCTTGAGTTCTGACCCCTGTGCCACTGGAAACAGTTTCTCCTTGTTTACGCTATCAAAACCATGCATACTTTTGAACACCCCTATCAAACTTTTCCTTAACCTTATCTGCTCTGAGGGGAGAAGCCCCAGTTTCTCTATACTCTCCTCATAACTGAGCTCTTTTATTCTTCGTACCGTTTTTGTAAATTTCCTTTGTACCCTTTTTGAAGCCTGACATCCTTCTCAAAACATGGAGCCCAGAATTGGAGACAATACTCCAGCTGGCACCTAACCAGTATTTTATAAAGGTTCATCACAGCTTTCTTGCTTTTGAACTCTTTGCCTCTATTTATAAAGCCAATGATCTCACATGCCTTTTTAACAACTTACTCAACTTGTCTTGCCACTCCAGATTTATGTTCATACACTTCCAGATCTCACTATTCTTGTGCCCCTTTTAAAATTGTATCATTTAGTTTACATTGCTGCTCCTCGTTCTTCTAACCAAAATTAATTATTTAACACTTCTCTATTCATTTAGCATGTGTCTGCCCTTTTGACCAGCCTGTTGTTAGAGTTCTTTAAGGATGTAACAAGCAGGGTAGACAAAGGAGCGTTCTATTGGAGCTACACCACCTAACTAACTATGAACATCCCCTTTCGAGCTGTTCATTTCATGACTTGAGTTCCTGCAGAAGTTGAATCCACATGTACAATAAAATCCTTCCTCACATGTGCTCTCGGGAGCAATGGAAAGGCTGTCTGAGGAGATGTAACAACACCACTGAATGCTTGCAAAACACTACTAAACACACAGGAATCCCTGGCTCTAAACTCCTTCAACATCAGTGGATATCTTTCTGGCACAACAAATGCCTTCAGAATGGTTTACTGGCTGGATGGTATCCCAGCATGGCTTAAGGATTACCTATCAGATGCCATCTACAGCTATTGCCTAGTCTGCATACGATTTCTTCATGTACTTCATTAGCAAACATCATTGTGAAAGAGGGTCAACTTACTGAAGTTTAATGAGCCAGCACTGATGCCATAGAAATTATTTAAATGGCGATACACCTATCTTTCCATTGTTGCACCCTTTTAATGAGAGAATCTGGCAGTAGGGCTGATAAACTCCTTAACTGAGAAAAATTATCACTATGTCTCCTAGCCACATGATGGTAGCACCATTGAATGTCAAGGGGCGACGGTTAGATTCTCTCTTATTGGAGATGATCATTGCCTGGCACTTGCGTGGCATGAATGTTACTTGCCACTTGTCAGCCCAAGCCTGGATATTGTCCAGGTCTTGCTGCATTTGGACATGGACTGCTTCAGTATCTGAGGAGTCGCGACTGGTGTTGAACACTGTGTAATCATCAGCGAACATCCCCACTTCTGACCTTATGATGGAAGGAAAGCCATTGATGAAGCAGCTGAAGACGGTTGGGCCAAGGACACTGATGGGGCAGTAATTGACTGGGTTAGATTTGTCCTGCCCATATCTGGGCAATTTTCCACATTGCTGGGTAGATGCCAGGGTTGCAGCTGTACTTTAATAGCTTGACTAGGAGTGCGGCAAGTTCTGGAGTACTATTGCCGGAATATTTTTAAGACCCATTGAGGCCCGCCCAACATTACACACAACCGGTAGCGCTCATGCTACCTGTGCAGACGGGCGGAGGAGGGAGAGTCAAGACCTGCGCTCAGGGAGATTAAGTAGATAATAAAAGTTTTTAAATAATAAAGTAAAAAATTATTTAAACATGTACCCTTATGTGACAGTGTCACATGAGCTGGGTCATGTTTGTGAAGTCAAGTAAATTTCTTTATTTATTTTATTCAAGCTTCAGGAAACTTTATCCCGCCCGTGGATGAGGTTTCCTGAAAAACACGAAGGTCGCTAGGGCTCTTTGCCTGCCCGCCAACCTTAAGGTTGGACGGGCAGCATTGTTAACAACTTTAATTGTTTTTTTAATGGCCTTAATAGGCCGTTGACAGTTCGGGCACGCAGCTGCCTCCGGCTCGCGCCTGCCGAATGAAATACCAAAATGACGTCGGGACGCAAGCCCGATGTCATTTTACACGTCGGTATGTCGGGCCCGACCCCGCACGCTGATGGAAATATTCTGCCCACGATTAAAGGAATTCATATCAATTATAAACATCACACATTTACATTTTTTTGAAAAATAATGGGCGATGTTGTGAAATTAAACCCCCAATGTCCCAGTAAGAACTACAGGATATAATTTCAGCAAAGTTGAATTTACTTGTTCATTCATTGTACACCAGTACCCTTCATGTAATCCCTGCATGACAAAGATACCCTTACTGCTATAAATCAGCAACTTCCCTGACTAACTGCAAACTCCTATCTACTCGTAATATATTAAAGATCTTCAAGTTTAAACATGCTTCTATCAGTCCTTTCCATTATGATGTCCACATTCATCATTTCATCCACCTGCTCGTGGAGGGGTGTACTCAGCATGACAAGCTTACATAGAAGTGTGTGTGTGTGTTTATATTGGAAATATTATAAGCATAGAATATAGGTCTTCAAAATGCATCCTGAATTGTGTCTGTGCTTTGATATAATTAACCACTGTCCTGCGCTATAACCAGAAGATTGCTGAAAAAAGAGACATGTCTCAGCTTTTCATCTTGCACTTATCAGGACATTTTGCAAGAATACTAATATAAGGGGAAACAACAATTTATGCTGTATGTGAGGAGTGTGCTGATTTGTTGGCAACTGGGGTTGCCATGGAGATGGTGACTGACAGTTAATTGTAAAGCATTGTTTGAAATTTAAACCAGGTAGCTTGACCCTAATTGGTCAAGGCATTGCCCTGAGGAATGAGTCAGCAAATGGCTGTCACTTACTTTGTTTAGCTGAAAAAATGTGTGTACATGTTCTTCCTGTCTGCAAAGAACAGGGTCCTGCGTATTAATATATGTAGCTTCCGGTACACGCAAATGTGCCACACTGCGAGCCCAACTGACAGTCTTAAATTGGTTATTAGTGTAGTTCTTAGCATACTGAGGATTATTTAGCAAATGTTGTCCAATCCCAGGATCACATCTCATGTTGAACAATGAGTTTTGCGGGTATGCTCTGTATCCTGCCCGTTGTGAATAGAGGCTGGGACATGCTGTTTGATACGATCCGCCAGTCTTTGGGACGTATGGCTACATACCTAGCATCAGACTGGCCTGGCACTGAAATTCATATAATTAGAAGACTACACTTGGCCTTCACTCCAATGTACAACACCACAGAAGATCAGCTAGTTTTGTATAAATATTAAACTTTGATTTTGTGTGTGTTCTGTGAGCATGTTAAAATTGGTGTTTCCGACATGCCAAAATGATTGTTGTTGTCTGTGACGTGGTGAATAAATTGATTTCCTTGCTATTTTGAGGTAAAATCAATAGAATGAGCACAACAAAAATATAAGCTGTTTAAGAATGTCCCCTTAACATGCATGGCTCCTGAAAAATGTACTTGGAGCGTAGCAGTATCAAATGTTAAAATGCAGTTAATTTTAAGACCAAATTTATATAAGAATTGTATTTTAATGTAGCTGCTAATTGGAACCGTGACATTCTAGCAGGGAGATACGAGTGTGCAGTCTGTTGGTTGACTGACATAAGTGACATTGAGTGGTGGACTCAAGGTGAGGCACGAGTACTAACTGAACAGCATTATTTATTACATGGGGAAACCTTAATGGGGGAAGGGAAAAAATGGGAACAATTAAAAGAATAAAAATGAATTTGTATATTCTAATAACTTGTATAAATGCTCCTTAAGGGACAAAAACTCTCAACTGGCAAAACCTGTCAGCCATTCTGTTGACTGCTGTAAATTGTTAAATTATTCCTGACTAATCAGGAAATTACTTTTGCTCTTATCAGGAGCAGTACACAAATCATTTTTCTTTTACAGAATATCTTTATCTTTGAGAATCTGATTGACGTCCAACGCACGTACAATTTTCCTGTGGAAATTGAAGTGAGTAGTATTTTTAAATACAGCAGTAAGTGTAGAGAGTGATAGATTGTGTATTTTCTATCAAGATGTCTGTTGCATGCTTTTCTGGGCATTAGTATGTAGAGGAGTGAGGAAAAAAATTGGGAGCGAGTGTAACGAGAAAAAAAGATACAAGAATTCTAATGCGTCAGTGATGCTTGGCAATACATAATTATAAATATCATACTAGAACCTTGTATAAACAAACCCTTTTTTAAGAACCTAATTTAATTGTTTCCATACTTTATATGTTCACAAGTAAACATGCTGGAAAGGCAAAACGTGCCATGTATGAAAATATTTGATTATGATATGGAAGATCTGTCAATTTTTAATGCCCTGTTAAATTAAATATTCTGTTCAAGGTCCCAGTGGAAAAGAAGAGAAGGTATTTTGCTATTCGAAAAGAAGCAAGAGAAGCAGCAGAAGGAGATTCAGGTTTGTGTGGAATTTTACTATATCATCTTGATTTTGGATTAAAGTAAAAATTGATGGATTTAAATAACGCTGTCCAATAAAGGGGCAGTACTTATACTTATTAATATGGTTCCTTTTTCATTGATGAGGTCACCACTGAACACAAAATCAAGACCAAGAGAAGGATGAGTATGCAACCTCTCCCCATGTCAGTGTTAGTCATATCCCTATATGTATCACTGGACTCGTGCAGCAACTTTTCATTATTTTTTCCTTTGCAACATCTATGCTTTGACTCACTTTTAAGAGATGAAATAAGGGACTTTATGAATGCAGGTCCTTTCATCCATTCTTTTTTGTTATTTTGGCCCCTAATAGAACTTTTGTGGTCTTAAGCACTATACGTTATTTCCTGGCCATATTGGTGATCATGTGCCTACTCCCAGGAGTTTGCCAGTGTCACACTATATGTCAGTTGGGCAGAGCATTAAAGATTCCCAGGGTAACTTGCTGTGATTTCTCATTCTTCCTCCATATGTGGAAGTCAGCACCTCAAATCAATACTTTCCTTTAATGTCATAACTAAGATTGAGAGCTCTTATGGGAGCTTCTGGGTATGAACAGTACAATTACACAGCGCTTCAAATCTTCTATGTAACATCACCTTTTGCCACTCAATGTTTTGTTCCAAAAGGAAGTGAAAATTTCCAGGACTGTAACAGCATACAAACATTTTGGTGCTGTTGGTTAAACCTATTTCTCAGCCTCTTGTGAACTTTAAAAATTGAAAGAAATATTTATTAAAGCTGCAATTATTTTGTGAATTTCCCATCAGATGCATGCACTCTCCTGGCAATTATTACAAAACATTCTTAGTGTGGCTATTGATATGTTTCCAGCAAAGAGACAGAGACACTGGCAAAAGTGCAAAACATTTACAAGGATTATACAGGAACTGAGAGGTTACAACTATCAGGAAAGACTGAGCAGGCTAAAGCTCTTTTCTATAGAAAAGACAAAGCTGAGGCCCGACTGGATAAAATTATGAAGATGATTAAAAGTGTAGATGTAGAGAAAATGTTTCCCCTTGTATGGTAGCTTAAAAGTAGAGGCCGTATACATAGGATAGCCATTAATAAATCAAATAAAGAGTTCAGGAGAAACTTCTTTATTTCGGGTTTGTCCAATGTTAACTCTCAGTTCCTACTAGTAAACAGAGAGGTATTGATAGTAGTCATCAAGTAATCTGTAGTTCAGATTGTTTTGCTCCCCTTAATGGAGCAATATGATAAGGTGATAAGTACTGTCCAGTGGAAGAAAAATAAATTCCAAATTTTAGCATACAACACAAAAGATAAGTTGAAAATTGTTGCTAGCCCTTCAAAATAGAGCATTACTGGCTAGAAGAATTAGATTTTCTATTACATTGTCAAAAGTGTTACCTTCACAGTTCTGTGATGATTAAACTTTGCCTGTGTTGGTGACTCTTCTCTTTATCCAGATGAACCCCATTATTTGTCATCACAGTCGTACATGGTTGACAGTAGTCTCAGTGAGGAAATGAGTCAGTTTGATTTCTCTACTGGCGTCCAGAGCTTCTCGTACAGTTCACAAGATCCCAGAGTACCTGTTTTTCGTACCAGAAAAATGGTAATTTATTGCATACTTGGGGTGATTATCAGGAATGTAATGGTTTTGGGCTCAACATCTGCTTAAGGGTAGGCCCTCTGCTCATTTCTTCATGCCTCATGGTCCTCCTCTTTCCTCTTCAGTTGCTTGTAGTAGCCTCGCATTTTCAATTTCATGTTGTCTAAAGTTATCATTCTCCTCCCTTTTGGTCAACAACCCTCTGATCTTCCTGCAGTCACCTTCTTTAGCAAGTTGTCAAACAGTAGAGTATGGCCAGTTTAACTATATTGCTTTTTCATGATATACACTAATATGTTTAATTTCAATTTAGCCATCATAAGTAAAATGGACCAATAAGATCATAAGAAATAGGAAGAGGAGTAGGCCATTTGGCCCCCACATCCTGAGCCTGCCTCCCCATTCAGTAAGATCATGGCTGATCTTATTACTCCACTTTCTGGCCAGACCCCCATAACACTTGACTCCCTTGTCAATCAAAAATCTGTCTAACTCATCCTTTAATATATTCAATGGCCCAGCCACTATTGCTGTTTGTGGAAGAGAATTCCAAAAATTAATGACCCCCTGAGAGAAGATTCTCCTCCTCATCTCCATTTTTAAATGGGTGATCCCTTATTTTTAAATTGTGCCCCCAATTCTGTATTTCCCCCATGAGAGGAAACATCCTCTTAGTGTTTACCTTGTCACGCCCCTCAGAATTTCATGTTACAGTAAGGCACCTCTCATTCTTGTCAATGGGAATCATGGAGGAAACTCTCTACTGGTTGGAGTCATATCTAGCACAAAGGAAGATGGTGGTTGTTGTTGGAGGTCAATCATTTCAACTGCAGGGCATTACTGTAGTAGCTCCTCAGGGTGGTGTCCTAGTCCCAACCATCTTCAGCTGCTTCATCAATGACCTTCCTTCCATTGTAAGGTCAGAAGTGGGGGATGTTCATTGATGGTTCAGCAATATTCAGCATCATTCACGACTCCTCAGATACTGAAGCAGTCCATGTCCAAATGCAGCAAGACGTGGGGCTGAATTTTCAGGTCATTGGGCGAGCCCTGTAGTGGCCGGGAAACGGTCTGCTGGCCGCCTCAGCCCCTGACCACGATTTCATGCTGGCTGGCCAATTAATGGCCAACCAGCATGAAATGCATGCTGAAAGGCCCAGCGCTGCCCGTGTGGGGGCAGAAGGAGGGCAAGGGCTGAAATTAGCACGGCGTGGGGGAGTGCGCATGAAAGCTCCCTGAAGGCAGAGAGCTGCCTCGGGGAGCTGAAGAATTTTAAAATCAAAAATAAAGATTTGGAAATTCTGAAAAAAAATCCCCGCATAGGACTCACTGACATGAACATATACATAATGAAAATTGTGTCAAAACATTCTTATCTTTTTTAAAATTAATGTCAGAAATCTCATCCCACCCGTGGATGAGGCTTCCTCAAAAATGCAAAGGCCACTTGGCCGATTTGCCTGCCCACCAACCGTAACATTGGACTGGCAGCGTAAAATCTCTCTTAATTAACAAATTAACGGCCTTAATGGGCCTCCAAATTGTCAGCGGGCGCGTTGCCGACTCTCACGTGCCCACTGACCGAAATATCACGTGAGCGTGCGATGATGTTGGGACACTTGCCCGAACCATCATGCGCAATTTTATGCCCGACCAGGCCAGGCGCATGCCCAGCTGTGGGATGTAAAATTCTGCTCCTGGACAATATCCAGGTTTGGGCTGACAAGTGACAAGTAACATTTGTGCCACACAAGTGCCAGGCAATGACCATCTCCAACAAGAGAGAATCTGACCATTTCCGCTTGACATTCAATGTCATTGCTTTTGCTGAGGCTATGAATCCTATGACAAGTAACTCACCTCCTGACTCCCCAAAGCCTGTCCACCATCTACAAGACACAAGTCAGGAGTATGATGGAATACTCTCCACTTGCCTGGATTATTGCAGTTCCAACAACATTCATGAAACTTGACACCATCCAGAACAAAGCAGCCCACTTGATTAGCACCACATCCAAAAACATTCACTCCCTCCACCACTGACACACAGTAGCAGCAGTGTGTACCATCTACAAGATGCAGAGCTGGAGCTCACCAAAGATCCTTAGACAAGGCCTTCCAAACCTATGACCGCTATCTTCTAGAAGGATAAGGGCAGCATACACATGGGAACACCACTGCCTGGGATTTCTCCTCCCAATCACCATTCGCTTTAGAAATATATTGCCATTCCTTCACTGTCGCTGGGTCAAAATTCTAAACTCCCACCCGAACAGCGCAGTGGGTGTACCTACATCACATGGGCTGCAGCCCACATCCCATGAATTAATTTAAAGAATAATAATTCTTCTAAACTCCAATGAGTTTGGACCCAACCTGCTCAACTTTTCCTCATAAGGCAATCCCTTCATTTTTACTTATTCTTTCACGGATGTAGGCAATGCTGGCTAGGCCAGCATTTATTGCCCATCCCTAATTGCCCTTGAGAAGGTGATAGTGAGCCACCTTCTTGAACCGCTGCAGGCCATGATGTGTAGGGACACCCATAGAGCAGTTAGTGAGTTGTAAGATTTTGATCCTGCGACAGTGAAGGAACCGTGATATAGTTTCAAGTCAGGATGCTATGTGACTTGGAGGGAAACTTGCAGGTGTTCCCATGCATCTGGTGCCCTTGTCCTTCTAGGCTGTGGAGGTCGTGGGTTTGGTTGGTGCCATCAATGGAGCCTTGGTGAGTTGTTGCAGTGCATCTTGTAGGTGGTACACATTGTTGCCACTCTGTGTTGGTGGTGGAGGGGGTGAATATTTAAGGTGGTGGATGGGGTGCCAGTCAGGAGGGCTGCTTTGTCCTGGATGTGTACACTTGAGTGTAGTTGGAGCTGCACTCATCCAGGCAAGTGGAGTGTATTCGATCAGACTCCTAACTTTGTGCCTTGTAGATGCTGGATGGGCTTTGAGAAGTCAGGAGGCAAGTTACTCACCGCAGAATTCCTAGCTTCTGACCTGCTCTTGTAGCCACAGTATTTATATGGCTAGTCCAGTTCAGTTCCTGTTCAATGGTAGCCCCCAGGATGTTGATAGTGGGGGATTCAGCAATGGTAATGTCATTGAATGTGATGGGGAGATGGTTAGGTTCTCTGTTGTTAGAGATGGTCATTGCCTGGCACTTGTATGGCACGAATGGTACTTGCCATTTATCAGTCCAAGCCTGAATATTGTCCAGATCTTGCTGCATATGGACACAGACTGCTTGAGTGCCTGAGGATTCATGAATGGTGCTGAACATTGGGCAATCATCTGCAGACATCCCCATGTTTGACCATGATGGAAGGAAGGTAATTGATAAAGCAGCTGAAATTGGTTGGGCCTGGGACACTACCCTGAGGAACTTCAGCCCAAGAATCTTCGCTAGGCTGCTTCCAATGCAAGCATATCCCTCCTTGAATAAGGAGGCTAAAACTGAGTACACTAGTCTAGGTGCGGTCTCACCAATGCCCTGTATAATTGTAGCAAGATTTCCCTACTTTTGTACTCCAATCTCTTGCAATAAAGGTAAACGTTTCATTTGCCTTCCTAATTATTTGCAGTACCTGCTGCTAACATTTTGGGATTCATTTATAAGGACACCCAGACCCCTCAACTGCAGCATTCTGCAGTCTCTTCTATTTAAATAATATTTTGCTTTTCTATTCTTCCCACCAAAGTGGACAATCTCGCCTTTTCCCATATTATATTCCATCTGCCAAATTTTTGCCCATTCGCTCAATCTCTCTCTATGCCTTTGCAGAATCTTTGTGCCCCCCTCACAACTTGCTTTCTTACCTATCTTTGTATTGTCAGCAAATTTGGCTGCAATTGAATAGTTTCCTTTATCTAAGTCATTAATATAAAATCGTAAGCAGTTGAAATCCCAGCACTCCTCCAGTTATAGCATGGTAACCTGAAAATGACCATTTTTGTCCTGACTGTTTCCTGTTGGTTACCCAATCCTCTGTCTGTGCTAATATGTTACCTAACACATGAACTGTTAATGTGTGTAGTAACCTTTTATGTGACACTTTACTAGTGAACCTGTCATTCTTTATGACATTTGATATGATATTCTTTAGATACAATATGTGGATTCATCCCCATTTCTTTTCTCACTCTTTTTAAGCCCTTCGTGATTATTGCTGCTTTGACAGTAAGTGATTATCATAGTGAAATAGTTTCCATTCGAGCACACATTTGCCATTTAGAAGCAAAGTGTGATGACCATGTCCAAAAGTTTTGTTTGAAAATGTTTTTGAATTTCATTTGTCTCAGGAAGTTGCTGCCAAAATTTTACCTTGGGTAGAATTTTTCCCCAGTCGGGTGGCTTGTGCAGGGCCAGGCATAGATCTGTTTGGGGCCCCTGATGGGGTCTACGCTGCCATTTTATGTGGGCAGGCCAATTGAAGCCCACCCAGCGTGACACACACCCAGAAGTGCTGTGCGATCCCTGTGTGGGCAGGTGGGGGGGTTTCCTGAATCGGGAGTGCGCTCTCTCGCGCATGCACACGAAAGAGCGCAGAAATCTCCGAGGCACAAAGGTGCCTCGGAGATTAGTTTTAACAGTTCAATAAAGTTGGCTGCGTGCCTGCCGAACTGAAATCTAAATGACGTGCGGTGACGTCAGGATGCACGCCCAATGTCACCCTGCGTCATTTTATGCTTCGGCGAGCGGGCCCTGCCCCCACTCACCAAGCCAAAGATTCTCCCCTTTGAAATCAGTGTCAAAATGTAACCTTTTATTCTGTGCTTCCTATGTGAACGTTAAGTACATTTGGTTGATGTTGATGGAACCTATGTCTTCTATGTGAGGCAGTCAAACATATCTAGCCACTTAATTGTTTTGTTTGATAGTAAAACTTCAAGTAAGGTATTGCCAACCAACAGATAATTAAATGTGAAGTACATAAGTACAAATAGGAACAGGAATAGGCCATATGACCTCTTGAGCCCACTCCACTATTCAATAATATTATGATTAGTTTGTGGCTCAACTCTACTTTTCTGCCCTATCCCTTGATTTCCTTGGAATAGGAATTAATTTTACCACTAGGTAAAGGAAAACTCTTTCTGCTTATGCTGCAGTAATCCCACAAACCAATGTGCAAACAATTTCTTTTGAGCTTAGCTGCAAGATAGCTGCAGTGTCATTTGCAATCATTCACACAGCATTATTGCCTAGATCTAGCAGCTCAAAGTAAAGTATTTGACAGTTTTGTGCTTGAAGAAATCCTCACAACAGCAACCCAGTGAATTTATTTTATGTGGAGGTTGAACAATGTAGACCTGACCAAATGCAGAGTGCGTGCTGACAAGGCTGTTTTTTTTCTCCGAATCATAGAAATTTACAATGCGGAAGGCAGTCATTTGGCCCATCATGTCCGTGCCAGCCGCAAATAACCATCCAGCCGAGTCCTACCATCCAGCTTTTGGTCCGTAGTCTTGTAGCATATCCAAGCACTTTCTAAATGTTATGAGGGTTTCTGCCTGTACCACTCTTTCAAGCAGTGAGTTCCAGATCTCCACCACTCTCTAGGTGGAAAAACTTTTCCCTCGAACCCCCTCTTTATCCTCCTACCTCTTACCCAAATATATGCCCGCTGGTTATGAATCTCTCAACCAAAGGAAGTAGGGCCTTCCTATCCACTCCACCTAGATCCCTCGTAATTTTATGCGCTTCAGTTAAGTCTCCCTTCCGTTTTCTCTGTTCATAGAAAACAATCCGAGTCTATCCAATCTTTCCTTGTAACTAAAATTCTCCAGTCCAGGCAATATCTTCACAAACCTTCTTTGTTCCCTGTCTGGTGCTATCACATCTTCCCGATAGTGCGGTGACCAGAATTGTATGCAGTATTTCAGGTCTAATCTAATTTAGTATTTTTATACAGTTCCAGCAGAACCTCCCAGCTCTTGTATTCTAGTCCCCAGCTAATAAAGGTAAGTATCCCATATACTCTCTTGACCACTATTTCAATCTGTCCAACCACCTTCAGGGATTTGTGAAAATGCACTCCAAGACCCTTATTCCTCTACACTTGAGTATCCTACCATTTATTGTGTATCCCCTTGCGTTGTTAGCCTTTCCCAAATGTATTACCTCACACTCCTCCAAATTGAACTCCATTTACTATAGTTCCATTGACCTGACTAGTTCATTGATATCTTCCTGCAGGCTACAACTTCCTCCGTCATTATCAACCACACAATCAATTTTTGTATCATCTGCAAATTTCTTAATCATACCCCTTACTTTCAAGCCCAATCATTCAAGTACACAACAAAAACCAAGAGGCCTAATACTGAGCCCTGAGGAACTTCACTGGAAACAGTCTTCCGGTCACAAATACACCCTTTGTTTCCTGCTTTAGAGCCAATTTTGGATCCAACTTGCCGCTTTGTCTAGGATCCCATAGACTTTTAATTTCATGATCAGTTGTCATGTGAAGCGTTATCAAAAACCTTGCTAAAATCCATATAGACTACATCAAACGCACTACCCTTATCAACTCTCCTTGTTACCTGTCAGACATGACCTTGCCTTAACAAATTGTGCTGACTGTATGATTAATTTGTGTCTCTAAATGGAGATATATCCTATCACTCAGAATTTTTTCCAGTAGTTTTCTCTCTACTGAGGTTAGACTGACTGCCCTGTAATTACTCAGTCTATCCCTTTCTCTCTTTGCAAGCAGTGGTACAATGTTAGTTGTCCTCCTGCCCTCTGACACCACACTTGTAACCAGAGAGGATTGGAAAATTATGGTCAGAGCCTCTACTATTTCTTCTTCTTGCTTCCCTTAACAGCTAGGATACATTTTGTCTGGGTATGGGGTTTTATCCACCTCAAAAGATGTTAAACCCCTTAATGCTTTCCTCTCACATAATTTTATATTTTTCAATATAATTTTTCAATATATTTTCAATATAAATATTGCAATATCTGTATCGTCCCTCTATTTTGTGAAAACAACACAAAAGTGTTCATTAAGAACCATACCAACATCCTCTGCCTCCATGCACAGGTTACCCTCATGGTCCCTAATAGGCCCTATTCTTACTTTAATTATCATACACTTTATGTATTTATAAAAAATCTTTTGTGTCTTCCCTTGCCAACATTTTTTGATGCCTTCTCTTTGCTTTCCACGTTCCTTTTTAGTTTTACCCCTTCAGTTTTTATACTCCTTTAAGTTTTCTGCAGTATTTGTCCCTCAGTATCTGTCAAAAATTTCCCTTTTTTTCTTTATCCTCTCTTTAAGCCCCTTGACATCCAGGGGGTTCTGGATTTGTTAGTCTCACACTTTTTCTTTAAAGGACCATACTTGCTCTGAACCCTCACTATTTCTTCCTTGAATGCCTCTCACTGATCTGACACTGATTTACCTTCAAGTGGCTGTTTCCAGTCCACTTTAGCTAAATCACGTCTGTAGGAATTAATTTTGAATCATCATACAACAGGAGCTGTTTGAACACCATCTGTTGCTGTATGACATGTCAGAAAAGTTCAAAATTTGAATTGTCATTCACACTGGCTTTCTGACTCATCTTTCTTATGTTTTTTAGAAAATTGTTTTTGATTATAAACTGCAAGCTGAAGATTGTAGTTACATTCAAAATAACAACTAGTTGGAAAGTTTAAGGCCTCATAACTTTCTTCTCTATTCCTGCAGGAATTGATGGAGTCAAATGTTGTGCAGAATGACATTGTGGAGCTCGAGATGGATGAGATGAATCAGCACGAATGTATGACGACCATGACTGCTTTAATCAAACACATGCAGAAGGCTAACATCACACCAAAAGTTGAGGAGGTTAGAAAATCAATTGTAATACAACTATTTAATTTGCTGATTCTATGACACACACGACCCTGAAACAAATTCAAACTAATATAGGTCTAAAATGTTTTGAGGGAAAAATTCATTCAATTAGCGTTACAATCCTCATCGATCTAATTGTAGAAACCCACTTCGGTATTGGTGTGCCCAGCTGAACGCCTGCAGGAAATTGACAGAGCCTGTGTCATGCAGTTCAAATCAAATGTGTGAACCAATGTTTCTTCTTATATATTTATGCATGAAAGTTTTAAAAAGATCTATTTATCTAAATAAAGAAAAATAAATTTATTTGTATCCCAAGGCCACAAAATTTCCTAAAGCACGTTACAACCAATTAATTACTTTTGAAATGTGTTCATAGGAGACAAATGTGCAGCCAGTTTGTTTACAGTAAGATCCCACTCAGCAACTGAGATAATGTCCAGTTAATACAAAGGCAAAATACTGTGGATTCTGGAAATCTCTGAAATAAAAACAGAGAATACTGGAAATACTCAGCAGGTCGGGCAGCATCTGTAGAGAGAAACAGATGTAACGTTTCAGGTCTATGCCCTTTCATCAGAACTCAAATATATCCGATCTGAAATGTTAGTTCCGTTTCTCGCTTCACAGATGCAGGCTGAGCAGCTGAGTGTTTCATTAATTTTCTGTTTTTTTTATGAAGTCCAGTTAGCCTGTTTCTGTAGTGTTGATTGAACAACGTGAACTGGCCAGATTAGCTCCCTTCTCTTTTTTGAATAGTGTTGTGGGATCTCTTACAGCCAACTCATCAGAGTGTCAGCTTAGATTTTGTGCTCAGGTTTTTCAATCTTAACCCTCTGACTCCAATGCAACTAAACCAAACTGACACATGGACAAATAGTTTCATAATAATCTCATTTTCTTAATATGGCAAAATATTGATATTTTGGATTTAACATGAAAGTGATTTCCTTGTAATCTTTCCAATACAGGGGAAGACCCCACGTGAGCTTCCGCCTTGGATGAAATTTCTGCATGGAAAATTGGGAAACTCTGCAACACCGTTAAATATCCGACTCTTCATTGCAAAGCTTATTGTTAACACTGAGGAGGTCCTAAGCTCATTAGCTTTTTTAAATATATTTGCTCCTCTGTGAAATTCTATGATTCACTTACTATGCTGAGATTTTTCTGCTGATATTCTGTTTGTCGGGTTGGGTGGACAAGCTAACTCCAAGTCTTTGCCTATACCAGTGTGCAACTAACCACGAAAGTGCACACCAAGTTGACTTTCCTTCCCTTGAGCATTGCATTTCCCTTCCCTCCTGCAGGGCATTATCCAATTTTCACTCAGAACGCTTCCTGATTACCTGGATAATATCAAAAAATCACAGTGATGACTTTTGCATTCTCATACTTTATCACAAAAAATTGGTGCATATATTATTGGCCCTGAACCGTCAATTTTTGGGTTCATTTACCACAAGTCAATTTTAGAATTTCTGCATTAAAATGAAATATTTAGCAAATTTGCATTTGTGCATAGTTTACACAGTTTTTATGGAGAAATGCTGCTGCTGACCTAAGGTAAATTATCGATATAATTAAAATCTTACATTGATGCAGCATATTGTCAACTTTACCATTATAAATTCCTATGTCCGTGCTGATAATAGAAACTGCCTTTCTTAAGTATGGCTTGCTGTAATTACATTCTTTCTTACAGTTCCATCGACTTAGGGTTGGCAAATTAAATTCTAATTTCACAGGCAGATGTAACCAGAATTTATTTTCTTTTCACAAGCACATGACATAAATCTATAATTCTCGACAATGGACCTAGAAGCCTGAGATATTTAGCAAAATGTTCTTTTACTCAATATTTTAATGAAAGCTAAGGATTTCATTAAGCAATGTTTATGATAAGCAAGATTAGTTTCAATAATTATAGTTCTGGCCTGAAAGAATTCATCTGAATCCTTTTGAGCTAATATCAATTAAATCTTATTGCTTTGTAGATTTTCCAACCGTATGCCCAGGAATGGTTGGGGCCCCTGCTGCAATTAGTGGTTTCTGGCAATAATGGAGGTGATGGCATTCACTACATGGTGGTGGAAATTGTGGTCACAGTTCTATCCTGGACAAGTGTGGCCACCCCAAAGGTACAGAATATATTTAATGGATCTGTTTCATAATTTTTGTGCCGAATGACATTTTGGTGCTGTTATCATTGACTACAAAAATATTAAATTGTAATTTCCTGTTGTATATTCTCAGCTACATTTTGTTTAGATTCCTTCTGTGAAGGAATCATTTTTTAGCCCTATTAAGCAAAGTTCCTTTGCTAGAAATAAAGAAATGTGCATGCAATTATTGTTGCCAATGTCATGCTTCATTAATGGAGAGTATATACCCAACAAGGTGACCTCACTCAGGATTTTGAATAAAAGTGCAAAAGAAAATGTTTTAAAAAATGTTTTCATACGTAAGGTCATAACCCCTGGAATACTTTACCACAGGAGTCTAAAATTCTTAATAGCAATTAGAAGAAAAATGATTGAGTATTTGGAAAGGAAGAATACAAAAGGATACAGGAAAAGGGCAACATAATAGAAATAGGATTGATCACCACAACTGAAGAACTAGCACTTGTACTATTTGATAGGCCATATACCCACTCCTGTGCTATAACTCCTATTACTAAAATTCCTGTGTAAAAACTCATCAAAATTTATCTGTCCAAATTCTGAACAAATCAGAATTTATTAAATTTTCAAAGCTGTATATGTTTGTAACCATATTTATCTATATCCCTATTCCCATTTTCTTTGTGGTTCCATAGACCATACAATAATAGCATCCATAAATTCAAAAGGGCATGGTTTCACCCATGACTGCAAGGTCCAGAACAGCAGTCTGGTACGGGAACATCTTGGCCTGATCTCTGACCTCTGCACCAGCAAAAGCTAGTTAAAAACAACAATTTTTAACTTGCTTTCTCTCTCCATAGTTGATGCCAGACCTGTTGAGTATTTCCAACACTTTGTTTACATTTCAGATTTCCAGCATCCACAATATTTTGCTTTTATTATGGTAGTTGATGCGAGTTATGTTACAGGCAAGAGAGTTTTGGATGAGCTCAAGTTTACAAAGGGTGCAAGGTGGGAGACCAGATAGAAAAGTATTAAAATAGTCGAGACGAGAGGGAACAAAAGCATAGATGAGGATTTCAGAAGGAGATGAGTTGAGGCAGGATGGAGACTGGTAACATTACAGAGCGAGAAGTTGGCAAGTGGTAATGGAGAGCTTATTGGATGGGAAGCTCAGCTCACAGTTAATTGGATGTCAAGTTTGCAAACTGCTGAAGCTTTAGACAATGGCGAGGGAGAGGGATATAGTTGGTGCACGGGGAACACAGTTTGTGGTGGTGACTGAAAACAGTTTAGTTGGAGGAAATTTCTCATCTTCCAGCACTAGATGTCGGACAAACAAATGACCATAAGACAAAGGAGCAGAAATTAGGCCATTCAGCCCATCGAGTCTGCTCTGCCAATCAATCATGGCTGATAAGTTTCTCAACCCCATTCTCCTGCCTTCTCCCCGTAACCTTTGATCCCCTTACCAGTCAAGAACCTATCTATCTCGGTCTTAAATACACTCAGTGACCTGGCCTCAACAGCCAATTGTGGCAATGAATTCCATAGATTCACCACTCTCTGGCAAAAAAGTTTCTCCTCATCTCTGTTTGAAAAGGTCTTCCCTTTACTCTGAGGCTGTGCACTTGGGTCCTAGTCTCTCCTACTAATGGAAACATCTTCCCCACGTCCACTCTATCCAGGCCTTTCAGTATTCTGTAAGTTTCAATCAGATCCCCCCTCATCCTTCTAACCTCCATCGCGTATAGACCCAGAGTCCTCAAACGTTCCTCAAATGTTAAGCCTTTCATTCCTGGGATCGTTCTCGTGAACCTCCTCTGGACCCTCTCCAGGGCCAGCACATCCTTCCTGAGATACGGGGCTCAAAATTGCTCACAATATTCTAAATGTGGTCTGACCAGAGCCTTATAAAGCCTCAGCAGCACATCCCTGCTTTTATATCCTAGTCCTCTCAAAATAAATGCCAACATTGCATTTGCCTTCCTAATTACCCACTCAACCTGCAAGTTAACCTTAAGAGAATCCTGGACTAGGACTCCGAAGTCCCTTTGCACTCCAGTTTTCTGAATTCTCTCCCCATTTAGAAAATAGTCTATGCCTCTATTCTTCCTATCAACGTGCATGACCTCACACTTCCCCAAGTTGCATTCCATCTGCCACTTCTTTGCCCATTCTCCTAACCTGTCCAAATCCTTCTGCAGCCTCCCTGCCTCCTCAATACTACCTGTCCCTCCACCTATCTTTGTACCATCTGCAAACTTAGCCAGAATGCCCTCAGTTCCTTCATCTAGATCATTAATGTATAAAGTGAAAAGTTGTGGTCCCAACACTGACCCTTGCGGAACTCCACTAGTCACTGGCCGCCATCCTGAGAAGGACCCCCTTGTATCTACTCTCTGCCTCCTGCCAGACAGCCAATCTTCTATCCATGCTAGTACCTTGCCTCTAACACCATGGGCTCTTATCTTACTGAGCAGCCTCCTGTGCAGCACCTTGTCAAAGGCCTTCTGAAAGTCCAAGTAGATAACATCCATTGGCTTTCCTTTGTCTAACCTACATGACGAATCAGAGACAGTGGAGGGGGTCAAGAGAGGTGGTGGTGAGGTAGAGATGTGTGCCATCAGAATACATGCACAACATAAGGAGCTCAGCAGAGTGGGGAATTGAATCTCTGTCCCATCATTTCATGCTATGATGTGATGATACACCAGTACACAGGTTGTTTCCACCATTTTGTTTATAATTAAGAAATGTGTTTACTGAAAGAAGTAACTGTATCATTTAACCTTATTATATGAATGAAGAAATAGCATTTGTAATAGTAAACTGGAAAATGCTAAGGAAGTCTGGTAAGAGGGTGTTGGACATCTCAAGGTGCTGTCTGTTTTTGTTGTATTTTACCGTTTTGACAAATTGCTGCTTTTGTATCAATGCAAAGTGATGTCCAATGCAGATGATGGTTACAAAACAATATAAATATAATACAAAAACATTTAATGCAACTCCGAAGTCAGATTGTTAATCTGACTCTTGAGTGCACTGAAGTCAATTAGTCTGAGATCACTGTAAGGAGATAGCAATCCTGTGACGGCGCAGAAGCAGGAGATATAGTTCCAAGGGAGCTTGCAGGTGGTGGTGTTCCATGTGTCTGCTGCCCTTGTCCTTCCAGATGTTAGAGGTTGCGGGTTTGGAAGGTGCTATCAGAGGAACCTTGGTGAATTGCTCTACAGTGCATCTTGTGTATAGTGCACACTGCTGCTACTGTGCATCACTGGTGGATGGACTGAATGTTTAGGTTGGTGGATGGGGTGCTGATCAAGTGGGCTGCTTTGTCCTGGAGACATTAAAGTCCAACTCTCGAACTACAAGCTTATTAGAACTATGGTTACTCATGGCAAGCTGTTTAAAATGTCCAATTCAATAGCAACAATACAACTTGCATTTGCCTTCCTAACTACCGACTCACCTGCAAGTTAACCTTAAGAGAATTCTGGACTGAGAATAATTTGGATAAATAATTCTGTTTTATAGCATTTGACTGTTCAATTGTTTTACTGCTGTTGACAGAGCTCTTGCTTGGAGACATGATTTATGGGTAACTATGTGAGCTCCACGCACCATCTATATCCAATATCTTCACTGTTTTCCTCTCTCAGCATCTGTACCAAGCAACTTCTCATCCTCAGTGATTTCAATCTCAATCTATCATGCTGTCTGACCTGAGTTAACTGCTTTCCCAATGCACAGTCACAGCTACCCTCTTGACCATGCCATCTCACATGGCTCATTGTGCCAACCGCAGACAAGGTCATCTAATCACTTCCTTGCCTCACTCTCCATCCTCTTCCCCCCCCCCCGCCCCCCCCAAATCAAGCATACTTCCTACCTTTTTTGTAATTCATTCATGGGATGTGGGCTTCACTGGCTGCCTTGTCCATCCCTAGATGCCCTTGAGAAGGTGCTGGTGATCTACCTTCTTGAACTGCTGCAGTCCGTGTGATGTAGGTACACCCACAGTGCTGTTAGGAAGGGAGTTCCAGGATTTTGACCCAGCGACAGGGAAGGAACAGTGATACATTTCCAAGTCAGGATGGAGGGGAACTTCCAGGTGGTTGTGTCCCCATCTATCTATGTGCTGCCCTTGTCCTTCGAGGTGGTAGTGGTTGTGGGTTTGGAAGGTGCTGTTGATATTGGGGAATTCAGTGATGGTAGTGTCATTGAACATCAAGGGGCGATGGTTGGATTCTCTCTTGTTGGAGATGGTAATTGCCTGACACTTGTGTGGTGCGAATGTTACTTGCCGCTTGTCAGCGCAAGCTTGGATATTGTCCAGGTCTTGCTGCATTTGGACATGTACTGCTTCAATACCTGAGGAGTTGCAAATGGTGCTGAACATTGTGCAATCATCAGCGAACATCCCTACTCCTGACCTTACGATGGAAGGAAGGTCATTGATGAAGCAGCTGAAGATGGTTGGGCCTAGGACACTACCCTGAGGAACTCCTGCAGTGATGCCTTAGAGCTGAGATATGATTGACCTCCAACAATTACAGCCATCTTCCTTTGTGCTAGGTATGACTCCAACCAGCAGAGAGTTTTCCCCCTGATTCCCGTTGATTCCAGTTTTGCTAGGGCTCCTTGATACCGCACTCTTGTCAAATGCTACCTTGATGTCAAGGGCAGTCACTCTCACCTCACCTTGGGAGTTCAGCTCTTTTGTCCATGTTTGAACCAAGGCTGTAATGAGGTCAGAAGCTGAGTGGCCCTGGCGGAACCCAAACTGGGCATCAGTGAGCAGGTTATTGCTAAGCAAGTGCTGCTTGATGGCACTGTTGATGATCCCTTCCATTATTTTACTCATGATGGAGTGTAGACTGATGGGGTTATAATTGACTGGGTTGGATTTGCCCTGCTTTTTGTGTACATGACATACTGGGCAATTTTCCCAAAGCCAGGTAGATGCCAGTGTTGTAGCTGTACTGGAACAGTTTGGCTAGGTGTGCGGCAAGTTCTGGAGCACAAGTCTTCAGTACTATTGCCAGAATGTCGTGAAGTTCCATAGCCTTTGCAGTATCCAGTGCCTTCAGGCGTTTCTTGAAATGTGGAGTGAATCAAATTGGCTGAAAGTTGGCATTTGTGATGCTGGGGACCTCCGGAGGAGGCACTTATTGCTGAAGATTGTTGCGAATGCTTCAGCCTTATCTTTTTCACTGCTGTGCTGAGCTGCTCCATCATTGAGGTTGGGGATATTTGTGGAGCCATCTCCTCCAGTGAGTTGTTTAATTGTCCACCACCATTCATGACTGGATGTGGCTGGACTGCAGAGCTCAGATCTGGTCCGTTGGCTGTGGGATCGCTTAGCCCTGTCTATCACTTGCTGCTTATGCTGTTTGGCACGCAAGTAGTCCTGTTTTATAGTTGCACCAGGTTGACACCTCATTTTTAGGTAAGCCTGGTGCTGCTCCTGGCATGCCCTCCTGCACTCTTCATTGAACCAGGGTTGATCCCCTGGTTTGATGGTAATGGTAGAGTGGAGGATATGCTGAGCCATGAGGTTACAGATTGTGTTTGAACACAATTCTGCTGCTACAGGTGGCCCATAGCGCCTCAAGGATGCCCAGTCTTGAGTTGCTAGATCTGTTTGAAATCTATCCCATTTAGCACGGTGGTACTGTCACACGACACGATGGAGGGTATCCTCAATATGAAGGCGAGACCTCATCTTCACAATGACTGACTGACTGTGCGGTGATCACTGCAACTGATACTGTCATGGACAGATGCATCTGCAGTAGGCAGGTTGGTGAGGATTAGGTCAAGTATGTTTTTCCCTCTTGGTTCCCTCACCACCCACCGCTGACCCAGTCTAGCAGCTATGTCATTTAGGACTCAGCCAGCTCCATCACTAGTGGTACTACTGAGCCACTCTTGGCGATGGACATTGAAGTCCCTCACCAAGAGAACATTCTGCGCCCTTGCCACCCTCGGTGCTTCCTCCAAGTGATGTTCAACATGGAGGAGCACTGATTCATCAGCTGAGGGAAGGTGGTACGTGGTAATCAGGAGGTTTCCTTGCCCATGTTTGACCTGATGCCATGAGACTTCATGTGTCCGGTGTCGATGTTGAGGATTCCCAGGTCAACTCCCTCCCGACTATATACCACTGTGCCGCCACCTTTGCTGGGTCTGTCCTGCTGGTGGGACAGGACATACGCAGGGATAGTGATGGTGGTGTCTGATTCCGTGAGGTTGACTGTCAGGCTGTTGCTTGACTAGTCTGTGAGACAGCTCTCCCAATTTTGGCGCTAGCCCCCAGATGTTAGTAAGGAGGACTTTGCAAAGTTGACGGGGGTGCGATTGTCGTTTTCAGTGCCTAATCGATGCCGGGTGGTCCATCCGGCTTCATTCCGTTTTTTTGTCTTTGTGGCGGTTTGTTACATCTGAGTGGCTTGCTAGACGTTTCAGAGGGCATTTAAGTCAACCAAATTACTGTGAGTCTGGAGTCACCTGTAGGCCAGACCAGGTAAAGATGACAGATTTCCTTCCCTGAAGGACATTAGTGAACCAGATGGTTAAATTTCTCTCCCAGCTCACTCAACTGTGCTTTCAAAATCCGAACAGTCTAGCCTTTGGCCTTTGTCCTCAACATTCCTGCAATTGCCGATCAGCTCAACGACACCCTCACCTTTGATATCCTAGCCCAAACTAAAACCATTACACTCTCTCACGCTGGCTGTTACCCACTAGAATGCCCCTCATCCCCACTACCTTAAGACCAAGGTATTCAATCTTAAGTAATGTAACTGGTTTAACCATTCATCGGCATTAGCTGGCTGGCCCAAATAAAGCCTTATCAGGTCCTCCTTTCATTTGCTAAACTATTTACTATTGCGGGATCAATTTCTTCTCTACTGCAAACCATTTTCTTAAACCCTTTCCCACTGTTTCCTCCACCCTCACTTCTAATGAGTGCAAGGAGCCCATGGATTTCTTTGTCACTAAGATTGAGATCATCTGATCAGCTGTTTCTGCTGCTTCCCTCCCTTCCACTAGCCCAACGAGACAAACTTTCTTTGAGGCTTTCCCTTCTCTCACCCCAAAGTTGCATCTTTCCCTAGTTTCTCTCTGTATCCTCTCATGCCATCTTCGAGCTCAGCTTGCCCAGGAGGTCCACCTCTTGCTTTCTTGAACCCATTCCCATGAAACTGCCCAACTTCCTTTCCTGGCTCCCATGTTCACTGAACAGTTGACATGTTAACAGTTCTGTCTCATCAGAATTGTCATCCTCTCTTTCAAGTGTGCTATCATTACCCCTTTGCTGAAAAAATCTCCTTGCAAATTTGCCTTGAAAATTACAGCCCTGTCCCCAACCTCCCTTTCCTCTCCAAAGTTTTTGAACTTCCTAGAATACCATGTTTGAATTGTTCCAATCTGTTTTTCACACCTGTCACAGTACTGAAATGCCTCTTATCCAAGTCAAAAATAATAATCTGTGTGATTGTGACAAAGGTTAAAAAAAAATCTCCCCTCATCCTTCTCATTGTGTCTTCAGCCTTTGACATGGTTGACCACACCATCCTTCCCCCAACATCTCTCGACTGTCATCTAGCTGGGTGGGACTGCAGTCCCCTGGTTCCATTCTTAACTATTCACTCATAGCCAGATAGTCACCTGCAATAGCTTCTCATCTCGCCATTTGGTCCTCCTTATTTCTCATTAAAGTGATGCTGCTTGGTGACCTCATCCAAAAACACAGCGTCAGTTTTCACCAGTATACTGATGACATCCAGCTCTACCTCACCACCACCTCTCTTGACCTTTCCACCATCTTTAAAATGTCAGAATGCCTATTAAATATCCACTACTGGATAAACAAATGTCTTCCAATTCAATACTGGGAAGGCCAAAACTATCATCTTTGGACCCTGTGAAAACTCCATTCCCTAGCCACCGACTCCATCCCTCTCCCTGACAACTGTGTTGAGTTGAACCAGACTATTTGCAATCTCGGCGTCATATTTGACTCCAAGATGAGCTTCTAGCCACATATCCATGCTCTACAACACTCTGATATCTGCGCACCTTCATCGGCCTCTTGAGCATCACTGCTCCGCCGTGCTTTCAGTTGCCAAAGTCTAAACTCAGTAATTCTCTCCTAAAATACTCTGCCTCTCTTCCTTCCTTTGAGATGCTTCTGAAAGCCTATCTCTTGGTCCAAGTTTTTGGACATCTGCCCCAATATCTCTTTATGTAGCTTGGAGTCAAATTTTGTTTGATAATGTACCTGTGAAGTGCCTTGAGACATACTACCTTAAAAGTGCTGTATAATTGCAAGTTGTTGTCTCCTGGACAATCTTTTGCCTATGGAACAGACTTCACATGATTGACTGAGAGGAGAAGACTGCTGCCAGAATCATTTTTGTTGCTCACTTCGCTGGAGATGCAGCATCACTGGAATGTTGTGAAAATCTTCAATGTTTTGCATTTGCACATACCTTGAAAAGTATGCATGTGGTTGTTTTTAATTATGTTACTGTTTGTTTATTGGTCATATTTTGAATAGAAAATATTTGAGCTGATTTGTTATTTGATCTTTACAAGTACTAGTTTTTTAATGGTTTTTTTTAACTCCGAGAATATTTAAACGAGAAAGTGGCTCCATTGTATTAGTTAGGCGTCCGTCCGTCTTGGGAGACAATGGGCCTCGCCCAGAGTACATGTCCGTTCTGTATTGAACATCATCTGTAGATGTGAATTTGTGAGTGGCAGTCCCTTCTGCAGCTGGTACAGATGAATAGAGTTGGCCCAAGGACGACTAATTTTTTTTTCCTTCTGGAGGGCTCTCTTTTCCACCACCTGGTCATTTCTTTTGCCCCCTGTTTTTTCCATGCCTTTCCTGACTGCTTGTCTCCAGGCACTGTGGTCAGCAGTGAAAACTTTCCATGCACTGATTTGGTGCTGGTCAACTTGAAGTCTTGCTTGCAGACATGCTTATTTAGGTAATGATTTATGAATGGTTTTTAGTGAATGTGACATTTGAGACAATTGGCACGTGGCATACCTTCCAGACGTAGCAGACTGAGATGCACCAAGTGAGCATTTCAGATCACAAAAATGCATAATGGATTTGTTAAAAGAAAATCATGTCCAAGAAACTTGACTGGCTTTTTTAATGCAGTAATGAAGAGGGCTGATGAGAGTAGTGCAGTTGATATGTATATTAACTTTCAAAAGGTGATTGATAAAAGTGTGTTGAATTCCTGTAGGATTAAAGGAGCAATGACACCTTGGATATAAAATTGGCTATGGGATAGAAAACTGAGAGTGGTTGCTTTTCAGACTGGAAGGAAGTGTGCAGTGGTGTCACCTCGAGGCTGGTGTTCGGATCATTGTTTCATTTGACATTGGATATAGGGGGCATACTTACAATGTTTATGGATAACATGAGAGTCAGAAATGTAGTAAACAGTAAGGAGAGTAGTAATGGAATTCAGGAGGACATAAATGGACAGATATGTGGCAGATGAAATTTACTGCAGAGAAGTGTGAAATGATGCATTTTGTAAGGAAGAATGACGAGAAGCAAAATGAATTCAATGGCATAATTTTAAAGGGGTGCAGGAACCAAACAGACCAAAGGCATCCTTTGCTTTGAGTAGAGGCACAGAGTACAGAAGCCACAAAATTATGCTAAATGTTTATAAAGCCCTCCAACTGGACTGTTGTGGTCAATTTTGACTCCTTCTTTTGAGATGCTCCTGAAAGCCTATCTATCTCTTGGACAAAGGTTTTGGACATCTGCCCCAGTATCTCTTTCGGGTGGATATCGAGCTTTTGGAGAGGGTGCAGAGAAGATTTACCAGCACAGTACTGGAGATGATGGATTTCAGTTACTTGAAGAAGCTGGGATTGTTTTCCTTGGAGCAGATGGAAATTTAATAGAGATATTCAAAATTATGAAGGGTTTTGATAGAGAAAATAAGAAGAAACTGCTTTCACTGGCAGGAGGATCAGTAATCAGAGAACACACATTTATGGTAACCTGCAGAAGAACCAGGGTTGAGATGAGCAGTTACTTTACAGTGAGTTGTGACCTGGAATGCACTATCTCAAAGGGTGGTAGAAACAGATTCAGTAGTAACTTTCAAAAATATAATTGTTTGTATATGTTTGAAAAGGAAAGAAATGCAGAGCTATGGGAAATGAGCAGGGGAGCAGGACTCATTGGATGGTTCTTCCAAAGAGCTGGCACCAGCGCAATGGACTAAATGGCCTCCTGTGCTGTATGCTCTGATGATGAGAAGTACGGCCTCAGATTAAGTTATGTTAATTCTTGATTATTGTTGTTAGGGAAATCTGAAGAATGAGATCCTGGCGAATCGCCTCTTGGAGTTCCTAATGAAGAATTCCTTTCACGAGAAGAGGGCAGTGTTCAGGCACAACCTGGAAATCATTAAGACAGTAGTTGAATGCTGGAAGGATTGTCTGTCTATCCCTTACAGGTGAGCAGTGGGTTTTGCATCAGATTGCCCATTGGCATTACTTTTACCTGCACCAAATCCAAGTGGTGTGATGCTTCCTGGATATTAGGCTATAATAAAGCAGGTGCAGAAGTTTTTGGAGAAAATGGTTTCAGTCAGAAGCTAAAACAAAATCTAACATTTATGTAGAGCCTTTTACAGTGTCAAGGTGTTCCAAATGACTTTATAGCCATTAATGTAGGAAAAGTGATATTTTCACACAGCAAGGTCCCATAAACAGTAATATGATAATGACCAGAATCTTTTTTTTTGTCAGGGCACCAGGAATAACTCCCTTTCACTTCTTTGAAAATCATGCCAACCTGAGAGGACAGCCATGGATTAACATTCCATCTGAAAGGCAGCACCTGAAAGAGTGCAGCACTCACTGCTGCACTCGCGGGTCAAACTAGATTTTATCCACAAGTCACTCGACTGGGACTTGAACACGTTGACCTGCCGACTCAGAAGCAATAGTGCTGTACCGAGCTACGGCTGACACCTCATTTATAGACAAGAAGCATAGAAAATTTGTGGTACAAAGGGACTCCATTCTCTCTTTCCAATTCTTGGTCTTTAACCCGCTAGGTTACACCATCTCAAGTATATACCCAAGTGTTTTTTTTAAGCGCGATGTGGGTTTCCACCTTTTCCGGCAGAGAATTCCCGATCCCCCATCACACTCATGATGAAAAGTTTCTCCTAGATTCCCTTCTAATCTTCCTGCCAGCTAGTTTAAATCTATCCCCCCCTAGTTATTGACCTATCGGCTAATGGAAGCACATCCTTCTGATTCACAGTATCACGGCTCTTTTTTTATTCATTTGCGGGATGTGGGCATCACTGCCCACACCAGCATTTATTGCTCATCCCTAATTGCCCTTGAGAAGATGGTGGTGAACTGCCACCTTGAACTGCTGCAGTCCCTGTGATGTAGGTACACGCACAATGTTGTTAGGGAGGGAATTCCAGGGTTTTGACTCAGGACATTGAAGGAACGGTGATATCTTTCCAAGTCAGGATGCTGAGTAGCTTGAAGGGGAACTTGCCACATATCTGCTGCCCTTGTCCTTCTAGATGGTAGCAGTCATGGATTTGGAAGGTCTGTCGAAGGAACTTTGGTGAGTTTGTGCAGTGCATCTTGTAGACGGTGCGTGCTGCTGCTACCGTGTTTTGGTGGTGGAGGGAGTGAATGTTTGTGGATGGGGTGCCAATCAACCGTGCTGCTTTGTTCTGGATGGTGTTGAGGTTCTTGAGTGTTGTTGGAGCTGCACTCATCCAGGCAAGCGGAGACTATTCCATCACGCATTCCTGCCTTTTAGATTGTAGACAGGCTTTGGGGGAGATAGGAGGTGAGTTACTCGCCGCAGGATTTCTAGCCTCTGACCTACTCTTGTAGCCACAGTATTTATATGTTCGTTCAGTTTAGTTTCTGGTCAATGGTAATCCCTAGGATGTTGATCGTAGGGGATTCAGCAGTGGTAAAACCATTGAATGTCAAGGGCGATGGTTTGATTCTGTCTTGTTGGAGATGGTCATTGCCTGGCACTTGTATACATCTCAGTTAATTCTGCCCTCAGCCGCCTCTGTTCCAAAGAAAACAATCCCAACTTGTACTCAAAGCTAAAACTCTCCATTCCTGGCAACATGCTCATATAAAACTTAACAGGATAAAATAGCAGAAATAGGAAAAAAATGTTGCTTTCTACAATGTACAATACTGTAGCACCTGGTGTTAGATTATGTTGTGAAAAGTCTTTGGTGGTGTATTTTTTAGCTTAACATTTGAAAATGTTGTTGTAAATTGTACAGCTTGATCTTTGAGCGATTTGCTGGAAGGGATCCGAATACCAAAGACAACTCTGTGGGCATCCAGTTGCTTGGGATTGTCCTTGCCAATAATTTGCCTCCATATGATCCTAAATGTGCAATTGACGGTGAAAGGTAAGATGAGAATTACTTACTAATATTAGCAGGAAAGATTTCGGGATTCTGAAACTATAAATCTGTTCAAACTACCTGGCTAATTTTCATGAATTTAATATTGTAATCCAAACAGAATAAAACATTGCTTAGTAATGAAATTCTGTGCCATGATGCCTTTAGTGTATGCATTGTAAACCCATGTTTATAAAGAGACAACACTGCGTGTCACATATTGAGTAAAGTTTCAATCCTACAGCATCATTTGCTTTGTATTAAATTAAGAAACTGTTTGGTTTGAACATCCATAATCCTTTTGTGTTCTCCAAATAGCACATCAACCACCCATTAGACTTGTTGGCGTACAGCTACTTTTGATGTCACACTCAATAGAACAGACAGCTATAGGAAGAATGAGAAGGATTTATGATTAAAATAAAATCAATATGTTTTAATATGCTTCAGATACTTGGGGCCTGAAATTGTTCCCCTGACTGAGATTGAATTTGCCCTTTTTTGTTGTATAGAAGACACGCCTGGACAATTTTCCATATTTTTGGGTATATTCCAGTGTTGCAGCTGTACTGGAACAGTGCCAGGGCTGCAGCTATTTCTAGAGCACAAGTCTCCAGTACAGCCAGGAAGATTTTCAGGACCCAATGCCTTGGCTGTATCCAGTCCTTCAGCCATTTCTTGACATCATATAGAGCGAATCGAATTGTCTGAAGATTAGCATCTGTGATGGTGGGAACAGCAAGAGGAGGCCGAGATAAATCATTCAGTTGGCATTTCTGGCTGAGGATGATTGCAAGCACTTCAGCCTGTTTTTTGCACTGACATGCTGGGCTCCTCCATCATTGGGAATGTGCATGTCTTTTGAGCTTCCTCCTCCCAATAGTTGTTAAATTGTCCACCACCGTTCATGACTGGATGTGGCAGGACTACAGAGCTTTGAACTGATCCACTTGCTGATTGTGGGATTGCTTATATTGTCTATAGCATGCTGCTTCTGCTTTCTAGCATGCATGTAGTCCTGTGTTAAAGCTGCACCATCTCAGTTTTAGAATAGTTTTGTGTTGCTCTTGACATGCTCTCCTGCACTCACCTTTAAACCAGGATTGATGCCCTGGCTTGATGGTAATGGTAGAATGAGGGATATGCCAGACCAAGCAGTTACAGATTAATTCAATACAATTATGTTGCTGCTGATGAGCCACAGCACCTTATGGGTGCTCAGTTTTGAGCTGTTAGCTCTGTTCTGAATCTATCCCATTTTGCATGGTGGTAGTGCCAAACAACATGATAGACAATATTCTCAGTGTGAAGATAGGACTTTCTTTCCACAAAGATGTTGTGGTTGCTGCTCTTACCAGCACTGTCATGGGTAGATATATCTGAGACAGCTAAATTGGTGAGGATGAGGTCAAGTAGATTTTACCCTCTTGGTTCTGTCCAGTCTAACAGATATGTCCTTCAGGCCTCAACCAGCTCAGTCAGTACTTGTACCTGAACCATTGCTCCCAGTCTCCTGACTCGCTGCAAACTGCCTGTGTTGTTTCTCTAAGTGCCTTCCAAAATCAGCAAGAATAATAGTAACGTAATCTGCCAGGCAGAAAATGGGCAGGTTCGGGTGAGCTACCTGCATTATACCTTGCCCAATTTTAGTCTCCATTGAAGGGAGTAACCTCGCATCCTCCCACTGAGTTTGGTTACAATAACCCCTAATATTCTCCACAGTTTAGTTCATCTGAACAGACAGTGAAGAGTCTTTGTATGTGGGTTACTCTGGCTTGGGTGGTGGGCATAGTTTAACAGCTGTTCATATGTACACATTTGGCATAAAGGGGCTCAATGAAGACTCCAAGTTTGTACAAAGCATTTTTTTTAGCATAGTCATGTGCTTCACTTTTTTAACCAAAACACAAGTAAAGGTTGCTATGTTTGGCAAACGTTTAGAAAATGAAAGAAAAATGTTTTAGTTGATCTGCAAATCGTGTTAAGAAATGGAGATAGTTTAAGTAAGTTATATTGGTATTTGTGGGTGTTAGGAATAAGTTTTAGCTTTCATGTTTAAGTTTGATTTGTATTTCTGTATCTGTGTTGAGAAAACGTTGAGTTTTAGTTTCACTTTAAAATGTGCATTTCTCATGAGAGTTTACGACTGTAAGAGAAATGAAGGAAACATGAGTAGAAAAAACAGGGCTGTTGCCTAGCAGCAGGGGTCCAGGGAGGCAGGCCCCTCCCACAGACAAACACACAGCAGATACTTGAAACAGCTGTTTTTAAGTTCAGTTTTAAAGACAGAGCCAGGCAGAAGCAGCCTAGAAAGCTTAGATAGCCAGTCCCAAGCTAAAGTTGGTTGAAAACTGCCAAGGAAAGACTGGGACAAAGGGGACAGATAGCCAGTCCCAAGCTAAAGACGAAAGTCCTCAAGAACCCAGGGGAGTGGAACGGGAGAAAGCCCTAAGCAGACCTTCTTGTCAGAGGAAGGACAGGAAGCTGGAAAAGATCCTGTTAAGTGAAGTTGAGAGTGAGGAGCAGAGAAAGGCTTCAAGCTTAAAGCTCCAAGCTGCAGGAAGCTGAGTCAAAGTGATATAAAGACTTATGGGAAGTCAGAAGGTCCAAAGAGGCAACTGACGGTTTGTAATGCTTTGCTATGGGCATGTGAAGCAGTGGTGCATTGTTGACAGCTGAGTTGGTGAGAGTGCATGGAAGAAAGCTTGAATGCATGTGGTGACCCAGGGGAGAGGAATATTGGAAGGAGAGTTCGAAACCCTGGAGATAAACCCTTGTAGAAGGCATCTCAGAGAAATTGTAGGTTTGGGAGGAAATTTGAAGGCGTGGTCTTGGAGAGAGTAGATTGGAACCCTCGTGTGAAAGGCAGAGTGCAGTGAGACTGGTGGTTCATGATGTGACAAGCAACTGCGGGAGTTGATGAGAGATCCATTCCATGTCTGGGGTGGCATCAGTCACTTGGTTTCAGAGTGTGTGGTGTCTGACTACAGGTTGTCTATTGGTTTATATGGATGGTGTTCTTACTGTGAACATGAGAGTATAAAATAGCTTTTGTAACTTTTATTATCCTTTTGTAACTTGTATTATCCTTCGAAATCTACAAATCTGTAAAGGTATAGTTGTGAGTGAAGGAGTATTATAATGTAGTTCATCTTTTCTTGTTTAATAAATGTTTTATGCTTTTGTTAAAAGTTTATTAGCTGACTCCAGTGACTCTGTTCGTTAGCCCTTCTCCACGTATCTAAACAAACAAAAGTTAGGATCTATCAAGCTGGATTCCACCCTGGGATCAGGCTTGTCCATTTGTAACCTCAGCTGGGGATTATAACAATAGTATATCTGTATAGTATTTTCTTTATTCTAGATTTTGTATTCTATTGGATGACAGCCAATTATATTTAATCATTTAAAACTTATATTAGTAGATTGTTCTAATGTATGTTTTTCTTCTGTCAGGTACTTTCAGAGATTGGTGCATAACATTTCCTTAACACGATATAAAGAGGTGTATGCAGCTGCTGCAGAGGTCCTTGGGCTTGTCCTGCAATATTTAGCAGAAGAAGTGAGCACCATATGTTTAAATAACTAGTACAACTTCATGTTTTTGGTGAATCTTTCATTGGCAGTTTTTTCAGTGTACAATGTCTTTGTCTTTGTGCCTTGCATCTCTTATACGGGGGAGTGCGGGGTTGGGGGGGTGCTGGGGTTGGGATGTGTGAGCTGTGGCGCAGCAGATGTGGATACAATTGTTATTGAACATACATTTTTCTTTTCTTCATTTAAGAAATTTATGATTTTCCCTCTTTAGTATCCTATACCAGACATCATTCCTCTCAGTGAGAGGATGGTGAGAGGCCTTTTTCATATGTCTGCCAGTATTGTTTTTCTATTGACAACAATAGTGCACAAGATTGGAGCAATATGATTTTTCTTTGAAGTTTTTAACCTGGCCTCTTATCCTGCAGTGATGGAGGTAAATCTTAACGTCACTGTTTGAGGAACTGTTGGCGGCAGCCAATATCTAGTGTATCACCCATGGGGCAGAATGGTTTAGCTTGGCAGGCGGGCACGAGCCTGACCTGCCTGAGCGTTAAATAAAGCACATTGGTGTCAGCCGAGTGTGCCAATGTCAACGTGCACTCTAGCGATATTTCGCTAGGCGGGTGTGTGGTGGAGATGGAGGCGTGCCCGCCATTATTAAGTGGCCAGATAAAGCCCTTGAGACACTGTCTCCAACTCTATGTAGCCCATGCAATTTTTAGGCTGTTGCACGGGCAGGCCACAATTTGTAAAACCTCATTCACGTGTGGGATAAGAGGGGTCAGTGGCCTTGTCAAAGGAATTAGTGAGGAGTGCAGTATATCACTTGCTGCTGGTTGCAACTGTGAACAGGACAGCTTCATTTCACTTCAGGGCTGCATTCGGATACTTTAGAGGCTTCATTTCAGGACTCAACTGTTGTTTTCCAGGACCCTGGAGGATTCACATTATGTCGGGTCTTCCAGGTATCAGACAGCCTAGCCTTATGCTGGTAATGGGGATTGTGGTCTCTGCTGGAGGCACTGCTTCTGAGGAGGAAGAGAGGGCCAGAAGGAGGAGGAGGCCAGGTGCCCCTATTCAGCTTCCAGTGGAGCGACCTGTGGGAGGAGAGGTGCAGGCACAAGGGGCATAGATCCAACAGGAAGTCCAAGGTAGAAGGGGCTGCAGAGGACGCCAATGTCCTGCTGCCAGGGTTTACAGGCGGTGATGCATCTACCTCGATATGTCTGAGGTACAATGCCAACGGAGGCTCTGTCTCTCAAGGGAGACAGTGACCTTCATCTGTCAGAGGATCCGCCCTGAGATGAGTTCCTACTGTGTGGATGGACACCCCATGTCAGTGGCATTGAAGGTCACGGTGGCCCTTAACTTCTATGCCTCCAGCTCTTTCTAGGGGCCAGTAGGGGATCTTTGTGGGGTCTCTCAATCAGCTGTCCACAGTTGCTTCAAACCGGTGATAGACACTCTGTTCAGGCGTGCATTGACTTTCATTCGTTACCATATGGGCGAGACCAGCCAGGCTGAGCGAGCCAGAAGCTTTGCAGTGATTGCTGGCTTCCCCAATGTCCAGGGTGCAATTGATTGCACACGTGGCCACCAAGACACCACCAGGTAAGCCGGGAGCCTTTGTCAACGGGAAGGGATTCCACTTCATGAATATGCACATAGTGTGTGATCACAGGATGCAGATTCTGCAAGTGTGTACAAGGTACCCTGGCAGCTCCCATGACACTTACATCCTCAGATACTCCCAGGTGCCGAGACTCTTCAGTGCACCAGACTGACTGGATGGATGGTTGGTGGGTGACAAGGGCTATCTGTTGAAGAGGTGGCTCATGACACCTCTCTGCCACCCGAGAACAGAGGCCGAGAAGCAGTACAACAGGAGCCATGCCTCCACAAGGGCAGTGGTAGAGAGAACCATCGGTCTTCTCAAGATGCGTTTCCGATGCCTGGACCATTCAGGGAGCGCACTCCAATACCGCCCCCCCCACCCCCCCGATAGTGTGTCGCTGATAACGATTGCATGCTGCGCTCTCCACAATCTGGTGCTGGAAGGGGGGGATGCAGTGGAGGAAGATGACATTGACACAGCTATTCTGCCAGCAGACGATGAGTTCAGTAGTAAGGACAAGCACAGTCAGGAGAATGCTGAGGGCATAGACGCAGACCTGGGTAACCTACAGAGAGGCAGGGACACCTGGAATGCTTTGATCTTACACTCCTTCGGTTAGCCTACCAAATAAGAACCACCACCACATGCCAGGGCTGCAGGCTCGATACTCGATCCCTGACGGGACCAGTTCCTTGGTCAACAACATAAACTTTTGCCTTTGCAATAAAGTTTCAGGAAACACAAGTCCATCATAACATCATGGTCTACCCTGCACCTAAAGAACAAATGTAGCATAAGAGGCCAGTTGCACAAAATAACATCTCATTTACTTGTGAATGTTAAACGTTGCAGAAATTAACATGAACTAGTGATTTCCATCACATCATTTTAAAGAAAAATGGGAGAACCAAATGTCACCTGTGATAAGCCCGCATTGTGCTTAAGGTGCTTTAACTTTTTGCTTGTAGGTGCTATGTCTAGGTGCTCCCCCCGCGTTGGCAGCGGCATTGGAGACAGTCTGCTCACTCTGCTGTCTTATTGGCCTTGATGACTTTGGTGAGCGTCCTATGGTCTGTGGAGCCTGTGTTGGCCCTGCCTGGGAGGGAGCGGCCAGTGCCATGGCTAGTATCTCCTCAGTCGCCGCAGCCTCATCAGATGCCACTGTCACTGGCAGATGGGCAAAGGAGCTGCTGCCATCATCCGGAGCGCCCTGAGAAGAGCCTACAGAGACGACAGGCAGCTCTTGCGCCAACGAAGTTGCTTTGGACCTCCCTGCTCACCATTGATGGATAGGCACCTAGCTGGGATACCCAATCCATCTCCCACACTGACAATGACCAGCTGAGATTATTTCCAGTGTGAGGGTTTGCAGGTCTGAGTGCATCCCCATGAATCCCTGGAGGAGCCTCTTCATGAGAGTTGCCACTGTTTCCATGGAGGTGGCATTGCGCTCGGCCATGAGGGTCAACGCAGTGCTTATGCTCTGCATGGACTCCACTGCGGACACCACAGCACGCAATCTGTCATGTATCTCCGCCAGATCCTCCCGCACACCCTGTTGGACATCCAGCATCTGCTGCCTCATGGACTCCAGAGGCCTATCATTAGCCATCGACTGAGCATTGTCCTGGTCCCCAGCAGTCCTCCGACTGCTGACGCTCTGGGCACTCTCTGCCTCCACCTGCACCTCAAGCGAGTGCTGCTACCTGCTTGACAGAGAGGGTGTGACACAGGTGCGTGGTGAGCATGATGGTCCTTGGGTTGGGTGGGCCTTCAGGCTCCTCATAATGAATTGCTGATGAGCCTAAAAGGGAGAAGAAGGACATATCATTAGTTTAAGTCATGAAACTGTCACTGTGCGTGCCTAGCACCCTGATGAGACATGGCGCCCTCATCTTTCGATTATCAATGGGGATTCCAGGTTCCCGGCTCACGTCGATATAGAGACAACACGAATAAAGTCAGAGGTCTACTGCACAGAACAAGGCCCTTCGGCCCATCGAGTCTACGCCAGTCAAACAAGTACCTAACTATTCTAATCCCATTTTCCAGCACTAGGCCCGTAGCCTTGTATACTATGGCATCGCAAGTGCACATGGTAGCAATAACCAACATTCGCACCTCAAGGGCACTGCACTCTTACCTCCCTCTGGCACCCCAACCTCACCACAGCCACTTGACCGAGGTGCATGTCGCCTCTCCAGTTCCAGGGCCTCCTGCTCGTATAGCGTGAGGATGAGGAGGTGTGAGGGTCCCCCGCCAGTCCACGACCTCTCTGCATTGTTATAGGATGCTTTCTCAAAGGATAGAGGAGCATTGATTAGTCCACTCTCTACCTGCAGTGCCATTGCAACCTGGCCAATCCCACCTGAGGAACACTTCACAGGGCTTATGACCCTGGAGCCGCAAGGCCTCAGCTCAAGCAGCTGGGGCTCACCCCTTTGGCCAGCTTCTGCCTCATTGACATTTGGCATTCACACTCTAACACCTCTGAGGTCCATGTGGGGGATGGGCAGCTTCTAACTGTTCTGCAAAGTGACCCATGTCAGCATGGTACTCACCCTTCCTGACCGCAGGAGATCATTCCGGCACTGCACCCATGTGCATCTCACCACGTCGTGGCTGCTGACCCTGGATGCCATCTCCTGCCAGGCTTTTTTGGTGAGATGGGGATGGTGGTGGAGGTAGGGAGGGGGGCTTCCTCCACCCTGGGAACAAGGGTTTCTCTCCTGGCTGCCGCCACCTCCAGGAGGGCCACAAGGCACTTGTTGGAAAACCATGGGGCCAACTGCCCTCTCGCCTGCTGTGTCCACCCGCTACAGTTTCTATTCGCCTCACTTCCACGTCCTTCGGTGGCAGCCTTCCAGGGGCTGCCGAGGCCACATTTGAATCGGCCTTGGATCCGGCGGACCTCGTGCCCCCGCCTGCCCCTTCGCACACATTCCAGACCGCGTATCACACTGGGTGGGCCTTAATTGGTCCACCTGCGTAAAATCGCATTGCGCTGCCGATCGCGTGCAGCGGTTGGCTTCCCGACTGCCCTGGCTGATCCCGCACGCCAGGGATAAAATTCTGCTCATGATGTTTCAACTATTCAACAGTGTTATTACATATGTAAAATAGTTTTATATGAAACTAAATATTCATTGATTTACATTCATTCCTCACAGTAATAATGGAGATTGGAGAGACATTTTGACACACTTACACTTGCTGAATTAGTTTTCTTGCATCTAGCATTGATAAAGCCTCAAATTATACTTCGGAGATGTGTCAGGAAAGGTCCCCGATGTCTTACTGCCTCCAGGGGCGTTTCCTATGGGCAGGCTGGGAACAAAGTCGGCAGCCCACTCCACGGAGATGTGCAGATAAATAGGTGAAATAAGGCCCCACTTCAAAAGGCAGCAGCAGTTTCCTGCCGTCATACAACCCGCCACAAAGTGCGGGGCCAGAATATTGGTGGGCCTCTGCAGGCTGCATTAAATGGCTGCATCAGAGGCCGCAAGGCCCACAGGGTTTGGGGAGTGGCTGAAGGCTTTAATCCAGTCCTTAATTGGATGGCAAATACGGAGATGATCAACTCGGAGCTGCCTCATAGAAGTTGTGCCATTGAGCAAGCTGCTGGCAGGTGTGGGCTCCGTATCCTGCCCATATGAACCCAACATCAGGGTCCTGATGCCTGCAGGGAAATTCCAGCCTGTGTTTCTATATTTGCCATAATAAATATTTCCCCAGCACTAAATCATGTAGTATGTTGCTCATTTTTTTGATAGCAACTTGTTTTGATATTAAGCACTTGCAAACTAGATACAGAGTGAATTTTTCATTATTACGTCCCAACAATGTGCCTTAACTGCTACTTCACGCTATGCTCCAGGGGGGAGAGGGAAGTGTGTGAAGCTAGGAAAACAACAACAAATTGTAAAAAGGAAACTTGAGGCATTTTCCTTTATTCCTTTATAGGATGTGGGCATTGCTGTCTAGACCAGCATTTATTGCCCATCCCTAAAGTGATGGCGATCGCAGTGGTGGCGAGAGAGAGGCTGCAATTGGCAGGGGGGAGACTGAAGGCTTCCTTGGGTTGGGAAAGGAGGGGATGAGCAGGACAGAAGCACTCCTACTCCTACTTCTCCTGCCTAAAGGAATGCTGTAAAAAGTACTGAACTTCTTGAGCTGTGAGTTCCTACTTGTGTTTTATTGCTAAATTTTCTGAGCACTGGGAAACCTACACGTCAACTTTTAAAATTAAATCAGACTCCCAGTTGCACTGTGGGAACCTGAGTTAAATAAGTGTCCCGCATCTCCAGGGTGAGACACTTGCACACCTTGAAACACGCCGCCATAAAAGTACAGACTTTTTAACTCCCACTCTCTCCCATCCATCCATGGTGAGGTTTTTGTTGAGGTCTATGTTTGACTTTAAATAAAATGTCCTAAAGATAGTAATCCTAACAATAGTAACCCCTCTCAATGGTTTGTATACTATTCACAAAACCCATTAGCACTTGATAATCCAGAAGTATTAGCTGTTCAAAAGAAGCTAAAGGAAAACCTGTCTTCAGTAGCCACCCAAGCAGATCAGATTACTCAACAGTAGCCTCAAAGCTCTTCAATGATCCTCACTGAGCATGACCATTAAGTCATTAAATAAATTCTGATGAAAGTTTATCGATCTGGTTTTCTCACTTCATAGATGCTGCCAGAACTGCTGAATATTTCCAGCATTTTCTATCTTTATTTAAAATTTTCAGCACCCTCAGTATTTTGATCTTACATTATGGCTTTGAAATGGTTCCTTTTCTGCAAAATAATTTCATTTTATTTATTATTCCAGAAAAATAATGTAATTCCTGTAATTTTCTTTGCCCAGCTGTTTCACATAATGTTGTCAGAGCTAAATATTACAGTCATATTCTTATTTTGCAGCAATTGGATGTTGCGATTCATGATTTAGTTGTTAAGGAATTACAGCAACTTCACAGCACAAAGGAGGACAAGTTTATTGTGTGTTTGAGTAAGATTGTGAAGCATTTCCCACCTTTTGCTGACAGGTAATGGTTTGAAATTTGTAATGCAGCCTGAAAAACTTAACTTTACAGTACAAATCCTAATTGAAAGGATCCAGTGCAGCAACTTAATTGTTGCAGCCAGTTGAATTTGAATTGTAAATTGAATCATTAGATTTGAATCCTGACCAGATTTTAAGCTGAGCCCTCTTGGACTAATTTAGGCCAATTGAAATGTTTTGGCTTCATGCCCCCTTTTCCTTTGAATCTGTTTCTGGTATGATGTGGGTGGGTTAATGAATATTAAAGGAAGGTAGAGATTTTGTTTCTATTGCTTTTCACATTTAGATAACTTTTATGCGGATTAAACTGAAAGGTGAGTAAGAAATATTCTACTTCTGAGTCCCAGTGTCAGTATAAAGTGTTCCCAGGTAAAAACACAGGAGAATGCAAAGTAAATTTCCCTTTAAACTGCCTCCTTCTTCACCAAAATGTGTCTCAGGTCCAATTTCTGAACAGCATCCTTAACTAAACCAGCAATTCTCAAATCCTCTCTGACTGAGATTGCTGTTTACAATTGCAGAACAGTTAGAAATTTGTGTAGCCCTCTAAAATCACATTCATTTAGAAGCCTTAGCCCGGTTTTGCTTAAGACTCTGGAGTGGGATATGAACCCACAGCCTTCTGACTCGGAGGCAAGAGTGAACTGAGCCACAGCTAAACATTAGATTGACCATAGACATTCAATGAGCTATGGACTATAACCTCCCAGAACATTTTCTATTAACTAACTATTGCAAGATGCAAAATTGTTATTAAGTCATTAGTCCATTAGCAGAACTCACATTAAAATCAAGCCTCATTATGATGTTGATTGCTGCATGCTATTTGGTGCTCACTGAATTAGGGTTACACATGGTCAGCATTGATGGTATGCAGGGCTCAGGTACTTTGTCCATCAGAATCCCAGAGATTACTAATGAAAAATGCTCAGATTAGTATGAGGCGAGAGTTGGATGGGGTAAATAGGCTTACCTCATTCTTACTTTCTTGGCAATAACAGCTTGATCTTATATATGAACTTATGAATTAGGAACAGGAGTTAGGCCACTCAGCCCCTTGAGCCTGCTCCACCATTCAATAAGATCGTGGCTGACCTGATTGTAACCTCAACCCCATATTCCCACCCACTCCCGATAATACTTCACTCCCTTGCCTATCAAGAATCTTCTACAGTTTTTATGTATTTGGAGTCGATGTTCCTCTTGTTCTTTGGAGTTCAGTCAAGAACTGGAAGATTTTTTTTTTGTAAAATTGGTCTACTTCTGGGTTGTTTGTTTCAGGATTAGTAGGGATCTCCCAACTAAACAGTGCCAAAGATTGATGAAAGTATCAATATTTTAAATGGAGGAGGGGCTGTAAGGAGTTGTTTGTGCTGTATGCCTGATCACTGATAGTTCAATAGGAGGGGATTATGCAACCTTATTGCGGTATTGCATTCTGAAATCCTAATTTCTTTTTAATAATGTGCTTTCAGAGAACCTGTTACCCAGTTATGACATATTGCAATGACTAATTTTGCTTTGCAAACTAGTGTGAGAGGGCGTTTGATTTTAAATGGATGATGAATTTGAAAAGGTTTGCACTAATATTTGGAGTTCTTATGTGCTTTGCATATATTTGTTTTCAAGGTTTCTGAATGCAGTATTTTTCCTATTACCAAAGTTGTATGGCGTGCTAAAAACGCACTGCCTTGAGGTGGTGATGTATCGGGCAGAAGAGATATCTGACATTCACCTACAACTGAAGAGCAAGGACTTTGCACAGATCATGAGCCATAGGTGAGCAGGTGGACAATATTGGTTAAGTTTCGTGAGAATCTATTTCCTGTATCTTAGACAGCTAACTTATTTCAATTCCTTTTTCTAGCCTTCAACACATGCATTTTTACTTCTCTTTCTGGTTTATTAGGTTTGTGCTGGTCTTCCCCTGGGTAATTACCCTGCCCTCTGCCTCTGTCAATGTAACTCTTAAACCAATGTGAGGAAGTACATCAGAGTAGCAGAGCATAACTCTAATTCATCCCTGCTTGTTAGGGGAAAGTATCTGGTGCCACTTGGCATCTTTGAGTTTTATTGAGGTTGTAGATAAACCAGTGGGGAATCTCTAGTGCTAACCCACGTCATGGTAACACAGCACATTGTGCTGCAGTACCAGATTCACTGCATTACCTTTCCTACATTGCAACATTGACTGCCATCTCGCATAGGCTGTAAAGCATTTTGAGATGTTCAGTGGCCATGAAAAGTGCTATACAAATGCTTGTTCTGTTTTTAAGTTTCTGTCGATGTTATACATTGTAGAAATAGTTCAATATTGTTACTTAAATCAATTTAATATCGCAAATTATGTAGCCACTTATTGTTGTTAGAGTGGATCCTTAATGACCTCTGGTAACTCAAATATTTGGAAACTAAAATTGTTCAGATGTTAGTGTGCCAAAGTTACATGCTTACTTTTATCACTGAATATTTAAAACTGATTCTTGCTCATGTACTAAATACAAACAGCAATCTCTTTCCTGTAAGTAAACTTTAACTTTATTCAAAGTTGAAGAAGTTTCATTTTTCTTGTAAGTGGACGTAATTTACCTTAACATATATTTCGTATTAAAATCATACTTGTAATGAAATGAAAAACATTGTTGAAACGAACTGTCAATTTTATGTAATACAATGCAACTGAAAATGTTCTCAACTGAAAAAGGCATACCAGAGTCCACGCCTGGATGTATTACTGCAGGATCCTTTTTGGGGCACTGAGACCTCTGTTGCAATTTTTAATGTTCAAGGGGTCATTGCTTGAAAAATATTACCAGACTATCCTGATAGCTGAGGGGTAAATGCACCACCCAGAGGGAAACTGATCCAAGCCACATAAGTGTTAGGGTGGATCTCCATTCTGTATTGAGTTAGTGGATCTCATCCATGGCAGATGTAGGAGCACACTCTGTTAGAGACGAGAATTAGGAAATTACCTGGATTTTCAGGCCCTGATCACGACCCAGTAAGAGTGTGCAAACGTCTGGTGACAATATGTTGAGTTTGGCTATGGTGTCCTTCAGTTATTGAGCAGTCTGCTGACACAGCCTGAGTTCACAGGCAAAGGATAGTTATTTGGATAAAAGTATTACAAACTCTAATCATTCTCTCCTTTATAAGGGATGAAGAACGGCAGAGGGTTTGTTTGGACATAGTATATAAGATTAAAGCCAAGCTAACGTCAACAGAACTGAAAGGGATGCTAAGTTCAGTGATGGCTTTCATTTCTCATCCATCTCCCATTTGTCGAGAGAAATTGTACGATGTTCTGATGTGGATATATGACAATTACAGGTATGGAATTAATAACAAAAATGACTCCAAGCTGAAAAAGCTAGATTTGATAGGAGTGATTAGCCTTTTTAGTGGTACTTCAGCCACATTATAAACCTATTTGACTGAAGGAAGCATTATATGGAGCACAGAGAGATCTGTTACACTTCAATTCCAATTAATTTCTTGCAAGTTTGATTTTATAATGGTGTAAATTATTGACTGGCAGGCTGCACTTAAGTTAAAAGCCTACATTTGTCGATGTAATAACCTTTTTTCTAGTTTGCATCCATTTTGCATTATTTTCTCATTCTAGTCAACATATGCAGCAAAAAAACCCCACATTTATACAAGAAAGTCATAAAAAAAAGTTCTGGAATGTTCACGGATCATACCTATACAATTGGTTAGTTAGCATTAGAAAACCCTATAAGAGGTTTTCCCCAATGAAGAGTGCTCCTCTCTCTGAGCCTGCAGTTTGAGCTCTGCATCAATGTTGGGTTAGGACTAGAGGACACAATACTAGAACTAGTTTAAAAATAAGGGGCCTCCCATTTAAGATGGCGATGGGAAGAAATTTTTTCTGAGGGTTGTGAATCTTTAGACCCCTCTCCCCTGGAGAGCAGTGGAGGCAGGGTCAATGAATATTTTTAAAGCGGAGGAAAATAGATTCTTGATTAATAAGGGAATCGAAGGTTATCGGGCTAGGCAGAATGTGGAGCTGAGGCCACAACTGGACCATCCAGGATCTTATTGAATGGTGAAGTGGGCTTGAGGGGCCGAATGGCCTACTCCTGCTCAGAATTTGTATGTTCGTATTTCAACTGGACTTTGGGTGCTGATAAATTTTCTGTGTGATTGCACACATGATGTGTATTATTTGTATATGTGACAGGGAAAGAGACAAGCCACTGTATTTGTGATTTTTATCCCGCTCCTCTGGACCTATAGGACTTGATAGTACCATGACCATTACTAAGACATGTTGATTTAAAAGAGAGATTTTGGTCTGCTCAGTTATAGCACTTGCTGACAAACTGTGTGTGAAAGATGCATCATGACAGTTGTAGTTTCACCTTACTTTCATACAATATCTAAAGGGCACCAAATTTATATTTACAAGAAAATTTATAAAGAATTGTCAGACATGAAGGAAACAAAAAAAAATCAAAAAGATTAGAATTTTAAAATTTTATACAATGTAAGCTACCCCTGTGTCTAAGGAAGATTTAAAAATTGTGGCCAGTGGCTCCACAACTTCCACCCCCACTTCCCTCAGAGTCTTAATTGGATGCGTCCCACTTAGTCCTGGTGCCTTATCAACTTTATGTACAGACAGCCTATCCGATACTTCCTCCTTATCTATTTTAAACCCTTCCAAGTGTCTGAATTACCTCCTCATGCACCGTGGGGAGGATCTTCCGGTCAGTGAGTGGGGGTGGGGCCCATTCGCCGACGTGTAAAATGATGCAGGATGACGTCGGGTGGAACTCCAGACATCACCCCGTGTCATTTCCATTTTCAGGTAGGTGGGGGCGCAGCCGAGCCAGCTGTGCTCCCGTCAACCTGTCAACGGCCTATTGAGGCCATTAATAAACCAATTTAGGTAATTGACAGGCTGCCCATCCAGCTGATTTCATAATATTCCTTATGGGTCAAAGTGGGAAGTGTTCTTTAGTTTGGGAAGCTATGAAAATAAAAAGGGTTGTTAAAAGTACGTTCACTGCTGAAACATTAGCTCTTGTGTCCTCAGCTCAACCATCTTCAGTTGTTTCATCAATGACCTTTGCTGTGACTTAAGGTCAGAAGTGGGGATCTTTGTTGATGATTGCACAGTAATCACTTTCATTCTCAATTTCTCAATTAACAAAACAGTTGCATGCATGTACAGAAAGAGTTACATGATATCCAGGCTTGGGCTGATGTGAGGCGTGAATGTTATTTTCCACTTAAGTGCCAGGCAATGATCATCTCCAAGAAGAGAAAGTCTAACCATCTCTCCTTGTCATTCAGCAGCATTTATCACTGTTGAATCCCCTATCATCAATATCCTAGTGGTCACTAAGAGCACAAACTTAAATGAATCAGTCACGTGCAGGTTATAAAGCCAGGTTGGAGACTAGGTATTCTGCAGCAAGTGACTCACCTTTTGACACCCCAAAGCCTTTCCACCACTTCTAAGTTACAAGTCAAAAGTGTGATGCAATGCTGTTCACTTGACTGGATGAGTGCAGCTTCAACAACTCATGAAGTTCAACACGATCCAGGAAAAACAGCCCACTTAATCGACATCTCATCCACCATCCAACTAGCATCAGGGACCCCGAAAGGTGCCCCCCCCCCCCCCCCACCCCCAACACCTGCCTTTAACTTACCATCAGCACAGAGTGACAAACCCATCAGGTTGCATGCTGGGTGCAGGCCTCACCTGCTACCTGTTAAATCTGAGTGGTAGTGGAATGAAGCCCTTAAGTGGGCAACAAATACCCACCTGAGGCCCTCAGTTGGGCCATGGGCAGCAGCCCACCCAACACCCCTGCTGCTCATAAAATTGCAGTGGGGGTAGGGCCAGTGGCAGGCCTGCTGCAGACGGCATGGTGCCTATTTTACAGATCCATCCTCCTGCTTTCCGCCCGTAAAATCCAGCTCAAGATGTGTTTCAATGTCCAGATAATGTGGAGTAGTAATTGAAATAAACCAAGAGAATGTTGAAGTGTAAAGGCAAAATACTGCAGGTGCTGGAAGTTTGAAATTTTAAAAAGTTCTGGAAATATTGAGCAGGCCAGGCAGCATCTGTGGGGAGGGAAACAGATCTAACGTTTCAGGTCAATGACCTTTCATTGGAACTGTTCTAATGACATGTCATCGACCAGAAATGGTAACTCTGTTCCTCTCTCCACTGTTGCTGCCTGACCTGCTGAGTATTTCCAGCATTTTCTGTTTTTATTTCAGAATGTTGATGTGTATGGCCAGAACAATAGGTGTGCAGATGTAATGATACTTTGGGTAAAATTTTTAACTTGCCTGGCGCACGCCCGACCCGATTGAGTGTAAAATGACACAGTTGGCGGGCAGGCGAGAAAGCCAAGCGGCCTTTGCACTTTTTTGGAAACCTCATCCAGGGACGGGATGAGATTTCCAAAAGCAAATAAAAACTTTCATTTTTCACTAATAACATGTCCCTGCTCATGTGATAAAGTCACATGAGGGGATATGTTTTATAACATTCATAAAATCTTTTTTATAAATCTGTTCATCTCCCTGAGGCAGCTGTGTGCCTCAGGGAGATTTGCAAATGGCAGCCCCGCTTGCACTCAGCCACCGCCTGCACAGGCAATGCTGAGCGCTGAAGCTTGTGTTTCATGCTGGGCGGGCCTTAATTGGCCTGCCAACATGAAATCGCGGTCCAGTCCCGATCATGGGCAGCGGTTGATTTCCTGACTGCTCCCACTCGCCCCCGCCGAGCTGGCCAACATGGGTGAAATTCTGCCCTTTATAATGCTATCTATGCTGAGTCACCAGGGTTCAGTCAAGACAGTGCATTGGAAGCATGCGGAGAATACGAACATGGACAAACCCAAGTGTAAAGGGACTGAGCTATCAGGAACGATTCTAGAAGTTCAGGGTGTTCAGTCTGGTGTGGGGTGTGGGGAAGAAGGTTAAATGAAGACCCCACCAACCTCTATGAAGTACTAAATGGTGAATGAATACTTTGAACTCATGAATGCAGAATAATATTTCATAGTAAATCTGGCCCAATAGGATCAAATAATTTAAATTTCAATTAACGAAAAGTAGGTTCAAAACAGATTAAATACAAAAAATCTTTCAAGTGCTGTTGATGGTTGGGCTGGGTAGGTTACAGTATAATATAGGGAAGTGTGATGTGTTAATTGACTATTCCTCATCTTTATTTTTTTGTCCCCTGTGTTAATCAAGAGACCAAAACTAGACTAAATCTGTTGGAAAATTTCTTCAGAAAGAAAAAATGTTGGTCAATTCAAACTTGGTTATGTTCAAAAGGATGAATGGAAACACAGTTATTAGCTATGGAAGTTAGTTCCCAAGTCTATTCTACAGAAAGTCAGCAGGAGAGAAATGTTCCATTTATTAGTGTTTTCTGAAGCGAATGTAGTAAACCTCCTTCCCTTTCTGCAGAGATCCCGAAAGTCAATCTGATCTTGACTCAAAAGAAGTATACATGGCAGCAACAGATGCATTACTTCAGGGACTGACCGATGAAAATCCTGCGCTACGGTACGTTACTTGTTAAACATTGTCAAGAATTGGATCATTTATAAATATTCACGGTTCCTGTAGAATCTTGACAGTTGATACTGATTACTTTTGAAGAATGGATTTTTTAAAAACGAGTTTTTTGATGTGATCTCCTTTCAGATTGTATGTCAGAAACTTCTGGAGTCATGAAAACAGACTTCCAACCGGCACCCTGGACAGAATGATGGCCATTCTTGGATCATTGTATTGCAACAAGATAGAGACCCAGTACCTCAGTATAGCCACCAATGTGCTGCTGGAAATGACAAGTCGCAGCCCTGACTACAGCCGTGAGATGTTTGAATATCCCCTATCTGAATGCAAATTTCAAGTAAATACAAGAAACTTGCTCGTTGCGTTAGTTTAGCCTTTCATCTGTATTTTTCTAGATTCAGATGTAATGTAATTCAATCTTTTGAAGACTGCAAATGCATTATTACTCCTGTTTAAAAAAAAACTTGAGTTCACTTATTTTATAAGCTCTGATATAGAATAAAAATGCCCATTTCTTTTCATTTGTTCTGTATATGAGTGATGCAGGCAAGGCCAGATTTTATTACCGTCTATTTTTCACTTGAATATTGCTAATCAACTAGTTCACTTTTTTATGATAACTTTGTTTAGATTTTTCATATAGCAACTCTGGCTAGATTTACTAGATTCAACTTGTTTTTTTCTGTTTCTTCTTACTGTTACCTTACAATAAATGTTACAATGCATCCTATTTAGCCAGAGGAACTCAGCAGACCAGTTAGACATCTTCCTGAAGCTCATTCTAAAACCTGCTGTGATAAATTAGTTAATCCCTTTTATTGTTGCATGCTTACAGGATGTTCTGCAGCAGATCCCACTGTATATTTGTATGTGTGTATACGTATATATAGATGTATGTTTGCTCTGACAGCTTCTGCCTTATATTTTTAAAGAATTGCTTTATAAAAATAATTTTTGCTACAGGGCTGCAAAGGAATTGAGTTCGTCCAAGTTTAATGTTTATCTCATTTTGTAAAATGTTATTTATTGCATATCACTCATTGTTCTACATTCTGTACTTTTTTGTTTAGGATTATAGCATTGATTCGAGTTGGCATCAGTGTAGTAGAATTCTTACTCCATTGTTTGTGGAAACTCAGGCTACATCAGGTAGTATTAGAAGCCCAACACAAGAAGCATCAGCTGCAGGTCAAAGGTCAAAAGGTGGCCAAATTAGGGCCACCCTAACCCATTATGAGTTTACACCAACTCAGAATCCTGGTAAGTGTAATCTGTTTGCATTTTTAATCAGTGATGACTCTGTTTATAAAACATTTTACCTAGGGTGCTGGTTATGTTACTGGACTATGATCCAAAGAAAGTGACTTCAAATCTTACCAGTTTGAGAATTTAAATTCAGTTTCAAAAATATCTGGAAATAAAAAGGCAGTATCAGTAAAAGTGATCACACAACTTTCGGATTGTCGTTAACACAATTAGTCCATTAACATTCTGAATGACAGCGAAGGAAAGCTTTAACTGGTCTGGCCTGCTTGTGATTCCAGTTCCCCTCCAACATGGTTGACTCTTGACTGTCCCCCAAAGTCACCAAGGAAGCTACTCCATTGGTTCACTGCCCACTTTCTCAGGGAAATTAACTGATAGGCAATAAATTACCATCTTACCAAAATATCACTCTGCCTAAAAACTGTGACTATTGTGGTCCAATTGACTCTTTCACTGTTAGTAAGGTTCAAATCCAAATGCCTTTTTAACTTGAGTTCTTATATTTGAATTTGACCCAACAGACCCCAAGGAAAATTATTGATTTTTGGTTACTGTCAACAGCCACCTTACTGAAGGAAGCATGTTTTTGTCTTGGAGGGAGTTCAACGAAGGTTCATTTTACTGATTCCTGGGATAAGGGGATTGTCCTGTGAGAGAATTTGAACAAAGTAGATTAGGTCTATATTCTTGAGAATTAAGAAGAATGAGAGGTGATCTAATTGAGCCATATAAAATTCTCAAAGGGCTTCATAAAGCAGATACTAGGAAGATTTTCCCCTGGCTGAGGAATACAGGACTAGGGTTCACAGTCTCAGAACAAGTGGCTGGCTTTTTAGGACTGAAATGAGAACTTTCTTCACTCAAAGGATTGTGTATCTTTGGAATTCTCTACCCCCAGGAACTGTGGATGCTCAGTTGTTGAGTATATTTAAAACCGAGATCAGTAAATTTTTGTCTACCAAAGGATTAAGGGGAAAGGGCAGGAAAGTGTAGCTGAGTTAGAAGTTCAGCCATGATCTTATTGAATGGTGGAGCAAACTCAGAAGGGCAAATACCCTAATCCTGCTCCTATTTCTTATGTTCTTATCTGAGTTCCTAAATTGCTGATAAGGAAAGGCTGTTTGAGAAATGCCTAGACATATCTGGCAAAAAATATTCTAAATATGGGACGTAACTATTATCCTTTTGTTATACTTGATGTCTTTCTCTAGGTGCACGGAATTTTAATTGGTTAACAGGGAGTAGTTTGGACACCTTTGCGGAATACACCCTTCCTTCTTCAGAATCAATGTCCTCTTCATTACTTGTGTATTCTAAACGGAGTGAGAGGCCACAGAGAGCAACAATGAAGCCTGTTGGTCCAGACTTTGGCAAAAGGAGACTTGCTGTGCCAGGAGATGAAGTTGGTAGTAAAACAAAAGGTATCATCAATGACATTTAATATTATTACTGTATTTTAAATATCCACTCAAAATAAATTACTGAAACGAGTACTTCAAAGTTTCACACGTCTCTATATCCAATTGTTTAGAGGACACTACTTCAGAATGAAGCAGTTTTGTTTTGCCTGGAAGTTATCTATGAATCATTAAATGATAAACCAATTTCTTCATTTTTCAGCATGATGATAATATGCAGGGGCACCTCTGCAACATAGTTGCATATCTCACCCACAGGAAAGTACTGAACGGATGTCTCCTTTCCCTTTCATGCGTGATCTACCATGATTAGCCCGGGCTTTCTCCAATCTGATTTGCCTCTATGCCAAACTGCTGCTTTTTTTAACTTCTGCTCAGCTTTGAGCATCAGGTTTGCCTCTTCATTTGTCTTTGGAATCCATGTACCATTGGCCTTTTCTATTTTTTTTTGTGCCTATCACATTTTAGTGATTTGTGCACATGAACCTCTAAATCGCTTTCAACCTCAACTGTTTCAAGCTTTTCACCATTTAAATAATACACTGATCTATCCTTTCTCGGTCCAAAATGGATGATTTCTCACTTGGTTGTGCTGATATCAATCTGTCACAGTTTTGCCCGCTTAGTTAATTGACCATCATTGTCTCTATACTTTTACTCCCCTATCCACACTGCTTAATTCTCATGTACGTTTCTCAGGTATTGTCTATACTTAATTTACCTTACTGTGTACAGTTTTGGTAAGGATGCATTGGAGGCAGTTCAAAAGAGATTCACTAAGCTGATTCCTGGGATGGAGGGGTTGACTTGTCAAGAATGGCTAAACAGGTTAGGCTTTTATTCATTAGAGTTTAGAAGAATGGGGGATGACCTTATTGAAACGTACAAGATTCTGAGGGGGCTTGACAGGGTAGGTGTTGAAAAGATGTTTCCACTAGTGGAGAAATCTCGAACTAGGGGACATAGTTACAGAATAAGGGGGCACTCATTTAAAATTGAGATGCGAAGTAATTTCTTCTCTCTCAGGGTAGTGAATGTCTGGAATTCTCTACCGCAGAGAGTTGTGGAGGCTATATCACTGAAATTATTTAAAGAGGAGGTAGATTTTTGAAATATTGGGGAGTTGAGGGTTATGAGGATCTAGCACGAAAGAGGATTTGAGGCCTGGGGCAGATCAACCATGATCTTATTGAACGGCAGGGCAGTCTTGAGGGGCCGAATGACCTACTCCTGCTCCAATTTCTTATGTTCTTATCACTTTCCTCTTCTGTACATATTCCATCTCATCCATGTGTGCTTCAGTAGCCCCCATACATGACTATCGATCCACCATGGCATCAACTAGAAGGTGATTCAGTCTTCGGTATGAGACTTTCTTTCCCACCATGGCATCAACTAGAAGGTGATGCAGTCTTCGGTATAAGACTTTCTTTCCCACCATGGCATCAACTAGAAGGTGATGCAGTCTTCGGTATAAGACTTTCTTTCCCAAGTTCTCTCCCTGGTTAATACTCCAACTCTCTGGTTTTCTGACTCACTGATTCATTTCGCCTGCCTGGCCCAGATTCTACTTCTAACTAAGTACACTTAGCTGCCTACCTTAGCCTTTAACTGATTTTTTTTTGGTACAACTTTTAATTAATAAAACTACACACAAACATGGTGGAATATACAGAAGAGGAAACTGATGGAAAATTATGAAGTACAGACAATACTTGATAAACGTACATGAGAATTAAATGGTGTCGATGGGAGAGTAAAACTATAGAGACAATGATGATCAATTAAGTGGACAAAACTGTGGCAGGTGGATTTCAGCGCAACTAAGTGTGAGGTCATCCGTTTTGGACTGAGAAAGCATAGATCTGAGTATTATTTAAACGGTGAAAAGCTTGGAATAGTGGATGTTGAAAAAGATTTAGAAGTTCATGTGCACAGCTCACTAAAATGTAGTAGTCGGATACAGAAATTTAATTGCAAAGGCCGATGAAATGTTAGCCTTTATAACTAGAGGGCTGGAATATAAAGGGCAAGCAATTTTTAAAAAAGCTGTTGTTCAAAAGATGCAGGTGTCATTGATTGAACCGGCATATATTGCCCTTGAGAAGGTGGTGATGAGCTGCTGTCTGGAACCGCTGCAGTTGATGTGTTGTAAGAGCACCCACAGTGCTTTAAGGGAGGAAGTTCCAGGATTTTGACTCAGCGACAGTGAATGAACGATGACATATTTCCAAGTCAGCATGGTGTGTGACTTGGAGGGGAACTTGAAGGTGGTGATGTCCCCGTGTGCTTGTTGTCCTTGGTCTTGTAGATGGTAGAGGTCTCAGGTTTGGATGGTGATGTTGAAAGCAAGTTGCTGCCGTGCATCCTGTTGCTATGGTGGACCAGTGACAGAGGGATTGAATATCTAATATGGTGGATAAGATGCCATTCATGGAGGTTGCTTTATCCTGAAAAGTGTCAAGCTTCTTGAGTGCTGTTAGAGCTGCCCTCATCCAGGAAAGTGGAGAGTATTCCATCACATTCCTGACTTGTGCCTTGTAGATGGTGGACAGGCTTTTGGGAGTCAGGAGGTGAGTTACATTCCTGGCCTCTGACGTGTTCTTATAGCCACAGTATTTATATGGCTGATCCAGTTCTGGTCAATGGGGATCCCCCAGGATATTGATATTGGGGATTCAGCGATGGTAATACCATTGTGAACACCAAGGGAAGATGGTTAAATCTTCTCTTGCTGTATATATTCATTGCCTGGCATCTGTGTGGTGCAAATGTTACTTGCCACTTAGCCGAATTCTGAATTTTGTCCAGGTCTTATCTATCCCATCGACACAGTTTAATTCTCGTGTACGTTTCTCATGTATTACCTGTACTTCATAATTTTTCTTCCATAATTTCCCATCAGTTTCCTCTTCTGTGTATATTCCACCATGTTTGTGTGTAATTTTATTGATTAAAAGTTGTACAAAAAAAAATCAGTTAAAGGCTAAGGTAGGCAGCTAAGTGTACTTAGCCATGCAAGCATGGACTGCTTCATTATCTCAGGTGTTGCAAGTGACACTGAACACCGCAAACATCGGCCAACATCCCCACTTCTGACCTTATGATGGAGGGAAGGTCAGGCAGCTGAAGATGATTGGGTCTCGGAGACTGACCTGTGGATTGCCCTGCAGTGATGTTCTGGAGCTGAAATGATTGGCTTCCAACAACCACAATGTCGTCTTAGGTATTACTATAGGTAGTGGAAAATTTTCCCAGTTCTTTCCATTGGCTTCAATTTTGCTCTGGCTGCTTGATGCCACACTCAGTCAAATGCTGCCTTGAGGTCAAGTGCAGTCATTCTCACACCTTTGACATTCAGCGCTTTTGTTGCCTGTTTGGACCAAGGCTGTTACCAGGTCAGGAGCCGAGTGGTCCTGGCAGAACCCAAATTGAGTATCGGTGAGCAGGCTGTTAGTAAGTGCTGCTTGATAGCACATTCCATCATATTGCTGCTGATTGAGAGAAGACCGATGGGCGGTAAGGATGAACCTGAGCAATTTCTCACATGGTTGGGTAGATTCCAGCCTTGTAGCTGTACTGGAACAGCTTGGCAAAGGGTGTGGCTAGTTCTGGAGTGCAAGTCTTCAGTACTATAGCCGGGATGTTATCAGGGCCCTTGTGTCTACTGTATCCTGTACGCTCAGCTGTTTCTTGATATCACATGGAATGCATTAAATTGGCTGAAGATTGGCAGCTGTGCTGCTAGAAACTTCTGGCTGAAATAGTTGCAAAGATTTCAATCTTGTCTGGTACGCTGATGTGCTGGGCTCCACCATCATTGAGGGTGGGAATGTTCATGGAGCTGTCTCCTCCTGTTGTTTATTTGTCCACCACCATTCACGCCTCAATATGGCAAGACTGCAGAGCTTTGAATTTTTTTTTCATTCTTCCATGCGGTATGGGAGTTGCTGGCTCGGCCAGCATTTATTGCCCATCTCTAATTGCTCTTCAGAAAGTGGTGGTGAACTACCTTCTTGAACCGCTACAATCCATGTGCTGTAGATACACCCACAGTGCTGTTAGGGAGGGAGTTCCAGGATTTTGACCCAGTGACAGTGAAGGAACGGCAATATATTTCCAAGTCAGGATGGTGAATGGTTTGCAGGGAAACGTCCATGTGGCAGTGCTCCCATCTGTCTGCTGCCCTTGTCCTTCTAGCTGGTAGTGGTTGTGGGTTTGGAAGGTGCTGTCTAAGGAGCCTTGGTGAGTTTCTGCAGTGCACCTTGTAGATGGTACACACTGCTGCCACTTTGTGTCGGTGGTGGAGGGAGTGAATGTTTGTGGATGGGGTGACAAACAAGCAGGCTATTTTGTCCTGGATGGTGTCAGACTTCTTGTGTGTTGTTGGAGCTGCACTTAAACAGGCAAGTGGGGAATATTCCTGACTCCTGAATTTTGCCTTTTAGATGGTGGACAGGCTTTGGGGAGTCAGGAGGTGAGTTACTCGCCACAGGATTCTGAGCCTCTGATCTGCTCTTGTAGCCATGGTATTTATATGGCTAGTCCAGTTCTGGTGAATGATAACCCCCCAAGATGTTGTTAGTGGGGGATTCAGCGATGGTCGTACCATTGAATTTCATGGGGCGATGTTAGACTCTCTCTTGTTGGAGATGGTCATTACTTGACATTGTGGCAAGCCACATGCACGCTGCACATATTAGCCCAAACCTGGATATTGTCCAGGCCTTGCTGCACTTGGACATAGACTGCTTCAGTATCTGACAATCTGAATGGTGCTGAACATTGTGCAATCATCAGCGAACATCTCCATTTCTGACCTTATGATGGAAGGAAGGTCATTGATGAAGCAACAGAAGATGTTTGGACCTAGGACACTACCCTGAGCACCTCCTGCACTGATACCCTGGAACTGAGATGATTGACCTCCGACAACCACAACCATCTTCCTTTGTGCCAGGTATGACTCCAACCAGCGGAGAGTTTTTCCCCTGATTCCCATTGACTCCAGTTTTGCTAGAGCTCCTTGATGCCACACTGGTCAAATGCTGCCTTGATGTCAAGGGTAGTCAAATCTCACCTCAGCTCTGGAGTTCAGCTCTTTTGTCCATGTTTAAATCAAGGCTGTAAGGAAGCCAGGATCTGAGTGACCCTGGCGAAACCCAAACTGAGCATCAGTGAGCAGGTTATTGCTAAGCAAGTGCAGCTTGATAGCAGTGTTGATGACCCTTCCATTGCTTTCCTGATGATCGTGAGTAGACTGATGTAGTGGTAATCGGCCGGGTTGGATTCGTCCTGCATTTTGTGTACATGACGTACCTGGGCAATTTTCCACATTGCCGGGTAGATGCCGTGTTATAGCTATACTGGAACCGCTTGGACTAGGGGCACAGCTGGTTGTGGGTTCACATAATCAGTCTGTAGCATACTGCTTCTGCTGTTTAACATGGATGTAGTCCTGTGTTATAGCTTTATTAGTAGTGATTATGCCAGTGCCTACACTCCTCAGTGAACTAGGGATGATCCCCCTGGCCTGATGGTAGTGATAGCATGAGGAATATGCCAGGGCATGAGGTTACAGATTGGAATTCAATTCTGCTGCTACTCATGGGCCACAGTGTTACATGGGTGCCCAGTTCTGAACTTGTATATCTGTTCTGAACCTATCCAACTTAGCACGATGGTAGTGCCATACAACACGATAGAGCATATTCTGTGTGAAGAATGGACTTTGTTTCCACAAGGAGTATGCGGTGGTCACTTACACAAACTGCAATCCCTAGAATATAGAAAATTTAAGAACTGCTTGAATTGAGCTTTTTAAGATTTTGAAAGGAATTATCAGGGTAGGTAAAGAGAAATCTTTTTCTGCTGGTGGGGGAGACTTGGCCAAGGGGCCTAAAGCTTAAAATCAGAGGCCAGACATGAATGAGAGAAGTTAGGAAACACTTCGTGCAGTAGCTCAATTAATTGTAAGCCTGAGATGATAGATTTTTGCTAGATAAGGGTATGAAAGAATATGGAGACAAGGCAGGTGGATGGAATTAATATAGAGATCAGCTATGGCCTTATTGAATGGCAGAACAAGCTCAAGGAGCTTGAATCCCTGTTCTAATACAAGGAATGAGAAAGAGTAGAAAACTAATAGAATGATACAAGGGGACACAGAATTAGAGAGTGGGTGAAGCATCAGGAGGATGAATATGACTTTTTTTTGATTGTGAGCAATTTCATGGGAGATTAGCTGATGTTTTTATTCATTACAGCAGTAGCTGACCAGAGGGCAGACATCCTCCGCCTGAGGCGGAGATTCCTCAAAGATAGAGAGAAAGAGAGCCTAATTTTTGCCAGAAGGAGCATTCAGGAAAAGCATCTGGCAAAGGTAATTCTGCTTAACTTTTTTTTTAAGGTGCTTCAGCAGAAATAACATTTAAAATTTTGTGACCCCTTAGGTATTTTGTTACTAAAATGTGTATATTTGCTGTGGTCCCTTCAGTGTCTGCAGGTTCACAGAATGAACTCAGAAATAGTTACTCTTGACACAAACGTGTTATCTGCTAGAAAATTCCAATAAATAGTGCAGGAAACATTTGATATATTTCAGTATGTTAGAGCAAGGTCTGTTTAGCACAAAAATGTTTCTTTTGAATATTGTGCATTATCTATAAACAAATGAAAAACAATTTAGGAGAGGTTAATTTTGAATTGTACCAGCTAGGTAAGCCAGGATAACCACTGAAACTATAAACCTTAATATTTTACTGTCAGCAACATAGAAATGAGCTTCATTACAGGTAATGGTCTGTATCCAGAAATTCTTTTGAAGATTGTAGTTCACATCAATGGACTGTAAAACATCAGCTTGCATTACTTATTGCTCTTCAAGTTCCACTGTGTAGCTTGCAGCCCAGATACAAATTTTTTGTATCTTTTTCACTCCTTGTAACTTTTCAAGCATATTTTTTGGGGAAAAAACATTGCCATTTTTGTTGTGCAAGAGCAGGGTCCCAGTATTGACCAGTCAATTCTCTAATAGGATGATCAATGCTATCTTTCTTTTACTGCTACCAAGAAAAGATAAATTTATAAGTTACTGGATTAGGTCTCTTGTTCCAGGTATGTTACACCTCGCTGAAAATTTGACCCTGAGGAGCTAAAATTAATCACAGCAAGATTTGTAATGAATAAATTCCTGCATTCACATAAAATTCCTCTATGCTATTTAATGTTTTTGGTAACTATTTGAAATAAATGGGTTGACAAATTCATTGCAGAGGGAATTCAGACGATTGCAGTGATATTCATTACAAATATTGATGAGAACAATTTTGCCTCAAAAGTTTTTAAAAATGTAGTAAGAGGCTAAAGGGTGCTGAGCACTTTTGATAATAAAACAATCCCCCTGGTTAAAAGAAATGCCACTAATTGTAGTCATGGATATTCATCATTTTAGTTTTTGCTTCACTAGAAAGACACAGCTTACTCATTAGGAGGTTAGTCGAATGTACTTTTTGCTTTTGTACTGAGTAAAAATAGAGTTTGATAATTGTGGGTTAACCTGGTATGAGAAACCAGCAGGCTGGTTACATTAAACATTACTTGATGTTTTTCCAGGAAATGAAAACTGAACAGAGGATGAAACGTGACACACAGGTTACTTTGTACAGATGTTATCGTGTTGGAGATCTGCCTGACATTCAGATCAAATTCAGTAGTTTAATTGCCCCACTGCAGGCTCTTGCTCAGGTCTGTAAATAAAATCCAACAACTTTAGCCTTGTCTAAATAAGTACATATTAGCTAACAAGTATTCACTGATTTTCTTTTGGCAAATTTATTGTTCTATACCTTTACTATTAACTTGTAACATGTACAATAATTTTGAAATGCTTTTATTTAGATGTATAGAATACTTCTTGATTTTAGTATTTACTCCCCCTGCATACACCTGAAATCAAAATGAAAGATTAATTACTTGTGAAAGCTTATTGTCTTCAGGATAATTTGTGACAAAAATTTGAAGTTAGTTTTTGTGTAAAGCTGTTTCAATGACTGCAGACTAGGTATTATATGAGTTACTCTTATGGTAAAAATAATAGTGGTAAATAGCCAGACAAATGGTGAAGATTGCACAATTCTTGAACTCTTCAGCTTTGCACTCGTAAAATAAGATCAATCAGACCCTGCCTTCCAAGCAGCACCACTTCTGGAGTGGAGAGGGCCCAATGTAAAGGAGTCATTGACCTTTTCAAAATCTTTAAGGAGTGCTATTTGTAGCAGCTGTTTTGTAAGTTTCGTTGGTAAATGATTTGACCCAAGAATTCACACAGCTGAAAGAGTCCATTTGGCCCAACATTCCTGTGTCAGCTGTTGGCTGAGCCTGTTTGTTGGGTGAATTCTCAGAAGGTAGTATCATGACTCACTGGGAATAATGCCCTATAATATTAAGCCCCACTGTTCCCAGGGCCCCGACAAATGTGAAAAAATTTGACCAAACCACCAGATTGCCCCAATTCTACCTAACTGTTTAATTTAGGTTAACAGAATACAAGCACCAGATTTGTAAACTTAATAAGTAAATAACTGAAGAAGAGTCATATGGACTCGAAACATTAACTCTGCTTTTTTTTTCTCCACAGATGCTATTAGACCTGCTGAGTTTTTCCAGCATTTTCTGTTTTTGTTTCAGATTTCCAGCATTCACAGTATTTTGCTTTTATCTAAGTAAATAACTGTTTATTGAACAAATTGTCTTTAGCAGCAAAAGAAAGAAATATGAACTGCTAACTTCTAACACCTTATCCCCTTCTTAAATCCCTAGACTCTCACACACACATAAGACATGCCAAGAATGGATTTTAAGGGTGGGATAAAACAGTTCAATATCACCAATCCGGAGTACAAGATTCAATGGGTTGATTTTGATTGATATCTTCCAAATTCCTTTCCATTGATGACACAAGGTGGTCTTCCAGCACTTTCAGTCTGTAGTTCACTGGTTAAGCACTTGCCTTTCAAAGTCTCTTAACAATGATTTTCCCCTTTGCCTCTTGACAGGTGTTTTCAGAGAGATAGCAGGTTATAGAGATATGAGGAGGAAAAAAAGTTAGCTAATATTGTGGAATTACTGGAATCTTCCACACAGTAGAAAGAGGTTTTAGATCCTGTTCCTTTCAGACTAGGAGCTATTCAGCCCTGCTCTCTCTCTCTCAACCTGGTCACCTGGTCAGGAGCCAATTAAAATGCTGTGGTCAGGCAGCTCCCTTGGTCCAGGATTCCTTTCAGGCACCATCCTGTCTTTCATGGCACATTCTATTCCAGGACTGCATCATTGTATACATCTCTCATCCTGTTGCAGTGGACATGTCTTTCAACTATTGCCGTTGTAATTTTACCACAGTCCAACAGAAAATAAAAAGATATGTTCTTTACAGTAGCTGCAGAAAATATCCCAGAGTTTCTAATTCTTTTGCAGAAAGACCATTCACTTGCTAAACAACTTTTCAGTTCCCTATTTTCTGGAATTCTGGAAGAAGTGAAAAAATCTAAAACAACTGCTGAAATGAGTGGCATTGGAAAAGAACTCATGGAACATTTTAGTTCTTTACTTAATAGTACAACTTTGTGTTTCCCACCATTTGTAACCTGTATTCAGGTAAGGAAAATGGCTGCTTAATATAATTATTTATTAATTTACTAATTACAATTTTGAGATCTGTTTTAGGAGGGTGTAAGCTACTGTCATTCAAACTAATTATTATGAATCTCTATTGATACTCTGTTGTCAAAAGTCTGAATCACAGCTATAAGAAAATTTATAAAACTACTTAACTCTATATTACTGTTATAATAATTTTTATAAGCTGTATTTGCAAATTGGTTAGTTAGCTGATTGATCTTCATGCCATGCCTTATTTGTGGTAATTATCTCATTATGTTGTGTATCAGTTTCTGTGTTTCTGCTTTTCTATAACGTTCCTTATATTAAGTCAGGATGCTTCAAAGTATTTTACATTGAGGCAGAAAAAGCAATGGATTGAGAGGGAAGGAAAATGGACAAGACTTAGGATGGAGTGCTGTAGGGTTGTAAGAGATTTTTTAAAACAGGCAGCGATTTAGCAAGGTGGAGAGAATTGGTTAAGCAGTTATGGAGGTCAGGCATTTAGTAGTTGAATGATCAGCACACCAGTGGTGAAGTAAAGGACTGACTATCTGGGTTGGAGGGTTGCAGCATTTTGATTCTCTAACACTGGAGCATTGAGGTGGGAAAACTGATAGGAATGTAGAACAATTAGCCCCATGAACCTCTTCGCCATTCAATGAGATTGTGGCCACGATGCGATCTAAATCCATATATCCACCTTTGCCCTATTTACTTTAATACTGTTGGATAATAAAAATCTATTCATCTCAGATTTAAAATTTACAATTGATCTTGCAGGAATTGCTTTAGCAGAAGAGAGTTCCAACCTTTGTGTGTAAAAGTATTAATTTTATTCTGGAAAGGTCTGGCTCTCATTTTTAGACCATCCCCCACCCCAGTCCTAGACTTCCTTAGCAGCGAAAATAATTTCTCTCTATCTATCCTATCTATTGTTCCTAATATCTGGAAGATTTCAATCACGTCACCCCTTAACTTTCTAAATTCCATGGAATACAACCCATGGATAGGGAGTATTGTGTAAATAAGAAAGAAGGACCTTGATTCCCTCCTCTTCATCATTTAGAAATTGTTGTGCAGAAAGATTGCTGCCATACAGAGGAGAGACATTTGAAGACAATATTGTTAAAGAAGGGGGAATAGGGACTGAAAGTGAACCATGGTCACAGTCACATATTGTTTGTAACTTTGGGTAGTGAAGTTTCAGTAATCTGTGCAGGGGCCAAAACCAGATTGAAGGATGCTGAAAGAGGATAGGTGGGAATAGACTTATGTGGCAGTACTTTTGCCAGGAAAGGCAGATATAAAGCATTGTTAAAATAGTGGGGTTTAGGGTAGGTTGGAGATGATAGTGGGGTTTAGGATAGGTTGGGGGTAATAGTGGGGTTTGGGGTAGGTTGGGGTGGTAGGTTTTAAGGTAGGCTGGGGGTGATTAGCAGGTTTTAGGGTAGGTTGGGGGTGATAGTGGAGATTAGGGTAGGTTGGGGGTGATGGGGAGTTTAGGGTAGGTTTATGTTGAAGGGCGTGATAATGTCAACCTTGATGATGTCAGCCATAGAATTGAGGTGAAGAAGGATGATTAGGCACAAGGTTTGAAAGTGCTGAAAAAAATGAGGATATTTTATGAATGAGATTAATCTTGAAGGAAAGATGGAGTGGGATGGCAAAGAATAAATTTGATGAACATCCACTTCAAAGGAGATCAGGAGGAAAGGGCTTGGACATAAAGGATAGTCAGAGCTGGCAGTGACAACAATATAGGTGCTTTGATGTTGGATATTTGAAGTTCGATGAATCATATCGACCTGGAATTTGCTTGAGCTTTTTGACATAACAACATAACAGCGGAATTACACCATTTTTTCCGAGGAAATTATCATTTAACTGATTTGTGACGGTTGTACGTGCAAATTTCCTTGATCGTTTGCGCTGCTTTTAAAATACGTCCACTGAAACCATCTGTTTATTTAAATAGTTCTGTCCAAGTGCAAAAGACCAATTTTCGTAAGTTTTCTATGTTTAAGTCAATAATGCACGGGCATAGATTTGCCCATAAAATGTTAGGCGCTGCAGGACCTAATATCACCAGATAGCAGCATAATTGGAGGACTGCAGAGTTCTTTGGCTTGCTGTGATGGGGAAGATAAATGGGCCAGTCCAATCTGGCAGTGGACTCCTGCTCTGGTCAGTCAGGAAATATGTTTAAGATTACACCATGTGGATTTGATGTTGCAGAGGGTAGTTTTTGTACCAAGGGAATCAATGGGCTGCAATGAGATTGAGACTTAAATGGGATAAGAAATTTGGTGGAAATAGGGAGGATAATTTCAGGTAAAAAAATATTGTAATTGAACACTTCGTGTAATATATAAATCTATAAAATTGTTGTTAGGCATGAATCTTGATTGATAATTGGTGAAAGAAAAAGTCATGGGGATTGCTGTAATGTTTAGCAATGTTAAAATATGAAGCCAATGGTAAAATATAGAATTTAGTACCTTTTAAAGGTTTTGTGGAAATAGATAAAATGAAAGTTAAGCTTTTTCTGGTTTAATTAGGTTGATTAAATTTAACCTCAATTTACATTCTGTATCCACTCCAAATGGTTACTTATCATTTGGGTAATTTGTGTGTTTACCTGATTTATGCATTATAGAAATGAGGTGATCACTTTTATTATAAAAGCCTGTTGTATTTGGAGATAAAGATTAAACAACATAGATTTTGATGTGTTGTACTGTTCTGTCCTGTTTTGCTTGCCAAGGATATGAGTCGGCAGCACCCAGACCTGGTGAATCTTGATCCCTGTATTATAAGCTCAACTGCCTTAACCAGTTTACAACAGCCAATGGGAATTCTACTTCTGGAGCTGAGTTTAATCCCTCGCACCGCTTCAGAAGAACCACCAGCGAAAAGAGCACGAGGCCGAAACCAGCTGCCTCCTGACACTGCTCGATGGGTAGAGCTGGCTAAGTAAGTCCAAACGTGTTTATTAAAATAGTAAAGCAACCTGTTATAAAAATGTACTTCCCTTGTTACTTTCCTTTGCTTCCTTCTTCATCCAAAGGCCTGGGTTTTACCACAGTTACTTCTGAATATCTGGCCAAAGCATTTTTGTGTGAACCACAATTTGAAGTGTCAGTTGGCTATTTAGCTCTCTTATTAGCTCATTATTACCAGATTGATGGAATGTACCTGTAAAAATCTAAGTAAAACTGGTGTAGACATTGGTTATATTGCTTCCAAATATTTCGCCTGCACAGCCTTTTATTGTCTAGGTTTCTTGCCGTTTTGCCTTTTTTGTTGAAGACCTCTTCTTTGTGTGTATATGTAGGGCATTACAACTAGGTTAATGTAAAAATGTATTTTAATTTGGCGAATGTTAGTTCTGAAAGCTTTGAATGCTTGACTTTCATCTTTTTGCAGGTTGTACCGATCGCTAGGGGATTATGATGTCCTGCGTGGGATCTTCAGTGAAAAAATTGGCACAAAGCCCATCACTCAAAAGGCACTACTGGCAGAAGCAAAAAGTGATTATGCAGAGGCAGTACGGTTATATGATCAGGTAAAAGTGATTGTAAGAATACTGACAGTCTGACTAGTGTGATAGCTGGCTGCCCTTTCTCCTGTTCACTATAGTCAAAAGGTTGTGATTTTAGCACAATGAATTGAATATGTTTTGTGTGCAATGGAAGCAATTGTAAATTTTTTTTGTATCACAGCAGCTGTATAGTGAATTGTAAGCATAGCCTTTTTTTTGTTTGCTTAATGTGACCATCATTGGCTAGGCCACATTTATTCCTTATCTCCAATTGCACTGAGAAGCTGCTGGTGATTTTATATTAACCTTGTGCTGATGACGCTGGAATGCATTAAACAGGGGTGTTCTAATTAGACAGTAAGTGAAGATGAAGGATATATATCCAAGTCAGGGTGGTGTTTGATTTGGAGAGGAACTTGGAAGTGAGAGTGTTCCCAAAACATTACTACTCATCTCACAGGCAGTTTTGGCGAAGGTAAAAGGAAAATGTGGAGACAAATTAATGGATTTCTTTTATTACCAGATTGATGGAATGGTACCAGTAAAAATCTAAGTAAAACTGGTGTAGACATAGGTTATATTGCTTCCAAATATTTTGCCTGCAGAGCCTTTTATTGTCAACGTTTCTTGTCATTTTGCCTTTTTTTGTTGAAGACCTTTTCTTTGTGTGTATATGTAGGGCATCAGTAAATAGCATTGCATTAACTATATGGTAATATTTCTAACCTATTCTTAGAGTTAATATGGATTTGATTTGGCAGGCCCTGAATTCTGATGAGTGGGTAGATGGAAACCCTACAGATGCAGAGAGAGACTTTTGGGATATTGCAGCTTTGGAGTGTTACAGTCACCTGACTGAATGGAAATCACTGGAATATTGTTCCACCGTCAACCTCGGTGACAAAACACCTGTAAATTTAGATGAGATATGGACTGATCCTTTCTATCAGGTGAACAAAAGTGCTTCAAGTTTTGGGCACATTCTTTGTTTCAACACCATAGACCTCGTGTGTTAATCATATACCAAAAGATTGAGTGAAATCAATGGAAATCTCTTAATAGAAAAACTTTGTCTCCAGAAGCTTTTTTAAAAGTAATTTGCAAAAATGATGGTTAACATTTGCACTCTTATGGTTTGTTTGGTGTGTTCACTTGAGCTCTTTAAGATGTTACTGAGTACACATAGACCAAACATTGGAGAGTAATATAGTTGTCAATGTAGAAGAAGAGTGAGCCAACCCTTTGCCAAAGCATGTCGATTGTTCAGCTTCCAGAAATCTTAACTTCATGTGCTAAATGTTTTCCTCATGTCAAGATATTGGAGCAATAAATGAATGATAATTCATGTATATTTTATTGTAGATGTTTGCATTTAGAATATATAGGATATTCTTGAATTGCTTTTTAACGTGTGAACTGTACTGTCACAATGAACCAATGTCGAAACTGAAAGGCTGATTGATGAGGCACTTATCCAAGATAAGCAAACTGCGTAAATAGAACACTTGCAATCACTATTATCCCAAATGTCCAAATTGGTTATATAGTAGATCATCACACCCATACTGAAGCTAGCCCTCATACTGAAGCTGAGCAAGTTCAACAGCCTCAGGCTGGTCCTTGATGTACCTATTCCTTACTACAAATCAAACAGGTATTCATTCAATTAGTCCCCAATTAACTATGATTAACACATGCAGAAATTAGTAAAACTTCTTAGTTCTAATTAATTGGCACCTTCAGCATTCAAGAGAATATGCAAAGGGAGGCAGATAATGTAATTAGCTCCTGGGTAGTTGCACATTTAATTTTAGAGCTTGGCGCCAGGCTGTTTTGTCTTTTTTACTGTCAGTGCACAGGGGCCAGGGAAAGGGGCTGATATTTGCTGTCTAAATTACCCAGGGACATTTCGCTGACATTATGTACCAAGTTGTAGTTTATGTTTTGAGCCAATAGATGGTGGTGTCACATTCTGTCAGTTCCTTCCCAACAATATTAATACACTAACCTCTCCAGTCTGGAATGCTTGAGACCAGGTTACAGTGAACTATTTCCTGACACCTAATCAATACTGCGCAAATCACATAATCTTGCACTCACTATGAAAGTGGATGGTGGAAACATTTGCCTTTGCAACATTTTCTTCATCTTTCTGTTGATTGCTATGATGAATACAAATGTGTCCCTTTTAATTTGTAGTTACTGCTTTTTCCACTACTTAGTGTGCTTTTCTCATCTAATTGCAATGTACAATGACCAATTAAAGTTCAATTTTGTATCGAAGGTGTGAATCTTTTGAAGCACCACTCAAGGTTTCATCAGTCTCTGGGTGTGTACCACTTTAGGTTGAGTGCCACTCATTCAGCTTCCAGTTAGCTCAGATAGAGAAATATGAAGATAAAAATACGAACTCTAAAAGGAAAATGTTTTTCCAAATGCATCCATGTTTTTTTTCCCCTGAAAAGCCTGGATAGTTGTCAGCTAGGCTGCTAAATTGTACAGTGTTATAGTTTGGCGAGGACAGACCATCTTATCTATTTGTAATCATGAACCACCAACTCTGTCCACCTCAGATGGGTCCTGGTGCAACCAAAGGAAGAAGACATGGAGATAAACAGAAATGTTTTTATTTTAGTGTAAAAATGATTATTCAGAGAGTTATGTGCTTGTGTAGATGTTTAAAGGATTCTGAGAATATGTTTTATTCTTGCATTTGTTTTTTAGGAGACTTATTTGCCACACATGATGCGTAGTAAAGTGAAATTATTGCAGTTGGGTGAAGTTGACCAGTCTTTGCTGACATTTATTGACAACGCAATGAAGGTGGACCAACGGAAAACTGTTATTGAAAGCCGCTACAGCCAGGAACTGAGCCTCCTGTACATCCTGCAGGATGACTTTGATCGTGCCAAATACTATGTCAATAATAGTATCCAAATTTTTATGCAGGTAAGTATCTGGCATATGGTCAAGAATTGATGGTTTAGATTTATCAAAGACTTTATATGCTATATGTGATTGGAATTTAAGAAAGTAGCCATCTAATTACAATAAGTCCTCACTTAAAGTTGTGCTTGTGGGTCTGAAAATCGCAATTTTAAATAAATCATGGGTTCCCATAGGAATCAATGCTAAAGCTGAAGTTAGGTTCCTTTGGGCATTTCTTGCCCAGAAAAAAAATGTACAAGTTGAAATACTGTACCATACATGTGCAGCACTGTGCATTCCTAGCTGAAATAACTTGCAAAACAAAATGCATCTCTAAATGTAAAAGAAATACAATACACTGTTCAATTAAATGCCTTAAAAATTACAGTACTCGCCTCACTACTCAATACTTTTAGATTGACCACGTTCCATCTAGAGGCAGAAGTTGGCTGGTGCAGTTAGCAGCTGAAGCCCTGACTATCTGCACTGATCAACCTCTGCCACTAGATAGAGAGCAGGACTTAGCGAAAGTTCAGAAATGAAGCTAGAAGCGAAGCCTGAAGTCATAAGCCACCAAGAACTCAACTAAGAACAGAGGTTGAGAGGCAAGTGAGGAGAGTAGGTAAGGCTGGGGGTCGAGGCGGGTAGTCAGCAAGGGGGGGGAGCAGGAGGAAGAGGTACTCGGGGTGAAGGTTGAATTGCTCTGTGAAAAGTCATGTGAGCAGACAGACCACTGAAGAGGAAGTCTGTGGCAAACAACAGTGACACTGGAAATATTAAACAGATATACTGACAGTATTAACAACATTAAAGTGAAATAAGGTTGTGAGTCAATGTTAAGTGAGGACTTACTGTATCAGGTTAGCCATATATTCTTCAGATTTCTAGAGCACAAAAAAAAAGAGAACTTGTGTTTATATAGTGCTTTCAGGACCACCGGATGCCTCAAAGTGCATTGTAAGCAATAAAGTAGTTTTGAAGTGTAGCCACTGTTCTAATGTAGGAAATATGGCAGCCAATTTGCACACTGCAAGCTCCCACAAATAGCATTGTGATAATAATGAGATAATCTGTTCTTGTGATGTTGATTGAGGGTCAAATCTTGGCCAGGGCACTGGGGATAACTCCTTTGCTCTTCTTCAAAATAGTGCTATGGGATCATTTACATTCACCTGAGATGACATTCTTTTCATCTAAAAGATGGCCCCTCCAACAATGCAGCACTCCCTAAGTACTGCACTGCTGTACCATCCTTGATTTTTGTGCTCAAGTCCCCTTAAGTGGACTTGAACCTACAGCCTCCTTACTCAGAGACACGAGTGCTACTAACTGAGGTGCAGCATATACAACGGGAGTTCAGCCTGCCCTGTGCCAGGGTTAAAGATGTGGCTGGAGACAAACTTACAATCTGAGCAGAAGGATCCATTTGTAGTCCATGTAGGAACCAACGGCATAGGAAGAGCTAGAAATGATGTTTTGCTGAGAATTTGAGGAGATATGGCCCAAATTAAAATGTAGAAACTTAAAGGTAGTAATCTCCAGATTGTTACCTGAGCCATTTGCCAATTAGCATAAAGTCAAGCCGATTAGAGAATTAAATACTTAGCTCAGAGTTGTGTGGGATGTAGGCGTTTTGATTGAGGCACTGGCACCAGTACAGGGGAAAGAGGAGGCTGTCCCATTGGGATGGGCTCCACTTAAACTAGACTAAGATCGTTGTCCTGGTGAATTGTCCTTGTGGGGATGAGGGGTAGAATGCAGGGTCGGGTGAAGAGAGATTTAGAAATCTGAAGAGAAATATCGAGGCGATAAGGGGACATAAGGGAACAGAGTTTAATGGCACTGGTGCATCAGTAAATAAGGCTCTTGAAAAGAAATAGTGTTAAAAATAATTGACTATCTGAATGCACAAGGCATTTGTAACAAGATCGATGAACTAGAAGCACAAACAGTTAAATGGTTTAGATCTGTCTGCCATTACAGAGACATGGTTCCAAGGTGAGCAAGGTTGGGAAATATTCCAGGGTACACAACATTTTGGAAAGATAGGCAGAATTAAAAGGAGGAGGAGCAACCTTGATAATAAAGGATGACATGAGGACAATTGTAAGAAAGGATCTTGACTCAGAAGATCAGGAAGTAGAATCAATTTTGGTGGTGATTATGAATACTGTATCTTCCATGCTTCTTCTGTCAGAAAACACTGGTTGCAGTGGTTTATAGGGCCCCTAATGATCATTATACTATTAGACGGAGCATTAAACAAGAAACAATTGGAGCCTGTAACAAAGACAATGTAATAATTGTGGGGGATTTTAATCTTCCTTTAGACTAGGTGAATCAAATGCATGATGGTATTCTGGAAGATAAGTTAGTAGAATGCTTTTGCGGCAGCTTCCTTCAACAATAAGTTGAGGAACCAACCAGGGACAAAGCTTTTTTAGATCTGGTATTGTGCAATGAGGCAGGTTAATTTGTAACCTCAAAATAAAAGCTCTTTTGGGGAAAAAGTGATCATAATACAATTGAATCCTATATTAAGTTAGAGAGCAACATACTGGAGTGCAAAACAAGAAACTTAAAGTTATTTATATATGAGGGGAAAGCTGGCTAATGTTCATTGTGTAAATAGACTAAAAAATGTGGTGGTAAATAAAATGAGAAGCATTATTCAAAATCTTCAATAAAAATATGTTCCATTAAAAAATAACTCAGGAAGCAAGATCCATCTGTGTCTTAGTAGGAATACTAAAGGTAGTATTAAATTAAAAGGAGAGGCTTATTATCTTTCAAAGATTAGTAGTAAGTCTGAGGATTGGGAGGGTTTTAGTAACCAAGGGGCCACCAAAAAGTTGCTAAAAAGAGAAAAAATTGAATATGAGGGTAAACTAGCCAGGAATATTAAAACAAATTGTAATAGCTTTTATAAGTATACAAAGTAAAGAGTAGCTGAAGCGGAGACTGGAGAAATTATCATGGGGAATGAGGAAATGGCAGAGCAAATATTTTGTGCCTGTCTTTACAGCAGAAGACACAAAATGCATATCAAAGTTTAACCAAGGGGCTAACAAGGAGTAGGAACTTAAAATAATTAATATCAGAAATAAAGTATTAGAGAAACTTAAGGGACTAAAAAAAAACAGCAAATTCCAGGAATTTGGTGGCTTACACTCTAAGGTTCTAACCGAGATAGCTGCAGAGATAGTGGATGCACTAGTTATGATTTTCCACAATCCTCTAGATTCAGGAATGGACCCAGCAGATTGACAGTTAAAAAATTTAGTACTGCTATTTAGGAAAGGAGGGAGAGAAAAAGCAGGGAATCAACAGGAAGGTTCTAAGGAAAGAACACATATATTGAAGTTGTATTTGATAACACATGACATATATTTATAAAAACGAGTTCAATTTTTTTCCTTAGAATTATTCCAGCATTGACACACTGCTACTGAGGAGCCGACTTACCAAGTTGCAATCTCTTCAAACTCTGACAGAGATCCAGGATTTTCTTCGTTTCATCACCAAAGGATGTAAGATCCTGTGTTCTACTGAAATAATAATATCTGTAGGCTGATGTGTCCCACAGCTAGATGTTGATGTTCCAGATGAAAGTTTGTCACTGACAAGATACAATCAGTTTAATTGATTTAATAATACAATGCATATGACCCAAAAAAGACCTCATGGGAAAGAATATGCCAAATCTTTGTTTTAAATGGATATGTTTTAAACACAAACAGAATGGTTTGAATCAAATTGAAATGCATCATCACAATACTTAGCAATGACACTGTGGGTCTTCTCCATGTCTGAACCAAAGATAAATTGTTTTATGGAGTCCTTGCCCCTTTTAAGACTAAAACCAAGGACTTATGATCAAGATATCACACATTTTTATGACTTGTCTCATTGAGGGATAAGTAATGCCAGATGCAATATTTCAATCTGGATCAGATAACCTTGAGATTTATTTCTATTTGCTCTTGAGATGTCACTGTGGATTGTCAGTCTCAGGGCCTTTTGCTTTGCCTATATTTGCTGAGGGAAAAATCTATTGAAATTTTTTGTGTAACTTTTTTTATTCATTAAGGGGATGTGGACGTCATTGGCTAGGCCAGCATTTATTGCCCATCCCTAATTGCCCTTGAGAAGGTGGTGTTGAGCTGCGTTCTTGAACCACTGTTGTCTATGTGCTATAGGTACACCCAAAGTGCTGTTAGCGAGTGAGTTCCGGTTTTGATCCAGCAACAGTGAAGGAACAGCAATATATTTCCAAGTCAGGATGGCGAGTGACTTGGAGGGGAACTTCCGGGTGGTGGTGTTCTCTTGTATTTGCTGCCCTTGTCCATTTAAATGGTAGTGGTCGTGGGTTTGGAAGGTGCTGTCTAAGGAACCTTGGTGTATTCCTACAGTGCATCTTTAAGATGGAACACACTGCTGCCACCATGTGTCAGTGGTGGAGGGATGAATGTTTACGGATGGGGTGCCAGTCAAGTGGGCTGCTTTATCCTCTATGCTGTCAAGCTTCTTGAGTGTGGTTGGGGCTGCCACATCCAGGCAAGTGGAGAGTATTCCATCACTTTCCTGACTTGTGCCTTATAGATGATGGACAGGCTTTGAGGAGTAAGGAGGTCAGTTACTCACCACAGGATTCCTAGCCTCTGACCTGCTCTTGTAGCCACAATATTTATGTGGCTCATCCAATTCAGTTTCTGGTCAGTGGTAACCCCCTGGATGTTGATAGGTGAGGATTCAGCAATGGTAATGCCTTTGAATGTCAAGGGACAATGGATAGATTCTCTCCCTTGCTGGAAATGATCATTGCCTGGCACTTGTGTGGCGCAAATGCTACTTGCCGCTTGTCAGCCCAAGCCTGGATATTGTCCAGACCTTGCTGCATTTGGCCATGGACTGCTTCAGTATCTGAGGAGTCTTAAATGGTGCTGATAATTGTGCAATCATCAGTGAACATCCCCACTTCTGACCTTATAATGGAAGGAAGGTCATTCATGAAGCAGCAGAAGGTTGGGTCTAGGACACCTCCCTGAGCAAATGCCACTTGACAGCACTATTGATAACCCCTTCCATCATTTTGCTGATGGACGGAGAGTAGACTGATGGGGTGGTAATTGGCTGGGTTGGATTTGTCCTGCTTTTTGTGTACAGGACATACCTGGATAAATTGCCACATAGTTGGATAAGTGCCAGTGTTGTAGCCATACTGGAACAGCCTGACTGTTCTGGAGCACAAGTCTTCAATACTACAGCCAGAAAGTTGTCAGGGTCTGTGGCCTTTGCAGTATCCAGTGTCTTCAGCCATTTCTTGATATCAGATGGAGTGAATCGAATTGGCTGAAGACTGGCATCTGTGATGCTGGGGATCTCCGGGGAGCCCTAAATGGACTATCCAGTCTTATCTTTTGCACTGATTTGCTGGGCTCGCCCATCATTGAGGGTTGGAATATTTGTGGAGCCTCTTCTTCCAATGAGTTGTTTAATTGTCAACCACCATTTACAGCTGAATTTGGCAGGACTGCAGAGCTTAGATCTGATCCGCTGGCTAGTTGTGGAATCACTTAGCTCTATCATTTGCTGCTTATGTTGTTTGGCATGCAAGTAGTCCTGTGTTGTAGCTTCACCAGATTGACACCTGATTTTTAGGTATGCTTCGTGCTGCTCTAGGCATGCCTCCTGGACATAGTAAAACCAATTTTTGACATGTCTTATTTTCTACAGTAAGCATGCTCTTGGCTTTTCATGTTGTGGAGAATCTTTTACAAAAAGCGTTTTGAATTAAGTGGTTCCACAGCAAACCACAATTGATGCCAAATGTTTGCATTTGGTTTTCTGATTACAAAATGTTTGTGCACACAATCCAGTTACAAATGTTGACTTGTGTTTATGGACAGAACCTATAGATATATAATCAGTATTATTCTATGCTTAGATTATAAGAGCATCTGAAATTTTGACTTGCTATAACCTGGGTGCATTGGGACATCGTATTAATTTGATTTGTAAATAAGACTTTCACAACCCAGTCTAGCTTTGTGAATTATTCTTGATTTGTGGAATAAATATTATATTGTGTTTTGCAGTTAATTTAATCGCTGATATGCCACTCCGAAAATTAATAAGAACTTGGACAGGCCGGTACCCAGAATCAAAGCTGGATCCGATGAGTGTATGGGATGACATAATCACAAACCGGTATGATGCTGGAATGATTTTGCCCATATTTGCAATGTAGAAATGATAATAGTTCTCCAAATTATTTATGAATTGGATATTAAATAGTATTGTGGTAATTTCTTTTATTAAGAATAAGATGGAGTATTAAATAGCATTGCAAGTAGTTTTTAGAATTATGAAGGGATGAACTGAATGATCTTCCTCATGTATATCTAATCTACGGGCAGAATTTAGCCCTTGGCTGGCGGGCGGGCCCCACCGGCTCAGCTGTGGGTGGGCAGCCGAACCCCGCCACCGAAACGGGGCCCGCCGCCATTTTGAGTGGGCGGGCCCTAATTAAGGCCCACCCAGCGGCCTGCCTGACAGGAAACGCTTCCTGTGCGAGGGGTGGAGGGAATCCCCATCTGTCAAAGAGCACACTGCTCCCTGAGGCAAAGTCCTGTCTCAGGGAGTTTAGTGAAAGGTAAGTAAAGTCAAAAAATAGAGACATTTTAAAATTATTAACATGTCCCCCTCATGTGACAATGTCACACGAGATGGGACATGTTGATAACAAACTCAAAATTTATTAAATTTTTACAAAACAGTAATAAAACTTCATCCCGCCAGTGGTTGAAGTTTCATTAATAATCTGCAGGTTGCTGGGGATCCTGGCCTGCCCGCCAGCCTTAAGGTTGGCCGGGCAGGGCATTTAACTATCTTAATGAGCTTGTCAATGGCCTTAATTGGCCATTGACAGGTCGGCCGTCGGACAACTGATTTCGCTGTCCGCCCGCTTTCCTTAGGATTTAAATGGCCTAGGATGACGTTGGGGATTCCTCTCGCGTCATTTTCCCCTCGGCGAGTGGGCCCCACCCCCAAATCGCTGAGGGAGAAAATCCTGGCCTATGATTCTGATTACTGAACGATGACCATGACAAGTCCAGAGTCAACATTGAGGACTCCCAGAGCCACTCCCCACCTAGCAGTATATCACTGTGTAGCCAACCCTGATTCCTCTGTCCTACCGATGGTACAGGACATATCCAAGGATGCTGATGCAGGAGTGTGATACATTTGGCTGTGAGTATGACTGTCAGGCTGTTGCTTGACTGGTCTATGAGACAGCTCCCCCAGTTTTGGCACAGCTTAATAAGGAGGACTTTGCAGGATCTGGGTCCTGGTATGACTTTGTCATATCTGGTGCTTGGGCCCATGATGGTGGTCCATCTTGTTTTATTCATTTTTGGCTTTTTTACAGCAGTTTGATAAAAACTGAATGGATTGCTAGTCCATTTCAGAGGACGCTTAAGATTTGACCACATTTCTGTGGGTCTAGACTCATGTGGGCCAGGCTGGGTAAGAAGGGCAGATTTCTGTCCCTGAAGGGCAGATTTCTGTCCCTAAAGGACATTAGTGAACCAGGTGGGTTCTTATGACTCTCTGGTAGTGGTCACCATCATTGAGACTAGCTTTTTATTCCAGACATATTCAGCTAATTGAATTTAAATTCCCCAGCTGCTATGGTTGAATCTGCGCTAATGTCTCTGGAACTTTATTCAATCCTCTGGATTACTAGTCCAGTAATATAAACACTGGTTACTGTTCCTGTATATGAAATATGGTTGAAAATTGCTAACAAAAATCCTTAATTTCATTTAACATAGTTTGCCAAAAGTGAATTTGTTTATCTGGCTAATTAGAAATTAGGTGCCTATATTAAGCTTTCGCCATTGCTGTTTGGTCCTTTTCTTTACATCATTGGACCAATCAGGTTTCCACATGATCATGCAAGATGTACATTTTTTAATGGCCTTTTTAAAAAATTATGTTTTATATTCTTCCATATTATTTTGTTTAATTACATAGAGCTAGTTTCCGATTTACTTTGCCTCTCATATGCCCTCACCTCCGAACAAAGCTTTCAAAGTTGCAGCCTGCTCAACATCTATCTGACCAGGTTCATCTGCCACAAACAACCTCATCCCAATGAAACCTCACCTGTGTACCATGTCTCACCTACACTGACCTGATTGGGTATTACCGAGATTGGGTGTTACTGAGACTGATATGTCTGGTTTCAGTCATTCCTGACTTCAGTTTATATTTTTAATCCACAACTAATACCAACTGATCAAACTGCTTTTATTATAATTCTTCTTTCTGATTTTTTAAAATCTTCTGCAATGCAGCTGTTTCTTCCTCGACAAGATTAAGGAACGACTGTCATTTGTTCAAGCTGATGATAGTATGGAGGTGGATGATGAAGGAACTGATACTAAAATGGATGTGGACGGAGAGGAAGATGTCAACATGCTCATAAGAAGCTGTAAATTTAATATGAAGTTAAAAATGTTAGAAAGTGCAAGCAAACAGGTATGCAACAAAATGTTACTGCCATCTGTTGATTAAATGCAGCAGGCATAAAAATATGTGATCTGTGATTCTCCGGGGCAGAAAGTGCCATGAATCGCTATCGGTGAGAGTTTACCTATTGATATCATTGCTGAACATCATGCAGGTGGCAACCTCTAATGATGACTGCCCCCAGAGAATCAAATTGTTCCTCCACAATGTTGTCCAAAAGAGTAGCAAGGCTGAGGACTGGTGAAATTTTATAATTAGCAAAGGATGGCCAAGAAATTGATAAAGAAAAAGAAAATATGAGAGAAAACTAGCAAGAAACATGAAACAGATTGTCAAAGTTTCCCTATGTGTGTAAATAGGAAGAGAGTCTTGAAAGTAAACATGAGGCTGAGACAGGAGAAATTATAATAGGCAATAAGGACATGGCATAGACATTATACTAATAATGGAGGCAGAATTTAATTCCTATGATGGGAGTCTCCCCCACAACCGGTTGGAGAATCTGTCCGAGTCCTGCGTTGCTTCTGTCTGGGAGCTCCAACGCAGATTAAGTGTAATCAGGCACTTAACTGGCCAGTGTCGGGCATCTCATAGAAACATAAAATAGGAACAGGAGTAGGTCATTCGGCCCTTTGAGCCTGCTCCACCATTCAATATGATCATGGCTGATCCTTTATCTCAATGCCATACTTATGCACTCTCCCCATACCCCTTGATGCCTTTAGAGTCCAGAAATCAATCTATTTCCTCCTTAAATATATTCAGTGACTTTGCCTCCACAGCCTTCTGTGGTAGAGAATTCCACAGGTTCACCACCCTCTGAGTGAGGAAGTTTCTCCTCATCCCAGTCCTAAATGGCCTACCCCATATGCTAAGACTGTGACCCCCTTGGTCTAGACTCCCCAGCCAGAAGAAACATCATTTCTGCATCCAGCCTCTCCATCCAAGTGAATTTTATACGTTTCAGTGAGATCCCCTCTCATTCTTCTAAACTCCAGTGAATACAGGCGTAGTCGGCCCAATCTCTCCTCATACGACAATCCTGCCATCACAGGAATCAATCTGGCGAACCTTCGCTGCACCCTCTCTATGGCAACTCTATCTTTTCTTGGGTAAGGAGACCAAAACTGCGCACACTACTCCAGTTGTGGTCTCACCAAGGCCCTGAACAGCTGTAGTAAGACATCCTTGCTCCTGTACTCAAGTCCTCTCGCAATGAAGGCCAACAAACCATTTGCCACCTTAGCTGCTTGCTGCACCTAAATGCTTGCTTTCAGTTGATGGTGTACAAGAACATCCAGGTCACTTTTGTATAACGACATTTCCCAATCTATCACCAGTTAAATAATACTCTGCCATTCTGTTTTCCTACCAAAGTGGATAACTTTACAATTCTATGTTATACTGCATCTGCCACGTATTTGCCCAATCACTCAACCTGTCTCTTAACACCCTCCTCATCACTCACATTCCAACCAAGTTTTGTGTCATTCGCAATCTTGGAAATACTACATTTAGTTTCCTCATCCAAATCATTGATATATATATTGTGATTATTTGGGGCCCAAGCACCAATCCCATGCAATCAAGAACTTTAGAGGGCAGAAATCACACTCTAGAAAGCTGCTGGCCAATCGGAGGCTGGCAGTTTCCATTTCTGGTACTGCCACCAGGAACAGCGGATGCCACCAGTAATGCTCGAAGGTCTTCTTCATGGATTATCGCTGGACCTCTGGAGACAGGTGAGTGGGGCAAGATATGGGTCATGGGAAGGGGATTGCTGGCGGGATGAGGGGGATCAGATGCAAGGGCTGAGGTTGGATTTCGGCAGCTTCCCCTTCCTGATGCCGGCTCCCTTGTTCAGCCACTGACTAGCTTTCAACAAGGGACCCCTCCTACGAGGCCTCAGGTAAACCCGACAGGATTTGTTGGGTGGCCTTTGGGAGCCACGGGAGAGCCATGAGATTCCCATTAAATCCCTGAGCCACCATTAAATTCCAGCGGGCTCAGGGATAATTGCCTCCAAGTGGCTCATTGATGAGCCTAATTGACATCCTGCTGCCAGCAGTTGGATTCCCATGTTGGGCTCTTCTCACCGCCATCTCCACACCACCTCCCCCCCGCCCCCCCCCCCCCCCAATTAAATTGGGGTCAGTTTTGCCAATGCCAAGAATTAGAAGCGGGTACTCCTGCCCTGTTCTCCCCCCCTTCCCATTCTGGTTGGCTCCATTAAACCCAGCACTTGCATTAGCCTTCAAAGTTGAAGACACAAAAGATATTCCAAAAATGCAGGGAAACCAAGGATCTAATGAAAGTGAGGAACCTAGAGATACTATCAGTTTTTTAAAAAAAAGTTCTGAAGAAATTGATGGGGCTCAAAGTTAACAGATCCCTTGGACTTGATGACCTATATCCTCGAGTTTTAAAAGAAGCAACTGCAGAAATAGTTGGATGCGCTAGTTTCGATTTTCCAGAATTCCCTAGATTTTATAACCGTTCCCAAGGATTGGAAGTAACAAATGTAACATGCTATTCAAGAAAGGAGTGAGTGTGAAGGCAGAAGACTATAGCCCAGTTATTCCTGCATCTATAGTAAGGAAAATGCTAGAATGTATTATTTGAAACATGGTAACAGGACATTTGGAATATCACAATATGACTGAGAGAATCAACACGGCAAATCGTGCTTGACAAATCTGTTGAGTTTTTTGAGAACATGACGAGTAGGGTGGATAAGGGGGTACCAGTAATGCTGGGTGGAATTTTATGACCCTATCATGGGGTCGTTCAAAAGCCCATTCACTCGAGCAGCATCAGAAAATCCTGCCAGCCGGAGGGCTCATAAAATTCCGCCTGTAGCGTATTTGAATTTTCAAAATGCATTTGATAAGATCCCACACAAGAGATTATTATACAGAATTCAAGGCCATGGGGAGTGTTAGAGGTACTCTATTAGCATGGATTGAGAATTGGTTAATGGAGAGAAAACAATCAGTTGCAGTTTCAGATTGGCAGGCCTGTGAGGTACCTGTGAGGTACCATAAAAATCAGTGCTTGGGCCTCAGCTATTTGTAAATTATATCAGTTGCTTAAATGAGGGGACTGAGTGTAATGTATCTGAGTTTGTTGATTATAAAAAGCTAGGTGAGGATGTAAATGTTGAGGAGGAGGCTTGAAAGGGATATAGACAACTTAAGTGATTGGGCAAGAATGTGGCAGATGCAATATAATGTGGGAAGTGTGAAGTTACCTATGCTGGAAGTAAGAATGGAAGAGTATTTTTTAAATGGTGTGAGACTGATATTGATATTCAGAGGGACCTGGGTGACCTTGTATGCGAATCATGGAAAGTTAATATGGTGATACAGCAAGTAATTAGAAATGAAAATGATATGTTAGCCTATATTAAAGGGATTGGAATATAGGAGTGATGGAGTCTTACTGCTGTTGTTTAGAGCATTCGTAAGACCACACCTGGAGTACCATGTCGAGTTTTGGTCTCCTTACCCAAGGAAGGAGATACTCGCCTTAGATGAAGTGCAACAAAGGTTTACTAGACTGATTCTTGGGATGAGGCAATTGTCCTTTGAGGAAAGATTGAACAAATTAAGCTTAATATTCCCTAGAGTTTAGTAGAATGAGATGTGATCTAATTGAAACAAATACAATTCTTAAGGGGCTTGACAGGGTAGGTGCTGGGAGGATGTTTATCCTGACTGGGGAGTCTAGAACTAGGGGTCGCAGTCTCAAAATAAGGGGTCAGCCATTTTGGACAGAAATGAAATGAGAAATTTCTTCACTAGAAGGGTTATGAATCTTTGGAGTTCTCCACCTCAGAGGTCTGTGGATACTCAGTTGATGAATATATTCAAAGAAGAGATCGATAGATTTTTGGGAATTGAGAGCTTTGGGGATAGTGTGGAAAGGCTGAATTGAGGTATTTGTCAGTCATGATCTTAATGGTGGAGCAGGCTTGGAGGGCAGAAGGAGCTGCTCCTATTTCTTATGTTCTTAATTGTTTGTGAAGAGACATTTTGATATTGGCAGGGATATTGAAGGTCTACTTGTTGAATCATAGTTTGTTGCCTTGATACAGATCAAAACTAAACTCGGCTATAATCAGAAAATGAGATTGTGGCCAGGATTCCAACTTCTGATTGCTAACCACTGTCCCCGGATGCAAAGATGTATCTCTGATGTTAAGTAATGTTTTTCAGTCAGATAAGCTGCCAGCACTCACTGCTGAAGGTTATACATGAATAATGGTCACTTGGGCAAGGTAGCAGGAGGTGAAGCAAAGAAGACAAGTCTTTAGGAGTGGAGGGAAATATTGGGTTAAAAAAAAAGCAGAAATCCTAGTTAGAGCCTTTTTGTATCCATTGTGAAAGATCATAGGTTGCTAAATTATAAAGATGGAAGTTTTTCATTTTATGGCTGAAATACATGTTATCCAATTAGACTTAAAATAAATTACAACTGTGACGAACTTGTAAATTGCCAGTGTGTTAAACCTGCATCTTCAATTGCAAAATTATTCATTCTTCAAGTTATTTTCATGTTCACTAACATAAATACAAATATTTCATATTCAGAATGTTGTAGCTTTTTTATCAGAAAGTCAATTGTTTTCCTTATTTCAGAACAACTTTTCAGTGTCGGCGAAGTTGCTCAAAGAACTTGACAAAGAGTCCAAGGTTAAAAATGACTGGAGAGTGAGATGGATACAAAGTTATAGCCGATTCAGTCATAAGCGCAGTCGGAGTCTGGAGAGAGCAGGGCAGATTGTAACGGTGATGAAGACCATCCCCTTGCTGGGTAATGGCTGATAATTTTCTAACATTAACATAGCAACCAAAAATAATCAATTCTTTAATTTTTTTTAAATGGGTTTCTGACAGCTTCCCTGCATGTTTTTAATCTTCACTAATGGCACTGATTTTTAAATGTTTTATCTTTTTTAGAAAACCAGCATAAATTGTACAAAAGCAATAAATGACTTAGATGAGGGAGCAAAGGCCTATGGTAGCTAAGTTTGCAGGTGACACAAATAGGTAGGAAAGTATGTTGTGAAGAAGACATAAGGAGGTGCAGACGAATATAGATAAGTTGAGTGAGTGGGCAAAAATGTGGCAGATGGTGTATAATGTGGGAAAACGTGAAGTTGTTCACTTTGGCAGGAAGAATAAAAAAGTTATTTAAACGGAGAACGGATACAGTATTCTGAGGTGTAGAGGGACCTAGATGTTTTTGTGAATGAGTCACAGTAAGTTAGTATGCAGATACAGCATGTAATCAAGAAGGTTAATGGAATGCTATCCTTTATTATGAGAGGAATTGAACATAAAAATAAGGAGTTATGCTTCAGTTATACAGGGCTTTGGTGAGACCGTATCTCGAATACTATATGCAGTTTTGGTCTCTTTATTTAAGGAAGGATGTAAATGCGTTAAGAGGCATTGCAGAGGAGGTTTACTAGATTGATACCCGGAATGATCGGGTTGTCTTAGGAGGACCGGTTAGACAGGCTGGGCTTGTTTCCACTGGGGTTTAGAAGAGTGAGGGGTGACTTGATCGAAACATATAAGATCCTGAGTGGTCTTGACAAGGTGGATGTGGAAAGGATGTTTTCCCTTGTGGGTGAGTCCAGAACTTGGAGGCACTGTTTTAAAATTAGGGGTCACCCTTTTAGGACAGAGATGAGGAGAATTTTTTTCTGAGGGTTATGCAACTTTGGAACTCTGTTTCAGAAGGCGGGGGAAGCTGAGTCGCTAAATATTTTTAAGGCAGAGGTAGATATATTCTTGTTAGGCAAGGGAATCAAAGGTTATCGGGGGATAGATGGGAATGTGGAACTCGAAACACAAACAGATCAGCCATGATCTTATTGAATGGCAGAGCAAGGTTAAGGGGCCAAATGGCCTACTTCTACTCCTATTTCATATGTCTGTATTGTCAGTTAGAATTTTTAAATAAAGAACATTCTTCTGGCATAGCTTTAACATGTAGCAAAGGGTTTCGGATGTTGGGTGATGCACTTTACACAGGGATTGGCTCCTGACTACAGTTGTGCCACCAAATGGAAACAACAGACCAATTCTCCACAAGCAAATAAGCAGTTCAGAAAGATGGATCATTCCAAAACATGTGGCATCCACCCACTAATCACCAGGCGAATCAAGAGCATCAGAGGTCTGAGAACCAATCTGCTTATTAAGAGTATGCGAGAAAGCTAGCTAGTAATATAAAAATAGACAATAAGAGTTTCTACCAGTTCTTAAATAGGAAAAGAGTAAGTAAAGATAATGTTGGTCCCCAAGGGAGAGAGTCTGGGGAACTGATAATGGAAAACAAGGAGATGGCAAAGGCATCGAACAGGTATTTTCTGTCTTCACTGCAGAAAACCTCCCAAGGATACTTGAAAATCAAGAATTGAAGGGGAGGGAGGAACTTAAAGCAATCACCATCACTAAAGAAAAGGTGCTGGGAAAACTATTAGATCTGAAGGTTGAAGATTCCACAGGACCTGATGGCCTGCGTTCTAGGGTCTTAAAGGAAATGGCCGCAGAGATAGTAGATGCATTGGTTGTAATCTTCCAAAATTCCTTAGATTTTGGAAGGGTTCCAGCGGATTGGAAACTGGCAAATGTAACACCTTTATTCAAGAAAGGAGGGAGACAGAAAGCAGAAAACTATAGGCCAGTTAGTCTAACATCTGTCATACCGAAATTGCTGGGAGCCATTATTAAGGAGGTTATAGCAGGATGCTTGGAAAATAATAACGTCATCAGGCAAGATCATCGTGGCTTTGTGAAAGGGTAATTGTGTTTAACTAATTTATTAGAGTTCTTTGAGGAAGTAGCAAGCAAGGTGGATAAGGGAGAACCTGTACATGTGGTGTACATGGATTCCCAAAAGGCATTCAATAAGGCCACATCAAAGGTTATTACACAAGATAAGATTTAGCTCAATGGGCAGGCACGCGCCCGACCCGCTCGAGTGTAAAATGACAATGCGTTGATGTTGGTCGAGCGTCCCAATGTCAATGCACAGTTGTGCGATATTTCATTCAGCGGGCACACGCTGAAGTCAGCAGCAAGCCTGCCGCCAATTAAAAGGCCTGTTAAGGCCATTAAATGATCAATTAACTTCAATTTTTCAATGCCCGTCCAATAACACTTCACCTCCCTGAGGCAGCTCTGTGCCTCAGGGAGATTATGAAGTGCGTACTTGCCCTCACCTGGCTCACACTCCCCACCCCTCCCGCCTGCACAGGCAGCACTGAGCACTTCTGCTCGTTCTTCACACTGGTGTGAAATTGCCTTCCAGCCCCGGGTGGCTTCCCAACTGCCCCCGCCTAGCCCCCCCAACACGTGTGAAATTCTGCCCATGGTATAGGAGTTATATATTAACACGGGTAAAGGATTGGGTAGCTAACAGGGAGCAGAGAGTAGGGGTAAATGGGTCTTTTTTCAGGTTTGCGTGCTGTAAAGAGTGGAGTGCCACAGGGATCAGTGTTGGAGTCTCAATTATTTGCAATCTATAAATAAGTTGGATGAAGGGAATTGTCTGTATGGCAGCTAAATTTGCCAGTGACACCAAGATAGGTAGGAAAGTAAATTGTCAAGAAGAGGTAGAGAGTCCGCAAAAGGGTATAGACAGGTTAAGTGAGTGGGCAAAAATTTGGCAGATGCAGTATAATGTGAGAAAATGTGAACTTGCCCACTTTGGCAGGTAGAATAGAACAGCAGGTTACTATTTAACTGGAGAGAGATTGCAGAACTCAGTGGTACAGCGGGATCTGGGTGTCCTGGTGCATGAATCACAAAACATTATGCAGGTGTAGCAAGTGATAAGGAAGGCAAATGGAATGTTGGTGTTTATTGCAAGGGGAATGGAATATGAAAGTAAGGAAGTTTTACTGCAGCTGTACAGGGCACTGGCGAGACCACATCTGAAGTATTGTGTGCAGTTTTGGGCCCCTTATTTGAAAAAGGATATAATTGTGTTAGAAACTGTTCAAAGAAGGTTCACATAACTCATTCCTTGGTTGAAAGGCTCATCTTATGAAGAAAGGCTGAACAGTTTGGGCGTATATCCATTGGAGTTCAGAAGAATGAGAGGTGATCTTTTTGAAAATATAAGATTCTGAGGGGACTTGATAGGGTGGATACTGGGAGGATGTTTCCTCATGTGGTGGCGAGCTAGAACCAGGCAGGATGCAGTTTAAGAATAAGAGGTCTCCCTTTTAAGACAGATGAAAAACCTTTCTCTACAGAATGTCGTTAGAATGTGGAATTCTCTTCCCCCGAAAACAGGGTCACTGAATTTATTCAAGGCTGAATTACATAGATTTTTGACAGACAAGGAAGTGAAGTGTTATGGGGAGCTGGCAGGAAAATGTAGACCTCCAGCAGATCAGCCATGCTCTTATCGAATGGCGGAGCAGGCTTGAAGGGCTGAATGGCATACTCCTGCTCCTAAGCCTTATATTCCTGCGTCAGCTTAGGAAAGGTCACATGATGAAAGGTGGAAGAGAAAAATACAGATCAGAAAATAATTCTTAGTTATTGCTATTTTAAAAAATAGTGAAACAAGGATCTAAAAGAACAGTCTTTAAAACTATTATTTTTACAAGTTTGGGGTATTGGGTATAAATTTATACCCCATCATATAAGGTCTGCAACACACACAATAACTGACACACAAGGCACCAAAACCATTCAGAAAGAAAAGGTAAATGAGGATTTAAATGTTGCTGTCATGAACAGAGATCTTATCTTACAGTTGAAGCTGAGGTGGAGACTCTAAATATACAAAGGCACGCTCTCAGAGACCAGAACACATTGCTTGGAACAACCTATTGGATTATGGCTAATGCTCTGAATAAAGACCCGTCAGTTCTTCAGCATATTGAGAAGAACCGAGCAAGAAATGTTATAGAACTTTCTGGAGCTACCAGTGACGATATAGCACAGGTGGGAAAAGAATTCCTAACTGTACCAAAAGATGCATAAATCCAGTTAATATCTGAACCTTTTCTGACAGCTCTTTATTTTGTTGTTGCTCAGGTTTCAGTTGGATTATACAGAAAGGCTCATGAATATCTGCGAATTGCTGTTAAAAAGGTTGAAGAAGAGCTGCAGTCTCTTTCTGAAAAACATGTTGACACATTGGGAGTGATTAAAGCCTACATGAATTTGGCAAATTTCTGTGACAAATGCCTGCGTGAGGAAGAAGAAAGTGAAAACCGTAAGAGTGGAAGAAAATGTGTAATAACTTGTCCTCGTCTGTTCTGAACATTTGCTTGTATTGTGTATTTATACAATATGTAGCTATTGGGGCTTAATATTTGGTACCATAGTGACTGGGACCAGTTGTGGCGCAAATTTCCTTTGCTTTTGTTGCCTGCCTTCATTTACTGAAAAGAAATCTTTCCATTTTCCTCTCTGTGACTTTAGTCTATTTTCCTGCGTCTTTTATCTCACCAGTTTTATTTCTTCTTCCAACCTTTCTTGAGACCCATAAGTCATTACATGCAATACCACTAAATCCTTAGTTAATTACAGTATCCAAAAAACAAAACATTCAAATTGCAGCTCCTTACTGGATTTTGATGATTATTGCTTATTTCGGTCCCAAATTGTAGGAATTTAGGTTTTTTTACTTGCAAGCAATGTCTGTAAGAGCTGTGAAAATGCAAAATATAAGGAAAAAATGGAAATGCACAAAATCTGAAATAAAAACAACATTTAGGGAGTACAAAATAGGGGTGTTGCACCAAAATGACATGAGGAAAAATTTTTCATGCAGCGAATGGTTAGGATCTGGAATGCACTACCTGAGTGTATGGTGGAGGTAGGTTCAATTTTTTTTTAAATTCCTTCATGGGATGTGGGCATCGCTGGCTAAGCCAGCATTTATTGTCCATCCCTAATTGCCTTTGTTCAGAGGGCATTTAAGTGTCAACCACATTGCTGTGGGGCCGGAGTCACATGTAGACCAGACCAGGTAAGGACAGCAGATTTCCTTCCCTAAAGGACATTAGTGAACCACATGGGTTTTTACAACAACTAGCAATGGTTCCATGGTCATCATTACTCTTTTTGAATTCCAGATTTTTATTTAATTCAAATTTCACCATCTGCTGTGGCGGTATTCAAACCTGGGTCATTGGATCAAAAGCATAGCACTATTAATTTGTGCAATTTTTCATTTATTTCTTGTTACCCTATTAATGTATGCCATTGGAAGAAAAGCGTAGCAGAGATGTAATTTAAAATACCGTAGCATAGTGGTCATGTAATGGACGTGTAATCCAGACCCCTGGATAATGATCCCGAGACAGAAATTTAAATCTCAACATGGCATCTGTGGAAATTAAATTCAATTACTTAAATAAATCTGGAATAAAACACTAGTATCAGTAAAGGTGATTAGTGGTAATGCAAGTCCTGACTATTGACCCCAGAGCTCTACCCTGGGTCTCTGGAATATTAGCCCAGTGACAATACCACTATCCCAACACCTCTCCCTAATTGAGACATACAAAAGAGAATTAGACTGTTATCCAAAAAGGAAGAATGTGAAGGGTTACGGGGAGATAGCAGGGGAGTGGCACCAGGTCAATTGTTTATTCAGGGATAAAAGCAAATGTTCATTCAGGGAGCTGGTGGAGACATGATGGACTGAATGGCCTGTGCTAAACAATTCTGTGATTCTGTGAAAATGTTTATCTGGATTTTCTGGTAGGCCCATTGCATCAACAGAGGCACAGCATGATAGACTTGTCTAAGATAAAAGCAAAATACTGCGGATGCTGGTAATCTGAAACAAAAACAAAAATAGCTGGAAAAACTCAGCAGGTCTGACAGCATCTGCGGAGAGGAATACAATTAACACTTCAAGTCCGTATGAGACTTCATCAGAACTAAAGAAATATGGAAATGAAGTGAAATATAATCTGGTTATGGGGGGTGGGACAGGTAGAGCTGGATAGAGGGCCAGTGATAGGTGGAGGCAAAGAAGAGATTGCCAAAGATGTCATAGACAAAAGGACAAAGGGGTGTTGACAGTGGTGATAGACTTGTCCTTGTCTTAATATCATGACCTTAACCCCAGATGGTTTTCTGACCTGAAAGTCATTTGCATTTTCCACATGGACAATCCAACTACTGGGCTTTAGGAGAGTGACCAGTGCACAAAAGTTAGTAAGGAGCCCGGCTTTTATGTTGGAACAATGTGTTTGTCATCACTATTTGTTACAGCTTTCACATTCACAGTAATGTTGATCACAAATACGCTGTTAGTGCATCATGCACTTTCAGTTCTTTGATGTTTATAAATAAATAAATTCATGTTTCTTACAGTTGTGAATTTCCCTGAGCTGCAGACATTCCCAGCTTGCGTAGTGGAAAATATGTTAAAAGCGCTGAAGTATAATTCGAGAGAAGCCAGACTGAGATTCCCTAGATTGTTACAGATTGTGGAATTATATCCAGCTGAGACACAGGACCTCATGACGAGAGGGGTATGTACTTGTTCAGATGACTGCTGTTTTACATTAATGCTTTAACAGCTGGATTTTGCAGGCTTTGAGTATTTTTACGCAGTGTCACAGTTTTTGTTCATCCAGCTGAGGGAGTAAACCTGTGCTGCAAAAAAATACTGCAGTTTACTTTTTGTATATGGTAGTATACATGGAACTGATTGGCTGTCATTAATTTAATGAAATAATAACCAAAAGATGTGGAATAATTTGCCTGATTTGCAAACTTTTTTTCATGTTTGAGTAAGTTGTTTATGATTGCTCCACTTTTTCCACGGCACACACCCTTCCCTGTCAAGGGGACAGCCAGCATGCTTTGGAATGACAATTTATTGCTGTCTGTCAAAGGCATTGCTAGACTAAGCTGCCTTCATTTTTCCCAGACTTGCCACAGTGGCACATTTGAGACGCAGTTCACTTTGTGATATGGAATAGAAGGATACCAGTTGAGTGTGTTGGAGTGTCAATATGCTATGTCACCAGACTCCATGTAATAAATGCACATAGTGGTATTTCTATGTGATATAATTATGATATATTATAATCTAATGTGATCATGCATTTAGGGAGTGGTAGTACTAGTCCTGACTATTGACCCCAGATCCCATGAAGTCTCCTGGCAAGTGGATTAGGAAGGAAGAAAAAACACCCTGAAGTTCCCAATGTCTTTCACTCTGCTGTGGCTGCTTGTTCCTGCTCCTGATGAATACCAGGTGCAGACAAGGTCAGACCTGGTGACAATGCATCTTGATTGCATAGAATGCTAATTCACTTTCCAAAGAAAGAAATAACTTTTGTTTATGTAATGTCTTTTACTACCTCCATATGCCTGAAATTGCTTTACGGTCAGTGCAGTACTTCTGAAGCGCAGTCACTGTTATAATTTAGACCGATATGAATATCGCTGGGGCATTGTGACACAGCATGCAAATTTTTAATCCATTTACTTTGTGCAATTTTTCATTTTTTTTTTTGTTACACTGTTAATGTATGCCATTGGAACAAAAGCATGTAATTTAAAATACAATAGCTTATTGGTTATGCTAGTGGACTAGTAATCCAGACCTTTGGATGAATGGTCTGGAGACGGAAGTTCAGATCTCACCACGGTATCTGTGGAATTTAAGATCAATTACTTAAATAAATCTGGAATAAAACACTAGTATCAGTAAAGGTGATCATGCAATTAGGAGGGAATGGTAGTGCGAGTCGTGACTATTGACTCCAGATCCCATTAAACCTCCTGGCATTAGGTCAAACATGCGCAAGAAAACCTCATGCTGATTAGTACCTACAACTGATGAGTCAGTACTCCTTCACCATGTTGAACAGCACTTGGAAGAGGCAGTGGAGATAGAAAAAGCACAATGTACTCTGAATGGAGGATTTCAATGTCCATCACCAAGAGTGGCTCGGTAGCACCACGACTGACCAAGCTGGCTGAGTCCTGCAGCAGGCAGTGAGAGAACCAAAACAAGGGCAAAAACCTACCAGACCTTGACCTGTGACAATTTATTTGTCACAGATGCATGTGTCCATGACAGTATTAATAGGAATGAACCCCACACAGTCCTTTTGGAGACAAAGTCCTATCTTCACACTAAGGATACCTGCTATCAGGTTGTGTAGCACCACCATGTGCTAAATAGGATAGATTCACAACATACCGAGCAGCTCAAAACTGGTCATTCTTGAGGTGGTGTGGGCCATCATCAGCAGCAGAATTGTATTCAATCACAATCTGTAACCTCACGCCACCAGAATATCCTCACACTACCATTGCCACCAAGCCAGGGGCTCCACCCTGGTTCAATGAAGCGTGCAGGCAGGCATGCCAGGAGCAGCACCATGCATATCTAAAAATAAGGGGCAAAATTTTACCTTCCCCCACATTGGGTTTGCAGATGGGGTGGGGCTTTGCTATCAAATTCCTCAGCTGGCCTTCCCACCAGGCTCCCACCCGCACTATCCTCTCCAATTTTACCATGGGATGGGTAAGACCTAGGATAGCCTGCCCACCCTTGCCCCAATTGAGTCCCTTAAGTGGCCAATTGATGACCACTTAAGGGCTGGTGGAAGGAGTTCAGGGGTAGGGAGAAGCCTGAAAAGTGACCCTGCTCCATCAACACTCCCCACCCACTCTGTTCACCCACCCAGGCCTTGCCTCCCCTCCCTATCCTGAGACCCCCACACTTGCCTGGTCCTGGACTCCTTGGACTTAGACTCTGGAGACTAGACTAGTCCCAGCCTAATCAGATTGGCTGACAGATTCCTGAGGCAGGGATTCCCCCTGAGTGAGGGGCGGAGTTCCCATCTCCAGTCAATTAATGCTGGTTGGAGCGTTAAATGGTTGTGGGTGACCAGTATCGGTGGGGATGTGTTCACCACCAGCTCTTGAGATAGCAGGAAGGGAAACCCCACCATCCAAAAAATCCTGGTTGTGGTCCCACCTTGTGAGGCTACAACATTGGATTACTTGTCGAACAGTGGAGGCAGCAAGCAATAGAGCTTAAGTGATCCCGCAATCAACTGATTAGCTCAAAGCTTTGCAGTCCTGTCACATCCAGTTGTGAATAGTGGTAGACAATTAAGCAACTAACAGGAGGAGGAGAATCCATGAACATCGTCATCCTCAATGATAGCAGAGCCCAGCATGAGTGTCAAGGCTGAAGCGTTCGCAGCCATCTTCAGTCCAAAGTGCCAAATGGATGATCCATCTTGGCCCCCTCCCGAGACCCTCACTGTAACAGAAACCAGTCTTCAGCCAATTCAATTTACTCAGTGTGGTATCAGGAAAAGGCTGAGTGCACTGGATACAGCAAAAGCTTTCCTGGCTGTCATGCTGAAGATTTGTGCTCCAGAGCTAGCTGTTCCCCAGTTGAATTGTTCCAGTGAAGCTGCAATACTGGCATCTACCAGCAAAGTGGAGAAGTGCCCAAGTATGTTCTGTCCACAAAAAGCAGGACAGATCCAATCTGGCCACTTATCATACTAAAGCAGTATATGTCCTCATGCAGCTAGACCTTGATAATATCCAGGCTTGAGCTGATTGGGGACAAGTAATTGGCACCCCATCCACTACCTTAAACATTCATTCCCTCCATCACTGATGCACAGTGGCAGCAATGTGTACAGTCTACAAGATGCACCACACAAGTGTCAGGCAATGACTCTCCCTAACTAGGGAGAATCTAACCTACCCCTTTGAAATTTAATGTTATTACCATTACTGAATCCCCCACCGTCATGGATGATTGCTTGGGGGTTACCATCAAATGGAAACTTAACTGGACCAGCTATATAAATACTTTACCTACGAGATCAAGTCAAAGGCTAGGAATCCTGTGGCAAGTAACTCACGTCCTGATTCCCCAAAACCTGTCCACCATCAACAAGGCACAAGTCGGGAGTGTGATGGAATACTCTTCACTTACCTGGATGAGTGCAGCTCCAACAACACTCAAGAAGCTCAACACCATCCAAGGCAAAGCAATCCGCTTGATTGGCACCGCATCCACCACCTTAAACGTTCATTCCCCCCGCCACTGATGCACAGTGGCAGCAATGTGTACCGTCTACAAGATGCACTGCAGCAACTGATCATGGCTTCTTCAACAGCACCTTCCAAACCCGCAAACTCTATCATCTAGAAGGTCATGGGCAGCAGACGCATGGGAACATCACCACCTGTAAGTTGCTCTCCAAGCCGCACATCATCTGACTTGGAAATATATCGCTGTTCCTCCACTGTCGTTGGGTCAAAATCCCAGAACTCCTTCCCTAACAGCACTGCGGATGCACCTACACCACAGACTACAGCGGCTCAATAAGGCAGCTTGCCACACCTTCTTTTGGAATCAGCAATAAATACTGCTCTTGCCAGCGACATGCACATCCCATAGTTCAATTAGAAAAAGATTCATCAGGTGCTGGCTGAAGAAAGCAGATTTTTTTTAACATCTGTTATTTTCTTAGCTTTTCCTTTTTAGAATATTCCTCTGCCGTAAACCTGAGGCAGAATTCGACGCGCCACAAGTGGATGCGTGCCCGACCCGATCGGGTGTTACATAGCGTGCGATGGCATTGGGTGAGCATTCCGACGTTATCGCGCGCTTGTGTGATATTTTGGCCAGCGGGTGCTGGAGCCATGCCCACCATTAATTAAGAGGCCTCCTAATGCAATTAAAAAACCTATTGATGCCAAATTTTCAATGCCCGTGCGATTTTGCGCTCATCGGGCATGTGGCCAGTTAACATTATCAAAAACCTCATCCACAGGTGGGATAAAACAGGTCAGCAGCATTGCCAGAGTTGGTAGTGGGGAATTTGGTATATAGTTTGCTACTGGTGACTTATTGGTACTTGGCAGCTTCATCTCTGTTTGGGGCTTCATTCTTAGCATTTCCAAGCTTCATTTCAGGACTCATTGGTGTCTCCAAGGCCCCAGGAGGATTCAGACCATGTGGACCCTTCCAGATATCGGACAGCTTTCCCTTAACCTGGTATGGGAATTGTGGTCTCTGCTGGCGGCACCTCCTCTGAAGTGGAAGAGAGGGGTAGAAGGGAGAGGAGGCCAGGTGTCCCAATGCAGCTTCCAAGGGGAGGAGAGGCGCAGGCACAAGGGGCACAGGGCCAACAGGAAATCCAAGGTGGAAGGGACCGCAGAAGACACCATTATCCTGCTGCTAGGCGACCTCAATATGTCTGATGTGCAGTGCCGAAGGAGGCTCCGCTTCTTAAGGGAGACAATGATCTCCATTTGTCAGATGATTGTGCCTGAGATCAGCTCCAACTGTGTGGGTGGACGCCCATGCTATTGGTTCTGAAAGTCACAGTGGCCCTAAGCTTCTATCCCCCTGGGTCTGTGGGGGATCTGTGTGGAATTTTCCAATCAGCTGTCCATAGTTGCATCGAGCTGGTGACAGAAGCTCTGCTCAGACTGACCTTTATTCTTTATCATATGGACGAGGCCAGCCAGGCTGAGCGAGCCAGAGGCTTTTGCAGCGATTGCTGGGTTCCTCCATGTCCAGGGTGCAATCGACTACACATGTGGCCATCAAGGCGCCAGCGGATGAACTGAGTGCCTTCATCAACAGGAAGGGCTTCTACTCCATGAACATGCAGATTGTGTGTGACCACAGGATGCAGATTCTGCAAGTCTGTGCAAGGTACCCATGCAGCTCTAATGACGCTTATATCCTGAGACACTCACAGGTGCCGAGGCTCTTCAGTGCTCCGGCTCAACTGGATGAGTGGCTGCTGGGTGACTAGGGCTATCCATTGAAGAGGTGGCTCATGATGCCTCTCCGCCATCTATGAACAGAGGCAGAGAAGTATTACAATATGAGTCATGCCTCCACAAGGGAGGTGGTAGAGAGGACCATAGGCCTTCTCAAGATGCGCTTCCGATGCTTGGACCGTTCAGGGGTGCACTACAATACCCCACCAGAACGGTCACTGTTGGTGGTTGCATGCTGCGCTCTCCATAATCTGGCACTGGCAAGGCGGGGACCCACTGGAGGAAGAAGATTTTGAAGCAGCTGCAGAGGCCACAGATAATGGATCCAGTAGTGAGTTAGAAGAACACCACGTTGAGGAGAACGCTGAGGGCATGGAAGCAGGGACGGCAGGGAAGCCTGGAAACAAGGACAGCAGGGAAGCCTTGATCCAGCGCTCCTTCAACTAGGCTACCAAAGACCAGCTTCTACTGCATGCCAGGGCTGCCGCCTCCATCCTGGATATCTGAAATGACCCTTTCGTTTGAACCCTAAGTCCACTCAGTGCCTGTTTAATAAAGTTTAGAGCCACTCTTGTCCATCATTACATACTGGCGTACCCTGCACCAAAAAAATAAAAAGGTGAAGCATACTCGGGCCATTACGGCAAAAACAAAATTAATCTCATTTTGACAATCCAAAAAATTTACATAACCTTATCTGGTGTTCATTCCCAGACCAGTAACGATAAGCCATATACAAATTAACAAAAAATCACCCGTGAACTGTCCCTCTTGTGCTCAAGGTGCCTTTAACTTACGTTTCCGAGTGCTAAGTCTAGGTGCCCCCTCTCTGGCACCGACATTGGAGACAGCCTGTTGACTCTGCTGTCTTGTTGACCTTGATGACTTTGGCGGTCGTCCTCTGGCCAGTGGAGCCTGTGCTGGCCCCACCTGGGAGGGAGTGGTCAGTGCCACAGCTGGCATCTCCCCAGTCATTGCAGCCTGATCAGATACGACGATCACTGGTGGAGGAGCTGCTGCCGTCATCCAAAGCGCCCTTAGAGGAGCCCTGAGAGATGACAAGCAGCTCATGCACCAAGGTGAGCTCACCCTGGACCTCCCTGTTCACCACTGATGGACGGGCACCTAGCTGGGACACTGGGTGCCTTACCCATCACCCACACTGACCCACCTGAGGTGAGGGCTTATGTGAGGGCTTGCAGGTCCAAGTGCAAACCCAGGAACTCCTCGTTCTGTCCTTAGAGCTGCCTCTTCATGAAAGTTGCCAGTCCCTCAATGGAGGAGGCAGTGCGCTCGGCCATGAGAGTCAACACAGTGCTCACGTAGTCCACATGAACTCCTCCACAACGGAGAGCATGGCACGAATACTCTCATGGATCTCCGCCAGATCCTCCTGCACATCCTGCTGAACATCCAGCACCTAATGGACGACTCCAGAGGCTCATCATCTGCCTTTGACTGAGCATTGTACTGGCCCCCAGCAGTCCTCCAACTGCCAGCGCCCTGGGCATTCTCTGCCTGTACCTCAAGCGAATGTGAAGTGCCCTCACCAATGTGCACTGACGTCCTAGCTACCGTTCTAATGCCGAGGTGCTAGTATCTGCGCTGGTGCCACAGAGCGGGTGTGACGCAGGCGCAAGCGAAGCCCCTTCGTTCTCCGGCGTGAGGGTGGCCCTTTGGGGGTCCACAGAACGACTGCGTGTTGGCGAATCTAAAAGGGAGAACAAGGACATGTCATTAGTTAAAGTCATCACACTCTCACTGTGCATGCCAGGCACCCTAGCGAGACAGTGGAGATTTGCATCAAAACGCTATTGTCTTTCAGTGATCAATGTGGACTCCAGGTTCGAGGCTCCCATCAATGAAGAGACTACGCTAGAAAGGTTGGCACAATCCGAGACACTCACTTCTGTGCACTGCGCTCTTACCTTTGTCTGGTACCCCCACCTCTCCACGCCCAGTTGCACGGGGAGTGTACCAGCTCTCGAGCTTGAGGGCGTCCTGCTCAAACCAGCTGAGCAGCAGGAGGTTGGGCTGGCCACTGCCTGTACATGCCTTCTCTGCTTGGTTATGGCTTGTCTTCTCCTGAAAGAATAGAGGGGCATTGATTAGTTCACTCTCTACCTGCAGCGCCATTGCAGCCTGGCCAACCTCAGGTGAGGGACACCTCACCGGGCACATCTGACTCGTGGCCTTCGAGCCTCAAGACATTCAGTCCAAGCAGCCAGGGCTCACCCCCTTGGTCAGCTCTGGCGTCATTGAAAGTTGGCACTCTGACTCTAACACCCCTGAGGTCCACAGGGGGATGCCACACCTTAACACTTCTGCACACTGACTCATGCCAACACAGTATTCATCCTTCCTGAGCGCAGTAGGTCAGTGCTTCGGGCACTGCATCCATATGCGCCACGCCATGTCATGGCTGCTCACCGACACTGCCACCTCCTCCCATGCCTTCTTGGTGAGGTGCGGTGGCCTCCCCCTCCTGTCTCTGGGGACAACGGTATCCCTCCTGGCAGCCACTTTCTCCCAGGAGGACGGTGGGGCGCTCATCCGAAAAGTTGGGGGGGATGAGTGCCCACCCGACCTCCTTTCCAGCCACACTCAACTCCATCACTTGAGTTTGCTAACACACAACAGACGTTCTTCCGTGGCAACCTTCCAGGAGCTGCCTGGGCTATTTTTAAACCAGCCGTCAGGTTACCATTGGACCCAGCGTCTGCTGCGCACCTGCCCCCGCTCGGCCCTTCCTGACCAGTGAGGAGCTGCGTTTCACGCTGGGCGGGCCTTAATTGGCCTGCCAGCTTGAAATCGCAGTCGAGGGCCAATCACTGGCAGCAGACCATTTCCTGATGACTCCCAGGCCTGCCCACCCGATGATCTCAAAATCTAGCCCCTGTTGTTGTCCATGGATACTGTAGACAAGCTCTCACTAATCAAGTGCTAAAATATTTAATCGTGACCGACAGGTGACTCGAACTTTTCTCCCACATAATACCTTCCCCCTAGCCCACTACCTCTTCCAATCATCATCCCTCCTTGTTAGAAGGCATGTGACCTCCAGTCAAGACCTCCCAACATCCTTATCACTGAGATTGAAAAACTCAGTTTGTTGCAGCTACATCCAGAAACCTGCTGCTCTATAACTGCCCTTATATTTCAAGCTATGTCTTGGGAGACCTAGCTGACTGCCCCATGCTTCCCCATTTATCTTTCTAGTGTTTGATTGTTTTCCTGTAAACTGTCTGTTGTATCCACCATTCCATGGATTTGAATACTACTGGCTAAAATAACTTTGGGCAGTGCTTGTGCAGTGAACAACAGGTGAAGACCAGGTTAGATCCAATATGCAAGGAAAATGTCAATGTGTGTGATGCTGTCATGATGTTGGGTCATGACCTCATCACACAAATGTGCTACTGCCAACAGATCAGCAAAATTACTGACTTCAGGAGGAGCAGGATGATTAAGAACACATCATTAAGAAAGTGTCTTCTGAACCACAAATTATAAAAGATCCTGTAGGTTTATTTTCAGCTGAACAGCAGCTATTTGAGATTCACCTTATGGGAGCCATTGTCCAAAAATATGGCAAAGTCTATCGGAATTCAAGTTGTTGCACCATACAACATTGAATTATTTTAAAACAGCACCACATAGTTTGCAGCAAACATTAAATTCTGATTTTATTGGGGGGGGGCGGGGGTGAGAGGTGGCGGTGGGAGGCCAAGGAGGATTCCATGCATAAAAATACTGTAGTTATTTGTTTCTAACTTTAGTTTAAAATTTGTTTACTCTTTACAATTCATTTTCTGTTTCTGTTAAAGTTGCTGGGAGCTGACTGGTATAGATACGGGAATTTATTAATCAGTACTTCACTTGAATTGAAAGTAATTCAGAGACTGAAGCCCTTAAATGAATCCTTTTGTTTATTAAAGTGGAGGCTTAACTGCTGGGGAATTGAGCATTTTCTGTTTTGCATACCCAGTATCCATGCCAGGAAAGCACTGACTCAAGTTCTCTCCCTTCTCCTCATGCCCAAACAAAAAAAAACAGCAGCTACTGCAGCAGTGGAATACGATATTTTCCATTTCTCACATTGGTCACCCAGTGGAGTTAATGAATTTTACTTTAATTGTATAAATGGGCTAGTTTTTGAGGGGGAATTAATAAAGATGATTTTAACTTTTACTTTTTCTATACCAAAGCTTGCAATTTGATTTGAAACAAAAAGAAAATAATCTTTAAAATAATACTTGCATATTGTGTTACCAGGAATAGAGGCACTAAATGACAAAAACTGGAGGCAAGTTCTTCAGTTTCATTTTCCAATTTTAAATGTATAGCAAATATCAATGGAAGCAGTTTTGATCAGAGGTTATTTATAATAATGTTGTTCTGTTTTCTGATAAATAGCTGACAAGTCAGTCACCTAAACTGGCAAGTGGAATGTTCCATTATAGAACTGATTTGAAAGTAAATTTTTAAATTGAAGTATTTGCTTAGTTTGTAAATTAAGGATGATGTTCTGATAACTCTTCTTGAACATTCATCAGGTGTCTTCCATTCCATGCTGGCAGTTCATTGGTTGGATTAGTCAAATGATGGCTGCACTTGACAAAAAAGAGGCTGGTGTCATACACCACATCATAGAGGAGATTGCAGATTCCTACCCACAGGCTATTATATACCCATTTATGATCAGCAGCGAGAACTATAACTTTGAACCATCTGCAAATGGCAAAAAGAACAAAGATTTTGTTGAGAGGTAAAAAGAAATACTGTTGTCCAGTCACCCACTTTTTTACTGAAAGACCTTTACAATTTGCAAAGTAGGAAATCATTGCATTTTGCAAAAATGCTTTTTGGAGGATTTGAATGAATCTGAATTTTGTGACATCTCCATGAAGTGTCTAATCTCATTTAACAACAACTTGCAAACAATTGTAACAGCAAAAATGACCCAAGGCACTTTTACAGAGGGCTAGGAAAAACAAATTAATAATACAGATAAACTTCCTTCTTGAACTTCATAAATGTGGAGAGAAATGGAGGGGTTAAGCATGGATAAAGGCTTCAACAGTAATGGGACAGCGATGGATGATATAAATGTGAAAGCAAGTATCTTGGTAATAATTTGAATGTGGAGTTTGTAGTCCTGTCATCGAGAGAAGTACAATAAGGGAACAACAGGATGTGTCATCAACAGACATATACAATCTGACATAAGCTTATGGATGATATTGAGGAGGGATAGCATATTGGTGAGAAAGATGATGGGGTAGTGGGAGTAATAATCTTTTGTGTGACTTGGTGGGGCAAGAAGAGAAGCCAAAATGCTGATTTTAGTTTGACAGGTTGGAAAGGAGAGCAGTCTCATTGGCCGGTCAATGGAGGAGAGATGATAGAAGAGGATTGTTTAACCTTAACGTTACCGAAAGCTGCTGAGAGGCCAAGGGGGCAATGTAGGATAACAGATCATAGACCGAGTCCAATAGTGACAGAGGTCAGTGTTGGTGGGCAGAACAGAAGTTGGACGAAAGAAATTCGAACATAATTCAACCAAATTCAGCAACAATTTTTAAAACCTTTTTCTCAAGGTGTGGATGTTGCTGCCAAGGCCAGCAACTTTTTTAAAATTCATTCACGGGATGTGGACTTCACTGGCTGGACCAGCATTTATTGCCCATCCCTAGTTGCCCTTGAGAAGGTGATGGTGAGCTACCTCCTTGAAACGCTGCAGTCCATGTGGTGTCGGTACACCCACAGTGCTGTTAGGGAGTTCCAGGATTTTGACCCCGTGAAAGTGAAGGAGCCCGGATGGTGAGAGATTTGGAGGGGAACTTCCAGGTGGTGATGTTTCTATCTATCTGCTGCCCTTGTCCTTCTAGATGGCAGTGGTTGTGGGTTTGGAAGGTGCTGTCGAAGGAGCCTTGGTGAATTCCTGCAATGCATCTTGTAGATGGTGCACATGCTGCTACTGAGAGTAGGTGGCGGAGGGAGTGAATGTTTGTGGATGTGGTGCCAATCAAGCAGGCTGCTTTGTCCTGGACGGTGTTAGAATTCTTTAGTGTTGTGGGAGTTGCACTAATCCAGGCAAGTGGGGCCTAATGCACTCCTTTAATTTCCCATGTCATGGTGGTGATGAACCACTCTTTCTTAAACTGCTGCAGTCCACGTGGTGAAGATGAGCCCACAGAGTTAGGTAGGGAGTTCCAGGATATTGATCTAATAATTAAGGATTGGCAATATATGTCCCAAATCAAGATGCTGAGGGACTTGGGAAGCTTAGAAATAATGATGTTCCCATGTTCCTATTACCCTTGCCCATCCAGGTGGTGGAGGTTGCAAATTTTGGAGTTGCCACCAAAGAAGAATTGCTGAGTTGCTACAGTACATTTTATATAAGGTATACACTGTAGATGTGGCACCCTGGTGATTGAATGGGCAAATGTTTAGGCCAGTAGACGATATGATGATCAATAGGACACATTTATCTTGGATGTTGTCAAGCTTCTTGAGTTTTGTTGTAACGGCACCCATCCAGGCAAATGTAGAGTATTCCATCACGCTCTTGACATGCATCTTGTGGGTGATCAGGACATCAGGAAGTGGACTGCTTGCTGCAGAATACCTAGCCACTAACGTATCCTAGTTGCAATGGCATTTATTTGGTTGGTCCAGTTGAGTCTCTGGTCGATGGTGACACCCACCCCCCACCAAGAATGTTGATGATGGGGGACAATTGAATGTCATGGGGAGATCATTACATTCTCTCTGGTTTAAGATGATCATTGCCCAGCACTTGTGTGGCGCAAATGTTGATTACTTCTGATCACCTAAGCCTGGATGTTGTCCAGATCTTGCTACATATGGGTGTGGATTGCTTCATTACCTGAGAAATTGTTAATGTAGCTGAATTCTGTGCAACCCCCATGCCTCACCTTAGAGGGAAGATTATTGATGAAACAGTTGATGATATCTATGTCTAAGACAATGCCCTGAGGAAATACTACAGGGATGATCTGGGGCTGTGATCAGGAAATACTGCAGGGATGATCTGGGGCTGGGATCATTGACCTCTAACAAACGCAATCATCTTCCTTTGTGCCAAGTATGATTCTAACCACTGAGTGTCCACCACACAGACAACCACCACCGCCCCCCCCCCCAACCACCTCTCCTGTTTCCATGATGAGTTTTAGTAGAGCTTCATGGTACCACATTGGTCAAATGCTGACTCGTTTTCAAAGGCAGCCTCACCTCTGGAATTCAGCCCCTGTATCCATGTTTAGACCAAGATTGTAGTGAGATCTGGAGCAAAATGGTTCTGGTGGAACCAAATCGTCAGAAAGCAGGTTATTGGTGAGCAAGTGCTGCTTGACAACCTGACTTTCACTTTACTGATGACCAGGAGTAGGTTGTTAGGTTGTCAATTGGCTAGATTGGATTTGTCCTTTATTTTGTGGAAGGGATATACCTAAGCAGTTTTCCATAAATAAATTGTACGCAAGATCCACTCAAATTTCTTGAAGGAGCTAAGATGGGAACTGCACCAGAAAATCAGAGCATTTAAGGAAGAGGTGAGAGAACATTTGATCAGGTCAATAGTGGCTGAGGCTTTGTGATAGCATAGGTAGACCCGAAGAGAAAAAGTTGGAAGTTGAAGAATGAATTTGTAGAAGATGCAAAAGCTTTTTTTGGGGGGGGGGGGGGGTGGGGGGGGTGTTGGGAATCATGCGATTAGCGGAGTAGGGTATGGGTGGTAAATATACAAGAAAATGGCCAAGAATCACCTTTTTTATTCAAAAGGTGGGATTGAAGAAGTAGAGAGAAATCCTGAGATCAAGTAAGTGGCCATTGGTGTGAGCATGGGTTTGTGAAGGGTAAAATTGACTGCAAATGTGAAGATGGTAAAGTAGAGGACTTTAGTCAGGCTCCCCACCCTGTTTTTTTCATGTTTGTTGACATAACACGTGATATGTGAATGTGAGTTGTTTACGTTGATCTAGGGAATCTTCATGAATATTATGTTTTTCTCTCCAGGTTGAAAAGTAAACTGAATAAAGGGGGAGCAGTAGAAAATTTCATTCATTCCTTAGAACAGCTCAGTAATCCAGACTTGCTCTTTAAGGTAATATTCAGGATTCAGCCACTTCTTAAGAATAGTTCATACCGTACAAATCAATAACAAAACAAATTTTTGTTCTTTAAAAGGACTGGGGTAACGAGTTCGAGAATCAACTAGAGAAGAAAGTGAAAGATAAAAAGCTTCTGAAAAAAATGTATGATGAAATGTACACAAGTTTAGCATCTTTGCATTCTCCAGGAATTGGCACATTCAGGACAAGATATGCTAAGGTTTGTGAAAGTTAATCAGTTCATTTTATGTCCAAAAAATCAAGTTGGAAGCTATTCTTTCACTTCTGGAATTGGATCTGATTGGGGAAAGAGCTATTATTTTGTTTTTATTGTTTTATTCCCTACATCTGATCTTGGCCTCAATACATTGGTCAACTATTGCTGCCAGGACTAGTGCCCAAATGCTGAAGCAACATTTACAGTTACCTGTCTGTCAATCAATTTGATGGAGAGGAAACTCTGAGGGCAAAGTAGTGTTGGCTACCTGTAAGATCCCTGCTTCATCCATCCAGCAAATGGTGTTAAAGATAAAAATTTAAGATGGGTTAAAAAGTTTAATCCAAATGTTGGTGATCCTGAGAAGATAGATTGTACCCAGCAGGGTTCACATTTAGAAAGTTCCAAACAAATCTAACTACATTTCCATCTGTCTTATGTGGTCAGTTGGTCATGAATGATATAATTTCTCAACATCCTAACAGTATCTTTTGGTTTCTAGAATTCATCATTATACATTATATTTCCCCCTCTCCCTGCTTTGTCAGTCTTCCTTCTTTCCCTCATCCTTTCAGAAGGTGTTAAAGTTTTTTTCTGCTATGGTTCCATTGGTATCAGGCATCCAGGTACCCCAAGTGGGGTGAGCCTAGACTTTGAATGTCATCCATCGATTTGACTATAGGAGGCATCACAGCCAAGTCCAGTCCTGCCCCATTCAATGTATACATGTGCCAATGTTTAATAGGGATTGTTAGATTGAAATTGGGAGCTGAAATTGGGAGCAGAACCTTGTGCATACCTTTCCTCTCCCCACCCCAGGAGTGATCAGGCTTATTGTAGCATCTTTAATCATCTAATTCAGCACAGGCTAGAGACTAAACCTTGTATCTCTGTGATTTGCGTGACTGAATTTAAACTATATATGGACTTAGTAATTAGTTTTATTCATTTTTGAAAGTATGGCAGGTATTAATTTCAGATCTAAAGGCACTTTAGAATTGTTGTGTCTGCCTTTACCTTCTTGACCTGTACAACCAGAACGTATTTAGTTATGTTTCACAGTTGTGTGTACTAAAAGGCATTATCTTCTGTCATCATGCTTTTAAAACTTCAGATGTTCAAAACGGGTTTTGATCAATATTTTGGAAAAGGAGGCTCAAAACTACTGGACATGGATTTAAAAACATTTAATGAAGCAAAGAAGGAAATCCTGGAAAGCCTAAGCACAGAACGGTTGGAGCCACCTGGGAACCTGAAAGAGTACTCACCATGGTTGAGCGAATTCAAGCCAGAGTATCTAAGGAATGAGTTAGAAATTCCTGGTAAGTTACATCCTCTTAACCTGACACACCATTCTTTCAATTGTTTATTACTTTTCTTTTTAGTTTATCTCTATAACTTTGCTAAAAGTAACTTTTGTAATGCCTTTATGAATATTGACTGGAGAATGACAAAAATGCACTTCCTGTTGCATGTTTGCTCAAATATTGAGAGCTTGCCAAGTTTTTAATCTTTAAAGATTAAAAGCTATAGTTTTCTTCAACAATACTCAAATAATTTAATACTTAAAGGGAATATTGTCCCTTTGTTCCAAGAGGAGTATTTTTTATGATCCTGGTCATCTTGCAACCCTGTTTCACACTATTATTTTCTTTCTCTGTATAATTTTAATAAAGAGTTCATGCGATCTGAAGGGGAAATTAAAGCAAAGAAATTAACTGATAGGTGGTTCACTGATCTTAGGCCATTGTTGCTGATGACACCACCTCAGACACCCATTGCGACATGCAATGTGTTTACAATCAGCATAATCACTTATGACGTTTCCTACAACTGGTGGCATTTTAGAGGAAGAAAACTAGTGGGAGTTATACATTTTCCAACAGAAAAGAAGGAAGTATTTTCTGGTGATGTGGTCTTCTGTAAGCATTGATGTAAGGAGCGACTTGGCCAAGGCCTAGCAGTAGATTACTTGCCAACCCTGTCAGTTTTGTTGATAGGGTGGAAGACATTAAAAAGTGGGGGAGATGGTGGCATAATGGTAATGTCACTGGGTTAGTAATCCAGAGAGACAGACTGATGCTCTGGGCACATGGGTTCAAATTCCACCATGGCCACTGGTGGAATTTAAATTCAGTTGATTAAAAAAAAACTGGAATGGAACTACTATCAGTTGTCATTTGGTTCACTAATACCCTTTAGGGAAAGAAATCTGCTGTTCTCTCCTGATCAGGAGAGCAATGTGATTAATTCTTAAATGCCCTCTGAAATGGCCTAGCAAGCCATTCAGTTCAAGGGCAACCAGGGATTGGCAACAAACGGTGGCCTTGCCATCGATGCCCACATCCCATGAAAGAATAAAAACAGAGGAATTCGAAAGTTTGAGAAAATAAATAACATCCAAAAAGCCTTTTTTTTTTCATTTAGATGAAGAAACTGAAATAAATCAGTCATCAATGACAATGTTTTTCCCCATCTAGGACAGTATGATGGTAAATCCAAGCCGATGCCAGAATACCATGCGCAAATCACAGGATTTGATGAAAGGGTACGAACTATTTTAAATTTTTAATTATCTGCAAACAAATTTTGATTAAATTAGTGGGGGGGGGGGGTGTGGTTTGAGGAAATTGTAATGCATGCAGTGATCCTACCTCATTAAAGATTGCTAAAGTATTGGAAACTGTTCCGAGCACACAACCACAGCTGCTAGAACTGAAACATAAACAGACATTTCTGGAAACACTCAACAGTCAGGCAGCATCTGTAGAGAGATCAGCTGAGTTAATATTGGGACTAGTTAATACTGGGACTAGTTTTTTTGTTACAAATTGGTTAATGGCCTCTTCAACCAGGTTAGATAAAAGGAAGACAAGTGCAAATCAATCCTTTGGCAGCGCATACTCAGCTTTTATATTCCAAGTATTTTATATTTATATCTTTGTAATGTACTCTGAAAACTTCAATATTTTACCATGTACTTGTAGCAGTATTACTGAAATCCTCAAAGGAACCTGCACTTTGTGCTGTATGACCTGGTTGTACCTATATAGTGTATCTAGGTTCAAGCCTCACGTACATTTTATCTTTCACTGTTGTCATTTTATCTGAGCACCACATATAAATGTATGCCTCATATAAAAGAAATATAAAACTGATAATGTAAGTGAGATAGTGCACTACTATGCTGGTAAGCTTTTTTTGTGACCTCCTGTTTACAGTCGTTCAGTTGCACTGAGCTGAAATGTGTTCAGGAACTATTTTTAATTAGAAACATAACTTTTATATCAGAATTGCAATAGTTGAATTAACAATTCAAGTAATAAAGAATCAAGACACCTTAATGAGAAAGCCTCACTTGCAATTTGCAGCTAATACTTAATTTTAGAATTATTGTGAGGTAACAATCTAAATGTAAAACCTTTGCAGAGTCAGTAGTAGGTATGATCATGTCCCAGATTCAATACCACATTCTATTCATGCAAGCACACTTTCACTGCAATTTTAATAATATGAATGTATTTTAATTACTGCCTCCATAATTTTACCTAGATAAAAGTTATGAGTTCTATAAGGAAGCCAAAACGCCTGATAATTCGTGGCAATGATGAAAAGGAATATCCTTTCCTTGTGAAGGGTGGTGAAGATTTACGGCAAGATCAGCGAATCGAGCAACTCTTTGACATCATGAATATTATCCTTTCTCGGGATGCAGCTTGCAGTCAAAGAAGCTTGCAACTGAAGACTTATCAAGTCATTCCTATGACATCTAGGTACAGCAATTAAATTAAATCAAAAATGGTTATTCTTGGAAATTGACAGTCATTCTAACAATACCAAGCATCAGTTCTGAATAATTGAAATTAAACATCTGCTGAATGACCCCATATTTATCCTGAGGGACATTAATACCATCAGATCAGTCAGAATGATGCTTTTCCACAGTAAACTTGTATCACCCCTTTGGTTGTGGAAATTTTCACGAATAACTGAAATGTCCTGACTTAAATGTATAGATATTTTGGAGTAGGTTGGTTTCCTCCTTTTGTGACAGTGGTTTAAATCTCACCTTAATTCAACCCTTTTGTAAAGTGAAGTATGTTTTTTCTTAAATATTCTTTATCTTTCCAAAAATATATTTCTTAAGAAACACAGGCAAAAATCTGCTTCCTTGAAATGTACACTTAAATATTGCATTAAGTGTGAATACAATTATATTTTGTTTTTTATTCATTTTACGGGATGGCTAGGCCAGCAATTATAGCCCATCCCTACTCGCCCTTGAGAACTGAGTGGCCATTTCAGAGGGCATTTAAAGCCAACCGCATTGCTGTAGTCTGGAGTCACATGTAGGCTAGACCAGGTAAAGGACATTAGTGAACCAGATGGGTTTTTTACGACAATCAACAATGATTTCATTTAATTCCAGATTTTTTATTAAATTCAAATTCCACCATCGCAGATTCAAACCCGGGCCCCCAGAGCATTACCCTGAGTCTCTGGATTCCTAGACCAGTGACAATACCACTTTGCTGCCACCTTCCCCCTCATTACTGCAATCTTCAAATCATTTTTTATAGTAATTTCAATAAGAGTTCTTAGCAACTCAATCATCAGTGGGATTACTTGCCATTTTATTTGTTTTCATCCCTTTCCACAAACCTTTCATCACCAGTTCTCCTTAATTAAGGCAGCTGGAGTAGTTTACAATGTGGCAGAATAGAAAAATACCTTGGTTCAAGTGGGTTGAGATAGACCATGGTAGTTTCTCCTTTTGCTTTCTTCATCCCAGTTTGATCTGGTGATCCAAAGAATAGCAGTAAAAATACTCACCCAGCAGATTTCAGTTGAAGACAGCTGCATTGGGATTTAAAATGCAACAGCTTAGCTAGGAGCTGAGCATGCCACTGCTTGTGAGATCCTTGTTTATCTATAGGAAAAGATACCCTTTATTTCCTATTTATAATCAAAACATAAACATAAGTATAAAGACCACATTTATGATTTCATTACAAATATTGAACAGAGGAAGCCTTCCATAGTGTGGTGTTTCCAGAGCTTTTGTATTTCTGAAATAGTATAAATGTATGATAACTAGATTTTCCTTTTCAATCAACCCACATATTTAGAGCTTCAAAAATTTACCTGATGTATTTACTAATGTTGATGTTATATAGCAGAAAACATTCTAAACAGCATATAATTTTTATGACATTTCATAAATAATAATTGTTATTTTTCTCTTAAGACTTGGTTTGATAGAATGGCTAGACAACACGTGCGTAGTCAAGGATTTTCTTTTAAGCAACATGACTGACGATGTACACAAAAGGTAATGTTCAAAATGATCAGATGCAGCCCCAAATGCAAAGCACAAAGGTAGTTAAGAACAAAGTCACTCTATGGGATAAAAGTCATGACAGGTCCATGAGATAGGACATGAGATGGAATTTAGTGCATTGAATTGAGAATAAATGCTTTAGGTGATCCAAGCAATAAGTTTTACTGCATCATTTTAATTTGCACTTGTGTGCTAGAATTCCTAACCCAAATCTTTTGCGCCTTAATTTTCTGTGGCAGGACATCTAACTTGTCATTGTTAGGGTTTTTAAACTTTTTGTGTGGGAAGTTGCTGAAAATGTGAGGGGATAATGAGCTGGTTTTTGCGGTCAGCGGCGAAGCAATGGTGGTCGCCGCTGATCTCGAACAAAGCTTCCCACAGAGATATAACAACCTCTGTGGCAAGGATTTCAACTTTGCCAATGCAGTTTGAATCTGGCATCAAGTCGAGGTGATCGTCAGACATCCAGCAATAGTGATGTCAGCAAGCAGGGTAAGCAGCTGAAGTATTTTCACAGACAGCTAACCAGGAAGTTTAAAAACACTGATTATACTTCGTTACCAATTTAATTTTTCAGATAGCAAAATAAATTATGATGATTAGATTAAGATAGAAGTTAAAATATCAGAAACAAACTGTAGAACATTACTTTAAAAATATGTGGAATTTTTTCTACCATACTGGGAAATCTGATATTCTGCAAATATAAATTTAGCATTTCAGAACCAGTGAGAGTGTTTAGCAGTAATTATGAACTTAGTACACTGTCAAAAATGCAGTTACACCTCATTCAACAGATGTAACTTTTTCAAGGGTTTTTAAACAAAACTAATGGCATAAAAGTAGGTGTTTTCACCAGTTTATTGATTATTTAAAGTTTCCTGTGGGATCTCAACAGTGCACCCTCTAGCAGAACTTGGAAGGTGCAAGTTTAGGTTGGGTGGAGGAACAAAGGGATCTTGGAGTATAAATACATCAATAACTAAAAGTTGCGCCATAGTTAGCAAGATCCTTTTGTTTTTAAAAAAAAGAGCAAATCAAGCACTAGGCTTTATTTTTGGAAGAATAGAACTGAAAAGTAGGGATGTTATGCTAAACATGTATTGAACCTTGGGATGTAATCATCGCAGATTTGCACTAAGTACGGTAGCAGGCAGGTAAAACAACATTTTACCGGCCAGCCGCAATGGCGGCTTCTCGCATCGTGTTCCCCCAAACCCAGCGTATTAATTAAACATTCCTAGGAATGCATAATTCCTGTTTCCATGGTGGGCCTGCTCCAATTTGCCCACCTCGCCAGCTCCTTGCTGCTTCATTATGTCAGATGTCAAGTTTAAAGTCCAGCCACGCACATATCTCTCACTGCTTCCAGCCCAGGATGGCTGCAAATAAGACATGGCCCAAACAGCAAGAAGACTGCAGCCCCCAGGTTTAGAGACCCTTAAGTGTCTTTTGGACACTGTGGAGGCCCACCGTGATGTCCTATACCCTCGCTCTAGCTGCAGGAGGGGCAGCCACTTTACCACTCCGGCTTGGGAGGCAATGGCAGTGGTGATCGGTCCCAATGCTGCATAGAAGAGGTTGGCCATCCAATGCAAATAGAGGATGAATGATCCATCTGTGCCGCCAGTGTAAGGCAGCCATCTCATCACTCTAAACTCACACACTCCAGCCCATAGAACATTCACTGGCATTTCACTCGCTGCTGCCTCAAGGGACATCACCACTCACTCTTTCTCACACACCCTCACATGTCCATCTGGCCTCAGCTGCTCTGGCGACTGCCTTCTCAGCCTTCATCACCTTGAGACCACTTGCACAGATCAACTTGTGCCCCCTCACAAACCCTGGGATACCTCCTTCCTCAGTACAGCCCTCACCCTGCAGCCTCTTCCCTTGCCTGAAACCACTTCTACCCCTTCCCCAAGCAAGCCTAGCCCTGCAGCCGTGCAAAGCCTTATGGCTGGTCTGGTAAGCAGAGACCTGCCTGTGAGCTCCCCCTAAAAATGATGTGGTGGTGTCTGCAAAGCCTGGTGCTGATGACTGCAAGTGCTACCTGAAGCAAGATAAGCAAACAAACCTCAAAGCCCCGAGCAAAGTGCAGCTCGCCAGGTGCACGTCACTTATGTGCAGTTGTGAAACACTTCGACGTGCAATCATGGGAAATGGGTCTAGCGGGCTAGCTTTATAATGATATGTAGATATATTACAATGAGGTTCCCTGCATCCAATGCCAGGTAACGCTGCCTGCCATCGACTGGCTGAGCGGACGATCACAAACTGGTTTCACGACGTCATGAAACCAATTTTTGGGCGCCTTGCCACAGTGTCCACTCACCGCCAAGCATGCCCAACGCCAGCGGGTACAAACGATTCTGCCCTTGGCTAGACCATACTTGGAGTACCTCGTGCAGCTCTGGTGGTCATGTTATAAAAAGGCTATCGAGGCACTAGAGAAGGTGCAGTTAAAATTTAATCAGGATTATACCAGAAATATGGGTGTATATATATCAGAAAAGGATGACAGGCTGGGCATCTTTCCTTTTTAAAAAAAAAGGCTGAGGGGTGACCTAAAATTATTAAACGTTTTGATAGAGAGCATACTCTTATTGTGAAAGCACATAACGAGAGGCCATCAATATAAAATAATCACCAAGAAATCCAATAGGGAATTTGGAAGAAATTTCTTTACCCAAAGAGTGGTGAGAATGTGGAACTCGCTACCGACAGCATTTAAGGGGAAGCTAAACAAGTATATGAGGGAGAAGGTGGTTACGATGGTAGATTTAGATGAGAAAAGATGGGAGGAGACTCGAGTGGAGCATGAGCACTATCATGGACTAGTTGGGCCGAATGACATTTGAACTTTGGATTCTTAGTCTTCTCTGCACATGTGCAAACTCCCCAAGTTGCTTTCCATTTCAGCGGAGTAGTGACAGTAAATGCTGACCATTTTGCTGCCATTACCATTGCAAGATGAGGGCCAGTGTTGCAGCAAGAGAAACTGGGCAGCTGGGATCGGAGTGATCAGGGCAAGCAACTGTGTATCTCCTGAACTAATCAAATTGGTGGATTGTGAAATTAACTGATCAAGGACTGAGAAAGAAGTCAATTAGATTGGGTGAATTCAATGTCAAATCAGGTACAGAAAGACCTGGAGGAAAAGAAGGATTGGGTTAAGAGACAGGAAGAAAAAAAAGAGGTGGAAAGGAGAAGTTTAAAAGTAAAATTTTAAATGTTATATTTTTTAAATCTCCAACAAAATTTAAAACCAGAAGCTGTCCTCACTTAAAGTAGCTAATTTTCCATGCAAAAGAGATTAACTGGTAGTAATTAACATTTATCACAAAGTGACAAAGTCAAAGTGTACTGAGACTCAGAACAAAAACAAAAATACCTGGAAAAACTCAGCAGGTCTGACAGCATCTGCGGAGAGGGATACAGTTGACATTTCAAGTCCATATGACCCTTCATCAGAACTAAGGCATATAGAAATGGGATGAAATATAAGCTGGTAGAGGGATGTGGGTGGGACAGGTAGAGCTCAATAGGGGTCCAGAGATAGGTGGAGGCCAAGATGAGACTGCCAAAGATTTCATCTCATTTCTATATGTCTTAATTCTGATGAAGGGTCATATGGACTTGAAACGTCAACTGTATCCTCTCCACAGATGCTGTCAGACCTGCTGAGTTTTTCCAGGTATTTTTGTTTTTGTTCTAGATTTCCAGCATCCACAGTATTTTGCTTTTATCTTAGTGTACTGAGACTGAATTGGACAAGTCAACTTCGTGGCAATTTTAGTTTGTATCCACCAGGCATTCAATGCATTTCAATGGTGAGACAGACAGCAAGATGCTGTTTTCCCACAAGTAATAACAGACTGGCATATCTCACAGCAGCTTTTGGATTTCCACATTTAACTGTACGTCTACCCTTGCCTGAAGTTGCTGTAGCATTTGTGTATAAATGATGGCAAGAGCCTCTTTACCATTATTTGGTAGCAAGTTATGGCTCAGTATTTTTGTCTATATAATTAACTGTTTAGCAGTATTTAGCTACTGTGCTTTTTAAGTGATGAATATTATGAAAATGTCCTTGAGTTTCACAATTTGACCACTAGGCCTGCCAATGTAATATATCAACTCCATTTAATAATAATAAAAATGTCTTTTTTTCAAATTTAAATGTTTTTATTTGTTCTGGCCATAAAAGCAATTTTTCCGAAAAGGTTTTGCAGAATAAGTCACATGTTTATTTCCATTTCTAAATTGTGCCAAGATCATCGGTACTCAAGGAGCAGTTTAATCAGTGGCTAAAAAGGATATCAGGATCAGGATCGAAGAGTGACATTGCCACCCAATATGGACTTATGTACAGGTGAGTAAAATTTGCCTTGGAATATAACTTTGACTTTTAAGCATTTTAGGTGCTTCAGTTGCTTTCAACCTAATATGCTGGCTTAGACTGTGTGACCTGATTAGCACTGCTTATGCTTAAATGTAGTCAAAGGAATATTTCAGAGGCAGACAATTGAAGCCCTATATCAATTAAGTAAGCCAAAAAAGAAGAAATACATAATGATTCCACTTATAAGGCATCGTTCAAACCATTACTTTGCCTCCAGGGATTTATAGATTAATTCTGAAGCAAAAAAAAATTGCAGTATTACATGGAGGGGGTGGGGGGGGCGGGGTGCAGTGGGGCTATGTGAATTAATCTTCCAGAGATCCAGCATCGTCATGAAGGGCCAAATGGCTTCCTTGTGTGCTGTAACCATTCTACAATTCTATAACTTCTGCATCAAGTAGTTAACTACCAGCCCTGTGCATAAGCTAATACATGATTGAGTCCAGATCTACCATAAAGGCCTGAAAATAGAATCAAGATATTTTTATTTAGTAAAGTATCAAGATAAAACTCCATCTTTCTGGTTGATCCTTCAAGTCAGAGCTTCAAAATGTCAGAAATGTACATGGTAGGTTATAAATGAGGATCAAGTGCAACAGATCTCTGTCTGCAGTTTTGGTTGATTATGCTCTCGTTGCACCTATTTATAGATATGTGAAATTAAAATCCACCTAGAACCCTTAGAATAAGGGGACAGGTGAAGTTGATTGATGAGGAAAAAGAAACTTTTCAGTAGTTTGGCAGATGAAGCTTGGTATTGATGCAAGGAGTCTGATTAGTGAATTAGACTAAGTAGCTTTAAATCCAATTCCAGTTTGCATTCAGTTGAGGGCATTAAAATAACCAGTACCAGCCTAAAGTGGCCCAGTTACTATGACAGTGTGAAGCTATGGTCAAGCCAGGATTGCAGGAAGAAATAACGAACCCCATTTGATGAGAGCACAAAAAATTCCTGCAGTTTAAACTTGTTACTCTAAAATAGGAAGTATTTGAAGTCTTAAAAGCTAATTACATCCACACGATACTATGCAGGGAGACTGTATTCAAAGTTTAAGGGGACGAGTTCTTTTGCGGCATGGATGCGCATACACAAACTAACCTCTTCTAAATTTCCTATTTTCCAAGGAAAATGTTGACAACTAATTTTGTTCTTTAAAAATTGTGCTTAATTCAGAAATGTTCATTTTTTTAAAATATTTAATCCAAAAATATCTTTGTGATGTTTTGCTGCCCCATGCAGCATTGTAAATCAAACCAGCTGATGTTGCTATAGCCTAAATAAAAATGCAGTATTAATTTTAAAAACTTTAGTAGAGTAGCTGTATTGAAGAGCTATAATGGTTTATTGTATAACTTTTAACACCTGAAAGGAAATCTCTTCTGGATTGCTACGGCGCACTATATGTCTCAAAGAAAGAGAAATGTCCCCATTTATTTTCAGTGTATAAATTTGCTGATCAGAGATATTTTTGGTGGAAGCGTGGTCAGATTTTCCTTCCTCCTTAATTCCCATTCTTTGTGGTCAAGAAGATTAGTGAGCCCTGGCCTCCTGTCAAGCATCTGCCAATGTTTTTTTTCTGAAAATGGCTTTGGGATGTGTTTAGCAGTACTTCATGCTTTGAATTCCCCTCCCTAACTGGGGCAGCAGTTGGCCTGTGATCTTTGAGTTTCCATGCTGGTACTGCTGAGACCAAAAATATTTTGTATGAATCTCATTAACTGAATCTCTCTGATTGCACTGGCAGAAGAAATGGTGGTGCCATCTCCAGGATTATCAGTAAACATTTTGCATAGAATTGTTCCCTTGCTTGACAAACATATTTTCAAATTTGATCCATTGGAATTATTAAGGTGTCTAATAATAGTTCGAAGTTTTCTCCTTACAGGAAAGCCAGTCGAACTGAAACAGTCAAAACTTTCAGAGACTGTGAGCGCACTTTACCACAAGATCTGTTAAGGTGAGTTAAGGCACTAAATATGAATAACTGATCATGTTTGTGCCATGATTGTCAATAACCTATGCAACACGTTTGAATGCCCTCATCACTGCTCCATTATTTAAGTTACAGTTACCTTGCTCTCCCAAATTAATTGTTTGCTGGTGGTTGATGAAGAATTCTATGTTCCTTTCCTATCAATTTCCTATTTTGTAGCTGGATGAGCCCTAATCTAAGACTAATGCTGCCTTAAAAGCTTTTTCAAACTGAGCCCAAAACTCCTATCCTCAGGTTTACAATGTCTTCTCTGTACCCATGTGATAGTATAGTCAAGCCTTACAGGTTAGAAGCCATGCTTGTCTATTCTTTGACAATTGAAACATTGGGTACAAGACTTTTCTTTTTATATACTTTAATTGGTGTGTTTAAAATGCAGTTGAATGGTGATTAGAAGGCTTGAGATCCGAGAGTTAAAATTCCATGAGCCAAGTAGCCTTTTCACATTCTTTGTATTTTGTTCTAAATAATTTTATGTGCATCTTAAATTTAATGCACTTTGTCAAAATAATTTTATGTGCATCTTAAATTTAATGCACTTTGTCATCAGAAAACTAAAATAAGCTATCAATGTTGCAGCCTACTGGTAATGAGTCAACAGAATGCAGCTCAACTGATTTGTTTCCAAGCAAATTGCCAAAGTTTTTATTAGAGTTATTATCAATCTAAAAGGGGCAAGTCACCAGCATGGAGTTATTGCATTTTTAGAAATTGTTGTGTGCCCATGTGAGCACCAAGAAGGTATGGGTCATTTTGTAGCATTCTTGACTGAGTCAGAAATCCAATCCAGGACTAGAACACATAACTTAGTTGGTAAACTAGTCAGACATTTCAGCATAATATTGAGGAAAAGCTGCAATGTCTTTCTGGTGGAACAGTAAACCAAAGCCATGTCTAACTGCTCAGGCGGTTATAAAAGATCACAAAAAGAACTGGTATCCTGACTAATATTTATTCCTTAACCAGCATTAAACTAGATTAATTGATCGCTTAGCTCATTTTCTATTTGTAGGAACTGGCTCTGCACAAACTGATTTCTAGAGTTGTCTTACAAAATAATAGTGCCATATTTGAAAGAAAGCTATTAATTTGGCTTTGAAGAACTTTGAACATCTTGAGGCAATGCAATTTCTTTTTCACATCAGCACTGTATCACATGTATATGCACATGGGGTCTGATAGTGCAGTTGTCCATGCTTGCAATAACAACAACTTGCAATTACACAGTGCCTTTAGCATAGTGAAACATCCCAAGGCATTTTGCAGGAGCGTTATAAAGCAAAACTTGATACTGAGCTAAATAAGGAGAGGTTAGGGCAGATAACCAAAAGCTTCATTCAAGAAGTAGGTTTTAGGAACATCTTAAAGGAGGAAAGCAAGGAGTGATTTAGGGAGGGAATTTCAGAGCTTAAGGCTGTGGCAGCTGCTGCAAATAGTGGAGTAATTGAAATCCAAGCTCCTCAAGGCCAGATTTGGAGGAGCGCATATATTTTGGCAGCTTGTAGGACTAGAGGAGATTACAAAGGCAGAGAGGGGCTAGGGCCATGGAGGGATTGTAAATGAGGATGAAATTTTAAAAATTGAGGCATTATTTAATCAGGCATGTGTAGGTCAATGAACACAAGGGTGATAGATGAACAGGCCTTGGTGCAAATTGGGATGGGCAGCAGAGTTTTGGATGATGTCAGGAATTAGAGTGTAGAACATGGGAGGCCAGTCAGGAGTGCTTTAGAATAGACCAGCCTAGAGGTAACAAAGGCACCATTTTGCACTTCTGTGTATTAAATTTCATCTGTCACATGTCCACCCATTCCTCCAACCTGTCCATGACCTCTTGATGTGTCTTATTTTCTAGGGCACTATAAATGCAAGTTTTGTATCATTTGCAAATTTTGAAATTGCACCCTTTACACCCAAATTTATGTCATTATTATAGATAAAGAAAAGGAATGGTCCCTTGGGAACCCCACTGTATACCTTTTTCTAGTCTGAAAATCCGTTCACCACTATTCTCTTTCCTGACCCTCAGCTAACTTTATATCCATGCTGCCACTATCCATTTTATTCCCTGTGCTTCAACTTTGTTGGCAAGCCTATTATGTAGCACTTCATGAAAAGCCTTTTGGAAGTCCATGTACATTGTATCAGATGCATTACCCTTATCAACCCTCTGTTATCTATCAAAAACCCAATCTGGTTAGTTGAACACAATTTTCCTTTAACAAATCCAGCTGGCTTTTAATTAATGCACATTTGTCCAAGTGGCTGCTAATTTTGCCCCGTATTATCATTTCCTAAAGCTCTCCGATCATTGAGGTTAAAGTAGTTGCCTGTAGTTGCTGGGTTTATCCTTACATCCTTTTTTGAACAAGCCCTCTTGCTCCACCCTTATATCTGAGGAGGGACTAGAAGACTATGGTCAGTATATTCGCAATTTCTACTGTTACGGTCAAGTGATATGCCTGTAAAGCTTATTGGGAGATGGACACTTGACTTTAAAAAGCAACATGGTTTATGGACACTGTACATTCACAAAATGGACTCAAGAGAGTCAGGTAACTTCTTTTGTTTCTGTACAGCCATGTCTGAACATATCTCTGGGACATTACTTAAAATGCAAATTGCCTTACCAGATGCTGATTGATTACCCCTCACTATTTCAGTGGAAGAGATTTAAAATGACAATGGCTATAATTGCTGGTCAGTGAAGATGAGATTTCACATTGTTAAGATGGATGTTATTTCTTTTATATTTTTTGGAATATGGTGATATTCTTTAAAGAAGGATGTGTATTTGTTTGTCCATTATTAATTAAACATGGGGGTAGGTTCATAGAGACAGCTTGTCTGTGAGAGCTGAGAGATGAAATGGTAAAGGTGCTAGATGTAAGCATTTGTAATGGGAGGCTATGGTGAAGTTGGATTTACAAGTAAATGGGTTGGGTTTTAAAATTAGCATTATGAGATAAGCAGGGACTTGACTTTTCAGCTGTTCAATTTCAAAGGGGAGTAAGGGACTTTTATAACTTACAAAGATTTCATAAGTAAACAAGGGAAGATTATTAAATTTTATTTGACCCAAAAGTGAAGGCAATAGGAAAACATGAAAGATTTTTATATTTTGGAAAAGTTGAGTTTAAAGAGATGCTTAGGACAATGGAATCTAAGATGAAAGGGGAAAAAGATATTTAAGGAAATATATTGAGCGAAGTTATGGTGGTATGTGGGGGGGATGTCCTGAGAGCAGATCTGCTGAGAAAGGGTGTGAAATCTGAAATAGCCATCCAGTGAGATCAGAAAAGTCTCTGGGCAGAATTTTCCCGTTGGCATGCAGGGACATGTCCGTGCGTAAAATGACGTGTGGTGAAGTTGGGCGAGCGTCCCAATGTCACCGCATGCCATTGTGATACTTCGCTGGGTGGGCATGCAATGATGTCCGACACATGCCCGCCATTAATTAATGGGCCATGGGCCACTTGAGGCCCTTGACGCACCAATCAACGCCGATTTTTTTGGCACCTGTGCAAAGTCCAGGTCGGTGCAACAGGCAGGCGGGTAGGACACCTCATTAACCTCATCCACAGGCAGGATAAGAGGGCTCACTGGGTCACGAGTGTACATAGTCAAATATTTATTTTTGAAAGTTTTTGAAACTTGCCTGTGTGATCTGCAGTACTTCAAAATGCATACGAGCTGCTTTTTCTGGACTCTTAACCTTAAGCTCAGCACTCTGCCGTGAGGAATCTTTTCTGGGCCTACAGGTTTCAGGAAACCTTCCCCTAGCCTGGGATTGTGAGCTGAACTGTCCACTGGAGGCAGCTCCTCTGAGGAGGAAGGAAGGGCTAAAAGGGGGAGGAGGCCAGAAGTGCACATTCAGCCTCCAGGGGAGCCACCTTTGGGAAGACAGGCGCAGGCACAAGGGGCGCAGGGTCAAGAGGTAGTCCAAGGTAGAAGGGGCTGCAGAAGACGTCACTATCCTGTTGCCAGGGTATACAGGCGGTGAAGCAGCTACCTCAATATGCCTGAGGTGCAGTGACGAAGGAGGCTCCATCTCTTAAGGGAGACAGTCAACTATATCTATCAGATGATAGGGCCTGAGATCTCTGCTAACTATGTGGGTGGACACCCCATGCCAGTGGTTCTGAAGGTCATAGCTGCCCACAACGTCTATGCCTCTGGCTCCTTCCAGGGGTTGGTGGGTGAACTTTACAGTGCCTCTCAATCAGCTGTCCACACTTGTGTCAAGCAGGGTTACAGATGCTCTGTTCAGGCGTGCATTGACCTTCATCCACTACCGTTGCGACCAGGCAAGCCAGGCACAGCGAGCCAGAGGCTTCGCGGCCATTGCTGACTTCCCCCGTGTCCAGGGTGCAATAGACTGCACACATGTGGCCATCAAGGCGCCAGCAGGTGAGCCCGGGGCCTTCGTCAACAGGAAGGGCTTCCACTCCATGAACGTGCAGATATTGTGTGATCACAGGATGCTGATTCTGCAAGTCTGCAAGGACCCAGGCAGCTCTCACAACACCTACATCCTCAGACACTCCCAGTGCTTCAGCCTGGCTGAATGGATGGCTGCTGGGTGACAAAGGCTATCCCCTCAGAAGGTGGCTCATGACGTCACTCCGCCATCCAAGAACAGAGGCTGACCAGCAGTACAATAGGAGCCACGCCTCCACAATGGCTGTGGTGGAGAGAACCATCAGCTTTCTCAAGATGCACTTCCAATGTCTGGACCGCTCAGAGGACGCACTCCAGTACCCCCCAGATCGTGTCTCGGTGATAGTGGTTGCATGCTGCTCTCTCCCCAATCTTGCGCTGGAAAGCGCGGGACACAGTGGACGATGATAATGTTGACGCAGTGGCTGCGGCTGCATACGATTAGTCCAGCTGTGAGTCCGAGGATGAGCATGCTCAGGGAAATGCTGAGGGGGTAGACGCTAACCCAGACATACTCCAGGGAAGCAGGAACACCTGGGAGGCTTTAATCCAATGAGCCTTCAGCTAGCCCACCACAGATGGATCTCCAGGACAAGCCTGTAAGCTTGATACTCAACACCTAAGTGCAAAATCTGCCAGGTTAGGAACAATCACTAAGGGCCTTTTTGATAAAGCTGAATGTCCAACAAAGCACATATTACAGTTTTGGAAACCATACACATGCAGAAGAAAAGAGGCACCCTCAGCCGTGGTGACATATCTGAATTTAATATGTCAAGCAAACCGATTTGTTCCAAAAAAATACAATAGTGTTACAAATCAAAACAAATCATAAGGACCTCATCTTGGTCCAACACAAAAGCACCAGTAAAAAACTCATGGAATGCCTAAGGTGCCTTATGTTTTCGTTTCCCAGTGCTACGTCTTGGTGCTGCCCCATCACTTGGAGTGGCTTCTGATACAGCCTGCTGACTCTGCTGTCCTGTTGGCCTTGATGATCTTGGCAGTTGTCCTCTGGTCAGTGGAGCCTGTGCTGGCCCCACCTGGGACGGAGTTGCCAGTTCCACAGCTGGCATCTCCCCAGTCGTCGCAGCCTCACTGGATGCCACGGTCACTGGGGAGAGTGGCGGAGGAGCTGCCGCACTCATCCGGAGCACCCTGAGAGGAGCCCACAGAGACGCCAGGCAGCTGCTGCGCCGACGTGAACTCGCTTCGGACCTCCCTGCTCACCATGGATGGATGGGCACTGAGCTGGGAAAATTGATGCCCAGACCATATCCCACATTGGCACTGACCAGCTGAGGTCAATGCCAATGTGAGGGTTTGCTGGTCAGAGCACATCCCCAGGAAGCCTTGATGGTTCTCCTGGAGTAGCCTCTCCATGAGAGTCGCCAATATCTCCATGGGGGTCGCGGCGCTTGGACATGTGGCTCATTGCTTTGGTGATCGGTCCACGTAGACTCCTCCACCATGGAGACCAAGCCAAGCATAGCCTCATGTATCTCCCCCAGATGCTCCCGTACACCTGGCTGCATTTCCTTGCACCTACTGCATCGCCAACAACTTCAGAGGCACAACATCAGACACCGACTAAAAACAGAATTACCTGGAAAAACTCAGCAGGTCTGGCAGCATCAGCGGAGAAGAAAAGAGTTGATATTTCGAGTCCTCATGACCCTTCGACAGAACTTGAGTTCGAGACCAAGAAAGAGTTGAAATATAAGCTGGTTTAAGGTGTTTGGGGGGGGGTGCGTGGGGGGAAAGAGAGAGAGAAGTGGAGGGGGGTGGTGTGGTTGTAGGCAAAAGCAGTGATAGAAGCAGATCATCAAAAGATGTCATAAACAACAGGACAAAAGAACACATAGGTGTTAAAGTTGGTGATATTATCTAAACGAATGTGCTAATTAAGAATGGATGGTAGGGCACTTAAGGTATAGCTCTAGTGGGGGTGGGGGGAGCATAAAGGATTTAAAATATTTAAAAATAATGGAAATAGGTGGGAAAAGAAAAATCTATATAATTTATTGGAAAAAAACGAAAGGGGGTGGGGATGGAGGGGGGAGCTCAAGACCTAAAGTTGTTGAATTCAATATTCAGTCCGGAAGGCTGTAAAGTGCCTAGTCGGAAGATGAGGTGGTGCTCCTCCAGTTTGCGTTGGGCTTCACTGGAACAATGCAGCAAGCCAAGGACAGACATTTGGGCAAGAGAGCAGGGTGGAGTGTTAACATGGCAAGCGACAGGGAGGTTTGGGTCATTCTTGCGGACAGACCGCAGGTGTTCTGCAAAGTGGTCACCCAGTTTACGTTTGCTCTCTCCAATGTAGAGGAGACCACATTGGGAGCAACGAATGCAGTAGACCAAGTTGGGGGAGATGCAAGTGAAATGCTGCTTCACTTGAAAAGAGTGTTTGGGCCCTTGGACAGTGAGGAGAGAGGAAGTGAAGGGACAGGTGTTGCATCTTTTGCGTGGGCATGGGGTGGTGCCATAGGAGGGGTTTGAGGAGTAGGGGGTGATGGAGGAGTGGACCAGGGTGTCCCGGAAGGAGCGATCCCTACGGAATGCCGATAGGGGGGGTGAAGGGAAGATGTGTTTGGTGGTGGCATGCTGGAGTTGGCAGAAATGGTGGAGGATGATCCTTTGAATGCGGAGGTTGGTGGGGTGATAAGTGAGGACAAGGGGGACCCTATCATGTTTCTGGGAGGGAGGAGAAGGCGTGAGGGCGGATGCGTGGGAGATGGGCCAGACACGGTTGAGGGCCCTGTCAACGACCGTGGGTGGAAAACCTCGGTTAAGGAAGAAGGAGGACATGTCAGAGGAACTGTTTTTGAAGGTAGCATCATCGGAACAGATGCGACGGAGGCGAAGGAACTAAGAGAATGGGATGGAGTCCTTACAGGAGGCGGGGTGTGAGGAGCTGTAGTCGAGATAGCTGTGGGAGTTGGTGGGTTTGTAATGGATATTGGTGGACAGTCTATCACCAGAGATTGAGACAGAGGGGTCAAGGAAGGGAAAGGAAGTGTCAGAGATGGACCACATGAAAATGATGGAGGGGTGGAGATTGGAAGCAAAATTAATAAATTTTTCCAAGTCCCGACGAGAGCATGAAGCGGCACCGAAGTAATCATCGATGTACCGGAGAAAGAGTTGTGGAAGGGGGCCGGAGTAGGACTGGAACAAGGAATGTTCCACATACCCCATAAAGAGACAGGCATAGCTGGGGCCCATGCGGGTACCCATAGCCACACCTTTTATTTGGAGGAAGTGAGAGGAGTTGAAGGAGAAATTGTTCAGTGTGAGAACAAGTTCAGCCAGACGGAGGAGAGCAGTGGTGGATGGGGATTGTTTGGGCCTCTGTTCGAGGAAGAAGCTAAGGGCCCTCAGACCATCCTGGTGGGGGATGGAGGTGTAGATTTCCAGCATCCGCAGTTTTTTTGTTTTTACCGACTAAGCATGTGCCTGGTCCCCTGCAGTCCTCCGACTGCTGGCGCCATTGGCACTCTCTGTCTCTGCCAATTCCTCCAGCCATTGTGCCCCAGGACACTAGCCGATATTCGAATTCCCACCGAGGTGCTAGTATCTGCGCTGGTGCCTGCCTCACAGAAATGGTGAGAGACTTCAGGCCCCTCAGGTGTGAGAGGGGGCCTCTGCTGCTCCCCTTCCCGGCCCTGCTCCTATGATGCTAAAAGGAAGAACAAGGACAGTGGATCGGTTAATATGGAGACAATGACAAAGTGCATCCCTTTCCCCAAATCATTATACGCTCATTCTTCCATAACCAATGGTCAAGCCATGTTGCAAAATTAAATCATTTAACATTCAGCAGTGCTATGGCTGTTGGGAGAACAATGCTGACCTCACTGTTGGGCATAAATACCTGGTCGTGGCACTCCAGCCTCACCGACACCAGTGGACCTGGGCGCATGTGCCTCTCCAGATCCAGGGCCTCCTGCTCGAACCGGCTAAGATTGGCGATCGGCGCCTGGCCACCGCCAGACCGTGCACGCTCTGCTGCATTATGAGCATTCTTCTCCTGAAAATGAGAGACGAGCATTGATTAGTGCAAATTACACATGGATTCTCTTCGCGCACGGCCCACCCCAACCAGAGTGGGACATATCGGCTCCAGTGCCTCCTCACCCCACTGCTGCTGAACACTCTCATAAAGATGCTAGGCCTGTTCCCTGCCCTTCGACGCATGCTGCCTACGTCACATTAGGCACCACACGGTATATCCTTCCATACCAAGGAGGCGCAAGCACATGGAGCACAGAGCTCAGCAGATGGTTTGTTGCCACACCACCTGGAAGCTCCCCTCCCAACATGTCATCACCCTGACTTGGACATGTCCTGGAGTTCAAACACAGCGTCTAGGTGCAACTTCTCCAAGTTGCCCCCAAATCAGTCATGTGGGACTCAGTGTAACACATGCTGCGGGGGGGGCAAAACACATCTCTTCATCACTCTCTCAGGCTGACCTCAGCATGGGCAGTATCTGCTTGCCCACCCAGCACAGAACACACACCGTCAATGATTCAATGCAGTCACTACACTCAGGCTTGTAGTGGGCAGCAGGGGGGGTAAGCCAACCTGCTGGGTTAAATGCCCAATGCCAATGTGGTACTCAACCTGCCAGGGCGCAACAAGTCATTGAAGCTCTTGTAACACTAGATCCAGGTGCGCTGCACCACGTCACAGGAGCTCACCACCTCCGCCACCACCTCCCAGGCACATTTTGTCATGTGGGGGGGGCTGCCTCCTCCCATCCTGGGGAACCAGCATCTCCTGCTGTGCTGCCACCTCCTCGAGGAGGACAGCAAGGCAGTTATCCGAGAAACAAGGGGCACACTGCCCCCACCCCCCCGCCCTACCCTCCGGCCTGACCTGGCCTGTCCCACTGCCCTACCCTCCAGCTTGGCCTGTTCCACTGGTCTACCCTCTGGCCTGGCCTGTTCACCAGAAGCCCTCTGGTGAGCCCTTCCACTTGTCATTGCGAGCAGCCTTGAAAAGCCTGCCAGCGCTTCATATAAACAGGCCGCCTGGTCGCCATTGGACCCAGCGGACAGTGCACTCCCGCTGCCACCCACCCACTCCCACTATTCTCGGGAGTCGCGCATTATGCTGGGCAGGCTTTAATTAGCTGGCCCAGGTAAAATGGTAGCGTGGACCTAATCTCAGGCAGTGATTGAGTCCATGCCTGCTCTGCATCTTCCCCCCCCAACCCCACCAACCCCAGAAAATTCAGCCCTTTGTTTCAGAAGACAGGTTGTTTCTGAACTTTCTTGGATTTCTACAGCAGAGTGGAAGGAAGTGAAAAGTCATGTGGTATACTTTACTAAAGCAGCAACAGTTTTTGCCTTGGGTAATATTACTTGATTTTTATAGTTAAAATCTATAAGGAAGCTGTTGCCAAGTAGTACTTGTGTGTTCAAACTATGTAGCTTTAATCTTGTGTGCTTAAGTTTTTTTTCTTGTTAATCTTTTAATTTTAAAACCCTAAAAGTCTTACTGGAACTCTATGCTTCTGGGATCAGTAGTTTTTTTCTCCTTGCTTTCAAAATACAAAAAAATAAGGTTATGATCAGTAGGACAAGTTTCTCACTGGAATTTAACTTGCTCAGCAAATAACATCAGCTGTGGTTGTAACAAATAAAGACATTTCAGAGGCTAATCACAACTGGAATGCTGATGAGATAGCAAATACACTCCACTGTGTGACAAATTACTCTGCTGTCAACCGATTGGGCTGGATTTTACCGTCGGCGAGCGGGGGCAGGGCCCGCGCGGTGATGTCACCATGCCTCATTTAAATTTTCAGGACGGCGGGGGCGCAGCAAAATCAGCTGCGCGCCCATCGACCTGTTAATGGCCATTAACAATTAAAGTAATTAGTGGACCTGCCTGTCCAACCTGGCAGGAAGAAGAAAAAACATGAAACCTCATCCACGGGCAGGATGAGGTTTCATGTAGGATTTTTAAAATTTTAATAAAGTTTTTTGGAAATTATGAACATGTCCCAACTCATGTGACATTGTCACATGAGGGGACATGTTAGGGAAAATTTATTTTTCTATTTTTAGCTTTTTCACATTTAGAGCCCATCTCTCTGAGGCTGCACTTAGCCTCAGGGAGATGACTGCGCTCTTTTCTGCGCATGCGTGAAAGAGCACACTTTCAATTTTAGGAATCTCTTTCCCACCCCTGACCCGCACAGAGCTTCCCTGCAGATGTCATGCTAAGGCCCGCCCACATAAAATGGCACCGCACTTCCGATTGGGGGTGCCAATTGGAAGCGTGCCCGCATGCGTCCACCCATCAACAATCCCCCCCCCCCCACCAAATGGGGGGAGAATTCAACCCATTATGTGGGCAATGGAAGACATTGATACTGTTGTTACATGACAGATGCTGGCTTGTGATAAGAAATACCAGGAAGTACCTTATTAATCCACAAGGACAGGCCAGGCCAGGGTGGGGCTCTGTCTGGGATGCAAAGACCAGAGGAAAGCCATCTCTCACCTGCACAAGGGAGGAACCTGCCCCAAAAGTCACCTTAAGCAGTAAATTGGGGCTTATTCATTTTACCTGCCAAAAATAGCTTTTCACTACGACCAACATTGACTTGAAAACCAGAAGTTTGCTGTTGTTTGGGGTGAACCAGTGCGAATTCAACACCAGAAACTTCCAACCCTCTTTTTTTTCCCCAGTGTATCAAGAGGGGGAATCCTTCAGCCTGCAATGTTTCAACTACCATCTTGAGGACTGATTAAAAGTGACCTTTTTTCGCCCTTTGAGTAATTTAAGGGCATGTTATAGCTTTAGAAATTATGTTGAGAGAAGTAAACATTTATCCTTTCTTTAAATTTAAAGTTAGAAGAAAGCCTGTTCATGTCTTTTTAAATTCATTGCACACAAGGGGTTAAACATTCCGTTTCTAAACTACATCTTGCTGCAGTCAGCCAAGAGTTGAGAAAAGGGGAAAATTATCCCACATCTCTCCCTGTGCATAACATAACATAATGGAAAAAGTAGGTATTACACTTATAAAATGAGCATTCCAGGCCCATAGAGGTTCTTCAGTGGTTATGACTCAGTACGTTGTTAAATACTCAGTTATACCCTATTAGTAAAGCTCAACCTTTTCAGGGGTTAACAGCAATATTACAGTATAAAAGGGGAATTCGAGTCAGTCCAGTGGTTTCTAAAGATTTGTAGTCGGCGTGGGAGCGAGGGGACTACAGAAGCACACCCCTTGAAGGAGCAGGGAATCACTGGCGATAGCTTCTGGATTTTCCCATTTAAGTGCAGAGACCAGATATTGCTCACAGCTTCTCTGTCATTACAAATGCAAAATCCAGGCCTTTGTTCCTTTGCTTTATTTTGAATTTTTTTAATAAAATGGAGCAATTGAAAGCCAAGCCTACATGAATGTAATAAAAATAGAAAATGCTGGAAAAACTCAGAACTTTGAAGAAGACGGACTCAAAATGTTAACTTTGTTTCTCTCTCCACAGATGCTGTCAGACCTGCTGAGGTTTTCCAGCATTTTCTGTTCTTATTTCAGATTTCCAGCATCCTCAGTATTTTGCTCTAATTCCTATTCTCCCTATCCATTTATTTTATTTAGGAGAGCATTTACGAAGATGAGTACCACTCCAGAAGCTTTCCTTGCTCTTCGCTCCCACTTTGCCAGTTCTCATGCATTAATGTGTGTCAGTCATTGGATTCTTGGTATCGGTGATCGACATCTCTCCAATTTTATGGTCAACCTGGAAACCGGGGGGATGGTGGGAATTGATTTTGGTCATACATTTGGTTCTGCTACTCAGGTATGATAAATCTTGTTTTATGATAACAATTATCAGTAAGAGGAAAAGCAAAATTGATATTGTATGTAGTTACCAACAGAATATAAATTGTTGATATTAGTAATTGTCATTACTTCCCATTTTCTTAAAAATTTTGCCATCTTGTCCTATTGTAAAACCAGCTATTTTGAGGAAAGTTTGTGGACTTTAAATTTTTGATATTTAGTTCAGTGTTAAAGTGTGAGGTTTATAGGATTATTATGGTTTAGGACTGTGTCTTTAAATTTAGGGTAAATGAATGGGGTCATGTGACCTGTTCTGCAATCTGCCTGACATTAAGCTTGGGTGGTTTGATTGTTGGGGACCAAAGGACGACTGCGATTGTTTTACTGAGAGGAAAATGCAAGGTATTTACGCTTAGAAACACTGGCTGCAGTCTTTGTGTATACCAGGAGTAGAACCTGAGTCTCCCAAAATTCCAGAAATCTGTTGTAGGTATTGAGTTGTAAAGTGTGGTGCTGTAAGCTATCTGTTTACTTCTAAGATGAAAGGAAATTGGGATCAAGGATAACTAATTAGCATTTCTATCTCGATACAAAGTTAATGTGTCTCCCATTGCCATGGGGAAGAGGATAGAAGAATCCATTCTGAGATCAGGTTATAAACTTCCCTATCAACCTATGAGTATCACAGACAATTTTGCAGTTTTGGCCTTGTGTGGTCTGTAGCTATCTGAGAGGTAGAGAGCAAGTGATGGAAGCAACCAGGACTACACCTTAAGCAGAGGAAATACTGACTATCATTCACCACGTAGGAGGCGGGTAGAAGCTTGCACTCAGATTGATGACTGATTTCATGAGGATTTAAAGGAGACTAGAAGATTCACCTAGCTTGGAGTTAGAGGAAGGGATCTACAGTGTAACACAATGAAAGGCAGTTCTGGTATTTAAAGTTGCCCAGCTGGGAAAGTAAAAAAGAAGCAAGCTATCAGAAGCTGAGAATAATTTGAGTGGTTCCTGGAGGATGAAGTGTCCACTTAAGGGATGGGAACATTTAACGGTAGCATGAGATATTTGTGCTAAAAGTTAAAGGGGGAATCTCTTTTCTATAATTTAAAGTATAAAGTTGCTTACAAAAAAATAAAATATTGTTGGTCAATGTTTTTTAGTCACTTGTTACAGTAAAAGTTTGAAAATGTGACATCTTTCCACTGTCAACTGGATGTTCGAATTTGTCTTTATAAGTTATTGGTCTCTACAGGAATTGTAACTTTGAGTATTCTTGAATTTTTTTTCATTTTTATCTATTTTTCCACTTTCAGTGAGAGAGTGCTTTTTTTATCAATTATTTCTGAAGCGTATCTATAAGAAAGATAAAGGAAGCAAAGTCCTCAGAAGAAGTGATACTTTTAAGTTTGGGCTTTTATCAATGTCATCTCAATTCAAGATCAGTTACTGCCTTGGAGCTTTCTCTAAACTGTGCTATTCTGTTTGGTGTATACTGTTAGGGGAGTATTTCCTGCTGTGGCTTTTAGTCTTTCACTGCAGAAATGCTACAGGTGGCAGATCTATCATCAGCTCTCGTGAAATGTACAGCAGTGATATAGAGAATTATTTCACTGCACAGGACAAGGAATCTTAATGTTGCTGTGCATTTATTGTATTTCAACTCACACCTGAAGTACTATGAGGAGGATAGATTGATCTTTTGAGGGAGTGTAGTGTAGATTTAGCAGAATCATACCTGGGCTACGAGAAGAGATTGCACCTTTTCTGCAGCCTGATTTGAAATTGGTAACACAGTATAGGCCACAGATCAAACCCAGGATGTTTCTGATCTGTACAACTAAACGTACACGGTTACTTGGCTGGTGGGAAGATGGCCTGTTCTCAGGATTTTGATTCTGATAGTTCTGAACATGGCGCTAGGTGGTTCTGAAGGAAGATAGTGGTTGGTTTAACCTTCCAGTTTTTGGGGAAATCTTCACATCACTGCTTGGCGTATCTCTAGGCTATTCAGTAATTTGTTGTGTAATGAGTTGTAGGAATTAGTGTTAACGATAAGACATAAAATTAGTGCACCAAATATGTTGCAATGCTTTGTAACAAACAATGAGGAAGTTTTAATAAGCAACAAGCATCACCAAGTATGGCTGCCCCTTTTTCTATGTATAAAATTCTCACCTTTTGGAGAAATGCCTCACTTCCTCTTAGCTCCATTTAACAGAAATGGGTTCAACTGCAGATCTCTGTGGCTAGGTTCATGTGGGGTGGGATTATGGAGGCCAACAGCAGCACTAGAACTGTACCTCTAAAAATCAACACCTTCAGAAAAAAAATGGATGAGAAGAGAAAAAGAGACCAGGCTTAGTACTACCTTTAATCCACTTCTCATTTTGGATTAAATCTGAACATTCTTAACTGTTTCACAAAAATATATATTGGATATAAACACATGATGGTTGGATGAGGGTAACTGTTAAGGTTCTGTACATGTGCCTACTGCCACTTGTAATTTTCTGCTTCAGTAATAAGTGATAGCAAAACATGTGCTTACATTAAAATCTCTGTGTTGTAAGGTTGAAGTATTGGTTATGGCCTTCTATTCTTTTTAGTTTCTGCCGGTGCCAGAGTTGATGCCATTCCGCCTAACTCATCAGTTCCTGAATCTTATGCTCCCAATGAAGGAATCTGGCCTTATCTACAGCACAATGGTGCATGGATTGCGAGCGTTCCGTCTCGATCCAGATCTCCTCCTCAGTACCATGGATGTCTTTGTGAAAGAACCATCAGTAGACTGGAAGGTAACTGGCAATGGAAAGGAACACTGATAATGCCCTGTAATTAAAATGACTGGATTTCATGGTTCTTCAACTGCAATTTTGGTTTGATCCATCTCCTCCTCCTGGGAACTTAAGAAATGATGTAACCAGATTCAGATTATGAATTAGCAGTTACCAAACAAAATATAATGTGAAATCTGCATTGCTTTGAGGGGTATGAGGAACAGGAATGAAAAATAGGATCTTGAACAGTAATTGGCTGCAACACCAATTTTCAAGCTCACTGATCTATCAATTTTATCCTGTTTTTTATGAATTATGTGAGGTTATGTCTTGTGATTTTCATTCTTTAAGATTTTCCAGTTCAAGACACTGCTGCAGTTTGTGTTTGAAATATGCTTGTCTCAAATTTAAATTGGCCAAATATAGGGGCAGTTCTTGCTGCCACACTTGTGCCTCCAGACATAGCTATTTATAAGGCTGCTGCATTCTTACATCAGGAAGTATCAGGAAGTTGCCCAAGAGAAATTGCTGACAGGAGACAGATGTGGATTCGGTGACATGGTTTTAAGCACACCCATTAATTTTAGTAGAAACATCTTGATACATGTATTTCACATATGTATATTTACTTAACACATGATATGAGAAGATAGGCTCACACACTGCTTTTCATTTTATCATTTTATAGCCAAACATAAATATTGAACTGGACATGCATACATAATGGGAAAATAGGTATTGAGATCACATGTCCAACAACTGTGCTCTATTACTCTTTTTCCTAATCCAAAATGCAATTAACTTAATCTGGATTTCAATGAGGCAAATGTAGCTAGTAGCTAATATATTGGATAACACTGGTGTAGAAGAGCTTTGCAGTACAAGACTCTCAGTTATGAAGGATTAGGACAGTATATTGCAAGATACAACCTGGTTTCTACTTCCTCCAACTCTTGTTTCATAGAATTAACTGCTTTCTGCCTAATTATAGTTCCAATTCTGAGCAGAGTTGAACCAAAAGTACCCTGCCCCATTTAGAATTAGAAGGCAGCAGTAACAGCTCCAGCCTGACTGAAATACCACATTGGTCTGGTATTTATACAGGCATTAACTCTGAATGTAAATCATGTTCCAGCCACTGAGGTATTGTTGCTCACAACAAAATAAGCACAGATTACCTTCAGGTGATTTCTATGATCAGTAGACACTGTGCTTGTACAAGATACCTCATTAGGTTGAGAGAGAGAGAGCTTGTATTATATCATAGCAATCACTTCTACTTTCTGCCTCCTTAGTGGCAGTTAGTGTTTGCTTGGCCTAAATAGCCAAGTGGTTATGGTCCTGGGTTTGTAACCCCAAGGTCAAGTGTTCAAATCTCACAATGGCAAACTATGAAATAATGTAACCTCATCTGAATACAGATGGAAACGTGTTAACTCGAAAGAGTAGCAGGCATTTAAAAGATTATCAAGAGTTCAAATCTCACAATGGCAAACTATGAAACAATGTAACTTCATCTGAAACAGATGGAAACAGGTTTACTCAAAAGAGTATCAAGAGTTCAAATCTCACAATGGCAAACTGTGAAACATGTAACTTCATCTGAAACAGATGGAAACAGGTTTGTACTCGAAAGAGTATCAAGAGTTCAAATCTCACAATGGCAATACTCAATGGATCTCCATTTCCCCTCCGTCCTTTTCAGTGGTTAGCGGAGAGGAGGGCTGTGGCCGCAGGGGTGACCAGGATCGGGGACGTGCTGGGTGGTGGAGGACTGGGCTGGATGCTCCCACAGGAGTTGGCGCGACACGCGTCTGTGAGTGTCCAGGTCGCAGCCGATGCTATCCAAGACCTGAGAACGGTCGTGCTCGGACCCGACGTTATTTTGGGTCTTGAGGTGGCCCAGGTGCGCGGTGGTCTTCCGTCTGAACATTCCCCTGTTCGGACAGAATTCCACATTGGCCCCAAGCCCCGAACCCTCCCTCGGGTGCTGGTGCCCCGCAATATGAGCCGCCTCGGGGACATGCCCTCCGTGCCTTTTGGCACGGCAAAGAGGGGCTTTTTGTACAGACTGCTGCTGCACACCTTCCATTTTCTCGCCCTTGTCCATCGACCGGACACGCCCTGGCGTGCCTTGTTGCCGTCCGGCAGTGGAGGCCCCCGATGGGAGGCCCTCTACGAAGTTGTCCTCCCTCTTTCTATCGGGGACCTGGGTTGGAGGGTGTTGCATGCAGCAGTCCCCTATAATAAGAGGATGCATAGGTTCACGGACTCTCAGGACACGTGCCCTTTTTGCGGTCTTGTGGAGTCCGTGGACCATGTATACATAGGGTGTTGTAGGCTGCACTCCCTTTTTAGTTATTTGAAAAACCTTTTATTGATGTTTTGTTTGCACTTCAGCCCCACGCTCCTGATCTATGGGCACCCGGTGCGGAAGGGGGTCGGGAAGGAGGAGGACCTCCTCGTGAACCTGCTCCTGGGCCTGGCCAAGTTGGCCATTAACAGGTCCAGGCAGCGGGCGATCGACGGGGGAGTCCCGCCCGATTGTTTGTCCCTCTTCCGCGGCTACGTTCGCTGCCGGATGTCCCTGGAGAGGGAGCACGCGGTGTCTGCTGACACTCTCGAGGCCTTCCGTGCTCGGTGGGCACCGCGGGGACTGGGGTGTTTTGTTGACCCCTTTAATCACATTTTGATTTAAAGTTTGTAAGTTTCCTTTAAACATTGTCCTTGGTTTTACAGCTGACCTGAATTAGGGGCTGTGCCTGATTTATCCCAATTTTGTTGATTTGGTTTTCATTTAAAAGATTATCAAGAGTTCATTTTCTTAACGATCTTGTGGAGGCAATTGTGGATTCAATTGGTTCCCTGATGCTAAGGAGAGAAGGTGTGTGGTGTTGGTGTTGTTGCTCCTCAGTGTTTCAACTGTTTCTACTGCTGCCTTTGGGGTTGTTGCTTCTGCTGTGTGCTGCTGCTGGACCTGCACTCGAGGGCGTTTGCTGCTGCTGCTCCTGCATTCAAGGGTGTTTGTTGCTGCTGCTGGACCTGCACTCGAGGGTGTTTGCTGCTGCTGCTGCTGCTGCTGGACCTGCCCGTGTGGAGCAAAGGGAGAGAGAGGGAGAGAAGAGGAACAGCTTCTGTTGTTACAGGACAGGAAGGCCAGGACTGTGTCTAAAAACAACATCCTAGGTGGGTGTCAAACGTTATTGTTTGTGTAAGGTGGGGGCAATAAAGGACTGTGTTTTGTAGGGGGAGGCAAAAGACTGCCAGAGGGGTTGCGGAAGGAAGAGAGGGAGGGTGAGTGTGTGTGCTGAAACCATCTTTCTGCCGCCCCTCCCCCTACCCAGCCCTTTTCCCGGTAAGGCCAGCAGTAGCTGGTGAAGACATCGCCTCCCCCTGCCTGAAGAACATCAGGCCCCCACCCACCGTCCATCCACCATCGAGGGCACCCACCTGGACATTTACCTCTTTCCCTCCTATGCCTCCCTGTCTTTTACTCCTCTCCCTCCTCTCCTCTCCTGCCTAAAAGAGGGGAGGTTGTTTCTACCTCTGTCCCCCACCCCCTTTCCTCAAACAAAATGGCCAATCCTTCCCAGGGTGGACGTGGCTCTGACCCTAAGGCCAATTCACCATCGCCTGTGGCCGGGCCCTCGAGGGCTAATGTGGAGGCGGTTTTGTCACCGGTGGCAGGGCCTCAAAAAAAGAAAACCTATGCGGGGGTAGCTGCTTCTGCTGCCCTGTCACCTTTCCGCCTCCTCACCAGGGCCCTTGGGGTAAAGAGCTATGCTCACCCTGAAATGACAATAGAGGCCTGCGTAAAGGCTATGGCTGGGGTCGTCGGCCCCTCAGCCATTGTCGCGGCCTCTAAAATGTATGGGAAGGCCATATTCTTCTTGAGGTCCGAGCGGACGGTGCACCTCGCCCTGCAAAAAGGACTCACTGTGGGCGGGACTTTTCTGGCGGTGGATCCCCTTGAGGCCACCGCCCAGAGAATTATTATTTCGAACATCCCACCTATTCTATCCAGTGAGCTCCTCCTCCCCCACCTTAATAAACTGAGGGAGGTCAGGTCGGGGGTTGCACCAATCCCGCTCGGCCTCAAAGACTCGGCCCTCCGCCATGTGTACTCCTTCTGGCGCCAGGTATTTGTCTGCTTGGCCCAGGAGGAGTGCCTGGAGGGGGCCTTTACTATCAATTTTGAGGGGACCGCCTATCGGGTCTTCTGGACCGTGGAGGGCGTGCGGTGCCATGCTTGTAAGGAGGTGGGGCACGTGAGGAAGAACTGCCCCGCCTCCAAGGCCACGAGCCACACCCAAGCCACCACTCCATCTCCCTCCCCGCAAGGGGAAGGGACGCCGGCGGCCACTGCCATCTCGGCTGCCGGTGAGGTGGGGGGAGAGCCCCCGCGCCGTAAGAAGGCGCAGAGGAAGACCCGCAACCTAGAGGCGGCCCCTGAAACGCCCCAAAACACCCAAACACCTGCAAGCACCGGCTCGGGGGAAAAAACATCATCCGGCCCCGGCGTCGTGTCCGCGTGTGCTCTCGGGCCCGTGGGCGCTAAGGCGCCGAGTGCTGGGCCCGGCGTCGTCCCTGCGCGTGCTCCCGGGGCCAGCGGGGAAAAGACGCGGGACCCCGAGCCGATTATAGAGACACCCAAACCCCAGAGGGTGGAGTGTCCGGGAGGGCTGGACAAGGAGGAGGGGGCCTCGGAAATGGAGGTCTCCCTAGCCCCCAGCCTGACCCGGAAGAGACGTCACACTTCGGAGGAGGAAGTGGGTGATGCCCAAACTGAAGAAGTTGGGTGTGTCCCTTCCCCCGATGAAGAGGTGGTGGCATCTCCACCAAGTAAAATCTCGCCCTGTCCTCTGGGGGAACACAAAACCCCTGCACCGACTCCCACCACTGTTACCCCTGTCAACCTGCTGCAGTCCCCTGAACAGGGCCCCTCGGGGGTCACTGAAGGCACCTCCCTTGAGGTGGTGCCCGACTCAGGAACCCTCAATACCCCCGAGGTACCTTCTGGCTCGTCGGGGGACTGTAGCTTTCAAAATTTTAAAAATGTTAACGGGTCATTGGGTAGCGGCGAAAAGGAGGGCCTTCCCGCTCCCTCCCAAACCTTAGCACCGGGCGCCCTAGTTTTAGGTCAGGAGCTTGTCCTGAGCTCCCCGGACGACCCGGAGCCGGGAGGAGAGCGGGCATCAGAACTGCCGCTGCCCTCTGACCCAAAACCTTTAGAGGAGACCAGAGAGGACCCCTCTGGCCTTGATCCTGGGGGTGGGATCGAGGTACAGGTGGGGCCAGCTGGCAGCTCCGAATCAGCCCCCGTACTCAATGCGGGGGAGGGGTCGGAAGCTGGAGGCGACGACCTGGAGGAGGACGGGGTGTCCGTGGTGAGCGCTGGAGATTATGCTGAGTCGCTCTCAAGCGAGGCGGTGGATCCCCTGGTGCCCTCCACTGACTGCCCCCATCCCCCCAAGGGAACTCCGGGACTTTTTGGCGAGTCATCGCGGTCGCCGAGACAGGGTTCAGTTGGCCTTGGACCGGTGGCATTCTTTTCCGCTGGTGTTCTGGTGCACTCGCGAGGCTCTCAAGTCTCCCGAGTTGGATAGGAACGCGCGGCGGAGGGTCCAAACGTTTCTCGCTGGGCTCCTGAAGGAGAGGAAGGACTAAAAAGTCCTCTTCTTTTTAATGACTTAAGGTGAAGGTTTGATGTACCTTTGACAATGAAGACGACTATAGCCAGCCTCAACATCCGCGGCAGCAGGGGCGCGCGGCAGCAGGGGCGCACAGCGCAGGTTCCAGAACTTCTCGGCCCTCAGGGACGGGAAGTATGCGTTGTGCTTCCTGCAAGAAACCCATACCGTTCCGGGAGACGAAGCCACGTGGCTCCTGGAGTGGCGAGGGGGGGGTCTACATGAGTCCCTAGCCTCCAATTCTGGCAGGGTGGCTATCTTGTTGGCCCCGCATTTTCAGCCGGAGATCTTGGGGGTCAAGGAGCCGGTGCCAGGCCGGTTGCTGCACCTGACTGTGTGTCTGGGGGGGGCGGTGCTTCACTTTGTGAATGTGTACGCTCCCCTGGGCACGCAGCAACAAGCGAGCTTCTTTGAAGAAGTGTCCACTCATCTCGGCTCCATCGACGCTGGCGAGTGCATCGTCCTCGGGGGGGATTTCAATTGCACCCTCGGGGTCCGGGACCGTCACGGTACCCCGCACTGCACGCGAGGTGAGAGTAAGTTCCGGGACCTGGTCAGTTCCTTCGACTTAGTGGACGTCTGGCGAAATCTCCATCCTAACTCCAGCGTGTTCACCTTTGTGTCACCTGGAGTCGGAGCGTCCAGACTCGACCGCCTTTACGTTTCGAAGGCGTATGTGTCCTGCGTTGCGGCTGCTTCTATACAGCAGGTTCCGTGCACGGACCACCGTCTAGTGTGGGCGGAGCTCACTTCGTTCTGCGCTCGGACGGGGTCCGCGTACTGGCATTTTAATAACCTGTTGTTGGAAGACCAGCGGTTCCTGGACTCGTTCCGTCGCTTCTGGGCCGGCTGGAGAAGGAAGCGGGGAGGCTTCCCCTCCTTGAGGCTATGGTGGGACGTGGGCAAAGCTCACGTCCGAGTTTTCTGTCAAGAGTACGCGAAGGGGTCGACAAAGAGACGCAAATCCAGGGTCGAGGAGTTGGAGAAGGAGGTGCTCGACCTGGAGGCACGTCTCCGTCAGCCCGACGCGGACCCGGCCCTGCGGTCGGTGTACGATGAGAAGAAGGGCGCGCTGCGGGACCTGCAACTGGTCGGGTCTCGGGGCGCGTTCGTGAGGTCGCGGATCCGGTTCCTCAAGGAGATGGACCGCGGCTCCCCCTTCTTCTACTCGCTGGAAAAAAGGCACGGGGTCCGTAAGCAGCTCATTACGCTGCTGGCCGACGACGGATCCCTTGTCTCCGATCCGGAGGGCATCAGGGCCATTGCCCGAGATTACTACACTGCCCTGTTCTCTCCGGATCCGTCCAGTGAGGAAGCTTGCAGAGTTTTGTGGGAGGACCTGCCGCAGGTCGGCCCAGACTGCGCCGGAAAGCTCGACTCCCCTATAAGTCTGGGGGAGCTGACCGGCGCACTCGACGGTCTTTCTAGGGGCAAAACCCCGGGACTAGACGGGCTGACCGTGGAGTTCTTCAGGGCGTTCTGGGACGTCTTGGGGAGCGACTTCGCGGGGGTCCTGGGGGAGAGCATTGCTACCGGGGAGATGCCCCTTTCGTGGCGCAGGGCCGTGATTGCCCTGCTGCCGAAGAAGGGGGATCTCTGCCTTCTAAAAAAACTGGCGCCCGGTCTCCCTCCTCAGCACGGACTACAAAATCTTCGCCCGAGCCATGTCTTCTCGGCTCGGCACCGTGCTGGACCACATGATCCACCCTGACCAGTCCTACACCGTCCCGGACCGAACCATTTATGATAACATCCATCTGGTCCGGGACATCATCCACCATTCCCAGAGGGCTGGTCTGTCGAGCGCCTTCCTGTCTCTCGATCAGGAGAAGGCGTTCGACAGGGTGGATCACGAATACTTACTCGGAACTCTGCGAGCTTTCGGGTTCGGGACGCATTTTGTCGCCCGGATCTGACTTCTGTACACCGCCGCGGAGTGTCTAGTGAAGGTTAACGGGTCCCTGCCGGCGCCCCTTCGCTTTGGGAGAGGGGTACGTCAGGGCTGCCCCCTGTCTGGCCAGTTGTATTCTATTTGCGTGGAGCCTTTCCTGCGCCTCTTGCGGAGGAGGTTGTCGGGATTGGTTCTGCGCGGGCCGGGCATCGGGGTGGTCCTTTCGGCTTACGCCGATGACGTGCTCCTTATGTTTAGTGACCCGGCTGACCTGCGGAGGATGCGCGAGTGCCAGGAGGTCTACCCTGCCGCTTCTTCTGCCAGGATCAACTGGGGTAAATGTTCTGGACTCCTGGTCAGTCAGTGGCAGATGGATCCCCTACCCGAGGAGCTTAGGCCTTTCACCTGGAGCAGGACCAGCCTCCTCTACCTGGGGGTCCATCTCTGCCCCGCTGAGGAATCCTGGCCGGCGAACTGGCAGGAACTGGAGACGAAAGTCACCGCTCGCCTGCGGCGCTGGACAGGACTGCTCCGAGTGCTGTCTTACCGAGGTCGAGTTATGGTCATAAACCAGCTGATCGCCGCCATGTTGTGGTATCGGCTGGTCACTTTGACCCCTCCCCCGGACTTTGTCACAAGAATCCAGAGATTGTTAGTCGACTTCTTCTGGGACAAAAGATTGCACTGGGTCGCTGCCGAGGTTCTGAGTCTCCCGCTTAGGGAGGGTGGTCAGGCGCTAGTGTGCCTACGCACACAGGTGGCGACTTTCTGCCTTCAGACCCTGCAGCGATACCTCTACGTCGAGCCTCCTCCTAGATGGTGTGCCCTGATGACGTATTTCTTCCGTCAGGTGCATGGCCTGAATTATGACGTGCAGCTCCTGTTTATAGAACAGCTGGGCCTCGGTGGCTCCTTGCAGGCGTTGCCCGTCTTTTACCAGGACCTGATCAAAGTCTGGAAAGTGGTCGCCTTGCGACGCAGCTCTCCCCCGTCAGGAGTCGCGGCTATCGTCAGAGAGCCGCTGCTCAGGAATCCGCCCCTCCGTCCTTTTCAGTGGTTGGCGGAGAGGAGGGCTGTGGCCGCAGGGGTGACCAGGATCGGGGACGTGCTGGGTGGCGGAGGACTGGGCTGGATGCTCCCGCAGGAGTTGGCGCGACGCGCATCTGTGAGTGTCCAGGTCGCAGCCGATGCCATCCAAGACCTGAGAACGGTCGTGCTCGGACCCGACGTTATTTTGGGTCTTGAGGTGGCCCAGGTGCGCGGTGGTCTTCCGTCTGAGCGTTCCCCTGCTCGGACAGAATTCCACATTGGCCCCAAACCCCGAACCCTCCCTCGGGTGCTGGTGCCCCGCAATATGAGCCGCCTCGGGGACATGCCCTCTGTGCCTTTTGGCACGGCAAAGAGGGGCTTTTTGTACGGACTGCTGCTGCACACCTTCCATTTTCTCGCCCTTGTCCGTCGACCGGACACGCCCTGGCGTGCCTTGTTGCCGTCCGGCGGCGGAGGCCCCCGATGGGAGGCCCTCTACGGAGGTGTCCTCCCCCTTTCTATCGGGGACCTGGGTTGGAGGGTGTTGCATGCAGCAGTCCCTTATAATAAGAGGATGCATAGGTTCACGGACTCTCAGGACACATGCCCTTTTTGCGGTCTTGTGGAGTCCGTGGACCATGTATACATAGGGTGTTGTTGGCTGCACTCCCTTTTTAGTTATTTGAAAAACCTTTTATTGATGTTTTATTTGCACTTCAGCCCCGCGCTCCTGATCTATGGGCACCCGGTGCGGAAGGGGGTCGGGAAGGAGGAGGATCTCCTCGTGAACCTGCTCCTGGGCCTGGCCAAGTTGGCCATTAACAGGTCCAGGCAGCGGGCGATCGACGGGGGAGTCCCGCCCGATTGTTTGTCCCTCTTCCATGGCTACGTTCGCTGCCGGATGTCCCTGGAGAAGGAGCACGCGGTGTCTGCTGGCACTCTCGAGGCCTTCCGTGCTCGGTGGGCACCGCGGGGACTGGGGTGTTTTGTTGACCCCTTTAATCACATTTTGATTTAAAGTTTGTAAGTTTCCTTTAAACTTTGTTCTTGGTTTTACAGCTGACCTGAATTAGGGGCTGTGCCTGATTTATCCCAATTTTGTTGATTTGGTTTTCATTCAAAAGATTATCAAAAGTTCAAATCTCACAATGGCAAACTATGAAACAATGTAACTTCATCTGAATAGGAACAGATGGAAACGGGTTTGTACTCGAAAGAGTTACTGGGCTTGTAACCCCAAGATCAAGAGTTCAAATCTCACATTGACAAACTATGAAACAATGTAACTTCATCTGAAACAGATGGAAAACGTGTTTGTACTCGAAAGAGTTACAGCTTAGAGGGGTTAAAAATGTGTTCCTGATAAGGAGTGATTTGTTTAGAAAGACATTATGCTATAAGTGGCACAATTTTGAAAAGTGTAAACGAGCAGAGTTAGCTATACACAAACCCTTTGAGGTGGGAGGGCAGTTGAGGTGGTTGACATGGAAAATAGATTATTTAAGATTATAAATAGAGGAATAGGGGGAAAAAGCAAAGTGATCATGCTGGAAATTCATAACCAATGTTAGACCTCAGCTGGAGTATTGTGGGCAATTCTGGCCACCACACTACAGGAAGGATGTAAAGGTTTTAGAAAGGGTACGGAGAACGTTTACTAAGATGTTACCAGTTATAGGGCAAGGTTGGAAAAGTTGCACTTTTCCTGGAATAAAGATGATGAAGAGGTGGCCTAATAGAGATTTTTAAGATGATGAGAGGTTTTGATAGAGGAAAAAATTATTTCCTCTGGTGTGTGTAACATTAGCTAAAGGTCATCAATTTAAACTGAGTGGCAAAAGATCTAAAAGAAAGATGGAGAAATTATTTCACAGAGTTTTCAGGATCTCGAACGCTGGGCCGTAACCTCCGATTAGCGGCGGAAGGTGCTGGCCCTAATTATTTGGTCTTGAAAATTACTTAGCTGCCTCCATTCGCCAGAGCTGATTGAGGCCTGCATCGAAAGACTCCTCACAGGCCCCAGCGAAGTCTAGCTCCAACATGTTCAAGGGAGGCCACGCTCCCTTTTTTACGGCACTTGATGCTACAAAGCAGGGAAGTTTAAAGGGCTCGGGAAATTGACGGGCCAGGGAAATGTATGTCTCAGGTAAGTAGATAGGATTTGGAGGTTGGGGGTGTCCGGGGTGGTTGGGTGAGGGTCGGGGGAGACGGGATAATGGTGGTGGTCTGAGGATCAGGGGACGGGGTGGGGGGGGATGTTCGGAGAGGGTGGGTATGTGGTCCCACAGGTGGGTGGGGGGGTCGGAGGGGGTGGGGGGAGTCCCATGGGATCAGTCTGGGTATTTACACTAGTTACTCAGAAGCTAGAAGAGGTTTTAATTCTTCCAACTTTTTTCTGGTTAACTTTTGGTACAACACAGCGGAGCCATCCGAAGTTTGCAATTTAAATCGTATTTTAGGATGGTTCCCAGCGCAACACAGTTGTCCAGAGGAAGTGTGCACTTCTGGGCAATTGCCGTGCAAACCCTTACCTGGGAACTTCCCAGAGGGATTCCCCATTGCATCTTTGGGGTACCCTTTAAATTCGGAGCTGGGGAGCGTGGAAGTTACAGGCTGCTGTATCTGAAAAGTTGGTAAAAGCTGATTCCAGAAATTTTAAAGGGGAGCTGGACAAGTACTTGAGTTAAGGAACTTAACAGGGTTACAGACAAAAATCAGAGTTGTGTAACTAAGCACAACTGCTCTTTCAAAAAGTTGGTATAGGCACAATGGGCTGAATGGCCTCCTATGCTGTAAGTTTCTATAATTCTATAATAAGAATTATCTATTGAGTTCAGAGTATTTATTCCAAATTTGCCAAAGCTATCTTAAGTAGCTAATTATTTCTGATTAAGTGCTTTGCTAACCCAAAGTATTTGGAATATCATTTAATTCAGAGTTTATGCACTATCTTTTTTAAACAAAAACAGTACTGTCCACATTTCTCTCTTTTTGCAGAACCTCGAACTGAAACAATTAAGAAAAAAAGGGACGTGGAGTAAGGAAGTTAACACAAATGAAATCAATTGGTATCCAAGGCAAAAGTTGAATTATGCCAAACGGAAACTTGAAGGAGCTAACCCATCTGCTATCACCAGGTTGGTTGGTTCTACATTTGGAATTAATATAATTTTTGCTTATAAAACTGAATGTTGTAACAACTTAAAGTGGGAACTAGAAAGTAGCTCATTTGGCTTTCTTTGTTTTGGGTTTTTTATAAAAGATTTATTCAGATGGTTGGATTATAATTGTGAATATGGAGCTGTTGCTCCAAGTTATTGAACATGATTTTCTATTTAATGATTTAATGCAATAATTTCTCTACATCCAACCTACAAATTTTGCTTACCCGCTTCCCCCAAGTCCTCCTTCATTTGAAAACAGACTCAACTCCTTAAACCTATCCTTGCCTTTTCTATTGCTTGGATTTTTTTGTAAACACTGGGAACAAAACAAAATGTCACCCTTGCTTTTTAGTGTATCTGCTCAGAAATACTCTATAATTATCACCATATTTTCTTTGCTTTATGATCCTGCTGCAGTTTGGTCAGTTATTGTAAATTATTTTGCTGATGCATTTGATGCAAGTGAAAAAGTATTCCATATTTTCATACTCATTTGTTTTAACAGTGATTTAAATTACTTTGCATTTCACAATATCAAATGCAGATACCAATTATCTGCTTTGATGCCAAATCCCTAGGTCTTTGACCTTGGCGCATCTTTTTGAATATATTGTCCTTTTGACCTATTAGGCTTTACATCAAAGGTAGACAGACATACCAAAAACAAAAATACCTGGAAAAACTCAGCAGGTCTGGCTGTATCTGCGGAGAGGGACACTGTTAACGTTTCGAGTCCGAATGACCCTTCAACAGAGCTAAGTAAAAATAGAAGAGAGGTGAAATATAAGCTAGTTATTTCACCTCTCTTCTATTTTTACTTAGTTCTGTTGGAGGGTCATTCGGACTCGAAACGTTAACTGTGCCCCTCTCCGCAGATGCTGCCAGACCTGCTGAGTTTTTCCAGGTATTTTTGATTTTGTTTTGGATTTCCAGCATCCACAGTTTTTTGCTTTTATCATAGACATACATACTACTTGTAAAGCATCGTTCTTGTGTATTAACATTGTTGATAGTATTAGCAACATTAATTTAACAATTCCCATGTTTAACTGTGCTTGTAATGTTGCCAGACGTTGTTCCCCAATTTTACATTTTATTAATGGTGAGGGTTATTACTTCTACTGCAAAATCCAGTCTTTGGTGTTCCCTGAGCTTTCAGGGATTTCAGTGTTAAATATGTCATATCTAAGTATTATGCACAAGTTGCCTTTTCTCAAATTTATATTCAGGATAATTGTTTTCATTTCAGAGATGAATTGCGGTTGGGGCATGAAAAATCAATGGCTTATAATAGCTACGTAGCTGTAGCCATGGGAGACAAATATCACAATGTCCGAGCCAGAGAACCAGAAGAAGGGCTTTCTGTAGAGTGCCAGGTGGATTGTCTGATTGACCAAGCTACGGACCCAAATATCCTGGGTAGAGTATGGGTGGGTTGGGAGGCATGGATATGATGGAGTGCAATGAATTGGGGAAGGCATGAAAGAAGGTTTGATGTAAAGATTAATCTATATAGTCAGATACCTAGACTATATTTTAGGAAAAAAAACTATTAGAGATGTTTGCCTGCTTTAATATAAAGATGGCTGAAGAATGGTAAGAGATTTTAGGTTTGTTGCCTGAGACTTCCCAGAAAAGTTTCCATTCATGCCCCTTGTCGCCAAAATAGACAGTGAGCAAGACCAGGTGCCTCATAGAAATAAAGGGAAAACTGGTCGATGACACCCCTTAGGGCAGGCTTGCCCACTTTGTTCAGCAGAAGCAACGGCCACAACCTCAGAGGAGTTATGTCTTTTTACTAGAGAATTTTGTTGGATCCATGGAGGGAAAATAAGATACAAGAATGAGAAAACATAATTTTAAATGGCAATTTTGAAGTTGACAGTGGGGTAAAGGGGTTTTGGGAAGATTTTTATAATACTTGAAAATGTCATAGTGACAAACAATGTTATCTGAGCTTGATAATGAAAACAATTGATGGAGCAATCTAGAACAAAGCCATTCGCTGAGAAAGCATGCATAATAAGCTCTCTGTACATCTTGTCTGCAATCTGTATAAAACTAAAGGATAGCATAAATTTGTGATAAGTACTTTCTGTGTGAAATACTGTAAAACAAGTTTATAAATTGTTTTTTAATCCCGTTTTTGTGACCAGACAATGCGGTCTGTAATCTTCAACCAACTGCCTTAAAAATTAAAGGTGCAATCCAAATAAAGTTCTTATTTCCCTGTCTGTTTTACATTTATTATTTTATATAAGCGTGGAGTCCCAAGGACTGGCTTCTAAAATGAGAGAAAGTGAAGCTGATGTACCGTCAGAATCATCTTTAGTGATTCTGTCGCTCAACAGGTTTACAGACTGATTTTTTTTATATTCGTTCATGGGATGTAGGGATTGTAGGCTGGGCCAGCATTTATTGCCCATTCCTAATTGCCCTTGAGAAGGTGGTGGTGAGCTGCCGCCTTGAACTGCTGCAGACCATGTGGTGTAGGTACACTCACAGTGCTGTTAGGGAAAGAGTCCCAGGATTGTGACTCAGCAACAGTGAAGGAACAGCGATATAGCTCCAAGTCAGGATAGTGAGTGACTTGGAGGGAACTTCCAGCTGGTGATGTCCCCATGTGTCTGCTGCCCGTGTCCTTCTAGATGGTAGAGGTTATGAGTTTGGAACGTACTGTTTAAGGAGTCTTGGTGAATTCCTGCAGTACATCATTCGTGGAGGGAGTGAATATTTGTAGATGGGGTGCGAATCAAGTGGGCTGTTTTATCCCAGATGGTGTCAAACTTCTTGAGTGTTGTTGGAGCTGCACTCATCCAGGCAAGATTGGAGTCTGTGTATGACTGAATTCACCTTTGCATCAGAAGCTTCTCACATTGTGCATCTACTTCACTTACCTAATCAATTAAAATTATTTTCTTCTGGGATCAATAGAGGTTTAATGACTTTTGTGGAAAGCAAAATATTCCTTTAAAAGTAAGAATATATTTGTCGTGACAACTGTGTTAGAATGAAAATTAGGCAGCTGCCCTTATTTCTTGAATCTTTCAGCTCATCACAGTGCTTTTGTTTAGAATGATATTTGTTTTATTTTCCTTCAAGGCTGATTTTTTTCTTTAGCTGATGTTTTGTAAAGTAATATTTGAAAATGTAATAAATGAAAAATGTGTATATTATGCACATTCCAATCCTTATATTTTTTTCAAGATTTTAATTCCTATTCAACACTTTATCGCCCACTCAAAATGTTAACACAATACTTTTCAACATTGAGGCCTGTATCATGTTATAGAAATGGAAAATTGTGTTTTAGGAATATTGGAATATACAACAGAGCCAAATTGCATTACATTTTCAAGATGAATGGCACTGTTAAAACTTGAAAAAATAAGTCCTATAATCTATATTTATATCTATAAATATAGGTACACTTTTAATTTTACTGCAATGTCTAAAAAGTCACATTAAATGCTTGTATTCCATATTAGAGTGCACTGATGTTTATGAATAGAGTGACTTCAAGGATCACGCTGCTATTGTTCATTGCTCCCTAATCCTATTCTGTTTGACTTTTTAAAATGTTTTATATGGTCTCTGCTATAATTAAAAGTTCTCACCTTGCTGCAAAGAGTGAATGGATCACAGAAATAGCTTTATTTTGTGTAAAGCTCAAAAGCAATTTAAGAAAAAGTAAAATTCATAGGTTTACTACATAAATCTCAAAATGACCCACTGCTTTCTTTTTCCTGGTATTGCACATCTATTGAGTTAAATTTATTTATTAAATTTAAATTTATTACATCCTTCTACCACTGTCTGTTGAATTCATTATGAGGAAAGCTGCAATTTTTTCTTGGTGATAATTTGCCGCCTTGATTTTTCACTTTTCCCCTCCCCTAAAGGAAAGCTCCACACTCACCACCTGATAACGTGATTTGGTGGGATAGCTCAACAGAGTGGCAGTTCACAGAAGCAAACCCATATATTTTTGGTGTGGTGACAGACTAAAATTCAAAACATTCGCTCTTAATATTGGGTGAATAAGCATACCAACTATTATACCCTTTGGGTTATTGTTAAAAAGACTACAGTATTATAAAAGAAATTCCTGTAAATTTGTAAAATAATAGCTGAGAAAGAATCAGATTTGAGAAAAGGATGCAATTCATATTTTATTTATTCATCCTAATTGAGAGTGATCTTTGAATAAACAAAAATTAAAATGTTGTTTTGTGGAAATGGCGCACACCCTGCTGTCCTCAAAGGATTAGCATATCGGTGTTTACATCAAGAATAAATGGTTTCCTGGGAGCTAGTTATAGGCAATAATTAAACCTGAGAGTTCAGGCAACACAAAAGGTTAATAACTCATTTGAACCTGGAAATTAGACTGTAGTAAGCTGAAATACTGCAGATTATGGAAACCTGAAATATAAATAGAAAATGCTGAAATACTCCAGTCAGGTAGCATCTTTAGAGCGAGAAACAGAATTAATATTTCAGGTTGATAATCTTTTTGTCAGACCTAAGAAATGTTACAGATCTAACAGCTTTTCAGCAAATACAAAGGAAGAGTAAGAAAAGAACAATAGAGGTGATGGCAAAAGTGGGTGGTAATGGGACAAGTGAAGAAGCAAAAGATGAATCTAGAGGGAGCAGCAAATGGCATCATAGAATCCTTTCCAGCACCTTCTCACTGAAAAAATGGTTACAATAATTTTCTGTTTATGTTTCAAGTATCTGCAATGTTTTGACTTTCTACAGTCAAAATTTCAGGTTCAAATGACAGTCACTAACTGTTTGTGTTGTCTGAACTCCCAAATTTAATTCTGGCAGGTAACTTGATCTGAAATTTTGAAACCCCACATTGAGTGTGGAAGGCTGTAAACTGTCTAATCAAAGGATGAGGTGCTTTTCTTTACTCTTCCATTGAATGTCATTGAAACAGTGTGGGAGGCTAAGGACCGAGAATTCAAAGCTAGGATTAGGGCCAAGAATTGAAATGTTAAGCGACAGGAAGCTCCAGATCATGCTTGCAGCCTTCTAGGAAGTGCACAGCAAAGCAATCACCCATTCTTTGTTTGGTCTCTCCAATGTAGAGAAGACTGTGCTAAGAGAAGCAAATACAGCATACTATCTTAAAAGAAACAAGTAAATTACTGTTTCACCTTTAATGAGTGTGTTGGGTGCTGGACAGTGGCAAGGGAAGAAGTTGCATCTCCTGCACTTGCATTGATAATGCTGTGGGAAGGGGAGTAGCTTTTGGCAGTGATAAAAGAGGAGATCAGGGTATTATGGATGGAACCATCCCTTCAGAATGCTCAGAGGGAACAGGGAAACATGTTTCATAGTGGCGTGGACACAGGAATCCTTGGTTGAAGAAAAAGGAAGACAACAAAAGCATTGGTGTGGAATGTAACATCATTAGAACATATGCAATGACACCAGAAAAGATGGGAGAATGGGATAGAGTCCATATAAAAGTTGGGCAGCAGGAAGCGTAATGATTGTAGCTGTAACTCTGCCTCTAATCGCCAAAGGCACAGCCCTCTGAGGTATCTGCAATCCCTTAATTCTGGCCTCTGATTTTAATCACTTTGCCACTGGTAGCTGTGTCTTTCGCTCCCAAGGCCCTAAGCTCTGGAATTTCCTCCCTAAACCCCTCTGTCTCTTTCCTCTTTTAAGATGATCTTTAAAAGCTACCTCTTTGACCAAGCTTTTGGTCATTTTCCCCAGTATTTCCTTATGTGACTCAGTTTCAAATTTTGCTTTTCAATGCTCCTATGAAGGGCCTTTAGATGTTTTATTATGTTAAAAGCACTATATAAATACAAATTGTTGTTGATTACTAGCTCAGGATTCCTCCTGGACAGGATACATTGCTTAAAAGCAAGGATGAGCTGGGCTGTCATGATCCATAATCATGTAGCTCACCAACATTGGCTAGGGGCTGATCAAAACAGTTACTCGCACTAAGTACCAGAAAGCTGGAGGCAATAAGGTTATCCCAACAGAAATCATGAGGCATTTTCCAAAGAGCACCTACCCTTTTAATACTGGGCCCATGGATGTTGGGACCTGAAAATTGGGCCATGGTCTCACCTACCTTTGAAATGCTTCTGATACAATCAAAAACAAAAACAGAATTACCTGGAAAAACACAGCAGGTCTGGGAGCATCGGCGGAGAAGAAAAGAGTTGACGTTTCGAGTCCTCATGACCCTTCAACAGAACTGAGTGAATCCAAGAAAGGGGTGAAATATAAGCTGGTTTAAGGTGTGGGGGTGGGGGGGTGGGGGGGAGAGAGAGAGAGAGAAGTGGAGGGGGTTGGTGTGGTTGTAGGGACAAACAAGCAGTGATAGAAGCAGATCATCAAAGGATGTCACAGACAACAGAACAAAAGAACCCATAGGTGTTAAAGTTGGTGATATTATCTAAATGAATGTGCTAATTAAGAATGGATGGTAGGGCACTCAAGGTATAGCTCTAGTGGGGGTGGGGGAGCATAAAAGATTTAAAAATATTTTAACATAATGGAAATAGGTGGGAAACAAAAAATCTATATAATTCATTGGAAAAAACAAAAGGAAGGGGGAAGAAACAGAAAGGGGGTGGGGATGGAGGAGGGAGCTCAAGACCAAAAGTTGTTGAATTCAATATTCAGTCCAGAAGGCTGTAAAGTGCCTAGTCGGAAGATGAGGTGGTGTTCCTCCAGTTTGCGTTGGGCTTCACTGGAACAATGCAGCAAGCCAAGGACAGACATGTGGGCAAGAGAGCAGGGTGGAATGTTAAAATGGCAAGCGACAGGGAGGTTTGGGTCATTCTTGCGGTCAGACCACAGGTGTTCTGCAAAGCAGTCGCCCAGTTTACGTTTGGTCTCTCCAATGTAGAGGAGACCACATTGGGAGCAACGAATGCAGTAGACTAAATTGGGGGAAATGCAAGTGAAATGCTGCTTCACTTGAAAGGAGTGTTTGGGCCCTTGGATGGTGAGGAGAGAGGAAGTGAAGGGGCAGGTGTTACATCTTTTGCGTGGGCATGGGGTGGTGCCATAGGAGGGGGGTTGAGGAGTAGGGGGTGATGGAGGAGTGGACCAGGGTGTCCCGGAGGGAACGATCCCTGCGGAATGCCGATGGGGGGGTGAAGGGAAGATGTGTTTGGTGGTGGCGTCATGCTGGAGTTGGTGGAAATGGCGGAGGATGATCCTTTGAATGCGGAGGTTGGTGGGGTGATAAGTGAGGACAAGGGGGACCCTATCATGTTTCTGGGAGGGAGGAGAAGGCGTGAGGGCGGATGCGCGGGAGATGGGCCAGACACGATTGAGGGCCCTGTCAACGACCGTGGGTGGAAAACTTCGGTTAAGGAAGAAGGAGGACATGTCAGAGGAACTGTTTTTGAAGGTAGCATCATCGGAACAGATGCGACGGAGGCGAAGGAACTGAGAGAATGGGATGGAGTCCTTACAGGAAGCGGGGTGTGAGGAGCTGTAGTCGAGGTAGCTGTGGGAGTCGGTAGGTTTGTATTGGATGTTGGTGGACAGTCTATCACCAGAGATTGAGACAGAGAGGTCAAGGAAGGGAAGGGAAGTGTCAGAGATGGACCACATGAAAATGATGGAGGGGTGGAGATTGGAAGCAAAATTAATAAATTTTTCCAAGTCCCGACGAGAGCATGAAGCGGCACCAAAGTAATCATCGATGTACCGGAGAAAGAGTTGTGGAAGGGGGCTGGAGTAGAACTGGAACAAGGAATGTTCCACATACCCCATAAAGAGACAGGCATAGCTGGGGCCCATGTGGGTACCCATAGCCACACCTTTTATTTGGAGGAAGTGAGAGGAGTTGAAGGAGAAATTGTTCAGTGTGAGAACAAGTTCAGCCAGACGAAGGAGAGTAGTGGTGGATGGGGATTGTTCGGGCCTCTGTTCGAGGAAGAAACTAAGAGCCCTCAGACCATCCTGGTGGGGGACGGAGGTGTAGAGGGATTGGACGTCCATGGTGAAGAGGAAGCGGTTGGGGCCAGGGAACTGGAAATTGTTGATGTGACGTAAGGTGTCAGAGGAATCACGGATGTAGGTGGGAAGGGACTGGACAAGGGGAGAGAGAAGGGAGTCAAGATAACGAGAAATTAGTTCTGTGGGGCAGGAGCAAGCTGAGACGATCGGTCTACCGGGAGAGTTCTGTTTGTGGATTTTGGGTAGGAGGTAGAAGCAGGCCGTCCGAGGTTGGGCGATTATCAGATTGGAAGCTGTGGGAGGAAGATCCCCAGAGGAGATGATGTCAGTGACAGTCCTGGAAACAATGGCTTGATGTTCAGTGGTGGGGTCATGGTCCAGGGAGAGGTAGGAGGAAGTGTCTGCGAGTTGACGCTCAGCCTCCGCGAGGTAGAGGTCAGTGCGCCAGGCAACAACAGCACCATCCTTGTCAGTGGGTTTGATGACAACGTCAGGGTTGTACCTGAGAGAATGGAGTGCAGTAAGTTCAGGGAGAGAGAGATTAGAATGGGTGAGAGGAGCAGAGAAATTGAGACGACTAATGTCGCGCCGACAGTTCTCAATGAAAAGATCAAGAGAAGGTAAGAATCCAGAGGGAGGGGTCCAGGTGGAGGGAGAATATTGGAGGTGGGTAAAAGGATCCGTTGAATGGGGAGAGGACTCCTGCCCAAAGAAGTGAGCCCGGAGACGAAGACAGCGGAAGAAGAGTTCAGCATCATGCCGAGCCCGAAATTCATTGAGGTGAGGGCGTAAGGGTATGAAACTAAGTCCTTTGCTGAGCACTGAACGTTCAGCATCGGAGAGGGGAAGGTCAGGGGGTATAGTGAATACACGGCTGGAATTGGAAGAAAGGGTGGGGACGGAGGGACAGGCAGGAGTGGAGGGTCCTAGATGGGTGTTGGTGTCGATGAGTTGTTGGAGCTTGCGTTCCTTAGCACTTGAGAGAAAGAGAAAAAGTTTCTTGTTGAGGCGTCGGATGAGACGAAGAATAAAATGAAACTGGGGGCACACGCAGCTTTGAAAAAGGGTACGGCGGTGCTGCTGGAGGGAGAGATCAAGTGTGTTCATATGGCGGCGCATGGCACTGAGTGTGGATCTCAGAATGTGACGGGAACAGCAGTCCGAGAAACGTTTTATGTCCCGGAGATACCTGTAATCCTGGGTGGGTTGGAAACATGAGGGGTGGAATTTTAGTTGAAATCCACATGGGGTAAGTCGGAGATGGAGATAGTCACTGAGAAAGGAGATGTGGCTGTGAAAGCGGGTTTTAGTAAACACCTTGTCAAACACCAGGAGAGAAATGGAAAGCAATGAAGGTGAGCAAGGCAAAAGAAAGATACGGAAATCTTGTCGCAGAGACGAACAGAACTTCAAGGAGGTAGGCATTTCTTGAAGAGCAGTGGCAGTCAATTAAACACAGATAAAAACCAAAAAACTGCGGATGCTGGAAATCCAAAACAAAAACAGAATTACCTGGAAAAACTCAGCAAGTCTGGGAGCATCGGCGGAGAAGAAAAGAGTTGACGTTTCGAGTCCTCATAACCCTTCAACAGAACTAGGTGAATCCAAGAAAGGGGTGAAATATAAGCTGGTTTAAGGTATGTGTGGGAGTGGGGGTGGGGGGGAGAGAAGTGGAGGCGGTTGTTGTGGGTGTAGGGACAAACAAGCAGTGATAGAAGCAGATCATCAAAAGATGTCACAGACAACAGAACAAAAGAACCCATAGGTGTTAAAGTTGGTGATATTATCTAAATGAATGTGTTAATTAAGAATGGATGGTAGGGCACTCAAGGTATAGCTCTGGTGGGGGTGGGGGGAGCATAAAAGATTTAAAAATATTTAAAAATAATGGAAATATTTTTATTATCCAACACAATCAAACCTATTGTTAGGCATCCAATTTTTATGCATGAGATCAATAGAAGACTGTTTAATATATATCTGAGTGCCCTGCATACATACTGCACCCAAATACCATTTTGAACAACATTAGCAAGCTACTCACAAGATCTACAATAGGCCTGCAAATCATGGTCTGAAGAGTCAAGAATATCATTTACACTATTATTAAAAAGTTCACTGGTAGGTACAGCTGATTTGACTGTTTTGGTCTTGTAGTTGACGACAAAAATTTCCCAAAATGTTGCCTGGAAATTCAGGTTGGCACTGTGGGTTTGGTGTTAGGGATGAATCTGGCAGGAAGCGGAGGAGCAGTGCCAGACAACATTTCACAGCGCTACAGGAACAGGCAGAAGAAGGGAAGTGTACAGGCCCAGGAATTAATCTCTGCAGTTCAGTAGGGAGCAGCGTGAGGAAACATAACTTTACAGGGACGCTGTCACAGAGCTTTGTCACTTGCTGCCGCAGCGGATCACACTTCTGCTTGCCTGTGGCTCTAAAGATGACCACAGCTCTCAATAGTTATGCCTCAGGATTGTTTCATGCTGTAACAGGTGACATTTGCAATGTCAATCAACCTACTGTGCATAGCTTCATCAAGTAGCTGCCAGATGTTCTGTGTGCCAGTCTATAACTTTATATCTCCTTCCCAATGGAGATTATTTTGCAGGAAGAAAAAGAAAGCAAGTCCCACTGGTAAAACTCTTTTTCAAAGAAAAAAGTCATTCTGGAGCCCTGGAGTTAATTAGATTGTTACGGCAGGCGAATGATTCTAGTTTAACAATAAGTCTCGATCCTTCCACTCTCCTCAGGATCATACTCAGCTCAAACTTCATCATGGTTCCATCTGTCAAGTTTAATGCTTGGTCAACACATAACCACCAAACAAAATTAGCACATCAATAGCTCTGTTAAACTTTTGTGCTCTCCTACCTATTATGATGTTTCTATGGGATACTACCCAGGTGAAAATAAAAATACCTGGAAAAACTCTGCAGGTCTGACAGCATCTGCGGAGAGGAACACAGTTAATGTTTCGAGTCCATATGATTCTTCAACAGAACTAAGGAAAAATAGAAGAGAGATGAAATATAAGCTGGTTTAGGGGGGGGTGGTGGGGGTAGGTGGGACAAGTAGAGCTGGATAGAGGGCCAGCGATAAGTGGAGATTGCCAAAAGATGTTATAGACAAAAGGACAGAGAGGTGTTGACGGTGGTGATATTAGCTAAGAAATGTGCTAATAGGTGACATTAAGGGTAGAAAGCAGGAGGAGCAAGGTACAGATAGCCCTAGTGGGGGTGGGGTGGGGGAAGGAATTGAAATAGGCTAAAAGGTAGAGATCAAACAATGGATGGAAATACACATTTTTATTTTTATTTTGGATTTCCAGCATCTGCAGTTTTTTGCTTTTAGACTACCCTGGTGACTTCAGCAGAGGAGTTAGAAGACTAATTCATCTCTAATATGGGCACAAGATGGCTGGATTGGCGACCCAGAGAAGCTCGCATCTGAAAAGGCAGTTCACACCTAATACTAGTGGTGTTGTGGCCTAACTAGCTTCCTAGCACCAGGATGGTCATTAGTTAAAAAGATGGTGTGGAAGCTGTTATACTTTAATTTGGAAAGGGCAGCAGGTGCCTTTCCCATGCAGCAGAACATTTACATGCTCCTCTGTGCTTATACCCTTTAAATCTGTTGTCACTCCCACTCCTCAAAAAACCAATCCTTGACCCACAACCGCCCTTGTAAACAACCAAACCATCTCCAACCTCCCCTTCCCCTCCAAAGTTTGTGAGCGTGTTATTGCCTCTCAAATCCATTCCCAGCTTTCCCGGAACGCCATGTTTGAATCCCTCCAATCAGTTTTCTACCCTGCCACAGTACTGAAACGGCTGTTATCAAAGTTACAACTGACATTCTATGTGACTGTGATAAAGGTAAACTATTGCTCCTCCTCCATACTCTTCCAACATGGCTCTACTGTTATCCAGCTGGGTGGGTTTGCTGTCATGTAGTTCCATTCTTATCTATCTAATCGTAGCAAGAGACTCCTTTTCAGTGCTCCTGCACTGTTACCTCTGGTGTTACACGCAGAATCAACCATTGATCCGCTCCTGTTTCTCATCTACATGCTGCCCCTTGGCAACATCACACAAAGGCATGCCATTACTTTTCATGTATATGTTGACAACACCCAGCTCTATCTCACCACCACCTTTTTCAACTCCCAACTCTCAACTCTCCACTGTTGCTAAATTATCACATTGCTTATCCAACATCCAGTATTGGATGAGCAGACATTTCTTCCAGTTGCATATTGGGAAGACTGAAACCGTTATTTTTGGTCCCTGGTCCAAACTCTGTTCCCTCACCATGGACTCAATCCTGGCAATACTCTTGAGATTAAGCCAGTCTGTTCACAACCTCGGTGGCACAGGTGAGCTTCCAAACTCACATTTGTACCATCTGTAAAACCACCTTTGTAACATGGCTTGACTTCATCATCTCAGTTCATCTGCTGCTGAGACCCTCATCCATGCCTTTGTTACCTCTTGACTTGATTATCTAATGCAATCCTGGCTGGTCTCCCAATTCTACCATTCATAAACTTGAGGTCATCCACAGCTCTGCTGACCTACAATGACTCCCTGTCAAGCAACATCTTGCTTTTAAAGTTTTCATCTTTTTTTCAAATCCCTCCATAGCCTTGCCCCTCCCTGTCTTTGTAATCTCTTCCAACCCCCACAACCTTCACAATATCTGCATTCTTTAATTCTAATTCTGTCATTTCCAATCATAACTGTTCCAATCATTAATGGTCATTGCCTTCAGTTGCCTAGGCCCCAAGCTCTGGAATAGGTAATATCTGCTGCAGGATGACCTGCAGACAATACCTACAAGCATTTATGGAACAGAGACAGGCCATTTGGCCCAAATGTTACATGTCGGTATTTATTCGCCACATGAGCCTCTTCCCACTCTTCTTCATCCAACCACACCATATACTCCTATTTCTTTCTCTCTCATGCACTTAACTTACACTTAAATACAAGTATGGTCTTTGCCAGGAAAAACTTGGTGCAGTAGTAATATCACTGGTCTTGTAATCCAAAAGCCCAGGCTAATGTCCTGAGGACACAGGTTCAAATCCAACCATGACAACTGGTGGAATTTAAACTTAGTTAATAAATATGAAATTAGAAAGCTAGACTCAGTAATGGTAACCATGAATAACACTGATTGTTGTTAAAAACCCATCTGATTCACTAATGTCTTTTAGGGAAGGAAATCAGCTGTCCTTACCCTGTCTAGCCTCCATGTAACTCTAGATCCATACGAAAGTGATTGACTTTTAGCTGCCCTCTGAAATGGCCTAGCAAGCCTTTCAGTTCAAGGACAATTAGGGATAGGCAACAAATGCTGACCTTGCCAGCAATGCCCACATCCCATGAAAGAATAAAGCAAAATAAGTACTCAATGGTGTAGCAAATTCAAAGTATGAATCATTCTTTTTTGTAATAAAATTTTTCCTAAATACATTATTGGAAGTACTTGTGGCTATATTATATTTATGAGGTTTGATTTTTAGCCCTGCTAGGGCTGTGATTAGAGGTGAACAGGCACTGAAAATAATATAATTGGCCAGCCTGCCGGTTCCCTGAATCAGTTTTATGAAGGTAGGGGTGGGTGTCTCTAGGGCTACTCGCTCTCACACAGTGGGTAGCCAATCCAGGTCATTAATATCTTATTAAGGCTGATAAAGAAGCCTCTCCCTGCCTTAGTGCAGGAGCTGCCACAGGCTGCCTTATAGAGGGGCTTCTTCTCTGCCCCCCACTGATCCACTACCCCCCCCCCCCCCCCCCCCCCCCCCCCCCCCCCCCCCCGCCACCCCAAACCCCACTCCCAAACACAGTGGTGGCCTGGCTACAAAAAGCGATTTTTCAATTTAAATTTTAAAAATTTGGAAAGAGCACCTCCATTTCGAAGCATCCTCTCCATCATCTTCCAAGATTCTTTCAAGTAGGAAGGACTCTTATTGGTCTTCCAGCTTCAAGAGCCCATGCCCTGTCCTTAATTGGATGGCGAGGCCACCCCTCTGGCCAATAATTGGCCACTCAGGGAAAATCACATTGACTGACTGTTTTCCATATGGTGCGGGCTTCTGACCCCCAATTCAGCCTAACAGCGGGGGTCAGGAAAAATTCTGCCCCTAGCTTTGGATGTCCCTTTAAGTGGAGACAGTTTCTCTGCATCTAATTAGTCAAGATTCTGAAGACTAGTATGGGCCCACCACAAATGCAAGAAACACATTCAAACCTTGGAAGTGCTTTGTAGTCCCAGAAACCTGAGTGGGAAAATGTCTCCATAGTGCTCAAAAAATTAGAGACTTATATTTAGTCAGTGGAAACCTGCCAATCTTAGTATTATAAATTAGTTGTATGTTTACATCCTAGATGCAAAGTACTGCTGTTTTTGAGGTTCCATTGTATTATACTGAATTATTTAGATTACGTCAAGGCTTGGCACTTGGAAAAAAAATGAATTTGACTGATTCTTTAAATGGTTAATCCCTTTGATTTGATTTTTTCCTGTTTTTTCCCTCCCAATCCAGAAGTAGGGGTTCAAAGAGGCGCATCTTACTCCTGTATTCTGTGCTGGATTCAAATCTAGATCATGAAGGGAAAGAGTCCATGTGTCAAACCATTATGCCTGTCAATTAAACTTTCAAGTATTCTGTTCTCCAAAAGGAAGGTTCTCTTTCGCTTGTACTCTGGGACAGGGATGGCCCTTTCTACAGATATGAAACAATTAACCTTTCATTCTACCAGTTCCTTTCAAGCCACTCCAAGTATGTGCAGTTTGTTGGATAATTTGCAGTGCAAATCTGTATCAAGGAAGTGACAGATTTGTGTTTACAAGGAGAAACACTGTCATCAACTACATCTGTGCCCTTTGCACAGAACACTTAACTTGTAATAAGAGACTGCAGCAATAATTTTGTTGACAAGTGATTGGCTCCATCATATTGAGCAACAGAGACTATCTGAAAGTACTTAACTTATGACCTTAATAAGGGGATATGCTTCTCAGAAAACTCAGCTACCATCCAACTAAGGAACATTACAATTAAACGTGCAGAAGTTTTTAAACTTCTTTAAACATTGAAATTCCGTTGGGGCCGAAAACTCAAGAGGCAGGATTTTCGGGCGGGCATGGCAACGGGGCCCGGGAGCGGCTGGGAAATGGTCCGCCGCCTGCGATCCTACCCAACCGTGATTTCAAACTGGCTGGCCAATAAACAGCCAGCCTGCGTGAAAGGCATGCCGAAATGCTCAGTGCTGCCGGGGTGTCGATGGGAGGAGTGCAAGCATAAAATTCTGCGCATGTGTGGGGAAGCACACACTGCAAGCTCCCTGGAGGCAGGGAGTTGAACCATTTTAAAATCAAAAATAAAGATTTTTAAAATCTGAAAAAAATGTCCTGACATGGGACTAATTCACAATAACACGAACAGAATAAAAATTCTGCCCAAAAATGTATTTAATTGTGGAAACCTCATCCTGCCCATGGTTGAGGTTTGCTTAAAATCAAAAGGCTGTCTGGCTGATTCACCTACCCACCAACCATAAGGTTGGATGGGCAGTGAAAAATATGTTTAATTAATTGATTAAGGGCCTTAATAGACCTCTTAATTGTAGGCAGGTGCGCTGCCAACTCTTGCATGCGCCTGGCTACTGAAATATTGCACAAGTGCGCGATGACGTCAGGATGCTCACCTGATATTATCGCCCGATCGGGTCGGGCGCATTCACCCACCTGCAGGACATAAAATCTTGCCCAAGGTTTCTATGCCTGTAATACTGTTGTGTCCAAGAACTTTTAAAATACAAATTTCATAGATAGATTTGGTACAATACACACAGGAGACTTCATCTGGTGGCTTGTTACTTGACATTACCAGACTATTCATGCAAGTGGGTTATGTTATTAGCATCCGGAAATGTGTTCCTTTTAAATGCTTACAATGTTAAATGGAAAAAAGTTTGTTGGTTGAAACTGAGGTAACAAGTTCAGATGCTTGTGATGTGGTAACACCACGCTATTCTCTATTATGTACAATTATCATTCTCTCAGGATCTACCAATGCATAATTAGAGAGTTCAGTTTGAGAACACAACTGTATTCAGATATATTAAAGACACTTGAAAACTTATTTCTGGCTTGGGAGATCAATGTTATTCTTCACAAGTTCTGAGATAAGTAAATTGAATCCATTTGTTTTAAATGGACATAGATGTTTACATTAGAAACTATTTTTGTTTGTGTCAGTGGTGATTGCACTTCAAAAAAATTAATTGGTTACAAAACATTTTGGAACATCCTGAGGATATGACATATGACAGCGCAGGAGGAGGCCATTCAGCCCATCAAGTCTGCACTGGCTCTTCGAAGGAGCATTCCACCTAGTCCCATTCTCCTATCTTATCCCATAACCTTGCACATTCTTTCTTCTCAGGTAGCAATCCAATTCCCTTTTGAATACCTCAAACGAACCAGGATCCATCACCTTTTCAGGAAGTTTGTGCCAGACTCCAACCATCCTCTGGGTGAAAAAAGCTTTCCTCACATCACATTTACTCCTTTTGTCAATTATTTTGAATCTGTGCCCTCTAGTTCTTGATGTTCTTTTGGGTGGAAACAGTTTCTCACTATTTACCCAGTCCATACCCCACAGCATCTTGAATATCTCTATCAAGTCTCCTCTCAGCCTTCCTTTTTCCAAGGAAAAGAGTCCCAACCCCTCCAATCTATCATCATAGCTACAGTTCTTTATCCTGGAATCTGGTGAACCTCCTCTGTACTCTCTCCAATGCCTTCACATCCTTCCTTAAGTATGGTGCTCAGAACTAGATGCAGTACTCTATATGATGACTAACACAAGTTCAAAATGACCTCCTTATTCTTGTACTCAATGCCCCTATTAAAAAAGCCTAAGGTACAATATGCTTTAGTAACTCTCAACATGCCCTGCCATCTTCAATAACCTATGTATGTATACACCGAAGTCCCTCTGTTCCTGCACCTCCTTTATTTCATATTGTCACACCATATTTTTCCTGCCAAAATGAATCACCTCACACTTTTCTGCATTGAACTTCATCTACCACTTGTATGCCCAATCCAACAACATGTTTACGTCCTTTTGAAGTTCAAGACTATCCCCATCACAGTTGACAACATTTCCAACCTCCGTATCATCTGCAAATTTTGAAATCATGCCCTGCACACCACAGTCCAGGTCATTAAGATATATCAGGGAGAGTAAGGGTCCCAACATTGACCCCTGGGGAATTCCACTACAATCCTTCCTCCAATCTAAAAAACAACCATTTATCACTACTCTCTGTTTCCTGTCATTCAGCCAATTTCTTATCCAAGTGCTTACTTTTCCTTTTATTCCATGACCTGGAATTTTGCTCACGTCTGTTGTGTGGCACCGTATCAAATGCCTTTTGAAAATCCATATACACATCAACAATAGTTTCCAGAAGTTTCCCCACCACTGAGGTCAAACTGACTGGTCTGTAGTGGCCAGCTTTATCCTTGCACCCCTTTTTGAACAAGGGTGTAACACTCACAATTCTCCAGTTCTCTGGCACCTCCCCTGTGTCTAAGGAAGACTGGAAGATTATCACTGGTGCCTCTGCAATTTCCACTCTCACTTCCCTCAGTACCCTTGGATGCATCTCATCTGGTCCTGGTACCTTATCTATTTTAAGTAATATTAAGCAAACAAGAAATTGTAATATTTTTCATCTGGTAACATCACTGTCATATTTCTTATATTCTGGAAGATAGATTTTTGGGGGGTTGTAAATATGGTAATTGGAATAAAAGCCAGAGTGACTGCAAGAGTCTAAATCCAATAGTAAGAAGTGGTTTTGATATGTTAATGAACCAAGGGGAACTTAAATCAGTTTTACATAAAACAACATCAGGAGTAAATTTGAATTGAGTTGTTTTAGTTCAAAGGGGGATAAATGTAGGTTGTAAAAAGGTGTAGGCAAAAATAGGATAAGTTTACTTTTTTTTACAAATTAGGTGCTAAAGTAAAGGAGCATCTAATCAATCCTGGAAAGAAAGCATTTCTAAAGAGACTGGTTGAGACAATAGAAGGATCAAAGGGAAAGAATTTAAGGTAAAACTGAAGGCTAGGCGGGGCTTAGATCTCCCAGAAGGCAGCAGGTTAGCTGGTCAGAACTCCCAGAAGACATTGTGAGCAAGGTCAGGGTTTGTCAGCCTCAGAGGACACCCCGAGAAAAAAAAAAGGCACTGTGTGGTAAAAATTACTGTAATTCTATAGATTTTGAAATCTATAAGGATAGTTGCTGAACAGAAAATGGGAAGGTGAGCTCTCAGGGTAGTTGAATTAAGATCTTGTGGAACTATTTAAAATAATATCTAGTGTGTGAAGCCATCCTTGTGTTTAATTGTAATTCTGTTTTTTTCTAATTTTCTTTTAATAAACATTTATTCTACTATAGATCATCACAAGTAGTGGGGACATTATTTCCTGATTTTAGAATCTCTCCTCATACTATACAAGTCACAAAAACTCTTTTGGCAACTGCTTCAAGTTTTCCTCAAGGACTTGAGCAGTTCAGCATTTACCAACAACCATGCCATAACAGTAAAGATAGCCTTTCCAACACCTTGTTCCTCTCGGTTGTAAGTTCCTCCCTCACCTGAGCCTGGGTAGCAAGTCCTTCCTTTGTAGACAGGTCTGAGGTACTCGTTCAACACCTCTGCTATTTCTCCAGCCTCCACATGCAAGTCTGTTTTTTTGTCCCTACTCGGCCCTACTCTTTCTTTTCCCACCCTTTTATTATTTACATGCTTATAGAAGACCTTGGGATTCCCTTTTATGTTTGCTGCTGGCCTCTCTTCATGCTTTTTCCTTACTTTTATCAGTTTCTTCACTTCCTTTCTGGTCCTTCTATATTCAGCCCGATTCTCTATTGTATTTTCAGCCTGACATCTGTCGTATGCGCACTTCTTCCTTTTCACTTCCATCTCTCCAGTACTTTAATACCATCTTTAATCAATATTGCCACTCCCCTCAGTTTTCTTCCTTTCCTGTCTCTCCTAAACACCTTGTACCCAGGAATATTTAATGCCCAGTCCTGTCCTTCCTTGAGCCAGGTCTCTCTTATAATAATAACATCATAATTCCATTTGTCAACCTGTGCCTGAAGTTCACCAATCTTATTAACCACACTCCGTGGATTCATATACATGTATATTATCCCTGATTTAGGCTTTTTTATTTCCCCCCTTATTCTGACCCCATCTAATGACTTACTATTGCCTACACTAATTCTAACCAACTTGATATGACTCTCTGATATATCCTCGTCATCGCTTGATACTTCAGTTCTTCCCACTGCCAGTTTTTCTCCTCTGCACTCTGAATTTCCCCTCAGGTTCCCATCCCGCTGATGATCTAGTTTAAACCCTCCCCAAAAGCACTAGCAAACCTCCTCACAAGAACATTAGTCGCTGTCCTGTTACAGTGTAACCCGTCCTTCTAGTATATCTGCCCCAGAACCAGTCCCAATGCCTCAGAAATCTAAAGCCCTCCCTTCTACTCCGTTTCTCCAGCCACGCGTTGAACTGCTCAATCTTCCTATTCTTATGCTCACTAGCACGTGGCACAGGGAGTGATCCTGAGATTACTGCTCTTGAGGTCCTGCTGTTTAATTCCTTTCCTAATTCCTTAAAATCTACTTTCAGGACCTCAACCATTTTCCTACCTTTGTCCTGCAGCTGCTCTGTGACATCCTTGACCCTGGTATCAGGGAGGCAACATACAATCCTGGAGTCACATCTACGGCCACAAAAAATGCCTATCTGCTCCCCTAACTATGGAATCCCCTACTACTATAGCACTTCCACTCTTCCTCCTCCCATCCTGTGCAGCTGAGCCACCTTTGGTGCCACGGATTTGGCTCTTTCTACTGTCCTCTGAGGAACCATCCCACTCATCAGTATCGAAAATGGAAAAGCAGTTAGAGAGTGAGATAGCCTCGGGGGATTCACTGCTTGTTTCTCGTAGATACTCTGGTGGTCACACATTCCCTCTCTGCCTGTGTACTTCTTAGCTGCGGTGTGACCACCTCTCTAAACATGCTATCCACATAATCCTCAGCCTTGCGGATGCACCACAGTGACTCCAGCCTTCGCTCAAGCTCCGCAACTTAGAGCTCAAGTTTCTGCAGCTTCTGACACTTCCTGCAGATGTAGTTATTGAGGGCACTTTGTGCCTGCATGGCTTCCCATATCCCACAAGATGCACATTCCACATGGCTAAGCTGTACTGACATACCTTAAACTTTATATGAAGCATTTACTACAGTATTTATTTACTAATTTATTTTAATTTACTAATTTATTTTAATTATTTTCTTAATTACATTAGAATAATTCCTATATATACTACAATTTACTGTGTTTATTAAATGTTAGTACCATCCACAAATACGTTGTACGTTTCTTAATTACACAGGTTTAGGTATTTATTTTAATTATTTTATCTTAATTCTTTTATTTTTATATATTTTTTATTTTTAAGTTTTACTACCTGTTATTTATAGATCTACCTTAACTCCCATGTCCTAAACTGGCTTTTAGCACACTGTCCCTTGCACCAAGCACTTACCGCCAATCAACTTACTGGTTTCCTGTGATGTCACAGTTGTTTTTTTCCACTCGGTTTCTTCAGAAACTGAAATGCTCCTGGTTCCCGACTGCCTTGCTCCGGTCCTAGGTAGGAAAGGCTGCGCTCCGATCCCTAGGCTCTATTTATGCTGCTCCCGGCTCCCAACTGCCTCTGCTCCGGAACCAGGTGAAAAAGGCCACAGTCTGAACCCTGGGCTCTTTATGCTGTTCCTTGCTCCCGACTTCGTCTGCTCTGGTTCCAGGTAGGAAAGCATATTAACTAATTTCCATTGTGCAGTTGTGTCATTCATGCTCTTGTGGTTGATTCACCTACATTTTGTACACAGATAACAGTTTACAGCAAATGCTGTAGTTTCAGTGATACATTTGCTCTTTTGACACCAAAATGGTATCCATGCACGTCTGGTGCAGCCAACCCTGAGCACCATCTTGGGGAGGGTGTTAGTGCAGGAGTTAAGAGTGTGTGCTAGATGTATTCAGAGTATAAATTGTGACAGTGATTTGATGCCAGAGCTGCTATTTTTAACTTCATTCCAGCTAATAACTTCACAGTTTAGCATCTATTTAGAACTAGGAATTACACCCTTCCTTCCTCATCAGCACTATTTAAAACAATCAACTACTTTCAAATTAGCTGTTGATTAAATTTTACTGGCTCTGAGTTTGTGGAAGTACTTAGTAATTTGCAAACTTGGTTGAAGCTTGTGAAGTTGACAAAGTGATGCTGCACATAGAGAAGGCTTTGGCTCTGACTTCAAAGGTTTTGGTCAGTCATGGGCTACATCATGATGGGGAATTGGAGCAGAAGCAGCAAAGAAGTGGATAAGTTGTTCACAGAAGGAGAAGCAGGAGGAGAGGAACGTCTCTCAACAGGAAGCCTTATTCAGCTATGATAGTCCAGTATGATTTCTCTTACCTCAATCTAAGCCAGGAGAAGTGTGTGCGTCAGTTGTCATGATGCTTTTATTCTGTGGCAATCTGCTGTTCATCATATTTGAGGCACTAGATCAGACCAGAATATGGTTGCTTGATGACAAGGGTTTTCTGCTTACCACCTGGCTCATGACTCTATTCCACAACTCAGCCACATGAGGCCAACATGCATTTAATGACAGCCATGCACCAGCACAAAACAACCTGGAGCAGACCATTGAGGTGCTAAAGCAACTCTTCCACTGCCTGAATCTCTTCTGAAGGAGCCCTGCAGTACTTGCCAGAGCATGTGTCCCAATTCATATTGGTCCTCTGTATCCTCTACAATCTGAGGGCACAGCCCTTGCCGTCTTGGATATAGCAACCAGCTGAGGAGGAAAAGGTGGAGGAGGGGGAGGAACAAGAGGAAGGTGGGTGGCAACCAACACATCCCCTTCTGGCAGATAACTGCATTCAACTCCAGTTGCACTGAACACAACTCTAAATCCCCATTGCACATCTTACCATCACAAATTACAAACCATCACTCTTGGCTACAATGCTGAACTAAAAGCCACCGCAAAACAACTATTCCAACCCAACCTTATCCAACAAGCCATCCAGTATTCCATACAAATGTCACCTAATCATCCTTGTGTATTCCTCTATTGCCTGCCTTTCATGTGCCTTCGCCTCACCGAGTAGTCCTCAGTAGCACTACCCGTGGTGCTGCAGCATGTCTGGTGGAAATCTGCTGATTTTCAATAGGGAAACTGCAAATAGCCTTGAGCAGTTCTCTACCTAGAAGACATTTCTCACATTGTTGTTTGGTTCTCCATCAAAGAAGTAAAGGCTCAATGCTTGATTAAAGGCCTTATGTGCTATGGTACAGTGCATGGGTGCAGCTACTATGCCATCTTTTCAAAAGATTATCTCACTAATCTTTCCTGTTTGATTGACGTTAGCCTCTTTTTTGTATCCGCAGCTTTAATTTTGTTTACAGAATGAAGAATATTTTCCATCAACAACTTTAACTTCCATGCTTATGAATATAAGCATATGGGCACAGTAAAATATTCAAAAATAAATATTTTTAGTGACTTTAATACTCCAGTGGGTAGGAGTGACATCAAAATTTATAGATTCCAAATGTTACATTAATGTTGTTTATAGAACAATACTTGGCACCACATAAACAATTAAAACACATGGAAAAAGATGCATCACAATATTTTTAGTAAGCATAAATGAAAACATTGATTGCAACTGTAGAAGTCCACAACTGATCCAAGTTTGTAAATTAACACCATTATGTGAGGCTTGTTTTCTAAATCTTGAAAGGGCCAATTGTAACCTTAGTCCTTAAGGAGTTCGAAGCTTGGCAGAAAATGACCTCTGGAAACCACACTCCCAATATGCTTGGTCGAACTGTATTCACCCACTGACTCCTTTTTATAGAGCAAAAGTGTCAAACTATTGTAACTTTAGAAAGAATTATTACTTTTTATTTTCTGTTCAATGCATTTTTAACTCATTTCACATGTTCCCAAATTTTAAGACCATAAGCTGTGAGAGCAGAAGTAGGCCATTCGGCCCATCAGCTCCACCATTCAATGAGATCATGATCTGATAATCCTCAACTCCACTTTGCTGCCTTTTCCTCATAACCCTTGATTCTCTTACTGAATAAAAATCTGTCTATCTCAGTCTTGAATATACTTAACGAACCAGCCTTTACCGCTCTCTGTGGTAAAGAATTCTAGAGATTGACGACCCTCTGAGAGAAGAAATTTCTCCTCATCTCTGTTTTAAGTGGGTGCCCCCTTACTCTGAGATTATGCCCTCTGGTCCTAGACTCTCCCACAAGGGGAAACAACCTCTCAGCATCTTCCTTGTCAAGCCCCCTTAGAATCTTATATGTTTCATTAAGGTCGCCTCTCATTCTTCTAAATTCCAATGTGTACAGGCCCAACCGACTCAACTTCTCCTCATAAGAAAATCCCTCCATTCCCAGATCAACCTAGTGAATCTTCTCTGGACTGCTTCCAATCCCAGTACATCTTTTCTTAGATAAGGAGACCAAAACTGCTCACAGTATTCCAGGTGTGGTCTAACAAGTGCCTTGTATAGTTTCAGCAAGACTTCCCTATTTTTATACTCTATTCCCTTTGAAATAGAGGCCAACATTCCATTTGCTTTACCTATTACCTGCTGAACTAGTATGCTAGCTTTTTGGGATTCATGCACGAGGACCCCCAAATCCTTATTTGCTGCAGCTTTCTGCAGTCTTTCTCCATTTAAATAATATTCAGCTCCTCTATTCTCCCTGCCAAAGTGCATAACCTCACACTTTCCCACATTATATTCTATCTGCCACATTTTTGCCAAATCACTTAACCTGTCTATATCCTTCTGTAGACTCCTTTTGTCATCGTCACCACTTGCCTTCCCACCTATTTTTGTGTCATCCACAAACTTGGTGATATACATTCACTTCCCTCATCTAATTCATTAATATATATAGTAAATAATTGTGCCCCAGCACTGATCTCTGTGGCACTCCATGAGTTACAGGTTGCCATCCTGAAAGTGGCCCCCTGTATCCCAACATTGTATCTTCTATTAGTTAGCCAGTCCTCTATCCATCCTAATATACTACCCCCAACACCATGGACTCTTAACTTATTAAGTAGCCTTATATGCGGTACCTTATCGAACGCCTTTTGGAAATCCAAATATAATTACATCCATTGGTTCCTCTTTATCTATCCTGCTTGTTACCTCCTCAAAAAATTCCAGTAAATTTGTCAGGCATGAGTTCCCCTTCATGAAGCCATGCTAACTCTGCTTGATTAGATTATGCATTTCTAAATGCTCTGCTTTTACATCCTTTATAATAGACTCCAACAATTTCCAAATGACAAATGTTAAGCTAACTGACCTATAGTTACCTGTTTTTTTTTTCTCCCTCCCTTTTTGAATAAGGGTGTTACATTGGCAGTTTTCCAATCCTCTGGGACTTTTCCAGAATCTAAGGACTCTTGGAAGATTACTACCAGTGCATCCACTATCTCTGCAGCTATTTCCTATAATATCCTAAAATGCAACCTGTCAGGTCCAGGGGACTTATCGGCCTTTAGCCCTTTAATTTCCCTAGTACTTTTTCCTCTAGTGATAGTTATTGTATTTATTTCCTCCCCACCTTTTGGCTCCCATGATTATTTAGTATTTTTGGTATGCTATTAGTGTCTTCTACCGTAAAGACTGATGCAAAGTATTTATTCAACTCCTCTGCCATTTCCTGGTTCCCCATTATTATTTCCCCAGCCTCATTCTCTAAGGGGCCTATATTGACCTTGGCCTCTCTCTTCCTGTCTATATATCTAGAGAAGCTCTTACTGTCCATTTTTATATTACTTGCTAGTTTACCCTCAAAGTTTATTTTCTCCCTCTTTATTATTTTTTTGGTCATCTTCTGTTGGCTTTTAAAACTTTCCCAATCTTCTGGCTTACCACTAATCTTTGCCACATTGTAAGTTTTTTCTTTCGTTTTGATACTTTCCTTAACTTTCTTGGTTAACCATGGTTGGTTTATCTCCTTCCTACAATCCTTCTTCCTCACTGAAATATATTTTTGTTGTGAGTCATGAACTATTTTCTTAAACATCTCCCATTGTTCATCAACTGTCTTTTCTGCTAAATTCTTTTCCAAGTCCACTCCAGCCAACTCTGCCCTCATTCCTTTGTAATTACCCTTATTTAAGTTTAACACAGATATTTCTGAACTAAGTTTCTCACTCTCAAACTGAACGCTAAATTCCACCTAGGGGATCTGTTTCCTAGGGGATCTTTTACTCTGAGATCATTTATTAACCCTGCCTCATTACACATTATCAGATCCAAAATAGCCTGAACCCTGGTTGGATCCACAACATATTATTCTAGGAAATTGTCCCGAATACACTCTATGAATTCTTGCTCGTGGCTACCTCTGCCAATTTGTTTTTCCCAACCTACATGGATATTAAAATCACCCATGATTAATATACTGCCTTTTCTACATGCCCTCATTATTTCCTGATTTATTCTCTGTCCGACAGCATAGCTACTGTTAGGGGGTCTATAGACTACTCCCACCAGTGTCTTCTTCCTCTTGTTATTTCTTACCTCCACCCATATGGATTCCACATCTTCTGAACCAAGATTATTTCTTGCTATCGTACTTATTCCATCTCGTACTAACAAAGCTACCCCACCACCTTTCCTTCCTGCCTGTCCTTTTGAAATGTCACAAACCCCTGAATATTTAGTTCCCAACTTTAATCTCCTTGTAACCACGTCTCCATAATGGTTATAAGATCACACTCACTAATCTGTATTTGTGCTGTTAATTCATTTATTTTGTTCTGAATACTATGTGCATTTAAGTAAAGAGCCATTAATTGTGCCTTTTTACAATTTTTCCCCCTTTGACCCTATTTGCTGCTGTTTCTTTATGTTTGTACACTCTGTCCCTTCCTGTCACACTCTGGGTATCATTACCTAAGTAGCTGCCCTGAAATGCCGCCATATCCTTTTGCTTTGTAAGCCTACTTACCCCCTCTCCAGAACCCTCCCCCATTCTAGTTAGTTTAAAGCCCTCTCTACAGCCCTAGTTATTCGATTGGCCAGGACACTGGTCCCAGCATGGTTCAAGTGAAGCCCCTCCCACCGGAACAGCTCCCTTCTACCCAAGTACTGATGCCAGTACCCCATGAACTGAAACCCATTCCTCCCACACTGATCTTTGAGCCACGCATTTAACTCCTTGACTTTATTTATCCTATGCCAGTTTGCCCGTGGTTCAGGTAGTAATACCTTTGAAGCTCTGCTTTTTAATTTAGCTCCTAACTGTTCAAATTCTTTCAGCAGAACCTCCTTTCTAGTCTATCAATGTTGTTGGTACCAACATGGACAATGACAACTGGATCCCTCCCCTCCCACTCCAAGTTCCTCTCCAGCCCTGAGGAGATGTCCTTAACCCTGACACCGGGCAGGCAACACAGCCTTCGGGACTCACATTCACGGCTGCAGAGAACGGTATCTATCCCCCAAATTATACTGTCCCCTACCATTACTATGCTCCCATTTCCTCCCTTCACTTGAATGGCTCCCTGTACCATGGTGCCATGGTCAGTTCGTTCATCCTCCCTGCAGTCCCTGCTCTCATTCATACAGCTTGCAAGAACCTTGTAACTGTTGCACAGTTTCAGGGGCTGGGGCTTCTTGAACACCACCCCCTGGGTCCCCATACCTGCCTCACATGCAGTCACACCCTCCTGTTCCTGATCACAGACCAAATTAGAACTATCTAACCTGAGGGGTGTGACTGCCTCCAGGAGCAAAGTGTCCAGGTAATTTTCCCCCTCCCTGATGTGGCATAATGTCTACAGCTCAGACTCCAGCTCCAAAGTCCTCGAACTGCAAACACTTACCACAGATGTATTTGCTCCAGATCACATTAATGTCTAGCAGTCCCCTCATGCCGCAGCAGCAACACATCGCCCGTCCTGCCGTCACTATCTTATTTTATTTAATCTATTAATTAATTACTCAAGTATCCAGCTCTTTACACTTTATTGAAATTAATTATTTACACTAGTTTTTTATTCATTCATGGGATGTGGATTTCGCTGGCTAGGCCATTTTATTATCCATTCCTTGTTGCCCTTGAGAAGGTGGTGGTGCGCTGCCTTCGTGAGCCGCTGCAGTCCACGTGATGTGGGTACACCCACAGTGCTGTTAGGGAGTTCCAGGATTTTGATCCAGCGACAGTGAAGGAACGGCAATATATTTCCATGTCAGGATGGTGAGTGACTTGGAGAGGAAGTTACAGGTGGTGGTGTTCCTGTCTATCTGCTACCTTTGACCTAGATGGTTGTGGTCGTGTGTTTGGAAGGTGCTGTCAAAGGAGCCTTGGTGAATTCCTGCAGTGAATCTTGGAGATGGTACACACTGCTGCTACTGTGCGTCGGTGATGGAGGGAGTGAATGTTTGTTGATGTGGTGCCAATCAAGCGGGCTGCTTTGTGCTGGATGGTGTCAAGCTTCTTGAGCGTTATGGGAGCTGCACTCATCCAGACAAGTGGGGAGCATTCCATCACACTCCTGACATGTGCCTTGTAGATTGTGGAGAGGCTTTGGAGGGTCAGGAGGTGGCTTACTCATCGCAATATTCCTAGCCTCTGACCTACTCTGAAAGCCTCAGTATTTATATGGTTAGTCCAGTTCAATTTCTGGTCAATGGTAACCCCTGGGATGTTGATAGTGGGGGATTCAGTGATGGTAATGGCATTAACCATCAAGGGATAATGGTTGGATTTTCTCTTGTGGAGATGGTCATTGCCTGACACTTGTCTGGTGCGAATGTTACTTGCCACTTGTCAGCCCAAGCCTGGATATTGTCCAGGTCTTGCTGCATTTGGACATAGGTTGCCTCAGTATCTGAGGAGTTGCGAATAGTGCTGAACATTGTGTAATCATCAGCAAAGATCCCTACTTCTGACCTTAAGATGGAAGGAAGGTCATTGATGAAGCAGCTGAAGATGGTTGGGATGAGGACACCATCCTGGGGAACTCCTGCAGTGATGTCCTGGAGCTGGGATGATTGACCTCCAACAACCAGAATCATCTTCCTTTGTGCTAAGTATGACTCCATCCAGTGGAAAGCTTTCCCCATGATTCCCATTGACTCTAGTTTTGCTAGGGCTCCTTGATGCCACACTCTGTCAAATGCTGCCTTAAATCAAGGGCAATCACTCTCACCTCACCTTGGGAGTTCAGCTCTTTTGTCCATGTTTGAACCAAGGCTGTAATGAGGTAAGGAGCTGAGTGGCCTTGGTGGAAAACAAACTGGGCGTCAGTGAGCAGGCTATTGCTAAGCAAGTGCCGCTTGAAATCACTGTTGATGACTCCTTCCATTACTTTACTGATGACCGAGAGTAGACTGATGGGGCGGTAATTGGCCGGGTTGGATTTGTCCTGCTTTCTGTGTACAGGACATACCTGGGCAAGTTTCCACATAGCTGGGTAGATGCCAGTGTTTAGCTACACTGGAAGATCTTGGCTAGGGGCGCGGCAAGTTCTGGAGCACAAGATTTCAGTGCTATTGCCGGAATATTGTCAGGGCCCATAGCCTTTACAGTATCCAGTGCCTTCAGCCGTTTCGATATCACGTGGAGTGAATTGAATTAGCTGAGGACTGGCATCAGTGATGCTGGGAACTTCTGGAGGAGGCAGAGATGGATCATCTACTCGGCACATCTGGCTGAAGTTTGTAGCATGTGCTTCAGCCTTCTCTTTTGCACTGATGTGCTGGGCTCTTCCATCATTGAGGTTGGGGATTTTTGTGGAGCCTCCTCCTCCAGTGAGTTGTTTTATTGTCCACCATCATTCACAACTGGATGTGGCAGGACTGCAGAGCTTAGATCTGATCCTTTGGTTGTGGGATCACTTAGCCCTGTCTACCCCTTGCTGCTTATGCTGTTTTGGCACACAAGTAGTCCTATGTTATAGCTTCACCAGGTTGACTCCTCATTTTTAGGTATGCCTGGTGCTGCTCTTGCCATGCCCTCCTGCACACTTCATTGAACCAGGTTTAATCCCCTGGCTTGATGGTAATGGTAGAGTGGGGGATATGCCAGGCCATGAGGTTACAGATTGTGTTTAAGTACAATTCTGCTGCTGCTGGTGGGCCACAGCACCTTATGGGTGCCCAGTCTTGACTTGCTAGATTTGTTCGAAATCTATCCTATTTAGCACGATGGAGGGTATCTTCAATGTGAAGCCAGGACTTCGTCTCCACAACAACTGTGCAGTGGTCACACCTACTGATACTGTCATGCACAGGTGCATCAGCGGCAGGTAGGTTGGTGAGGATAAAGTCAAGTATGTTTCCCCATCTTGTTGGTTCCCTCACCACCTGTCACAGATCCAGTCTAGCAGCTATGTCCTTTAGGAATCGGCCAGCTCAGTCAGCAGTGGTGCTACTGAGCCACTCTTGGTGGTGGACATTGATGTCTCCTACCCAGAGTACATTCCACGCTCTTTCCACCCTCAGTGCTTCTTCCAAGTGGTGTTCAACATGGAGGAGCACTGATTCATCAGCTGAGGGAGGGTGGTACGTGGTATTCAGCAGGAAGTTTTCTTGACCATGTTTGGCCTGATGCCATGAGGCTTCATGGGGTCCGGATTCGATGTTGCGGACTCCCAGAGCCACTCCCTCTTTACTGTATACCACTGTGCCGCCACCTCTGTTGCATCTGTCCTGCGGGTGGGACAGGACATACCCAGGGATAGTGATGGTGGTGTCTGGGACATTATCTATAAGGAATGATCTCGTGAGGTTGGCTATGTCAGGCTCTTGCTTGACTAGTCTGTGAGACAGCTCTCTCAATTTTGGCACTAGCCCCCAGACGTTGGTAAGGAGGACTTTGCAGCATCGACAGGACTGAGACGTTGTCGTTTCCGATGCCTAGGTCGATGCCGGGTAGTCCGTCCGGTTTCATTCATTTTTTGTGACTTTGTGGAGGTTTGTTACAATTGAGTGGCTTGCTAGGCCATTTCAGAGGGCATTTAAGAGTCAACCACATTGCAATATCAATCTTATGCATAACAAGTTATTTTTAAGAAAGAGAAAATAAAGACTAGAGATCTAAATGCTAACTATAGACCTTAATTTTAATCTAAGGACTAGAAATACTCACCAATCCAACTCACCAATCAGCTGCTCTCTGCACTGTTTTTAATTGAAGTCTCCCCACTCTGTTTTAAACAAAGTCCTTATGCTGACCCACTCTCTGTTTTAAATAAAGTCCACAGCTCACCCACTCTCTGCTTTAAATAAAGTCCACACGCTCACCGACATCCCAGCAACAGTCACCAGCTCCCCTCCAACTCAATTCCTCCCCCAGTGTACAAGCCACAGGGCAATGGAAAGACGGGCCTCAGGTTTCAATGAGGGAGGTTGAGGAGGGAAAACAAACACAATTCTCACCTCGCTCTCTGGGCGCTGATAAGGTGCGGTGGTACTTTCTATGGATCAGTACTAATGGAGTGCTGCACAGTCAGGGGATCAGTACTGAAGGAGTGCTGCAAAGTGGGAGGGTCAGTAATGAGGGAGTGTAAGTAACGCACAAAAAGTGGTCTTCTCTTGAAAAGCTCCTTGTAATCTGGCTGTTGATTTACTTTATGAAGCATTTGTTCCTATCTCTTGAAAATGTGAATGGTTGGAAATAGAAAATCCAAGCCAGTTGTGAACAAGAATATTGAAAACAAAATAGAATGCAACAGATTTACAGGAAAGTTGATGAGACATTTATTGTATGTGAATGAATGAAAAAAAGTAAATGAGCAATATCATATGAATAACAATTGTCAATGAATCATTATTTTTGTTTTATGTACCTGCCCAGTGCACTATATGGAACACTTAGACAGGATTAGTAAATCATTAATACAGTGAAGTTAACATTTAAGCACCTATGATGATATAAGTCCCAAAATAAGTGCAAAATTTAAGTGCAATACTAAATATGTCTGAAGAATCACAACATATGAGAAAATAGTTTTCATTGTCTTCTACTAATTTATGCCAAAACATTTAATTGATCTTAGTGAGCAACAGAACAGACTGTTAGCTGTCTACATCACGAAACTCAAAGTAGGCAAAAGAAATTCACATTTTAAAATAATCTTAGCTCAAGAGAATAATAAAATGAATGTTGTCTGCAGACCTTTGGTTAGGAACAATATAACTCACAACCACAGTCAAAATGAGTTTTGTTAGTGCATTTTGATAAAGCTCTACATTATTTTATGTGAATGTGGCCTATATTACAAAATGGAAACATCAAGCTTTCAAATTCTATGACAAAATGGGTTTTGAGCTTCCTTTTTGTTAAGCATTTCATTTAACACAGATTGGCTCAGTCTGAGAATCCTTCTCAATAAATTGCTTAAGAGGAGCTCTTGTTCGGAAGATTATAGTAACAGTGAGAATGGAGTAATGATTAACATATGAATGCATAATCTAAAAGCACTAATGAACTCAAAGTTCAGAGTTTATCTGGGTTTCAGGATACCAAAGTCCTGCACTCAGCAAACATGATAAAATTCACACAAATAACCTTCTCCTTTTATTGATGTCTGTGAGTTCTCCATAATTGAGCTCATCCAGAGCAATAGTAATTTTTGTGAAATTAAAGAGCCTAAATGTGTATTTATGATGCTTCCCTTTTTGTTAGTGAGAAGCAAGATGACAAAATGCCAATAGTGCAAGTTTGTCGGTCTATTTATGTTTCAATCCATGTAAACAAATGACGACAGCAAATGTGATTCTAAAATCATACTATATTATTTTTCTTATGTTATCTTTCTTATGTTATGGGCCAACATTGCAATGGTAGGCATCCGCATCATCAGGCACAGAAGCCTATGTTATGCTCAATGAACTCAGTTCAGAAAATGCAGCCAACTAGCACAAAGGGACCTGAGAACCTACACATACACTAGGCTCAAGATTCATTATGCCATAAAATATTTAAATTCAAGGCTGCTAAAGTGGGACTGGTGTGCTTGAGCTTGCTGTGTGCCCATTTGCAAGAAGAGTTTAGGGGCAGGGCAACCAGTAAAAAGCATTTGTTTGTTTGGGTAGCCCACTCAGCTTTTCTGTTCCTTGCCTTTAAAAAGTATAAAATGCTACATTGCATGGGTGTCCTTTCTCTCCCCCATTGGAAACAAAATGCTGCCACTTCAATGGGAGCCAGGGGCCCTCAACTGGAATAACAGCTCAGTTCCACCCCAGCTATGTGATGTGCAAAAGGAGCATCAAAGAAGTATTTCAATAAACTAACGTTGTATCATAATCCAAAGTCAGTTCATTTGTACACAAATGCATGTAGCCCTCCATTCCCAGGACCACATTAATGGCTCTATCTTTCCTCATCAGGAAAGCTAAAAGGTTTATGGGCAACATTTTCCCCCTTTCGGGTGGGCAGGTTCCCAATTGGCGCCCCCAGCTATGTACTCCCTGTGCAGGGGCCGGGGGGTGTGCTCTTTCGCTCATTTGTGCTGCTTCAGGGACATCGGCTCAGGTTTGAAACATTAAATAAAGATGAGAAAAAAATTTTGTTGCCATGTCCCCTCATATGATGCATGAGTTGGGACATGTCTGTAACTTTTATTTTAAAATATTCTAAAATTTTTAAATCCCTCATGAAATCTCATCCTGCGCGTGGATGAGGTTTCATGCTTTTTCTGAAGCCCGCCAGGGCTCCCGGCCTGCCCGCCAACCTTAAGGTTGGACGTGTCATTTTGGGCGCGGCGAGTGGGCCTCGCCCACCCCTCAGTCGCCGACTGGAAGATGCAGCCCTAGGTAGCACTTTTCACGATCGCCAAAGGTCTCAATGCTTCACAGCTAATGAAGTCCTTTTGAAATTTAATCACTATTGTACTGAAACATGGCAGCAAATTTGCACACAATTCCAACAAATAGCACTGTGATAATGGCCAGAAAATCTGTTTTAGCGAAGTTGATTAAGGGATAAATATTGTCCAGGTCAGAATCACAGAATTGTTACAGCACAGGAGGCCATTTGGTCCCTCATTCACTGACTTTCTGAATGAGCAATTCACCTAGTGCCATTCCTCCACTTGCCTATAAACCTGAACAATCTTTCTTTTCAGATAATAATCTAATTCTCTCTTGAATGCCTCGATTGAAACTGCTTCCACCACACACTCAGCCAGGGCATTCCAGATCTTAACCACTTGCTGTGTGAAAAAAATGATCATCGTGTCACAATTGCTTCTTTTACCAATTACCTTAAATCTGTGCTCTCTTATTCTCAATCCTTCTACCTGTGGGGTCAGTTTCTCCCAATTTACTACTCTGTCCAGACCACTCATGATTTGGAATATCTCTATCAAATCTCCTCTCAACCTTCTCTCCTCCAAGGAAACAGTCCCAACTTCTCCAATCTTTCTACGTACCTGAAGTTCTCCAGCCGTGGAAGCATTCTCGTGAAACTTTTCTGCACTCTCTCCAATGCCTTCACATCTTCCCTAAAGTGTGACATCCAGAACTGGATGCAATACTCCAGCTGAGGCCGAATTGGTGTCTTATACAAGTTTAATCTAACCTCCTTTCTCTTATACTCTATGACCCTATTAATAAAGCCTAGGATACTGTATGCTTTATTAACCACTGTGAGGGACTAAGGCTACACACTGTATATTTTTATAAAATATATAGATATGCTCATCGCTATTTCTAAAGTTTTAAAACTGAACAAAGGTCTTTAAATTGGCTGACCTATGTCTGTCTGTCTGTCTGACCCCTGAACAAAAGAATGTACTTGGCAGTTTTGGGAAAACTTGCACCTCGCTATCTCTGAGGAGCCACTGACGACCACCTGTGGACTATGCAGTCCAACTTCAAAGAGAGCTACACAAAGACCATCTGCATTTAATAACCCAGACTAGACAGAAGGAGATGGATCGTCTGCTAATGGCTGAGAAATGTAGCAGTCTTTGGAATCCAGACTATGGATGCAGATCATTTGTCAAAGACCTGGTGGAGAGGTGGGAGTCATGTGACATGGGCCTCTGGTTTGTGGAACAAGAAATATTGCCTATCTGAACTGCATAGCTTAGTTGACTGTTTAACATCTGACTAACAGGCTACACCGAAGGAGCTCTGGCCCAGGTTGGACACCTGGCCCCATCTACCTGGCTTCTGCTGGAAGTTCTGTACCATCACCTAGAAGACTGATTCATCTCTGTGTGCCTATCTCATCTTGTGAAGTCCACATCAATGTTGGTTTTCAGCTCGCCGACCTCCGTGAAGTAATACCTCATTGAACTTTGATTCTGGACCCTGGAACTCATGTGAATCAATATTTATTTTCTCTGTGGTCTCTGTATTGTTACACCTTCTTTTCTCCAGCCCTCTCTTTACTGTCTGAGTGTGGGGGCGATGTTGCAACCCTCCTTTCGCATTTTTAATATATGCAATAAACTAACCCTTTTTTAGTTCATCCCATGTCAAGTTTGCTATAGGGTTATTACTAAAAAATTGGATCGCACAAAAACCGAGGGTTTGGGAAATTCCCACTTATAAAGAGGGAAACAAATAAAACACCTTTCTGTTCATGGATGGGTAGTGAGAGAAGAAATTAGTGCTGTTTAAATTAGTCCCCTTCCTGCCCATAACACTGCGCTCTCAACCTGCCATGCCACCTTCAATGACTTATGCACATATACACTAGGTCCCTCTGCTCCTGCACCCCATTTAGAATTGTACCCTTTATTTTATATTCTCTTCACATTCTTCCTACAAAAATGAATCACTTCACTCTTCTCTGCATTGAATTTCATCTGCCCAGTCCACCAACTTGCCTATGTTCTTTAAAGGTCTACACTATCCTCCTTACATTTAACAATGCTTTGAAGTTTCTTATTATCTGCAAATTTTTTAAATTGTGCCCTGTACACCAAGGCCTAGGTCATTAATATATATCAGGAGGAGCAAAGGTTCCAACACCGACCCCTGGGGAATTCAACTACAAACCTTCCTTCAGTCCGAAAAACATCCATTGACCACTATACTCTGTTTCCTGCCACTCAGCCAATAACTCTGTTTCTTGTCATTCAGGACACTGGATATAACTCCTCTATACTTTTTTGAAATAATGCCTGGGGATCTTTACATTAACCTGAAAGGGCTGACAGGGCCTCAATTTAATGTCTCATCCAAAAGACAGCACCTCCAACAAAACAACACTCCCTCAGTACAGCGCAAGAGTGTGAGCCTTACGACCATATGAACAAGGAGCAGTAGGCCATTTGGCCCCTCGAGCCTGCTCCACCCATTTAATAAGATCATGGCCGATCTGATAGTAACCTCAAGTCTGCATCCCACCTACCCCTGATAACCTATCACCCCCTTGCTTACCAAGAATCTATCCACTTTTGCCGTAAAATTATTCAAAGACTCTGCTTCCACCACCTTTTCAGGAAGAGAGTTGTAAAGACTCACGACCGTCTAAGAGAAAAAAATTCACCTCACCTCCAAGTTAAATAGGCGACCCATTATTTTTAAACAGTGGCCCCTAGTTCTAGATTCTCCCACAAGAGGAAACATCCTCTCCACATCCACTCTATCAAGACCCCTGAGGATCTTATATGTTGCCTCGATTTTTGTGCTGCAGTGGGATGTGATACCAGAACCTTGCGACTCATTTATGAGACTGCTACCAACTGAACCATGCTGATACACAAACAGAACAGTTTGTACAATTAACTTCTGAGTGGTCAGTGTCAAGTAGAATTGTCACCCAATGAAGTTTTCTCTTTCCTCCCTGTACCATGCTATTTTAAGATATACTTTACCCAGCAGCGCAGCCATGAATAAATAGAGCACTGTGTTCTGATGAAAGGTTATCAACCTGATATGCTGACTTTGCTTATCTCTCAACAGATGCTGTCAAACCTTCAGATTTCTAGCTGTTCTGCTTTTAATTTAAAATAAATGGGAGTAACTGTGTTAGGCAAGAGTTTAGGATGGGAAAGTGACCGTGATTTTGACCTGTGCCATTACAATCCTTAGGCGGTCATGTTTAATGCAGGGCATTAGATGGTTGATAGATTACTTCTATCAAGAAGTGAGTGAGCTATTAAAACACACTTCCTCCCAAGAAAAATATTAACAATACGTTTCATTCCCAATTTAAGACAGGTTTAAAACTATGCCAAAATGCACAGTAGTCATTGAAAGATAATTCATCCTCTGGTTGTTTCTTCCCTAAATGCATCCATCTTTCTACTTCCTCTTTTCCATTAAGACCCATCTCTATGATCCTCTAGGATTTGCTTCCATTTCTTTCCTTCTCTAGTGTCGCTCTACTTTATCAATAAGACATTGTGGGCAACATTTTCCCCCCGTTGGGGGGGAAGTGTGGGAGCGGGCGCCACCATTTTACCTGGGCGGGTCAATTAAAGCCCGCCCTGTGTAACATCCACCAGGAAGCGCTATGTGCTCCCGGTGTGGGGGCGGGGGGGGTGGGTTTTATTATAAAATTTGCTGCATTTTTAAAATCGCGCATGAAGCCTCATTGCACCCGCTGAACTGACAATCTAAATGACACGGGGTGACGTCGGGATGCACCCCCGACGTCACCCCGTGTCATTTTACGCGTCGGCTCGCCGACCAGAAGATGCTGGCCATGTGACTCAAAACATGATCCAGCTTGATTAACAAGTTGTTGCTATTTTGTACCACTGGTAACAAGCTCCTCACAGTCATTAATGTCAACACTGCCATGTTTCAGGGAGAGCTTCAGGGTGTCTTCAAAGTGTTTTCTTTGTCCTCCCCTGGAATGCTGACCATTTGAGAGTTGAGAAAACAAGATATGGTAGGGGAGATGCTTTTTGGCCATCCGGTATCCAGTCCATTGAAGTTAATTTTGCAGGAGGTTTGCTTGAATGCTTGTAGAGTTGGCTTCAAGAAGGACAATTGTGTTTATTTGACAGTCCTCCTATTGAATCTGGAGGAAGCGGCAGAGGCATTGCTCATGGAATTTCTCTCGAGCCCTCATGTATTGCTGATTTGTGGTCCAGGTCTCACTGCAGTACAGGAGTGTGGTGCTGACAACTGCTCTGTAAACTAGGACTTCTGTTGACTTATGGAGGTCTTTGTTGTCAAACACCTCATGCTGTAGTTTGTGGAGGGCTGAGCTGGGGCAGCTAACCCAATGCAAGATCTCCTCATCAATGGTGGCCTTTTGAGAGGGGTGGTTGAGAGGGAAAGTGCTCAATGTATTCCAGAGTCTTTCCTTCAACATATAAGGGAGGTGTAATATTTGGTTGACCAGGGCTGCGTTGATATGAGTTTTGCTTTAGCAAAATTCAAAGGCAGGCAGAGTTTCTTGAATGCAGAATTGAAGAGATCATAAGTGGCTTGCAAATCTTATGCAGAGTGGACAAGGACTCTGCAGTCATCTGTAAACTGTAAATTATGTATGTCTATGGTGGTCAGTTTAGTTTTGGCATGGAGGCAACAGAGGTTTAAGAGTTTTCCATCTAGGCAATGTTTAATTATCATACTAGAGAGCAGCTGATCTTTCATGAGATGAACAGCCACTGTCAGTTAGATTGTAAATAATATAGAGGCTGTCACACAGCCTTGCCTGACCCTGGTCCAAGATTTGAAGGCATCTGTTTCAGATCTTCCACTCAAGACAGTTGCAGTTACATCATCATGAAGCAGTTGCAGGATTGTGAAGACTTTTTTTGGACATCCTAATCTTTAGAATACAATCCACAAAGCCTCACTATTTATTGAGTCAAATGCTTTGGTCAGATTAATGAATGCAATGAAGAGTTCCTGGTGTTGTTCTCGACATTTTTCTTGAATTTGGCAACAACGTCAGCTATTCCCCTGGAAGGGCTAAAGCCACACTGTGTCTTTAGGAGGATTTCCTCAGCCACAGGAAGTAGGCGGTTCAGGAAAATGCCTATCTGCATTTTTTTCTGCTGCGGACAAGAGGGAAGTACATCGATAGTTTCCACAGCATGATTTATCTCCCTTCTTGAAGATAGTTACAATTGTTGCATTCCAGGGGTGGGGGTGGGGGGAGATCTTTTTCCTTTAAACCCGTAAGATGAGTGCATGGAGTCTTGATGTAATAAAAAAAACCAACAAGCTTTGAAGACCTCAGCTGGAATACCATCGGGATCACAGGTTAAGTTGTTTTTCATCTGCTTAATTGCTTGTTGCATCTCTTCCATCAATGGTGGTTCACCCATGGATTCTACCACAGGGTTACAGGCGGATAACCTGGAGAGTATCAGCTGCCACTGTGGATTCACAGTTGAAGAGTTGTTGAAAATGTTCTTTCCAGCATTGACGGATGGCAGTGTCATTGCTAAGAACAGAAATACCATCCTGCGAGCAAAGGGGACTTTGTTCATTTGGCCTTGGTCTATAGATGTTCCTGGTGGCTTCAAAAAAGCATCACCTGTCACAATGGTCAATATGTTGTTGGATTTCTCTTCCATTTACTTGTCCTTTATCTTCCGGATTTGTCTTTGGGTGTCAACACTTGAGCTGTTGGAATGCAGCCTTCTTGATTTGTGACTTCGGCTTGTTCTGCCAGGCAATGAAGGCTGCTCAGAGTTAATGTTTTGATTCCAATATGACTCTTCTTTGGAACTAGGTTCACAGTTCTGAAGAAGTTACGTTGGATTCAAAACGTTAACTCTGTTTTTCTCTCTCCACGGATGCTGCCAGATCTGCTGAGCTTTTCAGCACTTTCTGTTTTTGTTTCAGATCTCCATCATCTGCAGGTTTTGATTTTATTTTAGTGAGGGCTGCTCATTTTGTTCTAGGAGGTCACACACTTCAGCATTGTTTTTGTTGAAGCAGTCCTGATGACAACGATGCTCAAACCCAATGGTCTGGACACAAAAGTCTAGACAGTGCAGCTGACTTTATATGTTCTCACTTTTCTGAAATAGAGTTGGATGTGTGAACATTTTCCAGATTGGTCATGAGCTGCGCTTGGAAGTTCTTTCTTCAGTTGAGCTGCTTTCGGACTAAGACATTGATCTTCTTCCTCTTGGATTTTTGGATCTTGCACTGTCTTGGTGCTGGGTGAATGTTCATCACTGCTCTAACAATTCGATGATCAGTCCCCTGCTTGGATTGAGTGATGCAGGCACCACTTAGATCCTTCACTTGAACAATGACACAATCCAAGAGGTGCCAATGCTTTCATCTAGGATGCCTCCATGTGGTTTTGTATTTGTTCTTCTGGCAGAAGTGGGGTGTTTGTTACAATGAGGCCATGCTGAGCGCATTTTGTTAGTAGGAGGAAACCACTCGCATTGGTTTTTCCCACCCCATTTTTCCCAATGGTTCCTCTTCAGGCCAACCATGGCATTAAAGTCCACCAGTAGGACAATCTTTTCTTCTTTTGTGATAGCGGTGAGGACATCATCAAAGTCAGAATATGACTTTTCCTTAATATCTTCATCAGAGTCAAGGGTCAGAATATAAAGACTGATGACAGTGGCATATTGGTTACAGCTGAGCTTTAAGTGAAGTGTAATAAACCATTCATTAATACAATTCGTGAGTTCTAACAGTGCATCCAAGATCCTAGTCCAGATGGCAAAACCAACTCCATGGACACAAGTATCACTGTCAGTCTTTCCTTTACAGTAGAAGGTGTATCGCCCTGCTTGTTCCTTCAGCTACCTCTCCCCAGGAAGTCGGGGCTCATTGAGGGCGATAATGATAGCTTGGAGTCTTGGTAGCTCACATGATACGATTGTAGCTCTTCTTTCCAGACAGACACTTGAGATTATCCATGAGTTTAAGAATGTTGCAAATTGCAAAATGTTTCTACATTGTAGGGGCCACACAGGTGCAAGTTATCTTAGGATCAAGGCTTGTTATGTGTTGACAGACATGAATTATAAAAGATTTCTGAAATTACTGTCAATTCAACACATTCTATTCCTTTTTCTAGTTATTCTGTACAGGAATTCTTGTCCGATCAAGGGAAGTGACATGTTAAATAACATGTATTGAATGTTCATACAATATCTATAAGTTTTAACTTCTCATAATAATAAAAATATTGCATCCACACTGATATAGAGGTCTCACTTTGCTCTGAAATTTGGTGCATTGACTAAAATGAAGGAAGCACACTATAAACCTAATGATTCAAGTAAATTCAAGTCATTCTATCACATATTGTACTTGCTGAGGAAGTGGTTTTTCATGGGTCCAAGAGATCTAATATCAGGTTAGTTTGTTTATTTTAAAAGAAGTACGTATTTGAAAATAGGCATTCAAATCTGATATTCAGGTGTGAGTTTTTGAAGAAAGCATTCTTAGGCTGCTCTACTACTTTTGATGAACCTTGCTGAAGATTCTTAGGAAAGCCAAACCAGCATAGGCAGGGAAGACTGAAGAATAAAAAGCTTAAATATGGATACATTGAAAAAAATTCTCATTTCCCCTTTAAAACTATTTAGAAGCTGCAATTTCAAAGCCTGCCTCTATATACTGCATTCAGTTTCAAGAGAGACCAAAATATTACAATCAGAAACAGAAAAAAACAGTGAAAGTAATTTTCCCTTTTCTAACACGAGCACTAAGATAACTCAAGCCCTCTATTGACACCGAAGCTGAGATCAATCAACTCAGTACTGATCACGTACAGAACCTGGGCTCTTCCTGTTCTGTAGTATTCAGCTACTCACCAGCTTCAACAGCTTAGCTATTCGTGGAGTTATACTACTTTCCTATCATGAGGCAAGGGGCAGAAATTGCTGCAATGGTGGATTTCATGGCAAACAATGTTAATTAGACCTTTTAGCTCACAGACTTTTATGCTGCAGGAACTGTTGGTCTGTCAAGCCACAGCAATGTTTGTATCACCTGATAGTCGCCCAACCTCGGACGGCCCGCTTCTATCTCCTACCCAAGATCCACAAACAGAACTGTCCTGGTAGACCGATCGTCCCTGCTTGCTCCTGCCCCACAGAACTCATTTCTCGTTATCTTGACTCCCTTCTCTCTCCCCTTGTCCAGTCCCTTCCCACCTACATCCGTGATTCCTCTGACACCTTACGTCACATCAACAATTGCCAGTTCCCTGGCCCCAACTGCTTCCTCTTCACCATGGACGTCCAATCCCTCTACACCTCCATCCCCCACCAGGATGGTCTGAGGGCCCTTAGCTTCTTCCTCGAACAGAGGCCCAAACAATCCCCATCCACCACTACTCTCCTCCGTCTGGCTGAACTTGTTCTCATGCTGAACAATTTCTCCTTCAACTCCTCTCACTTCCTCCAAATAAAAGGTGTGGCTATGGGTACCCGCATGGGCCCCAGCTATGCCTGTCTCTTTATGGGGTATGTGGAACATTCCTTGTTCCAGTCCTACTCCGGCCCCCTTCCACAACTCTTTCTCCGGTACATCGATGATTACTTCGGTGCCGCTTCATGCTCTCGTCGGGACTTGGAAAAATTTATTAATTTTGCTTCCAATCTCCACCCCTCCATCATTTTCACGTGGTCCATCTCTGACACTTCCCTTCCCTTCCTTGACCTCTCTGTCTCAATCTCTGGTGATAGACTGTCCACCAATATCCATTACAAACCCACCGACTCCCACAGCTATCTCGACTACAGCTCCTCACACCCCGCTTCCGGTAAGAACTCCATCCCATTCTCTCAGTTCCTTCGCCTCCGTCGCATCTGTTCTGATGATGCAACATTCAAAAACAGTTCCTCTGACATGTCCTCCTTCTTCCTTAACCGAGGTTTTCCACCCACGGTCGTTGACAGGGCCCTCAACCGTGTCCGGCCCATCTCCCGCGCATCCGCCCTCAAGCCTTCTCCTCCCTCCCAGAAACATGATAGGGTCCCCCTTATCCTCACTTATCACCCCACCAGCCTCCGCATTCAAAGGATCATCCTCCGCCATTTCCGCCAACTCCAGCATGATGCCACCACCAAACACATCTTCCCTTCACCCCCCTTATCGGCATTCCGTAGGGATCGCTCCCTCCGGGACACCCTGGTCCACTCCTCCATCACCGCCTACTCCTCAACCCCCTCCTATGGCACCACCCCATGCTCACGCAAAAGAAGCAACACCTGCCCCTTCACTTCCTCTCTCCTCACCGTCCAAGGACCCAAACACTCCTTTCAAGTGAAGCAGCATTTCACTTGCATTTCCCTCAACTTAGTCTACTGCATTCGTTGCTCCCAATGTGGTCTCCTCTACATTGGAGAGACCAAACGTAAACTGGGCGACCGCTTTGCAGAACACCTGCAGTCTGTCCGCAAGAATGACCCAAATCTCCCTGTCGCTTGCCATTTTAACACTCCACCCTGCTCTCTTGCCCACATGTCTGTCCTTGGCTTGCTGCATTGTTCCAGTGAAGCCCAACGCAAACTGGAGGAACAACACCTCATCTTCCGACTAGGGACTTTACAGCCTTCCGGACTGAATATTGAATTCAACAACTTTAGGTCGTGAGCTCCCTCCCCCATCCCCACCCACTTTCTGTTTCCCCCTTCCCTTTTTTTTTCCAATAAATTATAAAGATTTTCCTTTTCCCACCTATTTCCATTATATAAAAAAAAACCCCACTAGAGCTATACCTTGAGTGCCCTACCATCCATTCTTAATTAGCACATTCGTTTAGATAATATCACCAACTTTAACTTTAACACCTATGTGTTCTATTGTACTATTGTCATTGACATCTTTTGATGATCTGCTTCTATCACTGCTTGTTTGTCCCTACAACCACACCACCCTCCCTCCACCTCTCTGTCTCTCTATCTCTCCGCCCCCCCACACACACACCTTAAACCAGCTTATATTTCAACTCTTTCTTGGACTCGAACTCAAGTTCTGTCGAAGGGTCATGAGGACTCGAAACATCAACTCTTTTCTTCTCCGCCGATGCTGCCAGACCTGCTGAGTTTTTCCAGGTAATTCTGTTTTTGTTTTGTATCACATCTTGGTGTGCACAAGGGCTTATCTCAACCAATGAAAGAAAAGAATATAGAATGAAACAGAATGAATGACAGAGAAAGAAATAGAGTAAACTAGAGTCAAATTAGTGCCGAGAGAGAGGAAAAGTGTGGATTAAGAGAGGATATGAGAGAAAATAAAAGAAAGACAAAAATTAGAAGGAACAAACTGGAGAGAAGCACATTGAAACCCATTTGTTTTTGGACATTATATGAGTCCTTGAGGAGTTAATGAGTGAATGATAGTGTCATGTGCAGAACGTACAAACATTGTTGATCCATGAAGTTTATAGCCAGCATGATCAGTAAACACTAGAAAACCCAGTGGGTATACCATTGCATTACCTTCATAGGAACATTGGAATTGCTAGGTAGAAAAACACCAAAGTCCACCTAGATTGTTTTCTACTATTCTGGTATGCTACAAGATAATAGAGTGGTTGACCAATCATTCTCTATCAATTAGTGTAACACAGATCTAGAAATGTCACAAAGAAAACTCCAGTGGTGGAGGGCTTTAGGAACCCAGCTGCAAAATTCAGCTCTGTACTGGAAGCTGGGAGACGTGAAAATAATGACTGATTCACTTCTGGCAAGGCATGTCATGTTTGTAAGGGCATTAGCATGGAAATCAGGTTTTTGGAGGATTCTGATAAGTTGTTGGGAGTCAGAAGGGAGTGGTGCTCATCTTGTCCAGGAGTTGGAAGTCTGTCAGCTGAAAGCCTGCTTTCGCTCCTGCAGGCTAGTTACTGAATCTCTTGGGCTGTAACGCGGGATGCAGCACAGGCAGCAAAGAGGGAAAGATGTGCACAGAAGGAGAAGAAGGCGCGCTCTCAATAGAAGGTCATACCCACTTAGGATCTTCTACCTCCACCTCAGCCAGGAGCAGTATCTGAGGCGGTGATGATTCAGAGGTGGTCACTGAACTGTGCCACCACCTACAACCAGATCTGCAGCTGCAGGCAGAATGTGGACTGCACCACCTGTGGCACTGAAAAATCACTGCCACCCTCAACTTATTTGCCTCAGGATCCTTCAGGGTTAGAGCAGGCAACATTGCCAACAACTTACAGTTCATCATGCTTCTCTGCACCAGAGAGGTCACAGAGGCTCTGTGCATACATAAGGAGGGGGGACTTCATACTCTTCTCCCTTAGCAGGAGGAGTAAGCATGTGGCTTTGCCAGGGTAGCAGGATTTCCAGTGATGCAGTGAGCCCTTGATTGTACACATGTGGCTCTGTGGGCACCAGATATTAATGGGGAAATGTACCAGGACCACAAGGTAACTCCTTTAGCGTGTAGCTGGTATGCAGTCATGTACAGAGTAACTTGTCAGTGAATGCTTGTTCATCCTTGGCCAGGCAGCCATTATTGCCATATCTGCACCATCATGACGAACCTGAGGCTAGCTGCTTGGTGACAAGGGCTATCAACTCTACATATGGCTCAAAGCTTCCCTACACCACTTGACCATACAACAAGAGTCATACTGTCACCAGGCATGTCGTGGAACAAGCCCATGTTCTAAAAGAATGGTTCTGCTGCCTGTGTCACTTGATGGGAGCCTTCCAGTACCATCAAGCAGCATCTCCAAATTCATCATGGTCTGTTGGCTCTTCTATAACCTGGTTCTCATGAAGACACTGCCTTTTCCACCAGGCCTTTTGCAAGAGCCTTGGGGGGAGGAGGGGAAATAGAAGAAACATCCGGAATCATATTATTCTGGAAGGGCTATCCATGAGCAGCTAATCAGACACCAGTCCCCTAAAATCAACCCCACATCACTGCTGATCTATAATTCCCCACCTTTTCAATCCTCTGCTACAGACCATTACAGTGTCATCTTCACCAAAGTCCTGGAATGAAAGTCATCACACAAAAAAAATTCCAAAACAACTTTATCTCACAACAGTTCTAATGAATTTTAACTCCTCTCCCTTGTGCTTTCCCTTATTGTCTGTCTTGTGGGTGCCTTTCCCTGGTTTAGTGCTCCTACAAGTTTTAGCACGGTGATTGCAATATTTCTGGTGAAAGGTCACTTTGGCCAGCCCCCAGCACAGTACCTCAGCAATCCTAGTAATCTGCTGCAGCACAGACCGATGACCTGCTGTGAGAGCACTGGTATCTGCAGTCATATGCCAGCAGTCTGAGTCTACATAACAGCAAGCTGGGCTTGTATGGCAGCAAGCATGAATATCATGACCTCAGTCTGAGCTTCAACCTCAGCACTGAGACACTGGATGGCTTCCACCTGTGCTGCAATGGAAGCTAGGACAACAGAGGCTGCATCATGGTTGGCTCTGCGTTGGTTGTTTTCTCAAGATCCACAAACAAAACTGTCTTGGCCTATTATTTCAGCTTGCTCCTGCCCCATTGAACTAATTTCTTCCTATCTTGAATCTATTTTTTCTGCTGTTGTCCAGTCTCTCCCTACCTACATCTGTGACTCTTCTGATGCCCTCTGTCACTTTAAGTTTCTAATTTACTGGCCCTAACCATCTTCACTTCATCATGGACTCCCAATCTCTCTACACCATAATTCCCCACCAGGACAGCCTGAGGACTGTCTGCTTCTTCTTTGAAAGGAGGTTCAAACAGTCTCCATCCACCACCAGTCTCCTCCACCTGGTTGAACTTATTTTCTCATTGAACAACTTCTCCTTTAACTCATCTCGCATCCTCCAAATAAAAAGTGTTGCTGTAGATACCTGCATAGGTCCTAGCTGTGCCTGTCTTTCTTGTGGGGTAAATGGAACATTTCTTGTTCTAGTCCTACTCACATTTCCTCCCTCAACTCTTTTTCCAGTAAATCGATGACTGTGTCAGTGCTGTTTCCTGCTCTTGACCTGAATTGGAAATTTTCACAATGTTGCTTCCAATTTCCACCCTTCTCTCACCTTCACATGGTCTATCTCTGACTCTTCCCTTTCTCGACTTCTCCAGTCTCCATTTCTGGGAATTATTACAACTCACTGGGGATACTGCGCTATAACATCAAGCCCCACGGCTCCCCGAGCTGCGACAAATGTAAAAAAATTTGATCAAACTACCAGATTGCCCCAATTCTACATAACTTTTTAATTTAGGTTAACAGAATACGAGCACCAGATTTGTAAACTTAATAAATAAATAACTGCTTATTGAACGAATTGTCTTTAACAAGTGGCAAAAGAAAGAAATATTAACTGCTAACTTTTAACACTATAACTTTAACTCTACCCCCTTAACACACACACACAAGACACACAAAACATGGATTTTAAGGGTGGGATAAAACAGTTCAATAGCACCAATCTAGAGTACAGGATTTGATGGGTTGATTTTGATCAATGTTTTCCAAATTCCTTTCAGTTCTTGTTGATGACACAAGGTGGTCTTCCAGCACTTTCAGTATTTAGTTCACTGGTTGAGCATTTGTCTTTCAATGTCTCTAACAGAGATTTTCCCCTTTGCCTCTTGACAGGGGCTTTGAGTGGGAGAGAGAGCAGGTTATAGAGATATGAAGAAAAGAGATTTTAGATGTTCGCAGCCATTGTAATTCTAATCCACAGTACAACAGAAAATAAAAAAAGATATGTTTCTTACAGGTAGACTATCAACAAATATTCATCACTAGCCCACTGACTCCCATTGATTACATTTTTTTGTACCGTGCACCCTGTAAGGATTCATAGAATGGTTACAGAACAGAAAAAAGCCATCATGTTTGTGCTGGCTCTCTGAATGAGTGATTCACCTAGTGCCACTGCCCCACCTTCTCCCTGTAGCCCTGCACATTCATCCTTTTCATATAATAATCCAATTCTCTCTTGAATGCCTTGATTGAATCTGCCTTCACCACACTTTCAGGCAGCACATTCTAAATCCTAACCACTCCATGCATGAAAAAGGTTTTTCACATGTCTCTATTGCTCCTTTTGCCAATTACCTTAAATCTGTGCTTCTGGTTCTTGATCTTTCTACCAATGGGAACAGTTTCTCCCCATCTATTCTGTCTAGATGTATGATTTTGAATACCTCTATCAAAACTCCTCTCAATCTTCTCTGATCCAAGGAAACAGTCCCAACTCCTCCAATCTATCTATGTAACTGATATTCCTCAAATCTGGAACCATTCTCATGAATCTTTTCTGTACTTTAATCTAATGCCTTCGCATCCTTCCTAAACTGGGCATAATACTCCAGTTGAGGCCAAACAAGTACTTTATACAAGTTTAACATAACTTCCTTGCTTTTTTACTTTATGCCCTGTTGATAAAGCCCAGGATGCAATATGCTTTAATAACAACTTTCTCAACCTATCCTGCCACGTTCAATGATTTATGCACAAATACAGGTTCCTGTGTTCCTGCACCCCCTTTATAGTTGAACCCTTTATTTTATATTCTCTCTGCATCTTTCTACCAAAACGAATCACTTCACAATGCATTACATTTCCTCTGCCACTTTACCACCCATCCCACCAACCTATGTTCTTTTGAAATTCTATATTATTCTCCTCATACTTCACAATATTTCAAAATTTTGTATCATCTGAAAATTTTGAAATTGTGCACTGTACACCAAGATCTAGATCATTAATATATATCGGGAAGAGCAGGCGTCCTAACACCAACCCACGGGGAACCCTAATATAAACCCTCCTCCAGTCTGAAAAACACCAATTAACCACTACTTTGATTCCAGTCACTCAGCCAGTTTTGCATCCATATTGCTACTGTCCCTTTTATTCCACAAGCTATAACTTTTCTCATAAATCTGTTTGTAGTGCAGCACTTTATCAGATGCCTTTTGGAAATCCATTTGCACCACATAAACAGCATTACTCTCATCAAACCTCTCTGTTAACTCTTCAAAAAAACTTCAGCACCTTAGTTAAACACAATTTTCTCTTAACAAATCCATGCTGGCTTTCCTTAATAATTTGCATTTGTCCAAGTGACTATTAATTTTGTCTTCAATTATCATTTCTGAGGTTAAACTGACTGGCCTATAGTTACCCGGCATAGTTTTACACATGTTTTTGAACAAGAATGTAACATTTCCAATTCTCCTGTCCCCTGGCACCACCCTTGAGTCCACGGAAGATTGGAATTTCCACTCTCGCTTCCCTTAGTATCCTTGGAATCATTTCATCTGGTCCCGGTGCTGCATCAACTTTAATTCCATTCCATTCCCTTCCATTCCCTTCCATTTGCCCAGTTTTTCCATCCCTGCCATATCGTTCTGGTGATGAAACCTTCCATATTAACATTTCTGATATGTCTTCCTTTTTCCTCAACAGAGGACTATCCCCCCCAATCATGATTGAAAGGGCCCTCGACTGTATCCGACCCCTTTCCTGCACTTCTGCTCTCAACCTTTTCCCTTCCTCCCAGAACCACGATAGCGTTCCCCTTGCCCTTACTTTCTACCCTACCAGATTCCATATTCAAAGCATCATCCTCGGCCATTTCCACCACCTCCACTGTGATGCTGCCGCCAAACACATCTTCCCCTCCCCTTTCAGCCTTGCGAAGGAACCAACCTCTCTGCAATACCTTGGTCCACTCCTCAATCAACACCAACGCCCAATCCCCTTCCTACAGCACTTTTCCGTGCAAGTACAACCACATAAAAGGCATTTCCTTAAAGTGGAGATAAGCATTTGTATCTGTGTATGTAGCCCCTTTTTAGTGGTTCCTATGAGGGGTTCAATTTAAAAATAACCCAGCAGACAAGCTTTAGTCTTAAACAAGAGAAAGGTTAGTTTATCACCAAACATTACTGCTGAAATTTACTTAGGTAAAAGTAATAAAGTTATTAACTAAAATACAGATAGATTAAAATGCAGATAAAGAAAAAGAGGCACTTAAAGATTAGAGGCCTATTACTTGAATTCCTTGTTTTTGAAGTGAAGGGTTTGAAAATTGAGATTCAGTTTAGCAGCTGCAATGGCTTCCGTAGTTGGAGAGTTGGAGTTTGTCTTTGCAGGTGGACTCAACAAGCAGAACAAGTCCTGGGAGTGAGTGAAAGTTCTTATTTGCACTTTCATGGTGCTGCAGGTGGTAGCCTGATTTAGTACAGCAGTTCGATAGCTGTTTGTGTCTCTGCCTGATGAAAGGCAGTTTCTGTTTCAAGGTGTCTCTCTAATGATGGTTTTCTCTTTCAGTAGCTTCCAGCCTTTTCTTATAGTATGAAACCCAAAGATGGCTGCTCCCAAACTGAAAAATCATGCTTCCATATTAGGTCTTGGTCATTCAAACAGCCTTTCTCTTAGCTGGGGATTTTTTTAGCTTTTCATTCCGGCTCTTATCAGGTAATTGTCTTTATTCTGAAAGAAGCCCAGCAAGTAGAAGGATCTCATTTACACTTGCAGTATACTCACTGAATTTCAAAATTTCTTTTGTGATTCTTCTTGAGATAAATAGTCTGAAAAGGTTTCCAACTAACACAGAGAGGTGCCAAGTTGGCCCTCCATACATAGCCCTTCTGAACAAGGGCTTTTTAAAAGTTTTTTAGCAAACATGTGCTTTTCAAACAGCTTTTCAACAGTAAAAATCTTTAATATCGTAATTACACATTCGTGACTGCATGAGATGCAACACCTACCCTTTTACCTCCTCTCTTCTCACCCTCCAAGTTTCCAAACGTTCCTTCCAGGAGAAACAGTGATTTGTGTGTACTTATTTCAATTTGGAATACTGTATTTGCTATTCACAATATAATCTCCTCTACACTGGGAAGACCAAGAGCAGATTGGTTGACCACTTTGCAGAACACCTCCATTCAGTCCGCAAACATGACTCCAATCTTCTGTTTCAATGCTCCAACATTTTAGTTCTCCACCTTGGTCTTACTGACATACCTGTCCTCGGCCTACTGCAGTATTCCAGTGCATCTCAACGCAAACCTGAGGAACAGCATCTCATCTTTCAAGGAGGCACTTTACAGCCTTCTGGACTCAACCATTGTCCCAGATTTTCTGGGACCATTCCCTAATTTGGCCTTTCATCCTGCATCCCGAGTCAGGCCTTCTTGGGACATGATTTGTCATGGGTTTCTGGTGTCCCGGCAGCCCATGTTTTTGCACATGCATTAGGTGTGGCGGGTTCGTGGCTTGTGTTTGGGCTTTCCTGTGGGTGTCTAGGAGGCTGATCCAGCAGATGGTAGCAGAAACCCCACCAATACCGCTGCCCCCCGCCCCACCGTCCCCCCCCACACCCCACTCTCTCTCAAGTTTTGCCAGCACAGTCTGGATCTCTTCAACAGTCATCACCACCCCCACCCCCACTCTCAAGGCTTTGCCAGCACCTGCATGGTAAAGCGTTGCTTTATTTTCTGGCCAAAGTTGGTCACCGTGGACTCAACATTGAGCTCAACAATTCCAGACCTTAATCTCAGTTCTCCCGTTTTGTTCTTCTTTTCTTGTCAGTCTTAATCTTATTTTTCTCACTTTGCTTTTGGACGGCAGCTTTCACTATCCTGCCATTCACACCTCCTCAGGACCATCAAGTTTCTTTACTTGTCCCATTACCACTCTCTTTGCCTTTTTTCCACCAACTCTTTAGTCATTTAATGCCTTCTGCCCTATCACAGACTGTTCTTTGTGTTCTTTTTCCCCTTCCCCGTTTCACTGACATAAAAGGTCATTTCCCTGTTCTGATGAAAGGTCATAACCTGAAACATTAACTCTGTACAGATGCTGGCAGATCTACTGAATATTTCCAGCATTCTTCTGTAAGCTGCCCTATCGAGGTGCTCATCTAATTCCTCTGCAGCAGATCCCTTCTGCAACCTCACACTTGAGCGAGCTGGCGTGCACACGATCCTTTCCCCCAGCCTGGCTGAAGCACATTTGTGCCTGGTGATTTACCACGGGGAGAATTTTCTCCCCGTTGGGGGGCTGAGCAGGAGAGGGGATGGGCGGGCGCGCAGCCGATCACCACCCGCGATTGGCTGCGCACTGCCATTTTACATGGGCGGACCAATTAAGGCCTGCCTAGTGGGATGCACACCCAGAAATGCTGTGTGCTCCCTATGAGGGTGGGGAGGAGGAGGGAAAGTCAGGGCCTGCACGCTTTCGTACATGCGTGCAAAGGAGGGCAGGAATCTCCCTAAGGCATGGAGCTGCCTCAGGGAGATTATTTTCTTTATCAAACCTTCAAAAAGATAAAATTATTCAGACATGTCCCCTCATGTAACAGTATCACATGAGCTGGGACATATCAATGAATTTTAATTAAAAAAATTATTTAATTAACAAACAGTTCATGAAACCTCATTCCACCCGAGGATGAGGTTTCATGATAAATGCGAAGGCTGCCTGGGCTCTTTGCCTGCCCGCCAACCTTAAGGTTGGACGGACAGCCCTGTTAATTGTTTCAATTACTTTTTAAATGGCTTTATAGGCCTTTGACAGTTCGGTAGGCATGCAGCCGACTCTGGTGTGCGCCCACCAAACTGTCCCCAATGTCACTGTGTGTCATTTTACCTGTCTGCGAGTGGGGTCCGCCCCCACACGCCAATCAGAAGATTCAGGCCCATGTGCTGATCCCGTCTCTATGCTACCCTCTAAAATACCAGTATCTGAGCTTGGAGTTGAGAATGTCTGATCGAATGATGGTGCTTTCTCATCAGATGCTCAAGTCCTTCATGGTAAGGCTGCACTGAAAGACCAGGTAGCAGATCTTAGGTGCCTGAAATCTAAAATGCAAGAGAAAATTGGGCTGAGGAACGGGGCAGGGCTGGAAGCCAAGAGTTCCATGGTCAGACTAACTGCAGCTTGCACTTCATACCAGATATCAGGATGAGAGTGAAGTGGCATTTGAGAAAGTGCATACGGCAGGGACATACTTTCAGTTAGATGTTCTCAGCAACCCCAGTTGCAGCAGCCTCAGTCACTGCTTGCTCAAAAATTCTCAGCACCATCCCCTCCAAGAGGCTTAGGAGATGCCTGTTCCCTATTGGTTCTCTGCTGTTGTTTTCCATTATGTGCAACCTTGTCCTGCAAGAGAAAGGAAAGAGTGCTAGCTAGTGTGCTGCAATGAACTTGGATGATATGCTTATCATCGTTGAATAGCTGGAAGTATGTGGTAGCTGCGAGATGTGAATATGAGGCCGGAGCATTGTCAAGTGGGTGAGGGTGAGGTGGAGCATATGAATATGAGACATGAGTCCTGATTGTTGATGCTGAGTGATGGGCGTGTGGTGCATTGAGCAGTGTGTATGGTTGGTGATGCAGTGGGTAGGATATGGCATTTGTGAAGATGCATTCACTGACCTTGACCAATTAAATGAGATCAGTGAACGTTTCGCACCCCTACAGCCAGATTCTTGGGATCATACTTCTTGAATTGACCTCTGTAGCTAACTGCTCCCATTCCCTTTGCAGTCTGTGACTTTTGCCATCATGGTCTGTTGCTTTATTCCTCCCCTGGAATATTTTCACAAATAATTCCACCAGCTGCTGCAGCATGAATGATCCTCCCCTTTAAGAGGTGCAGACTGCCTTTAGGAAGCACAGGCTAGCTGTAATTCATGCTAACCATACACACACCTGATTTATGGTCCTGACAGGACAATCAACTTTGCAAGCTCATAATGAAGCAAGGAAGCTGCAGAGTCCAACTTCAGCAGGTACTGAATTGCTTCTTGAGCTTTTTTATCCATTTTATTTGCCTTGACAATCTTTCATGTCACCCTTTGCCCCGCTGGGCCCTCGCTGAAAGCACAGTCACTCAGCAACACATTTAGCACTGGGCTGCATACCTCAATCATGATGATGAGTGGGCAGTGTGATGTTTGCGTACTGCCTGTATCAACTCCAGCAGGAGCAGAGTAAATGGCATCACGACCCCCTTATCTGATAATGAGCTTTATTAAAGTTCTAGCCCCATAGGGCCACCATCACCGTTTTCCATCACTTATCACATCATGTCAGAAATTATTCATTTTTTTCTGAAAAACAGCCATCTACTTTTCATTTTTGAGCATTGAAACAGCTCTACATCCATTGCCTTCTGACATTACCAGGAGTGTAGGTGGAAATATTGTCACAAAAGACTGTCAAGACAAACAAAATGAATAAAAAAGCCTTCGGAACAATTCACTACCTACTGAAATGAGACTCCACAACTTCCTTGGTTTCATTATGGGCCTCCAAGGTTGACTGTTCCTTCAGGACCATGAATCTCATCATTACCAGGGAGCTCTATGACATTCACCACCAGCTCTCACTAATATCCTAAATCCAGCAGTTTCAAAATCATCATTAAGTTTAACAGGGAGTCTCTCAGGGAGAATTGAATTTTATCAGCTTTGACAAAGCTAATGGTGGAACAGCACAAATCGTCTAGGAGTTTGCAGTGAATTCGTAAATTGCTGGATTTCTTATGGGTTAATAATGGTGAGTGTTGTTAATATGACATTATAATCTTAGCAATTTCTGGCCCTATCCTTCTATCATTAAAGGAAATCTACTACTTAGTTTTGAGAAACAGATGGTACTCCTCTGGAGTCGGTAGCTTGGCCGTCTGTCTAGTTTCCACAAGACTGCAATTTTAATACCATAAATTTGTTACTGGCTCCCACATTGCCATCTCTGGCAATCTCATGATATAGATTTGATTTTAAATAACTTAAGTAATAGCATTTGAACTGACATTGTATAGGTACAAAATATGGGCAGTAATATGTTGGAGGCATAGTTCTTAATCTTCATTCCAGCACCTCCAATGGGAAGTAGCGCTCTCAGGGAACTTATCTCAGGAACTTCACGAATGGAAAATAATAAGCTGTGCAGCTAAAATTTTCTCCATGTGAGCAATGCTTTTGGAAATGTTGGATTGCAGAATCATCCCTATTAACTTTTACAAGGTTGACATATGGCAATATTAAACAAGTGTTCAGCTTTTAGTCTCTGTAAATCACCTTTCTTGAAAATGAGTTACGGCAGCTATTCTGTTCTGCCATGACTTAGCCCTAAATAGGTCTTCACCTTACTAAGAAAATGGGGCAACTGGCAGTAAGGGACAGAAATACAAGCCACCACCCTGCATTGTGCCTGATTCAACACAAAATTGGTCAGTGGTCATGCAACGTCTGGTGGCTTTTATGGATGTTGAAATATCATATGCAGCTCCAGGGCAAAACAACATTCCCCCAGTCTGTTCATATCCAGTCTCAGTCACAATATTTCTGCAAGGTGATGTTGAGCATGGGGTAGACATTTCTCCACAAGTGAGAAGAAAATGTGGTATTAGTTTCCGCAAAACCACTCTTGCTGCTCCACATTTTGTAGCATCTAAAAGAGCTGATGGACTGAGAAGATTCTCAGATTTCAGGTTAAATTATTACAGTGCATAGAGCAAGTACTCTTTAATTTTGACATGGCTCAGTTAAACAAAATGAACAGATAGAGATACAAAAAAGTGACCACTTGGTGGAGCAGTCTGGTCATATGCCTTGGCACAACTGTGGATGTGTTGTTCACAGGTAATGGCTGTTCTTTCATTACTCATAGAAATAAACCAAAAAGAAAATCATTCAACATCCTAACCTTTATCACATTAACTGGAAATTATAGCACCATGTGTATAGGAAAATCAAAACTGAAAGAAAAAAATGAACTTGATTACTATAAGCAAACTCAGTATGACATCACATTTTAGAAGCTGCATACTAATTTTCATTGGAATTGTTTAGTGCTTATCATGTAATTGTTGTGGTTGTAACAGGGACATTTCCCACCACCACAATATAACTCTTCTAACAAATGCTTCATGCTTCCTAACTACCAAATGACAGCTTAGTTCAATTGGCAGCACTCTCACCTCTCAGAAAGATGTGGGTTAAAGTCGCACCACAGATTTTAGCACATAAATGAGGAACATAGGAATAGGAGTATGCCATTCAGCTCCGCCAGTTGATTAGAATATAGCTAACTAATATGTCAGTTCTATTTACCCATCTTAGTTTCAAGTGGATGCAATTTGTTCTCATCTGGGCTGACAATTCAGCACAGTACTGAAAGGGTACTGCATTGTTTGAATGCCATCTTTGAATTGAGATGTTAAACTGGTGCCTAACTGTTTAGAGAAACAGATATAAAGATACAGTGAAATTATCCAAAGAAAAGCAAGCAGTCCTGTCAGTGTCCTGGCCAAATTTTATCCATTAAACATCAGCAAAAACAGATTATATAATTATTCAACAACTCACATTTATTTAGTGCCTTTAACATAAAGAATGGGGAATTTAAATTCAATTAATTAAATAAATCTGGTTTAAAAGAAAACTATTACTGTATCAGTAATGGCCACAATGAAACTGCTGATATGTCATAAAACAAACTTGGTTCACTAATTCCTTTAGGGAAGGAAATTTGCCAATCTTACCTGGTCTGGCCTACATTTGACTACAAATCCCCAACATTGTTGTTGGCTCTTAATTGCCTCCTGAAATGGCCTAACAAGCCTAGATGGCTCAGCATCAACTTCTCAAGGGTAATTCAGAATGGGCAATAAATGCTGGCCATGGCAGTGATGCCCACAACTTGCAAGTGAATAAAAAAGGTAGGATTGAAGTGTAAAGCTTTGCTCAGCGAAAAATGGAACAGAAAATTTACAAATGGTCTGCGTCAGCCTGACAGCATGACTGTAGAGGATAGAATCAATGACAAGGGAACAGAGTTTGTGCTAATATCAACAATCCTCGATCTTCTTGATGTTGAGCTACAGAAAGTTGTGACTCATCTGAGACTGGATGTCAGATCAATAGCCTGATACCCAGAGGAGGCTATTGAGGGGTTGACTGTAGTAAGGAAGAGGTAGGTGTGTGCATTATTAATCTAAAAATTAAAGTGAGAGCAGATGTTTCCAAGAGGAAATATATGGGTAAATAAGAGTGAGCTGATGATAGATCCCTAAAGATACAATAGGTGACAGTGCAAATGAGGGAAGAGAACCCCTTGCCGGGTTGTATTGGTCAGGAATGGAACAATGAAAAGTTTATCCTAAGGAGTTAGATAATAATAAAGGTATGAGAAGGAGATGGCATGGTTAACAATGCCGAATACTGTAGAAATGTGGAGTAGGGCATCTGTTTGTGGAACTTTGCCATGCACAAATTAGCTGCTGTGTTTGCTTAAATAATGCACTCTAAGAGTAAACCATTGGCTGTACAGTACTTTGGGTTTCCCCTAGTCTTCATTAAGTGATTTTATGAATGCAAGTCCTTTCTTTCAGCCAGTTTGTTATTCAATATATTATTTCATATGGAAGCAATTTGTTTTGGATGCTTCGTTACTGTACAATTAATCCTATTGTACTAATTCAGAGATTAGGGACTATTACTATTGCTTCTTCCATTATGGTGTACTTGCTCCTCCAATTCTATTTTTTGTGTTGAAGCAGCAAACAGCTGAGAAGTTATATATTGTGTAGATGATTCTTCTGGAGAGTTGTAACTTCGTAATAAAAATTGTCGTCTAACATCAAGGCTGAGTTTTGTTTATAGAATCTTCACATGATGGCTAATGCAAAATAAATAATGTTTCAATCGTTCCACTTTCTTGTGCCACTTAGGACCGAGGAGGGCGCTGAAGTTTCTAGAATGTTATCTAACCAAGCACACTGAATGAGAAAAACAGCAAGTCCACTGGGAACTGGCTTCCCTTAATAGCATATCACATGATTACTCCATGAAAAGGAAAGCACCACAAAATCTGGTTTATGCCCTGCACATACTTGCATTAAATGGCTATTTGCTTAGAAGTATTTCATGCCAACGCTTTTGCGTCGATTAACTGTCAAAGGGCAGTGTTTAATTTTCGACTTTGGTGATTTATTTTCGTCAACGCTCGAACTGCTTAGGTTTTTCTCCCTTCAACAACTTTCTGCACTGATGTGACAGTAAATGTAGGAAGAGCCTATAGGTGATGGCGAGATAACTACACCAGGCATCTTAATGATCTACCTTCTTCCCCCACAGAGCCGGAGGGTGATTGTCCGCTCGCGCTGATGCCAGCTACACGGGATGGGCGGGGCCTATAACGGACACGCCCCATTTTAATGCAGATCAAGCCTTGAATGAATGACGCGCGCGGGCGGCGTGTATAAAGTGGCGCCAGCAGCGCGGGGCTGATCAAGAGCTCGGTGCAAAGCCCCAGCTGCTCCTTTAGTGCTTTCATTTCCTCCAAAGCCTGTGGCAAAGCCCCGTAGGACCAGCCCCTTCATGAGTAACCTGTACAACTTGGATTCACGCTGCGTCTCGCCATGTTTCCCCATATTTCCTCTAGAACCGGCTAATTTCTACGAGGGAGTCAGTGGTGGGGTCAAGTCGAACCGGGGCATGTGCGAAGAAAGAGCCAACCTGGCTGACTTGAACCCGGCAGGTGATATCTACGACGACGAGACTGCCATTGATTTCAGCCCCTATGTAGTGGAGCCGGTGTCAGGCTCTCAGCTGGAGCTCTACAGTGACGACTTGTTAGCAGATCTGTTCGCCAGCACCAACAAACCGGACAAATCTCAGCCCGAGTATGGCTATCTGCCTCCTCCAGCCAGTCAGATGATGAGCTCCGTCAGTGGTGTACCTGCCTCAACAGGTAATCATTCAGAGAGGGACCTCTTCGCTGCTCAACTGCACAACAGCTACGATCAACGCCTGGATTTATCCAAAGTGGTGGTTAAAGAAGAAAGAGACGAAAACATGGAAACTTCGCTGCACACTCAGATTGCAGCCTGCGCACAGACAACCGTGCATTTACCCACGGGCCAGCCTACTCCTCCCACTAGCCCGGAGCCCAGCTCTGCAAATTTCCACGGTAGATCGGCACCTGGCAAGGAAAAAGTCAAGAAAACCATCGACCGACAAAGCTCCGAGTACCGGCAGAGGAGGGAAAGGAATAACATCGCAGTGAGAAAGAGTAGAGATAAAGCCAAACAGCGTAACGTAGAGATGCAGCAGAAAGTGATAGAACTCAATGCCGAGAACGATCGTTTACACAAAAAAATCGAGCAGTTGTCGAGGGAACTTGCGATTATGAGGAACTTTTTTGAGCAACAACCTAATGCAGCATCATTCCTCAGTGCAAATGCAGACTGTCGGTGACTGTTAAACAAAGCTTAAAAAGAAACATTTATTAGACCCTGATACCTCAACCAAAGAGTCAATTTTGTAGCAAGTACTGTGAACTTAGAAATGCGTAGATTTTTCTGGCCTTGGGAGTTCTAAACCCCTGAAACTTGTTGCAGAATGCCTTAAAAACTTTGCCATAGCAACAAAGGCGGAACGTTCCTTAAATTATTTTTTTTATAAATCTAATTTTCTATACTCATGCATTAATGCAGCTACGGTACATTTATATGCCACGATTATGAACTTTATATTTTTCATTTTAGTCAGAATGGTTGATAGAGCATGGTTGACGTTTGTTTTATATTAACTGTATTTAGTTTTATGAAAAGAATCATTAAATACGTCAATATTTCTATTTGTGCGGTGTATTTGTTCAATACCTGTGTCTTCTGCAGGGTTGGGCAGAGCAAAAAAGGTGAATGGAAAATTTCCTGATGGCACGATATCATGCGTTGTGCTGAGTCATAGTGTGATTGAGAAGCACGTGAATACGTAACTTTCACCTAGTTCAAGCTTTTTTAAAAAAAACCCATCTATTGACCCCCATGCCATACCGGAATGTCTGAACAAAGTTCAAACTTTACAGAAGCTACATTTCCGATTTTCATTACGCACCTGATTATAATTTGATAAACAGGTATTAGGATTAAACAGAACTAGAGGTTGTCTAAACCACAAGCTGAATAGTCATTCAGAAAATACATTTGAAAGTCACTTTTTAAAAGCGAATCTTCATTAAAAATATTTAGCTAAATTGATAGCATGCTATAAGAAGCTTCAAGAGTAGTTTGGTGTCCTTCACTAAACCTTGCCTGGCAGAGCTGCAGTTCACTGTGATCCTAGTTTGAGATGGAGTGAACTTTTGATTATTCTCGGGTAAGTAAATGATCGATACTGGCATACCAATATATAATTATTTTGAAATAAATGACCTTGTGTTTTAAATCCAAGCATAGTCAAAATTTAACAGCACAACATAAATCAAGGTATTTGCATTGTAACCTTGCAATGGTTCACAATCACCACACAAAGGGATAAAAGCAAAAAAACTGCGGATGCTGGAAATCCAAAACAAAAATAAAAATACCTGGAAAAACTCAGCGGGTCTGACTGACAGCATCTGCGGAGAGGAACACAGTTAATGTTTCGAGTTCGTATGACTCTTCAACTTCAACACAAAGGGGTCTGACATCCTCTGGTGCCCAGGGCTCGGCTTAAAATCACCTAAATGTTGTCAAGAACTTTCACTATGTCTAGGAATATACAGTATGTTTAGGTTATTTTCTCTCTCCCTTTAATTGTGGAGTTTGGTTTCACCTCTAAAGGTGATGACTTGGTTCTGCAATAATATGGCTGGCGGACGGGTAAGGCAACTGAAGCATTTTATTAGAATTTAAAAAATACAGCCCTTTAATATTGTTGTCAACTATCCTACTAAAATATATTTAAAGAATACAAGTTAGTAACTATTTTTGTGCAAATTAGTATGAGGAATATCCATGTTGAATCAGGTAGCACTTTAAGACATTCAGGGTTAAACGCAGTTTTAAACACCCTCTGCTTCAATGTGCCAGCTCTTACCTCAAAAGAAATTCCATCTGGAAGAGCGTAACATTTTTCCTCGTATTCACATGACCTTGCAATACTGCTTATGGCCACTAGGAGCTAGAATAAGACGTCGAGCTCATATCGATCCTCTTGGAACCAGAAGAAAGATTTCCTCTATCACTGGCCGCCTATCGAGCTCTACCCTATCCCACCCACCCCCTCTACCAGCTTATATTTCATCCCATTTCTATATGTTTTAGTTCTGATGAAGGGTCAACTGTATCCCTCTCAGCAGATGCTGTCAGACCTGCTGAGTTTTTCCAGGTATTTTTGTTTTTGTTAAAGATTTCCATCTGTTCTGGTCAAATCCAGGTCAAAAAGTGAATGGCACAGTAGGTTGTACTTTAATCAATTCTAATGTGAAACACTTGTGAAATGATAAAAATGGTTCCTGAGATAATTTTGTGCATCAAGAAGTTGCACTTGTTGAAGGAGGGAGGGGAGGGGAGTGTAATAAAAATAAAAATAAAATTATGGGTACTTGCATCTGTATCATAGCTCATTCTTTGCCCCGCCTTTGTTCACCTGCTGCTAGAAGTCTCAAATAAGCATTGTTAACTCCAGATTTGACTCTTCCAATGTTCTTCTGGCTGGCCTCCTATTTTACACCCGACATACACTAGACTCACCCAAAACTCTGCTGCCAGATCCTAACCAACCATCTAACACCCATCTCCTCTGTACTCACTGATCTACACTGGCTCCCAATTCACCAACACCTCAATTGTAAAATCATCCTTATGGCTGCTGAATTTGTACTGAACTCTTTTGACCACTCTGCTGGGAAGACTTCACATGCAAGGAAGATTGTTGTCAGGACCTCAAGGTACAAAGATCACCCACTGCATCCAGTATCATCTCCAGCCGTCTCGACTTTATCTTTCCACTGGACTCATATGTGCCCGGGCGAGGAGGAGAGGTTGATGCAGCGCAGTTCTCCCTCACTTAATCTATTTCAAGATCTAAAAGAAATTCTTAAACACAATAGCCAAAGAAGCTACGATAGGCCAGTCCTTTTAAGTTAAAAAATTCTAGATAAGTAGCTCACTGCATTTTAGTGCAGTAATACACTAACAACAGTGTCACGGCATGGATTCTGCTCCTGCAATGAATTTCTGTGGCTGTCTTGAGTGATAGAGGGTTAAAAAAAATGTTAAAACAATATGTGCTGCTTTCACTTGTCACATCATGCAACAGCAGACTAAGACTCAGAACAGGTTCTACAGTTCTCCATTTCTTTTTCAGTTGGGTGTAGCAGGAATCTAAGGAGACCTGGGAAATGATTTACAGAATTTTTAAAAATGGTATCTATTTTTCATTGACACCAGCTGTTTTCAGGTGGAAAGGAACATTTGAGCCCTTTTAGCTTATCCATAACAAATAGCCCAGAATCAGAGTAAAATAGCCAAATAAAAATTGGTGTTTTTGAATTATGTTTTACTGATATATAGCCTTGTTTCATTAACTTCTATTAAATCCTGTTAAAAATATAAATTTTAAAATAACTCGACACATCAGACATCCAAAATAGTTATTTTAATTACAGCACATCATTTAGGAATATTTAATGCAATAATTATTTCACAATTATAAAATTTCAAAAATACAGTTTGTAACTATCACTGCTACAACAATTGCTGATGGTCAAGAATTTCACTTTTGCTGAGGCTGGGCTATCACCTGTAGCAGCCTGATTTCTTCCAGACCAATCCAGTTTACTGGTTGATTTGTTAACGAGCGGACATAGCAGCTGAGAGGCCCCAGTTCCTGGCCAAGTACACCATCTATCTCATAGCCCTGTCATGGTAATAAAACAAACACTGTTTTTAACTATAAAGAACATTCTGTATCCAAAAGTTAAGTTGGTAAAGTAGAACATATTCATAGATAGGTAAATAAAAACTTTTCACATGCCATTTCATACAACATGTGCATGGTGGGGGTGCAGATATTTTCACAGTGCTATATTTTAAAACCATGTTTTACTTTACTAGTTTAATAGAATTCTTGCAGCATTTATGTGGAGCATTGTGCAAGTACATAAAACATCAGAGGATTATTCCAAAATTATTTGACTGCCATATTAGAAATTCATTGATTAAAGATTTACAGGAAAATATCTTGGCCGTCAGAGCTCTGAATGCATTGTAGTTTTAAAGCTGGTCACAGAGCTAGTTAAAACATTTGGCACTGGCTCCGTAGCTACTCACTTAAAAAAAAAATGCCATTTAAAAATTCAACCTGCATTTTCAGACATGGATTTCAGTACTGGCTTTTAGAGATTTTGTATTCTAAAGTTTAAAAAAAAAATCAAAAGAGTAGAGTTAGTATTCAGTTATAAAATTAGAAATTTTAAACTAATTCATACAAGGTGTGAAAAATCAGTTTTAGTCATACGCCAAGCTACATGAGATATTAGGCAACCAAAAGTGTGGTCAAAGAGTTTTAAAACATGCCTTGAGGATGAAAGCGAGGTAGGGAGGCAGAGGGAATTCTAGAGCTTGGAGACTAGGCAACTGAAGGCACAACTGACAATGGCAGAGCAGTTATAATTGGGAATGCAGATGTTATGGACAGGAGGGGATTAGATTAAACAGCCTTGATTTCTCCTCTCACCACCCATCCAAAAACAATAAGGAGTTTTGATTTTGATTTCCCCTTTAATAAGTGGTGGCGTATTTTTTCCAACCCCTCAGTTTGGTGTGATCCAATTTCTATTAACTCCACAGCAAACTTGAGATAAGGTAAAATCAGAGGGCTAGTTTATTTTACACACACTCAAAACGTGGGGAGGGGTGGTGTCACTACATAGCCCCCAGTATTTTCATTCAATAAAAGAGGGATAAAGAAAAGAGAGGTACAGGGCAAAGGCCACAGAGAAGATGAGGATTATTGTTGCATGAAAGTCCAGAGTCAAAAGTCCAATGGTATATTCTTTCACAGAGTCAGCAGGCCGAAGGCTGATGCTAGATAATTTACCTTCCCAGCAGAGATGAGATGGGCATGTAGAACTGAATTAGTCTTGTAGATGCTGGTACAGAAGTTCAGAAGGTCAAGTAGAAACAGGGTAGGTGGGAAGCCTGGTATTCAAACCTGGACAGAGCCCCTTTTCTGCTGCTGCCTGCTAGATGGAAAATGGCAGTCTGAGCTTTGCAGCTCCACAAACAAGGTAATTGGTTCTCCCAGCTGGGAGGGATGGGGGGTCATGTGATGTGACTCCAACTTCCACTTTGATTTGGACTAAGGATATATATTCCTTTATTTTATATATATGTTTATTCCTTTGCCTGGCTTCTTCAGATAGCTAATGTTTCAACCATTAATAATTTCAAAAAGAGGTTTCAGGGTCCTCGCCAACTAATGGTCTCCGTTGGCCAGGGCCTGGCCTTAGAAATGTAAATGGCCTTTGTATAATTCCTGGGGATTTGATCTCTGCAATAACAGGAAGCATTAACACCTCTTTAGAGATAACAAGGTGGCAGTTGTTCTGAAGGCCAGGAAGTTCCTTTTGTTTGAGTTATAGCCAGGCATAGCTTCAGTCATTTTCATCCCGGCTAATTTATATATTTTATAAAAATATAGGATGAGGTTTTAGCTCTGGGTTATGAATTCTATTCCATTTTTTAAAAAATGAGGTCTTAAAAAGGAATAATAGGAAGTGAAGAAGTATACATGTGTTCTCTCATTTGTACTGGCATGTCAGACACCTGTCAGAAACGGCAGTTCCCTGCTGCATCTTCTTTCTTAGGTGTTTAAACCCAGCATAGTACATCAGCAAGGACATTGTCTGGTCCTGCGATTTGGAAGGTTTAGGTGACCTGGGGAAGATTTGAAATTCATTTGTACAAGGAAGTCTTTTTGGGTATAGAGTCCCGAGTTCCCTCTGTTAGGGACCAGGCATAAGCAAAGCCCTTGGTTTCAGAACTCTGCTTGTCCATCTCCTGATTAAGAATCCTCAAAAGGGTCTGAGGATTTTTCAGAATGGTTAGCACTCAGGAAGCAAGTGATAGTCAAGCTGCTCTGGGCGATCTGCAGGGGAATGCTGGGCATGTCACTCTGTGGGTTTCGGACCCTGGGATCATAGGACTGAGCTGCTCTTGTCCAGCTTAGCTCCTGAATGTTCACTTTGGTAACCTGTGGGTTCAGCTGTTCAGATCCGGGACTGTGGTTTGGCTGAGAGTGATGAGATTGGGGTATTTAGGGTCTTAGGCCTCGTTAGGCGATTCCGGTTCAGGATCTGGCTTGGGCACTAGCACAGCTGGACAGCTCTAGCTTCTGGTGCTAGGTGCTTTGAGTTGGCATGGCAACAGGCAGGTAGTTCACTCCTGAACTTGGGCCAGCCTTTCTGGGCCAGGATGATAGGAAGATGGCTTTCTGGCATAGGCCTCTCCCGCATCTGTCTGGACAGGGCTACCGGACTGTAACCTGGTGGATTGTTAGGGATTATTTTAACTGTAGGGGGCAACCTTGTCCGGTCACCTAGCAATTCTGCACTAAGGTGGATGGCATGAGGTCCAATCTGGGGTCCCTCCACTGGTAAGTTGCATGGTAAGTTTTTTGGGATGCTACTGTCCTCTGGTGGATGATCAGTTCTTACTGCGCCTCCTAGTGACTTTTCAACTAAGTGAGGCATCACCCTTACTCCTTCTGGGCTAATTTGGGAACTTTGCTTGTCCACATTTAAATTTGTCCTAATGCTACCAGCCAGGCCAATCAATGGTTTCCAAGCTAAGGCCTTTGACTTTGGAGGGGCTGCTCTCCTAGCTTGTTCCATGGCCCCTGGAACACTTCTGCCTTAAGTGGAGATACAGTTCCAGCTACACTCCCTAGTAACTTTTCAACTGGTAAAGGGGAGGTGGTGGCATAGTAGTATTGCCACTGGACTCGTGTTCCAGAGATCCAGGGTAATGCTCTGGGGATTGGGATTTGAATCCCACCATAGCCGCTTGGTGAAATTTGAATTCAAACAAAACCACTGCCAATTGTTGTAAAAACCGATCTGCCTTAAGGAAGGAAATCTGCTGTCTTTACCTGGTCTGGCCTACATGTGACTCCAGACCCACCAGCAATGTGCTTGACTCTTAAATGGCCTCTGAACAATGCCAATTAGGGTTGGGCAATAAATGCTAGCCACCCACATCCCAAGAACAAATTTATTAAAAAAGCATCTCACTCCTGATCTGCTCATCGGTTTGGGTACTTCCTGTGTCCCTATTTAATATCGGAAAGAACTACTTCAGGCAAGTCCTTATTCTTTCTGTGCTTAATAACCTGCCTTCCCTCAGGCTCTTTGACTACCAGGGGCATCTCCCTCACAATTTCTTTCCCTGTTTTAGGACTTCTCTGGTCCCTATTCCATTCTGGGATGCTTGGTAAATCTATTTCAGATTCTAGGGGCCTCTTTTAATATTACTGGCCTGGCTTTGGCCTTGCTGCATTCAAGCAACTCTTGTTTGAGGGTTATGGGTGCTTTTTCATCTTTTTGGACCTCGGGACCTTCCTCAGCTTCCTGTCCATCTGCAGGTTTCTGCTGTTTCGTCTTGGCCCTTTTCTTTTGCTGTTAACATCCTGCTAATGGTAGTTTAGGGACAATTTCTACCGTGCTACAGTAACAGGGTCTGGACCACAGTTAAATGCTAGGTGGACCTTATGGAGGGGTGCAAACACAGATCCTCCTCCTACTCCACTGATCAATGCTTTGGTTTTCAGGGGGGGAATTCAGTGGGTAGGTTTAAGTTGAGTGATTCCGAAAGAAGGACCTCCGACAGTGCAGTGCTCCCTGAAAACTGCACTGGAGTGTCAGCCTAGATTTTTGTGCTCAAGCCCCAGAATGTGACTTGAACCTGCAGCCTTATGATTCAGAGGGGAGCGGGTACTGACAACTGAGCCATAAAAGTTAATTTTCAATAGCAGGGGGGTTTTTTGGTAGTATTAAGCATATTTGGTAGTATTGGTGGAGGCAGGTTGCCTCAAATCCTTTAAAAAGTACCTGGATGAGCACTTGGCATGTCATAACATTCAAGGCTATGGGCCAAGTGCTGGTAAATGGGATTAGGTAGGTAGGTCGGGTGTTTCTCGCGTGTCGGTGCAGACTCGATTGCCCGAAGAGCTTCTTCTACACCGTGTGATTCTGTGATTAAGAATTAGCACGCTGTTAAAAGGGTACTTAGACTGGAATGAGAAGCCTCAATTTTAGTAAGTTTTAAGTCTGAGAGTTAATACAGAAAACATCACATCATTCAATACATTTGAATAGCAAGTCAGATGGCAAGATGCTCTTTTCGGGAAGCAGGGCATCTCAGACAGTGACATCCAGATTACCGCATTTAATTACATCTGAGCAGTTGCCATAAGTGCTATCCAATTTGTATATAAATAAAAGTGAGCAGCGATAATCTCACCATTATTTTAACAGCAAAATCTGGTCCATAATGTTTTGAAAGCTGGCTGATTGGCAGGAATTCTTAGGCAATATTTTCATTGGTACAAATATAGTAGATGTGCAAGCAAATTGTAGACTCTGCTGGAAATAGCAACATGCTCACAAACAAATATGTTAACTGTTGTTACTACAGATGCATTAACAGTTAAAAGATTTATTTTGATTTTGTGGTTGTGCAAGGTATTCACTATTGCTGCTAACTACAAATCTCAGTATGATAATGTTTTAGAACCATGTTAGGCATTAATCATTCAATAAATCTTGTGTAATAGTTTGAGAAAGGAATCTCAAGGATGTGTTTTTCCCAGCTTATTTCCCCTACTTATTGATCAGGTTTTGAAACATTTTCTGTGCCTGGCTTTAGGCAAACTTGTTTTCTGTTACAACTATTTTCTTTCCTGATTTGCTGTCCCAATTATAAGGAACATATCTTTTTATTTCTGTTGGACTGGGGATTAAAATTGCAAAGGCTGCAGGTTGAAAGACATGTCCACTGGAACAGAGTGAGAGGTATATAAAATGTTGCAGTCCTGGGGAAGAATTTTCTCCCGTCCGGGGGTTGGGGGGGAGTGCAGGAGTGGGCGCATGCAGGCACGCCTCTGATCGGTGCCCCCAATTGGGGGTGCAGCGCCATTTTAAGTGGGCGGGCCAATTAAGACCTGCCGAGTGTGACATCTGCCAGGAAGCGCTATGCGCTCCCTGTGCGGGTGGGCGGGGCGGATTCCCTCAGTCGAAGCTAAGCAATACCTCAGGGAGATCAGCACCAAATTTAAAAATGGTAAATGTACAAAAACAAAATTTCCCTGACATGTCCCCTCATGTGATACTGTCACACATATGTCCATCACTTTAAATCAAACATTTATAAAATTTTTAAAAACCCTCATGAAACCTCATTCTGCCCATGGATGAGTTTTCATGCTTTTTCTGAAGCCCGCCAGGGCTCCTGGCCTGCCCGCCAAACTTAAGGTTGGACGGGCAGGTCCATTAATGATGTTAATGAGTTTGTCAATGGCCTCAATAGGCCATTGACAGGTCGGCGGGCGCATGGCTGATTCATTTGCGTCCCCGCCGACCTGAAAATTGAAATGACGCGGGGTGATGTCGGGAGTTCCACCCGACATCATCCTGCGTCATTTTACACGTCAATGAGTGGGCCCCGCCTTCCACTTGCCAACCTAAAGATCCTGGCCCTGGAACAGTGTGTGCCATGAAAGACAAGATGATGCCTGAAAGGAGTACTGGACCAAGGGAGCTGCCTGGCAACAACGTTTTAATTAGCTCCTGACCAGGTGACCAGGGTTGTGTGAGACAGCAGGGCAGCCAAAGAGCTCCTATTCTGAAAGGAATAAGACCTAAAACCTCTTTCTCCTGTGTGTGGAAGATTCCAGTAAATTCCACAATAATAGCTAGCTGGATTTTCTTCTCATAGCTCTAATAACCGGCTTTCTCTCTGAAAACCCCTGCCAAGAGGCCAAGGGGAAAATCACTGTTAGAGACATTGAAAGGCAAGTGCTCAACCAGTGAACTAAATACTGGAAGTGCTGGAAGAGCACCTGTGTCATCAACAAGAGCTGAAAGGAATTTGGAAGACATTGATAATCCAACCATAACCAAAATGTTCTGAGGGACTGTCAAATTGTAACCCTCAAGAATAGGTAGTGTAAAAAGATATGAGAAATGCAATAAAGTAAAAAAAAAAGGAAGAAAAAAATTAAAAGGTAAAATGGAGATTTAAAAAATTAAGATTTTTATTTAGGACATTTTAATGAAATATCATTTATATCTAAAATCAACTGTTCAACAATACATATAATAAAACATAAATTCCACAGGCGTCCTTGAAATATCTATACTGCAACCCACTAACACATCAGCTTCACATCACAGGTGCATGCAGACTTTCAACAGTCTTTACCAAAAGATCTGATAAATCATAACTTTTTACTATAGGACTTCTTAATTGTTACAGAATAAATTTTGATTCATTCAAAGGAGTTTATCGAATACTCAGATAATGTAACACATTGTTACGTGTAGGATTATTTTTGGAAAAGTTTATTCATTTACAAGTATTCAATAAAATATTGAAAAGTAACCTAGCATAGACAAAGCCTTGTAGTTAATTTAATTTCTTACAAAAGTCTACACTTCTTAAAGTCATTTGCAGAAAACAAAGCAGAATGCTTTGAAATGTACCAATCTGATCAATTCCATTAATCTGATTTTTTGTCATAATTACTGATACTTGAATGCATGCACTTCTGCCTTGGGGGAATTAACAATCAGGGAGTGATCTCTGCATGCCCAATTACGAATTAAGAATTGGCAATAAGAGAAGGTGGGAATTTTAAAATTGCTGCAATGCGCTCATTGTTTATAACCATAATACTAAACTTCAAGCAGCAATGCAGACAGACTATAATAACAAAATGAGGGTTAGGCACTTCCCTAGGGGCAGAAATAATAAAAATGTTAGTCACTGTGCCACTTGTCAACCAAATAGAACACTCCTCATTTACAGTCTTCAGTACATAGATGTTACATTCTGATACCCAGGGTCAAAGAGACTGTAATGCATTATTGTCAGAACTGTGGACAAGATTTTTCAGCTGGCGGGGTTTCCCACTACCTGAAGAGTCAGCGCGGAATGCAGCCAATACAGGCTGCGTGGCAGCCATTTAACCTTAATTGGCTAAGGCTGAAACTTCTGCACCACTAAGGAGGAAGTCCTGCCTTAGATAGCTGCCAGCCAGTGCCAGGTTCAAGCGATGGCTACTGCTGAGACTACAGCCAGTCCCTGAAGAGGAGGGGCTACTGGATGCCAGACTGAAGGTGTGTCCTGGTTATCAGTGGCCTCAGAGAGTGAGAGGATGGGTTTGAGAGGCTTGGGGGAGGGCTGAAGGGAGGTATGACCACAGGAGGTACCCTCTCCCACCCTTGCCTGACAGCAGCCTGCACAGATAAAGTTGCCTGGTTACTTGCTTGGCCTGGGCCTCCCCCTTTCGCAAGAAAATAGTGGCGGAGGCAGACTTAAGTGGCCATTAATTGGCCCAAGGGCAGGCCAGCCACCTGATGCCTCCATCACCCACCCCCCCACCAACTAAAATGGTAGACAGGTCGGGGATGAGCAACTAGGAGCAGGTAGGCCACATGCTACACTTTATGAGAACCCTGCCTTCAAAGCCGCTGGCGGGCACTGTAAAATTCCAACCCATATGTTAACAAGCAATCCAAGTGCTGCAACACTAAATATTAAAAGCGTAGCCTATCAACAATAGGATTGTTTCTGGTTTGTGAAATTGAAAACTGTTTTTTCGAGAAAACAGAATTAAATGGCAGGTTGAATCTCTGAATTTATACCATTTTAAAATGGTTGAATGCAATCATTTCTATAAACAAATATTTTTCACATTAAAAGGGGTTTCCAAAGAAACTAATGTTTGTCAACTTCAAATTTCAAGATGTAGACAGTACTAACTCACCCCTTCATCACCAGAGGAATGCAGCAGAAGAGATGAAATGCTTGGTTCTAGGAGCTGTATTGGGAAATAATGGGTCAGAAATAAAATATGGTCAGACTCTTGTACTACAGGATTTAGATATATTCCAGAAAGAAAAAAATCTTTACTGCATTTCTATTGGCACTAACTAAATTACTAATGTAGCTGATGCAACTTTGTACATTCTCAACTTTTGTGTCTCAACTTACTTCACTCGACAAAACAAATCCTATTATAACACTAATATACACAGTCATATTTTCTAGAATTTAGCTTAATTCCACATGTATAATATTTATTTTTACTTCAAAAAAACCTCAATCAGCAGTGAGAATTCCCACTACTAGCAGAACAGTCAGCGAAACTTATATCTGTTCACCTTTCTCAAAGGCATTAAAAACACTTTCAACCCTTTTACATGTCACAATGATGTTAATTCTGTCTGGCATTACAATATTAATACGGTTTGGTATTTGGGATTATGCTCACAGGCAAACTTTGTTTTGCCCTTGTAAAATGGAACCAAAAAGGCAAAGCAAAACCACAGCAAAATTCTTCGGCCTAATGTCTTGAGAAATTGTCTTAAAGGACTGGCTTTTATAGATATAAACAAACTTATATATAAGAACTGCAATTAAAGTGCGACAAGTAATACTGCCTCAACTGAATACATATCATCACTCTTGAATAAAAGAGAGTCCTGGATCAACCCACCCTCTTAACTGAAGGAAACCAATATAGAGGTGATGGAAAAAAAAAGGTTCAATCAACAGCCAGCTTGAAAGTCACGACAGAAATAGTTCACTTAAAAAATAACTTTCAAGCCAGTCTAAAATCTAATTGTTTAGTTAAAAAGATGCAAGTTAGGGTAGCCAGTTCTAATATCATATACATCAAACTAACTTCTATGCAGCAACATATTTCTGATCAAATGAACAATTCTAAAATTGCAAGAAATTAAAATAGGAATTAAGCACTGACAGAAATCAAAAGTCTTTAAAGAAAGAATTTCTATCTATAATTTCCACAATTAATTTCCCTTTATGAGGTGTCTGCTATCAAGCAACCTCCTTCCACTGAAGAGGTGGGATGGTCTTGGCCAGAGACTGGCTCTGTGACTGCCATTAATGCTACTCTGATCAGTCCCAGAGAGAAGTGTTACCCTGCAATAAGATGCTTCATCAAGCAGTGTCCTAACAACTGACTGGAACTATCATCAACTGTCGTAAAAACCCTTCTGGTTCACCAATGTCATTTAACCATAGAACCATATAAAAGCTATGATGCAGAAAGAGGCCCATCATATCTTTGCCAGCCAAAAAGAGAAAAAAGAAACTAGCAACTCATTTTAATCCCACTTTCCAGCACCTGGTCCATACCCTTGCAGGTTACAGCATTTCAGCCTCAACCACCAATTTAGCAGTTTATTCCAGACACCCACCATGCTCTGGGTGAAAAAGTTTTTCCTCATGTTCCCTCAAATCCTTCTACCAATTACCTTAAACCTACGCCCCCTGGTAATTGACCCCTCAGCTAGGGGAAACAAGTCTTTCTTGTCTACCTTATCTAGGCCCCTCATAATTTTGTACACCTCAATTAGGTCACCCCTTAGCCTCCTCTGTTCTAAGGAAAACAACCCTAGCCTATCCAATCTCTCCTCACAGCTGCAATTTTCAAGCCCTGGTAACATTCTTGTAAATCTCCTCTGCACTCTCTCCAGGGTGTCCTTCCTGTAATGTGGTGACCAGAACTGTACACAAAATTCGAGCTGTGGCCTAACCAGCGTTTTATACAGTTCCATAATTACATCCCTGCTTTTGTATTCAATCCCTCGTCCAATAAATGAAAGCATTCCATATGCTTTCTTGACCACCTTGCTCACCTGTCCTGCCACCTTCAAGGACCTGTGGACATGCACTCCAGGGTCTCTCACTGCCTTAACCCCTGTCAATAACTTTCCGCTTATTGAGTATTCCCTTGCTTTGTTTGCCCTCCCCAAATTTGTTATCTCACACTTTTCCAGATTGAATTCCATTTGCCAGTTCTCTGCCCACTCAACCAAACTATTGATATCATTCTGGAGTTGACAGCTAACCTCTTCACTATCAACTACACGGCCAATTTTTGTCATCTGCAAATTTCCCAATCATGCCTCCCACATTTAAGTCTAAATCATTCATATATATAACAAACAACAAGGGCCCCAACACTGAGATCTATGGAACACCACTGGAAACCATTTTCCATTCGCAAGAACATCCATCGACCATTACCCTTTCTTTCCTGTCACTGAACCAATTTTGGATCCAACCTGCCACCTTCTTCTGTATCCCATAAGCTCTCACTTTCCTGACCAGTCTGCCATGTGGGACCTTGTCAAATGCCTTGCTTTAATCCATGTAGGTAACATCCACTACACCACTCTCATCAATCCTCCTTGTTACTTCCTCAAAAAATTCTATTAAGTTTATCCTGTCTCTCAGAATTGTTTCCAATAATTTGCCCACCACCAAAGTCAGACTGACCGACCTATAATTTTTTGGTCTATCCCTCGCACCCTTTTTAAATAATGGTACAACGTTCGCAGACTTCCAATTTTCTGGGACCTCGCCTGTATCTAGAAAGGATTGGAAAAAGATCCTCAGAGCATCCGCTATTTCCTCCCTGACCTTCTTCAACAGCCTGGTGATTTATCCCCCTTCAAGGATGCTAGACTCTCCAGTACTTCCTCTCTCACTATGCTTATTGTATCTAATACCTCACACTCCTCCTCTTTAACTAGAATGTTTGCGTCATCCTTCTCCCTAGTGAAGACAGAGACAAAGTACTCATCGAGAACCCTGACCACATCTTCTGCATCAACTTACAAGTTACCATGTACATCTCTGATAGGCCCTACCTTTTCCTTAGTTATTCCCATGCTCTTAATGTACTGGTAAAACATCTTATGATTTTCTTTGATTTTATCTGCCAATATTTTTTCATATCCTCTCTGCTTTCCTAATTTCCATTTTTACTTCGTCCCTGTACTTTCTATACTCCTCTAGGCTTTCTATAGTATTAAGTCTTTTCTGTTTTATCTAGGCTTATATGCTTCTGGATAACCAGGGAGCTCTAGATTTGGCAGTACCACTCTTTTTCTTCGTGGTGACATGTCTAAACTGTGCCCGTAGAATCTCGCCTTTGAATGCCACAGTTTTTCCTTCTAATAGCTGTATCCAGTCCACTCTCGCCAGCTCACCTCTCAGCTTTGTAAAATTTGTCTACCCCCAATTTAGAACTTATACGCCTGTTGTATCTTTGTCTTTTTCCATAATGATGCTAAATCTATATTATGGTCAATATCTCCAAAATGGCCCCTCACTGCCACTTCATCTACTTGCCCAGCTTCATTTCCTAAGACTAAATCTAGCATTGCACCCACTCTCATTGGGCTTGTTACATGCTGGCTAAAAAAGTTCTCTTGAACGCAGTTCAAGAATTTTGCATCCTCTGTGACCTTCACACTGTCAAATCCCAATTGATATTAGGGTAGTTGAAGTCCCCAACGATTACTGCCCTATTGTTCTTGTACTCAGAAATCTATCTACATATTTGCTCTTCTAACTCCTTTCCACTATTTGGGAGTCTATAGTACATTCCTAGCAGTGTGGCTGCCCAATTTAGTTCTGAGCGCAACCCATTTGGCCTTATTTCATACTTCATTGAGTATATCATCCCTCCTCATAGCTGTAATTGATTCTTTTACTAATAATGCTATGCCCCCACCCTATCCTGCCTGAAAACTCTATATCCAGGGATGTTGAGCTGCCATTTTTGCCCCTCCTTAAGCCAACTTTCGGTTTTAGCGATGATATCATACTGCCATGTGTTTATTTGTGCTCTCAGTTCATTGGCTTTATTTACTATGCTCTTCAATTACACACATATCTTATAACACTGCCAAATTCCTGTGCAGTACACTTTTTAATCTGTGCTGCTTCTGTCTTTCAGAGTTATTTGCTAATTCCCCAACTCCCGTTTCCCAGCTCTGAATTTGCCCTCAAGTTTCCATCCCCCTGTCAATCCCCCAACAGCACTAGCAAATCTCCCGGTGAGGATATTTGTCCTAGTCCTGCTCAGGTGTAGACCGTTTGGCTCATACAGGTCCCACCTTCCCCAGAACCAGTCCCAATGCCTCAGAAATCTGATGCCCTCCCTCCTATACCAGCTTTCCAACCACGTGTTCATTCGCTCAATTCTTCTATTTCTATACTCACTTGCACATGGGACTGGGAGTAATCCTGAGATTACTGCTTTAGAGGTCCTGCTTTTAAATCTCCTTCCCAGCTCCCTAATGTCTGCTTTCAGGACCTCATCCTCTTTCCCCCTTAAGTCATTGATATCAATGTGGACCACAGCCTCTTGCTGATCACCTTCCCCCAGAAGAATGTCCTGCAATAGTTCTGTGACATCCTTGACCCTGGCACCGGGGAGGCAGCATACCATCCTGGAGTCATGTCAATTGTCACAGAAACGCCTGTCTGTTCCCCTAACTAACGAATCCCATATTACTATTGCTCTTCTCCTCTTCTTTCTCCCATCCTGTACAGCAGAGCTGCCTGTGGTGCCACAAACTTGGCTCTGACTGCACTCCTCTGAGGAACCAATGCCCTCTCCGGTCTCCAAAATGGAAAACCCATTGGTGAGCAGGACCCCAGGGGACTCCTGCACTACCTGCCTAATTTTCCTGGACTGCTTGGAGGTCACCCATTTCCTTTCTGTCTCCAGGCTCCTAAGCTCTCTAAACCACCTCTCTAAACATGCTATCCACATAACTCTCACCCTTAAGGATGTACCACTGTGACTCCAGCTGCCGCTCAAGCTCTGAAACCCGGAGTACAAGATTCTTCAGGACTCAGGGTCCTCTTCTCGCACTCTCCTCTAGGTACTGCTGACTGCCTGTCCCAGGGTCTTTTCCGACCTTACCTGGTCTGGCCTACATGTGACTCCAGACCCACAGCAATATGGTTGACTCCTAACTGCCCTCTGAAATAGCCTAGCAAAAGACTCAGTTCAAGGGCAATTAGGAATCAACAACAAATGCTGGCCTTGCCAGCGATGCCCGCATCCCACAAAAAAACTTACATCCAGTTGTCGCACTAAGCTTTACAGATATGTAGCCATAAGCTTCAAGGCTTTAACCACATGTTTACAGTTTTTTGTAGACTCAGCAGAAGTATAACAAACTGCATTTTTAAAATATAGAATTCAAGCAATCTTTTAAGATGACATTTCAGTACTGAAATATATGTTACTCTTAATGAATCGTTTGGAAACTAGAGCACTGAATAATTTTTACCTTGACTTTTACAGTACTGTGAGGCAGGACTGGATACCGCAGAAACACTTCCAATTGCATTTTTGTAAGGGGTGTCATCACAGACTGGGCACACTGACGGCAGTAAAGTGATTCACTGTGACATGAACAATATGATTTTTAAACATACAAATAAAATGATAAGAATTCATTTAATATTTGAATACAGCATAATGGCAGCACAATCTTGGAATAACATTGAGTCACAAGAGTGGAGGGATGGAGATTCATCTGTGTGACAATTGTCTAATTTTACGAGATCCATCGGAGGTGTAACAAATTCATGAATACTCTTTAAGGAAGGAAATCTGGTATCCTTACCTAGTGTGCCCTACACGTGACTCCAGACTCACAGCAATGTGGTTGACTCTTAACTGCCCTCTGAAACGGCCTAGCGAGCCACTCAGTTCAAGGGAAATTAGGAATTGGCAACAAATGCTGGCCTCACCAATGGCACCCACATCCCATGAAAGAATAAAGAAAGAAACCCCGCTAGTGATCAGAGACTTATCACTATTAGCATATGCCTAAGACTGGGTTACTAGCCTGCACACCCACTTTGTAATGATTTATACGGAACTATTTTCAGAGATCTGGGAATTATTAGTTGGATATTCTCTCGACCAGGGAATTCTACAAAGTACAGGGGATTCTCTTGAAGGCGACAAAAATAATCAAGACAATAAAGCAATTTTTGACAACATTTAAAAAAAGAATTCAGAAGTCTCATGTGAGGTCATTAATTGGTTCAGCCAAGATGCCTCAAAGCATTTTGCATATGATAAAAGTATTTTTGAAGTATAGTCACTGCTTTAATATAGGGAAATATAGCAATCCCATAGGAAGGTCCTACAAACATCAATAAAACAAATTCCCAAATAATCTGTTTTTGGTGATGTTGCTTGAGGGATAAATATTGATCAGGACACTGGAACGATTCCCTTGCTCTTCTTTGAATAATGCTGCAGGATGTTTTACGTTCACCTGAAAAGGCAGAAGGGACCTCAGTTTCAGATCCCATCTGAAAAATAGCACCTCTGACAGTGCAGTACTCATTCAGGGCCGCATCAAAATGTAAGCCTAGATTAAGTACTCAAGTTTCTAGAGTGGGACTTAAGCCCACAAACCTTCTGGCTCAGAGGCAAGAATGTTATCACTGAGCCAAAGCAGATGCTAGGAAACCATTTCTGAGCGCCCTTTCTGCTGCTATAAAAGCATAAGCACCATCAAACATGGAAAAAATAATTCCTATTACATGTTTCTGACCAACACAGGTTAGCTACATATTTTCTGCCAGTTGCTTCCTCTCTATGTATCATCCATTTTCTCAGCAGGTCGTTAGTCAGACAGGCACTGGTTCTTGTGCCGCTCTTACCCAATCCTATGTCCAACCAACTCTCCCACCTGTTTCTGTGGCTTGCACTGCCTAATGGGTTCTGCCCACTATTTGTTCCCTGCCCTGCCAATCATTCTTGCTCCTTAGCCTGTGAGCAGCACTGTAGTATTTGTATAGGAATTATTAATAACTCATTCTTTGTTGTTTACTATAATTGTGGAGAACATTGTTGGTATTCCAAATGTCAGCCTAATTTTTGTTAATAAAAGTACAGAATTCTGCTCACGCGCCCTCTGACTTTGAATACCACATCTCAGGAAATCAATCAAGTATTTTTTTGCTCATTCCTAACTGCCGATGAGAAAATGATTATGAACCATTTTCTTGAACCACTGCAGTCTCTGTGATGAATTCCAGAACAGTAAAGAAACAATAATATTTTTCCAAGAGAGTATAGTGTATGAATTAGAGAAGAACATGCAGGTTTTCTACTGCCCTTGTTCTTTCTACACTGTAGAGGTCATGGATTTGAAAGGTGCTGTCGAAGAAGCCTTTGTGAACTGTAGTCCATCTTGTAGATGATGCACACTGCTGCCATGGTGTGCCAGTGGTGGAGGGAGGGGATGTTCAAGGTGATGAATAGGATGCAAATCAAGTAGGCCGCATTGTCCTGGATGGTCTCTAGTTTTACAAAGAGTTCTGAAGAAATGCCATTTTCAACTCAAAACATTAATTCTGTTTCTCTTTCTATGGATGCTGCTCGACCTGCTGAGCATTTCCAGCACTTGCTGCTTTTATTTCAGATTTCTAGCATCTGCAGTATTTTGCTTTTATCATATTTTAATATGCTCAAAGAAGTAATAAGGCAAAAATATTAAACAAAGACGGTACAGTTTCCCTTTTAAATAACTACTACATGACATGCATTTGCCACAGTTATTAATGTACTGACCCTTCTCCATGCTTCTTTTCCAGTTTTTCATTTTCACATCTGTTGCAAACTATCCATGAAAAAGCAGTAGTCTCATCAACGCTGATCACAGTCCCTGATAAACAAAAAAAACCTCCAGTAATAGGTATGCCATTAAATCAAAATGAACAAAATATCTAACCAAAAGTGCACATAAAATTGTATGGATTAACTGAATATAAAGGCAAGTAATATTTAAAAATGTCTTTTTTATCACTTTGAAACATTTAACATTTACAATTATTCATACGAACATATGAAATAAGAGAAGTAGGCCATTTGGCCTCTCTAGACTGCTCTGCCATTCAATAAGATCATGGCTGATCTGATTGTGTTTCAAGTTCCACATTCCCATCTACCCAATATCCTTTGTTGCCTTTGCCTTTGAGGCAGAGAGTTCTAAAGTTACACGACCATCTGAGTGATAAAAATTTCTCCTCATCTCTGTCCTATAAGAGCAACCCCTAATTTTAAAACAGTGCCCCCTTGTTTTGGATTCACCCACAAGAGGAAACATCCTTTCCACGTCCACCTTGTCAAGACCATTCAGGATCTTATATACTTCAATCAAGTCATTCCTCACTCTTCTAAACTCCAGTGGAAACAAGTCCAGCCTGTCCAACCTATCCTCATAAGACGACCTACTCATTCCAGGTATCAATGATCTCCTGTGGCACAGTTCACAGACAAAATTACAAATAATTTCTTCTCTGCATTATAACAGTCACTACACTTCAAAAAGTACTTCTTAACTGTAAAGTGCTTTTAGACATCCGGTGATTTTGAAAAGCAATATATAAATGCAAGTTATTATTTTCCATTACTCTAACTGATCAAACTTGATCAACATAACCGTATATTCTTTTCTTCCTCATGTTCTTATCTAGCTTCTCTTCAAATGTATCTATGGTATTCATCTTACCTAGTCCATATGGTTGGAACTACAACACTGGTATCTGCCTGGCAATGTGGAATATTGCCCAGGTTTGGCCTCTATACAAAAAGCAGAACAAATCCAACCAGGCCAATTACCACATCAGTCTACTCTTGATCATCAGTAAAGTGAGGGAAGGGGTCATCAACAGTGCTATCAAGAGGCACTTAGCAATAACCTGTTCACTGAAGCTTTGTTTGGGTTCCATCAGGTCACTCAGCTCCTGGCCTCATTACAACCTTAACTCAAACACAGACAAAAGAAATGAACTCCAGAGGTGAGGTGAGAGTGACAGCCTTGGCATCAAGGTAGCATTTGACCAAGTGTGGCATCAAGGAGCACTAGCAAAACTGGAGTCAATGGGAATTGGGGAAAACTCTCCGTTGGTTGGAATCATACCTAGCACAAAGTAAGATGGTTGTGGCTGTTACAGGTCAACCATCTCAGTTCCAGGACATCATTGCAGGGATTCCTCAGGGCAGTGTCCTAGGCCAAACTTTCTTCAGCTGCTTCATCAATCACCTCCTTCCAACATAAAGTCAGAAGCAGGGATGTTCGCTGATAATTGCACAACGTTCAGCACCATTCACAACTCCTCAGATACTGAAGCAGTCCATGTCCAAATGCAGCAAGACCTGGACAATATCCAGGCTTGGGCTGACAAGTGGCGAGTAACATTCACACCACATGTGCCAGACAATGACCATCTCCAACAAGAGAGAATCTAATCAACGCCCTTTGACATTCAATGGCATTGCCATTGCTGAATTCCCACTATCAACATCCTGGGGGTTACCATTAGTCAGAATCTGAACTGGACTAACCATATAAGTATTGTGTCTACAAGAGCAGGTCAGAGGCTAGGAATCGTGCGTGGAGTAACTCACCTCCTGACTCCCCAAAGTCTGTCCACTATCTACAAGGCACGTCAGGAGCGTGATGGAATACTCTCCACTTGCCTGGTTGAGTGCAGCTCCAAGAACACTCAAGAAGCTTGACACCATCTAGGACAAATCAGTCCACTTGATTGGCACCCCATCCACAAACATTCACTCCCTCCACCACCAACACACAGTAGCAGCAGTGTGTACCATCTACAGGATGGAGGAACTCACCAAGTCTCCTTAAGCTGCACCTTCCAAACCCATGATCACTACCATCTAGAAGGACAAGGGCAGAAGATAAATGGGAATCACCACCACTTAGAAGTTCCCCTCCAAGCCACTCACCTTCCTGAATTGGAAATACATCACCATTCCTTCACTATCACCGAGTGAAATCCTGGAATTCTTTCCCTAACAGCATTTTGGGTGTACCTACATCACATGGACTCAGCAGTTCAAGAAGGCAGCTCATCACCACCTTCTCAAGGGCAATTAGGGATGGGCAATGTTGGCCTAGCCAGCAATGCTGCCTACAACCCATGAATGAACAAGAAACAAAAATGAAATTCTTCCTGAATTTTCTCTACATTAACTCTATCAAATTCCTTCACTATTTGAAAGACCTATCAGGTCCTCCCTCAGACTGGGGAAAATAGCTCCAGCCTGTTCAGTTGTTTCTGACAGTTATAACCTCTCAATTCTGGTATCATCCCTGTAAATCCTTTCCCGCCACCTCCGAAGCCTGAACATCCTATTGTAAAACAGTACGCAGTCATCTAACTGTGGTCTAATCAATGTTCTCCACAAGTTTAATAGAATGTCTCTGCTTTTCTAATCTATTTCTTTATAAATAAACCCCAGCGTGTTGTCTGGATTTTTATATCCTTATTAACCTATCTATTTTTAAACTGACTTGGAAATCTATACCCCTAGATTTCTTTCCTCCCGTACCCTATTTACACTTTCATTTTCCAAGGAGCATGTGGCCTCCTTATTTCTTCCAGCAAATGCACCGCCTCATTGATATCAATAAAGAGGGCAACAGGTGTACTGATAGGCTACAATCACATCTTGCACAGAGCTGAGAGTTGTTTGTTCTGGCTGCAATACCCACCATCATCTAATTGCTGACTGTCCATTAAACCAAGGGTTGGCAGCATAGCAACTTGCTCAGGCTAGACTGCTGGCACAGAATGGCAGTGCTGTTCATCTGTGACAAAGGAGCTGGGATTTGGAGCCAGATTTTAGACTGAGCTGCAGAAACAAGTCAACCAGGACCAGTTTCAGGGTACCCCTTGTAGATTTCAATAGGCTGACGATACCGTCTCTAATTTTCCTTAATTTCCTGTTTCACCCTGAATCATAATAGTAAACTCTGAGTAAAGGGGCTGCAAAAGAACTCAGGCAGATTAAATGGGTAGGTAAGAACATGGCAAATGGAATATAATGTGGAGAAGTGTGAAGTTATACTGGTATTCAGATGCACCTGGATGGTCTTATACACAAATCACAGAAAAATTAACATGCAAGTACAGCAAGTAACTATTACAAAAGAATAGACGTATAAGAGTAAAAGAGTATAAGAGTAAAAAAAGTTTCACTATAGTTATATAGGGACTTGGTGAGAGCATATCTGGAGTACTGTATACAGTCTTGCCCTTCTTACCCAAAGAACGATATACCTGCCCTAAAGGAAGTGCAATGATGGTTCACTAGACCATACCTGGGATGAGGGGATTGTCCGATGAGAAGAGATTGAGTAGATTAGGCCAATATTCTTTAGAATTCAGAAGGATGAGAGGTGATCTCATTGATATATGGGCTAGACAGGGCAGATGCTGGTAGGATTTTTCTCCCCCTGGCTGGGGAGATTAAAACTAGAAGCCACAGTCTCAGAACAAGGATTCACTCAAAGGGTTGTGAATCATTTTAATTTTCCACCCTAAAGAGATGCGAACATTTAGTTGTTCAGTATATGGAAGATAGACTGATACATTTTTTGATTCTAAGGGCAGAATCGTCCCTGATTTGCACAAAGTGCAGTAGCAGGCAGGAAAAAAGTAGTTTTACTCACCAGCCAAATGGCAGGTTTTTGCGCCGTATTGTCCTATTCCCGCCTCATTAGTTATGCAGCCACAGAAAACACGCCATCTCATTGGTGGGCGGCCTCATTTAGGGCGCCATGTTTAAACTACAGCCACGCACAAACTTCTCAATGTTTGCGGTCCAGGATTGCTGCAGTGAAGACATGACCCCAAAAGCCAAAAATAGTGCAGCCCTCCGATTCAGTGATGAATCTCTGGATGCCCACTGTGATGTCCTCTATCCTGCCCTGGCTGCAGGAGGCCAATCAGTCTCACCACTCTGGCTTGGGAGGCGATGGCAAAGGTAGTCAGTGCCAATGTTGACACAAGAGGTTGGCCATACAGTGCAGAAAATGGATGAGTGATCTCATCCGTGCCGCCAGGTAAAGCAACCATTTTATCATTCTATACTCTCACACTCACAAGGCCATCACACATTCACGGGCATCTCACTCGCTGCCAGCTCAAGGGACATCACACTCACTCTCACACACACCCTCACATCGCCATCTGGCCTCATCTCCTCTGGAGACTGCCTCCTCAGTCCTCACCATCTTAAGGCCACTTGCACAGGTCAACATGTACCCCCACGCACACCTTAGGGTGCAACCCTTCCTCAGTACAGCCCTCGCCTTTCACCCTCTTCCCCCCTTTCTCCTAGCAAGCCCTAGCCCTGCAGCCTTTGAAAATCTACGCCTGCCTTATGGCTGGTCTGGTAGGTAGATACCTGCCCGTCAGTCCCCCTAAAAGTGATGTGGTCTGCAAAGCCTGGCACTGATGATCATGAGTGCTGCCCGAAGCAAGGTAGGCAAACAAACCTCAAAGTCCTGAGTGAAGTGGAGATCACCAGGTGCATGTCGCTTGTGTACAGTTGTGAAACACGTTGGCGTGCAATCATGCTGACATGCCCAGGTCATCCAGCGTGGGGAGATGATTCAGGCAAGCAGGGCTTCTCATGAGATGCTAATGTACTGAAATTAGGTTCCTGACGTGCAGCGGCGGGAAACGCATTCCTCAAATGACAGGTGGAGCAGGCGATCGCAAACTGATTTCACGATGGCGTGAAAGTGATTTTTGGCCTTCTCGCCATATTGTCGACCCCCCCCCCCACCCTGATGCCAGAAAATTCCAGCCTAAGGAAATCAAGGAACATGGTGCAGGATGGTATTATTGAGATAGATCAGCCATGATCTCATTGAATGGCTGACAGGGCCGATTGGCCTACTTCAGCTCCTATTTCTCATGTTCTTATGTTTTAAAGCATCCTAAGGACATGAAAAGTGCTTTATAATTGCCAGTTTGTTTATTCGTTCTATGAGAAACAGTACACTAACATCCAATTATGTTCCTGTTGCAGGAAGAAAACAAAGTGAAAGGGAGCCACATTGTCATTCTGTTGCAACAAATCTAGGACAGGTAAGTGCAATGCTGTAATCATTTACACATTTTCAAACCATTATTGCTTGAAACCCACCATTTGAATACAAAAGAAAGAAGTGGATGACAAGAGTGGAGTTTTCAGACCAGTTATGGAACTTGATCATTAGTGTACAAAAAGTACTATGGGCAAATCTGAAGGTCACAACACTTGATATTGGGCTTTACGCCAGTGAAAAGGCTTCTATCACTAGCTCACTGCAATGCTAGCAGTGGTCGTCAGGTAGGCTTTTAAAAGGGGAAGGAAGGCAGTGGAAGTGGGGGATGACCGGGAATGGGAGAGTAAGCTGGAGAGGGATGACAACAGCGACTGGGGAGTAACTGAAGTCACATTTGGAGGGCTCAGATAATCTCTGGCGAAGGGGTTGGCAACAGCCTGCAGTTTGAATGTAGAGCCAGGAGGAGCACATACCTTGCTTTAAACCCGTCTTATATAGCATCTTGGAATTCTCTGTCACTCAGAATAGGAAATTTCTTAAATTAAATATTTTGGAAATAATCTGTATTTATAACATTCCTTTTTATTTTTCAGCATTGGTGCTGAAAAATAAAAAGGAATGTTATAAATACAAATTATTTCCAGAATAAAAAGGGTAAATGACCAAATGAAGAGTTAGAAACACATTCTCACCTTGCACTGTACACAAGGAATTTAATTTGGTCCTAGCACTGAGTTCATCAAGTATAACGTTTCCAGTCAGCGGAGAAATTTCCTGATTTTTGTCACTTTGCAACACCGATTTCTGGACTGAAAGTACGGTACCCTCAGCGCACACAATAGAGTCTACAGAATAAGAGAAAATGGCTCTCAGTATGACAAGATATTACATGAAGATACACCAAGCATTTCTTAGAAAATAATTGAGATAAATTTATCAAATAAAATATGCTGCCTTCCTCTTTTAAGAAATTGTGGCTTTATAAGTCTGCAGATGCACATTGCAAAACTGAAACATTAAAGTAACATCTTCAGAATCTAAAAGAAAGCCTGCTAAAAAAGCCGTCTATTTCTACTGATCTTTCTAAAACATTTTAAACCAGAAAAAAATGAAATTATCTAATGGAAACCAACTGTGTAACATAAAAAGGAATTAAATTACTGAAGGTACATTACAGTTCATAGAACAAGTATAGTTTCCATCAAAATAAAAAGAGAAACAGAATTCTAGAAATAAGGAATTTATTTTCAATTATTGTTCCTGTTTGATTAAAAAAAATTGTTTGCATTTTTAAATTCTCGTTTGTCCTTTTAGTCATGCATAGTTGAAAGTTACACTGACAAATACATATATGCCCCTTTGGCGTGCTGCAGGATTACTGAGGCACCTGTAGATTCTCCTGCAGCAGATGCTTACAAAGGATATCTGTACCTCATCCGGGGCTACGGCATGGATCACAGAATCACAGGACTATTATAGAAGGAGACCACCTGACCCATCGTGTTTGCACCGGCTGTCCGAATGAGCAATTCACTGAGCGCCATTATCTTGTCTTCTCCCCGTAACCCTGCACATTCTTTTCAGATGCTTGTCTAATTCCTTTTGAATGCTTTGATTGAACCTGCCTACACCACACTCTCAGGCAGTGCATTCCAGACCTTAACTACTTGCTGCCTGAAAAAGTGCTTTCTCAAAACGCTTTTGCTTCTTTTGCCAATTATTTGAAATCTGTGCTCTCTTGTTCCCAATCCTTTCACAAGTCCTTATCTACTCTGTCCAGATCTCTCATGATTTTCAATACTTCTATCAAATTTCCTCTCAGCCTTCTTTTCTCCAAGGAAAACAGTGCCAACTTCTCCAAACTATCTTCATAACTGAAGTTCCTTATCTATGGAAGCAGTCTCATGAATCTTTTCTGCACTCTCTCCAATGACTTCACATTTCCTAAAGTATGGTGCCATGAACTGGATGTAATACTCCAGCTGAGGCCGAACTAGTGTCTTTATAAGTTCAACATAACCCCTTGCTCTTGTACTCTGCCCCAATTAATAAAGCCCAGGATACTGTAGGCTTTATTAATGGCTATCTCAGCTTGTCCTTCCACTTTCAATGATTTATACACATATACACCCAGGTCCCTCTGCTCCTGTACCCCTTTTAGAATTGTACATTTTGTTTTGTATTGCCTCTCCAGGTTCTTCCAACCAAAATGAATCACTTCACATTTCACCTCATTGAACTTCATCTGTCACCTTCACCTGCCCATTCAACCAACTTATCTATATCCTTTTGAAGTTCTACACTATCCTCCTCACAGCTCACAATGCTTCCAAGCTTCATATCATCCACAAACTATGAAACTGTAGCCTGTTCACCAAAGTCTAGATCATTTATATACATCAGGAAAGCAAGAGTCCCAACACTGACTCCTGGGGAACTCCACTATACAGCCCAAAAAACGTCCATTAACCATTAATCCCTGTTTCCTATCACTCAACCAATTTTGTATCCAGTTTCAAGATATATTTCCTTGAGAGGGAAAGGGTAGGGCAAACAAATCCAGAGCTCCCTGGATGATAGATTGAAATTAAGATAAAGAATAAAAAGTGTGCTTATGACAGATTTCAGGTAGAAAATATAATTGAGAACCAGGCTCAGTGGTGAGAAAGCAAATAAAAGAAGCAAAGAGTGAATATAAAGATAGACTGGCAGCCAACATAAAGGAAAATTCTGAAGTCTTTGCTAGACATATAAATAGTAAAAGGGTGGTAAAATGAAGGAGTAAGGCTGATAAAGGTCCAAAAAATGGATTTATCCATAGAGGCAGAGGGCAAGGCTGAGGTATTAAATTAATACTTTGCATCTGTCTTTACTAAAGAAGATGCTACCCAGGCCATGGTGAAAGCGGAGGTAATTCAGCCACTAGAAGGTTTAAAATTGATGAGGAGTAAGTCATAATGGATAGGCTTTCTTTACTTAATTTTGTTAAGGCACCAGGAACGGATGAGATACATCCAAGGATACTGAGAAAAGTGAGAGTGGAAATTGTGGAGGTACTGGCCATAATTTTTCAGTCTTCCTTAGGCTCAGAAGCGGTGCATGAGGACTGAAGAATCACAAACATTACATCCTTGTTCAAAAAAGGGTTTAAAGATGAGCCCAGCAACTACAGGCCAGTCAGTTTAACTTTGGTGGTGGGGAAACTTCTGGAAACACTAGGGACAAAATTAAAAGTCAATTGGACAAATGAGGGTTAATTAAGGAGATCCAGCATGAATTTCTTAAGGGAAAAACATTTTTAACTAACTTGCTGGAGTTTTTTGAAGAGATAACAGTGAGGGTTGATAAGGACAATGTTTTTGATGTGGCGTACATGGACTTCAAAAAGACATTTGATATATAGTGCCGCATAACAAGCTTGTAAGCAAAGTTATAGCTCATGGAATAAATGCTGCAGCACAACAGTAATGTGCCAGTACATCCTCCTATGATGCACCATATATTCAGATGCTCTTATCAGAGAAGGTAGTTCAAAATAGAAATGGGAAAAACTATTCAAATGCAGGAAGCACCTATTTCAGGCAATGAAATCCCAATAATTCTTTATCCTTTCTACATATTGTGAATCCAAGGTTCAAGAGAGTAGGAGAAATGTTTGGGGTCTGGCTCTATTGCAATTTCCACAATCTTTTTCAAAATTAGTTTCATGCTGTCAGCTTGCCTTACTATGTTACAGGACAATATGGGACAGCTGGTTTCCAGATACGAAGGTGGCTGCAGTATGTGTAATTTAATAGTTTCATCTTGTTTTCCTTTAATCTTCTGTAAATAGAATTATAATTTATGTCTTTTTGGATTGAGGCCTTCACAGAATTCATATTATTGAGTCTTGACTAAAGCACGATGCTGAGAGAGAGAAAGTTCTTTTGGTTCTTCTGGGTTAACTGAAGGTTCTGAAGTTGATAAAATGTCTGGGTATATTCTCTTAAATTCCAAAGCTAGCAGATGTCTTTCCATTCTATCTTTGTACTAACCTGAATGTTCCGTGCCCCAGTAACAATATGCCCATTTTCACTTGATGAATTTATCAAATTGTTTATTTGTTATTTTGGGGACCCATTAAGACCTAGCTCTCAATAGATATAGAAATAAAATTTATTATTAAGCTGTCAGCATTACAAATCAATCTAGACATTGAGCTTCGAGCTGGCCATGTCTTCAGTATCCACTCATGAAATATTAATTAATTGGCTATCTATCTATTCAACGTGCACTATTTCCATTTGCTCCTGTTCAATATTTTGATTCAGATCTGGTTTGGATATCAACTCTTACTGTTATTTGCAACTTTGATCTGTGATTGCCTCTGCCTTGTAAGATGATGGTTTGCGCCATGGTGATCAACTTTGTTATGCATCACCTGGTATGGCTCAGAAGCCCCAATCTGGCATGGCAGTCTCTGCCACATCTGCTGCAGAGGAAGACAGTGGGCTGAGAAGGTGCATGATTCACTGGCCTCTGTTTTCTCTGGGCCCTTTTCTCGGCCAGCTAAGTTCTATGTTTCTGCTCACCTCCTGCAGTGTCCTTTCAGTCAGCCTCCAGAGGTCATGGCCTTCAACATCTGTCTCCCAGTTGTCAGTGTCAATATCCGCCATCTTAATATCTCACTTGTAGGTGTCCTTGTAGATAGATATGGATGCCCAGAAGGTCGTGACCCAGTGACCAATTCACCATACAGAAGGTCTTTAAACATATGGTAGTCAATCATCTGATGAACTTGGCCAAGCTAGCACAGTCATTGTGAGCTTAGCAATGAGTGTATGCCAATGTAATTAGCATGCTGGTGACCTTGTCCTGCTAAGAAATATGACAAGGATATGTCCCAGACAGCGTAGGCGGAAACTGTTCAGTATTTTCTCCTGCCTAGCATATGTTGTCCGGGTCTCACCACTGTAGAGGAGTGCACTGAGGATGCAGGTTTGGTAGACTCGCAGTATGCTGTTCTCAGTCAGGTTGCTGTTGTTCCACACTCTCTTACTCAGCTTGGATACAACAGCTGCAGCTTTTGTGACGAGTGTGTTGATTCCAGCATCAACTGACAGATTGCTGGTGATTGTGGAGCCTAGGTATGTGAAGCTATCAACAGCCTCTAACGTCTCATTGCCAATGCTAATAGATAGCAATTTGGTAACATCCTGGACCATGACATTTGCCTTCCTGATGCTGATGGTCAAACCAAACTCTTTACAGGCATGAGAATGTCTGTCCATTTGCCACTGCAGGTATTCCATAGTGTGGAATGTTAGTGTGGCATTGTCAGTACAGTGCAACTCTCTGATGAGGACATGGTATACTTTCATCTTGGATCTCAGGTGGGCCATGCTGAAAAGCTTTTGGCAGTTCTTGTGGGCAAATAGACACCCTCTGTAGATGACCTAAAGGCATATGGCAGTAGTAAACATATGCCAAATAGTGTCAGTGCCTGAACACAATACTTGTTTGATCCCACTGTGGATCTCAAAGGGTTCCGATATTGCCCTGTCATAGCAGACCTTACCCATCATGTTGTCATGGAAAGAGGAGATCATGTTGAGCAGCTTCAACAGCCAGCCAATTTTCTCAAGCAGTTTAAATAGACTGCCTCTGCTCAAATGGTCGATGCCTTGGTGAAATCGATAAATGGCAAATATAATGGCATTCCTGTTACAGCTGCTGGACTGAGCAGATCACGTCAATTGTAGATCTTCCAGACCTGAAACCACTGGGATTCAGGATAGTTGGATTCAGCCAAGGTCTGCAGTCTGACAAGGGCAACAGGGGCAAGTAGTTTTCCCTCGATGCTCAGCAGGGAGATACCTCAATAGTTGTTGCAATTGCCCTGGTCACTCTTGTTCTTGTACAGGGTCACAATCTTTGCATCACACATACCTTGGGGCCCTGCCCCCTCCCTCCAGCAGAGACAGAGAAGTTCATGCAGATGCTGCAGGAGTGCCAGTTTCCTGTGCTTGGTGAGTTTAGGTAGTATAGCATTAGCAACTGGAACTGTGCCCATGGCTAGTGAGTCAATAGCTTTGCTAAGCTTCTCCACTAAAGGTTCAATAACCATATCTGCCATGACAGGCAGGTTTGCTATGGTGTCTAGAGCTCTCTTGCTGACAGTGTTCTTCCTAGAGTACAACTCAAGCTGATGGTCCATCCCTCTCTCTAATTGTTTATTGCAGTAGGTGGTGACTTCCCTTGCCTTTGTTTTCAATTGAGTCATGTTCTTTGCTGATGGAGCCATTGCCTTTTTGATCCCTTCATATATGCTCCTGACATTCCCATGTCAAAGGTCATCTGGGTATTTTTTTTTATTCGTTCGTGGAGCGTGGGCGTTGCTGGCTCACATTTATAGTCCATCCCTAATTGCCCTTGAGAAGGTGGTGGTGAGTTGCCTTCTTGAACTGCTGCAGTCCATGTGGTGTAGGTACATCCACAGTACTGTTAGGGAGGGAGATCCAAGATTTTGACCCAGTGACATGAAGGAATGGCAATATATTTCCAAGTCAGGATGGTGAGTGGCTTGGAGGGGAACTTCCAGGTGGTGGTGTTCCCATCCATCTGCTGCCCTTGTCCTTCTAGGTAGTAGAGGCCCTGGGTTTGGAACGTGCTGTGTAAGGAGGCTTGGTGAATTCCTGCAATGCATCTTGTAGATGGTACATACTGCTGTCACTGTGCGTCATTGGCGGTGAGAGTGAATATTTGTGATGGGGTGTCAATCAAATGGGCAGCTTTATCCTGGATGGTGTCAAGCTTCTTGAGAGTGTTGTTGGCAGAGTTGTAACCAATAGGTCATTGGTGCACTGCTTTGTAGTCTATTGGAGTTTGCTTCGAGCAGTTCTTAGTGCAATCAGCATTTTCCCGCTCAGATCTCTCATGTAATTAACAATTGCGGACTGTTGGCTTCAATGACACATTTCATCATAATGACGTTAGCCTTGAACCAGTCAGCATTTTTCCACTGTTGCTACCCATATGTTGATAGTGCAGTAATGTAGATGTAGTAAGTGCAGTATTGTATTGTAGTAAAGTAAATTTGGAAGGTGAACATAAGAACTAGGAGTAGGAGTGGGCCATTTAACCTTGTGAGACTGCCCCACTATTCAATAGGATCATGGCTAAACAGACTGTGGCCTTAATTCCACTTTCGCGCCTGCCCCCTTGACTCCAGTGTAGATCAAAAATCTGTCTAAGTCAGCCTTGAATATATTCAATGACTCAGCCTCCAATGCTCTTTGGGATATTTCAGACTTCCACAAGAGAGAATTAAAGATTAATGATCCTCTTGGAGAAGAAATTCCTCCTCATCTCCATCTTAATAGGGAGACCCCTTATTTTGAAACTGTGCCTCCTAATTTTAGATTTCCCCAGTTAACTCAACTAGGACCTGTTCCTCCCCTTGCCCCTGCCTCTGGGACACTTCTTGGGACCTCTCCCTGTCCCCTTCCCTTGTCCCTCCGTGACAATTCCCGACTATGGCACTCCACACCCAGTCGCCTGACCCGGGTTTTCATGCCCTTCTTTTTTCCCTCTGCGCAGATGCACAGGACCTGAAGAATGAAAAGTTGTTGAAGTTCGCATGTGCAGCCCGTTTCCAGCCTGCGTATGCACAGCAAGTCTGAAGGCTTTTGGGATTTGGAATTCCCGACAAGCAGGTAAATTTGGGTTTAATAACACAGTTTATATTAGATTGAGATGCAAAAAGATAGTCAGCCAATATTTTTCCGTGTGTCAAAGAGCCGCATGTGACTCGAGAGCATGGTTTGCCCACACCTGCAATATGCCATAGACAGACAACCAGTATGCCATCCAGATAAGTGAGACAGCCTCCTTTACGATGTCCAGGAAGCTGCTGTGAAATAAAGGTTGCATTTATAAAGCATCTTCTACTACTGCAAGGCACCCCAAAGCATTTTACAGCTCATAAATTACATTTGAAATGTAGTAGGATGTGCTTGCTCTCTTAAGGCTAAGGAAATCTCTGGGAAACTGGTGGAGAATGGATATAGCTTTCACTTCTCTCAGTTTTCCCTCCCCCATGGAACCATGTTTGAAGTCCTCAATTTTTTAAACTGGCATGATTATCCCTTCACAAATAATGCTTGGCCTCTTTGAGGTTAAATATCTTGCCATTTTGTTTCTGAGTCTGTTTCAGGCATCAGGTTGTGTGTGGATATTGTGGAATCCACATGTTTAAGTCAAAAGGTTAAATGAATGTTTCTGATTTCTACTTTTAAATTTTCCCTTTTATCATTTGAACATTTAGGAGGCTTGCTTTGGTCAATGTTGTATTTTCAGGTCGAAGCAGGAGTGGGTCTCAGATGGGCTTATTGCTGTTCATTTTGGGAGGAATATGCAGTGTCCTAGGTTGAAATTAGATTTTCATTATCTCTAGTTCCAGGCTGATTGGTCTCTTTATGTAACAGTCTTATCATGATTGCTGATGACACAAGAAACCAGATTTTCTGATCTGTCTTATTTTACTGTTACATTATTATTTTTATTTTTCAGATTCATACTTTACTTCACTCCTTGATAACTCTTTATCCTATCTAACTATTGTAGCATCTCTGAACTTCCTTTTTTTCTCCAAGGTTCTTGAACGTTTTGTTTGCCTATCATCGGTCTGCATATATCTGTTGCAACTCCAGTCTAGATTCTACTAGTCTCTTTTCCCTTTATCTCACAACATTGCAATAGACCTAGCCAAAATGCCAAATGACATTCTCAGTGATTGCGGTGCGTTACCTTTCCTTGTGCGACCTTTCCTTAAGGATAAAAAGCAGGACAAGCAAGGTACAGATAGCCCTAGTGGGGATGGGGTGGGGTGAAGGAATCGAAAAAGGCTAAAAGGTAGAGATAAAACAATGGATGGAAATACATTTAAAAATAATGGTAATAGGTGGGAAAAGAAACATCTATATAAATTATTGGAAAAAACGGGGGATCTGAAAGGGGGTGGGGATGGAGGAAAGAGTTCATGAACTAAAATTGTTGAACTCAATATTCAATCCGGAAGGCTGTAAAGTGCCTAGTCGGAAGATGAGGTGCTGTTCCACCAGTTTGCGTTGAGCTTCACTGGAACAATGCAGCAGGCCAAGGACGGACATGTGCGCACGAGAGCAGGGTGGAGTGTTGAAATGGCAAGCGACAAGGAGATCTGGGTAATGCTTGTGGACAGACCAAAGGTGTTCTGCAAAGCGGTCACCCAGTCTGTGTTTGGTCTCTCCAAATTAGAGGAGACCACATTGGGAGCCACAAATGCAGTAGACTAAATTGCTGCTTCACTTGAAAGGAGTGTTTGGGCCCTTGGCCAGTGAGGAGAGAGGAAGTAAAAGGGACATGCCCACATGTCCATCCTTTGCCTGCTGCATTGTTCCAGTGAAGCTCAACGCAAACTGGAGGAACAGCACCTCATCTTCCGACTAGGCACTTTACAGCCTGCCGGACTGAATATTGAGTTCAACAATTTTAGATCATGAACTCTATCCTCCATCCCCACCCCCTTTCTGATCCCCCCCTTTTTTTCCAATAACTTACATAGATTTTTCTTTTCCTACCTATTTCCATTATTTTTAAATGTATTTCCATCCATTGTTTTATGTCTACCTTTTAGCCTTTTCCGATTCCTTCACCCCACCACACCCCCACTAGGGCTATCTGTACCTGGCTTGTCCTGCTTTCTACCCTTAATTAGCACATTCCTTAGATAATATCACCACCTTCAACACCTCTTTGTCCTTTTGTCTATGACACCTTTTGGCTATCTCCACTGGCCCTCTATCCAGCTCTACTTGTCCCACCCCCCCTTAAACCAGCTTTTATTTCACCTCTCTTCTATTTTTACTTAGTTCTGTTGAAGAGTCATACGGACTCGAAACATTAACTGTGTTCCTCTCCGCAGATGTTGCCAGACCTGCTGAGTTTTTCCAGGTATTTTTATTTTTGTTTTGTCCTTTACAAAGACTGGCTTTCCCTAATTAACCTGCATTTGAGGTAAAAACAAAAAACTGCGGATGCTGGAAATCCAAAATAAAAACAGAATTACCTGGAAAAACTCAGCAGGTCTGGCAGCATCGGCGGAGAAGAAAAGAGTTGACGTTTCGAGTCCTCATGACCCTTCAACAGAACTGAGTGAATCTAAGGAGAGAGGTGAAATATAAGCTGGTTTAAGGTGGGGGGGGGGGGGGGGGGGGGGGGGGATGGTGGTGGTGGTTGGGTGAGGGGAGAGAAGTGGAGGGGGGTGGTGTGGTTGTAGGGGCAAGCAGGCAGTGATAGGAGCAGATAATCAAAAGATATCACAGACGAAAGAACAAAAGAACACATAGGTGTCGAAGTTGGTGATATTATCCAAACGAATGTGCTAATTAAGAATGGATGGTAGGGCACTCAAGGTACAGCTCTAGTGGGGGTGGGGTGGAAAGACCAGCAGGGCATAAAAGATTTAAAAATAATGGAAATAGGTGGGAAAAGAAAAATCTATATAAGTTATTGGAAAAAACAAAAGGAAGGGGGAAGAATCAGAAAGGGAGTGGGGATGGAGGATGGAGTTCAAGATCTAAAGTTGTTGAACTCAATATTCAGTCCGGAAGGCTGTAAAGTGCCTAGTCGGAAGATGAGGTGCTGTTCCTCCAGTTTGCGTTGGGCTTCACTGGGACAATGCAGCAAGCCAAGGACAGACGTGGGCAAGAGAGCAGGGTGGAGTGTTAAAATGGCAAGCGACAGGGAGGTTTGGGTCATTCTTGCGGATAGACCGCAGATGTTCTGCAAAGCGGTCACCCAGTTTACGTTTGGTCTCTCCAATGTAGAGGAGACCGCATTGGGAGCAACGAATGCAGTAGACTAAGTTGGGGGAAATGCAAGTGAAATGCTGCTTCACTTGAAAGGAGTGTTTGGGCCCTTGGACAGTGAGGAGAGAGGAAGTGAAGGGGCAGGTGTTGCATCTTTTGCGTGGGCACGGGGAGGTGCCATAGGTGGGGGTTGAGGAATAGGGGGTGATGGAGGAATGGACCAGGGTGTCCCGGAGGGAACGATCCCTACGGAATGCCGCCGGGGGGAGGGGGGTGAAGGGAAGATGTGTTTGGTGGTGGCATCATGCTGGAGTTGGCGGAAATGGCGGAGGATGATCCTTTGAATGCGGAGGCTGGTGGGATGATAAGTGAGGACAAGAAGGACCCTATCATGTTTCTCGGAGGGAGGAGAAGGCGTGAGGGCGGATGCATGGTTGAGGGCCCTGTAAACTGATTGGCCTGTAGTTGCTGGGCTTATCCTTACATTCTTTTTTGAACAAGGGCATAACACTTGCAGTTCTGCTGTACTCTGGCACCACCCCTGATCTAAAGAGGATTGGAAAATTATGGCCACTGTCTCCACGATTTCATCCTCACTTCCCTCAGGATCCTTGGATGTATCTCATCTGGTCCTGGTGACTTATCAAATTTAAACACAGTCAACCTATCTAATATTTCCTCCTCATTGATCTTAAACCCATCAAATGTCTCAACTGCCTCCTCTTTCACTGGGACCAGGGCAGCAGCATCTTCTTTGCTAAAGACAGATGCAAAGTATTCATTTAGTACCTGAGCAATTAATGCCTCCATGTGTAAATCTCCTTTTAGGTCCTTTATCAGCCTCAAACCTCCTTTTACCACCCTTTCACTATTTTTATACCCCGCAGTGGAGTTCTTGATTTTCTTTTATGTTAGCCGCCAGTTTCTTCTCATGTTCTCTCTTTGCTTCTCATATTTGTTTTTTAACCTCCCCTCTGAACCTCTATATTCAGCCTGATTCCCAATTGTACTATCCACCTGACATCTGTCATGTGCATCCTTTTTCTGCTTTATCTGACCCTCTATCTCTTTCATCATCCTGGTAGTTCTGGATTTGTTTGCCCTACCCTTCCCCCTTTTGGGAATGTACCTTGACTGTACCCAAACTCTCTCTTCTTTAAAGACAGTCAATTGTTCAGTTACAGTGTTGCCTGCCAATTTTTGGCTCATTTGCACCACACTGAAGTTGGCCCTCCGTCAATTAATTATTCTTACTCTGGCTTGCTCCTTGTCCTTTTACATAACCATCCTAAACCTTATGATACAATGATCACGGTCCCCTAAGTGTTCCCCTAATGACATTTGATCCGTTTGGCCCACCTCATTTCCAAGAACCAGGTCCAGTAATGCCTCCTTATAAAAACAAAAAAACTGCGGATGCTGGAAATCCAAAACAAAAACAGAATTCTTTCTTGGACTCGAACACAAGTTCTGTCGAAGGGTCATGAGGACTCGAAACGTCAACTCTTTTCTTCTCCGCTGATGCTGCCAGACCTGCTGAGTTTTTCCAGGTAATTCTGTTTTTGTGCCAGTAATGCCTCCTTCCTGATTGGACTGGAAATATTCTGTCCTTTACAGTACTGACATCCCAGTCTATGTTTGGATAATTAAAGTCCCCCCGTTATAACTATTCTGTAGTTCTTGCACTTCTCAGTAATTTCCTTACAAATTTGTTCCTCTTCATCTTGCACCTTGACAATGCTGAGCAATATAACTGTATATTTGTTGTTTCTTATCTCTAGCCAAATAGATTCTGTTCTTGACCCTCTAGAACATCCTCTTTATCTAGCACTACGATGTCCTCCTCAAGCAATACTGCCACCCCTCCTCCTTTCATTCCTTCCCTTTCTTTCCTGAACACCTTGATTCCAGGAATATTTTATACCCAGTCCTGCCCCTTTTTGAGTCAGGTCTACGTGATCACCATATTATATTTCCACATTGCTTTCAGCGGCTGCAGCTCACCGACTTTATTTACCACACTCCTCGCATTCACATACATTCAAAGTAACCCTAATTTAAACTTTATTATATTCCCTCTCACTCTGACCCACCTAATAACATTTCCTACACTTAGGCTATCTGTCCTCCAAATTCACTGTGAACCTTGGTGTTCTTCTCTAGTATTACCTCCTGGCCCCCATCCCCCTGCCAAGTTAGTTTAAACCCTCCCCAATGGCACTAGAAAATTGTTTTGCAAGGAATTTGGTCCCAGCTCTGTTCAGGTGCAAACTGTCCAGCCTGTACAGATCCAGTCATCCCAAGAATTGCTTCCAACGTCCCAGGAATCTAAAGTCCTCCCTCCTACACCAACTCTACAGCCATGCATTCATTGACTCTATCCTCCCATTTCCATACTCACACGTGTGGTAACAGGGGTAATCCAGACATCACTGCTTTTCAGGTCCTGCATTCTAGTTTCCTACCTGGCTCCCCCTCTTCATTCCATCATTGTGGCAGAGCTCTCAGTTGTCTCAATACTACTCTCTCCTTGAATTTCACCTAATTATCTGTTTTCTTTAAAAAATCTTCCTTAAAATCCATCATTTTGACCTAGCCTTCAATCACCTTTCCAAATTTCTATCTCATGGCTTGGCATTTGTTCCTCTCATTCTGCTATAAAATGCTCACAGACATCTTGCATAGGAAATGCTCTATATAAATGTAAGTTGCTGTTATGCTCATCCAACTTCTGTGCTTTGCATTTTTCTTACACTATTTTCTTTCTTACTTCCCAATTCTATCCCTTCCAAGTTCATTTCAGTGTTTTAATGAAACAGGAGTTTGGTATAGGTTTCTCTTTCCACAATCCCTTAGGTCTCAATTTACTCAGTAAACCAAAGAAAATACATTTTAAGAATACACTTTTACCCTAGGTGTTACCTTTTTCGACAATAGCATCCTTGAAGGAAATGTTGCTGGTTGTTTCATCATTCAGTGATTTTATAACTTCAGTACCCAGTACGCAGAGTGAGGTTATACAGACTGAGAGGATTCTGGGTATTCCAGAATTCTGATTTGCAGACTGCAGTGTTGAATCAGTCACAAATAGCCAGAAGTCCTTACTTATTTGGTGATTGGCAGTTTGTCCCTGTGAAAAAACAATACCGTATTAAACACTCAGTAAATATGTGACTATGCTTGATTTAATTAGAGTTAATATGCAAGAAGAATATACCCTTAAAAGAGTTTATTCAAAATGTTTATATGCTAACACAATAAAGACAATGGGCTGTAACTTCCAAGCTCCCTAGTGTCATATTTGGGGGGGGGGGGTTTACCCCAAAGATTCACTGGGGAATCCCCTTTGGAAGTTCCCAGGTAAGGTTTGCTTGGCAATTGCCCGGAAGATCAACCTTCCCCTCGGCAACTGCCCTACATTGGAACCATCTATAATGCATTCTAAATCATAAGCTTCAGATGGCTGTCTGGGTTGTACCAATAGTTACTCAGAAAAAGTTAGAAGGATTAAAACCACTTCTAACTTCTGGGTAACTATTGTACAGAACCAGACTGACCCTCCCCAGGGGACACCCCTCACACCCCTAAGCCCCCAAGTGTCTGCTCTCCCGCACCCCCCCATCCCCCCAGGAGATTCCCCCATCTCTTGACCCCTCAGGGGACTCCCCCACCCCTTGACTACCCTCCCACAACGGATTCCCCTCACTCCCATGGGGAATCTCACACCCCCCCAACCTCCCAGAGTCAAACCGACCTGAGGCCCCACCCCACCCCCCAAGGTCTGACACCCTCCCCAGGACCGACCCGAACCCCCTTCCCCAACCTACACTAGCCCGATCCGAACCAAGGCTTGAACCTACCCCCACCACCAAGGCCCGGCCTGGCCTGACGCTAGCCCTCCAAACCTCTGACCACCCCCTCCAAGCACCCCCCCACCCCTGAAATTCAATCATCCACCCCGATACCCCCTCCAATCTTCCCACCCCAACCTCCGACCATCTCCGAACTTCTCACCCCAACCTCCGACCATCCCTGACCTCCAACCACCTCCCACCCGCCAAAGTCTATCCCCTTATCTTAGATACTTACGTTCAGCCTGGCCTGTCTAAAGATTCTTTAAACTTAGCTGGTTTACGGCAGCTAGCGCTGTAAAAAAAGGGGTGTGGCCTCCTTCCCTTCAACTCAGCTGCACTTCAATGCTAGGACCTGGGGACATGCTGCACTGTCTGGATCTCAACCAGCCTGAGTCAGAAGGTCAGGTGAGTCAGGCTGGGAAAAAAATTCAGGTAAGAAATTAGGCACAGAGTGGCAATCTGACACTGAATGCCACTCCAAGGAATTCAGGCCTTATATGTGGCCTCTTCGTTATCATTTATACCAGAATAATTACAAGTTGTTCCAGTGCAGCTATGGCAGTGGCAGCCACCAGATAATATGGAAAACTGCCACCAAGTCTGTCCTATATAGAAAAAGCAGTGTAAATTTAACCCAGCCAATTACCATCCATCAGCCTCTTTTCAATAATCAGTAAAGTGATGGAAGGAATCATCAATTCACCAACACTCAGTTTGGATTCTGTCGCTTGGCTCCAGATCATAACACAGTCTTGAAATGCACATGGACGCAGGAGCCGAATACCAAAGGGAAGGTCAGAGCAGCTGCTCTTGACATCAAGACAGCATTCAACCAACTATGACACCAAGGAAATCAAGCAAAGGAAAACCCGCCAGTAGCTGGAGTCATACCAAACACAAAGAAGGTGGCCACAATTGTCAGAGGTTATTTATTGCAACCAGGATATTATTGCAGGAGTGTCCTCAACCCAAACTCCTTCAGCTGTTCCATCAATGACCTATCCTCCATCACAAGGTCAGTAGTGGAGCTGTCAGCTGGCATTTTCAATATTCCGTTCCTTTTGCATCTCCAAAATTGGAACAGCCCATGGAAAACTTGCAGTATTAGGCTGACAAGTAGTAGTTAGCATACATGACATATAAGCCCATACTCTCTGGAGTTCAGAAAAATGAGAGGTAGTCTCTATTAATAAATCAGTTATTCTAACATAGTTTGTAGGAAAGCTCTTGGAGACCCCAATTCAAGAACAAATTAACAATCATTTATAGATCCATTGGATAATCCAGGATAGCCAACATCCAACTTTCAGAACACTAACTGGGACAAGTCACGTAGAGTTGAGCAGAAAAATTCAAACAATTGAATAAATTACACAATAAAACTTTACATTTATAAAGTGTCTCTCACAAAGTCATGGGGCAGGATTTTCTCGTCAGCGATTTGGGGGCGGGGCTCGCTCGCCGACAGGAAAATGACGTGGGATGACGTCGGGAGGAACCCCCGACATCATCCTGGTCCCTTTAAATTTTCAGGAAGGCGGGCGGACAGCGAAATCAGCTGTCCGCCCACCGACCTGTCAATGGCCAATTAAGGCCATTGACAGGGCAATTAAGATTATTAAAGATCCTGTCCGTCCAACCTTAAGGCTGGCAGGCAGGCCAGGATTCCCTGCGGGCTTCTGATAATACATGAAACCTCATCCACTGGCAGGATGAGCTTTCATGTCCGTTTTTAAAAGTTTCATAAATGTGTTTAATGTGTTTCTTATTAACATGTCCTATCTCGTGTGGCATTATCACATGAGGGGGACAAGTTAATAATTTTAATATTTTTCTATTTTTGGTTTTTTTTTGACCTGTCAGTAATCTCCCTGAGACAGCACTTGGTTTCAGGGAGCCGTGTGCTCTTTTGCGCGCATGCGTGAAAGAGCGCACTTTGACAGATGGGGAATCCCTCCCCTCCACCGCACAGAAAGTGCATACCGCTTCCTGTCAAGCAGGCCACTGGGCGGGCCTTAATTGGCCCACTCACTCAAAATGGCGGCAGGCCCTGTTTTGCTGGTGGGGGTCGGCTGTCCACCCGCCGCCGAGCCAGTGGGGCCCGCACGCCCACCAAGGGCATAATTCTGCCTATGATCTCCCAAAGCACTTCACCAATGAAGTACTTATCACAGTATATTTTTGTCATAACGTGGGAAGTATACCAGCTAATTTGCACACAACAGGATCTCACAAACTGCAATGTAATAATGAGCAGGTAACACTTTAGTAATATTGATTGAGATATAACTATTGGCCAAGACATCAGGGAAAACTTATCTACTCTTCTTCAAGATATTTGATGGGATCATTTACATGCACCTGAGAGGGCAGACTGGACCTTGGTTTAATACCTCATCCACAGAATGCCACCGCAGCAGTCCATCAACCCCCAGTACTGCACTGAAATGTCACACTCAAATCTCTGGATTGTGACTTGAAGTTTCAATCTCTTGACACAGACATGCAAGTTCTACCACAGATGCTGAAATATCAGTAGCTCTAAAAGCATAGAAAATATTGATAATGTACGTAGCATTTTAAAAAGTATATAAGTTAAATGAATCTGTTCATACCTGAAGCCTTCTGTAAATGACTTCTGCACGGAAACTACATCGATGTCTTTCAGGAACATGCTGAAATTAGCAAGAAAAAGGTGGTAAAATGTTGTGCTGTTTTAAATATGCAACGATATTTGCTGCATGATGAAGAGTTAATAGTTTAAATTACTTGGATATACAGAACATCAATAGCTTGAATATGAAATGGAATATCTGCTTCTGAAAAACAGCCTTATAGTTTAATTTTAGCCAAGAGATTTTTTTTAAAGTAAGGGACTGCTGTAATGCTTACCATTACCATTTTCCACCAAAAAAGATCCAATTTTTATACATTCCTAATCCATATTTTATTTCCTCTTTTAAAAACACCCTTGGAGATGGACGTTACAAATTTCAGGTCTACCTTAGATATTCCCTTGGCTACAGCTTTTCTAAATGGTCTGAATTGTTTGCTGCTTTTCAAGGAGGGAGAGAGAAAACAGGGAACTACAAGCCAGTTAGCCTAACATCAGTCATTGGGAAAATGCTGGAATTGATTATTAAGGATGTCTTAACAGTGCACTTAGAAAAATATGGTATGATTAGAACAAGTCAATATGATTGTACAGAAGGAAAATCCTGTTTGACAAATTTATTAGAGTTTTTTGAGGACATAACTAGTAGGGTAGATAAAGGGGATCCAGCAGATGTAGTATACCTGGATTTCCAAAAGGATTTAATAAGGCGCCACACAAAAGGTTAATAGGCAAGGTAAGGGTTCACGGAGTTGGGGGTAATATACTATCATGGATAAAGGATTGGTTAACTGACAGGAGGCAAAAGGTGGGCACAAACAGAGCATTTTCAAGTTGGCAGGCTGTGGCTGGTGTAGTGCCAAATGGATCAGTGCTGGGGCCTCAGCTATTTATAACCTATATTAATCACTTAAATGAAGAGGCAGAGAGTAATGTTGGTGATGGTAAGAGCTAGGTAGAAAGGTAAGCTGTGGGGAGAACACAGGGAGGATGCAAAGACAGGTTAAGTGAGTGGACAACATGATGTCAGATGTAGTATAATGTCAGGAAGTGAGGTTATTCAGTTTGGTCATAAGAACAGAAAAACAGAACATTTTTCAAAAAAGATGTGAAAGTTGCAAATGTTGATGTTCAGAGAAACTTAGGTGTGCTCATACAAGGAACACAGAAAGTTAGCATGCAGGTGCAGCAAGCAATTAAGAAGGCAAATGGCATGTTGGCCTTTATTGCAAGGGAATTGGAGTACAGGAATAAAGAGGTCTTGCAACAATCCTACAGAACTTTGGTGAGACCACATCTGCAATACTGTGTGCAGTTTTTGTCTCCATATTTAAGGAACGACATACTTTAATTAGAGGCAGTTCAGTGAAATTTTGCTAAATTGTTCCTGAGATGAGGGATTGTCCTATGATGAGAGGCTGAGTAATTGGGCCCATATTCTCTGGGGTTTAGAAGAATGAGGGGCAATCTCATTGAAACATACAAGATTCTGAAGGAGCTTGATAGGTATTATGATCCGGTTAGGGACAATTAACATTTAAAGAAGAAATCCAAAAATCCATCAATTAACCGACAGAACTACGCCACAAAATTTACCACTTTCAAACAAAAGCAAACTTTATTGTATATCAAAAAGAATTAAATAAAGTAAGCACTATTATCTTAACACAAAGGTTTATAAAGACTTGTATCATAAACTCAGTTCTACTTTGTACTTCCATCCCCCTACCCCATCCCAAAAATTCAATTATTTTATGAAATCTTGAAGGTTCAACTCACTTTTCCTGGTACCAACCCAACCACTGTTCTCAGGAATTCACTCTGATTTCTCTTCAGTGTTCCAGCTATTCACCAAGGTACAAGGTTTCATGGGGGATCCTTCTATTAGCTTTTGGCTAAGCGATCTTCCAATTTCTTTACCAACCCCAATTCTGGATTCCACAGCTCCAGCATGGGCCTCCCTGCAACTCCTGCGCAGTGGTTTAAAACATCAGAAAACACCCTTGGTTTCCAATAGCCGGCTGTTATAGTTTTAACTGCCACCAAGCTGACAACCTCCAGAACTCCAACTGCAACAAGGTTAACTGTCTTTCATTGAGGATTACTGTAGATTTCTTCCTTTAACTTCCAGCTAAACAAATTTTCCAGTCATTTCTCCCCCTTCCAACTTTATCTTATACTGAATACCAGGTTCCATTCACAGGCTGTGTCATGGGCGATGGATCTAGCATTTACTCTACTTCAGGCATAGGTCTGGCTTTATCTTTTGACTTCCAAGAAGCTACAAGCTAGATAAGATCCAAAGCTGACACAGTTTCTTAGTTGCTTTTCCAAGAAAAATCAATCAACCTTGCCTGCTGGTGCCCTGACTGAATTCACAGAGATAACTCACAACAAAGAAAATCACTGAGTCTACCCATCTCCTTGGCAATGTGACATATATGGCCTGTTCTCAGGTAGAAATACAAATTAACTAACTTTTCATTCCAAAGCTTTCCTTAATAGCTTATCCTTTGTTGAATAACTGCAAATATCATTGTTATGGACTTGATTTTCCAGACAGGTTTCTCATTACAGAAAATCGAACTTTATTTACAGGCTACAGTAGCAGTTACATGCTTCCATCAAGCTCCACAACAAGAAGAACTCCCACTCTAAGGTTCCCTGCGCTTAAAGCTGATTCATTCACTGTCATGTGATGCTACACACCAAAATAAGTCTTAAAGCTACAGTCATAACACTCCTTAAAGCTACAATTACTATATTCCACCCCCTTTAAATTTTTTGTACAGTTTGTTTTTACAAGAACAACTATCTTCATGATATTACAAATATAAATATGTCATGGAATTATAAGTTCAATCTCCTGATCCGGGTGGAACATCGTAGCTCCACGGCTTTCATTATCTAGAATCGCAGCAACATCAGGTACCTCTTTAGGCACGGGCAGTTCAGTGTTATCAACTCTGACAGAGACACCTGGTATTTCTATTCTTGGTTGAACAATTTCAACAGGTTCTACAATAGTTTCAGGTGGAACATCATTTTGTTGGGGTATCTCCCTTCTTCTCAAATGATCCACATGTTTGCGGGTAATCCAGCCCTCCATTTCTACGTGGTACGACAAGGGTCCGGTCATAGAAACTATTACAGGTAACCAATTCGATTCACCACCACCACCAAAGTGTCGTATGCACACTATTTCACCAACAGAAAATTCTTGCTCTTGACTATATAAATCATGAGTCGCTTTTTGATTCCCTTAACTTTTCTCTAGCTTCCCTTCCAAATTGGGAAGTACCAGGCTTGATCCCCTTCGAAGGCGTCAAATCATAAGTAACTCTGAAGGTGTTGAACCTGTAGTAGCGTGGTAGGTTATTCTATCGTGAAACAGGAAATGTGAAAGTTCAGTCTCCAATAATCCTCCTGATAATTTTTTCAGCCCAGCTTTAAAAGTCTGTACTGCTCTCTCAGCTAATCTGTTAGATGATGGATGATATGGTGTCGTCTTTATGCGTTTGAACATTCAGGCTCTCAAATCTTTTAAATTCAGTGCTAGTAAAAGCAGTACCATTGTCTGAGATGATTACTTCTGGCAATCCATGTAGAGAAAAGCTTTTGATGTAACTGTTCTATATTCGCACCTGACATTGGTGACCTAACCTTGTACACGTCTAGCCATTTGGAATGTGCTTCCATTATTAGGAGGAGCATGGTGCCTAGAAAAGGACCAACATAATTGATGTACATTCTCACCCAGGGTCTACCAGGCCATTCCCATGGGTGTACTGGGGCCGCAACAGGTAACTTCTGTAGTTATTGGCATTGTATACAGTATTTAACCACCTTCTATCACCGTCCATGCCCAGCCACCAAATATAATTTTGCGCAATCATCTTCACTCTTGAGATGCCTGGATGTGCGCTGTGCAACTCTGCTAAGAGTGGTTCCCTTCTTTGTGAATGAACAACTACTGGCGTACTTCATAACAGGGTACCAGCTCGACTGCTCATTTCATTCCTTCGAGTGAAGGGGTGGCTTCAATTCACCAGGGACCGGTTCCTGGGGACCATCCTTTCAATACTTGGTCTCTCACTCTAGACAGGACTGGATCATAATACAAAAACAGAATTACCTGGAAAAACTCAGCAGGTCTGGCAGCATCGGCAGAGAAGAAAAGAGTTGACATTTCGAGTCTCATGACCCTTCAACAGAACTAGGTGAATCCAAGGAGAGGGGTGAAATATAAGCTAGTTTAAGGTGGGGCGGTGAGGGGGGGAAGAAGTGGAGGGAGGTGGTGTCGTTGTAGGGACAAGCAAGCAGTGATAGGAGCAGATCATCAAAAGATGTCACAGACAGAAGAACACAGAGGTGTTGAACTTGGTGATATTATCTAAACGAATGTGCTAATTAAGAATGGATGGTAGGGCACTCAAGGTATACCTCTAATGGGGGTGGGGGGAGCATAACAGATTTAAAAATAATGGAAATAGGTGGGAAAAGAAAAATCTATATAAATTATTGGAAAAAACAACCCCCCCACCCAAACACCTTAAATCAGCTTATATTTCACCCCTCTCCTTGGATTCACCTAGTTCTGTTGAAGGGTCATGAGGACTCGAAACGTCAACTCTTTTCTTCTCCACCGATGCTGCCAGACCTGCTGAGTTTTTCCAGGTAATTCTGTTTTTGTTTTGGATTTCCAGCATCCGCAGTTTTTTGTTTTTATCTCTGGATCATAATACATTCAGTTTCTTATTTGCCTTGTGCAGATTGATGAGGAATCCAGGAAATTCACTGCTAATACAATCTCTTGGGGAACTGGGGTATGTTCATTACTCTCCTGCAAAGGAAGGTGACTTAGGGCATCAACAATGGCTATATGCATCACTGGTCTGTTCACAAAAGCTTATTCATATGCAGATAAAATTACAGTCCACCTTTGAATACGTGCAGAAGCTATGGGAGGCATAGCTTTTTCTTCACTGAACAGGCCCAACAGCAGCTTCTGGTCAGACACTGTTGTAAAGTGTCAGCCATATACTTATTAAGAAGATAAAAACATAAGAATTAGGAGCAGTAGTAGGCTATTTGGCACTTCAAGCCTGCCCTGCCATTCAAGAAGATCATGGCTGATTTGCCTCAGGCCTCAACTCCTCTGTCGTGCCAGCTCCACATAGCCCTTAACTCCCCAATATTTCTAAAATCTATATAAAATCTAAAATCTATATCTCTTTAAATACTTTCACTGATCTAGCCTCCACAACTCTCTGGAGTAGAGAATTGCAGACATTCACTACCCTCTGAGAGAAAAAATTCCATCGCATCTCAGTTTTAAATGAGTGCCCCCTTATTCTGTAACTATGTCCCCTAGTTTCAGATTTCTCCACTAGTGGAAACATCTTCTCAATATCTACCCTTTCAAGCCCCCTCAGAATCTTGTACATTTCAAGATCATCACCCATTCTTCTAAACTCTAATGAATAAAGGCCAAACCGCTTTAGCTGTTCTTGATAAGCCAACCCCTTCAACCCAGGGATCAGCCAAGTGAATCTCATTTGAACTGCCTTCAATGCCAGTATATCCTTTCTTAAATAAGGGGACCAAAACTATACACAATACTCCAGGTGTAGCCCCACCAACACCCTGTACAGTTGTAACAAGATTTCCCTATTTTTAAACTCCAACTCCCTAGCAATACAGGCCAAAATTCCATTTGACTTCTTAATTACTTGCTACACCTGCATGTTAACTTTTTTGTGTTTCATGCACAAGAACACCCAGATCCCTCTGTACTGCACTTTTTTGGAGTCTCTCTGCATTTAAATAATAGTCCACCTTTTGATTCTTCTGACCAAAGTGCATGAACTCACACTTTGCTATTTTAAACTCCATCTGCCAAGTTTTGCCCACTCACTCAGCCTATTGATATCCTCTTGCAGATTCCTTACGTCCTGATCACAACATGTTCTCCCAACTATTTTTGTATCATCAGCAAATTTGGATACATTCCTCTAAGTCATTAATATAGATAGTAAATAATTGTGGCCCTAGGGCTGATCCTTGTGGCACTCCACTAGTTATGTCTTTCCAACCTGAAAAATACCCAGTAATCCCAACTCTCTGTCTTCTGTGTGTTGACAAATCCTCAATCCATGCTAATACATTACCCCCAATACTGTGAGCTCCAGTCTTGTGCAATAACCTTTTATGTGACACCTTATCGAATGTCTTCTGGAAATCCAAATACACTACATCTACTGGTTCCCCTTTATCAACTCTGCTTGTTATATCCTCAAAGAACTCTAACAAATTTGTCAAACATGATTTCCCTTTCACAAAACCATGCTCTGTGTGATTGCGTTAAGCTTTTCTAAATGTCCTGCTTTTTCTTCCTTAATAATGGACTCTAGCATTTTCCCAACTACAGATGTTTGGTTGACTGGCCTATAGTTTCCTGCTTTTTGTCTCCCTCAGTTCTTGAACAGGGGTATCACTTTAGCGGTTTTCCAATCCACTGGGAACCTCCTGGAATCCAGTGAGTTCTGGAATATTTCGACCAATGCCTCCACTATCTCTGTAGCCACTTCCTTTAAATCCTTGGATGCAGGCCATCAAGTCCTGGCGACTTGTCTGCCTTTAGTCCCATTAGTTTGTCAAATACTTTGTCCCTCATGATAGACTGTTACAACATCTTTCCTCCCATTAGCTCCTTGCTTATCTGATATCTTTGGGACGTTTATAGTGTCCTCTACCGTGAAGACCGATACAAAATATTGGTTTAATTTCTCTGCCATTTCCCTTTTCCCTGTTATCAATTCTCCAGTTGCATCCTCCAGGGGTCCCACACTCACTTTAGCCACTCTCTTTTTATAAAACCATAGAAGCTCTTGCTGTTTGTTTTTATATTTCTTGCCAATTTAGTTTCATAATCAATTTTCTCCCTCTTTATTAGCTTTTTAGTCATCTGTTGCTGGTTCCTAAAAAATTCCCAATCCTCTGGTTCACAGCTAGTTTTTGCTGCTTTGTATGCCTTAGCTTTTGATTGAATACTCTCCTTGACCATCTTTGTTAACCATGGGTGGTTCATCCTTCTCATCGAGTCTCTCTTTCTGGCCGGGATAAATTTTTGCTGAGCGTTATGAAATACTGCTTAAATGTCTGCCGCTGCTCATCCACTGACCTTCTCCTTAATCTATTTTCCCAGCCTGCTTTAGACAACTGTTTCTTCATACCTCTGTAATTGCCCTTATTTAAGTTGAAGATACTGGTTTGAGACCCGAGTTGCTCACCCTCAAACTGAATTTGAAATTCTATAATGTTGTGATGGCTATCCCTTAACTATGATATCTCTTATTAATCCCACCTCATTACACATTACTAGATCTAAAATAGCCTGTTTCCAGGTAGGTTCTCCAGCATATTACTCTAAGAAACAATCTCTACTGCACTCTACAAATTCGTCTTCCAAGTTAGCCCTGCCAATCTGATTTGTCCAGTCAATATGCAGATTAAAATCACTCATGACAATTGTAGTGCCCTTCTTACATACCTCCATTATTTCCTGATTTATGCTTTGTCCTACAGTGAGGCAACACTTCGGGGTCCTATAGATGACTCCCACCCGTGACTTCTTCCCCTTGCTATTCCTTATTTCCACCCAAACTGATTCCACATCACGATCTATTGCACCTATATCACTACTCACTACCGCACTGATACCTTCCTTTATTAACAAAGCTACCCAACCTCCTTTCCATTTTGCCTATTTTCCAGAACGTCGAATACCCTTGAATATTGAGTTCCCAGTCTTGGTCACCTTGCAACCATGTCGCTGTCTATCAAGTCATATTCATTTATTTCTATTTGTGCCATCAACTCATTTATCTTGTTACAAATGCTGCGTGCATGCATTCAGATAAAGAGCCTTAAGCTTTGACTTTTTACCATTATTACTCATTCTGCTTCTAATTTCTGCTGCACTCTTCAGGTTATACTTTCTGCCCCTTCCTGTCACACTTTGATTATCGTTCGCCTCTTCACTGCCCTGCACCTCTACTCTTTTGTTTCTTTTTGATTTTTTTAAACTTCCTTTCAATTGAACCCTCACCCCACTAATTAGTTTAAAGCCCTTTGTATTTATATGATTCGCCAGGACACTGGTCCCAGCATGGTTCAAATGAAGCCCATCCCAAAGGAACAGTTCTCTCCTTCCCCAGTACTGGTGTCAAAGCTCCATGAATTAGGACCCATTTCTCCCACACCAATCTTTGAGCCATGCATTTACCTCTCAAATCTTATTTACCCTACACTAATTTGCACGTGGCTCAGGTAGTAATCCAGAGGTTATTACCTTTGTGGTTCTGGTTTTTAATTTAGCTCCGAGCTGCTCGTAGTCCCTCAGCAGAAGCTCTTTCCTAGTCCTACCTATGTCGTTGATATCTACGTGGACCACGCTAACTAGATCCTTCCCCTTTCACTCCAAGTTTCTCTGCAGCCCAGAAGAGACGTCCTTAACCTTGGCACAAGATAGGCAACACAGCCTTCGGGACTCTATTTCTTTGCTGTAGAGAACAGTATCTATTTGCCTAACTATGCTTTCTCCTATTCCTGCTACATTTCTCTTTTCTTCCCTCCACTTGAATGGCGCTCTGTACCGCAGTACTATGGTCAGTTTGCTCATCCTCCTTACAGTCTGTGCCCTCATCCACACAGCAGCAAGAACCTCGGACCTACTGGACAAGGGAACTGGCTGAGGCTCCTCCAAAGCTAAATTCTGGATCCCTATACCTGCCTCACTCGCAGTCACACCCTCATGTCCCTGACCATGGTCCAAATCTGATGTGATTAATCGAAGGGGTGTGGCTGTCTCCTGAAACACAGTGTCCAGATAATTCCCCCCTCTCTGGTGAGTCTGCAGCTCGGACTCCAGCTCATCAATTTTGAGCTGAAGTTGCTCGAGCAGTCAACACTTGCTGCAGATGTGGTCACTGTAGATTGGACCGGCGTCCACCAGTCCCCACATACTACAGTTGCAACGCATCACCTGCCCAAACATATCAATTCTATCTAATTAATTTGGATGTTAAATATTTTAAAACTGTACTCTTCAGCTGTGACAACATCTCCTGATTTGAACCACTTGGCCAATCAAAAAAGACAAGGAAGAGATACCCACCAATCACCTACCTATTTTCCTTTGACATCACACTTCAGCTCCGACAGGTAGAAACAGGTTGAAGGGGCTCTCTGCGCAGGTTTTTATCTCCTGCTGTTGCTGCCCTTCTCACGCAGGTTCACTCTCCCTATTGATGGAATTTTTTAACTCCAAAAATAATCGATAATCCTTCTTTCTCAATTTGTGAATACACTTTTTCGGCTGTGGACACATAGCCTATCGGCCTTTCTGAACCGTCCATTTTGTGCAATAGTACACTCCCACGCCATATGCAGACGAGTCGCAGGTTAGAACCAGTTCCTTTTTCAGGTCGTAGTGTACTCACAAGTTTGAAGAATGCAAGAGTTGTTCTGCGAAGAGCAGTGGGAAACCAGGGGATTGGGAAGCCTACAAAGACCAACAGAGGACAACTAAAAAAGGAATAAGGAGGGAGAAGATTAAATATGAGGGTAAACTAGCCAGTATTATAAAAGAAGATTGCAAGAGTTTTTGTAGGTATATAAAGGGTAAGAGAGAGGCAAAAGTGGACATTGGGCTGCTGGAAAACGATGCTGGAAAAGTAGTAGTGGGGAACAAAGAAATGGCGGAGGAACTGAATAGCTACTTTGTGTCAGTCTTCATGGTGGAAGACACGAGTAACATCCCTAAAGTTCAAGAGAGTCGGGCGGCAGAGGTGAATATGGTGGCCATTATCAAGGAGAAGATGCAAGAAAAACTGAAAGGTCTGAAGGTGGATAAATCACCTGGACCAGATGGATTACACCCCAGAGTGCTGAAGGAGATAGCTGAAGAGATAATGGAGGCGTTAGTGGTGATCTTTCAGGAATCACTTGAGTCAGGGAGGGTCCCAGAGGACTGCCAAATCACTAATGTAACCCCCCTGTTTAAGAAGGGAGTGAGGCAAAGGACAGGAAATTACAGGCCAATTAGCCTGACCTCAGTTGTTGTTAAGATTTTAGAGTCCATTATTAAGGATGAGATTTCAGAATACTTGGAAGTGCATGGTAAAATAGGGCAAAGTCAGCATGGTTTCATCAAGGGGAGGTCATGCCTGACAAATCTGTTAGAATTCTTTGAGGAGGTAACGAGCAGGTTAGACAAAGGAGAGCCAATGGATGTTATCTACTTGGACTTCCAGAAGGCCTTTGACAAGGTGCTGCACAGGAGGCTGCTCAGTAAGATAAGAGCCCATGGTGTTAGAGCAAGGTACTAGCATGGATGGAAGATTGGCTGTCTGGCAGGAGGCAGAGAGTGGGGGTAAGGGGGTCCTTCTCAAGATGGTAGCCGGTGACTAGTGGAGTTCCGCAGGCGTCAGTGTTGGGACCACAACTTTTCACTTTATACATTAATGATCTAGGTGAAGGAACTGAGGGCATCCTGGCTAAGTTTGCAGATGATACAAAGATAGGTGGAGGGACAGGTAGTATTGAGGAGGCGGCGAGGCTGCAGAAGGATTTGGACAGGTTAGGAGATTGGGCAAAGAAATGTCAGATGGAATGCAACGTGGGGAAGTGTGAGGTCGTGCACTTTGGTAGGAAGAATAGAGGCATAAATTATTTTCTAAATGGGGAGAGAATTCAGAAATCTGGAGTGCAAAGGGACTTGGCAGTCCTAGTCCAGGATTCTCTTAAGGTTAACTTGCAGGTTGAGTCGGTAGTTAGGAAGGCAAATGCAATGTTGGCATTTATTTCGAGAGGACTAGAATATAAAAGCAGGGATGTGCTGCTGAGGCTTTATCAGGCTCTGGTCAGAACACATTTAAAATATTGTGAGCAATTTTGGGACCCGTATCTCAGGAAAGATGTGCTGGCCCTGGAGAGGGTCCAGAGGAGGTTCACGTGAATGATTCCAGGAATGAAAGGCTTAACATATGAGGAACGTTTGAGGACTCTGGGTCTATGCTTGATGGAGTTTAGAAGGATGAGGGGGGATCTGATTGAAACTTACAGAATACTGAAAGGCCTGGATAGAGTGGATGTGGGGAAGATGTTTCCATTAGTAGGAGAGACTAGGACTCGAGGGCACAGCCTCAGAGTAAAGGGAAGACCTTTGGAACAGAGATGAGGAGAAACGTCTTTAGCCAGAGGGTGGTGAATCTATGGAATTCATTGCCACAGAAGGCTGTGGAGGCCAGATCGTTGAGTGTATTTAAGACCGAGATAAATAGGTTCTTGATTGGTAAGGGGATCAAAGGTTACGGGGAGAAAGTGGGAGAATGGGATTGAGAAACTTATCAGCCATGACTGAATGGCGGAGCAGACTCGATGGGCCGAATGGCTTAATTTCTGCTCCTATGTCTTATGGTCTAACTTCCGTGAAGGCTTCTTCTTGGAGTGACTTCCAAACCCAACACTGGTTTTTCTTAAGTAATGAGTGTCGAGGGGCTAGGACTGTTAGGTTGTCTAGGAATCAGCCATAATAATTAACCTTATCTAAGAATTACTTGAGTTTAAAGACATTTTTAGGCAAAGGGGCCTCCTTAATATCTTTACCTTTTTCTTCCAGCAGGTAATCATTGGGGATCCACCCAGTGGCCCACATAAATGGCTTCACTTGCCTGAAAGGTACACTTTTTCTTTTTTTAAGCACACCCCTGCTTCCAAAAATAGTTTCAAGACTTCCTCCAAATTAGCCAAGTGTTCAGCTTCTGTGAACCCCGTTATTAGGATGCCTTCCAAGTAGACCACGACTTGAGATAGTCCTTGTAGCAAACTCTCCATTGTCCTCTGGAAAATTACGCAGGCTAAAGAAATACCAAAGAGCAGAAGCCTGCATTGATATAACCCTTTGTGGGTGTTTATGGTCACAAAGTCTCTGGAGGTATCACCCAGTTCCAGCTGCTGATATGTGTGACTCATATCTAGTTTAGTATAAGCTGTTCCTCCTGCTAATTTAGCATAGGAATCCTCAATCTTTGGGATAGGGTACTTATCCAACTTGGAAGCTTTGCTTACTGTTAGTTCATAGACCCCAAAGATTTAGATTGTCTGATCAGGTTTTAAGGCGGGGACTATAGGCACTGCCCACAATGAGAATTGAACTGGCTCTATGACCCCCCAGGCTCTCTAAACGATTCAATTTGGTGTCATCCTTCCCCCTAAGAGCATATGGCACCAGTCTTGCTCTAAAGAAATGAGGGGTTGCTTCCAAGTCGACGTAGATCTTAGCCTGCAGGCCTTTGATTCTACCCAGTTCATCTTGAAAAACCTTGTCATATTTCTTCAGCAGTTCTGACAGTTCTCCTACTCGTAGCTGGAAAATTTCAGACCAATTTAGTTTAATTTCTTTCAACCAATCAGAACCTAGATTGGTCCTTCGCCTTCTACTACTATCACCGGGAGGCACGCTGTATGGTGCTAATAATAAACAAGTGCAGTGCTAATATCCTTCACTTGGATAGCGGCGCCAGTAAAAGCTTTCAATTTGGCTGAAGTCTGTCCCAAATTCAATTGTTGAGTACCCTTGTTTAAATATTTGAAGGTGTGCTCTCCCACTACAGTGGTTGAAGCACCAGTGTCCACTTGCATCATTAAAGGTTTTCTATTTACCTGATGAGTAACAGTGATTAGCTCTGTCTTCCCTACTTTCACATTAAATAGGGAGTAAATATCAGAAATGGTGGTTTCTGGTTCCTCTACATTATGTATTTCGATTAACTTAGTTTGCTACCTGGGAATCCGTTTCAATGCTGTACAATGCTTCAGTGTGTGCCCTCTTTTATGGTAAAAATAGAACTCCAACATTTTAAAACAGCAAGATTTAGGAGTATAATTGCTTCTACATCGGTAACCATTCATTTTCAGGTTTACTGCTGAACTGTTTCCTGTATTTATTTTAAATTTTTGGGTAGCGGGGACTGTCTCCCGCTTCACGGTGTCCCGGCTTTTTGTGCCACACCCAGCTGTCTGTTCCCGCCCCAACTGGAAAACGGCGCCATTTTGTGCACCTTGTATAGCCTGCACGTCCCATTGGGTGCTTTCCATCGCGAGCGCTATTCCCAATTCCTTTTTAAAATCGAGGTTTACTTCAGCTAATAATTGCTGTTGAATGGCATCATCTTGCACGCCACAGACCAAACAATCCCTGAGCAATTCACCATGTATGTAGTAATGGTCCCCCCTCCTCCATCTTGACCCCTGTTTAACCCAAATTTTAAAATTTATTTATTTATCTTTATTTATTTTGTTTTTAAATTTTATTTTATTCTTCTATTTATTCATTCATTTTTAAAATCCTTCTCCCCCAAACCCCCTCCCCCACAGGGCTATCTGTCACTTGTTTTTATGTTTTGCTTTCACGGAGTGCTGACCCTTGTTCTGCTATTAACATCTTCTGCTATCTTACCTTTATGTCACTATTAGCACCTTCTTTCTATCACTACCAATAACACTCCCTTTGTCTTGTATCTATGACAACTTTGTCGATCTCTCCTTAGCTGTCACCTATGCCTGACCTATCTTGGTCCACCTGCTCCACCTCCTCTTAAACAGTATCAAATCCATCACATTTTTAGTTCTCTTTAGCTCTGAAGAAGAGTCATACGGACTTGAAAGTTAACTGTTTCTCTATCCACAGATGCTGCCAGACCTGCTGAGTTTTTCCAGAATTTTCTTTTTTATTTGTTCCACAATGACTCCCTGGTTAACAACTGGAAGATGACCATTGCAGGCTTATGTTCATTCATGTTTTTGCTCAATGTTTCCACAGACATGAGCACTAGTGTTTCTTGGATGGAGCAGACAGTATTGCGCTTATCCTGACAATCAGGCAACTAAGGAGGAGAAGAAGGGCCTGTCACTGCATGGCTGGGCAAAAGGAAGAGCCTCACTCTGATGAACAAGGGCCAGAGGGCCCCCTCAAGACCCAGATACTGAGGCTGACAGGTCTATTGAGCGGAAGTGTCTGGCAAAACCAAGGGTGTATAGAAGGCATCTCTCATACCTCCAGATGAGTGAGAGACAGTGCCGTAGATGCCTTTGCATGTCTAGGGATGTGATGGCTCAGATCTGCCATGTTCTCCAGGAGGATCTAATGCCACAGGGACCGGGGGGCCATCCATTGCCAGTGGCTCTAAAAGTGTCTGCCACTCTGAACTTCTCTGCAAGTGGCTCATTCGAGGGCTCTACAAGGAATCTCTGCGAGATTTCTTAAGCATCTGCTCACAAGTGCATTCGAGAAGTTATGGAGGCCCTATTTAGCAAGGCACACAATGATGTCCAGTCCTCCTTAGATGAAGCCAGCCAGGATGCCAGAGCAGTGGGATTTGCAGCGATCTCCAGATTCCCAAAGGTGCAGGGTGCCATCGACTGCACATATGCGGTTTTAAGAGCTCCCTTGGAACTGCCAGTATAATTCGTTAACAGGAAAGGTTCCAATCTCTCAATGTGCAGCTGGTCTGCAACCACTAGAAGTAGGAAATGCAAGTATATGCAAGTATGTGCAAGATACCCTGGAAGCTCCTACAACTCAAACATCTTGAATGATTTGCAGGTGCCATAGATCTACGAGGGCCCTCGGCGCGTCCAGGGTTGGCTCCTCGGTGACAAAGGTTACCCACAAAAGTGGTTGATAAAGTCCGTCCAGCAGCCACAAAGTGCCTCAGAAAAGAGGTATAACACTGCTCATTCCGCTATTTTAATTGAGCAGACCACTGGCAGCTTCAATGTCTGGACAGGTGGCGCTCTCCAGTACTCTTCCCAGAGGGTCTCATGGTTTGCCGTGCTCTAAAAAACCTGGTGCTCCAAAGGGGGGGGAATGTCTTGCCAGAAGGAGAGATGGAAGAGCTACGTGCCTCCTCTGATCATAAGGACATTGCAAGGGCCGAGCTCGATTAAGGGGAAGAAGCTGAGGAAGAAGAGGAAGACCCCACGGGCCAGGCCAGATGAGGCAGGTGTCCACATGACATACTTATAGCCACCAGGTTCCAGGAGGAGGATGATGAAGAGCTCATGTGAGACCCTTTAACCAGTGCTTTCCCATGCTGGATCCACCTTACCATCTTGGCTGCAATCCTAATCAGGTCAATGCAGTACATCCATCTCTGAATGAGTTACTTGCATCATGATGTCCTCATCCTTGGAAGGTACAGCAGCCTTGGGAGCCTTTTCTGTTTTGGAATAATAACTACAACACGGTGTTTTGTGAGCAGAGTTGAGATGGTGCAGCCTCTTCAAGCATCTCGCCAACATTCCACTGCCCATGGCAGCCTTCAAGAGGTAGGAACAGCACTGCAATCCTCAGTGCTCTTGTAGCAGTATGCTGCAGTCTGGCAAGGTGCCTCAAGGGGGACAATCATCACTCAGTGGTTCTCGCCTTCATATGCGAGCTCAATTGTGAATCTGCACTGTGGTTTCTTTGCACAGGAAAAATCGTTCAGGCAAGACAAGTGTTCAGGACTCTTCATCATACTCAGTCCCAGCATTAGATATTTCTTTAGGACGCAGTCATCTGTAACTCTCAGTAATAGATGCGACGCTGCCACCTCTCACCTTTCAGTGGACTACAAAACCTTCGGGAGCAGCAGTCTGATATCTGTCAAGCATTCATGACCATGTCCTGTTTGGAGTCTCCCAATATTCCGTACTGCCTAGCTGTGGCACTTGTGTGTGCAAAAGAAAATTGTGACACACCACCTAGGCAATTAAGGACCCAAATCATTGTTAATAAAGAGCACACATCAGATGTATTGCAGCCTCACGCTGATCCCATTTGAGATCTCCACATTTTCATTCCAACAGTATGACATGCATATGGAACCCAAGCTCACTGATGCGATGGTCAGTTGCATATTACTATGTCTACTGACCATCTCAGAGCTGGCAGAGGGTTAATGTGGCCAGACGCTAGCCAGACCTTCTGGCCCCAGTGCTGCATCCTCCCATGTCTAAGTCAGGCATCTGGGGCCCCTGCACTCAACTCCTAGGTTGCACAATTTTAACTACCTAGCCAGAATCGCAAGGCTCAACATCTGTCAGCAAGACTCATAGCTCTAAATCATGAAGGTTCGAAGGTGGGGATTAATTTGGGGTGACATTCACATGTACAGCGGATGTATTTCCTGACTTGGAAAGATATTGCCGTTCCTTCGCTGTTGCTGGGTTGAAATCCTGGAACTCCCTCCCTAACAGCACTGTGAGTTTAGCTACACCACATGGACTGCAGCAGTTCAAGAAGGCAGCTCACCACCACCTTCTCAAGGGCAATTAAAGATGGGCAAATAAATGTCAGCCTAGCCAATGACAGCCACATCCTATTAAAAAAAATCACGCTGCAGGCAGACAGGAGCACATAAGAGCACTGAGTTTGGGTTCATATGTAAAGCTCACTCAAGGCTTATGGAAAGTACATGGAGACCAATGAAAGATTCACCGACTCCATGTGCATTGCCATTCAATTCTGTTAGGTCCACATTGAACACAATACAATGCAGAAGCATAAGGGGGCAAAAGCAGCTTCCAGGTTCTAAACTAATGAGGCAACATTATATGAACATCTGAAACAGGTCTCAGAGATGCCTTGACCAACCACAACTTTCTTAGAGGCAGACGCTTCAGTCATGGTTATACTGCACAGAGAACGGTCAGGCACTGTAATGAGATGGTTCTAAGCACCACAGATGATGGAGCATCTGTGACACTTGACTGACCATGGAACATATCAACAGATAAGAGTGGCATACACAACTTGAGAAATGGAATAAGTCAAAATCTATTTACATTTGTGCAAATTTGATGCAGAATGTGGGCACCCGTGTATTTCTTAATTTTTCTTCTCCCTACTGCTATGTCCAGGTGCTTCCCGACACAGCAGAGGTGGAGGCAGCCTGCTGACTGTTACGCCCTCTTGTCTGTGATGACCTTGGTGGTCGTCCGCTAGAGGGCCGAGGCCTGAAAGGCTCCGACCTGCTTTGGGTCTCCTGCTGTAGAGCAGGTGCACCTCCTTGGCCTGTGCATCCGCAGATGATGGGGTCAAAGGCAGAGGGGATTGGGATCAGCTGGACACTCTTGGAGTCACCTGGGTGGATTGCCCTGGATGTCCAGCTGATGGTCCTCCTCCTATGGGTGCCCGAGGGCCCCTCCCTGACTCCTTGAGGAGAAGGGGCACCTGGAGTGAGGTTGGATTGCCTCGTCCCCTCTTGCCTAGCCACTGATGGATCCCATCTATGCCTAGAGCAATGGAGTGCAGGCCCTGGCACATATTAGGCATAATGTCCTGGACAAAGATCTCCATGGTGGTTGCCATCCTACCAGTATTGACCTTGGTGCTGGCATGGCTGCACTACGACATCAGACTGAATGTGGATGGACTCCTCCATTATCTGTTGCAATCTGGTGATGGCATCTGACAACATTGCCTGCTGTTCCTATTTCTCCATGCAGCTCCAACATCTGTGTTAGGGCCAAATCCAGAGGCTTGTCATCTGACTTGGACTCTGCAGCCGTTTGGTCTCCAGCAGTCCTCCGAGTGCCGGTGACCTTGGATGTCCCTAGCTCCAACTGCTGTGGACCCGAATCTGTGCTGTGCTCACCAGATGGTGACCCCGAGCTTGCTTGTGTGTGTCTCTGCGCTGGCGGGGGGTCGGGTGAATGCTGTGAAGAGTCTTCATCCACTGTGTCTTCAGTATCCTCATCTGAGGTGGTGTGGAGGTTGGGGCTGGTTGCCAGCGGGCCTCTTCCTTTTACTGCTGGTGCCTGCTAAAGAGAGAAGAGATAATTAGTAATTCGCTGCACAGTCAACAACATTATAAAGTGCTCAGTTTCGTCAGGTGATAGATGGGCTGTTGATGGGTCCTCATTGGCTTGGGAGATGCCAGTCTCATCCGTGGGGCAGGCATGGTCCCAGTCTTCGCTGGCCAGCTCTGCTGCATGCTCTTCATACTGTGTGAGGGGCCTGAGCTCACGCAACCCCCTTTTGGTCTGGGATCTCTCCCTTTTGCTGTGGGCAATCTTCTCTTGCATAAAGACAAATGGACAGATTGTGTGCAGGATGTATGCCAAGGCAAATGATAAAGATGCCTAAAATAGAAACAAAAAATCCTGAAAAAACTCAGCAGGTCTGGCAGCATCGGTGGAGAAAGAAACAGAGTTAACATTTCAAGTCCATATGACTCTTCTTCAAAGCCTAAGGATGCCTGCCTTCTTTGGATGCTGAGTGGACCTATGTAAGGGTAGAGGAATTGAGCTGCACAAGATGCAAGAAGAGATGAAGATGTCAAAGTATGTGTGAGAGAATCAGTAATGTCGCTTGCACTGGTAGTGAGAGAGATCTGTGGATTGTAACACTGTGAATACCTGATTGTCTTGTGAGAGTGAGGAGAAGGCTTATTTATCCTGGCGGAGCAGATTAAATCATTCATCCTCTTCCTGCACTGGATGGCAGTCCTCTTCTGAAACATTGGTGCTGACTGCCCTGGCGATCTGCTCCCAAGCTGGTGTGGTGAGGTTGGTGGACCTCCTTCTGCCACAGGGGTAAAGATTTTCCTGGTGTGCATCCACAGAGTCAAGAAGTGCCCCCAGGCACTGTCGCTGAACTTGAGGGCAGTAACCTTCTTACTTTTCAGGGCCTTTTCAGGTTACTATTCGCGACAGCTAGTCCTGGGCTGCAGAGAGTGAATGATGTGTGCAAGTACTGTTTAAATATGGTGCCCAGAAAGATGATCTGATGAAATCATGGCATGGCAGATGAAATTCAGCCCACCCCTCCATGAGGTACGTTCATGCATATATAATAAGCTGAAAAATGAACAATCTGGCACGGAGACCCACCACACCAGCCGACGGTACACGCGGCGTTTTTCCCGCCCGTCACCACACTTAGGCCAGGATTTTCCCTGCCCGCTGGCATCGGGCAAGTTCAGTGGCATGAGCAGACAATATGGCACGATCGGTTTGATGATGGCGTGAAACCAGTTTGTGATCGCCCGCTCAGCCCGCTATTGGTGGGCCATGTTCTCTGCCATTAGAAGTCAGAAACTTCATTGTAGTAACATCAGCATATCATTATTAGGCCTGCCCGCCAGAATTGTCCCAGCTCCACCCACCTCCCCACCCTGCACTAGATCATCCGCCCACGTTGGCGGCAAGACATATCGACAAGTTTCACAACAGCACATAAGCAACTGGCGGGCTGGAGTTCACTCAGGACTTCAAGGTTTGTTTGCCTACCTTGCTTTGGTCAGCCCTCACAGTTATCAGCACCAGGTTTCACAGATAGCATCACATCACTTTTAGGGGGGGCTCGCAGCAGTTCTCTACCTACCAGGTCAGCCAAAAGGTGGGTGGCATTTCAATGGCTGCAGAGCTAGGGCTTGCTTGGCAGGGGGAGAAGTGGCCTCAGGCAAAGGAAGAGGCTGCAGGACGAGGGTTGTACTGGGGAAGGAGGGTAACCCAGGGTGTGTGAGGAGGCACATGTTGATCTGCAATCATCACCATGATCTGTGCAAGCAGCCTCAAGATGGTGAGGGCTGAGGAGGCAGTCACCAGAGGTTATAAGGTCAGGTGGACATGTGAGGGTATGTGTGTGAGAATGGGTGGTGAGTCCCTTGAGCTGGCAGTGATTGAGATGCCAGTGAATGTGTGACTGATTTAATTAAGTGTGTGAGTTTAGAGTGATGAGATGGTTGCTATACCCTCATGGCACAGATGAGATCAGTCATCTTCTATCTGCATTAGATGGCCAGCCTCTTCTGTGCAACATTGGCACTGATCACCACTGCCACTGCCTCCCAAGCCTGTTTGGTCACACCGCTGCCCATCCTGCAGCCAGAGCTGGGGTAGAGAACATCGCAAAAGGCCTCCAAGGTATCCAAAAGGCATTCCAGTGACATGTCATTAAACTTGGGGGTTGCAGTCTTTTTGCCTTTTGTGGACATCGTCCCTGCAGTAGTCGTGGGCTGGGTGCACTAAAATGTGAGTGTGGCTGGACTTTAAGCTTGGCCCCTGGCTTGATGGAGCGGCGAGGTGATTGCCGTTATCGAAATGCCACGTTTCCTGGAAATGCATAACTAATACACTGAGTTTGGGATGATACAGCGTGAAAACGCGCCACTGCGGTAAACCGTCATTTTACCCGCCCACTACTGCACTTAGTGTAAATCTGGGACAATTCCACCCTTAGTCTCTGGAGCGGAAAATTCCGCCCTATTTCTTTTCTTGTAAACATCTTATGTTTGTTACATTACAGCAGTACTACATTTCAAAAGTATTTCATTGCTGTAAAGCACTTTGGGAGGTGCTGAAGTCATGAAAGGCACAATTATAAATATTTCTTTTATGTTCAAATGTGTGGCCCAACTGCCTATTATACAACCACATAAACTCAGGGGTATAACAATAGGACTTAATTTTAATTAGAACTGGAGATTGTTTCAAAGCAGTGCTACACAGATGTTGATTCCCAGGGGGTATGCAGCATCATCAGCCACTGCCTGTGCAGCCCTTGCAGGTTTCCACGCTAATATTGTTACAAAATGGGGTTTAGGGAGGGAGTGGGGTATACTGACTGACTTCAGCATTATCTTTCTTTCTAGGCAACTTCTAACTGCAAAATCTAAACTCTTGAATTTTTAGCTTCCAGCTACGGCCCAAGATTGTGTCCTGCAGTTCTCTTTTCAAAACCTCACTGAACCCAAACATGGTTCCCCTTCTTTTCTCATGTTGGGATCAACTCCAGGAAGCAGAAAGGCAGTGTCTTGAACATTTTCCTGGGCAGAATTTGCCAACCGACCCGTCAACCAAAGCACCTACTCCCTTTCCCCAGAGTATATTCTCCAGAAGCATATTGTGATGCGATTATTGGAGTGGGATTGTAATCATCACCATGACATGCCCACCTGGAATAAGATGACAAATTACTTAATCCGCCACAACAATCCTGGTAAAATGGTTTATGAGGGGATGATGGATTCTCACTGTATCAGTTTGAAATATACTATGAATTGTGACACTCCAAAGTGGCTCATCAGGCTTAAATAGACATTGTGAATGCTTGATGCTTCTGGCTTTTCTTTAAAGACTGTGCAAATCACTTTGTTTTAAACTATAACACCATAAGTCAATTCCAAAATTCTTTTCAGGAAGAAAATACAATGATCAAAAGGTCCAAAATGTGATGTGGTTGAAGCAAGTGATTTACAGGTGGGAAATTAAAACTGTTCCAGTCTAAAACCTTTGCGAGTAAAAATATTATAAATGCTAGCTCATTAAAGGCGTAAATGAAATAGTTTGTTACAAAATTAAATGCTAGCTGCGTAAAATGTAAAAATAATCGCTCTCTCCAATTTGTAACAATTATTGCATTCATTGTACCTTTCACTTTCCTTTTTCCCAGTATTCTTCTTGCAGTCAAGCAGCACACCTTGACTGAAAGGACACAGGTGAGATAAATCACCTCTGTGACATTTAGAAAATCATTCTCAGCTAAGGAACAGAGATTTGTAGCTTGCTACAGTCCCTTAGGTATCAAATTCTGCTAAGTTCTGTGCCTGATGACCCAGTCATGATCTGGAGTTTGTCATGCAGGATTGAGCCTGAGTGCAAATTTTTAGCAGAAGCTGGTTTTGAATCCAGGTCAGCTAGTGCATGACACAAAGATGAATTTACCAATTTCAAAAATTATAGGAGATTTATAACTTATAATTGTTTCACACTGTTATTAGAAACAGGACATAAATCAAGTCTTACAAAGAAACATGAAATTATTTGACATATTCACAGTACATCCAATTACCTGAAAAATATGCTTTAAATCGTTCAGTGTTGAAGGTCGATAGAGGTCAGAAACATTTTCATTCTGAAGCACATCTAGTCCTCCTTCCCCTGGAAGAGCGGTAAGTACATAGCAAAAACTTGGAGTGGGCAGAAGCACGTCAGTGGACAAATCTACGTGCTAGAAAAATAAATCACAATGTGTTAGAAGAATTGGTTTTAACCTAGATTGCAAATAACGCCAGAGTACTGAATTCTTTCTGTAGAATTTTCCTTTTATAAATCAATTTAAGCATTATTAACAGTAAGAAGGGACATCACCACATTCTGAGGGCAATAAGGGATGTGTAATGAATGCAAGTTTGCAAGCATCACCAGAACCCTCAAGCAATTATTTTTAAAATATTATAATGAATTTTATGCAAACAAAATGTCTTAAGTTTTATTAACTACCTTAAACACAGTACAATCAATTCAACTGACTAATCAGCTCCAAAGGAATATATCGGATAATTAAAGATTTAACAAGGAAAGTGAAGATTTTTAAAAATTTGTTCATGGGATGAGAGTGTAACTGGAAACACCAGTATTTGTAAACCATCTCCAATTGTCCTTCAGAAAGTGGTGGTGAGCCATCTTCTTGAACTGCTGCAGTCCATATGGTGTAGGTACATCCACAGTGCTATGAGGAAGGAATTTCCAGGATTTTGATCTAGTTTATTATGATTATGAGGGTAATGCTGTACAATGTTTTTGATGGCCAGTTTAATTTTAAAATTACTACTACTTTCCATCATAGCAACTAAAATGTAGATATGCTCAGGTCAATCTGACACTTGGCCCTATGTATCAAATCAGAAAATGAGCTGCAGAGCAAGTCCATTTTATTGAAATTGTAGAATAATTATCAATTAAAAGTGAGAAGAAACCAGAAAATACAATCAACATTTCACAATCCAGGGATAAACTACCATTTTGCTATTAGCACAAAGTGCTTTTGGATTCACATAGTGCAAATGCAGCAATGTAACTCTGGGGTTGGGTTTCAAACTGAAGCTAAGCAGCAGGAGAACACTCAGAAGAGGTAGTCTCACATTATTATATGCTTGCATTTGATGCCATGTGACTCCTGAAGATTCCCAAACAGATTTGGAAATAAAAGGACACTGCTGCCATGAAATGCATTTGGAACCATGAATTTATTTGGAGGCGGTTAAGAACCAAACACCATTTCATTACGATGATACTACTTGGGTAGCAAAATTATATTTAACATAATTTACATACCATCTTTCTGATAATGTGATGGCAAGCAGCCCAGCTACCTGTAATTTCACATGTGGAAGTTCCAGACAAGACTGTTAATGCGGCCATATGCAGCTAGCTGGCATATGGTGCACTGGAAGCCCATGCACAACTTTAGTGCCCCCAACATGCAAATGAGAGGGGCCTCCCAATAATGCAATTTCAGAGCCTGAGTAGCTGTTAACAACAGGCATGTTGGGTTCTGAATTTTTTTTACATGTTCTTTCATGGGACACTTTGATGTAGACTCTTTTTTATTCTAGATGGCCCTCTTTTTGATGTAGGGCCATCCTTTTTCTTTTCCTTTCCTGGCGTTATCAGCTAAATTCTCCTACAGGGTTTAAGTTTCCTGTAGCTGCAGCTCATATGAAAAAAAGGCAACAACGAACTAGGATTGAACAACACTTTCATTGTTGCTGGCATCTGATATTCGGCTCCAGTGTTTACAGAAATGAAAGAGAGACATGTTAAAAAAACCTTCCCTTTTGTTTTTAGGCTTTGTGTTCATAAATCTTATTCTATTGTTTTAAGAAAATCTGTATCTGACTATGTTATCTGTTTTGCACCATCTTAAATTGAGATGCTCAGGTGAAGCTACCTTACAATTGCTCTAATAAATAGACTTCCCTCACTTAAATCATCAAACAAACCCCAAAAAATTCCCCAGTTCTTTTTGATAAAGACAGTGCCTGTTGAATATGCATCCATGGTTTCAATATATTAGTATTACCTCCTGGCTGCCTTGGCTTTGGCCATGGACTTTTGGAGGAACCAATGGAGGCCAGAGACTATCAATCAGACTGAAGAGTCCTGAAGACCTGGGAGATAACATACAAGTCAGATCAAAACACAATGAAAATTTCCTTGTAAAAATCACAAATAGTAAGCAAAAGACAGGTTTTGACAACTTTGCTGTTTAAAGAAGGTAAAAGAAAGACACACATTTATTTAATAAAAACAAAAAACTGCGGATGCTGGAAATCCAAAACAAAAACAGAATTACCTGGAAAAACTCAGCAGGTCTGGCAGCATCGGCAGAGAAGAAAAGAGTTGACGTTTCGAGTCCTCAGGATCCTTCAACAGAACTAGGCGAATCCAAGGATAGGGGTGAAATATAAGCTGGTTTAAGGTGTTGGGGGGCGGTTTGGGTGGGGGGAGAGAAGTGGAGGGGGGTGGTGTGGTTATAGGGACAAGCAAGCAGTGATAGGAGCAGATCATCAAAAGATGTCACAGACAAAAGAACAAAAGAACACATAGGTGTTGAAGTTGGTGATATTATCTAAACGAATGTGCTAATTAAGAATGGATGGTAGGACACTCAAGGTATAGCTCTAGTGGGGGTGGGGGAGCATAAAAGATTTAAAAATATTTAAAAATAATGGAAATAGGTGGGAAAAGAAAAATCTATATAATTTATTGGAAAAAAAAGGAAGGGGTAAGAAACAGAAAGGGGGTGGAGATGGAGGAGGGAGTTCAAGACGTAAAGTTGTTGAATTCAATATTCAGTCCGGAAGGCTGTAAAGTGCCTAGTCGGAAGATGAGATGCTGTTCCTCCAGTTTGCGTTGGGCTTCACTGCAACAATGCAGCAAGCCAAGGACAGACATGTGGGCAAGAGAGCAGGGTGGAGTGTTAAAATGGCAAGCGACAGGGAGGTTTGGGTCATTCTTGCGGACAGACCGCAGGTGTTCTGCAAAGCAGTCGCTCAGTTTACGTTTGGTCTCTCCAATGTAGAGGAGACCGCATTGGGAGCAACGAATACAGTAGACTAAGTTGGGAGAAATGCAAGTGAAATGCTGCTTCACTTGAAAGGAGTGTTTGGGCCCTTGGACGGTGAGGAGCGAGGAAGTGAAGGGGCAGGTGTTACATCTTTTGCGTGGGCATGGGGAGGTGCCATATGAGGGGGTTGAGGAGTAGGGGGTGATGGAGGAGTGGACCAGGGTGTCCCAGAGGCAACGATCCCTACGGAATGCCGACAGGGGGGGTGAAGGGAAGATGTGTTTGGTGGTGGCATCATGCTGGAGTTGGCGGAAATGGCAGAGGATGATCCTTTGAATGCGGAGGCTGGTGAGGTGATAAGTGAGGGCAAGGGGGACCCTATCATGTTTCTGGGAGGGAGGAGAAGGCATGAGGGCAGATGCGTGAGAGATGGGCCGGACACGGTTGAGGGCCCTGTCAACAACTGTGGGTGGAAAACCTTGGTTAAGGAAGAAGTAGGACATGTCAGAGGAACTGTTTTTGAAGGTAGCATCATCGAAACAGATGCGACGGAGGCGAAGGATCTGAGAGAATGGGATGGAGTCCTTACAGGAAGCGGGGTGTGAGGAGCTGTAGTCGAGGTAGCTGTGGGAGTCGGTAGGCTTGTAATGGATATTGGTGGACAGGCTATCACCAGAGATTGAGACAGAGAGGTCAAGGAAGGGAAGGGAAGTGTCAGAGATGGACCACGTGAAAATGATGGAGGGGTGGAGATTGGAAGCAAAATTAATAAAGTCTCGACGAGAGCATGAAGCAGCACCAAAGTAATCAAAGTACCGGAGAAAGAGTTGTGGAAGGGGGCCAGAGTAGGACTGGAACAAGGAATGTTCCACATACCCCATAAAGAGACAGGCATAGCTGGGGCCCATGCGGGTACCCAGAGCCACACCTTTTATTTGGAGGAAGTGAGAGGAGTTGAAGGAGAAATTGTTCAGTGTGAGAACAAGTTCAGCCAGTTGGAGGAGAGTAGTGGTGGATGGGGATGGTAGACCCCTCCCTCTGGATTCTTACTTTCTCTTGATCTTTTCATTGAGAACTGTCGGCGCGACATTAGTCGTCTCAATTTCTCTGCTCCTCTCACCCATTCTAATCTCTCTCTCTCTGAACTTACTGCACTCCGTTCTCTCAGGTCCAACCCTGACATTGTCATCAAACCCGCTGACAAGGGTGGTGCTGTTGTCTGGCACACTGACCTCTACCTCACGGAGGCTGAGCGTCAACTCGCAGACACTTCCTCCTACCTCTCCCTGGACCATGACCCCACCACTGAACATCAAGCCATTGTTTCCAGGACTGTCACTGACCTCATCTCCTCTGGGGATCTTCCTCCCACAGCTTCCAACCTGATAGTCTCCCAACCTCCGACGGCCCGCTTCTACCTCTTACCCAAAATCCACAAACAGAACTGTCCCTGTAGACCGATCGTGTCAGCTTGCACCTGCCCCATGGAACTCATTTCTCGTTATCTTGACTTCCTTCTCTCTCCCCTCGTCCAGTCCCTTCCCACCTACATCCGTGATTCCTCTGACACCTTACGTCACATCAACAATTTCCAGTTCCCTGGCCCCAACCGCTTCCTCTTCACCATGGACGTCCAATCCCTCTACACCTCCATCCCCCACCAGGATGGTCTGAGGGCCCTTAGCTTCTTCCTCGAACAGAGGCCCGGACAATCCCCATCCACCACTACTCTCCTCCGTCTGGCTGAACTTGTTCTCACACTGAACAATTTCTCCTTCAACTCCTCTCACTTCCTCCAAATAAAAGGTGTGGCTATGGGTACCCACATGGGCCCCAGCTATGCCTGTCTCTTTATGGGGTATGTGGAACATACCTTGTTCCAGTCCTACTCCGGCCCCCTTCCACAACTCTTTCTCCAGTACATCGATGATTACTTCGGTGCTGCTTCATGCTCTCGTCGGGACTTGGAAAAATTTATTAATTTTGCTTCCAATCTCCACCCCTCCATCATTTTCACGTGGTCCATCTCTGACACTTCCCTTCCCTTCCTTGACCTCTCTGTCTCAATCTCTGGTGATAGCCCGTCCACCAATATCCATTACAAGCCTACCAACTCCCACAGCTACCTCGACTACAGCTCCTCACACCCTGCTTCCTGTAAGGACTCCATCCCATTCTCTCAGTTCCTTCGCCTCCGTCGCATCTGTTCCGATGATGCTACCTTCAAAAACAGTTCCTCCGACATGTCCACCTCCTTCCTTAACTGAGGTTTTCCACCCACGGTCGTTGACAGGGCCCTCAACCGTGTCCGGCCCATCTCCCGCGCATCCGCCTTCACCTCCCTCCCTCCCAGAAACATGATAGGGTCCCCCTTGTCTTCACTTATCACCCCACCAGCCTCCGCATTCAAAGGATCATCCTCCGCCATTTCCGCCAACTCCAGCATGATGCCACCACCAAACACATCTTCCCTTCACCCCCCCGTCGGCATTCCGTAGGGATCGTTGCCTTTGGGACACCCTGGTCCACTCCTCCATCACCCCCTACTCCTCAACCCCCACCTATGGCACCTCCCCATGCCCACGCAAAAGATGTAACACCTGCCCCTTCACTTCCTCGCTCCTCACCGTTCAAGGGCCCAAATACTCCTTTCAAGTGAAGCAGCATTTCACTTGCATTTCTCCCAACTTAGTCTACTGTATTCGTTGCTCCCAATGCGGTCTCCTCTACATTGGAGAGACCAAACGTAAACTGGGCGACCGCTTTGCAGAACACCTGCAGTCTGTCTGCAAGAATGACCCAAACCTCCCTGTCGCTTGCCATTTTAACACTCCACCCTGCTCTCTTGCCCACATGTCTGTCCTTGGCTTGCTGCATTGTTGCAGTGAAGCCCAACGCAAACTGGAGGAACAGCACCTCATCTTCCGATTAGGCACTTTACAGCCTTCCGGACTGAATATTGAATTCAACAACTTTACGTCTTGAACTCCCTCCTCCATCTCCACCCCCTTTCTGTTTCTTACCCCTTCCTTTTGTTTTTTCCAATAAATTATATAGATTTTTCTTTTCCCACCTATTTCCATTATTTTTAAATATTTTTAAATCTTTTATGCTCCCCCACCCCCACTAGAACTATACCTTGAGTGTCCTACCATCCATTCTTAATTAGCACATTCGTTTAGATAATATCACCAACTTCAACACCTTTGTGTTCTTTTGTCTGTGACATCTTTTGATGATCTGCTATCACTGCTTGCTTTCCCTACAACCACACCACCCCCTCCACTTCTCTCCCCCCACCCAACAACGCCCCCCCTCCCCAACACCTTATGCCAGCTTATATTTCACCCCTTTCCTTGGATTCACCTAGTTCTGTTCAAGGGTCCTGGGGACTCGAAACGTCAACTCTTTTCTTCTCTGCCAATGCTGCTGAGTTTTTCCATGTAATTCTGTTTTTGTTACACATTTATTTAATGTCTTTAAGACCACTGGATGTCCTAAAGCACTTTACGGTCAATGAAGTACTTTTGAAAAGTAGTCACCGTTACAACATAGGAAATGTAGAAGCCAATTTTCACACAGCAAATGCCCACAAACAGCAATGTACCAGATAATCAGTTTTTGTTATGTTGATTGAGGAATCAATTTTGGCCAGGACACTAGGGATAACTCTCCCATCATGCTCAAAATAGTTCAATGGAACTCTTATATCCACTTGAGAGGGCTTGTTTTAACATCTCATCCGAAAGATGGTACCTCTGACACTGCAGCATTCCCTTGGTACTGCACTGTAATGTTGTGCTCAGGTTCTAGAGTGGGACTTGAACCCACAACCTTCTAAATGCAAGAGTGTCAGCAACTGAGTCACAGCTGACACACAAATATTTAAATGTTGCCTCTACATTAACTGTACTCTTTGAAAGAAAGATACTTCTGCATTTATATAATGCCTTACACAACCCTAGGACAGCCCAAAATGCTTTGTAGCCAATGAATTATTTTATGTGGAGGTACAGTTGTTTTGTGGGGATATGTGACAATCAATTTGTACATAGTAAGGTACCACAAACAGCAGTGTGATAGAAGGTTGTGATCATAAGAATAAAAGAAATAGAGGCAGGAGAGTCAACCATTTGGCCCATCCACCGTTCAATATGACCATGGCTGAGCTTCTACCTCAACTGAATTTTACTGTCCACCCCCGTACCTCTTGAGAGAAAACTCTTGTCTATCTCAGGGGGCAATGATGGAGCATCCACAATCCTCTGGGGAATATAATTCTAAACATTTACAATGAAGACATTTGTCATCTCAGTCCTACATGATCAATCTGCTACCCTAAGACTGTGTCCCTGTATTCTAGACTCCAGCATCTATCCTGTCAATTTCCTTCAGAATCTCTCATGCTTCACTGAGATCACCTCACATTCTGCTTAATCCAAAGAGTATATACCCAATTTAATTGAACTCTCATCATAGGATAAGCTCCTCATCCCAGGAACAAATCTGTTCAACCTTCGCTGTACCACCTCTAAGGCATGTATATCCTTCCTAGATAAGGAAACCAAAACTGCGCACATTACTCCAAGTGTGGTCTCACCAAAGCCCTATACTATTGCAGCAAGACCTCTTCATTCTTGAACTCTGATCTGCTTGCAATAAAGGCCATTTTGTCTTCTAATTGCTTACTATACCTGCATGCTGACTTTCTGTCTTCCTATTACAAGTACAATAGATCCCTCCTGTGAAGAAGATATAATAATGTCTACAATGTTGTTGGAAATTATTTTAAAATAGAGTTTAGTGGTATCTGTGTATATCAATGTGTATCTTAATTGGACTAAAGCCAGCTGGCCTAGAAGCTTTGATGTATAGAAGAGAAGTAGGTTTGAAATGGTAATTAGATAAACATAGGGAAGTAGAAGGTGAGATGTAAAGGCGGCAATTTGCATTTTTAAATAGACCATTGAAAAGAGCAGGTGAAATATTACACCTAACCAGGTGAAGCTCAGAAACAATGAGTTTATTTTTTCAAAGCTTACTAGTAAAGTGCGTATTGTGAAAGAGTTTTATTATTAGAAGGTTTTAAGTTTAAAAAAACTTAGTGACAATGAGAATTTGCATTCAAAGAGGAAAATATGTATAAAGGAAGAGAAGGCTCTTGGTAAAAGGAGGAGGGATTCTAAGATCTAAAGCCTCCAGCCTGTAAGCCTCAAGTCTATCTGCAAGGAACCAGAGCTGAAAGAAATTCATTTTGAATCCGACTATCCAGGGTGTGCTTTGGCATGGGGGTCTGTTTGAATCTGTGTGTTTTACTGTTGCCATATCAGGGGTCTAACTGAGCGTCAGATTAATTAGGGCATTTTTGTAGCTATTATAGTAGTAATTTTGTAGATATATGTATATGTGCTTATAATCTTTCTTGAATTAATAAATGTTTAATTTAGCTTTATGAAAAACCTCTTGAGACTCAGTGGCATTAATCCTACTGAATTCAAAGCCTACATCTTGAAACATACAAATTGCAAAAATGGGTTATGACAGTTGTTTCAAGTTTCCCTCTGGGGAACAGCTCAGTCTTTACCATCAGCTGTGTCATAATACTCTGAACGTTCATATTTTAAAATTTCATGCTTATTAAAAAAAATCTGCTTTTCTATTTATATTACTAAATTGAATAACCTCACTCTTGCCCACATTATACTCCATCTGCCACCTTGCTGCTCACTTAACCTGTCTATAGCACTTTGCAGCCTCTTCACAGCTTACTTTCCCACCTAACGCTGTACTGTTAGCAAACTTAGATACATTACTCTGGGTATCTTTGTCTAAATCATTAACATAGATCGTAAATAGCTGAGGCCCTAGCGCTGATCCTTGAAGGATGCCACTAGATATAGTTTGCCAACTTGAAAATGCTTTATCCCTATGCTCTGCTCACTACCACCTTTGCAAGAGAAATTAGGGATGGACAACATGTACTGGCCTCATCAGCAATGCTTACATACCAATTACAATGAATAAAGAGATGGAAGAGATGAATTAAGAGTGGGAGCACCATTCATATAGAATATTCATCATTGCCCCTCCCTAAGATAAAGGCCCGGTAGAGGGGGCCACACGCAGTGCCAGTCTCCCCAGGGCCCATGCCTTTGGGGGAGGGCCAGGCTTGGACAGCACCTGTCCCAAATGGCTGCCTCACACTTCAATGTACTGGCTTACAAGCGCAAGGTGGGCACTCTGCTCCAGGCAAAGTTCTGTAGTACAAGGGGCTATTGGGCTGAGAGTCCAAGTCTGTACGGCATTTCTTTTGACAGCCAGGATGCATTCTGGGTGATGTATTCCACCTTGGCCATGCTCTCACACCCTTGAGCAGGCCGGTCCACTAAAGGATTACAGGAGTCAAGATGGCGAAGCGGGCCGAGGAGGCCAGAAGGAGCAGCAGTTGCAACAACAGAGGGGCCCAGGGCAGTTGCAGTGTTAGACGGCTGAGAGGAAGCACGTTTTTCCACCTTCACTGCTGTCCCGAACTCCTCCTCAGTTAGAACACCTCCAAAGCTCCTGGGCCATAGGGTGAGTGAGTTGTGAAAGATTGCAGCAGGACATAGAATGTGCAGTTTTGAGCACCGTCAAATAGAAAGGATATAAAAATAAAAGAAAAGTTGCATTGTAGGTTCACTGGGATATTATGAAGGACGAAGAGGCAGAGTTGGGATGAGAAACTTGAGAAATTTAGGTTTTTTCACTAAAGCTACAAAGAGTGATTGTATGTATGAGAGTGAGCGAGTGTGGGTGAGTAAGAGAGAACCCCGAGACTGGGATGGAGCTGAAAACACACACACACGCACACACAAAGGAAGAGGCTGCTCGGTGCAGGGACACTGCCCCCATTCTTTCCTCCCCCCTTCCCAAAAACCTATCCACACACAGCAAAAACCCAGGCTGAAAGGCAGCCCACTTCCGCATGAATTCTGCAAAGGATAGCTTGAAGTGTGCGCCACCCAGGTTAGTTAAACCCATACTCCTTGTCTTGACCCTGATCCCCTTTCCCTTCCCTGGTGACCAGGCCTTGCAGCCTAGTCCATCTCTCTCTATCTCTACTTCTTAAGCAAAAAGACAGAAGCGGTTTTATTAGTTAGCTCCGATGCTTGGCACTTTTTAATGGTCATTGTTATTAATCACTCATTTTTTAAAAAGTATCAATTTATTGCTTTGACATTTGTATTGTTTATGGTTTCTTCATCCCTTAACTTTTTTTTTGAAATTCATGCTTAGTGTTGTGCCAAACCAGATCTCAGGTAGCTACCGCTGAGTTTCTTGTTGAAGGGGAATAAGAGGGTCACAAGAAGTCTGATTGCCTTGTGGAGGGCTGGTAGAGGGGGTATTTTTGCTCCAATAGAAATGGGGAGTGTTGGAAATGCTCTGACAGCGTCTGTGCAGAGAGAAACAGGGGTAAGTGACCCTTTGTCAGAGCTCTTCTATTATATGTTCCATGCTCATGAAGTCATACAGACTCGAAACATTAACAATATTATTCTCCGCAGATGCTGTCAGACCTGCTGAGTTTTTCCAGGTATTTTTTTATATCTTCCATGCTGTGCATTTGTAAGTGTGGTTAGTTTCAATTTAAAATAAGAAAATATTTATCACTCAATGCAAAGTATAATCTATCTGTTAACAGAGCACACTTGTGTGGATAGAAATAACAGATTATTGTATGTGAATTGGTTGGTCCTAATTCACTGGCAAATGTTACCATTTTTAAATTTGCAAGTAAAACCAGTAGTCATGTCCCTACAGAATATGTTAGTTCAAAATAATCTCATTTGTATGATTGTTGTTTGTGGTGCTTATGAGATTCAAGCCTATTTGATATTGCTGTCCGGATATTTCATAGGATCAGGTTCAAAGAAGTGGAGCTAGTTGTATAATATGAACGAACAAGTTGTAATTGTCTGATAAAGCTGTGGTTGTAAAATATATCAAACTGAAACCTGAACTTTCGATGAGCTTAGTAAACTGAGGCATAGAGTACAAAAGTCAAGAAGTTTTACCAAGCCCATATAAAACAGTTTGACTCCATTGTGACAATGGTTCCCAATTTTGGGTATCCGAAGGATTTGAGGGGGAGGGTTAAAGGGTGTGTGGTATAAAGGGCCCAGAAAAAAGAGAAGCACTGGGGCCCACGTCTTCTCTCCCGGGCGCTGCCTATGTTAAGTGCTCTATCAATCTTTTGTAACATATATTCATCTTCAAGGAGATCAGACACTCGAAATCTCTGCATTCTTCAATTATTTGTAGAATATAGTCCACTGTTTTCAAAAGTATTGCCAATGCATCAATCTGATATTTACAATTCCAGCTCAACTATGGCTTCTCCAGTGAAATTGCCACTATCGTATCAGTCTAGTCCATCCACCAATAATTACAACAATTTGTATTTATATAGCACTTTTATCACAGGAGTGTTAAAAAGCAAAATTTGGCAATGAGCCACCTAATCTGATATTAGGGCAGATAGTCAGAGGTTTGGTCAAAAAGATAGATTTTAAGGAGTATTTTAAAGGAGGAAAAGGAGATACGGAGGTGGAGAAATTAAAGGGGGGGGGAATGCCAGAATTTAGGGCCTATGCAGCTGAAGGTATAGCCACTAAAGGTGCAATTAGACTCAGGGATGTTCCAGAGGGGAGAATTAGATGAGTGAAGATATCTCGGAGGGTTAGAATCACAGCACAAGAGGCAGCCATTTGGCCTTTCATGTTAGTGTCAATTCTCTACAAGAACAATGCACCTAGTGCCTCCCCTGCCTTTTTCCCGTAGCTGTGGGTTGTGGGGCTGGATGAGATGACAGAGATAGGGAGAGGCAAGGCCTTGGAGGGATTTGAAAACAAGGATCGAAATTATAAAACTGAGGAGTTACTTGATCAGTGGCCAGCGTAGACCAGTGAGCACAAGGGTGATGGGGTGAATGGGACTTGATGAAAGTAAGGACACAGGGAGCAGAGATTTGGATGGCTTCAAATTTGCAGAGAATAGAAAGAGGGTGGTTGGTCAGGAGTATATTAGAATAGTCAAGTTTAGAGGTAACACCATGGGTGAGTGCTTCAGCAGCAGATGAGCTGAGGCGAGATTGAGTTGGGCCACATTATGGATAAGAATGGAGTGATGAAAGCTGTTCACAGCAGTTGTAATTACACATTAAATTAGAATTTGGTGCTGGAAGAAATATAAAGATCTGTTTGTGTGTGTGTGTGTGTGTTGTGATACGTTCACAGTAATCATTCCTGTGGCGGTGTTTCAGGCTGATGTTGTGAACACTGTCAATTAATATTCCGAGGGAACAGATAGCAACAGGATTAATGTACGCAAAGATCAGTTAATGAGAACAGGACATCAATGATATGTTGCGGGAGCCGGATTTAGTGAGTCATTTAGTAAGTGAGTATCTTAAAATTAAAACAGAAAATTGAATTTACATTTGGAAAAACAACTGATACAATAAGTAATGTGATAACATTGCATTACGGATTACGGCATTGTTCTTTCCCTTTAGTAACGCGTTATCCTCTGTGGGCTTGTAAATGAAAAAATACATATTTACAAAAAACTATTTGTTTGTTTCGCTTATTATATTGTTAGCCCTTTGTATGTAAGGTTTTTTAATTCTGTTTTCAATACTTCTTGTATACGTTGGTCATGATGTAAGGGGATGTATTGTTTTATTGTCTGCTCTGCACTCCTAACAGCAACTGAGCCCTCCTGCTCCTGGCAGAACCATAAATGCACTTCACTTCACTTTCCTACCTCCTCTCCCTGTCACAGCAGTGTTTCTCTCTTTTTGCCCTTACCAGTCAGTAAATTGTGCATTTATTTCTCTTCACTCTATCCCACAAACAGTTCCTGCATTCCTATAGGTTCTCCAGCTTTACCTCCTACAACAGGATATTTATTCCTATATCTTCTCACCCAGCTGAATATTGGGCTGTAACCTCCAAGCTCCCCAGTGATGGATTTGTGGGATATCCCAAAGATGCGTAGGAGAATCCATCTTGGAAGTTCCCAAGTAAGGGTTTGTACGGCAATTGCCCAGAGGCGCACATTTTCTCTGGACAATTGCCCTGCACTGGGAACCATTCTAAAATGCAGTTTAAATTGCAAACTTCCGATGATTCTGCCAAGGTTAGACCAATGGTTGCTCAGAAAAAGTTAGAATTAAAACATCTTCTAACTTCTGGGTAATTATTGTTAAGACCCAGAAACCCGCATTCCTTCCTGACTTCGGACCCCTGGACCTCGGACCCCCCCCACCCCCCGACTCTCTCTGGACCTGCGACACCCCCCTTTCTTAAGTAAGGAGACCAAAACTGTACACAGTACCCCAGATGTGGTCTCATCAACACCCTGTACAACTGTAGGAAAACATCCCTATTTTGATATTCCATTCCCCTTGCAATAAACGTCAACATTCCACTTGCCTTCCTAATCACTTGCTGTACCTTTGTGATTCATGTACCGGGACACCCAGATCCCTCTGTACTGCAGAATTCTGCAATTGCTCTTCATTTAAATAATATACCACTTTGCTATTCTTCCTGCTAAAGTAGGCAAGTTCACATTTTCCCACATTATACTCCACCATCTGCCAAATTTTTGCCCAGTCATTAACCTATCTACATCCCTTTACAAACTCCTTATGTTTTCTTTACAGCTCACTCTCCTAACTGTCATGTGTCATCAGCAAATTTAGCAACCATAAATTCAATCCTTTCATCCAAGTTATTGATACAGATTGTAAATATTGAAGGCCTCAGCGCTGATCCCTGTGGCACTCTACTGGTAACAAGCTTGCCAACCCAAAAATGACGCATTTATCCCTACTCTCTGTTTCCCATTAGCTAACTAATCTTCTATCCATGTTAATATGTTACCCCTTACACCACGAGTTCTTATTTGACGTAGTAACCTTTGATGTGTAAATTCTAAGTGTAGAGTGTATGGAGATTCTGGGAGAAGAAAGTGGGACATCATAGATGCAAAATATGCACTCTACATTGAGTTACACCCCCAATTGTGGGCTTACAGAGTCTAAAAGGAACCTCATGGAAATTCATGTGCGAATCCCCAAAGTTCTTATTTATTTATAAGAATGAACTGAGGAGGAACACAAGCTTGACTCATCTGAGATTATTTAATGAGGATATGACCTTCCTCCCAGTACAAACAATACATAGGAGGACCAGGATCTATTTCCTTACCTGGAACAAAGCTAGGAGCTCTGTTTGAGGAGCCTGTGCTTGAGCAAGGAACCCCTGAATGACATGCTGGCATTTGGAACCAAACCTTTAGCCCACCTCCAATATTGGAACAACAGCAGCAGTGCCTAACAGAGCCACTACAACCCTGAAGTTGTTTGCTATATGGTTACTCCAATCTACTAGAAACATAGCTAATTTCAGTCAACTGGCAGCATATAACTGCTTTCACAGGTTACTATTTATTTAGCAAAGGAGAACAGTTCATCAGCTTTGGAATCAGTTGTATCAGCAGCAGGGCAGAGTTGTTCAGATCGGCAATATTGTGATTTCCTCAAGGTGCAGGCTGTCACCAAATGTACCCATGTAGTTATCAACGGTTGCTTTATGTTAAAAGATATCCAGTATGACCCTGATTGATAACACCAAAATGAATGCTCAGCATACCTGCAGACCACTGTAGGTACAACCATAGTACTATGAGAAAGGGAGTTCCAGGATTTTGGCCCCGCAACAGTGAAGGAACATGATACATTTCCAAGTCAGGATGATGTGCAACTTGAAAGGAAGCTTGCGGTTAACACTGTCCCCTTGCGTCTGCTGCCGATGGTAGGGAGTGGTAGAGATTGTGTGGTTTGGAAGGTGCTGTCAAAGGAAGTTTGGCTAGTTGCTACAGTGCATCTTGTAGATGTTTTTTATTTATTCATTCATGGATGTGGGCTTCGCTGGTTGGGCCAGCATTTATTATCCATCTCTAGTTTCCCTTGAGGAGGTGGTGGTGAGCTGCCTTCTTGAACCACTGCAGTCCTTGTGGCACAGCTACACCCACAGTGCTGATAGGGAGGGAGTTCCAGGATTTTGACCCAGTGACAGGGAAGCAATGGCGATATACTTCCAAGTCAGGATGGTGAGTGACTTGGAGGGGAACTTCCAGGTGGTGGCATTCCCATCTATCTGCTGCCCCTGTCCTTCTAGATGGTAGTGGTGGTGGGATTGGAAGGTGCTGTCGAAGAAGCCTTGGTGAATTCCTGCAGTGCATCTTGTAGATAGTACACGCTGCTGCTACTGTGCGTCAGTGGTGGAGGGAGTGAATGTTTGTGGATGTGGTGCCAATCAAGCGGGCTGCTTTGTCCTGAACAATGTCAAGCTTCTTGAGTGTTGTTGGAGCTGCACTCACCCATAAACATTCTGCATACTGCTGCCACTGAGCGTCAGTGATGGAGCAAGTGAATGTTTAAGTTGGTGGATAGGGTGCCAATCAGCTGGGCTGCTTTACTCTGGATGGTGCTGAACTTATTGGAGCTGTACACATCCAGGCAAGTGGAGAGTATTCCATCACACTCCTGACTTGTGCATTGTAGATGGTTAACAGGCTTTGGGGAGTCAGGAGGAGAGTTACTCGATGCACAATTCCTAGCCTCTAATATGCTTTTGCAGCCACTGTATTTATATGGCTAGTCCAGTTCAGTTTCTGGTCAATGGTAACCCCCAAGATGTTGATAGTGGGGGATTCAGTGATGGCAATGCCATTGAACATCAAGAGGTGATGGTTAGATTCTCTCTTGCTGGAGATGGTCATTGCCTGACACTTGTGTGACACACATGTTACTTGCCACTTGTCAGCCTAAGCCTGGATATTGTCCAGGTCTTGCTGCATTTGGACATGGACTGCTTCAGTATCGGATTCGTGAATGGTGCTGAACATTGCACAATCAGCAGCAAACATCCCCACTTCTGACCTTATGATGGAAGGAAGGTTGTTGATGAAGCAGCTGTAGTGTAGTTGGCTGGGCTGAGGACATTACTTTGAGGAACTCTGGCAGTAGTGTCCTGGGGTTGAGATGATTGAACTCCAACAACCACAACCATCTTCCTTCATGCTAGGTATGACTCCAGCCAGTGGAGAGCTTTTCCCCGATTCCCACTGACTTCAAATTTGCACGAGCTCCTTGATGTCACACTCGGTTAAAGGCTGTCTTGATGTCAAGGGCAATCATTTTCACCTCATCTCTTGAATTCAGCTCCTTTGCCCAGGTTTGGACTATGAAGGCTATGATGGAATCTGGAGCTGAGTGGCCCTGGTGGAACCCATACTGAGCATCAGTAAACAGGTTTTTGCTGTATAACTGCCACTTAGCAGCACCGTTGACAACACCTTACATCACTGTGCTGACGATTGAGAGCAGGCTTTCAAGTCTTATTCAAAAAAGCTGCAGCATTAAGAAAATCTAACTTTCAAAATCGGTTGCAGCCTGATTAATTTATGTTTCTTCTTATTTATTGCATTAGACAGTGACTGTCTTAGTCTGCAATTGGAAGAGGAAAAATGTGCTCAACTAGGGTTTAGTATTACATCGAACAGCATGACTGCATATTGAAAATAATACTATAAAATACACTGAACAGTCAAAGTGTTAAGTAAGCAAGCCCTAGCTAGTTCTGATTGTTGTTTTACAACCAATTCCTGAGCTTATCAACAATTCCCCAACCCATTTTTAGACAAGATTTGGAGCAATCAAATAAGTAAATTATTGTGGTATCACATGCACACGAATCCCACTTTCATGAAAATGAAATACAGTTCCCACAGAAGCTAAGCCATATCAAAATAAATAACCAAGCAAACTAGGAGCTGTTAACCATCAACAGCATAGTACAAATAGACATTGACACCAGAGGGCAGTTGATTGATGAGGTGAATAACCACTGTCAGGTAGGCTCTAAGTAGTATGGGGCTATCACACAGACTTATTTGGTTCCAATCTGGATTTTGAAAGTGCCTGTTTCTGGTCTCCCAATCAAGACAGTTGAAGTCATATCATCATGCAGCAATTGCAGGATAGAGAAGAAGTTTCTTAGATATCCAAATCTGTGAAGCAGTCTACAGAGCCACATGATTTACCGGGTCAATCGCTTTGGTCAGATTAATGAATGCAATGGAGGGTTCCTTGTGTTGTTCTAAACATTTTTTCTTGGGTTTGTCTGGCAACAAAGATCATGTTGGACGTTCCTCTGTAAGGTGTAAAGCCACACTGTGTCTTTGGGAGAAACTTCCTTAAACCCAAGAAGTAGGTGATTCAGAGGAACGTATGTCAGGGTTTTCCCTGCAATGGACAAGAGGGAAATGCCACAATAGTTTACACAGCATGATTTATCCTCCTTCTTGAAAATAGTTACAGCTGTCGCGTTCCTGAAATGGTGAGGTGGAGGACTTATTTTTCCTCCCAAATCCGTACTATGAGTGCATGGGGTCTTGATGTGAACAAACGTCTGCCAGCTTGCAAGACCTCAGCTGGAACAACATTGGGGTCACAGGCTTTGTTGCTTTGCATCTGTTTATTTACTTGTTATATCTCTCCCATCAGTGGTGGTTCACCCATGGATTCTACCACAGGGTACTAAGGGATAGACTAGAGATATTAAGTAGCACTGTGGATTCGTGGTTGAGGAGTTGTTTAAAATGTTCTTTCCAATGTTGATGGATGGCATTTTCATTCTTAAGAAGATCAACATCATCCTGAATATAAAAGGGCATCTCGTCTATTTGACCTCAGTCTACAGATGGCTCTGGTAGCTTCAAAAATGCCTCGCATGTCATAATCATCCACATATTGTTGGATCTCTTGTGGTGGGAAGAGAAAGCACATGTTCTTTACCATCCGGACTTGTCTTTGGAGTCAGCCTTGGGCTGTTGGAATGCTGTCTTTTTGAGTTGTGACCTTGGCTTCTTCTGCCAGGTAATGATGGCTGCTCATTCTTCTTGCAGAAGGTCACATATTTGAGCGTCTTTTTCATCAAAGCAGTCCTAGTGATGATGATGCTCAAACACAATGGTCTGGGCACAGAGTCTAGTACAGCTGACTTTACTTGATCCCACTGTTCTGGGATTGAGTTTGATGTGTGAAGATTTTTCAGTTTGGTAGTGAGCTTCGGTCGGGCTGCTTTAGGGCTGCGAAATTGATCATCTTCCTCTTGCACATTTGGGTCTTGTGATGTCTTGGTGCTAGATGGATGTTTATCACTGATGGAACAAATCGATTATTTGTCCAGCAGGCATCAGTCCCCCACATGGATCAAGAGACACAGATATCACTTTGATATTTGACTCAAGCAATGACATAATCCAGGAGATACCAATGCTTTGATCTAGAATACCTCCGTGTGGTTTTGTATTTGCCCTGCTGGTGGAAGATGGTGTTTGTTATTGAGAGGCCTTGCTGAGCATACTTGGTCAGCAGGAGGATGCCATTTGCATTGGCTTTTCCCACCCCATTTTTTCCAATGATATGAGAGTCATGACCAACCCTGGCATTAAAGGTTCCCAGTAAAATTATCTTTCCATTTTTTTGGCATGGCTATGAAGATTTCATCAAGGTCAGAATAGAACTTTTCCTTAATATCTTCATCAGAGTCAAGGGTCGAAGCATAAGCACTGACATTGGTTACGGCCGAGCTGGAGGTGAAGTGGCATGAGTCGTTTACTTATTCAATTGTGGAGTCCTGAAAGTGCATCTAAGGTTCTATTCTGGACGGTAAAACCACTTCCATGGGTATGGGAATCACTGTCAGCCTTCTCTTTTCAGTAGAAGGTGCATCCCCTGCTTGTTCCTACTGCTGCCCCTCCACAGGGGAGGTGATGTCAATTTGGGGTCTTGATAGCTCAGGTGATACTACTGCAGTTCTTTTATCTGGATGGTCACCCTTGAGATTATCCATGAGTGTTCTAACATTCTAAGTTGCAAAATTTAGTGTCAATATTAAATATCAACCAGATGGGAAGCTCCTTAACCTCAGTCTCCTCCATGCCAAAACTAAACTGACTTCCATAGAAATACATGATCTACAGTTTGAGGATGACTGCAGTGTCATTGCCCACTCTGCACCAGATTTGCAAGCTACTCTCAATCTCTTTGATTCTGCATGTAAGAAATTCAACCTGTCCTTAAATGTTGCCAAAACAAAATTCATACCAATCCACACCTGGTCAGCCAAATATTCCACTACCCATATATGTTGAAAGAGAGACTCTGGAATATATTGAGCACTTTCCATACCCTTGGGGGCCATCTCTCTTAAAAGGTTACCATTATTGAGGATATCCAATAGTAGATCAGCTTTGCCAGTTCAGCCTTCTACAAGTTATGACAGCGAGTGTTTAACAACAAAAGCCTTTGCAAGTCAACAAAAGTCCTAGTGTACAGAGCAGTACTACTCTCCTGTAGTGCAGTGACACCTGGACTGTATATCACTGACACATAAAAGTGCAGCAGCATTGCCTCCGCTGCATCCTCCAGATTCAATGGGAGGATTGTCAAATACTAATGTCCTTCTTGAAGCCAGCTCCACAAGCATTGAGGCAAAACTCATCCAAAATCAACTACGATGAACTGAACACTGGTCCAGATGGCCGAAAACTCTTTCCCCTGCCAAGTCCTCTTATCAGGTCCCAAATCATTGTTAAATGTGATGAACAGTATTGGTAATCGTTTCTGTCATACTGAGCTCAAGTTTCAGAGCAACCCGTTTTGAAATCTGATTTGTGAAAAATAACAGAATACGACTGTATTTGCAGTGGTTCATATGGCTATTGCCATAGGTTTTAATCATACCAGGCAAGACATCATAAGTCATTACAAACTTTACTGAATGTATTGGCAATGACAAGAAAATTATTTGCTGCAATTATATACCTGGCAGGTTCCTGAAACACAGGTATGTTTAATACCAAAAACAAATCATAACTATGACTCAGATAATGCATTATTAGCACGCTATGCTGCTAAAGCTTTTTAAACTGACATATGTTGTGGTGCTGGTCCCTTTCCCTGATGTCAGATTGAATCTGGTGCCAAATCGAGGGGATCTCCAGGTCTCCAGCAACAGTGATCATCAAGCAGGATAAACAGCCAATAACACTGAAACGTTCTCACCAAGAACAAGCCAAGAAGTAAAATACATTGAGTGTTTCATTTTTACTTAAAATTTTATCAAGGAAAATAAATGATCAGGACATACATTAAAGTAGAAGCTGAAATATCACAAACAAACTTAAAAATGTGATTTTTTATGTTGGGGAGATTTGCCATTCCACAGATTTGGAATTAGATTTCTGGGCCAGTGAGACTATTTAGTAGTAATTGTGAACTTAATATGCTGTTAAAACTCCAGTTGCACTTCATTCAACAAGATGTAACTTTTTCAAGTATTTCTAATTTTTTGCATAAGATAGAAGGGCAAATTTTTGTCAGTTGTGATTCCTGTGTGATTAGAGTCTGGGGAGACTTCAACTGCACCCCCTACAGGAAAGAAAGTATAACGTCACTGACAGCAACTTCTGCAATTCCACATTCAACTCCATGGGCAGAATTCTCCGGTCGGCGAGCGGGAGCAGGGCCCGCTCACTGACGCATAAAATGACGCGCAGCCATTCATTTATGGCCTATGAAGGCCATTTAAATAGTAATTCATTCAATTAGCTGAGCTGCCTGTCCAACCTTTAGGTTGGCAGGCAGGCAAAGAGCCCAGACGGCCTTCGCATTTTTCATGAAACCTCATCCACAGGCAGGATGAGGTTTCATGAAGTGTTTTAAAAGTCAATAAAAATTTTAAAAATAATTTTTTCACATGTCCCATCACGAGGGGATATGTTTTAAAGGTTTTTATTTCTCTTTATTTAAATTTACACAAGTCAAACCGATCTCCCTGAGGCACCTCTGTGCCTGAGGGAGATCTCTGCATTCTTTCGCGCGCATGCATGAAAGAGCACAGGGAATGACTCTAGGAATCCCCCCTGCCTACGCAGGGAGCGCTCAGCACTTCCAGGCAAGCGTCACGCTGGACGGGCCTTAATTGTCCCACCCATGTAAAATGGCGGCGTGTCCCCAATCGGGGGTGCCGATTGGGTTTGCGCCCGCCCCCGCACAATCCCCCCCAATGGGGGGGAAAATTCAGCGAATTTTGTCAGTTTCAGAGGCGCAATGACAATGAATGCTGACAGTTTTGGCATGATTACTGCAATTTCCAGACCAAGACTTTACATCTGTTTGGATCAAAAATACCTCATATCAAGTAAATGTTTTAGTGCACTGGAAGTCTAAATTTTTGCCAAACATCTCCATCAGCAGTACAGGGTCTTGTTGAGGAAGATACATTTTCTGGATTCTTACCTGCCTCTTGTTGTTCTCTGTAGAACCTTCATTCCCGTTAGATAGCATGTCTTTCCTTCCCAGCAGGCGCTTTGCACCTGCAAGTCCTCTTCTAACAAGCAGAATGTATGGTGGTGAATTTCACTAAATAAACCATACATGTCTTGTACTAGAAAACATAACCTACAAGAAAACAAATCATTGAACTCATTAGCCTAAGTTTTGGTAGAGCTACGTTCCCCTTTAAGCTAAACTTCATTTTGACTGTGTCTCAACCATTTATTGTTAATCATTTGTTGAATCTTAATTTAACCTCATGTGATTGTAGCTGTATAATCACTCTGCTTACTCCACATGATGAAATTGATCAGTTTTTAGGTGCTGGGAATAGCAACAATCTAATAAATACTGGGCTAGATTTGTATGTTGTTGCAATAATAGAACTGCG